>NC_138521.1:36567510-37817510 GCF_000230855.2 Cajanus cajan | reverse complement strand
ATTCAAACAGGGTTAAAAAATGTAGTTTAGAATTTTATTATAAGCAAGAAAAGAAGCAATGAGAAAGAATGATTTTATTATAATCATAGTGGAAGCGTGTGTCCTTATTTCATCACTGATATGGGTCCCAATGTTGACCTCTTTTATCTCTCGGCCATGCCCCAAATTTATAGTCTCCAATTTCTCTTGACGAGCTTCTTGATCTAGCAATCTTTGCAGATCCGGAGAAGTGGTTTCCTCATCACTGTCCAACTCAACCCATTCACCTTCGGATCCCGGTCAGAGCGAACAATTACAGACATAATTATTTTATTGGTTCTGTTTAGGTTTAGAATTATTAATGTTAATGAGGAAAGAGAGAAAAGAACAAAAAAGAGAATAATGTGAAAAATGCCTCTTTATTGATATTTTAAAAAACTGTAAAACCCTTATTTACATGAAAAGGTTCTCATGATCTCGGGTACTGATCATGAGTCCCTTAAAAGAAAAGAAAAATATGAAGGGGCCCTATGGTGGCTTGCCGTTCTCTACTCCTGCTTTGGTAGAGGATTCTTGCTCACGTCGGGCGCTGTCGAATCGAAGGTGACCCACCCGGCATCAATAAGGTTTTGGACCTTGTATTTGAGAGCTAGGCATCTCTCTGTTGAATGCCCCGGTGCCCCCGAATGGTATAAACATTTGTCTTGTGGCTTGTACCAATCGGGGTAAGGTGGATCGATCTTCCTTGGTGGAACATGAGCTAGAAGTTTGGCTTCTACTAGCTTCGGAAGGAGATCGCTATAAGTGGTCGGAAGTTTATCAAACTTCTTCACAGGGATGAATTGCGATCTCCCTGACTTCGAAGTGGAAGAAGCCGAGGATATGGTTATAGCATTGACTCCTCCCTCATTCTTCTTCCTGAAAGTCTTCTTAGCCTCGAATGATTGGGAAGGCTTAGCTAGCTTCCCACTTTTCAATCCTTGTTCCACCCTTTCTCCTATGGTGATGATGTCCGAGAAGAGTGTCGTTGTGTTCCCTATCATTTTATCGTAATAGGGACCAGTCAACGAGTTGATGAATAAGGACACCGTCTCCTTATCCGACAGCGGGGGCTCTATCTGTGCCGCCAACTCCCTCCAACGTTGGGCGTACGCCTTGAAGGATTCATCGTTCTTTTTACTCAAGGCTTGAAGATCAGACCTATCGGGTGTTAGGTCGATGTTGTATTTGTAGCGCTTGAGAAAGGCGTCGGCCAACTGCCTCCATGTATGTACTAGATTTCCGTCTAGCTGCATATACCAGTTGAGCGCGGTTTCAGCTAAGCTCTCTTGGAAACAGTGGATCAAGAGCTTTTCATTTGTGGCATATGCAGCCATCTTGCGACAGTACATGGTGAGATGACTTTTAGGGCAAGTCGATCCCACGTACTTTGGGAAATCTGGCACTTTAAATTTAGGAGGGAATTGAATGTCCCTCACTAAACACATGTCGGCGGCATCTTTGATGTCAAAATCATGCCCCTCCATAGCCCTTAGCCGATCCTCTAGGGCGTGGAATTGTTCTTTTGAAACCTCGGGCTCTTTGATCATAATTCCAGCCCCAAGAGGTATGGCATGTGGAGGATCTTCTTCATGCTCCTCCTCCTCTCCCTCATGATGGGACCCATGGTCACTGTGATGAGATCCATGAATGTTATGGTGACGCATGAGTTCCAACATTTGCGCCATCTGCTCTTTGAGCTGTGAAAGCTCGGTCGTGAGCTTCTTGTTTTGTTCCTCTAGCGCTTCCATTTTCTTGATTTTCTTTGCGCGTGTGAGGACAGAGAGATGACCAGCCACTTTCTAAAATGAATGTTTATTCTAATTAGCTTATTTATGATATGAATACACTCTTGATGTGAGCTTGATAATCTTTCATCTTTGAGGCGCTGCCTTTTTAAGATGAAAGTTTATCACCCTCCCTAGGCTATTATCTCTCCACAACGGAGAATCTCAATAGTCACGGGTCTCTTTCACTCACATCGAGAGGGTATTAGTGAACCTATAAATGATGATGAGGATGCATGAGGTATTATTGATAATGATGCCTATGCTCCTTACTTTTATTATATTTTCACACATTGTCTTTCCTCTCATGTCATGGTTTTTTCATGCATGGGGATTTATTCTTAGACCTTATCACGAGGTTATTTATTAATGCACAAACAATTGCACATAAGCATTTACACAAACAATTCACTCATCCACGAACAGTCACGAGCGAATCACGAGGTAGGGGTCTCCTGCAGAAAAGTGCATATTCAAGGAGGATCTAACTGTTCTCACTTGGTCAAAGGCCCCCAAGGTGCCCCCATTATAGGGACCCAATTCCTCTCGTCGTAAGTCGATGGAAAGTTCCAACGCACTGTCGGACTCGAGTTCATGGTTATCACCTTGAGTGATGTTTTCCGACAACGGTCTACGGGCACCTATAGACCCATTCGACAACCGGCCGTACTAACATCCACTCCCTATGGTTAATCACTCATGCCCCCGGGTATAGAGGGAACTGTTGTGTGCAAAGGTTTGTGTGCAGTTTTTATTTCAAACAATTGCGTAAATTTAAAAATACAACAGTTATTAAAGCCAAATAGATAAACATGTTATCATACAAGTGAGGGGTAATAAAGTAATTTTTAACTATTATTTGTTAAAAATAATCTGTCACTAAATGGGACTGACTCTCGAAGCTTCCCCTGTGGAGTCGCCATCTGTCGCCACCGGCCCGAAACGGGCTTTCGGCATTCGCGAAGGATGGTTGGACTCGTTTATTTGTTTAAAAATGTGGATTGCTAGAATGACTTATTCTCAAACTGAGATCTCGTCAAACGAGCAATTTTATTAAAAGGCTCACCAATCCATATTAATCCCAAGCGGGACCCTCCATGGATTAGTGGTTTTCGCAAAAGGAGGGTTCGTGGAGTCGCCACCAATGTTTTACTCAAAACATTGGAAAAAGGGATAAGGCAATTGATTTAAAAATCAACTTTGGCCACTACAACCAGAGTTGGGTAAGGGAGTCGGTTACGCGTGGGGAAGGTGTTAGCACCCCACAGCGCCCCTTTCGGGTTCCCTATGACAGATTATTTTTAAAAGAACAGTATAAAATTACTAAATTACCCCTATTTATTCTAAGCAATTATAAATTGACTATCTACATGATGACAGTTTTAAATATGCACACAGAAAGCAGTAAAAGGAAGGATTGAAGGGAAACCTCTTGAAGCGTGCTTTTATATTGCAAAGAACTGGGAAGCGTTTTGGCGTTCCCTCGCTCTACAAGCCCGCTCCTCGCTCTCCTAGAACAAAAATGACTACGGAAATCCGGAGGATTTCCCTTCGACTAGGTTCGAATCTCCAAGCTAAGTGCTCGGAATTCCAGAACTTCGTCGGATCGACTCCCAGAGAGATTTCTAGGGCAGAACACTGCTCAAAAACCCCAGAATACTCAAGGAGGGAGTCAAAACTGAGTGAAAAAGTGTGGAATGACGTCCAATTGACGTCATATTTATAGGGAATAGGCGCAATACGGCCTACAGGGGCAATACGGCCGTATTGAAATTTTTGAACTTCAATACGGTCGTATTGAAGTTCAATACGGTCGTATTGAAGTTCAGAAATTTCAATACGCCCGTATTGAGTTCGCTGCGGTTGTATTGAAGTGTCAATACGGTCGTACTGACTTCAGTACGGCCGTATTGAAGCTTCAATACGGCCGTATTAAGTTCAGTACGGCCGTATTGGGCTTTTTCCCTCCACTTCTTTATTTTGAGCTATTCTAAGACCTCTAGACCTACAGAGAACCCTCCTAGGGCCTTCGAGGAGTCCTTCTGGCTGATTATCCTTCAGTCTTCGAGAGTCTTCTAGCTTTATTTCCGACCCGGACAATTTTAGGGGTCTACATCCGCTGGGGATTCTGGATGTTGATTTTGTCTCCACAGTCCACGATGCTGCTTCGACGATTGTTTTTGATTTTTGTGCCACTGAGGGCTGGATAACGCAGGGATCCGTCTAGGGGATGTGCAGTCATTCACAGGTTCCTGTGCCCCAACTTGCATTGCATTGTTGGTACCCTTGGGGAATTTCTGACTCCTTGGGGTATAGACACAGATGCTCTTTCTCTCTGAGTTGAGCAATGCCTTATGTTTGGCTGACGTCCTTTTGACGTAGGTGGAGTATCCCGGTTATCCTTATTCGGGTAATCTCTTTTTTGATTTTTGGATTTTGTTGCCTCTGTGTAGGCTGTTATCCGCTAGGGGATTTTGTCATTAGTTGTGATTGGCCTCTTCTGTTAGGCGTATCAGCTTGACGTTCAATGATTGGCTGAAAAGCCGAATTCCGCTTGGGGAATTGTTGTTGATTTTTCCGATTTTTCTCTTCTTTGAAGGAATGCCTCTGTGTAGGCTGTTACCCGCTGGGGGATTTTGTCGTTGATTTTGATTAGCCTCTTCTGTTAGGCGGATTTTCTCGATGTTCATTGCCTGGCTGATAGCCGAATTCCACTTGGGGAATAGTTTATTGATCTTTTGGATCTTTTCTTTTTGAAGAAGTGCCTCTGAGTAGGCGAATTATCTTGATGTTCGGTGTTCGGCTGAGTGCCAGATTCCGCTTGGGGAATAATTATTGATATTTTTTTATTTTCTTCTCCTTTTTGCAGGGATGCCTCTTGAGTAGGCGATTGGGGATTTGGGGATCTTATTGTATCCCAGAGTATTATTTAGGAAGCCTCTACAGGCTTAGCCTCGCTCAGCGCTTTGAATCGGAGAGCTATCTTCCACTGAGGAAGTGTTAAGTCCTTTGACTTGTATATACTGTTTGGATGATCGCACTTCCATTGGGGATTGCGTCGATCTTGCTTTGATAGCTCTCGCTGGGGATTTTCCCGTGAGCTTGAGCTGAGGTTCCCTCTGGGGAGTATTATTTCTGCGAGCCTCTCCAGGCTCATTTATTTTGTAGGAGTATTATTTCGGCAAGCCTCTCCAGGCTCAATTATTCTGAAGGAGTATTATTTCGGCAAGCCTCTCCAGGCTCAATTATTCTGAAGGAGTATTATTTCGACAAGCCTCTCCAGGCTCAATTATTTTGTGGGAGTATTGTTTCGGCAAGCCTCTCCAGGCTCAATTATTCTGAGAGTATTCTTTCGGCAAGCCTCTCCAGGCTCAGTTATTTTGAGAGTATTCTTTCGGCAAGCCTCTCCAGGCTCAGTTATTCTGAGAGTATTCTTTCGGCAAGCCTCTCCAGGCTTAGTTATTCTGTATGACGCTGTTTATTTTCTGAATCTTTGCATTTTGTTTGCTGCTGTCATACACAAGCAATTTTTCTATTTTTCTATTTTTATGTGGTTGCCTCATGACGAGGTCTTTGAAAATTTCTTTATGGCCAATACGGCCGCATCCATTTCAGTATGCCCGTATTTGAATTGAAAATTTGTTCATAACCCTAATTTTGGTACGGGCATACTGAACATGATACGGGCGTATTGTTTTTCTGAAGTTTATATATTATTTTTTTTTGTTTTTTCAATAAACAGAGAATAAATGATCTTCTAGTACACCTATCATCTGTATGCATGTATGCAGTATGATGCACCTAATTCTATTTGATTCTTTTTTCAAAAGAATTAACCGATGCGTTTTTGGATTTTGCCATTCCTCTTAGACGGGCTGTGCGCTGCCGACTTCTATAACCGAGGAATGATGCGTATTATATTTGAGATTTGGTGTCATCAACCAAATGATCCTTCCCTTTCTTTAGAAGATGTGTCAACCCTCCTATTGACCACTATATCTCCATGTTTCCACTAGATTATTCAAAAATCGTTGGGACAAGAGAGAAAAGAAGGAAATGATATATTTTCAAAAGTTTGTGTTTTAGAGGGGATTATTTTATTTTTGAAAAATGGTTTTTGTAAGAATGGCTGGCCATGGTAGGCTTATGTGGTTAGGCTTGTTCGATTAAACACTTATGAGGTTAAGCACATCTTTGTTATTAATGATTGTGCTTTGACAACTTGGATAGCTTTTCTTGAGCTCCTTGTTGAATTCAATTGATGGTACCATCATGGATTTATTTTGTTTTTCTGTTTTTTTTGACGGCCCTAACTTTTGCCTAAAACACCCATTTGTGATGTCTTAGCGGGCTTTTGTTTTTGTTCATTATTTTGTAACCCTAATTTTTGCCTAGGTCACCCTTTTGTGGGATTCCTAGCGGGTCTTTTGCTCTTATTTTTGTGCAGCCCTCTTTTTGGGTTTCCTGCCGAGCTTTTTGTCTTTAGGATTTCTTTTATCCATGATGGCACTTATTGAGGCCAAGAAAAGGTGCTCCAAGTTGACACACACACTTCCACATAAAAATGATGTGGGTTTATTATTATTAAGATGATTTTAACCTCATTCATGTTTATTCAAACAGGGTTAAAATAATGTGGTCTAGAATTTTATTGCAAGCGAGAAAAGAAGCAATAAAGAATTAATGAAGAATGATTTTATTATAATCGCAGCGGAAACATGTGCCCTATCGAGGCTCGGGGGTCGGGCTGTCCCCGAGGAGTGATCTCTAATAGTCACTGAATTTACACATCCCTATTAGAAGGAGAAAAACATTTTGACGACGACGACCGGCCTTGACGCTTGTGAACCGGCCTTCCTAAAGATCTGGCTTAAAGAACGTCGAGAAGGATCTTGATTCCTCTTCGTTCTTTGATCTTTATAAGGGTTGTATCCTAACCCTTGTTTCCCCGGATTATCCTTGATAATGGGTAGCTCCGGGATTCCTTGGGAGTCCTTGCCTAATCATTTGTCCTGGCAAGTATCCGTTCTTGGTGAGCATGGAGGCTACCTTCTTCATTTCTCGGGGAAACGTTTCGACATTGGCGATTTCCAATGCTTGGAAGGCGGTTTCTAAAGCTTCCTCCGTTGCATCCACGTAAGGTATGGTGGATGGCTAACTGATGAGTATATCATCTTCAGCTCGTACAGTCACCAGCTTGTCACCCACAATGAATTTGACTTTCTGGTGGAGCGTAGAAGGTACAGCTTTCGCATCATGAATCCAAGGTCGGCCGAGGAGACAGCTGTATGCGGGAGTAATGTCCATCACTTGGAATTCGACATTAAAGATAGTGGGTTCAATTTGGATTGGAAGATTGATCTCTCCCACCACTTCTCTTTTAAAACCATCGAAGGCTCGAACGATCATGTTGCTCGGGCGCATTTGGACTCCCTTGATTGCCAATTGCTTGAGCGTTCTTTTTGGCATTACGTTCAAGGAAGATCCATTATCTACCAAGACTTTTAGCGATGTGATACTCCTTGCACTTTATAGAGATGTGCAAGGGCTTGTTGTGGTTTGATCCCTCGGCGGGGATTTCTTCATCGATGAAGGTGAGGTGATCATTAGCCTTGATGTGACTAACAATCCCCTCAAACTCGTCTTGGGAGATAGTGTGCGACACGTATGCCTCGTTCAAGACTTTCAACAGATCTTGTCGATGTGGTTCGGAGCTTTGGATCAACGACGACAGCGTAATCTTTGCTGGCGTCTTATGAAGTTGATCCTCGATGGAGTACTCGCTCTATCGGATATACTTTAACAGCTCGTCTGTCTCCTCCTCAGATTCTTTTTCCTCGGTTTTCTTTTCTTCTTTTTCTTTATTCTTGGGGGCTTTATCATGAAGATCTTTGGGAGTGTAGATCCTGCCACCCCTAGTCATGCCCCCAAGTCCAGCGATGTTGGAGATATCGCTGTCGGCAGAAGAGTGGATGTCGTATATCCACGGCACAGCCTTATTTGATTTGTAAGGGAAAGGCCTTGGAGCTGCGATCCTTAATGGTGTCGGACCTTCCCCTTTATTCGTCTTGATTACCAACAACGGAGTTGACGTATGCTCGCTTGGCATGGTTGTTGGCTTACACTTGATAACGAACGGCGCGCGATCCATTCTTTGAACATACGCATCGATTATTTCTTTCTTTTTATTAATGTTTATTAATGAATTACTAGGAGAGATGTATGAATGACTCCTAGATCTCTCCATGATCTATATGCATGATATGAGATGATGAAGTTGAATATGCATGCATAGTGTTTATTCAACTAAGCATTATCATGTTTTTTAGGATTTTCCTAATATGATGCATGATATTGCTTGGTTTGGGATAAATACATATATATATTTTTTGAATATTTTTTGGGTATTTTGTATTTTTTGTATTTTTGGGTGAAAAGGGAAACTACCTATATGAATGTAATGAAGGTAGATGTTAACACCATGTACTAGAAGATCCTTATTTCTATTTATTTTTATTTTACTAGGGATGTTGTATGTTTAAAGAATGCAAATGTATGCTCATACAATGTCACATAGTCAATGCACAAACAATTCACTCATCCACGAACAGTCACGAGCGAATCACGAGGTGGGGGTCTCCTGCAGAAAAGTGCATATTCAAGGAGGATCTAACTGTTCTCACTTGGTCAAAGGCCCCCAAGGTGCCCCCATTATAGGGACCCAATTCCTCTTGTCGTGGGTCGATGGAAAGTTCCAACGCACCGTCGGACTCAAGTTCATGGTTATCACCTTGAGTGATGTTTTCCGACAACGGTCTACGGGCACCTATAGACCCATTCGACAACCGGCCGTACTAACATCCACTCCCTATGGTTAATCACTCATGCCCCCGGGTATAGAGGGAACTGTTGTGTGCAAAGGTTTGTGTGCAGTTCGTATTTCAAACAATTGCGGAATTTAAACATACAACAGTTATTTTAAAGCCATATAATAAATCATGTTATCATACAAGCAAGGGGTAATAAAGTAATTTTAACTATTATTTGTTAAAAATAGTCTGTCACTAAATGGGACTGACTCTCGAAGCTTCCCCAGCGGAGTCGCCATCTGTCGCCACCGGCCCGAAACGGGGCGTTCGGCATTCGCGAAGGATGGTTGGACTCGTTTTTTTTTGTTTTAAAATGTGGATTGCTAGAAAGACTTATTCTCAAACTGAGACCTCGTCAAACGAGCAATTTTATTAAAAGGCTCACCAATCCATATTAATCCCAAGCGGGACCCTCCATGGATTAGTGGTTTTCGCAAAAGGAGGGTTCGTGGAGTCGCCACCAATGTTTTACTCAAAACATTGGAAAAAGGGATAAGGCAATTGATTTAAAAATCAACTTTGGCCACTACAACCAGAGTTGGGTAAGGGAGTCGGTTACGCGTGGGGAAGGTGTTAGCACCCCACGGCGCCCCTTTCGGGTTCCCTATGACAGATTATTTTTAAAATAATAGTATAAAATTACTAAATTACCCCTATTTATTCTAAGCAATTATAAATTGACTATCTACATGATGACAGTTTAAATGTGCACACAGAAAGCAGTAAAAGGAAGGATTGAAAGGAAACCTCTTGAAGCGTGCTTTTATATATTGCAAAGAACTGGGAAGCGTTTTGGCGTTCCCTCGCTCTACAAGCCCGCTCCTCGCTCTCCTAGAACAAAATTTTAACTAAGGGAATCAAAAGATTTCCCCTCGACTAAGTTCGATCCTCAAGCAAAATGGCTCGGGGCTCAAGAACTTCGTCGGATCGACTCCCAGAGAGATTTCTAGGGCAGAACACTGCTCAAAAACCCCAGAATACTCAAGGAGGGAGTCAAAACTGAGTGAAAAAGTGTGGAATGACGTCCAATTGACGTCATATTTATAGGGAATAGGCGCAATACGGCCTACAGGGGCAATACGGCCGTATTGAAATTTTTGAACTTCAATACGGTCGTATTGAAGTTCAATACGGTCGTATTGAAATTCAGAAATTTCAATACGCCCGTATTGAGTTCGCTGCGGTTGTATTGAAGTGTCAATACGGTCGTATTGACTTCAGTACGACCGTATTGAAGTGCCAATACGGTCGTATTGACTTCAGTACGGCCGTATTGGGCTTTTTCCCTCCACTTCCTTATTTTGAGCTATTCTAAGACCTCTAGACCTACAGAGAACCCTCCTAGGGCCTTCGAGGAGTCCTTCTGGCTGATTATCCTTCAGTCTTCGAGAGTCTTCAAGCTTTATTTCCGACCCGGACAATTTTAGGGGTCTACAAGCCTTTTAATAAAATTGCTCGTTTGACGAGGTCTCAGTTTGAGAATAAGTCATTCTAGCAATCCACATTTTTAAACAAATAAACGAGTCCAACCATCCTTCGCGAATGCCGAAAGCCCGTTTCGGGCCGGTGGCGACAGATGGCGACTTCACTGGGGAAGCCTCGAGAGTCAGTCCCATTTAGTGACAGATTATTTTTAACAAATAATAGTTAAAATTACTTCATTACCCCTTGCTTGTATGATAACATGCTTTATATATTTGGCTTTAAATAACTGTTGTTTGTTTAAATTTCCACAATTGTTTGAAATAAATTGCACACAAACCTTTGCACACAACAGTTCCCTCTATACCCGGGGGCATGAGTGGTAATCCATAGGGAGTGGATGTTAGTACGGCCGGTTGAATGGGTCTATAGGAGCCTACGAGACCGTTGTCGGAAAACATCACTCAAGGTGATAACCATGAACTTGAGTCCGACGGTGCGTTGGAGCTTTCCATCGACCTACGACGAGAGGAATTGGGTCCCTATAATGGGGGCACCTTGGGGGCCTTTGAGCAAGTGAGAACAGTTAGATCCTCCTTGAATATGCACTTTTCTGCAGGAGACCCCCACCTCGTGATTCGCTCGTGACTGTTCGTGGATGAGTGAATTGTTTGTGTAAATGCTTATGTGCAATTGTTTGTGCATTAATAAATAACCTCGTGATAAGGTCTAAAAATAATCCCCATGCATAAAAAACCATGACATGAGAGGAAAGACTATGTGTGAAAATATAATAAAAGTGAGGAGCATGTACATCATTACCAATAAGACATCATACATCCTCATAAAAACATACATTTTAGGGTCACCAATACCTCTTGACATGAGTGAAAGAGACCCATGACTATAGAGATTCTCCGTTGGGGAGAGATCATAGATAAAGAAGGGTGGTAAACTTCCGTCTTAAAAAGGCAGCGCCTTAAAGATGGAGGTTTATCAAGCTCATGTTAAAGAGTGTATTCATTCCATAAAATAAACTAACTAAACATTCATTTTAGAAAGTGGCTGGTCATCTCTCTGTCCTTACGCGCGCACAGAGAATCAAGAAAATGGAAGCATTGGAGGAGCAAAACAAAAAGCTCACAACCGAGCTTTCACAGCTTAAAGAGCAAATGGCGCAAATGATGGAACTCATGCGTCATCACAACATCCATGAATCTCATCACAGTGATCATGGGTCCCATCATGAGGGAGAGGAGGAAGAGCATGAAAAAGATCCTCCAAACGCCGTACCCCTTGGGGCAGGAATTATAATAAAAGAGCCCGAGGTTTCAAAGGAACAATTCCATGCCCTCGAGGATCGGCTAAGGGCTATGGAGGGGCATGATTTTGACATCAAAGATGCCGCTGACATGTGCTTAGTGAGGGACATTCAATTCCCTCCTAAATTTAAAGTGCCGGATTTCCCAAAGTACGTGGGATCGACTTGCCCCAAAAGTCATCTCACCATGTACTGTCGCAAAATGGCTGCATATGCCACAAATGAAAAACTCTTGATCCACTGTTTCCAAGAGAGCTTAGCTGAAACTGCACTCAACTGGTATATGCAGCTAGATGGAAATCTAGTACATACATGGAGGCAGTTGGCCGACGCCTTTCTCAAGCGCTATAAATACAACATCGACCTAACACCCGATAGGTCTGATCTTCAAGCCTTGAGTAAAAAGAACGATGAATCCTTCAAGGCGTACGCCCAACGTTGGAGGGAGTTGGCGGCACAGATAGAGCCCCCGCTGCCAGATAAGGAGACGGTGTCCTTATTCATCAACTCGTTGACTGGTCCCTATTACGATAAAATGATAGGGAACACAACGACACTCTTCTCGGACATCATCACCATTGGAGAAAGGGTGGAACAAGGACTTAAAAGTGGGAAGCTGGCTAAGCCTTCCCAATCATACGAAGCTAAGAAGGCCTTCGGGAAGAAGAAAGAAGGAGGAGTCAACGCTATAACCATTGCTCCGTCTTCTTCCGCTTCGAAGTCAGGCAAATCGCAAAACAACTCTGTGAAGAAGTTTGATAAACTTCCGACCACTTATAGCGATCTCCTGCCGAAGCTAGTGGAGGCGCGTCTTATAGCTTACATTCCACCAAAGAAAGTGAATCCACCTTACCCCGATTGGTACAATCCACAAGACAAATGTCTATACCATTCGGGGGCACAGGGGCATTCAACGGAGAACTGCCGAGCTCTCAAGTATAAGGTCCAAGACCTTATCGATGCTGGGTGGGTCACTTTCGATTCGACGGCGCCCGACGTGAGCAAGAATCCTCTACCGCAGCAGGAGTAGAGAGAAGGGCAAGCCATGATAGGGCCCCTCCACATTTTTTCTTTTAGGGACTCATGATCAGTACCCGAGATCATGAGGACCTTTTCATGTAAATAAAGGGTTTTGTACACTTTTACACTCATATATCAATAAAGAGGCATTTTTTCACACATTATTCTCTCATTTTGTTCTATTCTCTCTCTCTCATTAATATTAATAAACTCTAAACCTAAACAGAACCAATAAATAATTATGTCTGTGATTGCTCGCTCTGACCGGGATCCGAAAGCCGAGGGTGAATGGGTTGAGTTGGACAGTGATGAGGAGACCATCTCTCCGGATCTGCAAAGACTGCTAGATCAAGAAGCTCGTCTACTCCAACCGAATCAAGAAGAATTGGAGACCGTGAATTTGGGGCAGGATCAAGAATTGAAAGAGGTCAACATTGGGACCCGTATCAGTGATGGAATAAAAACACAATTGATTCAATTATTGAGGGAATACAAGGACGTATTTGCATGGTCGTACCATGATATGCCCGGGTTGGACTCCAACATTGTCGAACACAAGTTGCCCTTAAAAGAGGGGTTTCGACCCATTAAGCAAAAGCTTCGACGAATCAAGCCCGAATGGTCCTTAAAGATTAAGGAGGAGGTAGAAAAACAATTGGACGCGGGATTCTTGGTTGTATCCCAGTATCCCGAATGGCTGGCTAACATTGTGCCAGTCGTCAAAAAGAATGGGAAGGTTAGAGTGTGTGTTGATTATAGGGATTTGAATCGTGCCAGTCCAAAGGACGATTTTCCCTTGCCCCACATCGATACACTTGTGGATCACACCGCCACAAACACACTCTATTCCTTTATGGATGGATACTCGGGGTATAATCAAATCAAGATGAATATAGAAGACCGCGAGAAAACTTCTTTCATTACACCCTGGGGAACTTTCTGCTACAGGGTGATGCCTTTTGGACTTAAAAATGCGGGTGCCACCTACCAACGAGCGATGGTGACACTATTCCACGACATGATCCACAAGGAAATTGAAGTATACGTGGATGACATGATCGCAAAGTCGAAAGACGAGATGGACCACATCCAATATTTGAGAAAATTATTCAATCGGCTTCGTAAGTATCAGCTTAAGCTAAACCCGGCTAAGTGTACTTTCGGAGTTCGGTCGGGTAAGCTTCTCGGGTTCATCGTCAGTGAAAAAGGCATAGAGGTGGACCCCGATAAAGTAAAGGCAATAATGGAAATGCCTCCTCCTAAAACTGATAAAGAAATTAGAGGATTCCTCGGCAGGGTGAACTACGTCGCAAGGTTCATCGCACAGTTGACTGACACGTGCAAACCAATATTCAAGCTGTTGCGCAAGAATCATTCCGAAACTTGGGATGAGAATTGTCAACGAGCTTTTGACAAGGTCAAACAGTGCTTGGCCAATCCACCAGTATTGGTGCCACCTGTCGAGGGAAGGCCATTAATCCTCTATCTAACAGTGCTTGATGAGTCCATGGGAGCCGTGCTAGGGCAACAGGACGAAACTGGAAAGAAAGAACGAGCCATCTACTACTTGAGCAAGAAATTTCTAGATTATGAAACCCGCTACACGCCTTTAGAAAAGACTTGCTGTGCGTTAGCGTGGGCAACACAAAGGCTCAGGCAGTACATGATAAGGCATACTACTTGGTTGGTTTCCAAAATGGACCCAATTAAGTACGTGTTCGACAAACCAATAATCACTGGGAAGATTGCCCGATGGCAAGTGCAATTATCAGAATTTGACATCATACATGTCACACAAAAGGCCATCAAGGGTAGTACCCTAGCTGATTACCTAGCACACGGGCCGACCAATGACTATCAATCCCTTCAGGATGATTTCCCCGATGAGGATATAATGCATTTACAACATGAAGATCCCAAGGATGATACGTGGACCATGTACTTTGATGGAGCCTCCAACATGCTTGGACAGGGGATTGGAACAGTATTAATCTCCCCACAAGGAAAGCATATCCCCTTAACGGCAAGACTCAACTTCGACTGTACAAATAACATGGCCGAATACGAGGCTTGCGCGTTAGGAATCCAAGCAGCAATCAACAATGGTATCCTAAAGCTCAAAGTATTTGGAGATTCGGCTTTAGTCATCCACCAACTGCGAGGTGAATGGGAAGTCCGAAATTCTAAACTGATACCATATGTTGAGCATATCAAAGACCTGATACAATTCTTCCAAAATGTCGTCTTTGAATATATCCCAAGGGAGGAAAATCAGTTCGCTGACGCCCTTGCTACACTATCATCGATGTTCGCCTTGGATAAAGATCATGAAATGCCCATCATCAATATCCGGCGACACGATAAGCAAGCGTTCTGCCTACTGATAGATGAAGCTATTGATGATTATCCATGGTTCCATGACATCAAACAATATCTGTCAAAAGGGGAATATCCTGATATGGCTAGCGATAATGATAAAAAGCATATCCGAAGAAGGGCCATGGGATTTCTGTTGATTGGAGAAACCCTCTACAAAAAGAATTATGACTCGGTCTTGTTGAGATGTATAGACCAAGTCGAAGCTCAAAATGTAATCAAAGAAATACATGAGGGGGTTTTCGGTACCCATATTCCCGGGCCTGCAATGGCTAAGAAAATCCTCAGAGCAGGATATTATTGGTCGACCATTGAAAGGGATTGTTACCAATACGTCCGGAAATGCCATAAGTGTCAAGCATATGCCGACAACATTCATGTCCCACCAACGCCACTCAATGTTTTGGCTTCACCATGGCCATTTGCAATGTGGGGTATGGATGTTATTGGACCCATCGAGCCAAAGGCATCCAATGGACATAGATTCATCCTTGTGGCCATTGACTATTTCACCAAATGGGTAGAAGCGGCATCGTATGCTCATGTGACCCGGAAGGTGGTAACATCCTTCATCAGAAAGAATATCATATGCAGATACGGTATTCCCGACAAAATCATCACTGATAATGGATCCAATTTGAACAATAAGATGGTAGAAGAACTGTGCAAAGAGTTCAAAATTCAGCACCACAACTCTTCCCCATATCGACCAAAGATGAATGGGGCAGTCGAGGCAGCCAATAAGAATATCAAGAAGATAGTACAAAAGATGGTTGTCTCATTCAAAGACTGGCATGAGATGCTACCCTTCGCTCTCCATGGTTATAGGACTTCAGTACGTACATCCACAGGAGCTACTCCATTCTCCCTTGTTTATGGAATGGAGGCAGTTCTGCCGGTTGAAGTCGAGATACCGTCTCTGAGAGTAATCATGGAAGCAAAACTTTCCGAGGCAGAATGGGTTCAAAGTCGATACAACCAATTGAACCTTATCGAAGAAAAACGACTGAACGCCATATGCCATGGTCAAGCCTACCAAAGGAAGATCAAAAAGGCTTTTGACAAGAAAGTCCATCCTCGAATCTACCATGAGGGAGAGCTGGTGATGAAGAAATTGCTACCAACTCAAAAGGACAAAATCGGAAAGTGGGCCCCAAATTACGAAGGACCATACGTGGTGAAGCGAGCTTTCTCCGGAGGAGCATTGATTCTCACAGACATGGACGGAGAAGAACTTCGATACCCAGTCAATGCTGACGTGGTAAAGAAGTATTATGCTTGAAGACGTTGCTTGCATCAGCCCGCTAGGATGAAAACCCAAAAAAGGGCATCCTAGGCAAAAGTTAGGGCAAAACGAAAAGCCCGCCAGTACAAGGGTACTAGGCAAAACAAAGGCAAAATTATCCCCGCTAGGACATGTCCTAGGCAAAAAATTAGGGGCAAAAGAATAAAATGCAAAAAGTAAAGCAAGCAACGATCACTTGAACCGAAAACCGAAAGGCGGTTCAAGTGATAATCTTCTAGAAGCAAGCGTCTTGCAGTATCTACACTCCTGGCTCAGGCATCTCATCCGAAACAACTAGGGAAACGGGAAGAGCAGCAATTACAGATATAATTGTTTAAGCCAAAAATGTATAGCCCACCTCGGCCAGCCATTCTTCAGAAATTCCCTTTGTAAATCTTTCTGTATAAACATTTGTGAATATCAATAAAATATCCATTTGTTTCTTTTCTCTCTTGACCATGTGATTATGCCTTTGAATTGGTTTTTCATAAAATTGTACGAAATTCCATTAATAATCGGTCAATAAAAGAAAATTGGAGGGGTTCCTGTAAAATCCATAATCTCCTGCATAAAGGCTCACAAAAATACTCCCTCGCGTCAATGACAGAAAGTCCTCCAAGAAGAAGAGGATAGGGAGAGCCACTCACTTTTCTAAATAAATGAACAAAAATAAAAATTGTATTGTATTTGTGCATCACACACACATTAGTTGCACATGCAAAGACCTTATCATGAGGCAACCGCATAAAATAGAAAAATAGAAAATTGCTTGTGTATGACAGCAGAAAGCAAAATGCAAAGATTCAGAAAATCAACAGCATCATACAAAATAACTGAGCCTGGAGAGGCTTGCCGAAAGAATACTCTCAGAATAATTGAGCCTGGAGAGGCTCGCAGAAATAATACTCCCCAGAGAAACCTCAACTCACGCTCTTGGACTCAAAATCCCCAGCAAGAGCTATCAAAGCAAGATCGACGACATTCCCAATGGAAGCACGATCGCCCAAGAAGAATTTCCAAGTCAAAGGACTTTTAAAACTTCCTCAGTGAAGATAGCTCTTCAACTCAGGCGTTGAGTGAGGCTAAGCCTGCAGAGGCTTCCTAAAAAATACTCTGGGATACATAAAGATCCCCAAATCCCCAGTTGCCTACTCAAGAGGCATCCCTGCAAAAGGAGAAAAATCAAAAAAAAAAAAAAAAAAAAAAAAAAAAAAATCAAATCAATAACCATTCCCCAAGCGGAATTTGGCACTCAGCCGAACACTGAACCCCAATTCCCCAGTCGCCTACATAAGAGGCACTCCTTCAAAAGGAAAAAACATAAAAAGATCAATAATCATTCCCCAAGAGGAATCTGGCTCTCAGCCAATCATTGAACATCAAGGTGATATGCCTAACAGAAGAGGCTAATCAAAATCAACGACAAAATTCCCCAGTGGATAACAGCCTACACAGAGGCAGCAAAATCAGAAAACCAAAAGAGACACCCGAACAAGGATAACCAGGATACTCCACCAACGTCGAAAGGACGTCAGCCAATCATAAGGCACCGCTCACATCAGAAAGAGCATCTTTGTGTCTGCACCCCAAAGGAATCAGAAATTCCCCAGTGGGCACCAACTACGCAATGGAAAGTTGGGACACAAGAACCTATGAGTAACTGCACATCCCCTAGACGGATCCCTGCGTTATCCAGCCCTCAGTGGCACAAAAATCAGAACAACCGTCGAAGCAGCATCGTGGACTGTGGAGACAAAATCATCACAAATCCCTGGAAAGGAGATATTCACGCTACCCCGTCGTCACAAACACGGAGGTATGCAGCTTCCGGCTCGGGCAATGAGCGAAGCTATCTCTGGAAAGAAGGTACTCACCGCTTACCGTTGTCACAAAGGTACTTAGCTTCCGGCTCAAACAAAGAGTGAAGCTAAGCCTGGAGAGGCGGTACTCACAGCTTCCAGCTTGGGCAGCAAGCAAAGCAGAGCCTGGAGAGGCGAAACTCACACTGCTCACCGTCGTCACAAAGGTGCTTAGTTTCCGGCTCGAACAAAGAGCGAGACTAAGCCTGGAGAGGCGAAACTCACACTGCTACCGTCGTCACAAGGGTACTTAGCTTCCGGCTCGAACAAAGAGTGAAGCTAAGCCTGGAGAGGCGGTACTCACAGCTTCCAGCTTGGGCAGCAAGCAAAGCAAAACCTGGAGAGGCTACTCGACAATTTTCCACCGAAAGACGCTACAAGTCAGAAGGTCGGCGCATCACCCGGACAATTGGATCAACTCCTTTACTTGTCAGCCGGTACACCAAAAAGCCGTCCGACTAAGTAAAGGGGGGGCAGCTGTAGACCCCTAAAATTGTCCGGGTCGGAAATAAAGCTTGAAGACTCTCGAAGACTGAAGGAAGATCAGCCAGAAGGACTCCCGGAAGGCCCTAGGAGGGTTCTCTGTAGGTCTAGAGGTCTTAGAAAAGCTCAAAATAAGGAAGTGGAGGGAATGAAGCCCAATACGGCCGTACTGAACTTAATACGGCCGTATTGAAGCTTCAATACGGCCGCAGTGAACTCAATACAGTGTATTGAAGTTTCTGAAACTTCAATACGGCCGTACTGAAACCAATACGGGCGTATTGAAATTTCTGAATTTCAATACGGCCGTATTGAACTCAATACGACCGTATTGAAGTTCAAAAATTTCAATACGGCCGTATTGCTCCTGTAGGCCGTATTGCGCCTATTCCCTATAAATATGACGTCAATTGGACGTCATTCCACACTTAAAAAGATAGTTTTAACCCTCTCCTTGAGGATTCTGGGGTTTTTGAGCAGTGTTCTGCCCTAGAAATCACTCGGAGAGTTGATCCGACAAAGTTCTTGAGCCCCGAGCCATTTTGCTTGAGGATCGAACCTAGTCGAAGGGAAATCCTCCGGATTTCCATAGTTAAAAGTTTTTAGGAAGGAGCGAGCGAGCTTGTAGAGCGAGGGAACGCCAAAAAGCTTCCCAGTTTTACTCAATATATAAAGCACGCTTCAAGAGGTTTCTTCTTAAATCCTTCCTTTTACTGCTTTCTGTGTGCATATTTAAACTGTCATCATGTAGATAGTTAATTTATAATTGCTTAGAATAAATAGGGGTAATTTAGTAATTTTACGCTGTTATTTTAGAAAATAATCTGTCATAGGGAACCCGAAAGGGGCGCTGTGGGGTGCTAACACCTTCCCCACGCGTAACCGACTCCCTTACCCAACTCTGGTTGTAATGGCCAAAGTTGATTTATAAAATCAATTGCCTTATCCCTTTTTCCAATGTTTTTAGTAAAACATTGGTGGCGACTCCACGAACCCTCCTTCTACGAAAACCACTAATCCATGGAGGGTCCCGCTTGGGATTAATATGGATTAGTGAGCCTTTTAATAAAATTGCTCGTTTGACGAGGTCTCAGTTTGAGAATAAGTCATTCTAGCAATCCACATTTTTAAACAAATAAACGAGTCCAACCATCCTTCGCGAATGCCGAAAGCCCGTTTCGGGCCGGTGGCGACACCAATGTTTTGAGTAAAACATTGGTGGCGACTCCATGAACCCTTTTACTACGAAAACCACTAATCCATGGAGGGTCCCGCTTGGGATTAACATGGATTGGTGAGACATTTAATAAATAAATTGGATAAGATCGACAAGGTCTCAGTTTGAGAACAAGTCGTTCTAATAATCCAATACATTTTCAAAACTAAAATAAAAGCGAGTTCGACCGTCTTCGCGACCGCCGAGGCCCGTTCGGGCCGGTGGCGACAATCATGAGGCAGTCACATAAAATAGAAAAAATAGGAAAAATTTGTTGTGTATGACAGCAGCCAACAGAAAAAGCTGAAAAATCGACAAAAAAGGCAAAAATTCAGAAAATCCAACAATCATACAGAATAATTGAGCCTGGAGAGGCTTGCCGAAATAATACTCCCCAGAGACATCTCAGCTTGCACTCTTGGGCCGAATTCCCAGTGAAAGCTATCAGAGCAAGATCAGCAAGATTCCCCAATGGAAGCATGATCATCCAAACAAAATATCCGAGTCAAAGGACTCAGACTTCCTCAGTGGAAGATAGCTTTCCAACTCGAGCGACGAGTGAAGCTAAGCCTGCAGAGGCTTTCTAAATAATACTCTAGGATACATAAGATCCTCAATCCCTATTCGCCTACTCAGAGGCACTCCTCCAAAAAAAAGGAAAATCCAAAAAGATCAATACCCATTCCCCAAGTGGAATTCGGTATTCAACCAAACACCGAACGTCAAGATAATCCGCCTAACAGAAGAGGCCAATCAAGATCAATACGACATAATCCCCCAGCGGATAACAGCCTACGCAGAGGCAACAAAAACCAGAAAATCAAAAAGTCACCCGAATAAGGATAACCGGGATACTCCACCAACGTCGAAAGGACGTCAGCCAATCATAAGGCATCGCTCACCTCAGAAAGAGCATCTTTGTGTCTGCATCCCCAAGGAATCAGAATTTCCCCAGTGGGCACCAACTACGCAATGGAAAGTTGGGACACAAGAACCTGTGAGTAACTGCACATCCCCTAGACGGATCCCTGCGTTATCCAGCCCTCAGCGGCACCAAAAAAAAATTAAAAAAAAAAAAAAAAAAAAACCGTCGAAGTAGCATCGTGGACTGTGGAGACAAAATCATCACAATAGAATCCCCCAGCGGATAACAGCCTACGTAGAGGCAATAAAACCAGAAAATCAAAAAGAGTCACCCGAATAAGGATAACCGGGATACTCCACCACCGTCGAAAGGACGTCAGCCAACCATAAGGCACCGCTCACATCAGAAAGATCATCTTTGTGTCTACGTCCCCAAGGAATCAGAATTTCCCCAGTGGGCACCAACTACGCAATGGAAAGTTGGGACACAAGAACCTATGAGTAACTGCACATCCCCTAGACGGATCCCTGCGCTATCCAGCCCTCAGCGGCACCAAAATCAAAAACAACCGTCGAAGCAGCATCGTGGACTGTGGAGACAAAATCATCACAAATCCCTGGAGAGGGCAAACTCACGCTACCAAAGTGACCAGAAGCACGGAGGTATGCAACCCTGGGGAGGGCAAACTGCAGACCCTGGAGAGGGCAAACTCACGCTACCGAGGTTGTCAGAAACACCGAGGTATGCACGAGCCTGGAGAGGCGACGACTAATACTCAGCTATCCCGTCGTTAGAAACACGGAGGTATGCAACTACCGAGGTTGTCAGAAACACCGAGGTATGCACGAGCCTGGAGAGGCGATACTCAGCTACCCCGTCGTCAGAAACACGGAGGTATGCAGCTACCGAGGTTGTCAGAAACACCGAGGTATGCACAAGCCTGGAGAGGCGGTACTCAGCTACCCCGTCGTCAGAAACACGGAGGTATGCAGCTACCGAGGTTGTCAGAAACACCGAGGTATGCACGAGCCTGGAGAGGCGACGACTAATACTCAGCTACCCCGTCGTCAGAAACACGGAGGTATGCAGCTACCGAGGTTTGTAGACCCCTAAAATTGCCCGGGTCGGAAATAAAGCTTGAAGACTCTCGAAGACTGAAGGAAGATCAGCCAGAAGGACTCCTGGAAGGCCCTAGGAGGGTTCTCTGTAGGTCTAGAGGTCTTAGAATAGCTTAAAATAAGGAAGTGGAGGGAATGAAGCCCAATACGGCCGTACTAAACTTAATACGGCCGTATTGAAGCTTCAATATGGCCGCAGTGAACTCAATACGGCGTATTGAAGTTTCTGAACTTCAATACGGCCGTACTGAAATCAATACGGCCGTATTGAAGCTTCAATACAGCCGCAGTGAACTCAATACGGCCATATTGAAATTTCTGAGCTTCAATACGGCCGTATTGAACTCAATACGGCCGTATTGAAGTTCAAAAATTTCAATACGGCCGTATTGGTTCTGTAGCCCGTATTGGGCCTGTTCCCTATAAATATGACGTCAATTGGACGTCATTTCACACTTTCACACTCAGTTTTGACTCCCTCCTTGAGTATTCTGGGGTTTTTGAGCAGTGTTCTGCCCTAGAAATCTCTCTGGGAGTCGATCCGACGAAGTTCTGGAATTCCGAGCACTTAGCTTGGAGATTCGAACCTAGTCGAAGGGAAATCCTCCGGATTTCCGTAGTTAAAAGTTTTTAGGAAGGAGCGAGCGAGCTTGTAGAGCGAGGGAACGCCAAAAAGCTTCCCAGTTTTACGAAATATATAAAAGCACGCTTCAAAGGTTTCTTCTTAAAGTCCTTCCTTTTACTGCTTTCTGTGTGCATATTTAAACTGTCATCATGTAGATAGTTAATTTATAATTGCTTAGAATAAATAGGGGTAATTTAGTAATTTTACACTGTTATTTTAGAAATAATCTGTCATAGGGAACCCGAAAGGGGCGCTGTGGGGTGCTAACACCTTCCCCACGCGTAACCGACTCCCTTACCCAACTCTGGTTGTAATGGCCAAAGTTGATTTATAAAATCAATTGCCTTATCCCTTTTTCCAATGTTTTGAGTAAAACATTGGTGGCGACTCCACGAACCCTCCTTTTGCGAAAACCACTAATCCATGGAGGGTCCCGCTTGGGATTAATATGGATTGGTGAGACATTTAATAAATAAATTGGATAAGATCGACAAGGTCTCAGTTTGAGAATAAGTCGCTCTAATAATCCAATACATTTTCAAAACTAAAATAAAAGCGAGCTCGACCGTCTTCGCGACCGCCGAGGCCCGTTCGGGCCGGTGGCGACAGATGGCGACTCCACTGGGGAAGCCTCGAGAGTCAGTCCCATTTAGTGACAGACTATTTTTAACAAATAATAGTTAAAATTACTTTATTACCCTTTGCTTGTATGATAACATGTTTATCTATATGGCTTTAAATAACTGTTGTATGTTTAAATTCCGCAATTGTTTGAAATACAAACTGCACACAAACCTTTGCACACAACAGTTCCCTCTATACCCGGGGGCATGAGTGATTAACCATAGGGAGTGGATGTTAGTACGGCCGGTTGTCGAATGGGTCTATAGGTGCCCGTAGACCGTTGTCGGAAAACATCACTCAAGGTGATAACCATGAACTTGAGTCCGACGGTGCGTTGGAGCTTTCCATCGTCCTACGATGAAAGGAATTGGGTCCCTATAATGGGGGCACCTTGGGGGCCTTGGATTGGTGAGAACAGTTAGATCCACCTTGAATATGCACTTTTCTGCAGGATACCCCTACCTCGTGATTCGCTCGTGACTGTTCGTGGATGAGTGAATTGTGTGTGCATTTTTTATGTGACATTGTATGAGCATACATTTGCACCTTTTAAACATACAACATTCTTGTTTACAATAAAAAATAAGAATAAATAGAAATAAAGATTTTCTAGTACATGGTGTTAACATCTGCCTCCATTGCATTCATATAGGTAGTTTCCCTTTTCACCTAAAATATACAAAAAATACAAAATACTCAAAAAGAAAAAATACGTATTTATCCAAACCAAGCAATATCATGCATCATCTTAGGGACATCCTAAAAACATGATAATGCTTAGTTGAATAAACACTATGCATGCATATTCAACCTCATCATCTCATATCATGCATATAGATCATGGAGAGATCTAGGAGTCATTCATACATCTCTCCTAGTAATCCATTAATAAACATTAATAAAAAGAAAGAAATAATCGATGCGTATGTTCAAGATGGATCGCACGCCATTTGTTATTAACTGTAAGCCAACAACCGTGCCAAGCGAGCGCACATCAACTCCGTTGTTGGTAATCAAGACAAACAAAGGGGAAGGTCCAACACCATTAAGGATCACAGTTCCAAGGCCTTTCCCTTACAAATCAAATAAGGCTGTGCCGTGGATATACGACATCCACTCTTCTGCCGACAGCGATATCTCCAACATCGCTGGACTTGGGGGCATGACTAGGAGTGGTAGGATCTACACTCCCGATGATCTTCATAACAAAGCCCCCAAGAATAAAGAAAAAGAAGAAAAGAAAACCGAGGAAAAAGAATCCGAGGAGGAGACTGACAAGCTGTTAAAATTTATCCGATAGAGCGAGTACTCCATCGTGGATCAACTTCATAGGACGCCAGCAAAGATTACGCTGTTGTCGTTGATCCTATGCCCCGAACCGCATCGGCAAGCTCTGTTGAAAGTCTTGAACGAGACATACGTGTCGTACACTATCTCCCAAGACGAGTTTGAGGGGATTGTTAGTCACATCAAGGCTAATGATCACCTCACCTTCATCGATGAAGAAATCCCCGCCGAGGGATCAAACCACAACAAGCCCTTGCACATCTCTGTAAAGTGCAAGGAGTATCACATCGCAAAGGTCTTGGTAGATAATGGATCTTCCTTGAATGTGATGCCAAAAAGAACGCTCAAGCAATTGGCAATCAAGGGAGTCCAAATGCACCCGAGCAACATGATCGTTCGAGCCTTCGATGGTTCTAAAAGAGAAGTAGTGGGAGAAATCAATCTTCCAATCCAAATTGGACCCACTATCTTTAATGTCGAATTCCAAGTGATGGACATTACTCCCGCATACAGCTGTCTCCTCGGCCGACCTTGGATTCATGATGCGAAAGCTGTACCCTCTACGCTCCACCAGAAAGTCAAGTTCATAGTGGGTGACAAACTGGTGACTGTACAAGCTGAAGATGACATACTCATCAGCAAACCATCCACCATACCTTACGTGGATGCAGCGGAGGAAGCTTTAGAAACCGCCTTCCAAGCATTGGAAATCGCCAATGTCGAAACGTTTCCCCGAGAAATGAAGAAGGTAGCCTCCATGCTCACCAAGAACGGATACTTGCCAGGACAAGGATTAGGCAAGGACTCCCAAGGGATCCCGGAGCTACCTATTATCAAGGACAATCCGGGGAAACAAGGGTTAGGATACAACCCTAGCAAAGATCAAAGGACGAAGAGGAATCAAGATCCTTCTCGACGTTCTTTAAGCCAGATCTTTAGGAAGGCCGGTTCACAAGCGTCAAGGCCGGTCGTCGTCATCAAGTGTTCTTCTCCTTCTGATAGGGATATGTAAACCTGATGACTATTAGAGATTACTCCTCGGGGACAGCCCGACCCCCGAGCCTCGATAGGGCACATGTTTCCATTATGATTATAATAAAATCATTCTTCATTAATTCTTTATTGCTTCTTTTCTCGCTTGCAATAAAATTCTAGACCACATTATTTTAACCCTGTTTGAATAAACATGAATGAGGTTAAAATCATCTTAATAATAATAAACCCGCATCATTTTTATGTGGAAATGTGCATAACGACTTGGAGCACCTTTTCTTGGCCTCAATAAGTGCCGTCATGGATAAAAGAAATCCATTCAGGACAAAAATCCTAAAAAACAAAAAGCTCGGCAGGAAACCCAAAAAGGGGACTGCGCAAAAATAAGAGCAAAAGACCCGCTAGGAATCCCACAAAAGGGTGACCTAGGCAAAAGTTAGGGTTACAAAATGAAGACAAAAACCCGCTAGGAATCCCACGAAAAGGGTGACCTAGGCAAAAGTTAGGGTTACAAAATGAATACAAAAGCCCGCTAAGACATCACAAAAGGGTGTTTTAGGCAAAAGTTAGGGCCGTCAAAAAAAGAAAAAAAACAAAATAAATCCATGATGGTACCATCAATTGAATTCAACAAGGGGCTCAAGAAAAGCTATCCAAGTTGTCAAAGCACAATCATTAATAACAAAGATGTGCTTAACCTCATAAGTGTTTAAACGAACAAACCTAAACATTTAAGCCTACCATTGGCCAGCCATTCTTACAAAATCCATTTTTCAAAAAATAAAATAATCCCCTCTAAAACACAAACTTTTGAAAAATATACCCTTTCCTTCTTTTCTCTCTTGTCCCAACGATTTTTGAATAATCTAGTGGAAACATGGAGATATAGTGGTCAATAGGAGGGTTGACACATCTTCTAAAGAAAGGGAAGGATCATTTGGTTGATGACACCAAATCTTAAATATAATACGCATCATTCCTCGGTTACAGAAGTCGGCAGCGCACAGCCCGTCTGGAGGAATGGCAAAATCCAAAAACGCATCGGTTAATTCTTTTGAAAAAAAGAATCAAATAGAATTAGGTGCATCATACTGCATACATGCATACAGATGATAGGTGTACTGGAAGATCACTTATTCTCTGTTTATTGAAAAAACAAAAATAATAAATATAAATTTCAGAAAAAACAATGCGCCCGTACCATGTTCAGTACACCCGTACTAAAATCAGGGTTATGAACAAATTTTCAATTTAATACGGGCATACTGAAATGGATGCGGCCGTATTGGCCATAAAGAAATTTTCAAAGACCTCGTCATGAAGCAACCACATAAAATAGAAAAATAGAAAAAATGCTTGTGTATGACAGCAGCAAACAAAATGCAAAGATTCAGAAAATCAACAGCGTCATACAGAATAACTGAGCCTGGAGAGGCTTGCCGAAAGAATACTCTCAAAATAACTGAGCCTGGAGAGGCTTGCCGAAAGAATACTCTCAAAATAACTGAGCCTGGAGAGGCTCGCCGAAATAATACTCTCTCAAAATAATTGAGCCTGGAGAGGCTCGCCGAAATAATACTCTCTCATAATAACTGAGACATTTCTGTACAGAAAAAGCCGACAAACAACAGAAAAGGCAAAAATACAGAAAAAGCCAAAAAATGACAAAAAAGGCAAACATACAGAAAAAGTCAAAAGTCGACAAAAAAAGACAAAGATTTCACATCTTTCAGAATAACTGAGCCTGGAGAGGCTCGCCGAAATAATACTCTCAGAATAATTGAGCCTGGAGAGGCTTGCTGAAATAATACTCTCATCAGAATAACTGAGCCTGGAGAGGCTTACTGAAATAATACTCTCTCAGAAATAACTGAGCCTGGAGAGGCTTGCCGAAACAATACTCATTCAGAATAATTGAGCCTGGAGAGGCTCGCCAAAATAATACTCCACATCAAAGAATAATTGAGCCTGGAGAGGCTTGCAGAAATAATACTCCCCAGAGAAACCTCAACTCAAGCTCACGGAACAAATCCCCAGCGAGAGCTATCAAAGCAAAATCGTCAAAATCCCCAATGGAAGTACGATCTCCCAAGCAGAATATCCAAGTCAAAGGACTTAAACTTCCTCAGTGAAGATAGCTCTCCAACTCAAGTGTTGAGTGAGGCTAAGCCTGCAGAGGCTTCATAAATAATACTCTGGGATACATAAGATCCCACATTCCCCAGTCGCCTACTCAGAGGCATCCCTGCAAAAGGAGAAAAATAAAAAAAAAAACATCAATAACCATTCCCCAAGCGGAATTTGGCACTCAGCCGAACACTGAACTTCAAATCCCCAGTCGCCTATTCAGAGGCACTCTTTCAAAAAAGAGAAAAAATTGAAAAGATCAATAATCATTCCCCAAGCGGAATCCGGCTCTCAGCCTATCATTGAACATCAAGATGATCTGCCTAACAGAAGAGGCCAATCACAACCAATGACAAAATCCCCTGGCGGATAACAGCCTACACAGAGGCAACAAAATCCAAAAATTAAAAAGAGTTACCCGAATAAGGATAAACCGGGATACTCCACCAACGTCAAAGGACGTCAGCCAAACATAAGGCATCGCTCAACTCAGAGAGAAAGAGCATCTGTGTCTATACCCCAAGGAGTCAGAAATTCCCCAAGGGTACCAACAATGCAATGCAAGTTGGGGCACAGGAACCTGTGAATGACTGCACATCCCCTAGACGGATCCCTGCGTTATCCAGCCCTCAGTGGCACAAAAATCAAAAAAACAATCGTCGAAGCAGCATCGTGGACTGTGGAGACAAAATCAACATCCAGAATCCCCAGCGGATAACAGCCTACACAGAGGCAGCAAAAATCAGAAAACCCAAAAGAGATACCCGAATAAAGATAACCGGGATACTCCACCAACGTCAAAGGACGTCAGCCAAACATAAGGCATCGCTCAATTCAAGAAGAGCATCTGTGTCTACACCCCAAGGAAACAGAAATTCCTCAATGGGTACCAACAATGCAATGCAAGTTGGGGCACAGGAACCTATGAATGACTGCACATCCCCTAGACGGATCCCTGCGTTATCCAGCCCTCAGTGGCACCAAAATCAAACCGTCGAAGCAGCATCGTGGACCGTGGAGACAAAAATCATCTCAAATCCCTGGAGAGGGCAAACTCACATTGCCAATGTCGTCAAGAACACGGAGGCAGACCCTGGAGAGGGCAAACTCACCCTGGAGAGGGCAAGACTCACGCACAAGTCTGGAGAGGCGACGACTAATACTCACCCCGGAGAGGGCAAACTCGCCCTGGAGAGGGCAAACTCACCCTGGAGAGGGCAAACTCACCCTGGAGAGGGCAAGACTCACGCACAAGTCTGGAGAGGCGACGACTAATACTCACCCCGGAGAGGGCAAACTCACCCTGGAGAGGGCAAACTCACCCTGGAGAGGGCAAGACTCACACACAAGTCTGGAGAGGCGACGACTAAATACTCACCCCGGAGAGGGCAAACTCACCCTGGAGAGGGAAAACTCACCCTGGAGAAGGCAAACTCACCCTGGAGAGGGCAAGACTCACGCACGAGCCTGGAGAGGCGACGACTAATACTCACCCTGGAGAGGGCAAGACTCACGCTACCAAAGTGACTAGAAGCGCGGAGGTATGCACCAACCTGGAGAGGCTACTCAACAATTTTCCCACCTGAAGACACTACAAGTCGAAAGGATGGCACATGACCCGGACAATTGGGTCAACTCCTTTACTTGTCAATCGGTACACCAAAAGACCGTTTGACTAAGTAAAGGGGGGGCAGCTGTAGACCCCTAAAATTGCCCGGGTCGGAAATAAAGCTTGAAGACTCTCGAAGACTGAAGGAAGATCAGCCAGAAGGACTCCTGGAAGGCCCTAGGAGGGTTCTCTGTAGGTCTAGAGGTCTTAGAATAGCTTAAAATAAGGAAGTGGAGGGAATGAAGCCCAATACGGCCGTACTAAACTTAATACGGCCGTATTGAAGCTTCAATATGGCCGCAGTGAACTCAATACGGCGTATTGAAGTTTCTGAACTTCAATACGGCTGTACTGAAATCAATACGGCTGTATTGAAGCTTCAATACAGCCGCAGTGAACTCAATACGGCCATATTGAAATTTCTGAGCTTCAATACGGCCGTATTGAACTCAATACGGCCGTATTGAAGTTCAAAAATTTCAATACGGCCGTATTGATTCTGTAGCCCGTATTGAGCCTGTTCCCTATAAATATGACGTCAATTGGACGTCATTTCACACTTTCACACTCAGTTTTGACTCCCTCCTTGAGTATTCTGGGGTTTTTGAGCAGTGTTCTGCCCTAGAAATCTCTCTGGGAGTCGATCCGACGAAGTTCTGGAATTCTGAGCACTTAGCTTGGAGATTCGAACCTAGTCGAAGGGAAATCCTCCGGATTTCCGTAGTTAAAAGTTTTTAGGAAGGAGCGAGCGAGCTTGTAGAGCGAGGGAACGCCAAAAAGCTTCCCAGTTTTACGAAATATATAAAAGCACGCTTCAAAGGTTTCTTCTTAAAGTCCTTCCTTTTACTGCTTTCTGTGTGCATATTTAAACTGTCATCATGTAGATAGTTAATTTATAATTGCTTAGAATAAATAGGGGTAATTTAGTAATTTTACACTGTTATTTTAGAAATAATCTGTCATAGGGAACCCGAAAGGGGCGCTGTGGGGTGCTAACACCTTCCCCACGCGTAACCGACTCCCTTACCCAACTCTGGTTGTAATGGCCAAAGTTGATTTATAAAATCAATTGCCTTATCCCTTTTTCCAATGTTTTGAGTAAAACATTGGTGGCGACTCCACGAACCCTCCTTTTGCGAAAACCACTAATCCATGGAGGGTCCCGCTTGGGATTAATATGGATTGGTGAGACATTTAATAAATAAATTGGATAAGATCGACAAGGTCTCAGTTTGAGAATAAGTCGCTCTAATAATCCAATACATTTTCAAAACTAAAATAAAAGCGAGCTCGACCGTCTTCGCGACCGCCGAGGCCCGTTCGGGCCGGTGGCGACAAGGTTGTCAAAAACACCGAGGTATGCACGAGCCTGGAGAGGCGGTACTCAGCTACCCCGTCGTCAGAAACACGGAGGTATGCAGCTACCGAGGTTGTCAAAAACACCGAGGTATGCACGAGCCTGGAGAGGCGGTACTCAGCTACCCCGTCGTTAGAAACACAGAGGTATGCACGAGCCTGGAGAGGCGACGACTAATACTCAACCTGGAGAGGCCACTCAACAATTTTCCCACCGGAAGACACTACAAGTTGGAAGGATGGCTTACTCCCCGGACAATTGGGTCAACTCCTTTACTTGTCAACCGGTACACCAAAAAGCCGTTCGACTAAGTAAAGGGGGGGCAGCTGTAGACCCCTAAAATTGTCCGGGTCGGAAATAAAGCTCAAAGACTCTCAAAGACCGAAGGAAAGTCAGCCGGACGGACTCCTGGAAGACCCTAGGATGATTCTTTGTAGGTCTAGAAGTCTTAGAGTAGCTTAGAATAAGGGTGTGCGAGGATTGGAGCTCAATACACCCTCCCAGAGGTTCAGTACGGCCGTACTGAGCCATTTGAACTGCAATACGGCCGTAGTGAACTCAATACGGCCGTACTGAAGTTTTTGAACTTCAGTACGGCCGTACCAAATTCAATACGGCCGTACTGTAGTTCAAAATGGCTCAGTACGGGCCGTACCAAATTCAATACGGCCGTACTGTAGTTCAAAAACCCAGTACGGGCCGTATTGACCTCCCAGGCCGTATTGCGCCTCAATCCTATAAATAGGACGTCATTGGCACGTCCTCCGGGACTTTTGACAGAGGTTTGGACCCTCTTGCTGAGGATTCTTGGGTTTTTGAGCTATTCTCTGCCCTAGGAACCTCTTTGAGAGCCAACCCGACTAAGTTCTTGAGTCATGAGCCTTGAAGCTTAAGACTCGAACAAGTCGAAGGGAAATCTCTTTGATTTCCATAGTTAATATTTGTTCTAGGGAAAGGAGCGAGCGAGCGTGTAGTGGGAAGGAGCGCCAAAAAGCCTCCTAACTCTTTTTGAATATATAAAAGCACGCTTCAAAGGTTTCTTTCCAAGTCCTTTCTTTTACCGCTTTCATTTATCGCTTTTTGATTGTTGCATTGCACGCTTTCAACATGTAGATAGTTTACTTATAATCGTTCTAATAAATAGGGGTAGTTTAGTAATTTTACGCTATTATTCATGAAATAATCCGTCATAGGGAACCCGAAAGGGGCGTTGTGGGGTGCTAACACCTTCCCCGCACGTAATCGACTCCCTTACCCAACTCTGGTTGTAATGGCCAAGTTGATTTGTGAAAATCAATTACCTTATATCTTTTTCCAATGTTTTGAGTAAAACATTGGTGGCGACTCCAAGAACCCCTTCTTTTTGCGAAAACCACTAATCCATGGAGGGTCCCGCTTGGGATTAACATGGATTGGTGAGAGTCATTTAAACAAAATTGTTAGCTCGATGAGGTCTCAGTTTGAGAATAAGTCGTTTTAACAATCCATCATCTTTCAAACTTAATAAGAGTCCAACCATCGTCGCGAATGCCAACGTCCGTTTCGGCGGGGTGGCGACACCATGTTAATCCCAAGCGGGACCCTCCATGGATTAGTGGTTTTCGCAAAAAGAAGGGGTTCTTGGAGTCGCCACCAATGTTTTACTCAAAACATTGGATAAAGATATAAGGCAATTGATTTTCGCAAATCAACTTCGGCCATTACAACCAGAGTTGGGTAAGGGAGTCGGTTACGTGTGAGGAAGGTGTTAGCACCCCACAACGCCCCTTTCGGGTTCCCTATGACAGATTATTTCATAAATAATAGCGTAAAGTTACTAAATTACCCCCATTTATTAGAAACGATTATAAGTAAAATATTTACATGATGAAAGCTCTAAACATGCAATGTAACAATCAAAAAGCGGTAAAAGAAAGGATTTTGGGAATAAACCTTCGAAGCGTGCTTTTATATATTCAAAAAGAAGTTAGGAGGCTTTTTGGCGCTCCTTCCCACTACACGTCCGCTCGCTCCTTTCCCTAAAGATAATTTTTACTATGGAAATCAAAGAGATTTCCCTTCGACTTGTTCGAGTCTCAAGCTAATGGCTCATGACTCAAGAACTTCGTCGGATTGGCTCTCGGAGAGACTTCTAGGGCAGAGAATAGCTCAAAAACCCAAGAATACTCAGCACGAGGGTCCAGAAGTCTAGAAAAAGTGTGGGAGGACGTGCCAATGACGTCCTATTTATAGGATTGAGGCGCAATACGGCCTGGGAGGTCAATACGGCCCGTACTGTGTTTTTGAACTACAGTACGGCCGTATTGAATTTGGTACGGCCGTACTGAAGTTCAAAAACTTCAGTACGGCCGTATTGAGTTCACTACGGCCGTGTTGCAGTTCAAATGGCTCAGTACAGCCGTACTGAACCTCTGGGAGGGTGTATTGAGCTCCAATCCTCGCACACCCTTATTCTAAGCTACTATAAGACTTCTAGACCTACAAAGAATCATTCTAGGGTCTTCCAGGAGTCCTTCCGGCTGACTTTCCTTCGGTCTTCGAGAGTCTTTGAGTCTTATTTCTGACCCGGACAATTTTAGGGGTCTACAGCTACCCCCCCTTTACTTAGTCAAACGGCTTTTTGGTGTACCGGTTGACAAGTAAAGGAGTTGACCCAATTGTCCAGGGAACAGGCCACCCTTCCGACTTGTAGTGTCTTCAGGTGGGAAAACTGTTGAGTAGCCTCTCCAGGTTGAGTATTAGTCGTCGCTGTCGCCACCGGCCCGAAACGGGCTTTCGGCATTCGCGAGGGATGGTTGGACTCGTTTATTTGTTTAAAAATAGTGGATTGCTAGAATGACTTATTCTCAAACTGAGACCTCGTCAAACGAGCAATTTTATTAAAAGGCTCACTAATCCATATTAATCCCAAGCGGGACCCTCCATGGATTAGTGGTTTTCATAAAAGGAGGGTTCGTGGAGTCGCCACCAATGTTTTACTCAAAACATTGGAAAAAGGGATAAGGCAATTGATTTAAAAATCAACTTTGGCCACTACAACCAGAGTTGGGTAAGGGAGTCGGTTACGCGTGGGGAAGGTGTTAGCACCCCACAGCGCCCCTTTCGGGTTCCCTATGACAGATTATTTTTAACAGAACAGTATAAAATTACTAAATTACCCCTATTTATTCTAAACAATTATGAATTGACTATCTACATGATGACAGTTTAAATATACACACAGAAAGCAGTAAAAGGAAGGATTGAAAGGAAACCTCTTGAAGCGTGCTTTTATATATTGTAAAGAACTGGGAAGCGTTTTGGCGTTCCCACGCTCTACAAGCCCGCTCCTCGCTCTCCTAGAACAAAATTTTAACTAAGGGAATCAAAAAGATTTCCCCTCGACTAGGTTCGATCCCCAAGCAAAATGGCTCGGGGCTCAAGAACTTCGTCGGATCAACTCTCCGAGTGATTTCTAGGGCAGAACACTGCTCAAAAACCCCAGAATACTCAAGGAGAGGGTTCAAACTATGTTGAAAAGTGTGTATTGACGTCAAATGACGCCATATTTATAGGAAATAGGAGCAATACGGGCGCTGGGGTCAATACGGCCCGTATTGAGAATTTGTTCTTCAATACGGCCGTATTGAACTCAATACGGCCGTATTGAAGTTCACAAATCTTCAATACGGCCGTATTGAGTCCAGTACGGCCGTATTGAAGTTCAAAACTTCAATACAGGCCGTACTGGTCCCCAAGCAGCCCGTATTGGTCCCAATTCCTCCTATTTTCTATTTTTAGCTATCCTAAGACCTCTTAGACCTATAGAGAACCCTCCTTGGGCCTTCTGGAAGTCCTTCTGGCTGATCCTTCTTCAGTCTTCGAGAGTCTTCAAGCTTTATTTCCGACCCGGACAATTTTAGGGGTCTACAGCTGCCCCCCCTTTACTTAGTCAAACGGTCTTTTGGTGTACCGGCTGACAAGTAAAGGAGTTGACCCAATTGTCCGGGTGATGTGCCATCCTTCCGACTTGTAGTGTCTTCAGGTGGGAAAATTGTTGAGTAGCCTCTCCAGGTTGGTGCATACCTCCGCGCTTCTAGTCACTTTGGTAGCGTGAGTCTTGCCCTCTCCAGGGTGAGTATTAATCGTCGCCTCGTGAGTCTTGCCCTCTCCAGGGTGAGTTTGCCCTCTCCAGGGTGAGTTTGCCCTCTCCGGGGTGAGTATTAATCGTCGCCTCTCCAGACTTGTGCGTGAGTCTTGCCCTCTCCAGGGTGAGTTTGCCCTCTCCAGGGTGAGTTTGCCCTCTCCGGGGTGAGTTTGCCCTCTCCGGGGTGAGTATTAGTCGTCGCCTCTCCAGACTTGTGCGTGAGTCTTGCCCTCTCCAGGGTGAGTTTGCCCTCTCCAGGGTGAGTATTAGTCGTCGCCTCTCCAGACTTGTGCGTGAGTCTTGCCCTCTCCAGGGTGAGTTTGCCCTCTCCAGGGTGAGTATTAGTCGTCGCCTCTCCAGACTTGTGCGTGAGTCTTGCCCTCTCCAGGGTGAGTTTGCCCTCTCCAGGGTGAGTTTGCCCTCTCCGGGGTGAGTATTAGTCGTCGCCTCTCCAGACTTGTGCGTGAGTCTTGCCCTCTCCAGGGTGAGTTTGCCCTCTCCAGGGTCTGCCTCCGTGTTCTTGACGACATTGGCAATGTGAGTTTGCCCTCTCCAGGGATTTGAGATGATTTTTGTCTCCACAGTCCACGATGCTGCTTTGACGGTTTGATTTTGATTTTGGTGCCACTGAGGGCTGGATAACGCAGGGATCCGTCTAGGGGATGTGCAGTCATTCATAGGTTCCTGTGCCCCAACTTGCATTGCATTGTTGGTACCCTTGGGGAATTTCTGACTCCTTGGGGTATAGACACAGATGCTCTTTCTCTCCGAGTTGAGCGATGCCTTATGTTTGGCTGACGTCCTTTGACGTTGGTGGAGTATCCCGGTTTATCCTTATTCGGGTATCTCTTTTTAATTTTTGGATTTTGTTGCCTCTGTGTAGGCTGTTATCCGCTGGGGGATTTCGTCGTTGATTTTGATTAGCCTCTTCTGTTAGGCGTATCGGCTTGACGTTCGATGTTTGGCTAAGAGCCGGATTCCACTTGGGGAATACTTATTGATATTTTTGATTTTCTTCTCCTTTTTGCAGGGATGCCTCTTGAGTAGGCGATTGGGGATTTGGGGATCTTATTGTATCCCAGAGTATTATTTAGGAAGCCTCTACAGGCTTAGCCTCGCTCAGCGCTTTGAGTCGGAGAGCTATCTTCCACTGAGGAAGTGTTAAGTCCTTTGACTTGTATATACTGTTTGGATGATCGCACTTCCATTGGGGATTGCGTCGATCTTGCTTTGATAGCTCTCGCTGGGGATTTTCCCGTGAGCTTGAGCTGAGGTTCCCTCTGGGGAGTATTATTTCTGCGAGCCTCTCCAGGCTCAGTTATTCTGCATACTGTGGAGGATGTGGAGTATTATTTTGGTAAGCCTCTCCAGGCTTAGTTATTCGGTACAAATTGTTTGTTGGATTTTCTATATCCTTGCCTTTTTTATTTTCGGCTTTTTCTGTATTTTGCCTTTTCTTCTGATTTGGCTTTTTCTGTATTTTGCCTTTTTTATGTTTTTGGCTTTTGCTGTACAGAAATTAAAAGTGCTAAAGAAATTAAATTCAGTTATTATGAGAGAGTATTATTTCGGCAAGCCTCTCCAGGCTCAGTTATTTTGTAGGAGTATTATTTCGGCGAGCCTCTCCAGGCTCAATTATTCTGTACGAGTATTATTTCGGCGAGCCTCTCCAGGCTCAATTATTCTGTACGAGTATTATTTCGGCGAGCCTCTCCAGGCTCAGTTATTTTGAGAGTATTCTTTCGGCAAGCCTCTCCAGGCTCAGCTATTCTGAGAGTATTCTTTCGGCAAGCCTCTCCAGGCTCAGTTATTTTGAGAGTATTCTTTCGGCAAGCCTCTCCAGGCTCAGTTATTTTGAGAGTATTCTTTCGGCAAGCCTCTCCAGGCTCAGTTATTTTGTATGACGCTGTTGATTTTCTGAATCTTTGCATTTTGTTTGCTGCTGTCATACACAAGCAATTTTTCCTATTTTTTCTAATTTATGTAGTTGCCTCATGACGAGGTCTTTGAAAATTTCTTTATGGCCAATACGGCCGCATCCATTTCAGTATGCCCGTATTGAATTGAAAATTTGCTCATAACCCTAATTTTGGTACGGGCGTACTGAACATGATACGGGCGTATTGTTTTTTCTGAAGTTTATATATTTCTTGTTTTTTCAATAAACAGAGAATAAGTGATCTTCCAGTACACCTATCATCTGTATGCATGTATGCAGTATGATGCACCTAATTCTATTTGATTCTTTTTTTCAAAAGAATTAACCGATGCGTTTTTGTGTTTGGATTTTGCCATTCCTCCAGACGGACTGTGCTCTGCCGATTTCTGTTACCGAGGAATGATGCATATTTGATTTTGGTGTCATCAACCAAATGATTCTTCCCTTTCTTTAGAAGATGTGTCAACCCTCCTATTGACCACTATATCTCCATGTTTCCACTAGATTATTCAAAAATCGTTGGGACAAGAGAGAAAAGAAGGAAAGGATATATATTTTCAAAAGTTTGTGTTTTAGAGGGGATTATTTTATTTTTGAAAAATGGATTTTGTAAGAATGGGTGGCCAAGGTAGGCTTATGTGTTTAGGCTTGTTCGATTAAACACTTATGAGGTTAAGCACATCTTTGTTATTAATGATTGTGCTTTGACAACTTGGATAGCTTTTCTTGAGCCCCTTTGTTGAATTCAATTGATGGTACCATCATGGATTTATTCTGTTTTTTTCTTTTTTGATGGCTCCTACTTTTGCCTAAAACACCCATTTGTGGTGTCTTAGCGGGCTTTTATTTTTATTCATTATTTTTGTAACCCTAATTTTTGCCTAGGTCACCCTTTTGTGGGATTCCTAGCGGGTCTTTTGGTCTTATTTTGTAACCCTAACTTTTGCCTAGGTCACCCTTTTGTGGGATTCCTAGCGGGTCTTTTGCTCTTTAGGATTTCTTTATCCATGATGGCACTTATTGAGGCCAAGAAAAGGTGCTCCAAGTTGACACACACACTTCCACATAAAAATGATGTGGGTTTATTATTATTAAGATGATTTTAACCTCATTCATGTTTATTCAAACAGGGTTAAAATAATGTGGTCTAGAATTTTATTGCAAGCGAGAAAAGAAGCAATAAAGAATTAATGAAGAATGATTTTATTATAATCATAATGGAAACATATGCCCTATCGAGGCTCGGGGGTCGGGCTGTCCCCGAGGAGTGATCTCTAATAGTCACTGAGTCTATACATCCCTATCGGAAGGAGAAGGACACTTGATGACAACAGCTGGTCTTGACGTTTGTGAACCAGCCTTCCTAAAGATCTGGCTTAAAGAACGTCGAGAAGGTTCTTGGTTCCTCTTCGTCCTTTGATCTTTGTTAGGGTTGTATCTTAACCCTTGTTTCCCCGGATTGTCTTTGATAATGGGCAGCTCCGGGATTCCTTGGGAGTCCTTGCCTAATTCTTGTCTTGGCAAGTATCCGTTCTTTGTGAGCGTATGAGCTACCTTCTTCATTTCTCGGGGAAACGTTTCAACATTGGCGATTTCCAATGCTTGGAAGGCGGTTTCTAAAGCTTCCTCTGCTGCATCCACATAAAGTATGTTGGATGGCTTGCTGATGAGTATGTCATCTTTAGCTTGTTCGGTCACCAGTTTGTCACCCACTATGAACTTGACTTTCTGGTGGAGCGTAGAAGGAATAGCTTTCGCATCATGAATCCAAGGTCGGCCGAGGAGACAGCTGTATGCGGGAGTGATATCCATCACTTGAAATTCGACGTTGAAGATAGTGGGTCCAACTTGGATTGGAAGATTGATTTCTCCCACTACTTCTCTTTTAGATCCGTCAAAAGCTCGAACGATCATGTTGCTCGGGCGCATTTGGACTCCCTTGATTGCCACTTGCTCGAGAGTTCTTTTTGGCATCACGTTCAAGGAAGATCCATTATCTACCAAGACTTTTAGCGATGTGATACTCCTTGCACTTTATAGAGATGTGCAAGGGCTTGTTGTGGTTTGATCCCTCGGTGGGGATTTCTTCATCGATGAAGGTGAGGTGATCATTAGCCGTGATATGACTAACAATCCCCTCAAACTTGTCTTGGGAGATAGTGTGCGACACGTATGCCTCGTTCAAGACTTTCAACAGAGCTTGCCGATGCGGTTCGGAGCATAGGATCAACGACAACAGAGTAATCTTTGCTGGCGTCTTATGAAGTTGATCCATGATGGAATACTCGCTCTGTCGGATAAACTTTAACAGCTCGTCTGTCTCCTCCTCGGATTCTTTTTCCTCGGTTTTCTTTTCTTCTTTTTCTTTATTCTTGGGGGCTTTATCATGAAGATCTTCGGGAGTGTAGATCCTGCCACTCCTAGTCATGCCCCCAAGTCCAGCGATGTTGGAGGTATCGCTGTCGGCAGAAGAGTGGATGTCGTATATCCACGGCACAGCCTTATTTGATTTGCAAGGGAAAGGCTTTGGAACTGTGATCCTTAATGGTGTCGGACCTTCCCCTTTATTCGTCTTGATTACCAACAACGGAGTTGATGTGCGCTCGCTTGGCGCGGTTGTTGGCTTACACTTGATGACGAACGGCGTGCGATCCATTTTTGAACATACGCATCGATTTAATCCTTTCTTTTTATTTATGTTTATTAATGGAATACTAGGAGAGATGTATGAAATGAATAACTCCTAGATCCCTCCATGATCTATATGCATGAGATGATGATGTTGAATATGCATGCATTGTGTTTATTGAACTAAGCATTATCATGTTTTTAGGATTTTCCTAAGATGATGCATGATATTGCTTGGTTTGGGTAAATACATATTTTTCTTTTGAATATTTTGTATCTTTTTATATTTTTTGGGTGAAAAGGAAAACTACCTATATGAATGCAATGAAGGTAGATGTTAACACCATGTACTAGAAGATCTTTATTTCTATTTATTCTTTTTATTTAAAAAAGAATGTTGTATGTTTAAAAGGTGCAAATGTATGCTCATACAATGTCACATAGTCAATGCACAAACAATTCACTCATCCACGAACAGTCACGAGCGAATCACGAGGTGGGGGTCTCCTGCAGAAAAGTGCATATTCAAGGAGGATCTAACTGTTCTCACTTGGTCAAAGGCCCCCAAGGTGCCCCCATTATAGGGACCCAATTCCTCTCGTCGTAAGTCGATGGAAAGTTCCAACGCACTGTCGGACTCGAGTTCATGGTTATCACCTTGAGTGATGTTTTTCCGACAACGGTCTCATAGGCTCCTATAAACCCATCAACCGGCCGTACTAACATCCACTCCCTATGGATTACCACTCATGCCCCCGGGTATAGAGGGAACTGTTGTGTGCAAAGGTTTGTGTACAGTTTGTATTTCAAACAATTGCGGAATTTAAACAAACAACAGTTATTAAAGCCATGTAATAAAGCATGTTATAATACAAGCGAGGGGTAATGAAGTAATTTTAACTATTATTTGTTAAAAATAATCTGTCACTAAATGGGACTGACTCTCGAGGCTTCCCCAGTGGAGTCGCCATCTGTCGCCACCGGCCCGAAACGGGCTTTCGGCATTCGCGAGGGATGGTTGGACTCGTTTATTTGTTTAAAAATAGTGGATTGCTAGAATGACTTATTCTCAAACTGAGACCTCGTCAAACGAGCAATTTTATTAAAAGGCTCACTAATCCATATTAATCCCAAGCGGGACCCTCCATGGATTAGTGGTTTTCATAAAAGGAGGGTTCGTGGAGTCGCCACCAATGTTTTACTCAAAACATTGGAAAAAGGGATAAGGCAATTGATTTAAAAATCAACTTTGGCCACTACAACCAGAGTTGGGTAAGGGAGTCGGTTACGCGTGGGGAAGGTGTTAGCACCCCACAGCGCCCCTTTCGGGTTCCCTATGACAGATTATTTTTAACAGAACAGTATAAAATTACTAAATTACCCCTATTTATTCTAAACAATTATGAATTGACTATCTACATGATGACAGTTTAAATATACACACAGAAAGCAGTAAAAGGAAGGATTGAAAGGAAACCTCTTGAAGCGTGCTTTTATATATTGTAAAGAACTGGGAAGCGTTTTGGCGTTCCCACGCTCTACAAGCCCGCTCCTCGCTCTCCTAGAACAAAATTTTAACTAAGGGAATCAAAAAGATTTCCCCTCGACTAGGTTCGATCCCCAAGCAAAATGGCTCGGGGCTCAAGAACTTCGTCGGATCAACTCTCCGAGTGATTTCTAGGGCAGAACACTGCTCAAAAACCCCAGAATACTCAAGGAGAGGGTTCAAACTATGTTGAAAAGTGTGTATTGACGTCAAATGACGCCATATTTATAGGAAATAGGAGCAATACGGGCGCTGGGGTCAATACGGCCCGTATTGAGAATTTGTTCTTCAATACGGCCGTATTGAACTCAATACGGCCGTATTGAAGTTCACAAATCTTCAATACGGCCGTATTGAGTCCAGTACGGCCGTATTGAAGTTCAAAACTTCAATACAGGCCGTACTGGTCCCCAAGCAGCCCGTATTGGTCCCAATTCCTCCTATTTTCTATTTTTAGCTATCCTAAGACCTCTTAGACCTATAGAGAACCCTCCTTGGGCCTTCTGGAAGTCCTTCTGGCTGATCCTTCTTCAGTCTTCGAGAGTCTTCAAGCTTTATTTCCGACCCGGACAATTTTAGGGGTCTACAGTCGCCTCTCCAGGCTCGTTGCATACCTCGGTGTTTCTGACAACCTCGGTAGCGTGAGTTTGCCCTCTCCAGGGTCTGCATGCCTCCATGTTTCTGACGATGTTGGCAGCTGCATACCTCCGTGTTTCTGATGACGGGGTAGCTGAGTATTGGTCGTCGCCTCTCCAGGCTCGTGCATACCTCGGTGTTTCTGACAACCTCGGTAGCTGCATACCTCCGTGTTTCTGACGACAGGGTAGCTGAGTATCGCCTCTCCAGGCTCGTGCATACCTCGGTGTTTCTGACAACCTCAGTAGCTGCATACCTCCGTGTTTCTGACGACGGGGTAGCTGAGTACCGCCTCTCCAGGCTCGTGCATACCTCGGTGTTTCTAACAACCTCGGTAGCTGCATACCTCCGTGTTTCTGACGACAGGGTAGCTGAGTATTAGTCGTCGCCTCTCCAGGCTCGTGCATACCTTGGTGTTTCTGACAACCTCGGTAGCTGCATACCTCCGTGTTTCTGACGACGGGGTAGCTGAGTATTAGTCGTCGCCTCTCCAGGCTCGTGCATACCTCGGTGTTTCTGACAACCTCGGTAGCTGCATACCTCCGTGTTTCTGACGACGGGGTAGCTGAGTATTAGTCGTCGCCTCTCCAGGCTCGTTGCATACCTCAGTGTTTCTGATCACTTTGGCAGCTTGAGTTTGCCCTCTCCAGGGTCTGCGGTTTGCCCTCCCCAGTGTTGCATACCTCCGTGCTTCTGATCACTTTGGTAGCGTGAGTTTGCCCTCTCCAGGGATTTGTGATGATTTTGTCTCCACAGTCCACGATGCTGCTTCGACGGTTATTTTTGATTTTGGTGCCGCTGAGGGCTGGATAACGCAGGGATCCGTCTAGGGGATGTGCAGTTACTCATAGGTTCTTGTGTCCCAACTTTCCATTGCGTAGTTGGTGCCCACTGGGGAAATTCTAATTCCTTGGGGATGTAGACACAAAGATGCTCTTTCTGATGTGAGCGGTGCCTTATGGTTGGCTGACGTCCTTTCGACGGTGGTGGAGTATCCCGGTTATCCTTATTCGGGTGACTCTTTTGATTTTCTGGTTTTGTTGCCTCTGCGTAGGCTGTTATCCGCTGGGGGATTCTGTTGTGTTGATTTTGATTGGCCTCTTCTGTTAGGCGGATTATCTTGACGTTCGGTGTTTGGTTGAATACCGAATTCCGCTTGGGGAATGGGTATTGATCTTTTTGGATTTTCCTTTTTTTTGGAGGAGTGCCTCTGAGTAGGCGAATGGGGATTGAGGATCTTATGTATCCCAGAGTATTATTTAGAAAGCCTCTTCAGGCTTAGCTTCACTCGTCACTCGAGTTGGAAAGCTATCTTCCACTGAGGAAGTCTAAGTCCTTGGACTTGGATATTTTCTTTGGATGATCATGCTTTCATTGGGGAATCTTGCTGATCTTGCTCTGATAGCTTTCACTGGGAATTCGGCCCAAGTGATAGACCATGGGCCAAGGGCCCAGTGACCAGAGCTATGGCTAGGAGGATACAGGAAGAGCTGGATCTAGAGAAGACTAATGGGCTTGTCAGGCCCAAGATAATCTTCACTTGGAATGCTCTATCATGAAGAGAAGGCCTTAGTTCTACTTGTTTATATTGTACAGTTTATACATAGTCTTGTGTATAGGTTATTTTGCCTTTGTATTTGTGAGGCACTTTACTAGCTTTTTCTAGTGTTTGTATATTGATTTTGAGGTAGGTTACTTGGAGAGTTTAACTCCATTTAACCTCCCTAGTTGACACATTCATTCTTTATTTTTCAGTAGGAAAAAGGGGGTGACATTTAGCAAAGTTAGGGAGTGTGCTTAGAAATTGGGCCAGAGTTGGGCCTAGGCAAAATTTTACATATTGGACTCATTTTGCTCCTAATTTTTCATAGATTTGATTTAGCTAGGTTTCATCATCATATGATGAACCTAACTAAACCAAATCAAAGAATTTCAAATTAAATCAAGGAGCAATTTGAACCATGGGCCGCCTAGCTTGTTTTCCTTCTCCTTGGCCGAATTTTTCAAGCATTCTTACTTGAGTTTGAAGCTTGTCTTGCAAGCTTCTAAACTCAAGCAAGGTTAGCTTAACCTTACCTTGGTTCCTAAAAGAACCATGGTCAAGGTTTAGCTTCTCCTAGAAGCTAGCTAAACCGTAGGAGTTTAAGTTAATCCTACCATGGTTCTTAATGAACCATGATTAGGGATAACTTCTCCTACAAGCTACTATTCCCTATATATTTGATTTTCCTACACTTGTACTCACTTTTGACATATATGAGAAATCAACTTCTGAATTTTCTCTCAATCAAGAGTCACCAAAATCCGTGAGAACCTATTCCTCCTAGGTTTTCATCAAGGTTCCTTCAACCTTGCTTTGGTTCATCAAATTTCTCCATCCAAGAGAAGTAACCGAACCTCCTCCATAGACTTCACCTCCTTTGAAGCTTCTTCAATGGAGATTTCCGGAATTTCAAGAAGATAACCTCAAAGCATCACGGTCCAAGCATGGAACAAGTGGAGAACATCAACCTTCTTCATTTAGCTTCCATCATTTTTGGTATCTAGAGCCTAGTGCTCTTGAGGTTTTGTTTCCAAACTTCTTCTAATTGAATCCGTCATGTATCTTCCTTTTCTATGTCTCAAATTTGTGTTGCTGCATGGATCTAGTTTTAATAAACATGTTGATGGATCCTTATGTCACATATGAAGTAATTGATTCATAGTTTTGCTTGTTCCTTATTCTTGAATCAATTTGTGTTGTGCGCCTAGGTTCATGTACTTGTGCTTTTAATTTTTGTTTGAGTTTTCTCCATTCCTATAACATGAGTCCGTGATTGGACATTGATAATGTTTAGTGTATATTTTGTTTTTGAATCATATGTTTTGTCTAGAGTCATGTGTAGTCCTTTGAATGTCATTGATTCCTAGACTAGCTTGTTTGACCTAATTTTTTGCTTTGTGTTTTTGTGTCCGAAAATTATTGAATATTTTCTTGATAAATCTGTACCTTACTATATGAGCTTTTGATTTACATGTTTGAGTTCCTAATTTGCTATTAGTTCTAGCAAATTTCCTAGAGTTAGGTTTCCTTTATGTCATATTAAAAGTTTTGTCAAAAAAAGTTCATAAACACTCTCCTATTAGGTTTCCTTGTGTCTTGTGTTGTGGCTGAAACTTATTGAAATTTTTGGACCTTAAAACAGAACCAAAACAGAGGTGTGAGTGTCCTAATTGCTTGAGAAAAACAAAGAAACAAAGTGCTTAAAAATTTGACCTAAAAAAATACTACAAAATAGTGAAGCACTAGTGAAAACATACTTGTGAACACCTCTTGTTTTGTGTCATAATTTTGCTGCAGTTTTTCTATATTGAAACCGAGACATATAAGTGCTTAAAAGGCATTGAAACTCCTGAACATACAAAGAAAAATAAGTGAAAAATAATTTGCAAAAGAAAAAGAAAGAAAATAGCAAAAGAAAAGCCAAAGGAGTGAAAATTTGAGAAAATATTGCTCTCGGTTTTGATCTATTTTGTGTGACATTTTTGTGTTGGTCCAGCCACATATTGTGTCTTGTTTTTGTTCATAATCTTAGCTTTTAATTTTGTAATCCATTCTAGTGCCTTTCCTAGGTTACTCTTGTGTGTACTAGCTTCCAAATTTGCCTTAATTTTTGCTTGTCAATTTGTGGAACTCTTTCTAGTCTTGTCTCATTTTCTTCTACCACTTGGTGTAGCCATTCTAAATTGTTCATTTTCAGTTTTAGCACTAATATTCAGTCTTGAAGGTGGTTGAGTGCTTCTTGAAAGGTGTAGGAGGCCAAGGCAAAGGACATCCACTTGAAGGCTTTGGTGGTTGCTTAGGGAGTTTGTTCTCTCTTGGTGGCTAGGCTCTTGGAAACACCTAGAAGTGACTAACATCAAAGTTGCTTCTAAAGAGAGGAGTGAAACACCTTGTGAGGCTGCAGTTGGTGGCTGATTTGGAGCAACAAGAAACTAAACCAATTGTGAAAATTTTTGTGAAAATTTAGAACTAAATTTAGTGACGGAAATTTTGGTTTCTAAAACCTAGTTTTTCATTACAAAATCCGTCTCTAAATTTGTTCTAAATTAGTGGCTAATTTGTTTTCCTTGAAATTAGGTGCAGCCACTAAATTCATTTGAGAGTGAATTTACATTTCATTTGGAGTGTAAATTTTCATTTCATTTGAAGCAAATTTGAATTTCATTTACCTTGTAATTTTTGTTTTCTAAATTTTTTGTACAAGGCCTTTATTAAGGAGTGTCTTGGAGTGCCTTTGGTGTATCTCCATCTCTCCTTAAGAACTTTTATAGTAATCACGTGTAGTACTTGTGAGAGTGGTCCTTGAAGGTCTTTGGTACCTTTCAAGCTCTCACTTAGGTTTACTTGCTTTCAACGTCTAGTTTATGTTTTCTTGTCTTTAAGTTTTCAAGCAATTTATGTTTTAAGCAATTTATGTTTTCAGTCATTTAAGTTTTCAAGCAATTTATGTTTTCATGCTCTTTATGTTTTCAAGCATTTTATAAATTGTACACATAGGCACTTGCTTGTTATTTTCTTTAGAAAAGTTCTTTGTGAAAATTGTTTAGTGCAAGACAAAAGTACAAGGGGGTTTAGAGATTTTTACTTGAAGAGGCTTGGTTATTAAGTGGCTCTTTAGTAGCTCACCTCCCTCCAAAGTTCAATTTGTACTCTTAGACCTCTAAGTGCCAAGTCTAAAGCACTCCAAAACCTTATTTTCATAAAAACTATTTTTGTGTGAAAAATATCTCTTGAATTAAAATGTCTCAAGATTCCTCCCATAGTGAAAGTGATGGCTCTCCAAAAAGCCTTTCTTACATTACTAAAGAGCTCAAATCACTTAAACTATGGAAAAAGCAAGAGTCCATTCAAAGAGAGAAGGAAAGAATTGAAAGAGAAGGACAACTTGCTTATCTTGAGGAAGAGTTGAGAATTTTAAGACAAGAGGAGGAAAAATTGAAAGAAGATATGAAGAAACATAAGAAAAAGAGTAGGAGCTCACATTCCCAATACACATCCCCTAATGAAAGCATGAATCAAGGGGATCACTACCAACATACTGTCGCCACCGGCCCAAACGGGCCTCGGCGGTCGCGAAGACGGTCGAGCTCGCTTTTATTTTAGTTTGAAAATGTATTGGATTATTAGAACGACTTGTTCTCAAACTGAGACCTTGTCGATCTTATCCAATTTATTTATTAAATGTCTCACCAATCCATATTAATCCCAAGCGGGACCCTCCATGGATTAGTGGTTTTCACAAAAGGAGGGTTCGTGGAGTCGCCACCAATGTTTTACTCAAAACATTGGAAAAAGGGATAAGGCAATTGATTTTATAAATCAACTTTGGCCATTACAACCAGAGTTGGGTAAGGGAGTCGGTTACGCGTGGGGAAGGTGTTAGCACCCCACAGCGCCCCTTTCGGGTTCCCTATGACAGATTATTTCTAAAATAACAGTGTAAAATTACTAAATTACCCCTATTTATTCTAAGCAATTATAAATTAACTATCTACATGGTGACAGTTTAAATATGCACACAGAAAGCAGTAAAAGGAAGGACTTTAAGAAGAAACCTTTGAAGCGTGCTTTTATATATTTCGTAAAACTGGGAAGCTTTTTGGCGTTCCCTCGCTCTACAAGCCTGCTCGCTCCCTCCTATAAAATTTCGACTACGGAAATCCGGAGGATTTCCCTTCGACTAGGTTCGATCCTCAAGCAAAATGGCTCGGGGCTCAAGAACTTCGTCGGATCAACTCTCCGAGTGATTTCTAGGGCAGAACACTGCTCAAAAACCCCAGAATACTCAAGGAGAGGGTTGAAACTATGTTCAAAAGTGTGGAATGACGTCCAATTGACGTCATATTTATAGGGAATAGGCGCAATACGGTCTACAGAATCAATACGGCCGTATTGAAATTTTTGAACTTCAATACGGTCGTATTGAAGTTCAATACGGCCGTATTGAAATTCAGAAATTTCAATGCGCCCGTATTGAGTTCACTGCGGCTGTATTGAAGCTTCAATACGGCCGTATTGATTTCAGTACGGCCGTATTGAAGTTTCAGAAACTTCAATACGCCGTATTGAGTTCGCTGCGGCCGTGTTGAAGCTTCAATACGGCTGTATTAAGTGTAGTACGGCCGTATTGGGCTTCATTCCCTCCACTTCCTTATTTTAAGCTACTCTAAGACCTCTAAATCTACAGATAGCCATCCTATGGTCTTCTAGGAGTCCTTCTGGCTGACTTTTCCTTCGATCTTTGAGGGTCTTCGAGTTTTATTTTCGACCCGGACAATTTTAGGGGTCTACAGCTGCCCCCCCTTTACTTAGTCGGACGGCCTTTTGGTGTACCGGCTGACAAGTAAAGGAGTTGACCCAATTGTCCGGGTGATGCGCCGACCTTCTGACTTGTAGCGTCTTTCGGTGGAAAATTGTCGAGTAGCCTCTCCAGGTTTTGCTTTGCTTGCTGCCCAAGCTGGAAGCTGTGAGTACCGCTTCTCCAGGCTTAGCTTCACTCTTTGTTCGAGCCGGAAGCTAAGTACCCTTGTGACAACGGTAACAGTGTGAGTTTCGCCTCTCCAGGCTTTGCTTTGCTTGCTGCCCAAGCTGGAAGCTGTGAGTACCGCCTCTCCAGGCTTAGCTTCACTCTTTGTTCGAGCCGGAAGCTAAGTACCCTTGTGACAACGGTAAGCAGTGAGTACCTCCTTTCCAGAGATAGCTTCGCTCATTGCTCGAGCCGGAAGCTGCATACCTCCGTGTTTGTGACGACGGGGGTAGCGTGAATATCTCCTTTTCAGGGATTTGTGATGATTTTGTCTCCACAGTCCACGATGCTGCTTCGACGGTTGTTTTTCGATTTTTGTGCCACTGAGGGCTGGATAACGCAGGGATCCGTCTAGGGGATGTGCAGTTACTCATAGGTTCTTGTGTCCCAACTTTCCATTGCGTAGTTGGTGCCCACTGGGGAATTTCTGATTCCTTTGGGGTGCAGACACAAAGATGCTCTTTCTGATGTGAGCGGTGCCTTATGATTGGCTGACGTCCTTTCGACGTTGGTGGAGTATCCCGGTTATCCTTGTTCGGGTAACTCTTTTTGATTTTCTGATTTTTTGCTGCCTCTGTGTAGGCTGTTATCCGCTTGGGATTCTGGATGTTGATTTTGTCTCCGCAGTCCACGATGCTGCTTCGACGATTGTTTTTGATTTTTGTGCCACTGAGGGCTGGATAATGCAGGGATCCGTCTAGGGGATGTGCAGTCATTCACAGGTTCCTGTGCCCCAACTTGCATTGCATTGTTGGTACCCTTGGGGAATTTCTGACTCCTTGGGGTATAGACACAGATGCTCTTTCTCTCTGAGTTGAGCGATGCCTTATGTTTGGCTGACGTCCTTTGACGTTGGTGGAGTATCCCGGTTTATCCTTATTCGGGTATCTCTTTTTTTAATTTTTGGATTTTGTTGCCTCTGTGTAGGCTGTTATCCGCCAGGGGATTTTGTCATTGGTTGTGATTGGCCTCTTCTGTTAGGCAGATCATCTTGATGTTCAATGATAGGCTGAGAGCCGGATTCCGCTTGGGGAATGATTATTGATCTTTTCGATTTTTTTTTTTTTTTTTTTTTTTTTTTTTTGAAGGGGTGCCTCTTGAGTAGGCGACTGGGGATTTGAAGTTCAGTGTTCGGCTGAGTGCCAGATTCCGCTTGGGGAATACTTATTGATATTTTTTGATTTTTCTCTTTTTTGCAGGGACGCCTCTGAGTAGGCGATTGGGGAATGAGGGATCTTATGTATCCCAGAGTATTATTTAGGAAGCCTCTACAGGCTTAGCCTCACTCAACACTTGAGTTGGAGAGCTATCTTCACTGAGGAAGTTTAAGTCCTTTGACTTGGATATTCTGCTTGGGAGATCGTACTTCCATTGGGGATTTTGACGATCTTGCTTGATAGCTCTTGCTGGGGATTTTGAATCCAAGAGCGTGAGTTGAGGTTTTCTCTGGGGAGTATTATTTCTGCGAGCCTCTCCAGGCTCATTTATTCTGAGAGAGTATTATTTCTGCAAGCCTCTCCAGGCTTTAGTTATTCTGAGGAAGTATTATTTCTGCAAGCCTCTCCAGGCTCTAGTTATTCTGAGGAAGTATTATTTCTGCAAGCCTCTCCAGGCTCAATTATTCTGAAAGAGTATTATTTCAGCAAGCCTCTCCAGGCTCTAGTTATTCTGAGGAAGTATTATTTCTGCAAGCCTCTCCAGGCTCAATTATTCTGAAAGAGTATTATTTCAGCAAGCCTCTCCAGGCTCAGTTATTCTGCGGGAGTATTTTTTCAGCAAGCCTCTCCAGGCTCAGTTATTCTGAAGGAGTATTATTTCGGCAAGCCTCTCCAGGCTCAATTATTCTGTACAAACTGATGAGTATTGTTTCGGCTAGCCTCTCCAGGCTCGGTTATTCTGTATGATGCTGTTGATTTTTGAATCTTTGCATTTTGCTTGCTGCTGTCATACACAAGCAATTTTCTATTTTTCTATTTTATGCGGTTGCCTCATGATAAGGTCTTTGAATGTGCAACTAATGTGTGTGTGATGCACAAATGCAATACAATTTTTTTTTATTTTTTGTTCATTTATTTAGAAAAGTGAGTGGCTCTCCCTATCCTCTTCTTCTTGGAGGACTTTCTGTCATTGACGCGAGGGAGTATTTTTGTGAGCCTTTATGCAGGAGATTATGGATTTTACAGGAACCCCTCCAATTTTCTTTTATTGACCGATTATTAATGGAATTTCGTACAATTTTTATGAAAAACCAATTCAGAGGCATAATCACATGGTCAAGAAAGAAAAGAAACAAATGGATATTTTTATTGATATTCAAATGTTTATACAGAAAGATTTACAAAGGGATTTTCTGAAGAATGGCTGGCCAGGGTAGGCTGTACATTTTTGGCTTTTACATCTGTGATTGCTGCCCTTCCCGTTCCCTAGTTGCTTCGGGTGAGATGCCTGAGCCAGGAGTGTAGATGCTGCAAGACGCTTGCTTCGAGAAGATTATCACTTGAACCGCCCTTCGGTTTTCGATTCAAGTGATCGTTGCTTGCTTTACTTTTTGCATCTTATTCTTTTGCCCCTAATTTTTGCCTAGGACATGTCCTAGCGGGGATAATTTTGCCTTTGTTTTGCCTAGTACCCTTGTACTGGCGGGCTTTTCGTTTTGCCCTAACTTTTGCCTAGGATGCCCTTTTTTGGGTTTTCATCCTAGCGGGCTGATGCAAGCAACGTCTTCAAGCATAATACTTCTTTACCACGTCAGCGTTGACTGGGTATCGAAGTTCTTCTCCGTCCATGTCTGTGAGAATCAATGCTCCTCCGGAGAAGGCTCGCTTCACCACGTATGGTCCTTCGTAATTTGGGGCCCACTTTCCGATTTTGTCCTTTTGAGCCGGTAGCAATTTCTTCATCACCAGCTCTCCCTCATGGTAGATTCGAGGATGGACTTTCTTGTCAAAAGCCTTTTTGATCTTCCTTTGGTAGGCTTGACCATGGCATATGGCGTTCAGTCGTTTTTCTTCGATAAGGTTCAATTGGTTGTATCGACTTTGAACCCATTCTGCCTCGGAAAGTTTTGCTTCCATGATTACTCTCAGAGACGGTATCTCGACTTCAACCGGCAGAACTGCCTCCATTCCATAAACAAGGGAGAATGGAGTAGCTCCTGTGGATGTACGTACTGAAGTCCTATAACCATGGAGAACGAAGGGTAGCATCTCATGCCAGTCTTTGAATGAGACAACCATCTTTTGTACTATCTTCTTGATATTCTTATTGGCTGCCTCGACTGCCCCATTCATCTTTGGTCGATATGGGGAAGAGTTGTGGTGCTGAATTTTGAACTCTTTGCACAGTTCTTCCACCATCTTATTGTTCAAATTGGATCCATTATCAGTGATGATTTTGTCGGGAATACCGTATCTGCATATGATATTCTTTCTGATGAAGGATGTTACCACCTTTCGGGTCACATGAGCATACGATGCCGCTTCTACCCATTTGGTGAAATAGTCAATGGCTACAAGGATGAACCTATGTCCATTGGATGCCTTTGGCTCGATGGGTCCAATAACATCCATGCCCCACATTGCGAATGGCCATGGTGAAGCCAACACATTGAGTGGCGTTGGTGGGACATGAATGTTGTCGGCGTATGCTTGACACTTGTGGCATTTCCGGACGTATTGGTAACAATCCCTTTCAATGGTCGACCAATAATATCCTGCTCTGAGGATTTTCTTAGCCATTGCAGGCCCGGGAATATGGGTACCGAAAACCCCCTCATGTATTTCTTTGATTACATTTTGAGCTTCGACTTGGTCTATGCACCTCAACAAGACCGAGTCATAATTCTTTTTGTAGAGGGTTTCTCCAATCAACAGAAATCCCATGGCCCTTCTTCGGATATGCTTTTTATCATTATCGCTGGCCATATCAGGATATTCCCCTTTTGACAGATATTGTTTGATGTCATGGAACCATGGATGATCGTCAACAGCTTCATCTATCAGTAGGCAGAACGCTTGCTTATCGTGCCGCCGGATATTAATGATGGGCATTTCATGCTCCTTATCCAAGGCGAACATCGATGATAGTGTAGCAAGGGCGTCAGCGAACTGATTTTCCTCCCTTGGGATATATTCAAAGACGACATCTTGAAAGAATTGTATCAGGTCTTTGATATGCTCAACATATGGTATCAGTTTAGGATTTCGGACTTCCCATTCACCTCGCAGTTGGTGGATGACTAAAGCCGAATCCCCAAATACTTTGAGCTTTAGGATACCATTGTTGATTGCTGCTTGGATTCCTAACGCGCAAGCCTCGTATTCGGCCATGTTATTTGTACAGTCGAAGTTGAGTCTTGCCGTTAAGGGGATATGCTTTCCTTGTGGGGAGATTAATACTGTTCCAATCCCCTGTCCAAGCATGTTGGAGGCTCCATCAAAGTACATGGTCCACGTATCATCCTTAGGATCTTCATGTTGTAAATGCATTATATCCTCATCGGGGAAATCATCCTGAAGGGATTGATAGTCATTGGTCGGCCCGTGTGCTAGGTAATCAGCTAGGGTACTACCCCTGATGGCCTTTTGTGTGACATGTATGATGTCAAATTCTGATAATTGCACTTGCCATCGGGCAATCTTCCCAGTGATTATCGGTTTGTCGAACACGTACTTAATCGGGTCCATTTTAGAAACCAACCAAGTAGTATGCCTAATCATATACTGCCTGAGCCGTTGTGTTGCCCATGCTAACGCACAGCACGTCTTTTCTAGTGGCGTGTAGCGGGTTTCATAATCAAGGAACTTTTTGCTCAGGTAGTAGATGGCTTGTTCTTTCTTCTTTGTTTCATCTTGTTGTCCTAGCACAGCTCCCATGGACTCATCAAGTACCGTTAGATAGAGGATTAATGGTCTTCCCTCGACAGGTGGCACCAACACTGGTGGATTGGCCAAGCACTGTTTGATCTTATCGAAAGCTTGTTGACAATTCTCATCCCAAGATTCGGAATGATTCTTGCGCAACAGCTTGAATATTGGTTTGCACGTGTCAGTCAACTGTGCGATGAACCTTGCGACGTAGTTCACCCTGCCGAGGAATCCTCTAATTTCTTTCTCAGTTTTAGGAGGAGGCATTTCCATTATTGCCTTTACTTTATCGGGGTCCACCTCTATGCCTTTTTCACTGACGATGAACCCGAGAAGCTTACCCGACCGAACTCCGAAAGTACACTTAGCCGGGTTTAGCTTAAGCTGATACTTACGAAGCCGATTGAATAATTTTCCCAAATATTGGATGTGGTCCATCTCGTCTTTTGACTTTGCGATCATGTCATCCACGTATACTTCAATTTCTTTGTGGATCATATCGTGGAATAGCGTCACCATCGCTCGTTGGTAGGTGGCACCCGCATTTTTAAGTCCAAAAGGCATCACCCTGTAGCAGAAAGTGCCCCAGGGTGTAATGAAAGAAGTTTTCTCGCGGTCTTCTATATTCATCTTGATTTGATTATACCCCGAGTATCCATCCATAAAGGAATAGAGTGTGTTTGTGGCGGTGTGATCCACAAGTGTATCGATGTGGGGCAAGGGAAAATCGTCCTTTGGACTGGCACGATTCAAATCCCTATAATCAACACACACTCTAACCTTCCCATTCTTTTTGATGACTGGCACAATGTTAGCCAGCCATTCGGGATACTGGGATACAACCAAGAATCCCGCGTCCAATTGTTTTTCTACCTCCTCCTTAATCTTTAAGGACCATTCGGGCTTGATTCGTCGAAGTTTGCTTAATGGGTCGAAACCCCTCTTTTAATGGCAACTTGTGTTCGACGATGTTGGAGTCCAAACCAGGCATATCATGGTACGACCATGCAAATACGTCCTTGTATTCCCTCAACAATTGAATCAATTGCGTTTTTATTCCATCACTGATATGGGTCCCAATGTTGACCACTTTCAATTCTTGACCCTGCCCCAAATTCACGGTCTCCAATTCTTCTTGATACGGTTGGAGTAGACGAGCTTCTTGATCTAGCAGTCTTTGCAGATCCGGAGAGATGGTCTCCTCATCACTGTCCAACTCAACCCATTCACCCTCGGCTTTCGGATCCCGGTCAGAGCGAGCAATCACAGACATAATTATTTATTGGTTCTGTTTAGGTTTAGAGTTTATTAATATTAATGAGAGAGAGAGAATAGAACAAAATGAGAGAATAATGTGTGAAAAATGCCTCTTTATTGATATATGTATGTAAAACTGTACAAAACCCTTTATTTACATGAAAAGGTCCTCATGATCTCGGGTACTGATCATGAGTCCCTAAAAGAAAAAATGTGGAGGGGCCCTATCATGGCTTGCCCTTCTCTCTACTCCTGCTGCGGTAGAGGATTCTTGCTCACATCGGGCGCCGTCGAATCGAAAGTGACCCACCCAGCATCGATAAGGTCTTGGACCTTATACTTGAGAGCTCTGCAGTTCTCCGTTGAGTGCCCTGGTGCCCCCGAATGGTATAGACATTTGTCTTGTGGATTGTACCAATCGGGGTAAGGTGGATTCACTTTCTTTGGTGGAATGTAAGCTATAAGACGCGCCTCTACTAGCTTCGGCAGGAGATCGCTATAAGTGGTCGGAAGTTTATCAAACTTCTTCACAGAGTTGTTTTGCGATTTGCCTGACTTCGAAGCGGAAGAGGATGGAGAAATGGTTACAGCGTTGACTCCTCCTTCTTTCTTCTTCCCGAAGGCCTTCTTAGCTTCATATGGTTGGGAAGGCTTAGCCAGCTTCCCACTTTTAAGTCCTTGTTCCACCCTTTCTCCAATGGTGATGATGTCCGAGAAGAGTGTCGTTGTGTTCCCTATCATTTTATCGTAATAGGGACCAGTCAACGAGTTGATGAATAAGGACACCGTCTCCTTATCCGACAGCGGGGGCTCTATCTGTGCCGCCAACTCCCTCCAACGTTGGGCGTACGCCTTGAAGGATTCATCGTTCTTTTTACTCAAGGCTTGAAGATCAGACCTATCGGGTGTTAGGTCGATGTTGTATTTATAGCGCTTGAGAAAGGCGTCGGCCAACTGCCTCCATGTATGTACTAGATTTCCATCTAGCTGCATATACCAGTTGAGTGCAGTTTCAGCTAAGCTCTCTTGAAAGCAGTGGATCAAGAGCTTTTCATTTGTGGCATATGCGGCCATCTTGCGACAGTACATGGTGAGATGACTTTTGGGGCAAGTCGATCCCACGTACTTTGGGAAATCCGGTACTTTAAATTTAGGAGGGAATTGGATGTCCCTCACTAAACACATGTCGGCGGCATCCTTGATGTCAAAGTCATGCCCCTCCATAGCCCTTAGCCGATCCTCGAGGGCGTGGAATTGTTCCTTTGATACTTCGGGCTCTTTAATCATAATTCCAGCCCCAAGGGATACAGCGTGTGGAGGATCTTTTTCATGCTCTTCCTCCTCTCCCTCATGATGGGACCCATGATCACTGTGATGAGATCCATGGATGTTGTGATGACGCATGAGTTCCATCATTTGCGCCAATTGGTCTTTAAGTTGTGAAAGCTCGGTTGTGAGCTTTTTGTTTTGCTCCTCCAATGCTTCCATTTTCTTGATCTTCTTTGCGCGTGTGAGGACAGAGAGATGACCAGCCACTTTCTAAAATGAATGTTTATTCTAATTAGCTTATTTATGATATGAATACACTCTTGATGTGAGCTTGATAATCTTTCATCTTTGAGGCGCTGCCTTTTTAAGATGAAAGTTTATCACCCTCCCTAGGCTATTATCTCTCCACAACGGAGAATCTCAATAGTCACGGGTCTCTTTCACCCACATCGAGAGGGTATTAGTGAACCTATAAATGATGATGAGGATGCATGAGGTTTTATTGATAATGATGTCTATGCTCCTTACTTTTATTATATTTTCACACATGGTCTTTCCTCTCATGTCATGACATTTTCATGCATGGGGATTATTCTTTAGACCTTATCACGAGGTTATTTATTAATGCACAAACAATTGCACATAAGCATTTACACAAACAATTCACTCATCCACGAACAGTCACGAGCGAATCACGAGGTAGGGGTCTCCTGCAGAAAAGTGCATATTCAAGGAGGATCTAACTAATCTCACTTGGTCAAAGGCCCCCAAGGTGCCCCCATTATAGGGACCCAATTCCTCTCATCGTAGGTCGATGGAAAGCTCCAACGCACCGTCGGACTCAAGTTCATGGTTATCACCTTGAGTGATGTTTTCCGACAACGGTCTACGGGCACCTATAGACCCATTCGACAACCGGCCGTACTAACATCCACTCCCTATGGTTAATCACTCATGCCCCCGGGTATAGAGGGAACTGTTGTGTGCAAAGGTTTGTGTACAGTTTGTATTTCAAACAATTGCGGAATTTTAAACATACAACAGTTATTTAAAGCCATATAATAAATCATGTTATCATACAAGCAAGGGGTAATAAAGTAATTTTTAACTATTATTTGTTAAAAAATAATCTGTCACTAAATGGGACTGACTCTCGAAGCTTCCCCAGTGGAGTCGCCATCTGTCGCCACCGGCCCAAACGGGCCTCGGCGGTCGCGAAGACGGTCGAGCTCGCTTTTATTTTAGTTTGAAAATGTATTGGATTATTAGAACGACTTGTTCTCAAACTGAGACCTTGTCGATCTTATCCAATTTATTTATTAAATGTCTCACCAATCCATATTAATCCCAAGCGGGACCCTCCATGGATTAGTGGTTTTCGCAAAAGGAGGGTTCGTGGAGTCGCCACCAATGTTTTACTCAAAACATTGGAAAAAGGGATAAGGCAATTGATTTTATAAATCAACTTTGGCCATTACAACCAGAGTTGGGTAAGGGAGTCGGTTACGCGTGGGGAAGGTGTTAGCACCCCACAGCGCCCCTTTCGGGTTCCCTATGACAGATTATTTCTAAAATAACAGTGTAAAATTACTAAATTACCCCTATTTATTCTAAGCAATTATAAATTAACTATCTACATGGTGACAGTTTAAATATGCACACAGAAAGCAGTAAAAGGAAGGACTTTAAGAAGAAACCTTTGAAGCGTGCTTTTATATATTTCGTAAAACTGGGAAGCTTTTTGGCGTTCCCTCGCTCTACAAGCCCGCTCGCTCCCTCCTATAAAATTTCGACTACGGAAATCCGGAGGATTTCCCTTCGACTAGGTTCGATCCTCAAGCAAAATGGCTCGGGGCTCAAGAACTTCGTCGGATCAACTCTCCGAGTGATTTCTAGGGCAGAACACTGCTCAAAAACCCCAGAATACTCAAGGAGAGGGTTGAAACTATGTTCAAAAGTGTGGAATGACGTCCAATTGACGTCATATTTATAGGGAATAGGCGCAATACGGTCTACAGAATCAATACGGCCGTATTGAAATTTTTGAACTTCAATACGGTCGTATTGAAGTTCAATACGGCCGTATTGAAATTCAGAAATTTCAATGCGCCCGTATTGAGTTCACTGCGGCTGTATTGAAGCTTCAATACGGCCGTATTGATTTCAGTACGGCCGTATTGAAGTTTCAGAAACTTCAATACGCCGTATTGAGTTCGCTGCGGCCGTGTTGAAGCTTCAATACGGCCGTATTAAGTGTAGTACGGCCGTATTGGGCTTCATTCCCTCCACTTCCTTATTTTAAGCTACTCTAAGACCTCTAAATCTACAGATAGCCATCCTATGGTCTTCTAGGAGTCCTTCTGGCTGACTTTTCCTTCGATCTTTGAGGGTCTTCGAGTTTTATTTCCGACCCGGACAATTTTAGGGGTCTACACATACTCCTAGGAGAACTACTAGGCCAAGGGAAGTCAAGGTTGACCTCCCACAATTCTTTGGCAAAGATGATGTGGAGTCTTATTTAGATTGGGAAATGAAGGTTGAGCAACTCTTTGCTTGCCATAGGGTAAGTGAAGAGAGGAAAGTACCTTTGGCTGCCCTTAGCTTCCAAGGGCATGCCATGTATTGGTGGACAGCCCTAGAGAGAGAGAGACGCCTCCACAATGATCCTCCAATTCAATATTGGAATGATCTTAAAAGTGCAATGAGGAGGAGGCACATTCCCACCTACTATGGGAGGGAGCTTATGAATAAGCTCCAAAGGCTCCAACAAAGAGACATGTCTGTAGAACAGTACAGGCAACAAATGGAGCTATTAATGATGAGGGCTTGTATTAGGGAAGAGGAAGCTACTACTGTAGCTAGATTTTTGAGTGGTCTTAATTTAGAAATAAGAGACCAAGTGGAGCTACTACCCTACAGGGACCTAAATGACTTGGTCCAACTTTGTGTAAGGGTAGAACAACAAAGAATGAGGAAATCTTACAAAAATAGCTCCAACTCTTCATTTCTAAGGAAAGATTCCAAGAAGGAGGGAAAAACTTTTGAAAAGAAGAAAACTTTTGAACCCTCCAAAAATCTAGCCATAGAAAAAGATAAGGGAAAGGGAAAGGACACTACACACACTAGTTCTAGGACTAGTGATATTAAGTGCTTTAAATGTTTAGGGAGAGGCCACATTGCCTCCCAATGCCCCACAAAGAAGGTAATGATCATGAGGGGGCATGACATTTATAGTAGCCAAGATGAGGTTACTACTTCCTCTAGTAATAGTGAGGAAGAAGCAAGTGATCAAGAGAAAGGTGTAGAGTCTACTTTTCCTTATGAAGGGGAGCTCTTAATGATTAGGAGACTCCTCAACAACCAACCTAGTGATACTCTATCACAAAGAGAGAACATATTTCATACTAGATGCAAAGTTTCAAACAGTGCATGTTCTCTCATTGTTGATAGTGGCTCATGGTGTAATTGTTGTAGCACTAGGCTGGTTGATAAGTTGGGTTTAACTACTAATTCCCATCCTAAACCTTATCAACTCCATTGGATTAATGAGGATGGTGATTTAGCAGTTGACCAACAAGTAAAGGTCAAAATTTCCATTGGGAACTATGAAGATGAGGTGCTATGTGATGTAGTACCAATGGAAGCTTGTCACATCTTATTAGGAAGGCCATGGCAATTTGATAAGAAAACCATGCACAATGGCCTTACTAACGAGATTACCTTTACTCATAAGGAAAGAAAGTTTGTGTTTCATCCTCTTTCTCCTCAACAGGTGGCTGAGGATCAAGCACAAATGAAACTCAAAAGAGATAATGAAAAGAGATTTATAAAAAAAGAAGAAAAGAGAGAAAAAAAAAAGTCTGTGAAACTTAAGGATAGAGAGGAATCTAGGGAGAAAGGAGTTCCCTCCCTAGAGGTCGTTAATCAAGAGAATAAAATTTCCAAACAAACCCTCTTGATTCAACAACCCTCTTATTTCCTTCTCTGTAAAGGAACTCTTTCTTGCACTACCACATCTAGTGGACATGAGACTTTACCTAAGGGTGTAAAAACACTTTTAAAAGAATTTGATGATCTATTTCCTCCCGAGGGTCCAATGGGCCTTCCTCCTTCTAGAGGAATAGAACATCAAATTGATTTGGTGCCTGGGGCTAGCCTACCTAATAGGCCTGCCTATAGGACCAACCCCCAAGAAACTAAAGAAATAGAGTCTCAGGTCCAAGATTTGTTGGAGAAGGGCTGGGTTCGAAAGAGCTTAAGTCCTTGTGCTGTTCCAGTGTTGTTGGTTCCAAAAAAAGATGGCAAGTGGAGAATGTGTTGTGATAGTAGAGCCATCAACAACATCACTGTGAAATATAGACACCCCATCCCTAGGCTTGATGACATGTTAGATGAGCTTCATGGAGCCATCATATTTTCTAAAGTTGATCTTAAAAGCGGATACAATCAAATTAGAATCAAAGAAGGAGATGAATGGAAAACCGCTTTCAAGACCAAGTTTGGATTATATGAGTGGTTAGTGATGCCTTTTGGGCTTACCAATGCTCCTAGTACATTCATGCGTCTCATGAATCATGTCCTTAGGGATTGTATAGGTAGATTTGTAGTAGTTTATTTTGATGATATTCTCATATACAGTAGGAGTCTAAGTGATCATATAGGACACTTAAGGCAAGTTTTTGATATTCTTAGGAAAAATCAACTTTTTGGAAATTTAGAAAAATGTACCTTTTGTGTAGATAGTGTAGTTTTTCTAGGGTTTATAATTAGTAAAAAAGGGGTTCATGTGGACCCCGAGAAAATCAAGGCCATCCAAGAATGGCCCACTCCTAAAAGTGTTGGAGATATTAGGAGCTTCCATGGTTTGGCAAGCTTCTATAGGAGGTTTGTTCCTAATTTCTCCACACTAGCCTCCCCATTAAATGACTTAGTCAAGAAGAATGCGGAATTTATATGAGGAGAGAAACAAGAAAATGCCTTCATAACCTTGAAGCATAAGCTTACCCATGCACCACTTCTAGCTCTACCTGATTTTTCAAAAACTTTTGAGTTAGAATGTGATGCCTCTGGAGTTGGTATAGGGGCGGTTTTGTTACAGGGTGGGCACCCTATTGCATATTTCAGTGAAAAACTCAAAGGTGCCTCCCTTAACTATCCTACCTATGACAAAGAGCTCTATGCCTTGGTTAGGGCCCTTCAAACTTGGGAACATTACCTTATTCCCAAAGAGTTTGTCATTCATAGTGACCATGAGTCACTTAAATATTTGAGGGGCCAAGGCAAGCTAAACAAAAGGCATGCTAAGTGGGTAGAGTTCTTAGAACAATTTCCATATGTGATTAAATACAAGAAAGGGAAAAATAATGTTGTGGCTGATGCCCTTTCTAGGAGACACACTTTGTTAATCTCCCTTGGATCTCAAATCTTGGGATTTAATCACATTAAGGAATTGTATACTAATGATCTCGAATTCAAAGAAAATTATACCCAATGCTTAGCAAAGCCTCAAGGAGGTTTCTATATTTCTGAGGGGTACTTATATAAAGAGGGAAGAATTTGTATACCCCAAGGATCTATAAGAAAACTCCTTGTTCAAGAAAGTCATGAGGGTGGTCTCATGGGGCACTTTGGAGTTGAAAAGACTCTAAGTTTTCTAAAAGAAAAATTCTTTTGGCCCCATATGAGAAGGGATGTTGAGAGGTTTTGCTCTAGATGTATAGCTTGTTTACAAGCAAAGTCTAAAGTAATGCCTCATGGCATCTATACACCCTTGCCTGTTGCTAACTCTCCATGGGTTGATATTAGTATGGATTTTATTTTGGGCTTGCCCAAGACCCAGAGAGGCATGGATTCAATTTTTGTGGTAGTGGACAGATTTAGTAAAATGGCTCACTTTATACCTTGCCACAAAATAGATGATGCAAGCAATATAGCAAGACTCTTCTTCAAGGAAGTGGTTAGACTTCATGGTCTACCCAAGACCATTGTTTCAGATAGGGATACTAAGTTCCTTAGCCATTTCTGGAAAACTCTTTGGAGTAGGCTAGGAACTAAATTACTTTTCTCTACTACTTGTCACGCACAAACTGATGGGCAAACAGAAGTAGTTAATAGATCCCTATCTACAATGTTAAGGGCAGTTCTTAAAGGTAACCATAAGTCTTGGGATGAGTACTTGCCCCACATTGAATTTGCTTATAACAGGGTAGTCCATAAGACTACCAAAATCTCACCTTTTGATGTTGTATATGGTTTTAACCCTCTTACTCCTTTAGACCTAATACCCCTACCAGATTCTTCTCATTATTTTCATAAAGAAGGGGTATCAAGGGCTGAATTTGTTAAGAAATTGCATGAGAAGGTTAAAACTCAAATACAACAACAAAATGAGAGAACTGCTTTAGATAGAAGCAAGGGAAAGAAAGCCCTCATTTTTGAGGAAGGGGATTGGGTTTGGCTTCATTTGAGAAAGGAAAGATTTCCTTCTCAAAGGAAGTCTAAACTCAACCCAAGAGGAGATGGTCCCTTCCAAGTCCTCCAAAGAATAAATGATAATGCTTATAGGTTAGATCTTCCCAGTGATTATGGAGTGAGTAACACTTTTAATGTGAGTGATCTTATTCCTTTTACAGGCTATGATGAAGAAGATGAACCTACAGATTTGAGGACAAATCCTTCTCAAGAAGGAGGGGATGATAGACCATGGGCCAAGGGCCCAGTGACCAGAGCTATGGCTAGGAGGATACAGGAAGAGCTGGATCTAGAGAAGACTAATGGGCTTGTCAGGCCCAAGATAATCTTCACTTGGAATGCTCTATCATGAAGAGAAGGCCTTAGTTCTACTTGTTTATATTGTACAGTTTATACATAGTCTTGTGTATAGGTTATTTTGCCTTTGTATTTGTGAGGCACTTTACTAGCTTTTTCTAGTGTTTGTATATTGATTTTGAGGTAGGTTACTTGGAGAGTTTAACTCCATTTAACCTCCCTAGTTGACACATTCATTCTTTATTTTTCAGTAGGAAAAAGGGGGTGACATTTAGCAAAGTTAGGGAGTGTGCTTAGAAATTGGGCCAGAGTTGGGCCTAGGCAAAATTTTACATATTGGACTCATTTTGCTCCTAATTTTTCATAAATTTGATTTAGCTAGGTTTCATCATCATATGATGAACCTAACTAAACCAAATCAAAGAATTTCAAATTAAATCAATGAGCAATTTGAACCATGGGCCGCCTAGCTTGTTTTCCTTCTCCTTGGCCGAATTTTTCAAGCATTCTTACTTGAGTTTGAAGCTTGTCTTGCAAGCTTCTAAACTCAAGCAAGGTTAGCTTAACCTTACCTTGGTTCCTAAAAGAACCATGGTCAAGGTTTAGCTTCTCCTAGAAGCTAGCTAAACCGTAGGAGTTTAAGTTAATCCTACCATGGTTCTTAATGAACCATGATTAGGGATAACTTCTCCTACAAGCTACTATTCCCTATATATTTGATTTTCCTACACTTGTACTCACTTTTGACATATATGAGAAATCAACTTCTGAATTTTCTCTCAATCAAGAGTCACCAAAATCCGTGAGAACCTATTCCTCCTAGGTTTTCATCAAGGTTCCTTCAACCTTGCTTTGGTTCATCAAATTTCTCCATCCAAGAGAAGTAACCGAACCTCCTCCATAGACTTCACCTCCTTTGAAGCTTCTTCAATGGAGATTTCCGGAATTTCAAGAAGATAACCTCAAAGCATCACGGTCCAAGCATGGAACAAGTGGAGAACATCAATCTTCTTCATTTAGCTTCCATCACCAAGGGTGCAAGCTGAGATGTCTCTGGGGAGTATTATTTCGGCAAGCCTCTCCAGGCTCAGTTATTTTGTACGATTGTCGGATTTTCTGAATTTTTGCCTTTTTTGTCGATTTTCGGCTTTTTCTGTACAGAAATTAAAGTGCTAAAGAATTTTGGATTCAAAAGTGGAAAATTTCATTTATTAAATGGAATGAAATTTGTACAATGGTAATGAAAAGAGTGGGGCACAGCCCGATCAATCAAATAAACAAAAAGCAAGAAAAATAGCCGGTCTTCACTCCTCTACCGGCGGATCCTGTGGAGGGTCTGGGAAGCGACGATGCAGCCAGACTGACAGGCTGTCAAAATCCTGTCTCAGGGCGTCTATGTTGTGCTGAGCAGTGTCGAATCGAGCGTCGATGCTCTGCTGCAACGCGTTGAAACGAGCATCAAAGTAGGCCCTGTCCTGCTGCGAGGTGTTGGCCTCTGGCTGCGGGTCCACATCACCCGGGAGCTCGATGTTCTCGAAGAGCTCGCTGAAGGTGTCGTGGGCGGTCGCTCGTACATATTGCCTCCCTGCCCTGGCAATAATCTTCATGTTGAGCAGGGTGGCCGCATTGATGGGCTTGGGCGCCAATTCCCCCGCATCTACGCCATCGGGGCACCCCCAAGTCTCGGCGAGTCGTGAAAGGAGCGTGGAGACCATAATGTACCCTCGCCGAGCGTCGCTACCCTTTCTTGCCCCCAGATTCTTTATATGCTCGAGGAAAAAGAATCCGGGGTTGGCCCTTTGTCCGGTGGCCATGCAGTAAAGAGCCAGTAGATCCTGCCGCGTCACTGACTCTGGGCTCTTCGGTCTGGCATGGATGGAGCCGGTGATCAGCTTGTGGCAAATCCGGAGCGCCGTCGGGAGCCGAGTACCCTTTACTCCAGCGTGGTAGTCCATCTGACCCGTGAGCTCTCTCCACATCTCGTTCGGGGTCAGATTATCGGGGCACTCACAGATGGCGTCCCGATATTCCAGCTGATCAGCTCGCTGAAAGAAGCCAGCCTGGACGTTGAATTCGTCCAGTGTCAGGGAGCGGTATCCTCCCCTCATCCAGAAATCCACTGAGTAGACTGTCGCGCCAAAGCTGGTCGTCGACTCTGTGACGCCGACGGTAGCCAGAAATTCCTTCGTCGCAGTCGGGAAGATCTGAGGGTGGGGATCAAGGAGGAATCCCCATCCTATGGCGTTGATGTAGCCTCTGACCTCATCCTCCCATTCCATTGCCCGGAGGATGGTGAAGTCGAGCACCCTCGACGACTGGAAGATGAACGACTCAAGGAACTCCAGCCTCTCTTGATGCCGCGCGGTCATTTCGAGTTGCGCGGGGACCCTCTGTCTCTTTCTTGATGACTCGGCCATTTCTCAGAATTAGGGGGATCTCAGACTCACTCACAGACAAGGTATGCAGAGAGATGAGAATGCTGTGCAGAATGAGAGGGGGAAGGGGCGTATTTATAGAAAAAGTAGGTCAGTACGGCCCGTATTGAATTCAGTACGGCCGTACTGACCTTACCGTTATTGTACAAAATGGGGGGGGCCAATACGGGCTGTATTGGATTCAATACGCCCGTATTGGTGTGACTGTTACAGCCAATACGGGCGTATTCAATTCAATACGCCCGTATTGAACTGAAGAGTTGCCCATAACCCTAGTTTCAATATGGGCGTATTGAACCCGGTACGGGCATATTTTTTATTTATTTTTTTTTTTTTGGGATAAACAGAGAATAAGTGATCTTCCATTACACCTATCATCTGTATGCATGTATGCGGTATGATGCACCTAATTCTATTTGATTTATTTTTCAAAAGAATTAATCGATGCGTGTTTTCGTTTGGAGTTTGCCATTCCTCTTAGACGGGCTGTGCGCTGCCGATTTCTGTAACCGAGGAATGATGCGTGTTATATCGAGATTGGTGTCATCAACCCAGTGATCATTCCCTTCCTTTAGAAGATGTATTAACCTTCCTATTGACCACTATATCTCCATGTTTCCACTAGATTATTCTAAAATCGTTTGGGACAAGAGAAAAGAAGGGAAAGATATTTTTGTTCAAAAGTTTGTGTTTTAGAGGGGATTATTATTGTTCTGAAAACGGTTTTTGTAAGAATGGCTGGCCAAGGTAGGCTCATGTGTTTAGGCTTGTTTGATTAAACACTTATGAAGTTAAGAAAGTCTTGTTATTGACGTTATGATTCGACAACTTAGATAGTTTCCCTTGAACCTTCCTTTTTGAATTCAGCTCATGGTACCATCACGGATTTCTTTTGCTTTTTGATTGTCCTTATTTTTTTTGCCTAAAACACCCTTTTGTGGCGTCTCAGCGGACCTTTGTTTTTGTTTATTTTTGCAACCCTAATTTTTGCCTAGGTCACCCTTTCGTGGGATTCCTAGCGGGTTCTTTGCTCTTATTTTTGCGCAGCCCCCTTTTTGGGTTTCCTGCCGAGCTTTTTTGTTTTTATGATTTTTTGTTTTTAAAGGATTTCTTTTTTATCCATGATGGCACTTGTCGAGGCCAAGGAATGGTGCTCCAAGTTTTCATTCACACTTCCACATAAAAATGATGCGGGTTTATTGTTATTAAGACAATTTTAACCTCATTCATGCTTATTCAAACAGGGTTAAAATAATGTGGTCTAGAAATTTATTGCAAGCAAGAAAAGAAGCAATAAGAAATAATAAAGAACGATTTTATTATAATTATAGCAGAAACATGTGCCCTATCGAGGCTCGGGGGTCGGGTTGTCCCCGAGGAGTGATCTCTAACAGTCATCAGGTCTATACATCCCTATCGGAAGGAGAAGAGCACTTGATGACGATGACCGGCCTTGACGCTTGTGAACCGGCCTTCCTAAAGATCTGGCTTAAAGAACGTCGAGAAGGATCTTGGTTCCTCTTCGTCCTTTGATCTTTATTAGGGTTGTATCCTAACCCTTGTTTCCCCGGATTATCCTTAATAATGGGTAGCTCGGGAATTCCTTGGGAATCCTTGCCAAGTCCTTGTCCAGGCAAGTATCCGTTCTTGGTGAGCATGTAGGCTACCTTCTTCATTTCTCGGGGAAACGTTTCGACATTGGCGATCTCCAATGCTTGGAAGGGGGTCTCTAGAGCTTCCTCTGCTGCATCCACGTAAGGTATGGCAGATGGTTTGCTGATGAGTATGTCATCTTCAGCTTGTACGGTCACCAGCTTGTCACCCACTATGAATTTGACTTTCTGGTGGAGCGTAGAGGGAACAGCTTTCGCATCATGAATCCAAGGTCAGCCGAGGAGACAGCTGTATGCAGGAGTAATGTCCATCACTTGAAATTCGACATTAAAGATGGTGGGTCCAATTTGGATTGGAAGATTAATTTCTCCCACCACTTCTCTTTTAGAACCGTCGAAAGCTCGGATGATCATGTTGCTCGGGCGCATTTGGATTCCCTTGATTGCCACTTGATCGAACGTTCTTTTTGGCATCACATTCAAGGAAGATCCATTATCCACCAAGACTTTAGCGATGTGATATTCCTTGCACTTTACAGAGATGTGCAAGGGCTTGTTGTGGTTCGGTTCCCCAGCGGGGATTTCTTCATCGGTGAAAGTGAGGTGATCATTAGCCGTGATGTGACTAACAATCCCCTCAAACTTGTCTTGGGAGATAGTGTGCGACACGTATGCCTCGTTCAAGACTTTCAACAGAGCTTGCCGATGCGGTTCGGAGCTTAGGATCAACGACAACAGAGTAATCTTTGCTGGCGTCTTATGAAGTTGATCCACGATGGAGTACTCGCTCTGTCGGATATACTTTAACAGCTCGTCAGTCTCCTCCTCGGATTCTTTTCCTTTATTCTTGGGAGCTTTATCATGAAGATCTTCGGGAGTGTAGATGCTGCCACTCCTAGTCATGCCCCCAAGTCCAGCGATGTTAGAGATATCGCTGTCGGCAGAAGAATGGATGTCGTATATCCATGGCACAGCCTTATTCGATTCGTAGGGAAAAGGTCTTGGAGCAGTGATCCTTAACGGTGTCGGACCTTCCCCTTTATTCGTCTTGATTACCAACAACGGAGTTGATGTGCGTTCGCTTGGCGCGGTTGTTGGCTTACACTTAATAACAAACGGCGTGCGATCCATTCTGAACATACGCATCGATTAATTCTTTCTTTTTATTAATGTTTATTAATGAATTACTAGGAGAGATGTATGCAATGCACGCCCCTAGATCCCTCCATGATCTACGATAAGAATGCATGATATGAGATGATGGCGTTGAATATGCATGCATTGTGTTTATTCAACTAAGCATTATCATGTTTTCGGGATGCTCCTAAGATGATGCATGATATTGCTTGGTTTGGATAAATATCTTTTTTTTTGGATATTTTGTTTTTTGTATTTTTTTGGGTGAAAAGGGAAACTACCTATATGAATGTGATGAAGGTAGATGTTAACACCATGTAATGGAAGATTCTTATTCCTATTTATTCTTATTTTAAAAGGGAATGTTGTATGTTTAAAGAATGCAATGTATGCTCAAACAATGTCACATAAACAATGCACAAACAATTCACTCATCCACGAACAGTCACGAGCGAATCACGAGGTAGGGGTATCCTGCAGAAAAGTGCATATTCAAGGAGGTTCTAACTGTTCTCACCGGTCCAAGGCCCCCAAGGTGCCCCCACTATAGGGACCCAATTCCTCTGGTCGTAAGTCGATGGAAAGCTCCAACGCACTGTCGGACTCGAGTTCATGGTTATCACCTTGAGTGATGTTTTCCGACAACGGTCTACGGGCACCTATAGACCCATTCGACAACCGGCCGTACTAACATCCACTCCCTATGGCTTTCCACTCATGCCCCCGGGTATAGAGGGAACTGTTGTGTGCAAAGGTTTGTGTGCAGTTTATATTTCAAACAATTGCGGAAATTTAAACATCCAACAGTTATTAAAGCCAACTAGGTAAAACGTATTATCATACAAGCGAGGGGTAATGAAGTAATTTTAAACTATTATTTTAGAAATAATCCATCACTAAATGGGACTGACTCTTTAGGCTTCCCCAGTAGAGTCGCCATCTGTCGCCACCCGCCGAAACGGACCTTGGCATTCGCGACGATGGTTGGACTCTTTTTTAGTTTTGAAAGATGATGGATTGTTAGAACGACTTATTCTCAAACTGAGACCTCATCGAACTAACAATTTTGTTTAAATGACTCTCACCAATCCATGTTAATCCCAAGCGGGACCCTCCATGGATTAGTGGTTTTCGCAAAAAGAAGGGGTTCTTGGAGTCGCCACCAATGTTTTACTCAAAACATTGGAAAAAGATATAAGGCAATTGATTTTCGTAAATCAACTTCGGCCATTACAACCAGAGTTGGGTAAGGGAGTCGGTTACGTGTGAGGAAGGTGTTAGCACCCCACAACGCCCCTTTCGGGTTCCCTATGACAGATTATTTCATAAATAATAGCGTAAAGTTACTAAATTACCTCCATTTATTAGAAACGATTATAAGTAAAATATTTACATGATGAAAGCTCTAAACATGCAATGTAACAATCAAAAAGCGGTAAAAGAAAAGATTTTGGGAATAAACCTTCGAAGCGTGCTTTTATATATTCAAAAAGAAGTTAGGAGGCTTTTTGGCGCTCCTTCCCACTACACGTCCGCTCGCTCCTTTCCCTAAAGATAATTTTTACTATGGAAATCAAAGAGATTTCCCTTCGACTTGTTCGAGTCTCAAGCTAATGGCTCATGACTCAAGAACTTCGTCGGATTGGCTCTCGGAGAGACTTCTAGGGCAGAGAATAGCTCAAAAACCCAAGAATACTCAGCACGAGGGTCCAGAAGTCTGGAAAAAGTGTGGGAGGACGTGCCAATGACGTCCTATTTATAGGATTGAGGTGCAATACGGCCTGGGAGGTCAATACGGCCCGTACTGGGTTTTTGAACTACAAGGTATGCACGAGCCTGGGGAGGCGGTACTCAGCTACCCCGTCGTCAGAAACACGGAGGTATGCACGAGCCTGGAGAGGCGACGACTAATACTCAACCTGGAGAGGCCACTCAACAATTTTCCCACCGGAAGACACTACAAGTCAGAAGGATGGCTTACTCCCCGGACAATTGGGTCAACTCCTTTACTTGTCAACCGGTACACCAAAAAGCCGTTCGACTAAGTAAAGGGGGGGCAGCTGTAGACCCCTAAAATTGTCCGGGTCGGAAATAAAGCTCAAAGACTCTCGAAGACCGAAGGAAAGTCAGCCGGAAGGACTCCTGGAAGACACTAGGATGATTCTTTGTAGGTCTAGAAGTCTTAGAGTAGCTTAGAATAAGGGTGTGCGAGGATTGGAGCTCAATACACCCTCCTAGAGGTTCAGTACGGCCGTACTGAGCCATTTGAACTGCAATACGGCCGTAGTGAACTCAATACGGCCGTACTGAAGTTTTTGAACTTCAGTACGGCCGTATTGAGTTCACTACGGCCGTATTGCAGTTTAAATGGCTCAGTACGGCCGTACTGAACCTCTGGGAGGGTGTATTGAGCTCCAATCCTCGCACACCCTTATTCTAAGCTACTCTAAGACTTCTAGACCTACAAAGAATCATCCTAGGGTCTTCCAAGAGTCCTTCCGGCTGACTTTCCTTCGGTCTTCGAGAGTCTTTGAGTCTTATTTCTGACCCGGACAATTTTAGGGGTCTACAGTGATAAGTTTTGTGTGTGAGTGCTGGAATCTTTGAAAAAAATCTGCACCAAAAAGAAAATAGTATAAGACACACTCCACTCACAAAATGCTTCTATACCCACTCATGTGATGTCACTTGTCTCTCTATTTTTGACTCCTTACATGTGCTGAATTTTTAATCACCCACAAGTGTAAAAACCAAGCAACATTTAAAAGGAAAATAGAAGAAAGATCTGGACATAAAATTAAAAAAAAAAGGTGACCAAAAAGGCCCAACAAAAAAAAAGAAAACAAAACAAAAAGAACTTGTTGCTAGACTTGTGGACTTGACCTAATTACCCTTGCACATTGGAGTTGGAATTGGACTGAATTTTTGGACCTTATTGGACCCTCTTTGAGACACAAAACCGTGGCTGGACCTTTACCAAAAAGGACTTAAGTCTACAATTGAAAAACCTTTAAAGACTTATTCCATTTTAGTGCCATTCTAGGATTTTCTCTTTTGAGTGCTAGCCTTTTTAATGTGTCTTAATTTTTGCTTGCCTTCCTTGAAATTCTTATGTTTGTCTCATTAATCTCTCTTTGAGTTTAGCTTTTTAATTGAGCTTTTCAAGTTTTTATTCCTTTGGCCTCCTTCTTGATCTTGGTTGGTTTATTGTCTTTGAGTGTAGGTGAAGTACTATCTCCAAGATACCCTTAGCAAAATTTCTTTGGGGGATTGAGTGGAGACTAAATCCGTGAGGTCCCAAGTGCTTTGGAGAAGGATATCATATCTCAAAGAATGCAAACACCAAAGGAGAGGACTAACTTTGTTTGTTCCTTGTGAAGGGGAGACAAATTGGAAGAGTTGAAGACCTTTAATTTCTTTTCTTTCTATCTTATTCATTTTGCTCAATTTTTTGGCCTCCTTGTAATTTGGGCCTTGTGATGGAGGAGGCCCATAGGCCAAGGGCCCAACTACGAGGGCTATGGCCAAGAGGATTCAAGAAGAGTGGGCTCATGCTCAAGAAAAGCCCATCATACTTTTCAGTTGGGCTTTGACTCAAGCCCAAGTAGATTAGGAGTAGTGTAGGTTTGGGCCTTAGGGCTTGTATTACATTTTTAGGCCTTGTATTTTTGGCCACCTAGACTAGGATTTACATTTCATGCCAATGTGAATTTAGGGTTAATTTAGGTTAACATGTGCATATGCATTTACATGTAATTAGTATGGCATTTGGTATGCATTTTGGCCATGTGCACACATGTACATGGTGTGACCGAAATGCAACTCAAATGGATACCAAATTACATCCAAATGAGTGCACATGGGGGAGGTGACCGGTTGGCACCAAAATTTGAATATTTGAATTCAAATTTTGGCGCCTAAGGTTAAGTAAACCATACCATGGTTTTACTTAACCTTAGGTTAACCCAACGTGCACCCTTAACCTAATTTTGCCTATAAATTCCTTCTTGGCCGAGTTTTGTACCACTTTTGGATATATTGAATGAGAATTCCCTCTTTGAATTTCTCTCCTCCGAAAGTCTCTTCTAGCCTCACTCTACCCTACTTGAGATCCTCTCCTTGTAGAGTTAGGCACCTTCACCTTCTATCCGAGATAGCTAGGTGATCCTTGGCTACATTTGCTTCTTCTTGGTGCTTCAAATCCTTGCCTTCCTTCCAAGGAACCGAGAAGAGGTTGAACAAGCTTCCTTTGAGGTTTTTCTTCAAGAAGTACCTCATCAAGTGGTATCTAGAGCTTCGATCATCAAGAGATAAGTTTCTTGTCTTTTGATTGAATTGTTTGATTCGTATGCAATAGTTGTGTCTATGTCACTTTTGAGATGATTCTTTCCTAGATCTAATTCTTGCCTAAAAATTGGTGGATCTAGCTTTCGGATTTCTTGAATGATTCATATATGCTTCTTGTCTTATTTGCTTTCCATGAATCATGCTCCACAAATTATGCTTCTAGGAAAATTCAGCTTATGAACTTTTTGCTTTCTTAAGTATTACTTGAAATTTTTGGTCATATGAGTTTTTGAGTCTTTTAATTTTTGAATCCATGTCTAGTGTCATGTGTAGTTCTTTAATTGTTGTTAATTCCTAGCTATGCTTGTGTTACTTTTTGTGTTAATTGGCTTTTCATTTTTTTTTTCTGGATTTGGCCGAATCATTTTGGTTTAGTGTACTTCATAATTTTGCTTTTGATTTGAGTTCATAAACTACTATTAGATCATTAGTAGTTTTCTTAGTTTTAGGTTTCCTTTGATACAAAGTGTCTTCAATTTTTTTTTGCCTAATTTTGTGAGTTTGATCTTGAATATCTTTTGGTTACTGAAAAATTTTGTTTAGAAAAGTTTAAAATTCAAATTTGGAGCCAAAACCGTGGCATGTGGTTAAGACAAAACAAGTGACAAAAGCTGTTGAGATTGATGAGATCACCTCTGAAGATTGAAGAGTTTTGATGATAACAAAGGTGTGCCAAGGACATCAACACCAAAGAAGTCAAAAACAAAGTCAAAGGAAAATGCTATGTAATAGGAGTAGTTTATAGTGTATAAAATTGTTTTGATTGAGTTTATCTTTTGTGTGTACTGTGTGCATGAGCTAAATCTATATCTAATCTGATTAGGGAGTGTATGATGACGAGTTTAAAGGTTAAAAAGTTATTTTGAGACTTAAAACAAAGTTTTGAAAACTAACTCAAAATAATCGATTATCATTAAATATAATCGATTATTCCAACAACAAGCAAAAAGGGATGCCTTGCTGCAATAATCGATTATTTGTGAAATAATCGATTATCCCATAAATGACTCTCTGGAATAATCGATTATCTAGCAAAATAATCGATTAAATTGTTCTTGGTGGATTTCCAGAAAACCTGAAGAACAAAATAATCAATTATTCTTTAAAATAATCAATTATCTGTTTCTAAAACTTTTATAAATAGTTTGAACATTTTGAAACTTTAGAACAGAGTTTGAATTGAGAAGCAAAATTAGAAAAGCGTTTTTGTGAAGTCTTTGTGACAATCTTGGAGAGTTTTCTTTGTGAACCCAAGAAGAAAAACTTTGTGAAAAACTTTGAGAAAAGATCATCATCATCATCACATTCTTGAAAAGGAAGAGATTCAGATTTGCTTCTGAATTCCAGGTGAATTCGTTCCTTAATTCTTTGTGAATACTTGTAAATCTTGAGAGGGTTTCTCAAGTGGTAAGGAATTCTTGTAGTGGGTTTCTACAAGGGGTGCTTCTTGAGGTCAAGAAAGTGGTTATCTTGAATGTAGGAGTATATGTGATGGAAATCTAATCCCTAAAGATCCCTTTGGAAGAGGTAAGATCAAGAAGGGTGAACGTTGATCCAAGGAGGCTCACACATGAAGACCATTGGGCCTTTAACTAGGTCCATGGTTAGGAGGCTAGAGGAGGCTTCTACAGAGGAGGTGCTTCTTAGACTTATGCTCAATATGAGTATTGAGTATGATTCCTCTTATTAGTCTCTTGAGTCTCCATTGTACATACATTGTATAGTTTGTTTTCTTGTACTTTGTATATAGTAGATATTTGTATAGGTGTATTTTTGCCTTTGTATTTGTGAGGCACTTTATTTCCTTTTATTAGCTATTGTATATTGTTTCTAGGGTAGGTTACTTGGGCACTTTGACTCCATTTAACCTAACCTAGAAATACACTCTTTTCTTAGTTTTCTAGTAGTAGGATTGGGAGTGGCATTAGCAAGCTAGAGAGTGTCACTAGCAAGCTAGAGAGTTCTACTAGCAATTTAGCCAAGAGGTGGTTCTAGGATAAATTTTACATATTGGACTCATTTTACTCATAATTTTTCATAGATTTTATTTAGCTAGGTTCCATTCACATTGGATGAACCTAACTAAACCAAATTAACATTTTCAAAACCGGTTGGAGTAAATTAAGTCCAAAAAGCCGCCCACCTTAGTTGTGTTCACATTAGCCGAATTGCTTGGCTCTTCTCAAGCTTAGAAGCTTGAAGCACAAGCTTCTCCTTAGCTAGCTTACAAAGCAAGCTAAGTGAGAAGCTTTCTCTCCAAGCCTCTAGACCATGGACGGATTAGCTAGACCTTACCATGGTTCCTAGTGAACCATGGTTAAGGCTAGCTTGCTCTCTAAGCTTCCTACTCCTATATACTTGTATTCCTTTCATTGTAAGACACTTTTGGATGTATAGAGAATTGATTTCTGAAAATATTGTTCAGATTACTCTCTCCTAAAAGTCCCTAAACCTCTTTGATATTCATCCAATTCTCTTATCCCTTCATAGAAGAGTGTGGTGAGAATTGAAGTGGCTTATCTCTTCATCAAGGAGTGGCGCCTCTTGGGAGTGTTCTCCACCAAACCGTGGTGGTTCTAAGGTCTCCTCCTCCCTTGGAGACCTTAACCAAGCCTAGGAAGAATCAAGGAGCCAAAGATCTAGGGAGGAACTTGAAGAGGATTCACATCAATCCGGATTCTCCAAGCAAGTTTCCATCATTTGGTATCAAGAGCTAGGTCTCCTTGGTAAATTCGTTCCTAAGCTTCTTGTCTTTCTTTGTTCGGTTCAAATCATGTTAATATGTTTCTAAACTGTTCCTCCATGTATTTCCTTTTATTGTCTTGTGTTTGTGTGCCTTGAGTGGTTCTTGTGTCACAACTATAAATCTATAGAACACACTCACTTTGTCTTGCTTGTTTTTGGTTCATCTTCTAAATTCTTGTGAATCAATCTTTGTGTGTGACTTAGGTATTCTTTGTATGTCTTTTTAAATGTTTTAGGGTTGCTTTTATCTTCCTTTGGACTCCTATAAATTCGGACTAAAAAGAAACTCCTAAAAAGAAACAAGAATACAAGCATTTTTCATTTCTTAATCTTCAAGTTTTGTCTTAGAGTCATGTGTAGTTGTTTTATTTGTCATTAAATCTTTGTTGTGCCTTTTTCTTTTTGAATCTAAGTTTGTTAACCTCTGTTCATATATGGTGTCATTGCTGGTTGGACATTAATATTCTTAGAGTGCTCATAAAATGATTCCAATGCATGTTATTAGACCTAACATGTTCTAGAGTCAATTTTTTGTGAACTTCAATTGCTATTTGTTTCTTAGCAATTTGTGACCAGAAATTCCTTGTATGTCTTGTGCTTGTTTTGGAAAAAGAAAACAGAGTTAGAAGTGTATTAAAAAAAGAAATCAAAGTGTACAAAAATTAAGAACAAACTAGTATCAAAACTAGTAACATTTTTGTGTTGAAAATTTTGACTAGTACACTTACACTTCTACTCTTCTTACTTCTCTTTTCTCCACCACTTGGAAACCTCTTTATTAATTGTTTGGACTCTGTTTGAAGTGCTTACTCTCTGTATTCAAAGAAAAGAAAGAAAGAAAAGAGACAAAAATATAAGAAAAAGAAAAGAAAATGAAAGAGAAAAACCTAGAAAAAAGCAAGGTGAAAACAAAACTATTTTAGTAGCACTTGGCCTTGAAATTTTGTGTGAATTTTTTTGAGGTTTGCTTGCTGTCCAGTGGTTGGAAAAAGACTTTTAAACCATCAAACATTAGCACAATTTTTTTTTTGGTTTTTGTAATCCATTCTAGTGTCATTCCTAGGGTTAATCTTTTGTGTGCTAGCTTTTGAAATTTGCCTTTATTTGTTGCTTTGTGTCTTCTTGGCTCTCTTTGTTTTGTCACATTAATTCCTACTAGAGTATAGCCTTTTCTAAATTGTGCTTTTCAGTTTTCATTCCTTGGCCTCTACTCTCTCTTGTTTGCTTGTTAAGCCTTGGTGAGACATAATACTTTTCAAGCCATCACACTTGGAAGGAAGGACTAATTGAGACACATTGGCTAATCTCAAAGGGGTCTACACTTGAAGGAGATTGAGGTACAAATAACCTGAGTGAAACACCTTTGGAAAGGCTCACTTGTTTGTTCTTTTTGCAGCCAAGCTTTGTTTTGAATTTTAGGTCAACATTAGAGACGGATTTTGGAAGCCATTTAGAGACGGATTTGGAGAATTTGGTGACGGTTTGGAACCCTTAGAGAAGGAATAGTGGAGACCAATTTGGGGCGTTTCACTTGACTCCAAGGCTGTCCAAGCTTGCCTCCAAACACCCTTGGTGGAAAATTCTTCAAGAAGTTTTGATTTGTTTTGTTTCCTTGTCTTGTAACTCTTTAACCCTACCTTGGGTTAGCTTTGTTTAGTTTACTTTTGTTAAATCAAACCTACATTTAGGAGTGGTTTGGTAAATTGTTTAAGTCCCACCACTTCCTAAATAGTTTTAAATAAAACTTACTAGACACGTTAGTACTTGTGGAAGGGTCCCCAAAGGCTTCAAGTGTCATTTGGGCTTCCACTAGGACACGCCTAGTTTTATTAGCTTTCCTACTATGTATAGAACTTGTGGAAGTGTCCCAAAAAGCTTCAAGTGCCACTTGGAATTCCACCCTAGGATAATTCGACTAGTATATGCTTTACTTTCTTTCCTTATACTTGTTAGAATTCTAAGTTCGCTTAGAAGGCTTCCTTTGCCTATTAGGGGTTTCGTGCACACACACACAATTACTTGACTTGTTTGTGTGAAAAATTTAGCCTTAACCTAACTCTAGGTAAACCCAACTTAAAACCTTAACCTAATTTAGCCTATAAACTTCCTTATGACCGAGTTTTGTAGACACTTTGGAGATTATTGAATGAGTATTCTTCTCAAAGAAACCTCTCATCCGAAGTCATCTTGCTTCTAGCCTCTACCCTCCTTGAGAGCTTCTCCTTGTAGAGCTAGAACACCTTACCTTCTTAGAACTTAGCTTGTATGCAAGCCTAGGTCACCTTGCTCCTTTGAGGCGTCTCTAATCCTTGAAGAATCATCCAAGGAATCCGAGAAGGAGTGAAGAATCCATGTGCATCCAAGTGGAAGCACATCAAGTGGTATCAAGAGCTTCGGTCTTCAAGAGATAAGTTCATCTTCTTGAATTTTGATCCGTGGTTCCAAATTGTTCTTGAGTTTCATCTTGTTAAATTTTTGAGTTCATGTCACAATTGAGTTGATTCTTTCCTAGATCTAGTTTTTGTTTCAAAATTTGATGGATCTAGTTTGTATTGCTTGAATGATTCATATGCGCCTATGTTATATGCTTTCATGAATCATGCTAATTTCTTCTTGTGTTCAATTAGGAATTTTCTGCCTAATAGCTTTTGATTTTGTTTGAGTCTTCTTTGCATCTTATTCGGTCAATTAAATGCTTGAGTCTTTTATTTTTAAATCCATGTCTAGTAGGTTTGTGTAGTTCTTATATGTTCATCTATCTTAGCTATGCTTGTTGATCCTTTTTAATTTTTGATTTGCATCTTGAAATAATTTTCTGGATTTGGCCGAGATCCATTTCTTTTCTCGGATGTGCTTCCACTTGGATGCACATGGATTCTTCACTCCTTCTCGGATTCCTTGGATGATTCTTCAAGGAGTAGAGACGCCTCAAAGGAGCAAGGTGACCTAGGCTTGCATACAAGCTAAGTTCTAAGAAGGTAAGGTGTTCTAGCTCTACAAGGAGAAGCTCTCAAGGAGGGTAGAGGCTAGAAGCAAGATGACTTCGGATGAGAGGTTTCTTTGAGAAGAATACTCATTCAATAATCTCCAAAGTGTCTACAAAACTCGGTCATAAGGAAGTTTATAGGCTAAATTAGGTTAAGGTTTTAAGTTGGGTTTACCTAGAGTTAAGTAAAACCATGGTATGGTTATCTTAACTCTAGGCGCCAAAATTTGAATTCTAAAATTCAAATTTTGGTGCCAACCGGTCACCCTCCCATGTGTACACATTTGGCATGTAATTAGGAAGCCATTTTGAGTTGCATTTCGGATCACACCATGTGCATGTGTTGCACATGGCCGAAATGCACACCAAATGTGCTACTAATTAAATGCTAATGTAATTCCACATGTAACTCTAATTAACCTAAATTCAAATGACCTTCAAATGAAACTCCTATGCTACTAGGCCGGAAATACAAGGCCCAAAAGAAATACATGGCACTAAGGCCTACTCCTATACTAGCCCTAATCTAATTGGGCTTGATTCAAGGCCCAACAAAATAAAGTGGTGGGCTTTCCTTGGGCTTGGGCCCACTCTTCATGCATCCTTCTTGCCATTGCTCTAGTAGTTGGGCCCTTAGCCCATGGGCCTCCTCCATCATCCCCTCCCTCTTGAAGAGGATTTGACCTCAAATCCAGAGCATCCTCCTCTAGGGTAGCTAGTCCTGTAAACAAAGATAGATCAGAAACATTGAAACTAGAACTAACACCATACTCAGAAGGGAGATCTAGAACATAGGCATTGTTATTGATTTTCCTAAGGATTTGGAAGGGTCCATCTCCTCTAGGACTAAGCTTGGACTTTCTTTTGGAAGGAAACCTATCCTTCCTAAGGTGTAGCCAAACCCAGTCACCTTCCTTGAAGATAACTTCCTTCCTACCCTTATTATTGTATTTTTGGTATTTTTCTGTTTGGGATTGAATATGATCTCTAACCCTCTCATGTAATTTCTTGACAAACTCAGCCCTAGATGTGCCTTCTTTATGAATAAAGGAAGCAACATCCGGAAGAGGTAATAAATCCAATGGGGTAAGAGGATTAAAGCCATAAACAATCTCAAAAGGAGACATGTTAGTGGTCTTGTGAACCACTCTATTATAGGCAAACTCCACATAAGGGAGGTAGTCATCCCATGACTTTTTATTGCCCTTGAGGATTGCCCTCAACATAGTCCCTAGAGACCTATTTACTACCTCAGTTTGCCCATCAGTTTGGGGATGACATGTGGTAGAAAATAGTAGTTTAGTTCCAAGCCTTGCCCAAAGAGTTTTCCAAAAATGGCTTAAGAACTTAACATCTCTATCAGAGACTATAGTTTTGGGTAACCCATGTAGTCTCACAATCTCTTGAAAGAATAACTTAGCAATGTTACTTGCATCATCCACTTTGTGGCATGGAATAAAGTGTGCCATTTTGCTAAAACGGTCCACAACCACAAATATGGAATCCTTTCCTCTTGGGGTTCGAGGCAAACCAAGGATAAAATCCATGGAAATGTCTATCCAAGGAGAAGAGGATATAGGCAAGGGTGTGTAGAGCCCATGAGGTTTGGTGGTAGACTTTGCTTGTAAACAAGCAATGCAACTACTACAAAACCGTTGGACATCTCGCTTCATATGAGGCCAAAAGAATTTCTCTCTCAAGAGTGAAAGAGTTTTGTCAATTCCAAAATGCCCCATGAGCCCACCCTCATGGCTCTCCCTAACCAAAAGTTTTCTAATAGATCCTTGGGGTATACAAAGTTTGTTTTCTTTAAAAAGAAACCCCTCATAAATATAGTAACCTTGGTAAGGTTTTTGAATACATAAAGAATAAAAGTTAGCAAAATCAAGGTCTTTCTCATACAACTCCTTGATGTCATCAAACCCTAGTATTTGAGAACCTAAGGTGTTCAATAAAACATGTCTTCTTGACAAAGCATCAGCTACTACATTAGTAGAGCCCTTTTTGTATTTGATGACATAAGGAAATTGTTCTAAATACTCAACCCATTTTGCATGCCTTTTATTTAATTTATGTTGACCCTTCAAATATTTAAGTGATTCATGATCACTATGTATGACAAATTCCTTGGTCACAAGATAATGTTCCCAAGTTTGAAGGGCACGAACTAAAGCATATAACTCTTTGTCATAGGTAGGGTAGTTCAAGGAAGCCCCATGAAGTTTTTCACTGAAATAAGCTATTGGGTGGCCACCTTGTAACAACACAGCTCCTATGCCAAGTCCTGAAGCATCACATTCTAGCTCAAAAGTTTTAGAAAAATCAGGCAGAGCTAGAACAGGTGCTTGAGTGAGCTTATGCTTTAGATCTTGGAAAGCTAAGGTATGTTTTTCCTTCCATTCAAAAGCCACATCCTTCTTCACCAACTCATTGAGAGGTGAAGCTAATGTAGAGAAGTTAGGAACAAATCTCCTATAAAAGCTTGCCAATCCATGGAAGCTCCTAACTTCACTTACATTAGTAGGAATAGGCCATTCTTGGATGGCTTTAATTTTCTCGGGGTCCACATGAACCCCATCTTTACTCACCACAAACCCTAAAAAAATAACATTATCTACACAAAAAGTACACTTGTCTACATTGGCAAACAAGTGATTGTTTCTAAGAACAAGAAAAACTTGTCTTAGGTGATCCACATGATCACTTAGACTTTGGCTATATCATCAAAATAAACAACTACAAACTTACCAATGCAATCCCTAAGAGCATGATTCATCAACCTCATGAATGTACTAGGTGCATTAGTAAGCCCAAAAGGCATTACTAACCATTCATATAATCCAAACTTAGTCTTAAAAGCGGTTTTCCACTCATCACCTTCTTTGATTCTAATTTGGTGATATCCACTCTTAAGATCTACCTTGGAAAATATGGATGACCCATGCAATTCATCAAGCATGTCATCAAGCCTAGGAATTGGGTGCCTATATTTTATGGTAATGTTGTTGATGGCTCTACAGTCACAACACATCCTCCATTTTCCATCTTTTTTTGGCACCAAAATGACAGGTACAGCACAAGGACTTAGACTCTTTTGAATCCAGCCCTTCTCCAACAACTCATGTACTTGCTTCTCTATCTCTTTGGTTTCTTGTGGATTAGTCCTATAAGCTGGTCTATTTGGAAGACTAGCCCCAGGCACAAGATCTATTTGATGCTCTATTCCCCTAAAAGGTGGAAGTCCAACTGGACCTTCTTTGGGAAATATATCATCAAATTCATCTAAAAGATTTTTCACCTTAAGAGGTAGAGTAGTTTCCAAAGAAGATGTGGCAGTGCAAGTTAATGTTCCTCTACACATGAGGATATGAGATGATGATTCAAGAAAGAGAGAAGTTTTGTGTAAAGGTTTTGATGGAAAACTCTCTTCTTGAACTATCTCTAGAGAGGGAACATTAATCTCTCTAGAATCCTCTTTTTCATCAATTTTTAAAAGTTTTTTTTTTTTCAACTTTTTTTTGTTTTCCTTTTTCTTGCTCACGTTTGGCCTTCATTTGTACTTGATCTTCTTTCACTTGTGAAGGTGATAAAGGATGAAGCACAAACTTTTTACCCTTATGTGTGAAAGTGATTTTATTAGTTAGGCCATCATGATGAGTTTGTTTATCAAATTGCCATGGCCTACCTAATAAAATATGACAAGCCTCCATAGGAACTACATCACATTTAACTTTATCTTGATAGTTCCCTATGGAAAACTCTACTTCCACTTGTTGGTTGACCACCATATCCCCATCATCATTAAGCCAATGAAGTTGATAAGGTTTTGGATGGGGTGTGGTAGTCAAACCCAACTTTTCAACCATCCTAGTGCTACAACAATTGCACCAAGATCCACTATCCACTATGAGAGAACAAGCCTTGTTTGAAATGTTACATCTTGTATGAAAGATGTTCTCTCTTTGGGATTGTGTATCACTAGGTTGGTTATTGAGGATCCTTCTCATCATAAGAAGTTCCCCATTATAAGGGTAAGTAACCTCACATGGCTCTTCTTCACTTGCTTCTTCTTCATCCTCACTGGAAGATGAAGAAGTAGTAGCTTCATCTTGGCTACTATAAATATCTTGGCCCCTTAAAATCATAACTTTCTTAGTAGGGCATTGAGAAGCAATGTGGCCTCTCCCAAGACACTTAAAGCATTTTATGTCACTAGTCTTAGTGCTAGTGTGTGAAGTGTTTGTTTTCTTCTCTTTTTCTTTTTCTTTACCTTTGTCTAGGTTTTTAGAGGGAAAAGTATTTTTTTCAAAATCATTTGTCTTGCCCTCCCTCTTGTAGTCAACTTTTGAAAAAGATGATGAGTATGAGCTTTTAGAACCTTTTCGCAAATTTTGTTGTTCAACCTTGATGCAAAGTTGAACCAAATCATTTAAATCCCTATAAGGGAGAAGCTCTACTTTATCTCTTATGTCAAAAGTCAACCCACTTAAAAACCTAGCAATTGTAATATTTTCTTCCTCCCTAATACCAGCCCTCATTAAGTACAACTCCATTGTTTGTCTATACTCTTCCACAGTCATATTTTTTTGATGGAGTCGTTGGAGCTTATTGATAAGCTCCCTAGTATAGTAAGAGGGAATATGTCTCCTCCTCAAGGCACTCCTTAATTCATTCCAATATTGAATTGGAGGATCATTATGGAGACGCCTATCCCTCACTAAAGAAGTCCACCAATACATGGCGTGACCTTGAAAACTTAGGGTTGCTAAGGAGACTTTTCTTTCTTCATTCACTTGATGACAAGCGAAAATTTGTTCCACCTTCATTTCCCAATCTAGGTACCCCTCAACATCATCTTTCCCATGAAAATAAGGGAGATCTACCCTAGATTCCCTTGGCTTAGGGGCCCTATGCACTCTTCTAGGAGGGGGTTGATAATTATCTCCTAAAGCAAGACTATCATCATTCATGGACTCTCCTAGAGTAGAACTATGATGGGAACTATGTCTACATCGGTGGTTGTGATGTAATTTTTCTTCTTTCTCCTTTAATATTCGAATCTCTTCCTCTAAAATAGCAAGTTGAGCCTCTCTTTCAAATTTTTCTTTAAGTTTTTGCTTGGCTTCTTGCTTCTTCCAAAGCTTAAGTGATCTTAATTCATGTGTTACTTTTGACAAGTCATTGTAATCACTTGAATTACTATCACTTTGAGGAGTAGAAAACTCTTCCATTATAGGAGAAAGGGGTTTTTTGAGAAATGGTTTTTGAAAATCAATTGTTTTTATGCAAGGTTAAGACTAAGTACTTAGAGGATTATGTATACAAATTGAACTTTGGAGGGAGGTGAGCTACTAGGAGCCACTTAAAAACCAAGCCTCTTCAAGTAAAAATTACTAATCCCCTTTGTAGTTAATCTCTACCAAATTCTTTTCAATGAAAATGATTTTTGATGTTTTTGTGAACTATGATAAGCTAGACGTATAAAAGAAATTAAAACAAGGTTTAAACAACACAAAATTAAACTACCTAACGTATCCTAAGGTGAGAGCTTGAGAGATACCAAAGATCAATCAAGGACCACTCCCACCAAGTACTAACGAAAATTGTAAACTTAAGGAGAGATGGTTGTGTACCAAAGACACTCCCAAGACACTCCTTGTAAAGGCCAAATACAAAGTATAACAACAAAGAACAAGTGGCTGAAATGAAATAATAAAAACAGCCACAAAGAATTAGTGATGGATTAGTGACCAAATTTTGCAACAAAATTCAAATTTAGTAAGGTAAAAATCGGTCACTAAAAAATCCGTCACTAATGCTTATACAATTTTTTTTTTTTTAAATTCAAATACAATTGAAATTAAACTCCAAGCTGCTTCACGGTTTTCCAGTCCAGCATCCACCAAATTTCCAGCCAAGAAGTGTTTATGGTTTGTGTTTAAAGGTTCAAAAACCGCAAGCCACTTTTATCCTTCCTCCTCCTTTCCTTAGGCTTCTTTTGATGACCCTTGTAGAACTAGCTTCCAAGAAGATAGGCTAGGTCAAGCTTAGGTCACTCTTTGATTAGCACAAGATTAAGACAGCAAAAGACAATATGGAAGGAAAAGAAGACAAGAGTAGATTAAGTAGTGACAAGCTTATATGACACCAATGAAGTAGTTGACTAGAACTAGAAGGAATTGACCTAGGAATAGTTCTAGAGTAGATGCACAAAACCAAAACACTCAAAATAGATGAGTTGAAAAATTCTTTTTATGAATCAAAATCAACTAGCAACCGAGAAGAAACACATAGAGAAACTAACTCCTTAATGGCTTTTTCCTTTTCAAATTAGGTTTAGCACATTTTTTTTTTCTTTTTTTTTTAAATGTTGTTTTGAATTTCTTTTGATCTTTCTTCTAATTTTTTTTTTATCAAATAGGAGTTGCCTTTTGTTGCTCACAAAAATTGGTCACTAATGATTCTCGGTCACTCTTAGGATTAGCACTAAAAACCGATTCAAACTAGTTGCCAAATACTAGTGAAATTAAGTGCAAATTCAAGTGACATGTGACATGCTTTTTATGCTTGTAATTTAGAATTGCACATGCACGGTTTTTAGGCTCCAACTCAAATTCAAATTTGAATTTCCAAACACCAATTTCAGCACACTCCAACTCATACAAAATCAAACCTCACGGATTTGAAATTTTTATGTAAGACATTTTCAAAAAAATTTTGGGAAGCCTAAAATTCTAAGAAAACTACTAATGATCTAGTAGTAGTTTATGAACTCAAAAATGAAACAAAATTCATGAGCTTATACCAAAGAAAAGAAATGGATCTCGGCCAAATCCAGAAAATTATTTCAAGATGCAAATCAAAAATTAAAAAGGATCAACAAGCATAGCTAAGATAGATGAACATATAAGAACTACACAAACCTACTAGACATGGATTTAAAAATAAAAGACTCAAGCATTTAATTGACCGAATAAGATGCAAAGAAGACTCAAACAAAATCAAAAGCTATTAGGCAGAAAATTCCTAATTGAACACAAGAAGAAATTAGCATGATTCATGAAAGCATATAACATAGGCGCATATGAATCATTCAAGCAATACAAACTAGATCCATCAAATTTTGAAACAAAAACTAGATCTAGGAAAGAATCAACTCAATTGTGACATGAACTCAAAAATTTAACAAGATGAAACTCAAGAACAATTTGGAACCACGGATCAAAATTCAAGAAGATGAACTTATCTCTTGAAGACCGAAGCTCTTGATACCACTTGATGTGCTTCCACTTGGATGCACATGGATTCTTCACTCCTTCTCGGATTCCTTGGATGATTCTTCAAGGATTAGAGACGCCTCAAAGGAGCAAGGTGACCTAGGCTTGCATACAAGCTAAGTTCTAAGAAGGTAAGGTGTTCTAGCTCTACAAGGAGAAGCTCTCAAGGAGGGTAGAGGCTAGAAGCAAGATGACTTCGGATGAGAGGTTTCTTTGAGAAGAATACTCATTCAATAATCTCCAAAGTGTCTACAAAACTCGGTCATAAGGAAGTTTATAGGCTAAATTAGGTTAAGGTTTTAAGTTGGGTTTACCTAGAGTTAAGTAAAACCATGGTATGGTTATCTTAACTCTAGGCGCCAAAATTTGAATTCTAAAATTCAAATTTTGGTGCCAACCGGTCACCCTCCCATGTGTACACATTTGGCATGTAATTAGGAAGCCATTTGAGTTGCATTTCGGATCACACCATGTGCATGTGTTGCACATGGCCGAAATGCACACCAAATGTGCTACTAATTAAATGCTAATGTAATTCCACATGTAACTCTAATTAACCTAAATTCAAATGACCTTCAAATGAAACTCCTATGCTACTAGGCCGGAAATACAAGGCCCAAAAGAAATACATGGCACTAAGGCCTACTCCTATACTAGCCCTAATCTAATTGGGCTTGATTCAAGGCCCAACAAAATAAAGTGGTGGGCTTTCCTTGGGCTTGGGCCCACTCTTCATGCATCCTTCTTGCCATTGCTCTAGTAGTTGGGCCCTGTAGACCCCTAAAATTGTCCGGGTCGGAAATAAAGCTTGAAGACTCTCGAAGACTGAAGGATAATCAGCCAGAAGGACTCCTCGAAGGCCCTAGGAGGGTTCTCTGTAGGTCTAGAGGTCTTAGAATAGCTCAAAATAAGGAAGTGGAGGGAAAAAGCCCAATACGGCCGTACTGAACTTAATACGGCCGTATTGAAGCTTCAATACGGCCGCAGCGAAACTCAATACGGCGTATTGAAGTTTCTGAAACTTCAATACGGCCGTACTGAAGTCAATACGACCGTATTGACACTTCAATACAACCGCAGCGAACTCAATACGGGCGTATTGAAATTTCTGAATTTCAATACGACCGTATTGAACTTCAATACGACCGTATTGAAGTTCAAAAATTTCAATACGGCCGTATTGCCCCTGTAGGCCGTATTGCGCCTATTCCCTATAAATATGACGTCAATTGGACGTCATTCCACACTTTTTCACTCAGTTTTGACTCCCTCCTTGAGTATTCTGGGGTTTTTGAGCAGTGTTCTGCCCTAGAAATCTCTCTGGGAGTCGATCCGACGAAGTTCTTGAGCCCCGAGCCATTTTGCTTGAGGATCGAACTTAGTCGAGGGGAAATCTTTTGATTCCCTTAGTTAAAATTTTGTTCTAGGAGAGCGAGGAGCGGGCTTGTAGAGCGAGGGAACGCCAAAACGCTTCCCAGTTCTTTGCAATATATAAAAGCACGCTTCAAGAGGTTTCCTTTCAATCCTTCCTTTTACTGCTTTCTGTGTGCATATTTAAACTGTCATCATGTAGATAGTCAATTTATAATTGCTTAGAATAAATAGGGGTAATATAGTAATTTTATACTATTATTTTAAAAAATAATCTGTCATAGGGAACCCGAAAGGGGCGCCGTGGGGTGCTAACACCTTCCCCACGCGTAACCGACTCCCTTACCCGACTCTGGTTGTAATGGCCAAAGTTGATTTTTAAATCAATTGCCTTATCCCTTTTTCCAATGTTTTGAGTAAAACATTGGTGGCGACTCCACGAACCCTCCTTTTGCGAAAACCACTAATCCATGGAGGGTCCCGCTTGGGATTAATATGGATTAGTGAGCCTTTTAATAAAATTGCTCGTTTGACGAGGTCTCAGTTTGAGAATAAGTCATTCTAGCAATCCATATTTTTAAACAATTAAACGAGTCCAACCATCCTTCGCGAATGCCGAACGCCCCGTTTCGGGCCGGTGGCGACAGATGGCGACTCCACTGGGGAAGCCTCGAGAGTCAGTCCCATTTAGTGACAGATTATTTTTAACAAATAATAGTTAAAATTACTTTATTACCCCTTGCTTGTATGATAACATGATTTATTATATGGCTTTAAAATAACTGTTGTATGTTTAAATTCCGCAAATGTTTGAGATAAAAACTGCACACAAACCTTTGCACACAACAGTTCCCTCTATACCCGGGGGCATGAGTGATTAACCATAGGGAGTGGATGTTAGTACGGCCGGTTGTCGAATGGGTCTATAGGTGCCCGTAGACCGTTGTCGGAAAACATCACTCAAGGTGATAACCATGAACTTGAGTCCGACGGTGCGTTGGAACTTTCCATCGACCTACGACGAGAGGAATTGGGTCCCTATAATGGGGGCACCTTGGGGGCCTTTGACCAAGTGAGAACAGTTAGATCCTCCTTGAATATGCACTTTTCTGCAGGAGACCCCTACCTCGTGATTCGCTCGTGACTGTTCGTGGATGAGTGAATTGTGTGTGCATTTTTATGTGACATTGTATGAGCATACATTTGCATTCTTTAAACATACAACATCCCTAGTAAAATAAAAATAAATAGAAATAAAGATTTTCTAGTACATGGTGTTAACATCTGCCTCCATTGCATCCATATAGGTAGTTTCCCTTTTCACCCAAAATATACAAAAAGAAAAAATACGTATTTATCCAAACCAAGCAATATCATGCATCATCTTAGGAAAATCCTAAAAACATGATAATGCTTAGTTCAATAAACACAATGCATGCATATTCAACATCATCATCTCATGCATATAGATCATGGAGGGATCTAGGAATCATTCATTTCATACATCCCTCCTAGTAACTCAGTAATAAACATAAATAAAAAGAAAGGATTAAATCGATGCGTATTTTCAAAAATGGATCGCACGCCGTTCGTCATCAAGTGTAAGCCAACAACCGCGCCAAGCAAGCGCACATCAACTCCGTTGTTGGTAATCAAGACGAATAAAGGGGAAGGTCCGACACCATTAAGGATCACCGCTCCAAGACCTTTCCCCTACGAATCAAATAAGGCTGTGCCGTGGATATACGACATCCACTCTTCTGCCGACAGCGATATCTCCAACATCGCTGGACTTGGGGGCATGACTAGGAGTGGCAGGATCTACACTCCCAAAGATCTTCATGATAAAACCCCCAAGAATAAAGAAAAAGAAGAAAAGGAGAAAACCGAGGAAGATAGAGAATCCGAGGAGGAGACTGATGAGTTGTTAAAATTCATCAAACAAAGCGAGTACTCCATCGTGGATCAACTTCACAAGACACCAGCAAAGATCACTTTGTTGTCGTTGATCCTAAGCTCCGAACCGCATCGGCAAGCTCTGTTGAAGGTCTTGAACGAGGCATATGTCTCGCATACCATCTCCCAAGACAAGTTTGAGGGAATTGTTAGCCACATCACGGCTAATGATCACCTTACTTTCACCGATGAAGAAATCCCCGCCGAGGGACCTAATCACAACAAGCCCTTGCACATCTCTGTAAAGTGCAAGGAGTACCACATCACAAAAGTCTTGGTGGATAACGGATCTTCCTTGAATGTGATGCCCAAAAGAACTCTCGATCAAGTGGCAATCAAGGGAGTCCAAATGCGCCCGAGTAACATGATCGTTCGAGCCTTCGATGGATCTAAAAGAGAAGTGGTGGGAGAGATCAATCTTCCAATCCAAATTGGACCCACTATCTTCAAACGTCGAATTCCAAGTGATGGACATCACTCCCGCATACAGCTGTCTCCTCGGCCGACCTTGGATTCATGATGCGAAAGCTATTCCTTCTACGCTCCACCAGAAAGTCAAGTTCATAGTGGGTGACAAACTGGTGACCGAACAAGCTAAAGATGACATACTCATCAGCAAGCCATCCAACATACTTTATGTGGATGCAGCAGAGGAAGCTTTAGAAACCGCCTTCCAAGCATTGGAAATCGTCAATGTCGAAACGTTTCCCCGAGAAATGAAGAAGGTAGCCTCCATGCTCATCAAGAACGGATACTTGCCAAGACAAGAATTAGGCAAGGACTCCCAAGGAATCCCGGAGCTACCCATTATCAAAGACAATCCGGGGAAACAAGGGTTAAGATACAACCCTAACAAAGATCAAAGGACGAAGAGGAACCAAGATCCTTCTCGACGTTCTTTAAGCCAGATCTTTAGGAAGGCCGGTTCACAAACGTCAAGGCCGGTCGTCGTCATCAAGTGCTCTTCTCCTTCCGATAGGGATGTATAGACCTGATGACTATTAGAGATTACTCCTCGGGGACAGCCCGACCCCCGAGCCTCGATAGGGCACATGTTTCCATTATGATTATAATAAAATCATTCTTCATTAATTCTTTATTGCTTCTTTTCTCGCTTGCAATAAAATTCTAGACCACATTATTTTAACCCTGTTTGAATAAACATGAATGAGGTTAAAATCATCTTAATAAAAATAAACCCACATCATTTTTATGTGGAAGTGTGTGTGTCAACTTGGAGCACCTTTTCTTGGCCTCAATAAGTGCCGTCATGGATAAAAAGAAATCCATTCAGGACAAAAATCCTAAAAAACAAAAAAAAGCTCGGCAGGAAACCCAAAAAGGGGGCTGCACAAAAATAAGAGCAAAAGACCCGCTAGGAATCCCACAAAAGGGTGACCTAGGCAAAAATTAGGGTTACAAAATAATAAACAAAAACAAAAGCCCGCTAAGACATCACAAATGGGTGTTTTAGGCAAAAGTTAGGGCCATCAAAAAAGAAAAACAAAATAAATCCATGATGGTACCATCAATCGAATTCAACAAGGGGCTCAAGAAAAGCTATCCAAGTTGTCAAAGCACAATCATTAATAACAAAGATGTGCTTAACCTCATAAGTGTTTAATCGAACAAGCCTAAACACAATAAGCCTACCAATGGCCAGCCATTCTTACAAAATCCATTTTTCCAAAAATAAAATAATCCCCTCTAAAACACAAACTTTCGAAAATATATATCCTTTCCTTCTTTTCTCTCTTGTCCCAACGATTTTTGAATAATCTAGTGGAAACATGGAGATATAGTGGTCAATAGGAGGGTTGACACATCTTCTAAAGAAAGGGAAGAATCATTTGGTTGATGACACCAAAATCAAATATGCATCATTCCTCGGTTATAGAAGTTGGCAGCGCACAGCCCGTCTAAGAGGAATGGCAAAATCCAAAAACGCATCGATTAATTCTTTTGAAAAAAGAATCAAATAGAATTAGGTGCATCATACTGCATACATGCATACAGATGATAGGTGTACTGGAAGATCACTTATTCTCTGTTTATTGAAAAAACAAAAAATATATAAACTTCAGAAAAAACAATACGCCCGTATCATGTTCAGTACGCCCGTACCCAAATTAGGGTTATGAACAAATTTTCAATTCAATACGGGCATACTGAAATGAATAACGGCCGTATTGGCCATAAAGAAATTTTCAAAGACCTCGTCATGAGGCAATTGCATAAAATAGAAAAAATAGGAAAAATTGCTTGTGTATGACAGCAGCAAACAAAATGCAAAGATTCAGAAAATCAACAGCGTCATACAGAATAACTGAGCCTGGAGAGGCTTGCCGAAACAATACTCCCACAGAATAACTGAGCCTGGAGAGGCTTGCCGAAAGAATACTCTCGGAATAACTGAGCCTGGAGAGGCTTACCAAAAGAATACTCTCAGAATAACTGAGCCTGGAGAGGCTTGCCGAAACAATACTCCCACAGAATAACTGAGCCTGGAGAGGCTCGCCGAAATAATACTCTTTCAAAATAATTGAGCCTGGAGAGGCTCGCCGAAATAATACTCTCTCAGAATAACTGAGACATTTCTGTACAGCAAAAGCCAAAAACATAAAAAAGGCAAAAATACAGAAAAAACCAAAAAATGACAAAAAAGGCAAAATACAGAAAAAGCCGAAAATGAAAAAAGGCAAGGATATAGAAAATCCAACAAACAGATTGCACAGAATAATTGAGCCTGGAGAGGCTCGCCGAAATAATACTCTCTCAAAATAACTAAGCCTGGAGAGGCTTACCAAAATAATACTCCACATCCTCCACAGTATGCAGAATAACTGAGCCTGGAGAGGCTCGCAGAAATAATACTCCCCAAAGGGAACCTCAGCTCATGAAGCCAATATCCAACAAGAGCTTTCAAAGCAAGATCGTCAAAATCTCCCAAAGGAAGTACGATCATCCAAGTAATATATCCAAGTCAAAGGACCTCAGACTTCCTCAGTGGAAAATAGCTCTCCGACTCAGGCATTGAGTGAGGCTAAGCCTGTAGAGGCTTCCTAAATAATACTCTCCCGATCAGACAGAATAATTGAGCCTGGAGAGGCTCGCAGAAATAATACTCCTTCAGAATAATTGAGCCTGGAGAGGCTCGCAGAAAGAATACTCCCTCAGAATAATTGAGCCTGGAGAGGCTCGCAGAAACAATACTCTTCCTTCAGAATAGTTGAGCCTAGAAAGGCTCGATTCCCCAGAGAAACCTCAACTCACACTCTTGGATTCAAAATCCCCGGCGAGAGCTATCAAAGCAAGATCGACGACATTCCCAATGGAAGCACGATCACCCAAGCAGTATATCTAGTCAAAGGACTTAAAACTTCCTCAGTGGAAGATAGCTCTCCGACTCAAAGCGCTGAGTGAGGCTAAGCCTGCAGAGGCTTCCTAAATAATACTCTGGGATACATAAGATCCCTCATTCCCCAAATCGCCTACTCAGAGGCATCCCTGCAAAAGGAGAAAAATCAAAAGATATCAATAAATATCCCCCAAGCGGAATCCGGCACTCAGCCGAACACTGGACTTCAAATCCCCAGTCGCCTACTCAAGAGGCACTCCTTCAAAAAGGAAAACCCAAAAAAGAAATCAATAACAATTCCCCAAGCGGAATTTGGCTTTTCAGCCAATCATCAAACATCAAGATAATTCGCCTACTCAGAGGCACTTCCTTCAAAAAGCAAATATCATAAAAAGATCAATAAGTATTCCCCAAGTGGAATCCGGCTCTTAGCCAAACATCGAACGTCAAGCCGATACGCCTAACAGAAGAGGCTAATCACAACCAATGACAAAATCCCCTAGCGGATAACAGCCTACACAGAGGCAGCAAAATCAGAAAACCAAAAGAGACACCCGAACAAGGATAACCGGGATACTCCACCAACGTCGAAAGGACGTCAGCCAATCATAAGGCACCGCTCACATCAGAAAGAGCATCTTTGTGTCTGCATCCAAAGGAATCAGAAATTCCCCAGTGGGCACCAACTACGCAATGGAAAGTTGGGACACAAGAACCTATGAGTAACTGCACATCCCCTAGACGGATCCCTGCGTTATCCAGCCCCTAGTGGCACAAAATCAAAAAACAACCGTCGAAGCAGCATCATGGACTGTGGAGACAAAATCATCACCAAATCCCTGGAAAGGAGATATTCACGCTACCCCGTCGTCACAAACACGGAGGTATGCAGCTTCCGGCTCGGGCAATGAGCGAAGCTATCTCTGGAAAAAGGGTACTCACCGCTTACCGTTGTCACAAAGGTACTTAGCTTCCGGCTCAAACAAAGAGTGAAGCTAAGCCTGGAGAGACGGTACTTACAGCTTCCAGCTTGGGCAACAAGCAAAGCAAGGCCTGGAGAGGCAAAACTCACACTGCTCACCGTCGTCACAAAGGTGCTTAGTTTCCGGCTCGAACAAAGAGCGAGACTAAGCCTGGAGAGGCGGGTACTCAACCATCAGCGTCATCAGAGGCGCGTTGATGTCCAACTTCCGGCTCGGGCGTCGAGTGAAGTTGACCTTGGAGAAGGTAAACTCAGCTACCGAGGATGTCAGAAGCGCCGAGGTATGCACCCACCTGGAGAGGCTACTCAACATTTTTCCACCGGAAGACGCTACAAGTCAGAAGGTCGGCGCAATACCCGGACAATTGGGTCAACTCCTTTACTTGTCAGCCGATACACCAAAAGGCCGTCCGACTAAGTAAAGGGGGGGCAGCTGTAGACCCCTAAAATTGTCCGGGTCGGAAATAAAGCTTGAAGACTCTCGAAGACTGAAGGATAATCAGCCAGAAGGACTCCTCGAAGGCCCTAGGAGGGTTCTCTGTAGGTCTAGAGGTCTTAGAATAGCTCAAAATAAGGAAGTGGAGGGAAAAAGCCCAATACGGCCGTACTGAACTTAATACGGCCGTATTGAAGCTTCAATACGGCCGCAGCGAAACTCAATACGGCGTATTGAAGTTTCTGAAACTTCAATACGGCCGTACTGAAGTCAATACGACCGTATTGACACTTCAATACAACCGCAGCGAACTCAATACGGGCGTATTGAAATTTCTGAATTTCAATACGACCGTATTGAACTTCAATACGACCGTATTGAAGTTCAAAAATTTCAATACGGCCGTATTGCCCCTGTAGGCCGTATTGCGCCTATTCCCTATAAATATGACGTCAATTGGACGTCATTCCACACTTTTTCACTCAGTTTTGACTCCCTCCTTGAGTATTCTGGGGTTTTTGAGCAGTGTTCTGCCCTAGAAATCTCTCTGGGAGTCGATCCGACGAAGTTCTTGAGCCCCGAGCCATTTTGCTTGAGGATCGAACTTAGTCGAGGGGAAATCTTTTGATTCCCTTAGTTAAAATTTTGTTCTAGGAGAGCGAGGAGCGGGCTTGTAGAGCGAGGGAACGCCAAAACGCTTCCCAGTTCTTTGCAATATATAAAAGCACGCTTCAAGAGGTTTCCTTTCAATCCTTCCTTTTACTGCTTTCTGTGTGCATATTTAAACTGTCATCATGTAGATAGTCAATTTATAATTGCTTAGAATAAATAGGGGTAATATAGTAATTTTATACTATTATTTTAAAAAATAATCTGTCATAGGGAACCCGAAAGGGGCGCCGTGGGGTGCTAACACCTTCCCCACGCGTAACCGACTCCCTTACCCGACTCTGGTTGTAATGGCCAAAGTTGATTTTTAAATCAATTGCCTTATCCCTTTTTCCAATGTTTTGAGTAAAACATTGGTGGCGACTCCACGAACCCTCCTTTTGCGAAAACCACTAATCCATGGAGGGTCCCGCTTGGGATTAATATGGATTAGTGAGCCTTTTAATAAAATTGCTCGTTTGACGAGGTCTCAGTTTGAGAATAAGTCATTCTAGCAATCCATATTTTTAAACAATTAAACGAGTCCAACCATCCTTCGCGAATGCCGAACGCCCCGTTTCGGGCCGGTGGCGACAGGCCCTTAGCCCATGGGCCTCCTCCATCACTTCCTTTGCCTACTAGGGGTTTCGTGCACACACACATGTCGCCACCGGCCCAAACGGGCCTCGGCGGTCGCGAAGACGGTCGAGCTCGCTTTTATTTTAGTTTTGAAAATGTATTGGATTATTAGAACGACTTATTCTCAAACTGAGACCTTGTCGATCTTATCCAATTTATTTATTAAATGTCTCACCAATCCATGTTAATCCCAAGCGGGACCCTCCATGGATTAGTGGTTTTCGTAGTAAAAGGGTTCGTGGAGTCGCCACCAATGTTTTACTCAAAACATTGGAAAAAGGGATAAGGCAATTGATTTTATAAATCAACTTTGGCCATTATAACCAGAGTTGGGTAAGGGAGTCGGTTACGCGTGGGGAAGGTGTTAGCGCCCCACAGCGCCCCTTTCGGGTTCCCTATGACAGATTATTTCTAAAATAACAGTGTAAAATTACTAAATTACCCCTATTTATTCTAAGCAATTATAAATTAACTACCTACATGATGACAGTTTAAATATGCACACAGAAAGCAGTAAAAGGAAGGACTTTAAGAAGAAACCTTTGAAGCGTGCTTTTATATATTTCGTAAAACTGGGAAGCTTTTTGGCGTTCCCTCGCTCTACAAGCCCGCTCGCTCCCTCCTATAAAATTTCGACTACGGAAATCCGGAGGATTTCCCTTCGACTAGGTTCGATCCTCAAGCAAAATGGCTCGGGGCTCAAGAACTTCGTCGGATCAACTCTCCGAGTGATTTCTAGGGCAGAACACTGCTCAAAAACCCCAGAATACTCAAGGAGAGGGTTGAAACTATGTGTAAAAGTGTCGAATGACGTCCAATTGACGTCATATTTATAGGGAATAGGCGCAATACGGGCTACAGAATCAATACGGCCGTATTGAAATTTTTGAACTTCAATACGGCCGTATTGAGTTCAATACGGCCGTATTGAAGCTCAGAAATTTCAATATGGCCGTATTGAGTTCACTGCGGCTGTATTGAAGCTTCAATACGGCCGTATTAAGTTTAGTACGGCCGTATTGGGCTTCATTCCCTCCACTTCCTTATTTTAAGCTACTCTAAGAGCTCTAAATCTACAGATAGCCATCCTATGGTCTTCTAGGAGTCCTTCTGGCTGACTTTCCTTCGATCTTTGAGGGTCTTCGAGTTTTATTTCCGACCCGGACAATTTTAGGGGTCTACAGCTGCCCCCCCTTTACTTAGTCGGACGACCTTTTGGTGTACCGGCTGACAAGTAAAGGAGTTGACCCAATTGTCCGGGTGATGTGCCGACCTTCTGACTTGTAATGTCTTCCGGTGGAAAATTGTTGAGTAGCCTCTCCAGGTGGGTGCATACCTCGGCGCTTCTGACATCCTCGGTAGCTGAGTTTAACACCAACGTGCCTCTGACGACGCTGATGGCTGAGTATTGTCTCTCCAGACCTTGAGTATTGTCTCTCCAGACCTTGAGTACTGTCTCTCCAGACTTTGTTTGAGTATTGTCTCTCCAGACTTTGTCTGAGTACCGTCTCTCCAGACTTTGTTTGAGTATCGTCTCTCCAGACTTTGTTTGAGTATCGTCTCTCCAGACTTTGTTTGAGTATCGTCTCTCCAGACTTTGTTTGAGTATCGTCTCTCCAGACTTTGTTTGAGTATCGTCTCTCCAGACTTTGTTTGAGTACCGTCTCTCCAGACTTTGTTTGAGTATCGTCTCTCCAGACCTTGTTTGAGTACTGTCTCTCCAGACCTTGTTTGAGTACCGTCTCTCCAGACCTTGTTTGAGTACCGTCTCTCCAGACCTTGTTTGAGTACCGTCTCTCCAGACCTTGTTTGAGTACCGTCTCTCCAGACCTTGTTTGAGTACCGTCTCTCCAGACTTTGTTTGAGTACCGTCTCTCCAGACTTGTGCATACCTCGGTGCTCTCGACAACTGGGTAGCTGAGTATTGCCTTTTAGGCTTTGAGATGATTTTGTCTCCACAGTCCACGATGCTGCTTCGACGGTTGTTTTTTGATTTTTGTGCCACTGAGGGCTGGATAACGCAGGGATCCGTCTAGGGGATGTGCAGTTACTCATAGGTTCTTGTGTCCCAACTTTCCATTGCGTAGTTGGTGCCCACTGGGGAATTTCTGATTCCTTAGGGGTGCAGACACAAAGATGCTCTTTCTGATGTGAGCGGTGCCTTATGATTGGCTGACGTCCTTTCGACGTTGGTGGAGTATCCCGGTTATCCTTGTTCGGGTATCTCTTTTTGATTTTCTGATTTTTTGCTGCCTCTGTGTAGGCCGTTATCCGCTGGGGATTCTGGATGTTGATTTTGTCTCCACAGTCCACGATGCTGCTTCGACGATTGTTTTTGATTTTTGTGCCACTAAGGGCTGGATAACGTAGGGATCCGTCTAGGGGATGTGCAGTTACTCATAGGTTCTTGTGTCCCAACTTTCCATTGAGTAATTGGCGCCCATTGAGGAATTTCTGTTTCCTTGGGGTGTAGACACGAAGATGCTCTTTCTGAGATGAGCAGTGCCTTATGATTGGCTGACGTCCTTTGGACGTTGGTGGAGTATCCCGGTTATCCTTATTCGGGTAACTCTTTTGGATTTTTGGATTTTGTTGCCTCTGTGTAGGCTGTTATCCGCCAGGGGATTTTGTCATTGGTTGTGATTGGCCTCTTCTGTTAGGCAGATCATCTTGATGTTCAATGATAGGCTGAGAGCCGGATTCCGCTTGGGGAGTGATTATTGATCTTTTCGATTTTTTCTCTTTTTTGAAAGAGTGCCTCTGAATAGGCGACTGAGGAATTGGGGTTCAGTGTTCGGCTGAGTGCCGGATTCCGCTTGGGGAATATTTATTGATATTTTTTTGATTTTTCTCCTTTTGCAGGGATGCCTCTGAGTAGGCGATTGGGGAATGAGGGATCTTATGTATCCTAGAGTATTATTTAGGAAGCCTCTGCAGGCTTAGCCTCACTCAGCGCTTTGAGTCGGAGAGCTATCTTCCACTGAGGAAGTGTTAAGTCCTTTGACTTGTATATACTGTTTGGATGATCGCACTTCCATTGGGGATTGCGTCGATTTTGCTTTGATAGCTCTCGCTGGGGATTCGTTCCGTGAGCTTGAGTTGAGGTTTCTCTGGGGAGTATTATTTCTGCGAGCCTCTCCAGGCTCATTTATTCTGAGAGAGTATTATTTCTGCAAGCCTCTCCAGGCTTTAGTTATGATGAAAGAGTATTATTTCGGCGAGCCTCTCCAGGCTCAATTATTTTGCGGGAGTATTATTTCGGCAAGCCTCTCCAGGCTCAATTATTTTGAGAGAGTATTATTTCGGCAAGCCTCTCCAGGCTCAGTTATTTTGAGAGAGTATTATTTCGGCGAGCCTCTCCAAGCTCAATTATTCTGTACGAGTATTTTTTCGGCAAGCCTCTCCAGGCTCAGTTATTCTGTATGATTTGTTGGATTTTCTGTATTTTGCCCTTTTTTCGATTTTGGCTTTTTCTGTGTTTTTGCCTTTTTTGTTGATTTTGGCTTTTTCTGTGTTTTTGCCTTTTTTGTTGAGTTCGGCTTTTTCTGTATTTTTGTTGATTTCTGTATTTTTGCCTTTTTTGTTGGTTTTGGCTTTTTCTGTATAGAAATGTCTCAGTTATTCTGAGAGAGTATTATTTCGGCGAGCCTCTCCAGGCTCAATTATTTTGAGAGAGTATTATTTCGGCGAGCCTCTCCAGGCTCAGTTATTCTGAGAGTATTCTTTCGGCAAGCCTCTCCAGGCTCAGTTATTCTGAGAGTATTCTTTCGGCAAGCCTCTCCAGGCTCAGTTATTCTGTATGACGCTGTTGATTTTCTGAATCTTTGCATTTTGTTTGCTGCTGTCATACACAAGCAATTTTCTATTTTTCTATTTTATGCGGTTGCCTCATGATAAGGTCTTTGAATGTGCAACTAATGTGTGTGTGATGCACAAACGCAATACAATTTTTTTTATTTTTGTTCATTTATTTAGAAAAGTGAGTGGCTCTCCCTATCCTCTTCTTCTTGGAGGACTTTCTGTTATTGACGCGAGGGAGTATTTTTGTGAGCCTTTATGCAGGAGATTATGGATTTTATAGGAACCCCTCCAATTTTCTTTATTTGACCGATTATTAAAAGAGTTTCGTACAATTTTTGAAACATCAATTTAGAGGCATAATCACATGGTCAAGAGAGAAAAGAAACAAATGGATATTTTATTTGATATTCACAAGTGTTTTTTTTACAGAAAGATATACAGAAGGAAATTTCTGAAGAATGGCTGGCCAGGGTAGGCTATATACATTGGGCTTAACAATTATATCTGTAATTGTTGCTCTTTATGTTCCCCTAATTGCTTCGGCCTGAGCCAGGAGTGTAGATGCTGCAAGACGCTTGCTTCTAGAAGATAATCACTTGAACCGCCTTTCAGTTTTCGATTCAAGCGATCGTTGCTTGCTTTGCTTTTACATCTTATTCTTTTGCCCCTAACTTTTGCCTAGGACGTATCCTAGCGGGGATAATTTTGCCGTTGTTTTGCCTAGTACCCTTGTACTGGCGGGCTTTTTATTTTGCCCTAACTTTTGCCTAGGACGCCTTTTTTGGGTTTTCATCCTAGCAGGCCTATGCAAGCAACGTCTTCAAGCATAGTACTTCTTTACCACGTCAATGTTGACTGGGTATCGAAGTTCTTCTCCGTCCATGTTTGTGAGAATCAATGCTTCTCCTGAGAAGGCTCGTTTTACCACGTATGGTCCTCCGTGATTTGGGGCACACTTTCCGATTTTGCCCTTTTTGAGTTGGTAGTAATTTCTTCATTACCAACTCTCCCTCATGGTAGACTCGAGGGTGGACTTTCTTGTCAAAAGCCTTTTTGATCTTCCTCTGATAGGCTTGACCATGGCATATGGCGTTCAGCCGTTTCTTTTTGATAGGGTTCAACTGGTCATATTGGCTTTGAACCCATTCTGCCTCGGAAAGTTTTGTTTCCATGATTACCCTTAGATAGAGTATCTCGACTTCGATGGGTAGAACTGCCTCCACCCCATAAACGAGTGAGAATGGAGTAGCTCCTGTAAATGGACGTACTGAAGTCCTATAGCCATGAGGAGCGAAGGGTAACATCTCGTGTCAGTCTTTAAATGAGACAACCATCTTTTGCACTATTTTTTGATGTTCTTATTGGTTGCCTCGACTGCCCCATTCATCTTTGGCCGATATGGGGAAGAGTTGTGGTGTTGGATCTTGAATTCTTGGCACAGTTCTTCCACCATTTTGTTGTTCAGATTAGATCCATTATCAGTGATGATTTATTTCTCCATGCTTCCACTAGATTATTCTAAAATCGTTGGGACAAGAGAGAAAAGAAGGAAAGGGTATATTTTTCAAAAGTTTGTGTTTTAGAGGGGATTATTTTTCAAAAATGGTTTTTGTAAGAATGGATGGCCAAGGTAGGCTTATGTGTTTAGGCTTGTTTGATTAAACACTTATGAAGTTAAAAAGTCGTGTTGTGATTTGACAACTTGGATAGCTTCCCTTGAACCTTTCTTTTTGAATTCGGTTCATGGTACCATCATGGATTTATTTTGTTTTTTTTTTTTGACGGCCCTAACTTTTGCCTAAAACACCCATTTGTGATGTCTTAGCGGGCTTTTGTTTTTGTTCATTATTTTGTAACCCTAATTTTTGCCTAGGTCACCCTTTTGTGGGATTCCTAGCGGGTCTTTTGCTCTTATTTTGTAACCCTAACTTTTGCCTAGGTCACCCTTTTGTGGGATTCCTAGCGGGTCTTTTGCTCTTATTTTGTAACCCTAACTTTTGCCTAGGTCACCCTTTTGTGGGATTCCTAGCGGGTCTTTTGCTCTTTAGGATTTCTTTATCCATGATGGCACTTATTGAGGCCAAGAAAAGGTGCTCCAAGTTGACACACACACTTCCACATAAAAATGATGTGGGTTTATTATTATTAAGATGATTTTAACCTCATTCATGTTTATTCAAACAGGGTTAAAATAATGTGGTCTAGAATTTTATTGTAAGCGAGAAAAGAAGCAATAAAGAATTAATGAAGAATGATTTTATTATAATCATAATGGAAACATGTGCCCTATCGAGGCTCGGGGGTCGGGCTGTCCCCGAGGAGTGATCTCTAATAGTCACTGAGTCTACACATCCCTATTAGAAGGAGGAGAACACTTGATGACGACGACCGGCCTTAACGCTTGTGAACCGGCCTTCCTAAAGATCTGGCTTAAAGAACGTCGAGAAGGATCTTGATTCCTCTTCGTCCTTTGATCTTTGCTAGGGTTGTATCCTAACCCTTGTTTCCCCGGATTGTCCTTGATAATAGGTAGCTCCGGGATCCCTTGGGAGTCCTTGCCTAATCCTTGTCCTGGCAAGTATCCGTTCTTTGTGAGCATATGAGCTACCTTCTTCATTTCTCGGGGAAATATCTCAACATTGGCGATTTCCAATGCTTGGAAGGCGGTTTCCAAAGCTTCCTCTGCTGCATCCACATAAGGTATGTTGGATGGCTTACTGATGAGTATGTCATCTTCAGCTTGCACGGTCACCAGTTTGTCACCCACGATGAACTTGACTTTCTGGTGGAGCGTAGAGGGTACAGCTTTCGCATCATGAATCCAAGGTCGGCCAAGGAGACAGCTGTATGTTGGAGTAATGTCCATTACTTGAAATTCGACGTTGAAGATAGTGGGTCCAATTTGGATTGGAAGATTGATTTCTCCCACTACTTCTCTTTTAGAACCGTCGAAAGCTCAAACGATCATGTTGCTCGGGCGCATTTGGATTCCCTTGATTGCCACTTGCTCGAGCGCTCTTTTTGGCATCACATTCAAGGAAGATGCATTATCTACCAAGACTTTAGCGATGTGATACTCCTTGCACTTTACAGAGATGTGCAAGGGCTTGTTGTGATTTGGTCCCTCGGCGGGGATCTCTTCATCGGTGAAAGAGAGGTGATCATTAGCCGTGATGTGACTAACAATCCCCTCAAATTTGTCTTGGGAGATAGTGTGCGACACGTATGCCTCGTTCAAGACTTTCAACAGAGCTTGCCGATGCGGTTCGGAGCATAGGATCAACGACAACAGAGTAATCTTTGCTGGCGTCTTATGAAGTTGATCCACGATGGAGTACTCGCTCTGTCGGATATACTTTAACAGCTCGTCTGTCTCCTCCTCGGATTCTTTTTCCTCGGTTTTCTTTTCTTCTTTTTCTTTATTCTTGGGGGCTTTGTTATGAAGATCATCGGGAGTGTAGATCCTACCACTCCTAGTCATGCCCCCAAGTCCAGCGATGTTGGAGATATCGCTGTCGGCAGAAGAGTGGATGTCGTATATCCACGGCACAGCCTTATTTGATTCGTAGGGAAAAGGCCTTGGAGTAGTGATCCTTAATGGTGTTGGACCTTCCCCTTTATTCGTCTTGATTACCAACAACGGAGTTGATGTGCGCTCGCTTGGCACGGTTGTTGGCTTACACTTGATAACGAACGGCGTGTGATCCATTCTTTGAATATACGCATCGATTATTTCTTTCTTTTTATTTATGTTTATTAATGAATTACTAGGAGGGATGTATGAAATGAATGACTCCTAGATCCCTCCATGATCTATATGCATGATATGAGATGATGATGTTGAATATGCATGCATTGTGTTTATTGAACTAAGCATTATCATGTTTTCGGGATGTCCCTAAGATGATGCATGATATTGCTTGGTTTGGATAAATAACCCTTTTTTCCTTTTTTTGGGTATTTTGTTTTTTGTATTTTTTTGGGTGAAAAGGGAAACTACCTACATGAATGTGATGAAGGTAGATGTTAACACCATGCAATGGAAGATTCTTATTCCTATTTATTCTTATTTTTAAAAAAGGGAATGTTGTATGTTTAAATAATGCAATGTATGCTCATACAATGTCACATAATCAATGCACAAACAATTCACTCATCCACGAACAGTCACGAGCGAATCACGAGGTAGGGGTCTCCTGTAGAAATGGTGCATATTCAAGGTGGTTCTAACTGTTCTCACCGGTCTGAGGCCCCCAAGGTGCCCCCATTATAGGGACCCAATTCCTCTCATCGTAGGTCGATGGAAAGCTCCAACGCACCGTCGGACTCAAGTTCATGGTTATCACCTTGAGTGATGTTTTCCGACTACGGTCTACGGGCACCTATAGACCCATTCGACAACCGGCCGTACTAACATCCACTCCCTATGGTTAATCACTCATGCCCCCGGGTATAGAGGGAACTGTTGTGTGCAAAGGTTTGTGTACAATTTGTATTTCAAACAATTGCGGAATTTAAACATACAACAGTTATTTAAAGCCAAATAGATAAACATGTTATCATACAAGTGAGGGGTAACGAAGTAATTTTTAACTATTATTTGTTAAAAATAATCTGTCACTAAATGGGACTGACTCTCGAAGCTTCCCCAGTGGAGTCGCCATCTGTCGCCACCGGCCCAAACGGGCCTCGGCGGTCGCGAAGACGGTCGAGCTCGCTTTTATTTTAGTTTTGAAAATGTATTGGATTATTAGAACGACTTATTCTCAAACTGAGACCTTGTCGATCTTATCCAATTTATTTATTAAATGTCTCACCAATCCATGTTAATCCCAAGCGGGACCCTCCATGGATTAGTGGTTTTCGTAGTAAAAGGGTTCGTGGAGTTGCCACCAATGTTTTACTCAAAACATTGGAAAAAGGGATAAGGCAATTGATTTTATAAATCAACTTTGGCCATTACAACCAGAGTTGGGTAAGGGAGTCGGTTACGCGTGGGGAAGGTGTTAGCGCTGTCGCCACCGGCCCGAAACGGGCCTCGGCGGTCGCGAAGACGGTCGAGCTCGCTTTTATTTTAGTTTTGAAAATGTATTGGATTATTAGAACGACTTGTTCTCAAACTGAGACCTTGTCGATCTTATCCAATTTATTTATTAAAATGTCTCACCAATCCATATTAATCCCAAGCGGGACCCTCCATGGATTAGTGGTTTTCGTAAAAGGAGGGTTCGTGGAGTCGCCACCAATATTTTACTCAAAACATTGGAAAAAGGGATAAGGCAGTTGATTTTATAAATCAACTTTGGCCATTACAACCAGAGTTGGGTAAGGGAGTCGGTTACGCGTGGGGAAGGTGTTAGCACCCCACAGCGCCCCTTTCGGGTTCCCTATGACAGATTATTTTCTAAAATAACAGCGTAAAATTACTAAATTACCCCTATTTATTATAAGCGATTATAAATTAACTATCTACATGATGACAGTTTAAATATGCACACAGAAAGCAGTAAAAGGAAGGATTTAAGAAGAAACCTCTTGAAGCGTGCTTTTATATATTGAGTAAAACTGGGAAGCTTTTTGGCGTTCCCTCGCTCTACAAGCTCGCTCGCTCTCTCCTATAAAATTTTGACTATGGAAATCCGGAGGATTTCCCTTCGACTAGGTTCGAATCTCCAAGCTAAGTGCTCGGAATTCCAGAACTTCGTCGGATCGACTCCCAGAGAGATTTCTAGGGCAGAACACTGCTCAAAAACCCCAGAATACTCAAGGAGGGAGTCAAAACTGAGTGTGAAAGTGTGGAATGACGTCCAATTGACGTCATATTTATAGGGAATAGGCGCAATACGGCCTACAGGGCCAATACGGCCGTATTGAAATTTTTGAACTTCAATACGGTCGTATTGAAGTTCAATACGGTCGTATTGAAGTTCAGAAATTTCAATACGCCCGTATTGAGTTCGCTGCGGTTGTATTGAAGTGTCAATACGGTCGTACTGACTTCAGTACGGCCGTATTGAAGCTTTAATACGGCCGTATTAAGTTCAGTACGGCCGTATTGGGCTTTTTCCCTCCACTTCTTTATTTTGAGCTATTCTAAGACCTCTAGACCTACAGAGAACCCTCCTAGGGCCTTCGAGGAGTCCTTCTGGCTGATTATCCTTCAGTCTTCGAGAGTCTTCAAGCTTTATTTCCGACCCGGACAATTTTAGGGGTCTACAGCTGCCCCCCCTTTACTTAGTCGGACGGCCTCTTGGTGTATCGGCTGACAAGTAAAGGAGTTGACCCAATTGTCCGGGTATTGTGCCGACCTTCTGACTTGTAGCGTCTTCCGGTGGGAAAATGTTGAGTAGCCTCTCCAGGTGGGTGCATACCTCGGCGCTTCTGACATCCTCGGTAGCTGAGTTTACCTTCTCCAAGGTCAACTTCACTCGACGCCCGAGCCGGAAGTTGGACATCAACGCGCCTCTGATGACGCTGATGGTTGAGTACCGTCTCTCCAGGCTTAGCTTCACTCTTTGTTCGAGCCGGAAGCTAAGTATCCTTGTGACAACGGTAGCAGTGTGAGTTTCGCCTCTCCAGGCTTAGTCTCGCTCTTTGTTCGAGCCGGAAACCAAGCACCTTTGGGACGACGGTGAGCAGTGTGAGTTTTGCCTCTCCAGGCCTTGCTTTGCTTGTTGCCCAAGCTGGAAGCTGTAAGTACCGTCTCTCCAGGCTTAGCTTCACTCTTTGTTCGAGCCGGAAGCTAAGTACCTTTGTGACAACGGTAGGCGGTGAGTACCCTCTTTCCAGAGATAGCTTCGCTCATTGCTCGAGCCGGAAGCTGCATACCTCCGTGTTTGTGACGACGGGGTAGCGTGAATATCTCCTTTTCAGGGATTTGTGATGATTTTGTCTCCACAGTCCACGATGCTGCTTCGACGGTTGTTTTTTGATTTTGTGCCACTGAGGGCTGGATAACGCAGGGATCCGTCTAGGGGATGTGCAGTCATTCACAGGTTCCTGTGCCCCAACTTGCATTGCATTGTTGGTACCCTTGGGGAATTTCTGACTCCTTGGGGTATAGACACAAAGATGCTCTTTCTGATGTGAGCGGTGCCTTATGATTGGCTGACGTCCTTTCGACGTTGGTGGAGTATCCCGGTTATCCTTGTTCGGGTAACTCTTTTTGATTTTCTGATTTTTTGCTGCCTCTGTGTAGGCTGTTATCCGCTGGGGATTCTGGATGTTGATTTTGTCTCCACAGTCCACGATGCTGCTTCGACGATTGTTTTTGATTTTTGTGCCACTGAGGGCTGGATAACGCAGGGATCCGTCTAGGGGATGTGCAATCATTCACAGGTTCCTGTGCCCCAACTTGCATTGCATTGTTGGTACCCTTGGGGAATTTCTGACTCCTTGGGGTATAGACACAGATGCTCTCTCTCTGAGTTGATCGATGCCTTATGATTGGCTGACGTCCTTTCGACGTTGGTGGAGTATCCCGGTTATCCTTATTCGGGTGACCCTTTTTGATTTTCTGATTTTGTAGCCTCTGTGTAGGCTGTTATCCGCTAGGGGATTTTGTCATTGGTTGTGATTAGCCTCTTCTGTTAGGCGTATCGGCTTGACGTTCGATGTTTGGCTAAGAGCTGGATTCCACTTGGGGAATACTTATTGATCTTTTTATGATATTTGCTTTTTGAAGGAAGTGCCTCTGAGTAGGCGAATTATCTTGATGTTTGATGATTGGCTGAAAAGCCAAATTCCGCTTGGGGAATTGTTATTGATTTCTTTTTTGGGTTTTCCTTTTTGAAGGAGTGCCTCTTGAGTAGGCGACTGGGGATTTGAAGTCCAGTGTTCGGCTGAGTGCCGGATTCCGCTTGGGGAATATTTATTGATATATTTTTTTTGATTTTCCTCCTTTTGCAGGGATGCCTCTGAGTAGGCGATTGGGGAATGAGGGATCTTATGTATCCCAGAATATTATTTAGGAAGCCTCTGCAGGCTTAGCCTCACTCAGCGCTTTGAGTCGGAGAGCTATCTTCCACTGAGGAAGTGTTAAGTCCTTTGACTTGTATATACTGTTTGGATGATCGCACTTTCATTGGGGATTGCGTCGATTTTGCTTTGATAGCTCTCGCTGGGGATTCGTTCCGTGAGCTTGAGTTGAGGTTTCTCTGGGGAGTATTATTTCTGCGAGCCTCTCCAGGCTCATTTATTCTGATGAAGTATTATTTCTCCAAGCCTCTCCAGGCTCAATTATTCTGAAAGAGTATTATTTCGGCGAGCCTCTCCAGGCTCAGTTATTCTGAAAGATGTGAAATCTTTGTCTTTTTTGTCGACTTTTGACTTTTTCTGTATGTTTGCCTTTTTTGTCATTTTTTGGCTTTTTCTGTATTTTTGCCTTTTTTGTCATTTTTTGGCTTTTTCTGTATTTTTGCCTTTTCTGTTGTTTTTCGGCTTTTTCTGTACAGAAATATCTCAGTTATTATGAGAGAGTATTATTTCGGCGAGCCTCTCCAGGCTCAATTATTTTGAGAGAGTATTATTTCGGCGAGCCTCTCCAGGCTCAGTTATTCTGAGAGTATTCTTTCGGCAAGCCTCTCCAGGCTCAGTTATTCTGAGAGTATTCTTTCGGCAAGCCTCTCCAGGCTCAGTTATTCTGAGAGTATTCTTTCGGCAAGCCTCTCCAGGCTCAGTTATTTTGTGGGAGTATTGTTTCGGCAAGCCTCTCCAGGCTCAGTTATTCTGTGGGAGTATTGTTTCGGCAAGCCTCTCCAGGCTCAGTTATTTTGAGAGTATTCTTTCGGCAAGCCTCTCCAGGCTCAGTTATTCTGAGAGTATTTTTTCGGCAAGCCTCTCCAGGCTCAGTTATTCTGTATGACGCTGTTGATTTTCTGAATCTTTGCATTTTGTTTGCTGCTGTCATACACAAGCAATTTTTCTATTTTTTCTTTTTTATGCAATTGCCTCATGATGAGGTCTTTGAATGTGCAATTAATTGTGCGCGATGCACAAAATGCAAGTTTAATTTATTTTATTTTTTGGAAAAAATGAATGGCTTCCCCTATCCTCTTCTTCTTGGAGGAATTTTGTCATTGATGTGAGGGAGGATTTCTGTTATTGCCAATACGGCCGTTATTCATTTCAGTATGCCCGTATTGAATTGAAATTTTGTTCATAACCCTGATTTTAGTACGGGTGTACTGAACATGGTACAGGCGCATTGTTTTTTCTGAAATTTATATTATTTATTTTTTTGTTTTTTCAATAAACAGAGAATAAGTGATCTTCCAGTACACCTATCATCTGTATGCATGTATGCAGTATGATGCACCTAATTCTATTTGATTCTTTTTTCAAAAGAATTAACCGATGCGTTTTTGTGTTTGGATTTTGCCATTCCTCCAGACGGACTGTGCGCTGCCGACTTCTGTAACCGAGGAATGATGCGTATTATATTTGAGATTTGGTGTCATCAACCAAATGATCCTTCCCTTTCTTTAGAAGATGTGTCAACCCTCCTATTGACCACTATATCTCCATGTTTCCACTAGATTATTCAAAAATCGTTGGGACAAGAGAGAAAAGAAGGAAAGGATATATTTTCAAAAGTTTGTGTTTTAGAGGGGATTATTTTATTTTTGAAAAATTGTTTTTGTAAGCATGGATGGCCAAGGTAGGCTTATTGTGTTTAGGTTTGTTTGTTTAAACACTTATGAGGTTAAGCACATCTTTGTTATTAATGATTGTGCTTTGACAACTTGGATAGCTTTTCTTGAGCCCCTTTGTTGAATTCAATTGATGGTACCATCATGGATTTATTTTGTTTTTCTTTTTTGACGGCCCTAACTTTTGCCTAAAACACCCATTTGTGATGTCTTAGCGGGCTTTTGTTTTTGTTCATTATTTTGTGACCCTAATTTTTGCCTAGGTCACCCTTTTGTGGGATTCCTAGCGGGTCTTTTGCTCTTTAGGATTTCTTTATCCATGATGGCACTTATTGAGGCCAAGAAAAGGTGCTCCAAGTTGACACACACACTTCCACATAAAAATGATGTGGGTTTATTATTATTAAGATGATTTTAACCTCATTCATGTTTATTCAAACAGGGTTAAAATAATGTGGTCTAGAATTTTATTGCAAGCGAGAAAAGAAGCAATAAAGAATTAATGAAGAATGATTTTATTATAATCATAATGGAAACATGTGCCCTATCGAGGCTCGGGGGTCGGGCTATCCCCGAGGAGTGATCTCTAATAGTCACTGAGTCTATACATCCCTATCGGAAGGAGAAAAACATTTGACGACGACGACCGGCCTTGACGCTTGTGAACCGGCCTTCCTAAAGATCTGGCTTAAAGAACGTCGAGAAGGATCTTGATTCCTCTTCGTTCTTTGATCTTTGTTAGGGTTGTATCCTAACCCTTGTTTCCCCGGATTTATCCTTGATAATGGGTAGCTCCGGGATTCTTTGGGAGTCCTTGCCTAATCCTTGTCCTGGCAAGTATCCGTTCTTGGTGAGCATGGAGGCTACCTTCTTCATTTCTCGGGGAAACGTTTCGACATTGGCGATTTCCAATGCTTGGAAGGCGGTTTCTAAAGCTTCCTCTGCTGCATCCACATAAAGTATGTTGGATGGCTTGCTGATGAGTATGTCATCTTTAGCTTGTTCGGTCACCAGTTTGTCACCCACTATGAACTTGTCTTTCTGGTGGAGCGTAGAAGGAATAGCTTTCGCATCATGAATCCAAGGTCGGCCGAGGAGACAGCTGTATGCGGGAGTAATGTCCATCACTTGGAATTCGACATTAAAGATAGTGGGTCCAATTTGGATTGGAAGATTGATCTCTCCCACCACTTCTCTTTTAGATCTATCGAAGGCTCGAACGATCATGTTGCTCGGGCGCATTTGGACTCCCTTGATTGTCAATTGCTTGAGCGTTCTTTTTGGCATCACATTCGAGGAAGATCCATTATCTACCAAGACTTTAGCGATGTGATACTCCTTGCACTTTATAGAGATGTGCAAGGGTTTGTTGTGGTTTGATCCCTCGGCGGGGATTTCTTCATCGATGAAGGTGAGGTGATCATTAGCCTTGATGTGACTAACAATCCCCTCAAACTCGTCTTGGGAGATTGTGTGCGACACATATGCCTCGTTCAAGACTTTCAACAGATCTTGTCGATGCGGTTCGGAGCTTCGGATCAACGACGACAGCGTAATCTTTGCTGGCGTCTTATGAAGTTGATCCACGATGGAGTACTCGCTCTGTCGGATATATTTTAACAGCTCGTCTGTCTCCTCCTCGGATTCTTTTTCCTCGGTTTTCTTTTCTTCTTTTTCTTTATTCTTGGGGGCTTTATCATGAAGATCTTCGGGAGTGTAGATCCTGCCACTCCTAGTCATGCCCCCAAGTCCAGCGATGTTGGAGATATCGCTGTCGGCAGAAGAGTGGATGTCGTATATCCACGGCACAGCCTTATTTGATTTGCAAGGGAAAGGCCTTGGAACTGTGATCCTTAATGGTGTTGGACCTTCCCCTTTGTTTGTCTTGATTACCAACAACGGAGTTGATGTGCGCTTGCTTGGCGCGGTTGTTGGCTTACACTTAATAACAAATGGCGTGCGATCCATCTTGAACATACGCATCGATTATTTCTTTCTTTTTATTAATGTTTATTAATGAATTACTAGGAGAGATGTATGAATGACTCCTAGATCTCTCCATGATCTATATGCATGATATGAGATGATGAAGGTGAATATGCATGCATAGTGTTTATTTAACTAAGCATTATCATGTTTTTAGGATATCCCTAAGATGATGCATGATATTGCTTGGTTTGGATAAATAACCCTTTTTTCCTTTTTTTTGGGTATTTTGTTTTTTTGTATTTTTTTGGGTGAAAAGGGAAACTACCTACATGAATGCAATGAAGGTAGATGTTAACACCATGTACTAGAAGATCTTTATTTCTATTTATTCTTTTTATTTAAAAAAGAATGTTGTATGTTTAAAAGGTGCAAATGTATGCTCATACAATGTCACATAAAAATGCACAAACAATTCACTCATCCACGAACAGTCACGAGCGAATCACGAGGTAGGGGTCTCCTGCAGAAAAGTGCATATTCAAGGAGGATCTAACTGTTCTCACTTGGTCAAAGGCCCCCAAGGTGCCCCCATTATAGGGACCCAATTCCTCTCATCGTAGGTCGATGGAAAGCTCCAACGCACCGTCGGACTCGAGTTCATGGTTATCACCTTGAGTGATGCTTTCCGACAACGGTCTCATAGGCTCCTATAAACCCATCAACCGGCCGTACTAACATCCACTCCCTATGGATTACCACTCATGCCCCCGGGTATAGAGGGAACTGTTGTGTGCAAAGGTTTGTGTACAGTTTGTATTTCAAACAATTGCGGAAATTAAACAAACAACAGTTATTAAAGCCATATAATAAATCATGTTATCATACAAGCAAGGGGTAATAAAGTAATTTTAACTATTATTTGTTAAAAATAGTCTGTCACTAAATGGGACTGACTCTCGAAGCTTCCTCAGTGGAGTCGCCATCTGTCGCCACCGGCCCGAAACGGGCCTCGGCGGTCGCGAAGACGGTCGAGCTCGCTTTTATTTTAGTTTTGAAAATGTATTGGATTATTAGAACGACTTGTTCTCAAACTGAGACCTTGTCGATCTTATCCAATTTATTTATTAAAATGTCTCACCAATCCATATTAATCCCAAGCGGGACCCTCCATGGATTAGTGGTTTTCGTAAAAGGAGGGTTCGTGGAGTCGCCACCAATATTTTACTCAAAACATTGGAAAAAGGGATAAGGCAATTGATTTTATAAATCAACTTTGGCCATTACAACCAGAGTTGGGTAAGGGAGTCGGTTACGCGTGGGGAAGGTGTTAGCACCCCACAGCGCCCCTTTCGGGTTCCCTATGACAGATTATTTTCTAAAATAACAGCGTAAAATTACTAAATTACCCCTATTTATTATAAGCGATTATAAATTAACTATCTACATGATGACAGTTTAAATATGCACACAGAAAGCAGTAAAAGGAAGGATTGAAGGGAAACCTCTTGAAGCGTGCTTTTATATTGCAAAGAACTGGGAAGCGTTTTGGCGTTCCCTCGCTCTACAAGCCCGCTCCTCGCTCTCCTAGAACAAAATTTTAACTAAGGGAATCAAAAAGATTTCCCCTCGACTAGGTTCGATCCTCAAGCAAAATGGCTCGGGGCTCAAGAACTTCGTCGGATCGACTCCCAGAGAGTTTTCTAGGGCAGAACACTGCTCAAAAACCCCAAAATACTCAAGGAGGGAGTCAAAACTGAGTGAAAAAGTGTGGAATGACGTCCAATTGACGTCATATTTATAGGGAATAGGCGCAATACGGCCTACAGGGCCAATACGGCCGTATTGAAATTTTTGAACTTCAATACGGTCGTATTGAAGTTCAATACGGTCGTATTGAAGTTCAGAAATTTCAATACGCCCGTATTGAGTTCGCTGCGGTTGTATTGAAGTGTCAATACGGTCGTACTGACTTCAGTACGGCCGTATTGAAGCTTTAATACGGCCGTATTAAGTTCAGTACGGCCGTATTGGGCTTTTTCCCTCCACTTCTTTATTTTGAGCTATTCTAAGACCTCTAGACCTACAGAGAACCCTCCTAGGGCCTTCGAGGAGTCCTTCTGGCTGATTATCCTTCAGTCTTCGAGAGTCTTCAAGCTTTATTTCCGACCCGGACAATTTTAGGGGTCTACAAGCGCCCCACAGCGCCCCTTTCGGGTTCCCTATGACAGATTATTTCTAAAATAACAGTGTAAAATTACTAAATTACCCCTATTTATTCTAAGCAATTATAAATTAACTACCTACATGATGACAGTTTAAATATGCACACAGAAAGCAGTAAAAGGAAGGACTTTAAGAAGAAACCTTTGAAGCGTGCTTTTATATATTTCGTAAAACTGGGAAGCTTTTTGGCGTTCCCTCGCTCTACAAGCCCGCTCGCTCCCTCCTATAAAATTTCGACTACGGAAATCCGGAGGATTTCCCTTCGACTAGGTTCGATCCTCAAGCAAAATGGCTCGGGGCTCAAGAACTTCGTCGGATCAACTCTCCGAGTGATTTCTAGGGCAGAACACTGCTCAAAAACCCCAGAATACTCAAGGAGAGGGTTGAAACTATGTGTAAAAGTGTCGAATGACGTCCAATTGACGTCATATTTATAGGGAATAGGCGCAATACGGGCTACAGAATCAATACGGCCGTATTGAAATTTTTGAACTTCAATACGGCCGTATTGAGTTCAATACGGCCGTATTGAAGCTCAGAAATTTCAATATGGCCGTATTGAGTTCACTGCGGCTGTATTGAAGCTTCAATACGGCCGTATTAAGTTTAGTACGGCCGTATTGGGCTTCATTCCCTCCACTTCCTTATTTTAAGCTACTCTAAGACCTCTAAATCTACAGATAGCCATCCTATGGTCTTCTAGGAGTCCTTCTGGCTGACTTTCCTTCGGTCTTTGAGGGTCTTCGAGTTTTATTTCCGACCCGGACAATTTTAGGGGTCTACAACACACAATTACTTGACTTGTTTGTGTGAAAAATTTGTTTTGTAAGAAAGGTATAAGGGGGTTTAGTAATTTCCACTTGAAAAGGCTTGGTTATTAAGTGGCTCCTTGTAGCTCACCTCCCTTGATAGTGCAACTTGTATACTTAGACCTCAAGTACTTAGTATTACACCAAAAAGAGAAAACTCTTTGTGAAAATCTTTATCACTCACTTTGCAAATTTGTTAAGACTTGTGAAAACCTTTTCTCTTGCAAAAATGAGTGATCATTCTCATGATAGTAGTGTGCATGGTAAACATTCTCCTAAGAGTCATAAAAGCACTAAAGATGAGCTTAGAAAACTTAGGGAATATATTAGGAAAAAAGAGATAGAAAATGAAAAAAACAATGAGACTATTAGAGAGTTGTTGAATAAGCTTGTGGTGGGGGGTGAGACTAGCAAACCCCATGCCAATGAGGGTCATGGGCATTCTAGGCCCAAAAGACATGATGGTGAAGGGCCTTCCAGGTCCCATAGGCCTAAACATGAAGAAGAATCATCTAGGTCCAATAGTCACCATTCACAAACTCACCCATCCTCAAGTGAAGGGTTTTATAGTAGTCACCATGATGATGGCTACTATCAAAGACCCCCTAGGCACCATAGGCCTAGGCATGATACAACCTCTTCTAGAGAACCTAGGTTTGACCTTCCTCCCTTCTATGGAAAAGACAATGTGGATGATTATCTAGATTGGGAGATGAAGGTTGAACAACTCTTCACTTGCCGCAATGTGAGTGAAGAGAGAAAGGTTCCCATGGCTACCCTAAGCTTTTAAGGGTATGCCATGTATTGGTGGACTTCCCTTGAAAGGGAAAGAAGAACTCATCATGAGCCTCCAATTCAATATTGGAATGAGCTTAGAAGTGCCTTGAGGAGAATGCACATTCCTCCATATTTTGAGAGGGAGTTGATGGACAAGCTCCAAAGACACCAACAAAGAAACCTTAGTGTTGAGGAATATAGGCAACAAATGTGATGGAGAAGGTGAGGAGGAGTGATAGTTGACTTCTCCTTAGCTACTCCTTAAACTCGGATCTTCTTCAAAGGAGATTGAACACGAAATGATGAACCAAAGAAGGAGGAAGTATCACGGATGGAAGAGGCTTAAGCCTTGGATGAAAGCATCCAAGCTTAAGGTGCAAGGGAAAGCTCACTTCAAAGAGGAGGAAAACCTAGTAGGGTTCCTAAGGTGAAGCTTTCTCTCATGGTGACTCTTGAACGAAATTTGGCTGAATAAGCTCTCAAATTTCATTATTCTCAAAAGTGAATACAAAAATGTGAAGGAAGTGCTTAAGTATGCATGGAATTGAAGCACATAGGCGCCTAAACTAAAGCTACACAAATTGGCGCCTAAAGTTTGAATTCAAATTTGAAATTTGAATTCAAACTTTGGTGCACATGTGTAAGTCCGAAAATTTAGGTACCAAGGTGCACTTAGGTTTGATTTGAGAGTTATTTAGGGTTAATTTGAGTGGCACATGTTCAGCCACCCATGGTGCTAAACATGTGACTCAAATGTAACTTAAATGACTTCCAAATTAAACCTAATTTAACCTAATTAGCATACTTTAGTATTCCTTGTATTTTCCTATTCTAATGACCTAATTACATTGGTCAAACAATTACAATGGAAAGTAAAAATTACAAGAATGAAAATGAGCCCAATATTGGGTACCAAAAGCCCAAAGGCCCATGAAGCCCAAAACTAGGCCCAACTAGCCTAAAACCTAAAATGCTACTCTATGTGGTCCAAAATACAAGACCAAAATATATTCAAACTATGCTAACAAAAATATAATAAGAATGTTAATAACAAGATAGGCCCATGTTGAAACTTGGTTTGGGCCTTCCAAGCCCATAGGGCCCATTGTGCCTTGACTGGCCCAATCTTCCATGTCTAGCCCACTCCTCTTGGATCTTTGAGTATGTCACCTCTTGCTCTCCAAAGCATGATTCCATCATCCCCTCCCTCTTGAAAAGGATTTGTCCTCAAATCTCGAGGATGAATGGAAGAAAAATCATCACCTACATGAATATCATACAATGGATAAGAGATGAAAATTTCATTAATCCTAGGAGGAGTCCTTCTATCTAGCCTATGAAAGAAAGATAAAATATTAGACTCTCTAAAAATAGAAATAGGCTCCTTTCCTAAGCATAACCTAGAAGTAAAACCTAAGAATGTAATAACACTATGACTAAGACAATGAAAAGAATGATTTTTAAACACTACAATATCTTGCCTAAAGTACCCTAAATGGTAGCCTAGGCTTTTCCTAAAATATAAAGAAAAAAATACTAGAAAACGTCCTAAACAATTTTGAATCATATTGTTTGGTAGATAAAATGTCTTGGAAAATCTTGAAAACTCATATAAACTATTTTTGTCTTGTAGGGAAGGGTGCAAATTAAGTTCAAATAAAGATGAACTTCCCATAAGATCAAAAATAGAATATGAAATATGACAAGATGTATCTATCAAACAATATATTCCAAAATTTGGGTGCTTTATTAGAACAACTATGGTAGAAGGAGTCCTAAAGAGAGGAAGGCTATCTTCCTTGGGCACCTCCAAGGAAGTAGCACAAGAAGTGGAACTAAGTGTAGTCCACTCTTTCTTCACTACATCTTGAAGTTGAGATTCATTTTTCTTTAAAATATTTTGTTCTAGAATCTCTACTTCATGACTAGTGGTAGCATAAGGGTAAGAGTTAAGGTCTTTATGTATGAAGAGAGTATTTTGCAAATGGTTTTTGGAGATAGAACAACTCTCTTCACTCACAAGTCCTTTAGAGGAGATATTTTCCTCCTTATTCTTCCCTAAGAGCAATGCCTTTTTACTTTCTTTTTCTCTTATTTTTCTCAATTTTTCTTTCGCTAAAAGTTTTTCTTGCTTTTGTTTAAGAATGTGAATTTCTTCCTCTAAAATTGCAAGTCGTGCTTTTTTTTCAAGTTTTTCTTTTTCTCTTTTTAAGGCTTCTTGCTTTGTCCAAGGTGTTAGTGATTTAAGCCTTTGAGTAGAATGTGAAAAACCTTTTGGAGAGCTTGAATCACTACCACCTGAGGAATATTTTCTCATGATTAAACAAAAGAATTTTTTATATGCTATGCAAAAGATAGAAAAATGTTTTTGGGATTTTCTAGGAATGAAAATAGCACTTGGAAGTCTAAGTGTACAAGTTGCACTATCAAGGGAGGTGAGCTACAAAGAGCCACTTAATAACCAAGCCTTTTCAAGTGGAAATCACTAAACTCCTTTGTGATACTTTCAATTCCCCAAAACTTTTCACAAAATTTTTTATGATTATGCTTTTCACAATTTGTTTTTGAAACTTATCTAAACGTGAACAATTAAAAGCTACACAATACTAGACGTTTCAAGGTAGCAAAGTAAACACAAATTTAAAGACAAGAAACTTAAAAGAAGCAAGATTAAGTAGCTAGTCGTATAACCCTAAGTGGAAGCTTGAAAAATATGAAATTTCCAAGCCACTTCCACTAGTACTTGTCGCCACCGGCCCGAACGGGCTTTTGGCATTCGCGAAGGATGGTTGGACTCGTTTATTTGTTTAAAAATATGGATTGCTAGAATGACGTATTCTCAAACTGAGACCTTGTCAAACGAGCAATTTTATTAAATGATTCACCAATCCATATTAATCCCAAGCGGGACCCTCCATGGATTAGTGGTTTTCGCAAAAGGAGGGTTCGTGGAGTCGCCACCAATGTTTTACTCAAAACATTGGAAAAAGGGATAAGGCAATTGATTTTATAAATCAACTTTGGCCATTACAACCAGAGTTGGGTAAGGGAGTCGGTTACGCGTGGGGAAGGTGTTAGCACCCCACAGCGCCCCTTTCGGGTTCCCTATGACAGATTATTTCTAAAATAACAGTGTAAAATTACTAAATTACCCCTATTTATTCTAAGCAATTATAAATTAACTATCTACATGATGACAGTTTAAATATGCACACAGAAAGCAGTAAGAGGAAGGACTTAAGAAGAAACCTTTGAAGCGTGCTTTTATATATTTCGTAAAACTGGGAAGCTTTTTGGCGTTCCCTCGCTCTACAAGCCCGCTCGCTCCCTCCTATAAAATTTTGACTATGGAAATCCGGAGGATTTCCCTTCGACTAGGTTCGAATCTCCAAGCTAAGTGCTCGGAATTCTAGAACTTCGTCGGATCGACTCCCAGAGAGATTTCTAGGGCAGAACACTGCTCAAAAACCCCAGAATACTCAAGGAGGGAGTCAAAACTGAGTGAAAAAGTGTGGAATGACGTCCAATTGACGTCATATTTATAGGGAATAGGCGCAATACGGGCTACAGAATCAATACGGCCGTATTGAAATTTTTGAACTTCAATACGGCCGTATTGATTTCAGTACGGCCGTATTGAAGTTTCAGAAACTTCAATACGCCGTATTGAGTTCACTGCGGCCGTATTGAAGCTTCAATACGGCCGTATTAAGTTCAGTACGGCCGTATTGGGCTTCATTCCCTCCACTTCCTTATTTTGAGCTATTCTAAGACCTCTAGACCTACAGAGAACCCTCCTAGGGCCTTCCAGGAGTCCTTCTGGCTGATCTTCCTTCAGTCTTCGAGAGTCTTCAAGCTTTATTTCCGACCCGGACAATTTTAGGGGTCTACAGCTGCCCCCCCTTTACTTAGTCAAACGGTCTTTTGGTGTACCGGCTGACAAGTAAAGGAGTTGACCCAATTGTCCGGGTGATGTGCCAACCTTCTGACTTGTAGCGTCTTCCGGTGGAAAATTATTGAGTAGCCTCTCTAGGTTGTTGCATACCTCGGCGCTTCTGACAACCTCGGTAGCTAAGTTTAACACCAACGTGCCTCTGACGACGCTGATGGCTGAGTATTGTCTCTCCAGACCTTGAGTATTGTCTCTCCAGACCTTGAGTACTGTCTCTCCAGACCTTGAGTACTGTCTCTCCAGACCTTGAGTACCGTCTCTCCAGACTTTGTTTGAGTGCTGTCTCTCCAGACTCTGAGTACCGTCTCTCCAGACTTTGTTTGAGTGCTGTCTCTCCAGACTTTGTTTGAGTACCGTCTCTCCAGACCTTGTTTGAGTACCGTCTCTCCAGACCTTGTTTGAGTACCGTCTCTCCAGACTTTGTTTGAGTACTGTCTCTCCAGACTTTGTTTGAGTACCGTCTCTCCAGACTTTGCCTCTCAAAATGAGGTAGTTGAGTATAGTTTGTCTCCACAGTCCACAATGCTGCTTCGACGGTTTGTTTTTCTGATTTTGTGCCGCTGAGGGCTGGATAACGCAGGGATCCGTCTAAGGGATGTGCAGTCATTCATAGGTTCTTGTGTCCCAACTTGCATTGCTTAGTTGGTACCCATGGGAATTTTTGACTCCTTGGGGTGTAGACACAGATGCTCTCTCTCTGAGTTGAGCGATGCCTTATGTTTGGCTGACGTCCTTTTGACGTGAGTGGAGTATCCCGGTTGTCCTTATTCGGGTGTCTCTCTTTGATTTTCTGATTGTGTTGCCTCTGTGTAGGCTGTTATCCGCTGGGGGATTTCGTCGTTGATTTTGATTAGCCTCTTCTGTTAGGCGTATCGGCTTGACGTTCGATGTTTGGCTAAGAGCCGGATTCCACTTGGGGAATACTTATTGATATTTTTGATTTTCTTCTCCTTTTTGCAGGGATGCCTCTTGAGTAGGCGATTGGGGATTTGGGGATCTTATTGTATCCCAGAGTATTATTTAGGAAGCCTCTACAGGCTTAGCCTCGCTCAGCGCTTTGAGTCGGAGAGCTATCTTCCACTGAGGAAGTGTTAAGTCCTTTGACTTGTATATACTGTTTGGATGATCGCACTTCCATTGGGGATTGCGTCGATTTTGCTTTGATAGCTCTCGCTGGGGATTTTTCCGTGAGCTTGAGCTGAGGTTCCCTCTGGGGAGTATTATTTCTGCGAGCCTCTCCAGGCTCAGTTATTCTGCATACTGTGGAGGATGTGGAGTATTATTTTGGTAAGCCTCTCCATGCTTAGTTATTCTGAGAGTATTCTTTCGGCAAGCCTCTCCAGGCTCAGTTATTCTGTGAGTATTCTTTCGGCAAGCCTCTCCAGGCTCAGTTATTCTGTATGATGCTGTTGATTTTCTGAATCTTTGTATTTTGCTTGCTGCTGTCATACACAAGCAATTTTCTATTTTTCTATTTTATGTAATTGCCTCATGATAAGGTCTTTGAATGTACAACTAATGTGTGTGTGATGCACAAATGCAATACAATTTTTTATTTTTGTTCATTTATTTAGAAAAGTGAGTGGCTCTCCCTATCCTTTTCTTCTTGGAGGACTTTCTGTCATTGACGCGAGGGAGTATTTTTGTGAGCCTTTATGCAGGAGATTATGGATTTTACAGGAACCCCTCCAATTTTCTTTTATTGACCGATTATTAATGGAATTTCGTACAATTTTTATGAAAAACCAATTCAGAGGCATAATCACATGGTCAAGAAAGAAAAGAAACAAATGGATATTTTTATTGATATTCACAAGTGTTTTTACAGAAAGATATACAGAAGGAAATTTCTGAAGAATGGCTGGCCAAGGTAGGCTATACATTTTTGGCTTAAACAATTATATCTGTAATTGTCGCTCTTCCCGTTCCCCTAATCGTTTCGGGTGAGATGCCTGAGCCAGGAGTGTAGATACTGCAAGACGCTTGCTTCTAGAAGATTATCACTTGAACCGCCTTTCGGTTTTCGGTTCAAGTGATCGTTGCTTGCTTTGTTTTTATATCTTATTCTTTTGCCCCTAACTTTTGCTTAGGACGTATCCTAACGGGGTAAATTTGCCTTTGTTTTGCCTAGTACCCTTGTACTGGCAGGCTTTTTATTTTGCCCTAACTTTTGCCTAGGACACCCTTTTTGGGTTTTCATCCTAGCGGGCCTATGCAAGCAACGTCTTCAAGCGTAGTACTTCTTTACCACGTCAGCGTTGACCGGGTATAGAAGTTCTTCTCCATCCATGTCTGTGAGGATCAATGCTCCTCCTGAGAAGGCTCGTTTTACGGTCCTTCGTGATTTAGGGCCCACTTTCCGATTTTGTCCTTTTGAGTTGGTAGTAATTTCTTCATTGCCAACTCTCCCTCATGGTAGACTCGAGGGTGGACTTTCTTGTCAAAAGCCTTCTTGATCTTCCTCTGATAGGCTTGACCATGGCATATGGCGTTCAGCCGTTTCTCTGGGATAAGGTTCAACCAGTCGCGTCGGCTTTGAATCCTTTCTGCCTCGGAAAGTTTTGCTTCCATGATTACCCTTATATAAGGTTTTTCGACTTCGACGTGTAGAATTGCCTCCTGAAGTCCTATAATCATGAAGAGCAAAGGGTAACATCTCGTGTCAGTCTTTAAATGAGACAACCATCTTTTGCACTATTTTCTTGATGTTCTTTTTGGTTGCCTCGATTGCCCCATTCATCTTTGGCCGATATGGGGAAGAGTTGTGGTGTTGGATCTTGAATTCTTGGCTCAGTTCTTCCATCATTTTATTATTCAGATTAGATCCATTTTCAGTGATGATTTATTTCTCCATGCTTCCACTAGATTATTCTAAAATCTTTTGGGACAAGAGAGAAAAGAAGGGAAAGATATTTTTTATTCTGAAGTTTGTGTTTTAGAGGGGATTTATTTTTCAAAAATGGTTTTTGTAAGAATGGGTGGCCAAGGTAGGCTTAAGTGTTTAGGCTTGTTTGATTAAACACTTATGAAGTTAAAAAATCGTGTTGTGATTCGACAACTTGGATAGCTTCCCTTGAACCTTTCTTTTTGAATTTGGTTCATGGTACCATCATGGATTTCTTTTGTTTTTTGATTGTCCTTATTTTTGCCTAAAACACCCTTTTGTGGCGTTTTAGCGGACCTTTGTTTTTGTTTATTTTTGTAACCCTAACTTTTGCCTAGGTCACCCTTTCGTGGGATTCCTAGCGGGTCTTTTGCTCTTATTTTTGCGCAGTCCCCTTTTTGGGTTTCCTGCCGAGCTTCTTTTATTTTGAAAGATTTCTTTTTACCCATGATGGCACTTGTCGAGGCCAAGGGAAGGTGCTCCAAGTTGTCACACACACCTCCACATAAAAATGATGTGGGTTTATTATCATTAAGATGATTTTAACCTCATTCATGTTTATTCAAACAGGGTTAAAAATAATGTGGTTTAGAATTTTATTATAAGCAAGAAAAGAAGCAATGAAGAATGATTTTATTATAATCATAGCGGAAACATGTGTCCTTATTTCATCACTGGTATGGGTCCTAATGTTGACCTCTTTTATCTCTCGGCCATGCCCCAAATTTATAGTCTCCAATTTCTCTTGACGAGCTTCTTGATCTAGCAATCTTTGCAGATCCGGAGAAATGGTTTCCTCATCACTGTCCAACTCAACCTTTTCACCTTCGGATCCCGGTCAGAGCGAACAATTACAGACATAATTATTTTATTGGTTCTGTTTAGGTTTAGAATTATTAATGTTAATGAGGAAAGAGAGAAAAGAACAAAAAAGAGAATAATGTGAAAAATGCCTCTTTATTGATATGTATTAAAACTGTATAAAAACCCTTATTTACATGAAAAGGTTCTCATGATCTCGGGTACTGATCATGAGTCCCTAAAAGAGAAATATGAAGGGGCCCTATCGTGGCTTGTTCTTCTCTCTACTCCTGCTTTGGCAGAGGATTCTTGCTCACGTCGGGCGCTGTCGAATCGAAGGTGACCCACCCGGCATCAATAAGGTTTTGGACCTTGTATTTGAGAGCTAGGCATCTCTCTGTTGAATGCCCTGGTGCCCCCGAATGGTATAAACATTTGTCTTGTGGCTTGTACCAATCGGGGTAAGGTGGGTCGATCTTCCTTGGTGGAACATGAGCTAGAAGTTTGGCTTCTACTAGCTTCGGAAGGAGATCGCTATAAGTGGTCGGAAGTTTATCAAACTTCTTCACAGGGATGAATTGCGATCTTCCTGACTTCGAAGTGGAAGAAGCCGAGGATATGGTTATAGCATTGACTCCTCCCTCATTCTTCTTCCTGAAGGTCTTCTTAGCCTCGAATGATTGGGAAGGCTTAGCTAGCTTCCCACTTTTCAATCCTTGTTCCACCCTTTCCCCAATGGTGATGATGTCCGAGAAGAGTGTCGTTGTGTTCCCTATCATTTTATCGTAATAGGGACCAGTCAACGAGTTGATGAATAAGGACACCGTCTCTTTATCCGACAGCGGGGGCTCTATCTGTGCCGCCAACTCCCTCCATCGTTGGGCGTACGCCTTGAAAGATTCATCATTTTTCTTACTCAAGGCTTGAAGATCTGACCTATCGGGTGTTAGGTCGATGTTGTATTTGTAGCGCTTGAGGAAGGCGTCGGCCAACTGCCTCCATGTGTGTACTAGATTTCCATCTAGCTGCATATACCAGTTGAGCGCGGTATCAGCCAAGCTCTCTTGGAAGCAATGGATCAAGAGCTTTTCGTTTGTGGCATATGCAGCCATCTTTCGGCAGTACATGGTGAGATGACTCTTGGGGCAAGTCGATCCCACGTATCTCGGGAAATCTGACACTTTAAATTTGGGAGGGAATTGAATATCCCTCACTAAGCACATGTCGGCGGCATCTTTGATGTCAAAATCATGCCCCTCCATAGCCCTTAGCCGATCCTCTAGGGCGTGGAATTGTTCTTTTGAAACTTCGGGCTCTTTAATCATGATTCCAGCCCCAATAGGTATGGCATGTGGAGGATCTTCTTCATGCTCTTCCTCCTCTCCCTCATGATGGGACCCATGGTCACTGTGATGAGATCCATGAATGTTATGGTGACGCATGAGTTCCAACATTTGCGCCATCTGCTCTTTGAGCTGTGAAAGCTCGGTCGTGAGCTTCTTGTTTTGTTCCTCTAGCGCTTCCATTTTCTTGATTTTCTTTGCGCGTGTGAGGACAGAGAGATGACCAGCCACTTTCTAAAATGAATGTTTAGTTAGTTTATTTTATGGAATGAATACACTCTTTAACATGAGCTTGATAAACCTCCATCTTTAAGGCGCTGCCTTTTTAAGACGGAAGTTTACCACCCTTCTTTATCTATGATCTCTCCCCAACGGAGAATCTCTATAGTCATGGGTCTCTTTCACTCATGTCAAGAGGTATTGGTGACCCTAAAATGTATGTTTTTATGAGGATGCATGGTCTCTTATTGGTAATGATGCACATGCCCCTTATTTTTATATTTTCACACATTGGTTTTTCCTTTCATGTCATGACATTTTCATGCATGGGGATTTATTCTTAGACCTTATTACGAGGTTATTTATTAATGCACAAACAATTGCACATAAGCATTTACACAAACAATTCACTCATCCACGAACAGTCACGAACGAATCACGAGGTAGGGGTCTCCTGCAGAAAAGTGCATATTCAAGGAGGATCTAACTGTTCTCACTTGGTCAAAGGCCCCCAAGGTGCCCCCATTATAGGGACCCAATTCCTCTCGTCGTAAGTTGATGGAAAGTTCCAACGCACTGTCGGACTCGAGTTCATGGTTATCACCTTGAGTGATGTTTTTCCGACAACGGTCTCGTAGGCTCCTATAGACCCATTCAACCGGCCGTACTAACATCCACTCCCTATGGATTACCACTCATGCCCCCGGGTATAGAGGGAACTGTTGTGTGCAAAGGTTTGTGTGCAATTTATTTCAAACAATTGCGGAAATTTAAACAAACAACAGTTATTTAAAGCCAAATATATAAAGCATGTTATCATACAAGCAAGGGGTAATGAAGTAATTTTTAACTATTATTTGTTAAAAACAATCTGTCACTAAATGGGACTGACTCTCGAGGCTTCCCCAGTGAAGTCGCCATCTGTCGCCACCGGCCCGAACGGGCTTTTGGCATTCGCGAAGGATGGTTGGACTCGTTTATTTGTTTAAAAATATGGATTGCTAGAATGACGTATTCTCAAACTGAGACCTTGTCAAACGAGCAATTTTATTAAATGATTCACCAATCCATATTAATCCCAAGCGGGACCCTCCATGGATTAGTGGTTTTCGCAAAAGGAGGGTTCGTGGAGTCGCCACCAATGTTTTACTCAAAACATTGGAAAAAGGGATAAGGCAATTGATTTTATAAATCAACTTTGGCCATTACAACCAGAGTTGGGTAAGGGAGTCGGTTACGCGTGGGGAAGGTGTTAGCACCCCACAGCGCCCCTTTCGGGTTCCCTATGACAGATTATTTCTAAAATAACAGTGTAAAATTACTAAATTACCCCTATTTATTCTAAGCAATTATAAATTAACTATCTACATGATGACAGTTTAAATATGCACACAGAAAGCAGTAAGAGGAAGGATTTAAGAAGAAACCTTTGAAGCGTGCTTTTATATATTTCGTAAAACTGGGAAGCTTTTTGGCGTTCCCTCGCTCTACAAGCCCGCTCGCTCCCTCCTATAAAATTTTGACTATGGAAATCCGGAGGATTTCCCTTCGACTAGGTTCGAATCTCCAAGCTAAGTGCTCGGAATTCTAGAACTTCGTCGGATCGACTCCCAGAGAGATTTCTAGGGCAGAACACTGCTCAAAAACCCCAGAATACTCAAGGAGGGAGTCAAAACTGAGTGAAAAAGTGTGGAATGACGTCCAATTGACGTCATATTTATAGGGAATAGGCGCAATACGGGCTACAGAATCAATACGGCCGTATTGAAATTTTTGAACTTCAATACGGCCGTATTGAGTTCAATACGGCCGTATTGAAATTCAGAAATTTCAATACGGCCGTATTGAGTTCAATACGGCTGTATTGAAGCTTCAATACGGCCGTATTGATTTCAGTACGGCCGTATTGAAGTTTCAGAAACTTCAATACGCCGTATTGAGTTCACTGCGGCCGTATTGAAGCTTCAATACGGCCGTATTAAGTTCAGTACGGCCGTATTGGGCTTCATTCCCTCCACTTCCTTATTTTGAGCTATTCTAAGACCTCTAGACCTACAGAGAACCCTCCTAGGGCCTTCCAGGAGTCCTTCTGGCTGATCTTCCTTCAGTCTTCGAGAGTCTTCAAGCTTTATTTCCGACCCGGACAATTTTAGGGGTCTACAGTACTACACGTGAGAAGGCTATCAAGGATTTAGATATACCTGACCAGCTTCTTAATACTCCCTCCAAGCTTTACAAATTGGTTTAAAAATACAAAAGAGATTGCAAAATTTAAACTAGCCTAGAAAGCAATAAATGGCGGTTTTAGTGACCAAGTTAGTGACGGATTTTGTTGTCCAATGTCTAACACTTGTGTGAATGTTTTAATCCGCCACTAACCAAGTTAATGATGCTCCTGGACCTGCACAATAAACACAACAAAAGAGATTAATGGTGGTTTCTCAAAAGGTGAAAGGAATGGTCACTCAAGTGAAGGAGGTTTAGGAAAAGTTTGGTCACTAAATTAGGTCAAATTTGGTAGTATTAGTGTCCAAAACTTTCCTACTCTTAGTTGAGTCAATGCTTGATCCTTAAGCAAGGATTTAAGGCCACTTCTAGCACAGGGAATTTAATGAAAGAAAACTAGACAAGCAAAAAAGCACAATTTGAAAAGCTTATACCAAAAAATGAAGAGTAATAGGTGTATATGACAAGACTCAAAGAAGATCAACAAGTAAAATTGAAAATTAAGACTCCAAAGAAGGCTAGCACTCAGTTAGGAAGGTTCCTAGATAGGTACTAGAGTAGATGAACAAAACAAAATAATTTTGAAAGCAATTGGATAAGTATAGAACAAGTAGTAGTCAAAACAATAACAAGGAATCAAGTGAAATTTTGTCAATGAACACCTCTCGGCTTTTTCAATTTAAATTTCTTTAACTAATTTTTTTTTATTCTTTATTTTTCTATATTCAAATTTAAGATTCCAGAGAAGGTATTTGCCTTTTGTTTCAATTTTTTTTATGACTCCAAGCTATAGAAACTGAGACTACAAGTTAACCAAAAATTCAAGTGAAAATGATGAAACTAGTGCACTAGTTTTTAGGTTTTGTGTTTGGATTCCTTTTGTACTCTTTTCTTTTGAAAATTTTCAACTTAGGCTCTGTTTTTATCTCTGTATTAAGCCTCTAAATTCCTTTTTTTTTTATATAAAATTTGAATCCACAAAGTTAGTGCACTAGAAGTAGGATTAAACACTTGAGATTTTAGGTAACACAAATTTTCTTAAGATTTTTCAATGGAAAGTGATTTGAAAACTTAAGTACATAAAAGAAACCTAACTCTAAAGAAATTTGCTAGAACTAATAGCAAATTATGAACTCAATAAGGCAAAAGAAAAAACACATATAGGTAGGCACAAAAGAACACAAACCGAAAGCAACAAATGATGAACAATGCACTCAAAAACAAAATTAGGTCAACATGCTATTCAAGGAATTCTTAAACATATAAGGACTAAACAAACATTCTAAGACAAAACATGGATTCAAAACCAAAATCTAATGCAATGCATGGAGTCCAATCACGGACACATACTAGAATGGAGAGACTCAAAGAAATTCAAAAAAAACACAAGCTAATAGGTCCTAAACATGTTGATTGTGGAAGAAAATTCAAAAACAATTAACCAATGGATCTATAGAACAAAATGTGATTCAAAACATATAGACTCGAAAATAAACTCAATCAAGACAATTAGAACACAAAGAACACACTAGAACACAAGAAGAAATGGACTCAAAAAGTGAAACAACTTATCTCCTTGAAGACCTTGCTCTTGATACCAAAAATGATGGAGAAGGTGAGGAGGAGTGATAGTTGACTTCTCCTTAGCTACTCCTTAAACTCGGATCTTCTTCAAAGGAGATTGAACACGAAATGATGAACCAAAGAAGGAGGAAGTATCACGGATGGAAGAGGATTAAGCCTTGGATGGAATCATCCAAGCTTAAGGTGCAAGGGAAAGCTCACTTCAAAGAGGAGGAAAACCTAGTAGGGTTCCTAAGGTGAAGCTTTCTCTCATGGTGACTCTTGAACGAAATTTGGCTGAATAAGCTCTCAAATTTCATTATTCTCAAAAGTGAATACAAAAATGTGAAGGAAGTGCTTAAGTATGCATAGAATTGAAGCACATAGGCGCCTAAACTAAAGCTACACAAATTGGCGCCTAAAGTTTGAATTCAAATTTGAAATTTGAATTCAAACTTTGGTGCACATGTGTAAGTCCGAAAATTTAGGTACCAAGGTGCATTTAGGTTTGATTTGAGAGTTATTTAGGGTTAATTTAAGTGGCACATATGCAGCCACCCATGGTGCTAAACATGTGACTGTCGCCACCCGCCGAAACGGACATTGGCATTCGCGACGATGGTTGGACTCTTTTTAAGTTTTGAAAAATGATGGATTGTTAGAACTACTTATTCTCAAACTGAGACCTCATCGAACTAACAATTTTATTAAATGATTCACCAATCCATGTTAATCCCAAGCGGGACCCTCCATGGATTAGTGGTTTTCGCAAAAAGAAGGGTTCTTGGAGTCGCCACCAATGTTTTACTCAAAACATTGGAAAAAGGGATAAGGCAATTGATTTTCGCAAATCAACCTTGGCCATTACAACCAGAGTTGGGTAAGGGAGTCGGTTACGTGCGGGGAAGGTGTTAGCACCCCACAACGCCCCTTTCGGGTTCCCTATGACGGATTATTTCATAAATAACAGTGTAAAATTACTAAATTACCCCTATTTATTAGAAACAACTATAAACGAGATATCTACATGATGAAAAATGCAATGCAACAATCAGAAAGCAATAAAAGGAAGGATTTGAAAAAGAAACCTTTGAAGCGTGCTTTTATATATTCAAACAGACGTTAGGAGGCTTTTTGGCGCTCCTTCCCACTACACGCTTGCTCGCTCCTTCCCTAAAGATTAATTTTTACTATGGAAATCAAAAAGATTTCCCTTCGACTAGTTCGAATCCTCAAGCTAAATGCTCAGAACTCAAGAACTTTGTCGGATCGGCTCTCGGAGAGACTTCTAGGGCAGAACACTGCTCAAAAACCCCAGAATACTCAGCAAGAGGGTCCAAAAGTATGGAAAAAGTGTCCAAATGTGTGGAATGACGTCCAAATGACGTCCTATATATAGGAGTGAGGCGCAGTACGGCCTCTGACATCAATACGGCCCGTACTGAAGTTTTGAACTACAGTACGGCCGTATTGAATTCAGTTCGGCCGTACTGAAGTTCAAAAACTTCAGTACGGCCGTATTGGTTTCAGTACGGCCGTATTGTAGTTCAAATTGTTCAGTACGGCCGTACTGAACTTCTAGGAGGCCGTATTGAGCTCCAATCCTCCCACATCCTTATTTTAAGCTACTCTAAGACTTCTAAACCTATGAAGAATCATCCTAGGGTCTTCCAGGGTCTTCCAGGAGTCCTTTCGGCTGACTTTCCTTCGGTCTTCGAGAGTCTTCGAGTCTTATTTCCGACCCGGACAATTTTAGGGGTCTACAGCTGCCCCCCCTTTACTTAGTCAAACGGCTTTTTGGTGTACCGGTTGACAAGTAAAGGAGTTGACCCAATTGTCCGGGGAATAAGCCATCCTTCAGACTTGTAGTGTCTTCCGGTGGAAAATTGTTGAGTAGCCTCTCCAGGTTGAGTATTAGTCGTCGCCTCTCCAGGCTCGTGCATACCTCGGTGTTTCTGACAACCTCGGTAGCTGAGTACCGCCTCTCCAGGCTCTGCCTCCGTGTTTCTGACGACGTTAGCAGTTGCACACCTCCGTGTTTCTGACGACGTTGGTGGCTGAGTACCGCCTCTCCAGGCTCTGCCTCTGTGTTTCTGACGACATTGGCAGTTGCATACCTCCGTTATTTCTAACGACGGGGTAGCTGAGTACCGCCTCTCCAGGCTCTGTCTCGGTGTTTCTGACAACCTTGACAGTTGCATACCTCCGTTGTTTCTGACGACGGGGTAGCTTAGTATTAGTCGTCGCCTCTCCAGGCTCGTGCATACCTCGGTGTTTCTGACAACCTCGGTAGCGTGAGTTTGCCCTCTCCAGGGTCTGCGGTTTGCCCTCCCCAGGGTTGCATACCTCCGTGTTTCTGACGACGGGGTAGCTGAGTACCACCTCTCCAGGCTCTGTCTCGGTGTTTCTGACAACCTTGACAGCTGAGTTTGCCCTCTCCAGGGTCTGCGGTTTGCCCTCCCCAGGGTTGCGTACCTCCGTGCTTCTGGTCACTTTGGTAGCGTGAGTTTGCCCTCGCCAGGGTCTGCGGTTTGCCCTCCCCAGGGTCTGCCTCCGTGTTTCTGACGACGTTGGCAGTGTGAGTTTGCCCTCTCCAGGGATTTGTGATGATTTTGTCTCCACAGTCCACGATGCTGCTTCGACGATTGTTTTTGATTTTTGTGCCACTGAGGGCTGGATAACGCAGGGATCCGTCTAGGGGATGTGAAGTTACTCATAGGTTCTTGTGTCCCAACTTTCCATGGCGTAGTTGGTGCCCACTGGGGAATTTCTGATTCCTTGGGGGTGTAGACACAAAGATGCTCCTTTTGAGGTGAGCGATGCCTTATGATTGGCTGACGTCCTTTCGACGTTGGTGGAGTATCCCGGTTATCCTTATTCGGGTGACTCTTTTGATTTTCTGGTTTTATTGCCTCTGCGTTAGGCTGTTATCCGCTGGGGGATTCTATTGTGATGATTTTGTCTCCACAGTCCACGATGCTGCTTCGACGGTTGTTTTTGATTTTGATGCCGCTGAGGGCTGGATAACGCAGGGATCCGTCTAGGGGATGTGCAGTTACTCATAGGTTCTTGTGTCCCAACTTTCCATTGCGTAGTTGGTGCCCACTGGGGAAATTCTGATTCCTTGGGGATGCAGACACAAAGATGCTCTTTCTGAGGTGAGCGATGCCTTATGATTGGCTGACGTCCTTTCGACGTTGGTGGAGTATCCCGGTTATCCTTATTCGGGTGACTCTTTTTGATTTTCTTGGTTTTGTTGCCTCTGCGTAGGCTGTTATCCGCTGGGGGATTCTGTCGTTAATTTTGATTAGCCTCTTCTGTTAGGCGGATCATCTTAACGTTCAATGATTGGCTGAATGCCGAATTCCGCTTGGGGAATGATTATTGATCTTTTTTGGATTTTCTCTTTTTGAAGGAGTGCCTCTGAGTAGGCGAATTATCTTGATGTTTGGTGTTCGGCTGAGTGCCGGATTTCGCTTGGGGAATGGTTATTGATCTTTTCGGATTTTCTCTCTTTTTTTTTGAAGGAGTGCCTCTGAGTAGGCGAATTATCTTGATGTTTGGTGTTCGGCTGAGTGCCGGATTCCGCTTGGGGAATGGTTGTTGATGTTTTTGATTTTTTTCTTTTTTTGAAGGAGTGCCTCTGAGTAGGCGAATGGGGATTGAAGATCTTATGTATCCCAGAGTATTATTTAGAAAGCCTCTTCAGGCTTAGCTTCACTCGTCGCTCGAGTTGGAAAGCTATCTTCCACTGAGGAAGTCAAAGTCCTTTGACTCGGATATTCTGTTCGGATGATCATGCTTCCATTGGGGAATCTTGCTGATCTTGCGCTGATAGCTTTCACTGGGAGTTCGGCCCAAGAGTGCAAGCTGAGATGTCTCTGGGGAGTATTATTTCGGCAAGCCTCTCCAGGCTCAGTTATTCTGTACGATTGGGGAGTATTATTTCGGCAAGCCTCTCCAGGCTCAGTTATTCTGTATGATGAGGGAGTATTAATTCGGCAAGCCTCTCCAGGCTCAGTTATTCTGTATGATGAGGGAGTATTATTTCGGCAAGCCTCTCCAGGCTCAGTTATTCTGTACAATGGGGGAGTATTATTTCGGCAAGCCTCTCCAGGCTCAGTTATTCTGTATGATGAGGGAGTATTATTTCGGCAAGCCTCTCCAGGCTCAGTTATTCTGTACAATGGGGGAGTATTATTTCGGCAAGCCTCTCCAGGCTCAGTTATTCTGTATGATGAGGGAGTATTATTTCGGCAAGCCTGTCCAGGCTCAGTTATTCTGTATGATGCGGTTGATTTTCTGAATTTTTGCCTTTTTGTCATTTTTTGGCTTTTTCTGTTGACTGCTGTCATACACAAGCAATTTTTTTCTATTTTTCTATTTTATGCGATTGCCTCATGATAAGGTCTTTAAATGTGCAACTAAAGGCCAATACGGCTGTATCCATTTCAGTACGCCTGTATTGAGTTAAAAATTTGTTCATAACCCTAATTTTAGTACGGGCGTACTGAACATGGTACGGGCGCATTGTTTTTTCTGAAGTTTATTTTTTTTTGATTTTTGGTTTTTTCAATAAACAGAGAATAAGTGATCTTCCAGTACACCTATCATCTGTATGCATGTATGCGGTATGATGCACCTAATTCTATTTGATTTATTTTTTCAAAAGAATTAACCGATGCGTTTCTTTGCTTGGATTTTGCCATTCCTCTAGACGGGCTGTGCGCTGCCGATTTCTGTAACCGAGGAATGATGCGTGTTATATCGAGATTGGTGTCATCAACCCAGTGATCCTTCCCTTCCTTTAGAAGACATGTCAACCCTCCTATTGACCACTATATCTCCATGTTTCCACTAGATTATTCTAAAATCGTTTGGGACAAGAGAAAAGAAAGGAAAGATATTCTTTTTGTTCAAACGTTTATGTTTTAGAGGGGATTATTATTATTTTGAAAATGGTTTTTGTAAGAATGGCTGGCCAAGGTAGGCTCATGTGTTTAGGCTTATTTGATTAAACACTTATGAAGTTAAGAAAGTCTTGTTATTTGACGTTGTGATTTGACAACTTAGATAGCTTTCCTTGAACCTTTCTTTTTGAATTCGGTTCATGGTACCATCATGGGTTTCTTTTGCTTTTTTGATTGTCCTTATTTTTGCCTAAAACACCCCTTTGTGGCGTCTTAGCGGACCTTTGTTTTTGTTTATTTTTGTAACCCTAACTTTTGCCTAGGTCACCCTTTTGTGGGATTCCTAGCGGGTCTTTTGCTCTTATTTTTGCGCAGCCCCCCTTTTTGGGTTTCCTGCCGAGCTTTTTTTGTTTTTATGATTTTTGTTTTTTAAAGGATTTCTTTTTTATCCATGATGGCACTTGTCGAGGCCAAGGAATGGTGCTCCAAGTTGTCACGCACACTTCCACATAAAAATGATGCGGGTTTATTGTTATTAAGACGATTTTAACCTCATTCATGCTTATTCAAACAGGGTTAAAAATAATGTGGTCTAGAAATTTATTGCAAGCAAGAAAAGAAGCAATAAGAAATAATAAAGAATGATTTTATTATAATTCTAGAGGAAACATGTGCCCTATCGAGGCTCGCGGGTCGGGCTGTCCCCGAGGAGTAATCTCTAATAGTCATCAGGTCTATACATCCCTATCGGAAGGAGAAAAACACTTGACGACGACGACCGGCCTTAACGCTTGTGAACCGGCCTTCCTAAAGATCTGGCTTAAAGAACGTCGAGAAGGATCTTGATTCCTCTTCGTCCTTTGATCTTTATTAGGGTTGTATCCTAGCCCTTGTTTCCCCGGATTATCTTTGATGATGGGTAGCTCGGGAATCCCTTGGGAATCCTTGCCAAGTCCTTGTCCGGGCAAGTATCCATTCTTGGTGAGCATATGGGCTACCTTCTTCATTTCTCGGGGAAACGTTTCAACATTGGCAATCTCCAATGCTTGGAAGGCGGTTTCTAGAGCTTCCTCTGCTGCATCCACATAAGGTATGGCAGATGGCTTACTGATGAGTATGTCATCTTTAGCTTGTACAGTCACCAGCTTGTCACCCACTATGAATTTGACTTTCTGGTGGAGTGTAGAGGGAACAGCTTTCGCATCATGAATCCAAGGTCGGCCGAGGAGACAGCTGTATGCAGGAGTAATGTCCATCACTTGAAATTCGACGTTGAAGATGGTGGGTCCAATTTGGATTGGAAGATTGACTTCTCCCACCACTTCTCTTTTAGAACCGTCGAAAGCTCGGACGATCATGTTGCTCGGGCGCATTTGGATTCCCTTGATTGCCATTTGATCGAACGTTCTTTTTGGCATCACGTTCAAGGAAGATCCATTATCCACCAAGACTTTAGCGATGTGATACTCCTTGCACTTTACAGAGATGTGCAAGGGCTTGTTGTGATTCGGTCCCTCGGCGAGGATCTCTTCATCGGTGAAAGTGAGGTGATCATTAGCCGTGATGTGACTAACAATCCCCTCGAACTTGTCTTGGGAGATAGTGTGCGACACGTATGCCTCGTTCAAGACTTTCAACAGAGCTTGCCGATGCGGTTCGGAGCATAGGATCAACGACAACAGAGTAATCTTTGCTGGCGTCTTATGAAGTTGATCCACGATGGAGTACTCGCTCTGTCGGATATATTTTAACAGCTCGACAGTCTCCTCCTCGGATTCTTTATTTTCCTCGGTTTTCTCTTCTTTTTCTTTCCCTTTATTCTTGGGAGCTTTGTCATGAAGATCTTCGGGAGTGTAGATCCTGCCACTCCTAGTCATGCCCCCAAGTCCAGCGATGTTATGGATATCGCTGTCGGCAGAAGAATGGATGTCGTATATCCATGGCACAGCCTTATTTGATTCGTAGGGGAAAGGTCTTGGAGCAGTGATCCTTAACGGTGTTGGACCTTCCCCTTTATTCGTCTTGATTACCAACAACGGAGTTCATGTGCGTTCGCTTGGCGCGGTTGTTGGCTTACACTTAATAACAAACGGCGTGCGATCCATTTTGAACATACGCATCGCTTAATCCTTTCTTTTTATTACTGTTATTAGTAAATTACTAGGAGGGATGTATGAAATGCAAACCTAGATCCCTCCATGATCTTTGATAAGAATGCATGATATGAGATGATGGCGTTGAATATGCATGCATTGTGTTTATTCAACTAAGCATTATCATATTTTCAGGATGCTCCTAAGATGATGCATGATATTGCTTGGTTTGGATAAATAACCCTTTTTCTTTTTTTTGGGTATTTTGTTTTTTGTATTTTTTTTTGGTGAAAAGGGAAACTACCTATATGAATGTGATGAAGGTAGATGTTAACACCATGTAATGGAAGATTCTTATTCCTATTTATTCTTATTTTAAAAGGGAATGTTGTATGTTTAAAGAATGCAATGTATGCTCAAACAATGTCACATAAACAATGCACAAACAATTCACTCATCCACGAACAGTCACGAGCGAATCACGAGGTAGGGGTATCCTGCAGAAAAGTGCATATTCAAGGAGGTTCTAACTGTTCTCACTGGTCTGAGGCCCCCAAGGTGCCCCCATTATAGGGACCCAATTCCTCTCGTCGTAAGTCGATGGAAAGTTCCAACGCACTGTCGGACTTGAGTTCATGGTTATCACCTTGAGTGATGCTTTCTGACAACGGTCTACGGGCACCTATAGACCCATTTGACAACCGGCCGTACTAACATCCACTCCCTATGGATTTCCACTCATTCCCCCGGGTATAGAGGGAACTGTTGTGTGCAAAGGTTTGTGTGCAGTTTTTATTTCAAACAATTGCGAAAATTTAAACATTCAACAGTTATTAAAGCCAGCTAGATAAAACATATTATCATACAAGCGAGGGGTAATGAAGTAATTTTAAACTATTATTTTAGAAATAATCCATCACTAAATGGGACTGACTCTCGAGGCTTCCCCAGCAGAGTCGCCATCTGTCGCCACCCGCCGAAACGGACATTGGCATTCGCGACGATGGTTGGACTCTTTTTAAGTTTTGAAAAATGATGGATTGTTAGAACGACTTATTCTCAAACTGAGACCTCATCGAACTAACAATTTTATTAAATGATTCACCAATCCATGTTAATCCCAAGCGGGACCCTCCATGGATTAGTGGTTTTCGCAAAAAGAAGGGTTCTTGGAGTCGCCACCAATGTTTTACTCAAAACATTGGAAAAAGGGATAAGGCAATTGATTTTCGCAAATCAACCTTGGCCATTACAACCAGAGTTGGGTAAGGGAGTCGGTTACGTGCGGGGAAGGTGTTAGCACCCCACAACGCCCCTTTCGGGTTCCCTATGACGGATTATTTCATAAATAACAGTGTAAAATTACTAAATTACCCCTATTTATTAGAAACGACTATAAACGAGATATCTACATGATGAAAAATGCAATGCAACAATCAGAAAGCAATAAAAGGAAGGATTTGAAAAAGAAACCTTTGAAGCGTGCTTTTATATATTCAAACAGACGTTAGGAGGCTTTTTGGCGCTCCTTCCCACTACACGCTTGCTCGCTCCTTCCCTAAAGATTAATTTTTACTATGGAAATCAAAAAGATTTCCCTTCGACTAGTTCGAATCCTCAAGCTAAATGCTCAGAACTCAAGAACTTTGTCGGATCGGCTCTCGGAGAGACTTCTAGGGCAGAACACTGCTCAAAAACCCCAGAATACTCAGCAAGAGGGTCCAAAAGTATGGAAAAAGTGTCCAAATGTGTGGAATGACGTCCAAATGACGTCCTATATATAGGAGTGAGGCGCAGTACGGCCTCTGACATCAATACGGCCCGTACTGAAGTTTTGAACTACAGTACGGCCGTATTGAATTCAGTACGGCCGTACTGAAGTTCAAAAACTTCAGTACGGCCGTATTGGTTTCAGTACGGCCGTATTGTAGTTCAAATTGTTCAGTACGGCCGTACTGAACTTCTAGGAGGCCGTATTGAGCTCCAATCCTCCCACATCCTTATTTTAAGCTACTCTAAGACTTCTAAACCTATGAAGAATCATCCTAGGGTCTTCCAGGGTCTTCCAGGAGTCCTTTCGGCTGACTTTCCTTCGGTCTTCGAGAGTCTTCGAGTCTTATTTCCGACCCGGACAATTTTAGGGGTCTACAGACATTTCCATGGATTTTTATCCTTGGATTGCCTAGAACCCAACGAGGAAAGGATTCCATCTTTGTGGTTGTGAATCATTTTAGCAAAATGGCACACTTTATTCCATGCCACAAAGTGGATGATGCAAGTCACATTGCTAAATTATTCTTTCAAGAAATAGTGAGACTACATGGGTTACCTAAAACTATAGTTTCCGATAGAGATGTTAAGTTCCTTAGCCATTTTTGGAAAACTCTTTGGGCAAGGCTAGGAACTAAACTTCTATTTTCTACCACATGTCATCCCCAAACTGATGGGCAAACTGAGGTAGTAAATAGGTCTCTAGGGACTATGTTGAGGGCAATCCTCAAAGGCAATAAGAAGTCATGGGATGACTATCTTCCTCATGTGGAGTTTGCCTATAATAGGGTGGTTCACAAGACCACTAATATGTCTCCTTTTGAGATTGTTTATGGCTTTAATCCTCTTACTCCCTTGGATTTATTACCTCTCCCTGATGTTGCTTCCTTTATTCATAAAGAAGGCACTTCAAGGGCTGAGTTTGTTAAGAAGTTACATGAGAGGGTTAGAGACCATATTCAGTCCCAAACAGCAAAATACCAAAAATATAATAATAAGGGTAGGAAAGAAGTTATCTTCAAGGAAGATGACTGGGTTTGGCTACACCTTAGGAAGGATAGGTTTCCTTCTAAAAGAAAGTCAAAGCTTAGTCCTAGAGGGCATGGCCCTTTCCAAATCCTTAAGAAAATCAATAATAATGCCTATATCCTCGATCTCCCTTCTGAGTATGGTGTTAGTTCTAGTTTCAATGTTTCTGATCTATCTCTTTTTATAGGACTAGCTACTCAAGAGGAGGATGCTTTGGATTTGAGGACAAATCCTCTTCAAGAGGGAGCGGATGATGGAGGAAGCCCATGGGCTAAGGGCCCAACCACTAGGGCTATGGCAAGGATGATGCATGAAGAGTGGGCCCAAGCCCAAGGAAAGCCCATCACTTTATTTTGTTGGGCTTTGTCTCAAGCCCATTAGATTAGGGTTAGTGTAGGATTGGGCCTTAGTGCCTTGTATTTCTTTTGACCTTGTATTTCCGGCCATGTAGCATAGGAATTTCATTTCATGGTCATTAGAATTTAGGGTTAATTAAGGTTGCATGTGAATTATCATTAGCATGTAATTAACTTAGCATTTGAGAGGCATTTCGGCCATGTGCACACATGCACATGGTGTGACTTAAATGCAACTCAAATGAGAAGCTAAATTACATGCCAAATGATGAATCACATGGAGGTTCCGGGTTTGACTCCTAAAATTTGAATTTTGAATTCAAATTTTAGGCGCCTAAGGTTAAGTAACCATACCATGGTTTTACTTAACCTTAGGCTAACCCAAGGAACCATTTAACCTAATTTTACCCTATATATTCCTTATGGCCGAGCATTGTATTCACTTTGCATTATATTGAATGAGTATTTCTCACATAGAATTCTCCTTCTCCGAAGTCACCTTACTCCTAGCTTCTACCCTACTTGAGAGCTTCTCCTTGTAGAGCTAGGACACCATTCTTCTTTGGACTTAGCTTGAAGCAAGCTTAGGTCACCTTGATCCTTTGTGGCGTCTCCATTCCTTGAAGTTTCTCCAAGGAATTCCGTGAAGGATTGAATCATCCATGTGCATCCAAGTGGAAGCACATCACAAATTGTCTTGGCTGTTTGTGTTTACATTGGACTCAAAGTGTGGCCTAGTTTTGACCTAGTCTATCTCCATAGAAACTAGTTCTACAAGGGTCATCAAAAGAAGACTAAGATAAGGAGGAGGAAGGTGACAAAAGAGATCTTCTCGGATTGGCTACCAAATCAAACACCAAGCACTTGAAGTTGCTGGAAATTTTTGTGGCTGTTGCACCTTACCAAGCCGTGAAGAACCATTGGAGACTTAATTCAAATTGTATTAATTAAAAAAAAATAGAGTATTAGTGACGGATTTAGAGACCAATTTTCCATCACTAATTTGAATTTTCATTACAAAAGTGGTCTCTAATTTCATCACTAATTTTGGTGGCTATTTTTGTGTTCCATTGAAGCCACTTGTTTACTTTTCTGTCCAGCTTTTAATTCATTTGTAATTGGCCATTTTTGGAGTGTCTTGGGAGTGTCTTTGGTACACAACCATCTCTCCTTAGGAACCGTAATTTTCGTTAGACTTGGTGGAAGTGGTCCTTGATTAGTCTTTGGTACCTCTCAAGCTTTCACCTTAGGAATCCGTGTAGGTTGTTTATTATTCTTACAATTTAATTTGTTTTAGTTCCTAATTCGTCTAGTTATTCAACATATCACAAATCACAAAAAAATATTTTCATTGAAAAGATTTTTGGTGAGGATTAACTACAAGGGGGATTAGTAATTTTTACTTGAAGAGGCTTGGTTATTAAGTGGCTCTTAGTAGCTCACCTCCCTCCAAAGTTCAATTTGTATACTTAGTCCTCAAAGTACTTAGTCTTAACCTTTAAAAATTGCTTTTAAAAAGTCTTTCATTAAACAAAATCTTTCACGTATAATGGAAGAATTTTCTACTCCTCATAGTGATAGTAATTCAAGTGACTACAATGACATTTCAAAGGTAGCACATGAATTAAGATCACTAAAGATTTGGAAAGAGCAAAACGCTAATCATAGACTTAAAGAAAAACTTGAAAGAGAGGCTCAACTTGCTCTTTTGGAAGAGAAAATTCGTCTATTAAAGGAAAAAGAAGAAAAATTGCACAATAGACACCGAAGTAGACATAGTTCTCAAGTTCATAGTTCAACCATAGGAGAATCCATGCATGATGATAGCCTAGCCTTAGGTGATCATTTTCAACAACCTCCTAGAAGAGTTCATAGGACCCGTAAAGCTAGGGAATCTAGGGTAGATCTCCCTTATTTTCATGGCAAAGATGATGTGGATGGGTACCTTGATTGGGAAATGAAGGTTGAACAAATCTTCACTTGCCATCAAGTGAGTGAAGAAAGAAAAGTGTCTCTAGCCACCTTGAGCTTCCAAGGCCACGCCATGTATTGGTGGATATCTCTTGTTAGGGATAGGCGCCTCCATAATGACCCTCCAATTCAATATTGGAATGAGTTAAGGAGTGTTTTGAGAAGGAGACATATTCCCTCATACTACACTAGGGAGCTTATCAATAAGCTCCAAAGACTCCATCAAAAGAACATGACTGTTGAAGAATATAGACAAACCATGAAGTTATATTTGATGAGGGCTGGCATTAGAGAGGAAGAGGACATTACCATTGCTAGATTTTTGAGTGGTCTAACTTTTGAAATAAGAGATAAGGTTGAGCTTTTACCTTATAGAGATTTGAATGACTTGGTACAACTTTGTATCAAAGTTGAACAACAAAATTTGAGGAAAAATTTCAAAACAAGCTCATACTCATCTTCTTATTTAAAGAATGACTACAAGAGGGACGGAAAAACTTTTGAGAAGAAAAATACTTTTGATTCCTCCAAAAATCTAGAGAAGGGTAAGACCAAAGAAGAAAAAGAAAAGAAAAACACCTCACACACTAGCACCAAATCTAGTGACATAAAGTGCTTTAAATGCCTTGGGAGAGGCCACATTGCTTGTCAATACCCTAATAAAAAGGTTATGATACTAAGGGGCCAAGACATTTATAGCAGCCAAGATGAAGCTACTACTTCTCCATCTTCAAGTGAGTATGAAGAAGAAGCAAGTGAGGGAGAGTCATGTAAGATCACTTACCCTTACAATGAGGAACTTCTTATGATGAAAAGGGTTCTCAATAACCAACCTAGTGATACACAATCCCAAAGAGAGAACATTTTTCACACAAGGTGTAACATTTCCAATAAAGCTTGTTCTCTAATTCTGGATAGTGGATCTTGGTGCAATTGTTGTAGCACTAGGATGGTTGAAAAGCTGGGATTAACTACCACACCCCATCTCAAACCTTATCAACTTCACTGGCTCAATGATGATTGGGATATTGTGGTTAATCAACAAGTGGAAGTATAGTTTTCAATTGGAAACTATCAAGATAAAGTCAAATGTGAGGTAGTTCCCATGGAAGCTTGTCATATTTTGTTGGGTAGGCCATGGCAATTTGATAAACAAACACACCATGATGGCCTAACTAATAAGATAACTTTCACTCACAAGGGTAAGAAGTTTGTGCTTCATCCTCTATCACCTTCACAAGTGATGGAAGATCAAGTACAAATGAAGACCAAACATGAGCAAGAGAAAGGAGTAGAAAATAAAAAAAATAAAAATAAAAAACTCTATGTACTATCCGTACCATCATGCCGAGCTCGAGCTCGGTATCATAGTGCAGGACGACCTCGAACATGCGCTGGGAGATCTCGGTCTAGACGAGATCCGCTATCTAATCATATCATAACTGACCTCAGGCCCAAGGCCCAACGAAACCCTAATTCACACTAAGGTACGTGCATTACTTATACAAGACTCATATTCACACAAACCCTAACTTTAGCATTGGAGTCTCTTTTGCAGGTACCACCCCCATCTTGGAACACCAAGCGTACCAGTGAAGGAGGCTCACCGACCTTACCCAGCGGATCAACTCCACCTCCGATCCCCGGTAAGAACATTTGGCGCCCACCGTGGGGCCGATCAAGACAGCTCTTATCGGCCACTCTTATGGTTTTCACCAGAAGCCATAGCAAATGCACAACAAACGACCTAGATCACACATCTAGCATGGATAGCGAAGCAGCATTGAGGAGACTGATCGAGCAGGTCGAGCAGATGCGGCAGCAACTGATAGAACTACTTGGAGGAGAATGATGTTCCTTCAAGTTCTCCATGCTTAGGACCGTGAACTCTTGAAGTAGACCTTGGAAGAAGCTTGAAACTCCATGAAGAACTCTTCAATGGAGGAGAAGCCTTAAGGTGATTCGGTTACTCCTAGCTTGTTGTAGAAGCTTGAGGAACCAAAGTTAAGGTTGAAGAACCTTAGGTAGGAACCTAGAGAGAAAATTCCCTACAATTTTAGAGAGACTCTTGAGAGAGAAATCTGAAGTTTATTTCTCAGATTTGTCAAAAGTGAGTACATGAGAGGTATTTACAAATTTATAGGGAGAGGTAGCTTCTAGGAGAAGCTAACCTTAACAATGGTTCACTAGGAACCATGGTAAGGTTTAGCTAACCTCCCACGGTTTAGGAAGCTTGTAGGAGAAGCTAACCTTGACCATGGTTCACTTAAGAACCATGGTAAGGTAAGCTTAACCTACTAAGGTTTAGAAGCTTGCAAGGTAAGCTTCAAAAACCTAGAAGTGTAGCTTAGAAATTCGGCCAAGGAAGAACAAATGAGCTAGGCGGCCTTGGTTCCAAATTGCTCCATGATTTATTTTGAAAATCCTTGATTTGGTTTAGTTAGGTTCATCATATGATGATGAGACCTAGCTAAATCAAATCTATGAAAAATTAGGAGAAAAATGAGTCCAATATGCAAAATTTTGCCTAGGCCCAACTCAAGCCCAATTTCTAAACACACTCCCTAGCTTTGCTAAATGCCACCCCTTTTTCCCTACTGAAAAAATACAAAATGAATGTTTCAACTAGGGAGGTTAAATGGAGCTAAACTCTCCAAGTAGCCTACCTTAAAATCGATATACAAACACTAGAAAAAGCAAGTAAAGTGCCTCACAAATACAAAGGCAAAAATGACCTTTACAAGAGACTATGTAAAAACTATACAATATATGCAAGTAGAACTAGGCCTTCTCTTTATGATTGAGTAGTCCAAGTGAAGAATACCTCGGGCTTGAAAAGCCCACTAGTCTTCAAGAGGTCCAACTCTTCTTGGATTCTTCTAGCCATAGCTCTAGTGACTGGGCCTTGGCCCATGGTCTATCATCCCCTCCTTCTTGAGAAGGATTTGTCCTCAAATCTGTAGGTTCATCTTCCTCATCATAACCTGCAAGGGGAATAAGATCACTCACATTAAAGGTGTTGCTTACTCCATAATCACTGGGAAGATCTAACCTGTAGGCATTATCATTGATTCTTTGGAAGACCTGAAAGGGACCATCTCCTCTTGGGTTGAGTTTAGACTTCCTTTGAGAAGGAAACCTTTCCTTTCTCAAAGGAAGCCAAACCCAATCCCCTTCCTAAAAAATGAGGTTTTTCTTTCCTTTGCTTCTATCCAAAGCAGTTTTCTCATTTTGTTGTTGTATATGAGTTTTAACCTTCTCATGCAGTTTCTTAACAAATTCAGCCCTAGATACCCCTTCTTTATGAAAATAATGAGAAGAATCTGGTAGGGGTATCAGGTCTAAAGGAGTAAGAGGGTTAAAACCATACATAACCTCAAAAGGTGAGATTTTGGTAGTCTTATGGACTACCCTGTTATAAGCAAATTCAATATGTGGCAAGTACTCATCCCAAGACTTATGGTTACCCTTAAGGACTACCCTTAACATTGTAGATAGGGATCTATTAACTACTTCCGTTTGCCCATCAGTTTGTGGGTGGCAAGTAGTAGAGAAAAGTATTTTAGTTCCTAGCCTACTCCAAAGAGTTTTCTAGAAATGGCTAAGGAACTTGGTATCCCTATCTGAAACAATGGTTTTGTGTAGACCATGAAGTCTAACCACTTCCTTGAAGAAGAGCCTTGCTATGTTGCTTGCATCATCTATTTTGTGGCAGGGTATAAAGTGGGCCATTTTACTAAATCTGTCCACTACCACAAAAATCGAATCCATGCCTCTCTGGGTCTTGGGCAAGCCCAAATTAAAGTCCATACTAATATCAACCCATGGAGAGTTAGCAACAGGCAAGGGTGTATAGGTGCCATGAGGCATTACTTTAGACTTTGCTTGTAAACAAGCTATGCATGTAGAGCAAAACCTCTCAACATCCCTTCTCATATGGGGCCAAAAGAATTTTTCTTTTAGAAAACTTAGAGTCTTTTCCACTCCAAAGTGCCCTATGAGACCACCCTCATGACTTTCTCTTACAAGGAGTTTTCTAATAGATCTTTGGGGTATACAAATTCGTCCTTCTTTATATAAGTATCCCTCAGAAATGTAGAAACCTCCTTGAGGCTTAACCAAGCATTGGGTATAATTTTCACTAAACTCCGAGTCATTGGAATATAATTCCTTAATGTGATCAAATCCCAAGATTTGAGATCCAAGGGAGATCAACAAAGTGTGTCTCTTAGAAAGGGCATCAGCCACAATATTATTTTTCCCTTTCTTGTACTTGATCACATATGGGAATTGTTCGAAAAACTCTACCCACTTAGCATGCCTTTAATTGAGTTTGCCTTGACCCCTCAAATACTTAAGTGACTCATGGTCACTATGAATGACAAACTCCTTGGGAATAAGGTAGTGTTCCCAAGTTTGAAGGGCCCTAACCAAAGCATAGAGCTCTTTGTCATAGGTAGGGTAGTTAAGAGAGGCACCCTTAAGTTTTTCACTAAAATAAGCAATAGGGTGCCCACCCTGTAACAAAACCGCTCCTATGCCAACCCCAGAGGTCATTTTCTAACTCAAAAGTTCTTGAAAAATCAGGAAGAGCTAGAAGAGGTGCATGGGTGAGCTTATCCTTTAAAGCTAGGAAGGCATTTTCTTGTTTCTCTCCCCATATAAATTCCACATTTTTCTTGACTAACTCATTTAATGGGGAGGCAAGTGTGGAGAAATTAGGAACAAACCTCCTATAGAAGCTTGCTAACCCATGGAAGCTCCTAATATCTCCAACACTTTTAGGAGTGGGCCATTCTTGGATGGCCTTGATTTTCTCGGGGTCCACATGAACCCCTTTTTTGCTAATGATAAACCTAGAAATACAACACTATCTACACAAAATGTACATTTCTCTAGATTACCAAAAAGTTTATTTTTCCTAAGAATATTGAAAACTTGCCTTAAGTGTCCTATATGATCACTTAGGCACCTACTATATATGAGAATATCATCAAAATAAACTACAACAAATTTACCTATACAATCCCTTAGAACATGATTCATGAGACGCATAAAGGTGCTAGGAGCATTGGTGAGTCCAAAAGGCATCACCAACCATTCATACAATCCAAACTTGGTCTTGAAAGCGGTTTTCCATTCATCACCCTCTTTAATTCTTATTTGATTATAACCACTTTTAAGATCAACTTTAGAAAATATGATGGCTCCATGAAGCTCATCTAACATGTCATCAAGTCTAGGGATAGGATGTCTATACTTCACAGTGATGTTGTTGATGGCTCTACTATCACAACACATTCTCCACTTGCCATCCTTCTTAGGAACCAACAACACTGGAACAACACAAGGACTTAAGCTCTTTCGAACCCAGCCCTTCTCCAACAACTCTTGGACCTGAGACTCTATTTCTTTTGTTTCTTGGGGGTTGGTCCTATAGGTACGCCTATTAGGTAGGCTAGCCCCAGGCACCAAATCAATTTGATGTTTTATTCCTCTTGATGGAGGAAGGCCCATTGGACCCTCGGGAGGAAATAGATCATCAAACTCTTTTAAAAAAACTTTTACCCCTTAGGTAAAGTCTCATGTTCACTAGATGTGGCAGTGCAAGAAAGAGTTCCTTTACAGATAAGGATATAAGAGGGTTGTTGAATCAAGAGGGTTTGTTTTGAAGAGTTATTCTCTTGAGTAACAACCTCTAGGGAGGGAACTCCTTTCTCCTTAGATTCCTCTTTATCCTTAAGTTTCACGGACCTTTTTTTTTTCTCTCTTTTTTCCTCTTTTTTTTGAAATATTTTCTCACTGTCTCTTTTGAGTTTCATCTGTGCTTGATCCTCAGCTACCTGCTGAGGAGAAAGAGGATGAAGCACAAATTTATTTTCCATATGTGTAAAGGTAATCTCGTTAGTAAGGCCATTATGCATGGTTTTCTTATCAAATTGCTATGGCCTTCCTAATAAGATATGACAAGCTTCCATTGGTACTACATCACATAGCACCTCATCTTCATAATTCCCAATGGAAAGCTTGACCTTTACTTGTTGGTTAACTGCTAAGTCATCATCCTCATTAATCTAATGGAGTTGATAAGGTTTAGGAGGGGGAATAGTAGTTAAGCCTAACTTCTCAACCAGCCTAGTGCTACAACAGTTGCACCATGAGCCACTATCAACAATGAGAGAACATGCACTGTTTAAAACTTTGCATCTAGTATGAAAAATGTTCTCCCTTTGTCATAGAGTATCACTAGGTTAGTTGTTGAGGAGTCTCCTAAGCATTAAGAGCTCCCCTTCATAAGGAAAAGTAGACTTTACACCTTCCTCTTGTTCACTTGCTTCTTCCTCACTATTACTAGAGGAAGTAGCAGCCTCATCTTGGCTACTATAAATGTCATGCCCCCTGTAGAAACCCAATTTTGTCCCGGGGGCATACAAACAAGATAGGACATCATAGGGCCCAAAAATCCAAATTAACTTTTTTTAGTGGACCGGAACGGGCCGTTCCCAAGTCCGGAACGGGCCGTTCCAAGGCTTCTCAATGGCCTAAAAATTATTATCTGGAACGGGCCATTCTAGACCAGAACGGGCCATTCCAAACCAAACAAATGGCCTAAAATCTGTACCTCGGAACGGGCCGTTCTGATTTCAGAACGGGCCGTTCTAGGGTACGAAAATGGTACATAACGTTCAGATTCGGAACGGGCCATTCCAAATCTAGAACGGGTCGTTCCGGCCCATATCTGATGCCTATAAATAGGAATCTCGGCCACAGTTTCAAGGGACCTCAAAAATTTCGTCCAAACTCCTTAGAGCACGAAATTTCTCTCTTTTTTCTCTCTCTCCCTCTCTTTTATATTTCTTGAGATTTTGTGAGGCATTGTAGTGTGAAAGGTTGCCACAAAGCCCCTAAAACCTCCATAGTTGAAGATCTAATAAAGCTTGTTACGAGGTATTACTCATCAATCTCTTGTTCTATCTTTCTTTTCTTTTATTTTATTTATTACTATAATAAACGTAATTATGTAGATATCTTAGGGGTTCACCGTGTAATTTAATTTTCTTGTAAATAATTATTAATATAGGGGATTAAATATTTAAACTATTAATTCTTATTATGTTATCTTCATCATAGGGTACCAATTTAGGGCGTTGTAGGGGTGCTTAATACCTTCCCTACACGTAACCGACCCCCGAACCCAATTCTGGTTATCAAGGCCATTATTGGACTTCTAAAAATCTTTCCTATTTCCAATGTTTTGAGTAAAACATTGGTGGCGACTCCATGAACTTATTTTCAAAACCATTGATTAAGGATTAGTCTGGCGTCCGGGCATTCCTTAATTGATGAGATCTTTAAAAGGATGTTTAAACCATTAGTCGCAAGATCAGAAATTTTCAGGTTGCGACACCCCCTCATGATCATGACCTTCTTTGTGGGGCATTGGGAGGCAATGTGGCCTCTCCCTAAACATTTAAAGCATTTAATATCACTAGTCCTAGAACTAGTGTGTGCAGTGTCTTTCCCCTTTCTTTTATCTTTTTCTGTTGCTAGACTCTTGGAGGTTTCAAAAGTTTTCTTTTTCCCAAAAGTTTTTCCCTCCTTCTTGGAATCTTTCTTTAGAAATGAAGAGTGGGAGCTATCTTTTTTATAAGATTTTCTCATTCTTTGTTGTTCTACCCTTACACAAAGTTGGACCAAGTCATTTAGGTCCCTATAGGGTAGTAGCTCCGCTTGGTCTCTTATTTCTAAATTAAGACCACTTAAGAATATAGCTACAGTTGTAGCTTCCTCTTCCCTTATGCATGCCCTCATCATTAAAAGCTCCATTTGTTGCCTGTAGTGTTCTACAGACATATCCCTTTGTTGGAGTCTTTGGAGCTTAAAATAAGCTCCCTCCCATAATAGGTGGGAATGTGCCTCCTTCTCATAGCACTTTTGAGATCATTCCAATATTGAATTGGAGGATCATTGTGGGCGTCTCTCTCTCTCTAGAGCTGTCCACCAATACATGGCATGCCCTTGGAAGCTAAGGGTAGCCAGAGGGACTTTTCTTTCTTCACTTACCCTATGGCAAGCAAAGAGTTGCTCAACTTTCATCTCTCAGTCTAAGTATATCTCCACATCATCTTTGCCAAAGAATTGTGGGAGATCAACTTTGACTTCCCTAGGTTTTGTGGACCTTCTAGGTGGAGGTTGGTAGTGTTCCCCTTGATTCATGCTTTCACTAGGGGATGTATAGTGGGATTGTGAGCTCCTACTCTTTTTCCTATGTTTTCTTATATCTCCTTTCAACTTTTCTTTTTCTCTTTGAATGGACTCTTACTTTTTCCATAGCTTAAGTGATTTGAGCTCTTTAGTGATATATGAAAGACTTTTTGGAGAGCCACCACTTTCACTATTGGAGGAATTTTGAGATATTTTAACACAAAAGATTTTTCCACAAAAAAATAGTTTTTATGAAAATAAGATTTTTTTGAAGTGCTTTAGACTTGGCACTTGGACGTCTAAGAGTACAAATTGAACTTTGGATGGAGGTGAGCTACTATCGAGCCACTTAATAACCAAGCCTCTTCAAGTAAAAATCTCTAAACCCCCTTGTACGTTTGCCTTGCACAAAGCAATTTTCACAAAGATCTTTTCTCAAAGAAAAATAACAAACAAGTGCCTAAGTGTACAATTATATGATGCTTGAAAACATAAAGGACAAGAAAACATAAATTGCTTGAAAACTTAAATGAATGAAAACATAAATTGCTTAAAACATAAATGACTTGAAAACTTAAAGACAAGAAAACATAAACTAGGCGTTGAAAGCAATTAAACCTAGGTGAGAGCTTGAAAGGCACCAAAGACCTTCAAGGACCACTCTCACAAGTACTACACAGTTTTACTATGAGAACTCTTAAGGAGAGATGGAGATACACCAAAGGCACTCGAAGACACTCTTTAATAAAGGCCTTGTACAAAAATTTGGAAATAAAAAAAGTACAAAAAAATTGAAATTCAAATTTTCTTCAAATGAAATGCAAATTCACACTCCACATGAAATGTAAATTCACATTCAAATGAAATTATTGGCTGCACTTAATTTCAATGAAAACAAATTAGCCACTAATTAGAGACAAATTTTAGAGATGGATTTTGTAAGGAAACAAGTTTTAAAAACTGAAAATTCCGTCACTAAAATTAGTCTCTAAATTTTCACAAAAATTTTCACAAATAATTTGGTTCTTTCTTGCTCCAATCCAGCCACCAAACTGCAGCCTCACAAGGTGTTTCACTCCTCTTTTAGAAGCAACCTTGACTTTGGTCACTTCTAGGTGTTTTCAAGAGCCTTGCCACCAAGAGAGAACAAGCTCCCTAAGCAACCACCAAAGCCTTCAAGTTTACTTCCTTTGACTTGGCCTCCTACACCTTTTAAGAAGCACTCAACCACCTTCAAGACTGGAATATTAGTGTAGAAACTGAAAATGCACAATTTAGAATGGCTACACCAAATGGTAGAATGAAATGAGACAAACTAGAAGGAGTTTCACAAAAATGAGAAGCAACAATTAAGGCTAATTTTGGAAAGCTAGCACACAAGAGATATCCTATCAAAGGCACTATAATGGATTACAAAACAAAAGCTAAGATTAGAAACAAAATTAAGACACAAATGATGTGGCTAGACCAAAAAATATGTAAGCAAACACACACCAAAACCGAGAGCTATTTTTACTAGATTTTTCACTCCTTTTGGCTTTTTCTTTTGCTATTTTCTTTCTTTCTTTTTGCAAAATATTTTTCACTCTTTTTATTTGAGTAATCAGGTGTTTAAATGCCTTTTGATCACTTATAAGTCTCGGCTTTAGGTTAGAAAAACTGCAGCAAAAATTTCACACAAAACAAGAGGTGTTCACATACATTTTGTACTAGTGCTTCACAATTTTGTAGTGTTTTTAGGTCAAATTTTTAAGCACTCATTCTTTTGTTTTTCTCATGCATTTAGAACACTTACACCTCTTTTTTGTCTCTGTTTTAATGTTTATAAAATTGTATTAGGTTTCAGCCACAACAAGACTCAAGGAAAAACCTAATAGGAATTAGTGTTTATGAATTTTTTTTTTGACAAAACTTGTAGACCCCTAAAATTGTCCGGGTCGGAAATAAGACTCAAAGACTCTCGAAGACCGAAGGAAAGTCAGCCGGAAGGACTCCTGGAAGACCCTAGGATGATTCTTTGTAGGTCTAGAAGTCTTAGAGTAGCTTAGAATAAGGGTATGTGAGGATTGGAGCTCAATACACCCTCCTAGAGGTTCAGTACAGCCGTACTGAGCCATTTGAACTACAATAATACGGCCGTAGTGAAATCAATACGGCCGTACTGTAGTTCAAAAACTCAGTACGGGCCGTATTGACCCCCTAGGCCGTACTGCGCCTCAATCCTATAAATAGGACGTCATTGGCACGTCCTCCTACACTTTTGGAGCATTCCTCCACCCTCTGGCTGAGTATTCTTGGGTTTTTGAGCTATTCTCTGCCCTAGAAATCTCTCCGGGAGCCGATCCGACTAAGTTCTTGAGTTCACGAGCCATTAGCTTGAGACTCGAACAAGTCGAAGGGAAATCTCTTTGATTTCCATAGTAAACATTATTTTTAGGGAAAGGAGCGAGCGAACGTGTAGTGGGAAGGAGCGCCAAAAAGCCTCCTAGATTCCTTTTTGAATATATAAAAGCACGCTTCGAAGGTTTCTTTCCAAATCCTTTCTTTTACCGCTTTTTTGATTGTTGCATTGCACGTTTAAAGCTTTCATCATGTAGATAGTTTACTTATAATCGTTCCAATAAATAGGGGTAGTTTAGTAATTTTACGCTATTATTTATGAAATAATCCGTCATAGGGAACCCGAAAGGGGCGTTGTGGGGTGCTAACACCTTCCCCGCACGTAATCGACTCCCTTACCCAACTCTGGTTGTAATGGCAAAAGTTGATTTGCGAAAATCAATTGCCTTATGTCTTTTTCCAATGTTTTGAGTAAAACATTGGTGGCGACTCCAGGAACCCCTTTTTGCGAAAACCACTAATCCATGGACGGTCCCGTTTGGGATTAATATGGATTGGTGAGAATCATTTAACAAAATTGTTAGTTCGATGAGGTCTCAGTTTGAGAATAAGTCGTTCTAACAATCCATCATTTTTCAAAACTAAAAAGAGTCTGACCATCGTCGCGAATGCCAATGTCCGTTTCGGCGGGTGGCGACAAAACTTTTAACAAGACATAATAGAAACCTAACTCTAGGAAATTTGCTAGAACTAATAGCAAATTAATAACTCAAACATGCAAAACAAAAGCACATATAGTAAGGTACATATTCAATAAGAAAAAGAAACAAAAATTTCGGACACCACAACACAAAGCAAAAATTAGGTCAAACAAGCTAGTCTAGGAATATTCAACATGCAAAGGACTATACATGACTTTCTAAGACAAACAAGAGATTCAAAACAAAATCTATGCTCAATGAATGTTGTCCAATCACGGACACATGTGAATGAATGGAGAAGACTCAAGAAAAAACAAAAATGCACAAGTTCAAGAGTACCTAAAAGCACAAAATCGAAATTGATTCACAAGATTAGGAACAAGGAAAAATGAATCAATTACTTCATACTTGACATATAGGATCCATGAAACATTGTATTAGAACTAGATCCATGCAGAAAACACAAGTTTAAGACATAGAAAAGGAAGATTAGACAACACGGATTCAAGTAGAAAAAGTTAGAAACAACAACCTCAAGAGCACTAGGCTTTAGATACCAAAAATTATGGAACTACTTGGAGGAGAATGATGTTCCTTTAAGTTCTCCATGCTTAGGACCGTGAACTCTTGAGGTAGACCTTGGAAGAAGCTTGAAACTCCACGAAGAACTCTTCAATGGAGGAGAAGCCTTAAGGTGATTCGGTTACTCCTAGCTTGTTGTAGAAGCTTGAGGAACCAAGGTTAAGGTTGAAGAACCTTAGGTAGGAACCTAGAGAGAAAATTCCCTACGGTTTTAGAGAGACTCTTGAGAGAGAAATCTAAAGTTTATTTCTCAAATTTGTCAAAAGTGAGTACATGAGAGGTGTTTACAAATTTATAGGGAGAGGTAGCTTCTAGGAGAAGCTAACCTTGACAATGGTTCACTAGGAACCATGGTAAGGTTTAGCTAACCTCCCACAGTTTAGGAAGCTTGTAGCAGAAGCTAACCTTGACCATGGTTCACTTAAGAACCATGGTAAGGTAAGCTTAACCTACTAAGGTTTAGAAGCTTGCAAGGCAAGGTTCAAAAGCCTAGAAGTGTAGCTTAGAAATTCGGCCAAGGAAGAACAAATGAGCTAGGCGGCCTTGGTTCCAAATTGCTCCATGATTTATTTTGAAAATCCTTGATTTGGTTTAGTTAGGTTCATCATATGATGATGAGACCTAGCTAAATCAAATCTATGAAAAATTAGGAGCAAAATGAGTCCAATATGCAAAATTTTTCCTAGGCCCAACTCAGGCCCAATTTCTAAACACACTCCCTAGCTTTGCTAAATGCCACCCCTTTTTCCCTACTGAAAAAATACAAAATAAATGTTTCAACTAGGGAGGTTAAATGGAGCTAAACTCTCCAAGTAGCCTACCTTAAAATCAATATACAAACACTAGAAAAAGCAAGTAAAGTGCCTCACAAATACAAAGGCAAAAATGACCTATACAAGAGACTATGTAAAAACTATACAATATATACAAGTAGAACTAGGCGTTCTCTTTATGATTGAGTAGTCCAAGTGAAGAATACCTTGGGCTTGAAAAGCCCACTAGTCTTCAAGAGGTCCAACTCTTCTTGGATTCTTCTAGCCATAGCTCTAGTGACTGGGCCCTTGGCCCATGGTCTATCAGCAGCACGATGCCGATCTACAAAACATGCGTGCCAAGCACGAAACTGACCTATCAGCGATGCATATCGCTAATGAGGTTGAGCTAGCAGCACTACGCGCTGAAAACGAGCAGATTCGCGCCCAGCTCCCTCGACGCCCTTTTGATCATCCTCCTCAGGCAAGCAACCCCCACGAGGAAGAAGGGCATTCGGTCTCTCAACCCCGGACTGCGACTAGGGCACTAACTCCACGACCTGCCACGCATCGGTCTCATGCACCGACGCACAAATCAGCCCATGAGGTCAGCAATGCTCCTACTCATGTCGTAGGGGATCAACCAACCTTCCGCCGTCATCCTTTTGTGGATGGCATTATGGAGACGCCACTTCCTCTCGGATGGAAGCCTCTTCACCTCGACCGCTACGACAGCACGACGGACCCAGACGAGCACATTGACCTGTACACCACACAGGTAAACCTCTAAACCAATAATAATGCTATTCTATGTAGGGTTTTTCTGATCTCGCTCAAAGAGGCTGCGCTCAACTAGTACACCCAGCTACCTACTAAGTCAATTGACAGCTTCGGCACCCTGGTTAGACGGTTCACAACACAGTATGCGACGAGCTGACCTCATTACATAACATCAGCTACCCTGTCCAGTCTCCGACAGGGTGACGACGAATCACTCTGGACGTTCATGGAACGATTCGCCACCATCTCGGTAAAGATCCAGAATCTGAATCCCGAGGTCGCTCTACACGCCATGCTCATGGCACTCAAGCCCGGATCGTTCGTCGACAGTCTATGTCGTGAAGCTCCTCGTGATATGGACGAGCTCCGTGCCCGTGCTGCTGGGTACATCCAAATGGAGGAACATTCTGTCTTCCGTGACCAGGTTCGCGGAAAATCACAAGCGAAACCTATAGTGGCCACAAAGACAAGATGAAGGTCACCAATGACAGCCAGTTCAAGAAAACTGCTCGGACAAACAAGGGGGGGAGATACGACTTCTACATTCCCCTGAATACGCCCCGAGTTCACATCCTGGAGGAGACCAGTAACAGCAACCTGCTCACCCTGCCGCCACCAGGTCACACTCCTAATAGTGCGGACAAGTCCAAACACTGTCAGTATCACAGAAACCACGGTCACACCACTAAAAAGTGCCGCACACTCTGAGACCGTATTGAGGAACTCATACAGGCAGGCCACCTCGGCCAATATGTCCAATGATAGTAGGGTCACCGAGGAGGCTATGGTGGACGAGGACGAGGCAGAGGTCGTGGTACGGGATCTCGCACGGACCAACCCTCTAGCTCTCAGCAAAATGCCAGTGAAGCGGTGCAAGCTGAGTTAAGCCAAGAAACAGGGTCAGCTCCCCTACAGGGAGTAATCAACACAATTACAGGTGGTTTCGTAGGGGAGACGCCAGCAGCTCGGCCCAAAAGAGACACCTGAGCAATATCAACAGCGTCCACTCCACCATCTCGGCCTCGCACCAAAGCTCACCGCTGATCACCTTCACCGACGACGACTATGCTGGCATCAGCCCCAATCAGGATGACCCCATGGTCATTGCCGTGGAGGTAGCTAATTGGGAGGTCCACAAGACGCAGATTGACCAAGGGAGCTCGGTTGACGTCCTATATTGGCCGACATTCCTTAGGTTAGATATACCTCACACTCTCATCCAACCTCACACAGAGCCCCTAGTCAGTTTTGCAGGAGAGCGAGTACACACTCGGGGATACGTGGACCTGCTGACAATTTTCGAGACCTCACTGGACACAAGGCAGATAATGGTCCGATACCTCCTCGTGGAAGCCAACACCTCCTACAATATAATCATTGGGAGGCCGACCTTGAACCAACTCGCCATGAAATTCCCAGGGAGTGATGGGAAGATTATTTTTGTCAAGGAAAACCAGAAGACAGCTCGGCAGTGCTACACCGAGAGTCTGAAAATCTCCTCATCCAGCGAGCGATGCAAGAGAAATCCTCCTACAATGGCTCACATCAACCACGTGGAGATCACTGACCTCGACCTGAGGTCCGATTCCCATGATGATCGACCAAGTCCCATCGATGAGCTCGATGACCTCCAGATCGGAAAAATCCTGGGGCAATGCACGAAGATTAGTAGGCAGTTGATCCCGGAGTTACGGCAACAGCTTGAAGCCAAAATTTCCAAGAATGCCGACCTCTTTGCGTGGTCTAGTGCCGACATGCCAGGTATAGATGCTAACCTCATCTGTCACAGGTTAGCAATTCACAAGGAGGCGAAACTTGTGGCTCAGAGGAAGCGGAAGGTCAGGGGTGAAAGGCGGGAAGCCATCATCACCAAGAAACAAAAATTGTTGAACGCTGGCTTCATCCGTGAGGTCAAGTACACCACATGGCTGGAAAACGTGGTACTCGTAAAAAAGAGCTCGAGAAAGTGGCAGATGTGCTTCGACTACACCGACTTGAACAGAGCATGCCCCAAGGACTCGTACCCCTTGCCGAGCATTGACAGGCTGGTCGACGGAGCATCTAGGCATGCCCTCCTCAGCTTCCTTGACGCCTACTCTAGGTACAACCAGATAATGATGTACCCACCTGACGAGGTGCATACATCCTTCATCACCGACCACGCCAATTACTACTGTCGAGTGATGCCCTTCGGTCTCAAGAACGCAGGGGCCACTTACCAGCGACTGATGGACAACGTTTTCCACCAACAGACCAGGCGGAACATGGAAATATATGTTGACGACATGGTGGTCAAAACCACCTCGGCCGCAAACCATGCTGCCGACCTTACCGAGGTGTTCGGCTAGATCAGGAGACACAACATGTGTCTCAATCCAGAGAAGTGCGTCTTCGGCGTCCAGGGAGGTAAGTTCCTTGGTTTCATGATCACTAGCAGGGGGATCGAGGCCAACCCGGAAAAGTACAAAGCCATCATTCAAATGCAGAATCCCCAGACGGTGAAAGAAGTCCAACGCCTGGCAGGAAGGTTGGTCTCACTGTCCTGTTTCATCCCCAGACTCGCGGAGAAGGCAGGACCAATTTTCACCCTGCTACAAAAACCAAAAAACTTTGAGTGGACAGAACAGTGTGAGGAAGCTTTCTGAAGCTTCAAAACCTTTCTCACGAGCCCGCCAATCCTGCAGAGGTCAGATCACAAAACCGACCTCCTCCTCTACTTGGTCGTAGCAGAAAACGCCATCAGTGCAGTTATAGTACAAGAACACCAGAAAGTGCAGACGCCGATCTACTTCATCAGTCGAGTCCTCCAAGACGCGAAGAAGCAGTACCAAATGATCGAGAAGCTGGCACTAGCACTTGTCATTGCAGCTCGGCGCCTCCGACCCTACTTCCAAAGTCACTAGGTGGTAGTCAAAATCGACTACCCCATCAAGCAAATTCTGAGAAAGCCCGAGCTTGCCGGACAGGTGATTGCCTGGTCAGTAGAATTGTCCGAGTTTTTAATCCAGTACGAAATTCACGGCGCCCTGAAAGCTCAATGCCTGGCCGACTTTGTAGCCGAGCTCACACCTACCTCAGTCCAAGAACCACAGGTATGGACTTTACACGTTGATGGGTCCTCCAACTCTAAAGGTGGTGGTGCAGGTATCATCTTGGAAGGACCAAACCAAGTCACTTTGGAGCAATCCCTCAAGTTCAGCTTCAAGGTAACCAACAACCAGGCAGAGTATGAGGCACTTCTCGCAGGGCTAAGGTTGGCTCATGACCTAGGAGCTCAGAGAGTGAGTTGCAACAATGACTCGAAACTCATGGTAGAGCAACTCAACAAAACATACCAGGCCAAGGACGTTCTCCTCCAGCGGTATTTCCATATGGCATCACAACAGATCTTGTCCTTCGATGAGTTCACTATACAGCATGTACCGCGAGAACAAAACACCAGAGCTGACCTCCTATCAAAGCTCGCCAGCACCAAACACCCTGGACAACATCAGACCATCATCCAGGAGACCTTGCACTCACCCAGCCTGGACGACAAGGTCGTCAACACTAGCGATAGTGAAGACCAGGGATGGATGACAGGCATTTGGAGCTACTTGAAGGTAGGAGTTTTGCCCAAGGACGGGGACGAAGCTTGGAAGATGAGGTTGAGGTCGGCCAAGTTCGTGGTGATTTGCGATGAACTATTCAAGCGTGGCATCTCCACCCCACTGCTCAAGTGCTTAACTGTACCTCAGGCAGCCTATGTCATCGAGGAGATCCACTGGGGCATATTTGGCATGCATTCCGGGGCATGCTCAATGGTGACCAGAGTACTCTAAGCAGGATACTACTGGCCCACTTTAAAATTAGATTGTCAGGACTATGTACAAAGATGCAAAGAATGCCAGCAGTTTGGTAACTCACATCGGCAGCAGTAGACACCCAATTTCGTCCGGGAGCATACAAACAAGAGAATGGACCTCTGTTACGAAGGGAAAGAGCTCCCAAAGCAAGCAAACATCAAGATAGGACATCAGAAGGCCCAAAGGACCAAATTAATTATTTTTAAAGGCCCAGAACGGGCCGTTCCAAAAACGGAACGGGCCGTTCCCAAGTCCAGAACGGGCCATTATCGAATTGGAACAAAAAGCCTATAATTTGTAGGCTAGAACGGGCCGTTCCAATCTTCTAAAAAGGGCTTTTAACCTTAACTGGAACGGGCCGTTCCAAGTTATAAAAATGCCTAAAAACTCTTTATTGGAACGAGCCGTTCTGGTATATGAAAAGGGGCCCAAAATTTGTACCCAGAATGGGCCGTTCTCATTTCAGAACGGGTCGTTCTGGTTCCCCGGAACGAGCCGTTCTGATTTCAGAACGGGTCGTTCTGGTTCCCCGGAACGAGCCGTTCTGATTTCAGAACGGGCCGTTCTGGGGTACAAAAATAAGGCTCAACGGCCAGATCCAGAACGGGCCATTCCGATTTTGGAACGGGCCATTCTGGACCCTTTCTGAAGTCTATAAATAGACTGTTGGGGCTCATTTCTCAGGACTCCAAAATTTCGTCCAAACTTCCTAGAGCACGAAATTTCTCTCTTTTTCTCTCTCCCCCTCTCTTTTGTATTTCTTGAGATTTTGTGAGGCATTTGTGTAGTGTGAAAGGTTGCCATAAAGCACCTACAATTTCCATATTGGAAGATCTAACAAAGCTTCTACGAGGTATTTTAATCAATCTTCTTCTCTCTCTTTTATTTCTTATATTTGATAAATATTCTTTATAATAAAGAGCAATCATGTAGATATTCTACAGTCAATTGTTTAATTTAAATTTTAAATCATGTAAATAATCATCAATAAAAGGGGATCTAATATTTAAAGAAATTATTTCTTATCGCATTAACTTCCTCATAGGGTACCGATTTAGGGCGTTGTAGGGGTGCTTAAGACCTTCCTTACACGTAACCGACCCCCGAACCCAATTCTGGTTATCAAGGCCATTATTGGATCTTTTAAAAATCTTTTCTTTTTCCAATGTTTTGAGTAAAAGATTGGTGGCGACTCCATAGAACCTATTTTCAAAACCATGGATTGATGATTAGTTTGGTGTCCGGGCATTCCTTAATTAACGAGACTTTTAAAAGGATGCCTAAACCATTAGTCGCGAGATCGGAAATTTTCGGGTTGCGACAGCAGCCACCCGAAACTCTTCACCAAATGATGTCGTTATGGCCTTTCTCCCAGTGGAAAATGGACATACTAGGACCATTCCCCCCTGATGGAGTTGAGTTGAAGAAGATTGATGAACTTCAACACCTCCATGCTTAGGACCGAAATGCTTTGAGGTTGACTCTAAGAGAAGCTCGAAATTCTCCTTGAAGAAGCCTTCAATGGAGGAGAAGCCTTGAATGGAGGTTCGGTTACTTCAAGCTTGAAGTAGAAGCTTGATGAACCAAGACAAAGTTTGAATAAACTTTGAGAGAAACCTTAGAGAGAGAGTTCTCCACGGTTCTAGGGACTCTTGAGTGAGAGAGAAATCTGATTTCTATTCTCATAAATCTTCAAAAGTGAGTACAAGAGAGGTAATTACAAATATATAGGGTAGAGGTAGCTTCTAGGAGAAGCTAACCTTAACCATGGTTCACTAGGAACCATGGTAAGGTATACTTAACTCCCACGGTTTAGCTTAGCTTGTAGGAGAAGCTAACCTTGACCATGGTTCACTTAAGAACCATGGTAAGGTAAGCTTACCTTACTTGAGTTTAGAAGCTTGCAAGGCAAGCTTCAAAACTCAAGAAGTTTAGCTTGAAATTTTCGGCCAAAGGAGGACAAAGGAGCTAGGCGGCCTTGGACTAAGTTTGCTCCATGAATTAATTTGAAAATCTTTGATTTGATTTAGTTAGGTTCATCATATGATGATGAGACCTAGCTAAATCAAATCTATGAAAAATTAGGAGCAAAATGAGTCCAATATGCAAAATTTTTCCTAGGCCCAACTCAGGCCCAATTTCTAGTCACACCCTCAAGCTTTGCTAAATGTCACCCCTTTTTTCCTACTGAAAAAATACAAAATGAATGTATCAACTAGGGAGGTTAAATGGAGTTAAACTCTCCAAGTAACCTACCTTAAAATCGATATACAAACACTAGTTAAAAGTAAGTAAAGTGCCTCACAAATACAAAGGCAAAAAGTGAACCTATACAAAGAAACTATGTACAAATATATGAAAAGGTCTTGAAGATCATCCCATTCCTCTTGGTTCTTTTAGGATATCACCTCTTGGATTCCTTGACCTTGGCCATAGTCTATCACCCCCAGCGAAGGGTCAGCTCAAGTTCTTCCTGGTGGCAATCGACTACTTCACCAAGTGGATCGAGGCATGGCCACTCGCTAAGATCACCACTGAGAACATACGAAAATTCACCTAGAAGAGTATCGTATGCAGGTTCAGGATACCCCATTCCCTCGTTATTGATAACGGCCGACGGTTCATCGTGCAGGACTTCGAAGACTTTCTTCGGGAACTCGGAGTCAAGCATCTTCCGACCTCAGTGGAACATCCGCAAACTAATGGTCAAGCCGAAGCAGCTAACAAGGTGATACTCTGAGAACTCAAAGAAAGCCTCAGGAATGCCAAGGGGCAATGGGCTGAGGAACTTCCTAGCATCCTCTGGGCATACCATTGCACCCCTAGTCAACAACGCAAGAAATGCCTTACAGGCTGACTAACGGAGTTGATGCAATGATTCCAGTAGAAATCGGAGAAACATCTCACCGACGCCAAGGCTTCAACAACGAGCAGAACGCTCGAGAGTTAGCAGCCGATCTTGACCTAGTGAATGAGCTCAGAGACAAAGCTCAAATCCACGAAGAAGCCTGCAAGCTCCGAGCTTCCAGAAGATACAATACGCGAGTATGACCTCACTCTTTCCGAGTTGGCGACTTGGTGTGGCGTTTGGTAGGCGAAGCTCGGAAAGACACATCAGATGGAAAGCTTGCACCCACCGGGGGTGGCCCATTCCAAGTTGTAGAAAACTTGGAAAATGGAGCATACCGACTGTAGGAACTCAGCCGAAAATCCATACCGCAAACTTGGAATGCCACGCATCTCAAGTTTTACTTTAGTTAACTTTGTACGAATGAGTTGTGCACTCTTTTCCTGCCTCAGCTTTTATCCCAAAAAACAAAAAAAATGGGTTTTGGCTGAGAGGGTTTTTAACGAGGCACATACAAACAATCAATAAAATAACTCATTCAGTTCTATTCATATTCTCTTAGTCTTATATCATTTCGCCGTAAGATGCTTTATGCTAACCCGAGGTCGAGTTCGAACCTTAATGCGTTTTTCTTAAACCCGAGGTCGAGTTTGAACCTTAATGCATTTTGCTTAAACCCGAGGTCGAGTTCGAACCTTAATGCATTTTGCTTAAACCCGAGGTCGAGTTCGAACCATAATGCATTTTGCTTAAACCCGAGGTCGAGTTCAAACCTTAATGCGTTTTGCCTAAACCCTAGGTCGAGTTCGAACCTTGGCACGATCACATTCAAGGTCGAGTTCGAACCTTCATTCAATTCATTCTACCTTAGTCCGAGGTCAAGTTCAAATCTTGGTATAATCCGCCCGAGGTCGAGTTAGAACCTTGGCACGATCACATTCAAGGTTGAGTTTTAACCTTCATTCAATTCATTCTACTTTAGTCTGAGGTCGAGTTCGAATCTTGGTATAGTCCGCCTGAGTTCGAATCCGAACCTTGGCACGATCAAGTCAAGGTCGAGTTCGAGCCTTTATTCAATTCATTCTACTCTAGCCTGAGGACGAGTACGAGCCTCGACAAGGTCGAGTTTGAACCTTACTAAGAATTACCTTACGTAAAATCAAGGTCGAATTCGAACCTCCATACAAATCATTCTACTTCAAACCGAAGTCAGGTTCGAATCTCGATATCATCAGCTTGAGGTCGAGTTCGAACCTTTGTGTGATTTACCTTACGTCAGATCGAGGTCGGATTCGAACCCTAACACGATCTATTTCACCCTTAAGCCAGGGTCGAGTTCGAACCTTGGTACAATTTACGAGTTCGAGCTGAAGAATAAATTAGTCACATCAGGACAAAATTGAGCCCCGGAAAAATGCAAAGAAAGCACAAAATCACACAAGTTCGAAAAACAAAAGAACCATGGAATATATACACAATGGCGTTCACAGATTTCAACACAGGAATTCAAGCAAAAAATATAAAGCGAAGAAAAATAAGCTAAGTTATTACAAAAGTGGCCTAGGCGGAGGCATTTTCACTTGAGCTCTCCTCGAGGTCATCCTCCTTCACCAGTTTTCCAAAGCAGACCTCTTTCTCCACATGCATAGCAGAGAAGTCGAACCCCGAAGTAGGAAGCCTAGCCTGGCGAGCTGCTTTGAGGAATCCCCTCTTATGCTGAAGTATGACAGCCTGCTCGGTCTCCTCGAGCTTCTTCTCTAGCCCCACCCTCGCCGCTTCCAGCCCTGCAAGGTCCACCCTCAAAGCGGCCACCTCCTCCTCTTTACCACCAAGAAGCACCTCGTCACAGAGACGCTTCTCGGCCGCTGCCACTAGGACCGCCTTTAGAGACATCACCTCGTCTTCCAGGGAGCGCACCTGACCTCGAGAGGACTTCACCTCATATTCCAAAGAACGCACCCGTTCTCGAGAAGAGGTGGCAAGCTCCTGCAGCTCACTCACCTAGGAAACATAAGACTCATTCGACCGCAAAGCAATCTCCAGAGACTTCTGCACCCTCGAGAGATCTTCCCTTGTAACCTGGAGCTCCGCCTCATTCTGCCCCTTGGCCTCGCCAAGGGAGACCCTCAAAGCCCTGTTCTCCTCCTCCAACAGCTGGACACGGGCCCTCATTTTCTCAAGGTCCTTCTGCTGCTTGGCCCACTTGTGCTTTCAGTGATCCACAATGGCCATGCTCCTTTGCAGGAAGACCTCAACAGCATCCAGACCCCCCACCGGCCCGGCCGACTCGATCATAGCTTGACCGGTCATGGTCAGCGAGCTCCGGGAGAAGAACTTCTCCGAGGTCACCCCTGCGCTCCATAGAGAATCTATCTCCTCCGAGGCGCTCACGTGGTCTAGCCCCACCTGGGAGGAACCCTTTACGAAGCGCTGGGCGAAGTATTGGGTTCTAGGAGCCCCCTTGGACTTACCGGACAGCGGCGCCGAAATCGCTGGTGCAGAGGTTGGGACCTCAGAACTCGGCCCCTTGCCACGATTGGAATTTCCAGACGGCGGCGCCGAAGTCACTAGTGTAGAGGTTGGGACCTCAAAACTCGGCCCCTTGCCACGAGCCCCGGCAGCAGCAGAAGCAGTAACAGGCGTCCCCTACTCAACAACAAGAACACCCGTCTCGAGCCCCTCCGAGCTCGGGGCCTTGGGATACCTTAAAAGAACCAAGAGGAATGGGATGATCTTAAAGACCTTTTTCATATATTTTGTACATAGTCTTTTGTATAGGTTATTTTTGCCTTTGTATTTGTGAGACACTTTACTTGCTTTTTCTAGTGTTTGTATATTGATTTTAAGGTGGGCTACTTGGAGTGTTTAACTCCATTTAACCTCCTTAGTTGATACATTCATTTTGTATTTTTTTAGTAGGGAAAAGGGTGTGACATTTAGCAAAGCTTGAGGGTGTGATTAGTAATTGGGCCAGAACTGGGCCTAGGCAAAATTTTGCATATTGGACTCATTTTGCTCCTAATTTTTCATAGATTTGATTTAGCTAGGTCTCATCATCATATGATGAACCTAGGAGAACTTTCTCTCCTAGGTTTTCTAGCAAAGTTTCTCAACTTTGCCTTGGTTCCTCAAGCTTCCTTCACAAGCTTTAGGAAGTGGCCGAACCTCCTCTAAGACTTCTCCTCCATTGAAGATTCTTCAAAGGAGTTTTCAGAGGCCTCAAAGTGTCAACCTCAAGAAGCATCACGGTCCAAGCATGGAACTATTGGAGAACATCAATTTTCTTCACCTAGCTCCATCATTTTTGGTATCTTGAGCCTAGTGCTCTTGAGGTTTTGTTTCCAAACTTTTTCTACTTGAATCCGTGTTGTTCCTTCCTTATTTTTGTCTAAACTTGTGTTTGCTGAATGGATCTATGTCTTCTAAATTTTTTGATGGATCCTATATGTCTAATATGAAGTAATTGATTCATGTTTGCTTGTTCCTATTCTTGTGAATCAATTTCGTTTTTGTGCTTTAGGTACTCTTGTGCTTGTGCTTTTGATTTTTGCTTGAGTCTTCTCCATTCATTCACATGTGTCCGTGATTGGACAACATTCATTGAGCATAGATTTTGTTTTTGAATCTCTTGTTTTGTCCTAGAAAGTCATGTGTAGTCCTTTGTATGTTGAAACTTCCTAGACTAGCTTGTTTGACCTAATTTTTGTTTTGTGTTGTTGTGTCCGAAATTTTTGTGTCTTTGCTTATTAAATCTGTACCTTACTATATGTGCTTTTGCTTTACATGATTGAGTTCCTAATTTGCTATTAGTTCTAGCAAACTTCCTAGAGTTAGGTTTCTATTATGTCTTGTTAAAAGTTTTGTCAAAAAAAATTGTTAAACACTTCTCCTATTAGATTTCTTTGTGTCTTGTTGTGTGGCTGAAATCTTTTGCAATCTTTTGAGCCTTAAAACAGAGACAAAACAGAGGTGTGAGTGTCTTAAATGCATGAGAAAAACAAAAGAATGAGTGCTTAAAAATTTGACCTAAAAACAATACAAAATAGTGAAGCACTAGTTACAAAATGCATGTGAACACCTCTTGTTTTGTGTAAACTTTTTGCTGCAGTTTTTCTAACCTTGTACCGGAGAGCCGTATCGGTCACGTGGGCCAACACGTGCCATTTCGTCAGACACTCATGCATAGTAAGCCACGTACAAGCATTACCATCAAAGTCGGCTCGGCATGAGGCCGAGAACCGACATCAGTCTGGTTAATGCCAATATGGACCATCATCACTCATCGAGTCGGCTCGGTCAAGTACCGTTCCAACATAGGTCAAATCGGAAGTATACAAGCTGCCATATACAGACTAGACGGCTCGGTCATTTGCCGTTCCGACTAGTATTGAATAGTCGGCTCGGCCTCTTGCCGAAGGGTTAAACAAGTTATAACGGTAATCACAATTAAGAAAGGTAAGTACATGATTAAAGCCTAACAACCAATTAGTACCGTATTACCTAATTTGGTAAATATCTGAGAGGGCCCATCACGCTCAGGCCCATGTCAGATACTATAAATAGGTCACACATAACAAGGTATGTCACTGTTCATTAATTATCCTAGAATATCGTGCTTATCCTGACTTGAGCGTTGGAGTGCCTTTTGCAGGTACCTCCCCCCTCTGAAGAATCCGTTTGAAGTATCCGTTCGGCCCTTCTTACCAAGAAAACTGAGAATTCTAAGTGTTCAAAAGGCAATTAAACTCCTGAACATTAAAAGAAAATGAAGTGAAAAATATTTTGCCAAAAAGAAAAGAAAGAAAAAGCAAAAGAAAAAGCCAAAAAGGAGTGAAAAGTTGAAATGTGTTGCTCTCGGTTTTGGTAATCTTTTTTCCTATAAATTTTGTGACCAGCCACATCATTTGTGTCTTATTTTTGTTTCTAATCCTAGCTTTTGTTTTGTAATCCATTCTAGTGCCTTTCCTAGGTTACTCTTTGTGTGCTAGCTTTCAAAATTCACCTTAATTTTTGCTTGTCAATTTTGTGGAATTCTTTCTAGTCTTGTCTCATTTTCTTCTACCAATTGGTGTAGTGATGGAGATGGTAAGGAAGAGTGATGAATGTTCTTCTCCTTAGCTCTCCTTATGCACGGATCTTCTTCAAGGAGATGGAAACCACAAAGATGAACACTAGATGGAGGAAGAATCTCAGATATAGAAGAGGCTTAAGCCTTGGATGGAAGCATCCAAGCTTAAGGTGCAAGGGAAAGCTCACTTCAAAGAGGAGGAAAACCTAGTAGGGTTCCTAAGGTGAAGCTTTCTCTCATGGTGACTCTTGAACGAAATTTGGCTGAATAAGCTCTCAAATTTCATTATTCTCAAAAGTCAATACAAAAATGTGAAGGGAGGACTTAAGTATGCACGGAAATGAAGCACATAGGCACCTAAACCAAAGCTACACAAATTGGCGCCTAAAGTTTGAATTCAAATTTGAAATTTGAATTCAAACTTTGGTGCACATGTGTAAGTCCGAAAATTTAGGTACCAAGGTGCATTTAGGTCTGATTTGAGAGTCATTTAGGGTTAATTTGAGTGTCACATGTTCAGCCACCAATGGTGCAAAACATGTGACTCAAATGTAACTTAAATGGCTTCCAAATTAAACCTAGTTTAACCTAATTAGCATACTTTAGTATTCCTTGTATTTTCCTATTCTAATGACCTAATTACATTGGTCAAACAATTACAATGGAAAGGAAAAATTACAAGAATGAAAATGAGCCCAATATTGGGTACCAAAAGCCCAAAGGCCCATGAAGCCCAAAACTAGGCCCAACAAGCCTAAAACCTAAAATGCTACTCTATGTGGTCCAAAATACAAGACCAAAATATATGATACCTATACTAACATGATGTATACAAAACATATGAAAATAGCTATAACAAAATATGGCCCATGAAAAGTTCAACTTGGGCCTTCCCAGGCCCATCAGGCCCATTGGGCCCTGACTGGCCCAAACCTTCATGTCTAGCCAACTCCTCTTGGCTCCTTCAATATGTCACCTCTTGCCTTCCTAGGCATGATTCCATCATGTAGCTATTTTAAATTGTTACTTTTCAGTTTTACACTAATATTCTAGTCTTGAAGGTGGTTGAGTGCTTCTTAAAAGGTGTAGGAGGCCAAGGCAAAGGACATCCACTTGAAGGCTTTGGTGGTTGCTTAGGGAGTTTGTTCTCTCTTGGTGGCTAGGCTCTTGAAAACACCTAGAAGTGACTTAAGTCAAGGTTGCTTCTAAAGTGGAGTGAAAACACCTTGTGAGGCTGCAACTTGGTGGCTGGATTGGAGCAAGAAGGAGCTAAATCATTTGTGAAAATTTTTGTGAAAAATTAGTGACCAATTTTAGTGACGGAATTTTTGGTTTCTAAAACTTGTTTTTCCTTACAAAATCCGTTACTAAAATTTGTTTCTAATTAGTGGTTAATTTTTTTTCTTAGAAACTAAGTGCAGCCACTAATTTCATTTGAAAGTAAATTTACATTTCATTTGGAGTGTGAATTTGCATTTCATTTGAAGAAAATTTGAATTTGAATTTTCTTGTAATTTTTGTACAAGGCCTTTATTAAGGAGTGTCTTGGAGTGCCTTTGGTGTATCTTCATCTCTCCTTAAGAGTTCTTATAAGTAAATCTCGTGTAGTACTTGTGAGAGTGGTCCTTGAAGGTCTTTGGTGCCTTTCAAGCTCTCACCTAGGTTTAAATTGCTTACCACGCCTAGTTTATGTTTTCTTGTCTTTAAGTTTTCAAGCACTTTATGTTTTAAGCAATTTATGTTTTCAGTCATTTAAGTTTTCAAGCAATTTATGTTTTCTTGGCTCTTTATGTTTTCAAGCATAATATAAATTGTACACATAGGCACTTGTTTGTTATTTTTCTTTAAGAAAAGATCTTTGGAAAATTGATTTGTGCAAGGCAAAAGTACAAGGGGGTTTAGAGATTTTTACTTGAAGAGGCTTGGTTATTAAGTGGCTCTTTAGTAGCTCACCTCCCTCCAAAGTTCAATTTGTACTCTTAGACCTCCAAGTGCCAAGTCTAAGCACTTCAAAAAAAAATATTATTTTCATAAAAACTATTTTTGGTGTGAAATATATATTCTTGCATTAAAATGTCTCAAGATTCCTCCCATAGTGAAAGTGATGGCTCTCCAAAAAGTCTTTCATATATCACTAACGAGCTCAAATCACTTAAACTATGGAAAAAGAAAGAGTCCATTCAAAGAGAGAAAGAAAAGATTGAAAGAGAAGGACAACTTGCTTATTTAGAGGAAGAATTGAGGATTTTAAAACAAGAAGAAGAAAAATTGAAAGAAAGTATGAGAAAACATAGAAATAAAAATAGGAGTTCACATTCACAATACACATCTCCTAATGAAAGCCTTAATGTGGGTAACCATTATCAACCTTCCCCCAAAAGAACTATTAAACCTAGGGAATCCAAGGTGGATCTCCCTCAATTTTTTGGGAAGGATGATGTGGAGGCCTACCTTGATTGGGAGATGAAGGTAGAACAACTCTTTGCTTGCCATAGGGTAAGTGAAGAAAGGAAAGTTCCTCTTGCAACCCTTAGCTTTCAAGGGCATGCAATGTATTGGTGGACCTCTTTGGAAAGAGAAAAACGTCTCCACAATGATCCTCCTATCCAATATTAGAATGATCTTAGGAGTGCATTGAGGAGGAGACACATTCCCTCTTACTATGGCAGGGAGCTTATGAATAAGCTCCAAAGGCTCCAACAAAAAGATATGACTGTTGAACAATATAGGCAACAAATGGAGCTATACATGATTAGGGCATGTATTAGGGAAGAGGAAGACACCACTGTAGCTAGATTCCTAAGTGGTCTTGACTTAGAGATTAGAGACCAAGTGGAGCTACTATCCTACAGGGACTTAAATGATTTAGTCCAACTTTGTGTAAGGGTAGAACAACAAATGTTGAGAAAATCTTCTTCTAAAAGAGAAGGCTCCCACTCTAGATCTCTTAAGAAAGACTACATGGAGGAGGAAAAATCCTTTGAAAAGAAAAATATTTTAGAACCCTCCAAGGAATTAGCTAAGAATAAAATCAAAGAGAAGGGTAAAGGTACCCACACTCCACACACTAGAACAAAGACTAGTGATATTAAATGTTTCAAGTGTCTAGGGAGAGGCCACATTGCTTCTCAATGCCCTACAAAGAAAGTCATGATCTTAAGGGGGCATGACACTTATAGTAGTCAAGAAGAGACTACTACCTTCTCTTCTAGTGAGAGTGAGGTTGAAACAAAGCTTCAAAGGACCAAAGTGGAGCTAGTTTATCCTTATGAAGGAGAGCTCCTAATGCTTAGGAGAATCCTTCATAATCAACCTAGTGGTACCCTATCACAAAGAGAGAACATCTTTCATACAAGATGTAATGTTTTAAATAATGCTTGTTCTCTCATTGTTGATAGTGGTTCATGGTGCAACTGTTGTAGCACTAGGTTGGTTAAAAAGTTGAGTTTAATTACTATGCCGCATCCTCAACCTTATCATTTGAAATGGCTTAATAAGGATGGTGACATAGTAGTTGACCAACAAGTGAAGGTCAAGTTTTCCATTGGGAAGTATGAGGACCAAGCTTTATGTGATATAGTACCAATGGAAGCTTGTCATATTTTGTTAGAAAGACCATGCCAATTTGAAAAGAAAACTGTACACGATGGTCTTACTAATGAAATTACCTTCACTCACAAGGAAAAGAAATGTGTACTTTATCCTCTCTCACCTCAACAAGTGGCTGAGGATCAAGCACAAATGAAAAACAAAAGAAAAAGAGAAAAGGTAGGGAAGAGTAAAGAGGAAGAAATATCCTCTAAGGTAATTATGCCTAAAGAGAATTGCTTTATCACTAAAGAACCTATGAAAACTATTCTCTTTATTCATAAAGACCTTAACTCTTACCCTCACGCTGCCACTAGTCTTGAAGAAGAGATTCACAAATCCATTATTTTTAAAGAAAAAGAATCTCAACTTCAAGATTTTGTGAAGGAGAAATGGACTTCATTTAGTTCTACTTCTCATACTACTTCCTTGGTGGTGCCCAAGGTAGATAGCCTTCTTTTGTGTAAGACTTGTCCTACCTTAGTTGCGTCAATAATGCACCCAATTTATGGAATATATTATTTTTTGGATATAACATATGAACCTTCAAGGTTCCTTGTGACAAATTCTTTTCATAACTATCCAACAAATGATATAATCCAAAATTGTTTAGGCAAGATGTTTTAGTTTTTAGGATTAAGTCTTTAGTGTGCTATAGTTTTAGTTTTAGCACATTTTTAGGATTTAGAAATATACCTAGTCTATGTTTAGGAGAGGATCCTATTCATTATGGTAGTAGGTCTAGTATCATAGATTTCTTTAGGTTCCGTGAAAGGATTCCTATTAGGATATACCTTTCACATTTATTTGTTGAAAATATCACCTCTCATGAATTTTATTATATATTTGTAGGTGTGGCCAATAATCATGAAGACCCTCGAGATTTGAGGTCAAATCCTTTTCAAGAGGGAGGGGATGATAGACTATGGCCCAGGCCAAGGAATCCAAGAGGTGATACCTTAAAAGAACCAAGAGGAATGGGATGATCTTAAAGACCTTTTTCATATATTTTGTACATAGTCTTTTGTATAGGTTATTTTTGCCTTTGTATTTGTGAGACACTTTACTTGCTTTTTCTAGTGTTTGTATATTGATTTTAAGGTGGGCTACTTGGAGAGTTTAACTCCATTTAACCTCCTTAGTTGATACATTCATTTTGTATTTTTTTAGTAAGGAAAAGGGGGTGACATTTAGCAAAGCTTGAGGGTGTGATTAGTAATTGGGCCAGAACTGGGCCTAGGCAAAATTTTGCATATTGGACTCATTTTGCTCCTAATTTTTCATAGATTTGATTTAGCTAGGTCTCATCATCATATGATGAACCTAACTAAACCAAATCAAGGTTTTTCAAATTAAATCATGGAGCAAAATGCACCCAAGGCCGCCTAGCTCTTTCTTCCTCCTTGGCCGAAATTACTTGTCTCACTTCAAGGTTTGAAGCTTGCTTTGCAAGCTTCTAAACCTTAGTAGGTTAAAGCCTACCTTACCATGGTTCTTAAGTGAACCATGGTCAAGGTTAGCTTCTCCTACAAGCTAGCTAAACCGTGGGAGTTAAAGCTTACCTTACCATGGTTCCTAGTGACCCATGGTTAAGGTTAGCTTCTCCTACAAGCTACCTCTCCCTATATATTTGTAAATACTACTCTTGTACTCACTTTTGAACATTTGAGAAATAAAATTCTGATTTCTCTCTCAAGAGTCCCTCTCCAAAATCGAATGAGAACTTTCTCTCCTAGGTTTTCTAGCAAAGTTTCTCAACTTTGCCTTGGTTCCTCAAGCTTCCTTCACAAGCTTTAGGAAGTGGCCGAACCTCCTCTAAGACTTCTCCTCCATTGAAGATTCTTCAAAGGAGTTTTCAGAGGCCTCAAAGTGTCAACCTCAAGAAGCATCACGGTCCAAGCATGGAACTATTGGAGAACATCAATTTTCTTCACCTAGCTCCATCATTTTTGGTATCTAGAGCCTAGTGCTCCATCAGAAGACAAAAGAACGAGAAATACAAGAAAAAACAAAATGCAGGATACTCACCACGGCAGCCTGGGCGACCTGCTCAACAGATTGGGTGACCACCTCGGCGGCCTGAGCAGCAGACTCAACGACATGCCATCTCCTCAGTGGCCACTTGAGGAGCCTTCTTGGGCGACGGACTCCCAGTAAGGTCCACCGCACCAGCATCAGCAGCCTTAGAGGTCACCTCCTCGGCATCTAGAGGGGTAGAGGTCCCCCCAACGTCCTTCTCTCCCCTCTTTCTTTTTCTGTTGGTCTTCAGAGGGGCAACCTCCTCCTCTTGAGGCTCGGGGACCTCAATTTTAGCAACACTGTAGCGGTGCTTCAGCTCACGCCACTTGTTCCTGCCCATGATGCCTGCAAATAGAAAGAACAGACACATCAGCAAAATAAGCTTCTACAAACCCCGACAAGATAAGAAAAACAGGATACTCACTCTCTAAGCCCCTCTCCTTGTACGCCGAGTTCGCAAGCGATAGGATGAGCTTCCAATCCAGCGGGCGAGGAAGCGCTTCAAGGTTTTTAATGGCGGCCGACTCTGTCGCCGTCATTTGCAATTTCCCTTCCCCGTGAAATCTAGCCGGGGCTTGCCGCCAGTAGAAGGGAAACTTCGGTAACCCGCCAAAGTAGAACGCCCCATCCTCCAACGGGTCGACGTCCACAAGCGCCACCCGGAAGAATTCTTGTTTAAAATTTTTATATGATTGGGAGTAAAGGGTAAACAGATCCCCATCCTTACTCCCACTCAGAGACAGTAAGCCATAAGGAGGAACCCCTATTTTCAGCTGGTAAAAATGGAGAAAAATGGGAAGAGACACCTCTATCCCGAGAACTAAACATAGGACCTGAAAAGCCCGCAAAAAACCCCAACTATTGGGTGCAACTGGCAAGGAGCCGAGTTGATAAAGTTCAAAAAATTGCACTCAAATTGAGTGAAAGGGAGGCAGACACCTAAATCCCTAAAGAAACACTGATAGAAATAGAAATGGGGAGGGTATGTAGAACTCCCCATGTACACATGCTCATCGGCCTGACAAGGTTCAAGCCGAATCATCTAGGAGATGGAAGGGTCGCAGATCCTGTGCGTCCTCCAGACTGCATTGATCTCAAGAAAGGACCTGAAAACACTCTAGAACTCCCCCACATCACGCCTGACCCAGTCATAGCCAGGGATGCCTGGAATGAGGTCCTTCGGCGGGTTCGTCTTTTCAGTAGCAGCCTCCCAAGCAGCCACTGCCTTGCCGCGCGCCTTGCCCTTACCTTTGGCAGGCGCAGAAGATGCAACACCCCTCTCTCCAGCCATCAAGAAATGGAAAAGATCTTAGAAGAAGGTGAAGTTAAAGAAATAGAAGTATCTGGTACTCTTTTGGCAAACAAAGAACAAGAATGAAAATCAGACAATGAAACTCAGTTGCCGAAAACGGCGGAGGAAACAGAGAAAATAGAGATAGAGGACGAACAGAAACGAAGAAGACACGCAAGAAGCCACAATAATGAAAAAGAGTAAAGTGGAAAGGGGAAGAGGCGCGAGAGAGAGAAAAGGGCACCCCAAAATTCAAAACGGTCACAACACGTGTCACCCAAGGGACACGCCTGACCACGCATTAAATGAGGCCCATTATGATAGATGAAGCCATCATTGCATAACCTTCATGCCCATTAACGCTCCAACCTCGCATTTCGAAATGAGAAATGACAGTTGTGACACATGGCATCTCGACAGGCAAGCGTACGCGAAAGGTAGCGACCCCTTGACGAGCTCGGTTTTAACTCCTCGACCTGCGGTCTTCGGAGCTCGGGGGGCTAGTGTACTATCCATACCGCCATGCCGAGCTTGAGCTCGGTATCACAGCACAGGACGACCTTGGACATGCGTTGGGAGATCTCGGTCTAGACGAGATCCACTATCTAATCAGATCATAACTGAACTTAGGCCCAAAGCCCAACGAAACCCTAATTCACACCAAGGTACGTGCATTACTTATACGAGACTCATATTCACACAAACCCTAACTTTAGCATCGGAGTTTCTTTTGCAGGTACTGATAAGGACATGGGCAAGGATTTAGGAGCACTCAAAGGACTTGGAGGACCAATGACTAGGGCGAGGACTAAAAAGGCCAAAGATGCTTTGCAACAAGTTACGGCCCTCATTCTTGAAGAAATGCCTAAAGATGAAAACAAGGCCAAGATGGTGAATTGTATCAAGGATTATGAAGCCTAATTACTCTATGGTGTTCTTAGTAATTGTAATTAGTAAATAAAGGCCTAAAACTCTTGTTAAAGTGGCTGCCAACTCTTTTTGGGCTGCACCACTTATTGGGCTAGTTTTTTAAGCAAGTTATTTTTATCAAATAAGGCCCAAAACCTTTGGGATGAGTCAGCCATGAGGCATACCAGAGGGGTGCACGAATTTAGCATGTGTTTTATTTAATGTTTTAGTGGTCATAATTGTTAGGCTTAGTGGAAGTTCAATAATTGCCCACTAAAGTGTTTTTTTATAATATTTTGTCATTAGTGGTCATAATTCAGGCTTAGTGGAGTCCATTATTTGTCCACTAATGTAAGTGAAGGTTGTTGATTGTAAGCTATATAAGCTGCCCATGGGGATGAACAAAATCAGATCAGAATTTGAGTTTTAATTACTGAGAGTAATTCTCTAATTGTTCTTGAGTGATTCAAGAGTTTGGGCATATCAAAGGATAAACCACAATTCTTTGTGTGAAGCCTTTTCCTTGGAAGAGTGATTCTTCCTTCATTCATTTTTTTTTACTGTATCCTTTTACCTTCATTTCTAGCATTCTAATTCCAGAAAATTAAGTTCCAGATTTTTGAACCCAAAAGATCCTTCTTCATTCCTTGTGCAAATTAGGAATCCTATCATTTGGTATCAAAGCTCCGGTTTTTTTGGGTCATCCACATCATTTGCTGGAATTTCTTTGGGTAACATCTTTCCTTATTATTTCTCATTACCATTGATATTACCTTAGTGTTCTTTCTTTATTTCTGAACCATTGCAAAAATTAGGCCTGAATAGTATTAAAAAAAAAAAATCGTGAATATATAAATTAAAAAAAAAAAGTTGTGGCTGAATGGTTCATGCGTTTAGAACACTTAAGACTCAAAATTTAAGGTAATATTTCGGTTGGGTTGAAGGGTGTTACTAACTTATCTAAAATTCCAGTTTTTGATTCCTAAGTTTCCTTGTTTTCTTTTTGAATTTTAGGTGACTGTTTTGCATTCCTTTCTTTTTTTTTAAGCCTACCCTGAACCTTGCTTTTAACACAAAATATCAAATTTGTGGTTTGTTCTTTGTGTTGTCTATTTTTGAATTGCTTTAAAAAAAAAAAAAAAAAAAAAAAAAGAGAGTGATCTTTTTACGAGTGTAAACACGTGAGAAGAGTGGTGAGGTCCTATTTTCTTTGTGTTTGTTAGTACTCTTGTTTTTTTTTTGAAGATGGCAGATGGAGATCATTTGGATGGAACACAAAGACTCTTGTTCGACGCTATTAATGCTCAAATGCAAAGATTATTGAGAGAAAACAATGAGGAGTTGTATGGAAGAATTGAACGATTAGAGAATTATGAACATCATGAAGAATAAAGGAGAGGAAGAATTGCTGGTGCTCCTAGGCAAAACAGAATTGAAGGTATTAAACTTAATGTTCCTCCATTTAAGGGGAAGAGTGATCCGGAAGCCTATGTGGAATGGGAACTCAAAATAGAACATATTTTCACTTGTAACAATTATGATGAAGAGCAAAAGGTGAAACTTGCAGCAGCTGAGTTCTCAGACTATGCACTTGTGTGGTGGAATAAGTTGAAAAGAGAAAGGTTGAGAAATGAAGAGCCTTTGGTGGAGACTTGGGCTGAAATGAAAAAGCTCATGAGGAAACGTTATGTGCCAGCTAGCTATGCTAGAGATGTGAAATTTAAACTTCAAAAATTGTCACAAGGCACCAAGGGAGTTGAAGAGTATTACAAAGAATTGGACTTGCTCATGATGCAAGCCAATGTTGAAGAAGATCCGGAACTAACCATGGCTCGTTTTATTAATGGTTTGAATAATGATATTCGTGATGTTGTTGAATTGCAGGAATTTGTTGATATAGAAGATTTGCTGCACAAATCCATTCAAGTGGAACAACAACTCAAAAGAAAAAGTGTGACCAAGAAGAGTTCTTCTAATTATAATTCCTTTAGTTGGAAGGACAAAAATAAGAAGGAGGTGACTGCCACTTCAAGCAATCCAGCATCTACTTCTCATGTAAAATCATCCTCTAAGACCCTAGAACAGCCTCAAAAGAAGAGTAAAGACATAAAATGTTTTAAGTGTCAAGGCATGGGTCATTATGCCTATGAGTGTCCTACCAAAAGGACCATGGTTCTCAAGGAGAATGGGGATTACACTAGCCAATCTGATGTTAGTGAAGAAGAGGAAGGTGACATTGAGGAGGAGGAGGAGGCCCTTGAGGGAGATTTATTGATGATAAGGAGAATGATGGGTAGTCAAATGAGTCCTTTAGAAATAAGCCAAAGGGAGAATATTTTCCACACAAGGTGTTCCATCAATGGAAAGGTTTGCATGGTGATTATTGATGGAGGGAGTTGCGCTAATGTGGCTAGTGCTAGATTAGTGTCAAAGCTAAATTTAGACACTAAACCACATCCTAGACCATATAAACTTCAGTGGCTTAGTGAGGATGGAGAGGTGCAAGTGAGGCAGCAAGTAGAAGTGGAGATTTCCATTGGAAAATACAAAGATAAGGTGCTATGTGATGTAGTTCCAATGGAGGCCAGCCACATACTTTTAGGAAGGCCTTGGCAATTTGACACTAAAGCCATCCATGATGGCTATTCCAATAAGATTTCTTTTGTGCACCAAAATAAAAAGATTGTCCTCAAGCCTTTGAGTCCTAAAGAGGTGTGTGAGGATCAATTGAGGATGAGAGAAAAGATTTCTTTGGAGAGAAAAGAAAGTGATCTTGAGAAAAAGAGTGAACAAAAATTTAAAAAAAAGAAAAGGAGTGAAACACTTGAGAGAAGAGAGAGTCTTTTGGCAACAAAGAGTGAGGTGAAGAGGTTGTTCCTTGCTAAACAGCCCCTTTATCTAATGTATTGCAAAAATCAGATTTTAAACACTAACACTTTTGATGAATTGGAAATACCTTCTAGTGTTAAATCTCTTTTGCAGGAATTTCGTGATGTTTTTCCATCAAGCATACCAAGTGGACTACCACCTTTGAGGGGAATTGAACACCAAATTGATCTCATTCCAGGAGCTTCTTTACCCAATAAGCCAGCTTATAGAAGCAATCCACAAGAAACGCAAGAAATACAAAAGCAAGTGGATGAACTCATGGCCAAAGGATGGGTAAGAAATAGCATGAGTCCTTGTGCTGTTCCAGTAATTTTGGTCCCTAAAAAAGATGGTACATGGAGAATGTGTTCTGATTGTAGGGCTCTAAATAACATCACCATAAAATATAGGCACCCAATTCCTAGACTTGATGATTTGCTTGATGAATTGCATGGTGCAAGTTTTTTCTCTAAAATTGATTTGAAAAGTGGGTATAATCAAATTAGAATTAGAGAGGGTGATGAATGGAAAACTGCTTTTAAAACAAAATATGGTTTGTATGAGTGGTTGGTTATGCCTTTTGGCTTAACTAATGCACCCAGTACTTTCATGAGATTGATGAACCATGTTTTGAGGGAATTTATTGGCAAATTTGTTGTAGTATATTTTGATGATATTCTTGTCTATAGCACTTCTCTTGAATTGCATGTGGAACATTTGAAATCTGTTTTGAATGTGCTTAAGGAAGAACATTTGTTTGCCAATCTTGAAAAATGTGTGTTTTGTACTGATCATGTTGTATTCCTTGGTTTTGTTGTAAGTTCTAAAGGAGTACAAGTAGATGAGGAAAAGGTTAAGGCCATCCAAGAATGGCCCACACCTAAATCCGTGAGTGAAGTGAGAAGTTTCCATGGTTTGGCAAGTTTTTATAGGAGGTTTGTTAAGGACTTTAGCACCTTGGCAGCACCTCTTAATGAAGTAGTAAAGAAACATGTGGGTTTTAAGTGGGGAGAGAAACAAGAGGAAGCCTTTGTTGCTCTTAAGCAAAGGTTAACCAATGCGCCTATTCTTGCTTTACCAAACTTTGCTAAATCTTTTGAAATTGAATGTGATGCTTCCAATGTTGGTATTGGGGCTGTGTTGTTACAAGAAGGCCATCCAATTGCTTATTTTAGTGAAAAATTACGTGGGGCTGCCCTTAACTTTTCCACTTATGATAAGGAATTGTATGCCTTGGTAAGAGCTTTGAAAACATGGCAACACTATCTTTTTCCCAAAGAATTTGTAATACATAGTGATCATGAGTCCCTAAGGTATTTGAAGGGACAAGGCAAGCTTAACAAGAGGCATGCCAAGTGGGTGGAGTTTTTGGAACAATTTCCCTATGTCATAAAACATAAAAGGGGCAAAGGGAACATTGTGGCTGATGCTTTATCAAGGAGACATACATTACTTTCCACTCTTGAAACTAAATTGCTTGGATTTGAATCTTTGAAAGAAATGTATGCTTCTGATGAAACTTTTGGTGAAATATATGCTGCATGTGAGAAATTATCTCAAAATGGGTATTTTAAGCACAATGGGTTTTTATTTAAAGAAAACAAATTGTGTGTGCCTGCATGTTCCATTAGAGAATTGCTTGTTAGTGAATCACATGGTGATGGTTTGATGGGGCACTTTGGGATTAAAAAGACTTTGGAAATTTTACAAGAACATTTCTTTTGGCCTCATATGAAACGTGATGTGCAAAAATTTTGTGAACATTGTGTTGTGTGCAAAATGGCTAAATCTAAATCATTGCCACATGGATTGTATACTCCTTTGCCTACTCCTGAATATCCTTGGATTGACATATCTATGGACTTTGTTTTGGGACTGCCTAGAACAAAGAATGGCAAAGATTCTATTTTTGTGGTTGTTGACAGGTTTTCAAAAATGGCACATTTCATACCTTGCAAAAAGGTAGATGATGCGTGTCATGTGGCTGATTTGTTTTTCAAAGAAGTTGTGAGGCTTCATGGTGTGCCAAGGAGTATTGTAAGTGATAGGGATGCTAAATTCCTTAGTCATTTTTGGAGGACTTTGTGGCGCAAGTTAGGTACTAAATTATTATTTTCAACAACTTGTCACCCACAAACCGATGGACAAACTGAGGTAGTCAATAGAACTTTGGGAACCTTGCTTAGGACTGTTTTAAAAAAAAATATTAAATATTGGGAAGCAAGTTTGCCTCATGTTAAATTTGCATATAATAGGGCTGTCCATAGCACCACAAATTGTTCACCTTTTGAGGTTGTGTATGGTTTTAACCCATTGACTCCTCTTGATTTATTGCCTATGCCTAACATTTCTGTTTTTAAACATAAAGAAGGGCAGGCCAAAGAAGACTATGTGAAGAAGTTACACGAACGTGTGAAGGCTCAAATTGAGAAGAAAAATGAGAGCTACGCAAAACATGCTAACAAAGGGCGAAAGAAAGTTGTGTTTCAACCTGGTGATCGGGTTTGGGTACACATGAGAAAGGAAAGATTTCCGGAACAAAGGAAATCAAAGCTTTTGCCAAGACGGGATGGTCCATTTCAAGTACTTGAAAGAATAAATGACAATGCTTACAAGATTGAATTGCCCGGTGAGTACAATGTTAGTTCCACTTTTAATGTTTCTGATTTATCTCTCTTTGATGTAGAAGATGGAGACTTTGATTTGAGGACAAATTCTTCTCAAGAGGGAGGGAATGATGAGGACATGGGCAAGGATTTAGGAGCACTCAAAGGACTTGGAGGACCAATGACTAGGGCGAGGACTAAAAAGGCCAAAGATGCTTTGCAACAAGTTACGGCCCTCATTCTTGAAGAAATGCCTAAAGATGAAAACAAGGCCAAGATGGTGAATTGTATCAAGGATTATGAAGCCTAATTACTCTATGGTGTTCTTAGTAATTGTAATTAGTAAATAAAGGCCTAAAACTCTTGTTAAAGTGGCTGCCAACTCTTTTTGGGCTGCACCACTTATTGGGCTAGTTTTTTAAGCAAGTTATTTTTATCAAATAAGGCCCAAAACCTTTGGGATGAGTCAGCCATGAGGCATACCAGAGGGGTGCACGAATTTAGCATGTGTTTTATTTAATGTTTTAGTGGTCATAATTGTTAGGCTTAGTGGAAGTTCAATAATTGCCCACTAAAGTGTTTTTTTATAATATTTTGTCATTAGTGGTCATAATTCAGGCTTAGTGGAGTCCATTATTTATCCACTAATGTAAGTGAAGGTTGTTGATTGTAAGCTATATAAGCTGCCCATGGGGATGAACAAAATCATATCAGAATTTGAGTTTTAATTACTGAGAGTAATTCTCTAATTGTTCTTGAGTGATTCAAGAGTTTGGGCTTATCAAAGGATAAACCACAATTCTTTGTGTGAAGCCTTTTCCTTGGAAGAGTGATTCTTCCTTCATTCATTTTTTTTTACTGTATCCTTTTACCTTCATTTCTAGCATTCTAATTCCAGAAAATTAAGTTCCAGATTTTTGAACCCAAAAGATCCTTCTTCATTCCTTGTGCAAATTAGGAATCCTATCAGGTACCACCCCCATCTTGGAACACCAAGCATACCAGTGAAGGAGGCTCACCAACCTTACCCAGCGGATCAACTCCACCTCCGATCCTTGGTAAGAACACTCTAAAAACTAGAAATCAAGAGGATTCTAGAGAGTCTAGTGTTCCCTCTCTAGAGATAGTTCAAGGAGAGACATTTGAAACAAAATCTTTACAAAAAACATCTCTCTTACTTGAACCATCTTCTTATATCCTCATGTGTAGAGGAACACTCACATGCACTACCACAAGTTCTTTGGAAACTTCTCTACCTCTTGAGGTTAAAAATCTTTTAATTGAATTTGATGATGTATTTACTAGTGAAGGACCTATGGGACTTCCACCTTTTAGGGGAATAGAGCATCAAATAGATCTTGTGCCTAGGGCTAGTCTACCCAATAGACCAGCCTATAGGACAAATCTTCAAGAAAACAAAGAGATAGAGAAGCAAGTACAAGATTTGTTGGATAAGGGTTGGATTCAAAAGAGTCTAAGCCCTTGTGTTGTACCTGTTATATTGGTGCCAAAAAAAGATGGAAAATGGAGGATGTGTTGTGACTGTAGAGCCATCAAAAAAATCACCATAAAATATAGGCCCCCAATTCCTAGGCTTGATGACATGCTTCATGATTTGCATGGGTCATCCATATTTTCCAAAATAGATCTTAAAAGTGGATATCACCAAATTCAAATCAAGGAAGGTGATGAGTGGAAAACTGCTTTTAAAACTAAGTTTGGATTATATGATGTTGAGCTTTGGGCAGCTGAAGACTTTAAGAGTTTTGATGATCACAACAACTTGGAGACAACAAGTGTACAACAACAACATTGAACACAAAAACAAAGTCAAGGAAGAGTCAAGAAAAATACCTTGAAGTATAGCTATGTAATAGAGCTTAGGAAGAAAATTGTTATGAATGAATTGTTATATTTTGTGTCTATGTGTGCTTTGTGCATTGAGCAAATCTTGTCTAGAATCAAGTAGGGAGTAGATGATGATGAGTTAAACATTGGAAAATTATTTTGAGACTTAAAATGAAGTTTTAAGATCTGACTCAAAATAGTCGATTATTGTTAAATATAATCGATTATTTCAGCAAGTGGGCTAAGTGGAATGCCTTGCTGTAATAATCGATTATTTGCCAAAATAATCAATTATTTCAGGAACAACTCTCTGGAATAATCGATTATCCAGCTAAATAATCGATTAAACTGTTCTTGATTGATTTCCAGAAATCTGAAGAACAAAATAATCGATTATTCTTTAAAATAATCGATTATCTGGGTTTGAATTTTTATAAATAGTTTGAACTCTTTTGAAACTTCATAACATTGAGTAAAAACTGATAATCAACTGGTAAAAACGTTTTAGAGAGTCTATGTGACATCTTGGAGAGTTTTCTTTGTGAAATCCAAGAGAAAAACGTTTGTGAAAAGCTTGTGAGGAAATCATCATCATCATCATACTCTTGAAAGAGGAAGACAAAGATTTGTTCAAGAATTCCAGGTGAATTCGTTTCATTTTATTCTTTGTGAATCTTTGTGAAAAATCTTGAGAAGGGTTTCTCAAGTGGTGAAGTTTCTTGTAGTGGGTTCTACAAGGGTTACTTTCTTGGGGTCAAGAAAGTGGTTATCTTTTTGTAGTGAAGTATATGCATGTGTATGTGCTTGTAAACCTTCTTGCTAAAAGATAGTGGATCAAATCTTAATCAGGTGGTGATTAAGGACTGGATGTAGGTCACATGTGGAGTGGCTGAACCAGTATAAAAGACTTGTGCAATCTTCTTCAACCTTATCTCTTATTTTGTGATTTGTTGGTTGTGCTTTAAAGAAGATAAAACTTGATTAACATGTGTATGTGAATTTTGATGGTTTAAATCTATAATTGGATATTATATTTGAACCTCATTGTCTTGTAATCAAGTTGCACATTGCATTCATATCATTGTAACAAGTCTTTAAGAGTGCTTCATTTGAAAATTCTGTAAGAGAAAAGTTTTGATTGAATTTAAGATCCAAAAACTCTGATAAATTTTTAAAGGGTCATTGAATCCAATTCACCCCCCCTCTTGGATTGGGCCATTCTTTTCTAACATATGAATGGTTAGTAATGCCATTTGGGCTTATTAATGCACCTAGCACATTCATGAGGCTCATCAACCATACCCTTAGGGATTGCATTGGTAGATTTGTAGTTGTTTATTTTGCTGACATCTTAATCTATAGCCAAAGTCTAAGTGATCATGTGGATCACCTAAGACAAGTCTTACTTGTTCTTAGAGACAATCACGTGTTTGCCAATGTAGACAAGTGCACTTTTTGTGTGGATAATGTTATATTCCTAGGGTTTATGGTGAGTAAAGAAGGGGTTCATGTGGACCCCAAGAAAATCAAAGCCATTCAAGAGTGGCCTATTCCTACTAATGTAAGTGAAGTTAGGAGCTTCCATGGATTGGCAAGCTTTTATAGAAGATTTGTTCCTAACTTCTCTACATTAGCTTCACCTCTCAATGAGTTGGTGAAGAAGGATGTGGTCTTTCTGTTGCAAGAAAAACATAATTTAGCATTTCAAGAACTTAAGCAAAAACTCACTCAAGCACCTGTTCTAGCTCTCCCTGATTTTAGCAAAACCTTTGAGCTAGAATGTGATGCTTCAGGTCTTGGCATAGGAGCTGTATTGTTACAAGGTGGCCATCCCATAGCCTATTTCAGTGAAAAACTTCATGGGGCTACCTTGAACTACCCTACCTATGACAAGGAGTTGTATGCTTTAGTTCGAGCCCTTCAAACTTGGGAACATTATCTTGTGACCAAGGAATTTGTCATTCATAGTGATCATGAATCACTTAAATACTTGAAGGGTCAACATAAATTAAATAAGAGGCATGGAAAATGGGTTGAGTACCTTGAGCAATTTCCTTATGTCATCAAGTATAAGAAAGGCTCTACAAATGTAGTAGCTGATACTTTATCAAGAAAACATGTGTTGTTGAACATCCTAGGTTCTCAAATGTTAGGGTTTGATGACATAAAGGAATTGTATGAGAAAGACCTTGATTTTGCTAACTTTTATTCTTTATGTATTCAAAAACCTTATCAAGGTTACTATATTTCTGAGGGGTATCTTTTTAAAGAAAATAAACTTTGTATTCCCCAGGATCTATTAGGAAACTCTTGGTAAAGGAGAGCCATGAGGGTCGGCTCATAAGGCATTTTGGGATTGAGAAGACTTTTTTACTCTTAAAAGAGAAATTCTTTTGGCCTGATATGAAAACAGATGTTCAAAGATTTTGTAGTATTTGTATAGCTTGTCTTCAAGCTAAATCTACCACAAAACCTCATGGACTATACACCCCCTTGCCAATATCCAATAATCCTTAGGTAGATATTTCCATGGATTTTATCCTTGGTTTGCCTCGAACCCAAAGAGGAAAGGATTCCATATTTGTGGTAGTGGACCGTTTTAGTAAAATGGCACACTTTATTCCATGCCACAAAGTGGATGATGCAAGTAGTGTGGCTAAATTATTCTTCCAAGAAATAGTGAGACTTCATGGGTTACCTAAGACTATAGTCTCAGATAGAGATGTTAAGTTCCTTAGCATTTTTGGAAAACTTTATGGGCAAGGCTAGGAACTAAACTTTTATTTTCTACCACATGTCATCCCCAAACTGATGGGCAAACTGAGGTAGTTAATAGGTCTCTTGGGACTATGTTGAGGGCAATCCTCAAAGGCAATAAAAAGTCATGGGATGACTATCTCCCTCATGTGGAGTTTGCCTACAATAGGTTGGTCCATAAAACCACCAACATGTCTCCTTTCGAGGTTGTTTATGGTTTCAATCCTCTCACTTCTTTAGATTTATTACCCCTTCCCGATGTCAATTCTTTTATCCATAAAGAAGGCACATCTAGGGCTGATTTTGTCAAAAACTTGCATGAGAGGGTGATGGAAAAGATAGGAGGAGTGAATGTTGTTCTTCTCCTATTCTTCACCTAGGCTTGGATCTTCTTCAAGGAGCTTGTATCCGAAGATGGAGAACTCTGGAATGATGATGGAACACGAGTGGAATGAGGTCTAGACTTGGATGGAAGCATCCAAGCTCAAGCATCAATGGAAGACTCACTTCAAAGAGTAGGAAGAAGATGAACTCCCTAGGTTTTTTAGATGAATTCTCTAGAGGACTTTGAAAAGGAAATTCGGCTCTTGGCTCTCAAATTTCATATAAGGTTCAAAGTGAATACAAAGATGTGAAAGAACACTTAAGTAAGCACGGTTTTGCACTCTTTGGGCGCCTAAATCAAAAGATGACATGTGGCGCCCAAATTTTGAATTCAAATTTGAAATTTAAATTCAAATTCTGGCTCCCATGTGCTACTGCGAAAATTCAGGTACCTAAGGTGCATCTAAGTGTAATTTGGAGTGTCATTTAGGTTTAATTTGAGGTCACATGTTCAGCCACCAAAGGTGCAAAACATGTGACTCAAATGTAACTTAAATGGCTTCCAAATTAAACCTAATTTTACGTAATTAGCCTACTTTAGTATTCCTTGTATTTTCCTATTCTAATGACCTAAATACATTGGTCAAACAAATACAATGGAAAGGAAAAATTACAAGAATGAAAATGAGCCCAATATTGGGTACCAAAAGCCCAAAGGCCCATGAAGCCCAAAACTAGGCCTAACTAGCCTAAAACCTAAAATGCTACTCTATGTGGTCCAAAATACAAGACCAAAATATATGATACCTATCCTAACATGATGTATAAAAAACATATGAAAATAGCTATAACAAAATATGGCCCATAAAAAGTTCAACTTGGGCCTTCCCAGGCCCATCAGGCCCATTGGGCCCTGCCTGGCCCAAACCTTCATGTCTAGCCAACTCCTCTTGGTTCTTTGAGTATGTCACCTCTTGCACTCCAAAGCATGATTCCATCATCCCCTCCCTCTTGAAAAGGATTTGTCCTCAAATCTCGAGGATGAATGGAAAAAGAAAAATTAACACCTACATATAAAACATGCAAGGAATAAGAAGTAACATTGTAAGAGAAAAGATCATGGATCCTAAGAGGAGTCCTAGTATCTAACCTAACAAAGAAAGATAAAATATTAGACTCTCTAGAAATAGGTTCCTCTTCTAAGCATAACCTAGAAGTAAAACCTAAAAACGTAAGAACACTATGACTAAGACAATGAAAATACTGATTTTTAAACACTACAATATCTTGCCTAAAGTACCCTAAATGGTATCCTAGGCTTTTCCTAAAATATAAAGAAAATACCACTAAAAAACGTCCTAAACAATTTTGGATTTGATTGTTTATTATATACTCATAGTCATATAATCTATTTTTTTCTTGTAGGGAAGGAAACATATTAAGTTCAAAAAAATAAGAACTTCCCATAAGATCAAACATAAAATATAGATTATTACAAGTTAGATCTACTAAACAATGTAAACCGAAAATTGGGTGCTTTATAAAATCCAAAGAAATACTTCCTTCCTTGTGCACCTTCAAGGAAGTAGTATAAGGAGTAACACTAGGAATAGTCCACTCCTTCTTCACTATATCTCTAAGTTGAGAATTCTTGGTTTGAAATTTATTTTGTTTTTCATTCTCAACTCTAAGATAAGTGGCAGCATTAGGACAATAGTCAAAACTTTTATGAATAAAGAGAGTTCTTTTCAAGTCTTGTTTGGTCATAAAATAACTCTCTTTTGTCACAAATGTCTTAGTGGAGTCCCCTTTATCCACACTCTGTCCTTCTTTCTTTTCTTTGTTTCTTTTCTTTTTCATTTGCTTTTGATCCTCAAACTCTTGGGGTGGTGTTAAAAAGGATTAAAAACAATTTCCTTATTTTTATGAATGAAGGATATTTTGTTAGTGAGGCCATCATGTATAGTTTGTTTATCAAATTGCCATGGCCTACCAAGCAAAATATGACAAGCTTTCATAGGGATCACATCACATAAAACTTTATCTTTATAATCCCCTATAGAAAACTTGACCTTCACTTGTTGATTCACCTCCAATTCCTCACCTTCATTGAGCCAATGAAGTTTGTAAGGGTGAGGGTGAGGAATGGTGGTAAGGGCTAACTTGTTAATCAACCTTGTACTACAACAATTTGAACATGATCCACTATCAACAATGAGAGAACAAGTTCTTTTGGAAACTAAACATCTTGTGTGAAAGATGTTCTCTCTTTGTGATAGTGAAGTGGGACAAGGTTGACTTCCAAGAAGCCTTTTGACCATAAGAAGATCACCATCAACAGGATATAGCTTTTCAATTTGAGGATCTTCCTTACTAGTCTCACTATCACTTGAAATGGTAGAACTAGATTCATCAAGGCTACTATAAATGTCTTGTCCTCTCAAAATCATGACCTTTTTAGTTGGACATTGAGAAGCTATATGGCCTCTCCCAAGACATTTAAAGCATTTGATGTCACTAGTTTTACTACTAGAAGTGACAACATTTTTATTTTTATCACTTTCTTTTTTTTTTCTTAACCCTTACTAGAGTTTGTGGAAGAGTTATCTTGCCCCTCCCTCTTGTAGTCTTTCTTGATATAAGAGTTAGTTTGAGTTTTTCCTTTTCTCAAATTTTGTTGTTCCACCCTTATACAAAGTTGGACCAAATCATCAAGGTCCCTATAAGGGAGTAACTCAACTCTATCTCTTATATCAAAATTTAGACCACTTAAAAACCTAGCAATGGTCAATCTTTCCTCTTCCCTTATGCCAGCCCTCATGAGATACAACTCCATCTTTTGTCTATACTCCTCAACACTCATATTCTTTTGTTGGAGTCTTTGGATCTTATCCATAAGCTCCCTACTATAATAAGAAGGTATGTGCCTTCTTCTCATAGCACTCCTCAACTCATTCCAATAAGTGATTGGAGGGTCATTGTGAAGTCTTCTCTCTCTCTCTAAGGATGTCCACCAATACATAGCTTGTCCTTGGAAAGCCAAGGTGGCCAAGGGAACTTTTCTTTCTTCACCTACTTGGTGACAAGTGAAGATTTGCTCCACTTTCATTTCCCAATCCAAGTAGGCATCCACATCTTCTTTTCCATGAAAGTAAGGGAGATCAACCCTTGATTCCCTCACTTTGTGTTCTTTAATGACTCTCCTAGGATGAGGTTGGTAGTATGCATCTATGTTCAAACTACCATCATTATCTTGACTTTGAGAATCATTGGAGCTCTTGGTTGAGCTCCTAGAAGAACCTTTTGGACTTTTATTTTTATTTAATCTTTTCAAAAGTTTTTCTTCTCGTTGCTTAATCTTTTGAATCTCTTGTTCTAAAGCCATGATTTGTACTTCCTTTTCAAGTTTCTCTTTTTGTTTTTGAAGTATTTCATCATGCTTCCAAAGTTTTAGTGCCTCAACCTCCTTGACAATTCTTTTAAAACTTTTAGGAGATTCAAAGTCACTACTACTTTGAGAATGTTGACTCATGATTAAGCAATAAGATTTTATATGCTATGCAAAAAGTTATAAAATGTTTTTGGTATTTTCTAGGAATGAAAATAACACTTGGAAGTCTAAGTGTACAAGTTGCACTATCAAGGGAGGTGAGCTACAAAGAGCCACTTAATAACCAAGCTTTTTCAAGTGGAAATCACTAAACTCCTTTGTGGTACTTCCAATTCCCAAAACTTTTCACAAAAATTTTGAATGCTTTTTCACAATTTGTTTGTTTTTGAGACTAAACTAAACGTGAGCAAGTAAAACTACACAAGTCTAGACGTTTCAAGGCAGCAAAATAAAGCAATTAAAAGACAAAGAACTTAAAGGAAGCAAGATAAGTAACTAGTCGGGTTCCCTAAGTGGAAGCTTGAAACATATGAAATTTCCAAGCCACTTCCACTAGCACTACACGTGAGGATGCTAACAAGGATTTAGATATACCTGACCAGCTTCTTAATACTCCCTCCAATCTTTACAAATTGATTTTAAAATACAAGAGAGATTGCAAAATTTAAACTAGCCTAGAAAGCAATAAATGGCGGTTTTGGTGACCAATTAGTGACGGTTTTGTGTTCAACTTTTCTAACACTTGTTTAAGTGTCTTAATCCGCCACTAATCCTTCAAATTTTATGCTCCTGGACCTGCAAAGAATCACAACAAAAGAGGTTAATGGTGGCTGCCTCACAAAGTGAAAGGAATGGTCACTCAAGTGAAGGAAGTTTAGGAGAAGTTTTGGTCACTAATTTAGGTCAAATTTTTAGGTCTTAGTGTCCAAACTTTTCCTACTCTTTGTTGAGCAATGCTTGATCCTTGAGCAAGGATTTGAGGCCACTTCCATCACAGGAAAATTATTGAAAGAAAACTAGACAAGCAATAAAGCACAATTTGGAAAGCTTATACCAAAAGTTAAGAGTAATATGTATATATGACAAGACTCAAAGAGGTTCAACAAGTAAAAATGGAAAATAAGACTCCAAATAAAGCTAGCACTCAGTTAGGAATGTTCCTAGATAGGTACTAGAGTAGATGAACAAAACAAAAAAAATTTGAAAACAATTGGATAAGTATAGAACAAATAGTAGTCAAAACAATAACAAGGAATCAAATGAATTTTTATCAATGAACACCTCTCGGCTTTTTCACTTTAAAATGCTTTCTCTATTTTTTTTTTAATTCTTTCTTTTTCTATATTCAAGTTAAGAGTCCAGAGAGTATATTTGCCTTTTGTTTCAAATATTTCTAAGATTCCAAGCTATAGAAACCGTGACTACAAGTTAGACAAAAATTAGGTCAAAATTCAAGTAAATTTGAGAAACTAGTGCACTAGTCTTTAGGTTTTGGTTTGAATTCCTTTTGAACTCTTTTTCTTTTGAACTCTAGGTCTTTTCTTTTGTTTTAGGCTCTGTTTTATCTCTGTTTTCAGCCTCAAATTTTTTTAAAATTGAATCCACAAGAAAGAGTGCACTAGAAGTAGAATTAAGCACTTGAAATTTTGAGTCAAAATTTTTTTATAAGATTTTCAAATGGAAAGTGATTTGAAAACTTAAGAACACAATGGAAACCTAACTCTAAATAAACTTGCTAGGACTAATAGAAAATTATGAACACAATAAGGTAAAAGAAAAAGCACATATAGGTAGGCAAAAGAGAAGCAAAACCGAGAGCAATATGTAGACACAAAGTTCAAAATAAAACTAGGTTAAACATGTTATTCAAGGAATTTGCAACATATAAAGACTAAACACAAACTTCTAAGACAAAACATAGATTCAAAACCAAAATATAAATGCAATGCATGAGGTCCAATCACGGACACATACAAGGAATGGAGAGACTCAAAATAAACTCAAAATAAGCACAAGCAAATAGTTCCTAAAACATTGATTGTGGAAGAAAATCAAGAACAATCAACAATGGATCTATGGAACAAATTTGATTCAAAACACTTAGATCCGAATAGAAACTCAAAGAAGACAAGAAGAACACAATGAACAACACAAATTCGGACACAAAAAGATGAAGCACTTATCTCCTTGAAGAACCTTGCTCTTGATACCAAAATTGATGGAAAAGATAGGAGGAGTGAATGTTGTTCTTCTCCTATTCTTCACCTAGGCTTGGATCTTCTTCAAGGAGCTTGTATCCAAAGATGGAGAAGTCTGGAATGATGATGGAACACGAGTGGAATGAGGTCTAGACTTGGATGGAAGCATCCAAGCTCAAGCATCAATGGAAGACTCACTTCAAAGAGTAGGAAGAAGATGAACTCCCTAGGTTTTTGAGATGAATTCTCTAGAGGACTTTGAAAAGGAAATTCGGCTCTTGGCTCTCAAATTTCATATAAGGTTCAAAGTGAATACAAAGATGTGAAAGAACACTTAAGTAAGCACGGTTTTGCACTCTTTGGGCGCCTAAATCAAAAGATGACATGTGGCGCCCAAAATTTGAATTCAAATTTGAAATTTGAATTCAAATTTTGGCTCCCATGTGCTACTCCGAAAATTCAGGTACCTAAGGTGCATCTAAGTGTAATTTGGAGTGTCATTTAGGGTTAATTTGAGGTCACATGTTCAGCCACCAAAGGTGCAAAACATGTGACTCAAATGTAACTTAAATGGCTTCCAAATTAAACCTAATTTTACATAATTAGCCTACTTTAGTATTCCTTGTATTTTCCTATTCTAATGACCTAAATACATTGGTCCAACAAATACAATGGAAAGGAAAAATTACAAGAATGAAAATGAGCCCAATATTGGGTACCAAAAGCCCAAAGGCCCATGAAGCCCAAAACTAGGCCCAACTAGCCTAAAACCTAAAATGCTACTCTATGTGGTCCAAAATACAAGACCAAAATATATGATACCTATACTAACATGATGTATACAAAACATATGAAAATAGCTATAACAAAATATGGCCCATGAAAAGTTCAACTTGGGCCTTCCTAGGCCCATCAGGCCCATTGGGCCCTGCCTGGCCCAAACCTTCATGTCTAGCCAACTCCTCTTGGTTCTTTGAGTATGTCACCTCTTGCACTCCAAAGCATGATTCCATCAGAGGGTTAGGAATCATATTCAATCCCAAACAAAAAAAATATGCAAAATACAATAACAAGGGTAGAAAGGAACTTGTCTTCAATGAAGGTGACTGGGTTTGGCTTCACCTTAGGAAGGATAGGTTTCCTTCCCAAATGTAGACCCCTAAAATTGTCCGGGTCGGAAATAAGACTCGAAGACTCTCGAAGACCGAAGGAAAGTCAGCCGAAAGGACTCCTGGAAGACCCTGGAAGACCCTAGGATGATTCTTCATAGGTTTAGAAGTCTTAGAGTAGCTTAAAATAAGGATGTGGGAGGATTGGAGCTCAATACGGCCTCCTAGAAGTTCAGTACGGCCGTACTGAACAATTTGAACTACAATACGGCCGTACTGAAACCAATATGGCCGTACTGAAGTTTTTGAACTTCAGTACGGCCGAACTGAATTCAATACGGCCGTACTGTAGTTCAAAACTTCAGTACGGGCCGTATTGATGTCAGAGGCCGTACTGCGCCTCACTCCTATATATAGAGACATTTGGACAACTTTTCCATACTTTTGGACCCTCTTGCTGAGTATTCTGGGGTTTTTGAGCAGTGTTCTGCCCTAGAAGTCTCTCTGAGAGCCGATCCGACAAAGTTCTTGAGTTCTGAGCATTTAGCTTGAGGATTCGAACTAGTCGAAGGGAAATCTTTTTGATTTCCATAGTAAAAATTATTTTTAGGGAAGGAACGAGCGAGCGTGTAGTGGGAAGGAGCGCCAAAAAGCCTCCTAACGTCTGTTTAAATATATAAAAGCACGCTTCAAAGGTTTCTTTTCCAAATCCCTTCTTTTACCGCTTTCTGATTGTTGCATTGCATATTTAGAATTTTCATCATGTAAATATTCCGCTTATAATCGTTTCTAATAAATAGGGGTAATTTAGTAATTTTACACTGTTATTTATGAAATAATCCGTCATAGGGAACCCGAAAGGGGCGTTGTGGGGTGCTAACACCTTCCCCGCACGTAACCGACTCCCTTACCCAACTCTGGTTGTAATGGCCAAGGTTGATTTGCGAAAATCAATTGCCTTATCCCTTTTTCCAATGTTTTGAGTAAAACATTGGTGGCGACTCCAAGAACCCTTCTTTTTGCGAAAACCACTAATCCATGGAGGGTCCCGCTTGGGATTAACATGGATTGATGAATCATTTAATAAAATTGTTAGTTCGATGAGGTCTCAGTTTGAGAATAAGTCGTTCTAACAATCCATCATTTTTCAAACCTTTAAAAAGAGTCCAACCATCGTCGCGAATGCCAAGGTCCGTTTCGGCGGGTGGCGACAGATGGCGACTCCGCTGGGGAAGCCTCGAGAGTCAGTCCCATTTAGTGATGGATTGTTTCTAAAATAATAGTTTAAAATTACTTCATTACCCCTCGCTTGTATGATAACATGTTTTACCTAGTTGGCTTCAATAACTGTTGGATGTTTAAAATTTTTGCAATTGTTTGAAATATAAACTGCACACAAACCTTTGCACACAACAGTTCCCTCTATACCCCGGGGGCATGAGTGGAAAGCCATAGGGAGTGGATGCTAGTACGGCCGGTTGTCGAATGGGTCTATAGGTGCCCGTAGACCGTTGTCGGAAAACATCACTCAAGGTGATAACCATGAACTCAAGTCCGACAGTGCGTTGGAACTTTCCATCGACTTACGACGAGAGGAATTGGGTCCCTATAATGGGGGCACCTTGGGGGCCTCAGACCAGTGAGAACAGTTAGAACCTCCTTGAATATGCACTTTTCTGCAGGATACCCCTACCTCGTGATTCGCTCGTGACTATTCGTGGATGAGTGAATTGTTTGTGCATTGTTTATGTGACATTGTTTGAGCATACATTGCATTCTTTAAACATACAACATTCCTTTTTTTTTATAATAAAATAAATAGGAATAAGAATCTTCCATTACATGGTGTTAACATCTACCTTCATCACATTCATATAGGTAGTTTCCATTTTCACCCAAAAAAAATATATATACAAAAAAAAAACAAAATATCCAAAAAAAAGATATTTATCCAAACCAAGCAATATCATGCATCATCTTAGGAGCATCCCGAAAACATGATAATGCTTAGTTGAATAAACACAATGCAAGCATATTCAACGTCATCATCTCATATCATGCATTCTTATCAAAGATCATGGAGGGATCTAGGTTTGCATTTCATACATCCCTCCTAGTAATTCATTAATAAACATTAATAAAAAGAAAGGATTAATCGATGCGTATGTTCAGAATGGATCGCACGCCATTTGTTATTAAGTGTAAGCCAACAACCGCGCCAAGTGAGCGCACATCAACTCCGTTGTTGGTAATCAAGACGAATAAAGGGGAAGGTCCGACACTGTTAAGGATCACTGCTCCAAGACCTTTTCTCTACAAATCAAATAAGGCTGTGCCATGGATATACGACATCCATTCTTCTGCCGACAACGATATCTCTAACATCGCTGGACTTGGGGGCATGACTAGGAGTGGCAGGATCTACACTCCCGAAGATCTTCATGACAAAGCTCCCAAGAATAAAGGGAAAGAAGAAGAAGAGAAAACCGAGGAAAATAAAGAATCCGAGGAGGAGACTAACGAGCTGTTAAAATATATCCGACAGAGGGAGTACTCCATCGTGGATCAACTTCATAAGACGCCATCAAAGATTACTCTGTTGTCGTTGATCCTATGCTCCGAACCGCATCGGCAAGCTCTGTTGAAAGTCTTGAACGAGGCATACGTGTCGCACACTATCTCCCAAGACAAATTTGAGGGGATTGTTAGTCACATCACGGCTAATGATCACCTCACTTTCACCAATGAAGAAATCCCCGCTGAGGGACCGAACCACAACAAGCCCTTGCACATCTCTGTAAAGTGCAAGGAATACCACATCGCTAAAGTCTTGGTGGATAACGGATCTTCCTTGAATGTGATGCCAAAAAGAACGTTTGATCAAATGGCAATCAAGGGAATCCAAATGCGCCCGAGCAATATGATCGTCCAAGCTTTTGACGGTTCTAAAAGAGAAGTGGTGGGAGAAGTCAATCTTCCAATCCAAATTGGACCCACCATCTTCAACGTCGAATTTCAAGTGATGGACATTACTCCCGCATACAGCTGTCTCCTCGGCCGACCTTGGATTCATGATGCGAAAGCTGTTCCCTCTACGCTCCACCAGAAAGTCAAATTCATAGTGGGTGACAAGCTGGTGACTGTACAAGCTGAAGATGACATACTCATCAGCAAGCCATCTGCCATACCTTACATGGATGCAGCAGAGGAAGCTCTAGAAACAGCCTTCCAAGCATTGGAGATTGCCAATGTCGAAACATTTCCCCGAGAAATGAAGAAGGTAGCCTACATGCTCACCAAGAACGGATACTTGCCTGGACAAGGACTTGGCAAGGATTCCCAAGGAATTCCCGAGCTACCCATCATCAAAGATAATCCGGGGAAACAAGGGCTAGGATACAACCCTAATAAAGATCAAAGGACGAAGAGGAATCAAGATCCTTCTCGACGTTCTGTAAGCAAGATCTTTAGGAAGGCCGGTTCACAAGCGTTAAGGCCGGTCGTCGTCGTCAAGTGTTTTTCTCCTTCCGATAGGGATGTATAGACCTGATGACTATTAGAGATTACTCCTCGGGGACAGCCCGACCCCCGAGCCTCGATAGGGCACATGTTTCCTCTAGAATTATAATAAAATCATTCTTTATTATTTCTTATTGCTTCTTTTCTTGCTTGCAATAAATTTCTAGACCACATTATTTTAACCCTGTTTGAATAAGCATGAATGAGGTTAAAATTGTCTTAATAAACAATAAACCCACATCATTTTTATGTGGAAGTGTGTCTGACAACTTGGAGCACCTTTCCTTGGCCTCGACAAGTGCCATCATGGATAAAAAAAGAAATCCTAAAAACAAAAAGCTCGGCAGGAAACCCAAAAAGGGGGCTGCGCAAAAATAAGAGCAAAGAACCCGCTAGGAATCCCACGAAAGGGTGACCTAGGCAAAAGTTAGGGTTGCAAAAATGAACAAAAACAAAGGTCCGCTGAGACGCCACAAAAGGGTGTTTTAGGCAAAAAATAAGGACAATCAAAAAAGCAAAAGAAATCCATGATGGTACCATGAGCCGAATTCAAAAAGAAAGGTTCAAGGGAAGCTATCTAAGTTGTCAAATCACAACGTCAAATAACAAGACTTTCTTAACTTCATAAGTGTTTAATCAAACAAGCCTAAACACATGAGCCTACCTTGGCCAGCCATTCTTACAAAAACCATTTTCAAAATAATAATAATCCCCTCTAAAACACAAACTTTTGAACAAAAAATATCTTTCCTTTCTTTTCTCTCTTGTCCCAAACGATTTTAGAATAATCTAGTGGAAACATGGAGATATAGTGGTCAATAGGAGGGTTGACACGTTTTCTAAAGGAAGGAAAGGATCACTTGGTTGATGACACCAATCTCGATATAACACGCATCATTCCTCGGTTACATAAATCGGCAGCGCACAGCCCGTCTAGAGGAATGGCAAAATCCAAGCAAAGAAACGCATCGGTTAATTCTTTTGAAAAAATAAATCAAATAGAATTAGGTGCATCATACCGCATACATGCATACAGATGATAGGTGTACTGGAAGATCACTTATTCTCTGTTTATTGAAAAAACCAAAAATCAAAAAAAATCAAACTTCAGAAAAAACAATGCGCCCGTACCATGTTCAGTACGCCCGTACTAAAATTAGGGTTATGAACAAATTTTTAACTCAATACAGGCGTACTGAAATGGATACAGCCGTATTGGCCTTTAGTTGCACATTTAAAGACCTTATCATGAGGCAATCGCATAAAATAGAAAAATAGAAAAAAATTGCTTGTGTATGACAGCAGTCAACAGAAAAAGCCAAAAAACGACAAAAAAGACAAAAATTCAGAAAATCAACCGCATCATACAGAATAACTGAGCCTGGAGAGGCTTGCCGAAATAATACTCCCTCATCATACAGAATAACTGAGCCTGGAGAGGCTTGCCGAAATAATACTCCCCAATCGTACAGAATAACTGAGCCTGGAGAGGCTTGCCGAAATAATACTCCCCAGAGACATCTCAGCTTGCACTCTTGGGCCGAACTCCCAGTGAAAGCTATCAGCGCAAGATCAGCAAGATTCCCCAATGGAAGCATGATCATCCGAACAGAATATCCGAGTCAAAGGACTTTGACTTCCTCAGTGGAAGATAGCTTTCCAACTCGAGCGACGAGTGAAGCTAAGCCTGAAGAGGCTTTCTAAATAATACTCTAGGATACATAAGATCTTCAATCCCCATTCGCCTACTCAGAGGCACTCCTTCAAAAAAAAGAAAAAAATCAAAAACATCAACAACCATTCCCCAAGCGGAATCCGGCACTCAGCCGAACACCAAACATCAAGATAATTCGCCTACTCAGAGGCACTCCTTCAAAAAAAAAAAAAAAAATCCGAAAAGATCAATAACCATTCCCCAAGCGGAATCCGGCACTCAGCCGAACACCAAACATCAAGATAATTCGCCTACTCAGAGGCACTCCTTCAAAAAGAGAAAATCCAAAAAAGATCAATAATCATTCCCCAAGCGGAATTCGGCATTCAGCCAATCATTGAACGTCAAGATGATCCGCCTAACAGAAGAGGCTAATCAAAATCATACGACAGAATCCCCCAGCGGATAACAGCCTACACAGAGGCAACAAAATCAGAAAATCAAAAGAGTCACCCGAATAAGGATAACCGGGATACTCCACCACCGTCGAAAGGACGTCAGCCAACCATAAGGCACCGCTCACATAAGAAAGAGCATCTTTGTGTCTGCATCCCCAAGGAATCAGAACTTCCCAGTGGGCACCAACTACGCAATGGAAAGTTGGGACACAAGAACCTATGAGTAACTGCACATCCCCTAGACGGATCCCTGCGTTATCCAGCCCTCAGCGGCACCAAAATCAAAAACAACCGTCGAAGCAGCATCGTGGACTGTGGAGACAAAATCATCACAATAGAATCCCCCAGCGGATAACAGCCTACGCAGAGGCAACAAAATCAGAAAATCAAAAGCGTCACCCGAATAAGGATAACCGGGATACTCTACCAACGTCGAAAGGACGTCAGCCAATCATAAGGCATCGCTCACCTCAAAAGGAGCATCTTTGTGTCTGCACCCCCAAGGAATCAGAAATTCCCCAGTGGGCACCAACTACGCAATGGAAAGTTGGGACACAAGAACCTATGAGTAACTGCACATCCCCTAGACAGATCCCTGCGTTATCCAGCCCTCAGTGGCACAAAAATCAAAAACAATCGTCGAAGCAGCATCATGGACTGTGGAGACAAAATCATCACAAATCCCTGGAGAGGGCAAACTCACACTGCCAACATCGTCAGAAACACGGAGGCAGACCCTGGGGAGGGCAAACCGCAGACCCTGGAGAGGGCAAACTCAGCTGTCAAGGTTGTCAGAAACACCGAGACAGAGCCTGGAGAGGCGGTACTCAGCTACCCCGTCGTCAGAAACACGGAGGTATGCAACCCTGGGGAGGGCAAACCGTAGACCTTGGAGAGGGCAAACTCACGCTACCGAGGTTGTCAGAAACACCGAGGTATGCACGAGCCTGGAGAGGCGACGACTAATACTCAACCTGGAGAGGCTACTCAACAATTTTCCACCGGAAAACACTACAAGTCGGAAGGATGGCTTATTCCCCGGACAATTGGGTCAACTCCTTTACTTGTCAACCGGTACACCAAAAAGCCGTTTGACTAAGTAAAGGGGGGGCAGCTGTAGACCCCTAAAATTGTCCGGGTCGGAAATAAGACTCGAAGACTCTCAAAGACCGAAGGAAAGTCAGCCGAAAGGACTCCTGGAAGACCCTGGAAGACCCTAGGATGATTCTTCATAGGTTTAGAAGTCTTAGAGTAGCTTAAAATAAGGATGTGGGAGGATTGGAGCTCAATACGACCGTACTGAATTCAATACGGCCGTACTGTAGTTCAAAACTTCAGTTCGGGCCGTATTGATGTCAGAGGCCGTACTGCGCCTCACTCCTATATATAGAGACATTTGGACAACTTTTCCATACTTTTGGACCCTCTTGCTGAGTATTCTGGGGTTTTTGAGCAGTGTTCTGCCCTAGAAGTCTCTCCGAGAGCCGATCCGACAAAGTTCTTGAGTTCTGAGCATTTAGCTTGAGGATTCGAACTAGTCGAAGGGAAATCTTTTTGATTTCCATAGGAGCGCCAAAAAGCCTCCTAACGTCTGTTTAAATATATAAAAGCACGCTTCAAAGGTTTCTTTTCCAAATCCCTTCTTTTACCGCTTTCTGATTGTTGCATTGCATATTTAGAATTTTCATCATGTAAATATTCCGCTTATAATCGTTTCTAATAAATAGGGGTAATTTAGTAATTTTACACTGTTATTTATGAAATAATCCGTCATAGGGAACCCGAAAGGGGCGTTGTGGGGTGCTAACACCTTCCCCGCACGTAACCGACTCCCTTACCCAACTCTAGTTGTAATGGCCAAGGTTGATTTGCGAAAATCAATTGCCTTATCCCTTTTTCCAATGTTTTGAGTAAAACATTGGTGGCGACTCCAAGAACCCTTCTTTTTGCGAAAACCACTAATCCATGGAGGGTCCCGCTTGGGATTAACATGGATTGGTGAATCATTTAATAAAATTGTTAGTTCGATGAGGTCTCAGTTTGAGAATAAGTCGTTCTAACAATCCATCATTTTTCAAACCTTTAAAAAGAGTCCAACCATCGTCGCGAATGCCAAGGTCCGTTTCGGCGGGTGGCGACACCAAAGAATGTCAAAACTTAGTCCTAGAGGAGATGGACCCTTTCAAATACTTAAGAAAATAAACAATAATGCCTATGTCTTAGATCTCCCCTCTGAATATGGGGTTAGTCCTAGCTTCAATGTTTCTGATTTATCTTTTTTTACAGGACTTGCTGCCCAAGAGGAGGATGCTTTGGATTTGAGGACAAATCCTCTTCAAGAGGGAGGGGATGATGGAGGAGGCCCATGGGCCAAGGGCCGAACTACTAGGGCTATGGCCTAGAGGATTCAAGAAGAGTGGGCCCATGCTCAAGAAAAGCCCATCATACTTTTTAGTTGGGCATTGACTCAAGCCCAAGTAGATTAGAAGTAGTGTAGGTTTGGGCCCTAGGGCTTGTATTACATTTTTAGGCCTTGTATTTTCGGCCACCTAGACTTGGATTTACATTTCATGCCAATGCGAATTTAGGGTTAATTTAGGTTAACATGTGCATATGCATGGTGTGACTGAAATGCAACTCAAATGGATACCAAATTACATCCAAATGAGTGCACATGGGGGAGGTGACCGGTTGGCACCAAAATTTGAATATTTGAATTCAAATTTTGGCACCTAGCGCCTAAGGTTAAGTAAACCATACCATGGTTTTACTTAACCTTAGGTTAACCCAACGTGCACCCTTAACCTAATTTTGCCTATAAATTCCTTCTTGGGCAAGTTTTGTACCACTTTTGGAAATATTGAATGAGAATTCCCTTTTTGAATTTCTCTCCTCCGAAAGTCTCTTCTAGACTCACTCTACCCTACTTGAGATCCTCTCCTTGTAGAGCTAGGCACCGTCACCTTCTATCCGAGATAGCTAGGTGATCCTTGGCTACATTTGCTTCTTCTTGGTGCTCCAAATCCTTGTCTTCCTTCCAAGGAACCGAGAAGAGGTTGAACAAGCTTCGTTTGAGGTTTTTCTTCAAGAAGTACCTCATCACCTTGTTTCTTTATTTTGGTTTGTAATTGGCCATTTTAAACCTCTTAATTTTGGTGGTAGTTTCGTGTAGTTGAAGGTGATTTCAAAACCTTCACCTAGGCATTTGACTAGTATATGCTTTAAGTGCTTTTCTTTTGCATGTTTTAAAGCTTTTAGTAGTATAATTTCTTAGGTCTTTATTTTGCCTCAATTTTCGTTTAGAAGGCTTACAATTGCCTACTAAGGGTCCGTGCACACACCCACCTTAGTCTTGTGAAAATTATTTTGTGAGAAAAGTGTGAAAAGGCTTAGTGATTTTTACTTGATAAGGCTTGGTTATTAAGTGATTCCTAGTAGTCCACCTCCCTTTGATAGTTCACTTTGTACACTTAGGCCTTTTCATACCAACTTGCACCTTGAAAACCATTTTTGTGAAAACCTTTTATCACTCACTCTTGTGAAATTTTTTTTTTCAAACCCTTTTGAAAACAAAATTTGTGAAAACCTTTTCTTGATCAAAGATGAGTGATCATTCTAGTGTACATGGTCATAACTCATGTAGTTCTAGGTCTAGTGTTAGGGATGAACTTAGGCAATTAAAAGAGTACCTAAGAAAAAAAGAAGAGGAAAATATAAAAAGAGAGGAAGAATTAAGAAAAAGAAAAAAAGAATTTGAGAAAAATAATGAAGAAATAAAAAGGTTGCTTACTAGGCTAGTTGTGGGAGGAGAGGCTAGTTGTTCAAGACCAAGAGTCACTTCTCCTAAATCCTCAAAAGGCAAGGGGCATATGATACCCTCAAGTGTTCATGAGGAGGAAGGGCATCATACGCAACCTCCAAGTGATATCTTCTATAGTAGTCACCACAATGATGATTACTATCAAAGACCCCCAAGGCAACATAGACATAGGGAGTCCTCCAATAAGGAACCTAACATCACTCTTCCCCCATTTCATGGCAAGGATAGTGTTGAAAACTATTTAGATTGGGAAGTTAAAGTTGAACAACTTTTCTCTTGCCATGGAGTGAGTGTAGATAGGAAGGTTTCTTTAGCAACCCTTAGCTTCCAAGGGCATGCTATGTATTGGTGGACCTCCTTATAAAAAGAAAGGAGAATAAACCATGAGCCCCCTATCCAATATTGGAATGAGCTCTGTAGTGCCTTAAGAAGGAGGCATATTCCTCTATACTATGATCGAGAACTTATGGACAAGCTTCAAAGATTGAAACAAGGATCCTCTAGTGTGGAAGAATATAGGCAATCTATGGAGTTGCTAATGATGAGGGCTGGGATTAGGGAGGAAGAGAGGACCACAATCTCTAGATTTCAAAGTGGTCTAAACCTTGAGATAAGAGACAAAGTTGAACTTTTGCCATATAGAGATTTGAATGAACTTGTTCAACTTTGCTCAAGGGTGGAGCATCAACTTAAAAGAAAATCTTTTCAAAAAGACTCCACTCCTTCTTATCCTAAGAGTTTTAAGAAGGAGGGCCACTCTTCCCAACCTTCTCCCAAGGAAGAAAAAGATGAAAAAGAAAAATCATCTTTTAAGGCATCTTCCAAAGACACTAAAACAAGTGACATCAAGTGTTTCAAGTGTCTTGGCCGTGGGCACATTGCTTCACAATGTCCCACCAAGAAAACCATGCTTTTAAAAGGCCAAGATCACTATAGTAGCCTTGATGAGGCTACTTCCTCATCGTCAAGTGATGAAGAATAAGTTTTAGAATCCGAGGAAGAAATCTTACCTTGTGAATGAGACTTATTTTTGGTTAGAAGGTTCCCTAACAATCAATCTAGTGAAATTGACCAATCACAAAGAGACAACTTGTTTCAAACAAAATGCAAGGTCTTAGAAAGTACTTGTTCTCTCATTGTAGATAGTGGGTCTACTTCTAATTGTTGTAGTACTAGATTGGTTGATAAGCTAGCCTTAACTACAAAACCTCATCCTAAACCTTACAAAATGCAATGGATCAATGAGGAAAGAGGTGTTGTAGTTAACCAACAAGCAAGCATACCAATCTCTATTGGAAAGTATAAAGAAGAAGTTTTATGTGACATAGTGCCATTAGACATTAGTCATGTCTTGCTTGGGAGGCCATGGCAATTTGACAAGAAAACAATCCATGATGGCCTCAACAATAAAATAAGTTTCCAACACTTGGGAAAGAAATTTGTGTGGTGTCCTCTATCACCTTCTCAAGTTAATGAGGACCAACTCAAATTAAAAGCTAAGAAAGATGAGGATAAAAGCAAAAAAACAACAAAAAGAAAAGAAAAGAAAAAAAAGAATTTTTCCTTTGAAGAAAAAGGGCTAGGTTCTAGAAAACCTTAACCCTTGTGCCATCCTCATTCTTTTTGGTGCCAAAGAAAGATGTCAATGGAGGATGATTACCTTTTTTTAAAAGCCATCATTGAATAAAAGGCACCCAATCCCTAAGATAGATGATTTAGTGAATAAATTACATGGGGTCAATATATTTTTCAAAAATGGTGATGCCTCTTTGGCTCTCTCCTTCCCCTAGTACTTTCATTCAACAAATTGTGTACTTAAGGATTGCATAGCTAAGTTTTAAGTAGTTTTTCCCCTAATTATGGTCTCACATCTCCTGAAGGTACCAATAGAATGATTGAGCTTGAAGATTTGTGGTCAAATCCTTCTCAAGAAGGAGGGGATGATGGAGGACCATCCATGGAGCTTCATGTGAGACCCATCACTAAGCCAATAGCTAGGAGAGTGGAAGAGGATAGGGAATTCAAAACCTTAGAAGACATGCTTCTCAAGATTAAAATACACTAATCACTCTCCTAAGCTTTGATAGCCTAGAATTTATCTTTATGCCTATTTTTCCCTTGTCTTTGATTTTCCATTTTTACCTTTGTATTTTGGGGTATCTTAGACATAGGATCTATTTTACTTGTATTTCCAAAGTTTACCCTTGAATTTTGGGGTATTTTAGTCATAGGATTTATTTTCTTTTATATTTCCCATTTTACCCTTGTATTATGGGGTGCTTTAGATCATAGGTTTTTATTTTTGGGCTAAGGTGTTTGATTAGGGTGGGAACAAAACCTAGACATATTTTTTGTGGCTCTTGGACCTATTTTTGGTGTTAGAAAGGCTTAGGCCCAAGTGGAGGGCAAAGGTTGCATGGTTTTACCATGCACCTAGATGTAGCTTAACTAATCCCAAAGATTCCATCCTTGGAGAATCCGGATTGATGTGAATCCTCTTCAAGTTCCTCCCTAGATCTTTGGCTCCTTGATTCTTCCTAGGCTTGGTTAAGGTCTCCAAGGGAGGAGGAGACCTTAGAACCACCACGGTTTTGTGGAGAACACTCCCAAGAGGCGCCACTCCTTGATGAAGAGATAAGCCACTTCAATTCTCACCACACTCTTGTAGACCCCTAAAATTGTCCGGGACGGAAATAAAGCTTGAAGACTCTCAAAGACTGAAGGAAGATCAGCCAGAAGGACTCCTGGAAGGCCCTAGGAGGGTTCTCTGTAGGTCTAGAGGTCTTAGGATAGCTCAAAAATAAGGAAGTGGAGGGAATGAAGCCCAATACGGCCGTACTGAACTTAATACGGCCGTATTGAAGCTTCAATACGACCGTAGTGAACTCAATACGGCGTATTGAAGTTTCTGAAACTTCAATACGGTCGTACTGAAGTCAATACGACCGTATTGACACTTCAATACAACCGCAGCGAACTCAATACGGGCGCATTGAAATTTCTGAATTTCAATACGACCGTATTGAACTTCAATACGACCGTATTGAAGTTCAAAAATTTCAATACGGCCGTATTGCCCCTGTAGGCCGTATTGCGCCTATTCCCTATAAATATGACGTCAATTGGACGTCATTCCACACTTTTTTAGATAGTTTCAACCCTCTCCTTGAGTATTCTAGGGTTTTTGAGCAGTGTTCTGCCCTAGAAACCACTCGGAGAGTTGATCCGACGAAGTTCTTGAGCCCCGAGCCATTTTGCTTGAGGATCGAACCTAGTCGAGGGGAAATCTTTTTGATTCCCTTAGTTAAAATTTTGTTCTAGGAGAGCGAGGAGCGGGCTTGTAGAGCGAGGGAACGCCAAAACGCTTCCCAGTTCTTTGCAATATATAAAAGCACGCTTCAAGAGGTTTCCCTTCAATCCTTCCTTTTACTGCTTTCTGTGTGCATATTTAAACTGTCATCATGTAGATAGTCAATTTATAATTGCTTAGAATAAATAGGGGTAATTTAGTAATTTTATACTGTTCTTTTAAAAATAATCTGTCATAGGGAACCCGAAAGGGGCGCTGTGGGGTGCTAACACCTTCCCCACGCGTAACCGACTCCCTTACCCAACTCTGGTTGTAGTGGCCAAAGTTGATTTTTAAATCAATTGCCTTATACCTTTTTCCAATGTTTTGAGTAAAACATTGGTGGCGACTCCACGAACCCTCCTTTTGCGAAAACCACTAATCCATGGAGGGTCCCGCTTGGGATTAATATGGATTGGTGAGCCTTTTAATAAAATTGCTCGTTTGACGAGGTCTCAGTTTGAGAATAAGTCATTCTAGCAATCCACATTTTTAAAACAAATAACGAGTCCAACCATCCTTCGCGAATGCCGAAAGCCCGTTTCGGGCCGGTGGCGACAGATGGCGACTCCACTGGGGAAGCCTCGAGAGTCAGTCCCATTTAGTGACAGATTATTTTTAACAAATAATAGTTAAAATTACTTTATTACCCCTTGCTTGTATGATAACATGTTTATCTATTTGGCTTTAATAATTGTTGTATGTTTAATTTTCCGCAATTGTTTGAAATAAAAACTGCACACAAACCTTTGCACACAACAGTTCCCTCTATACTCGGGGGCATGAGTGGTAATCCATAGGGAGTGGATGTTAGTACGGCCGGTTGATGGGTTTATAGGAGCCTATGAGACCGTTGTCGGAAAACATCACTCAAGGTGATAACCATGAACTTGAGTCCGACGGTGCGTTGGAGCTTTCCATCGACCTACGACAAGAGGAATTGGGTCCCTATAATGGGGGCACCTTGGGGGCCTTTGACCAAGTGAGAACAGTTAGATCCTCCTTGAATATGCACTTTTCTGCAGGAGACCCCTACCTCGTGATTCGCTCGTGATTGTTCGTGGATGAGTGAATTGTTTGTGTAAATGCTTATGTGCAATTGTTTGTGCATTAATAAATAACCTCGTGATAAGGTCTAAGAATAATCCCCATGCATGAAAATACCATGACATGAGAGGAAAAACCATGTGTGAAAATATAATAAAAGTGAGGAGCATGTACATCATTATCAATAAGACATCATGCATCCTCATAAAAACATACATTTTTAGGTCACCAATACCTCTTAACATGAGTAAAAGAGACCCATGACTATAGAGATTCTCCGTTGGGGAGAAATCATAGATGAAGAAGGGTGGTAAACTTCCGTCTTAAAAAGGCAGCGCCTTAAAGATGGAGGTTTATCAAGCTCATGTTAAAGAGTGTATTCATTCCATAAAATAAACTAACTAAACATTCATTTTAGAAAGTGGCTGGTCATCTCTCTGTCCTTACGCGCGCACAGAGAATCAAGAAAATGGAAGCATTGGAGGAGCAAAACAAGAAGCTCACAACCGAGCTTTCACAGCTTAAAGAGCAAATGGCGCAGATGATGGAACTCATGCGTCATCACAACATCCATGAATCTCATCATAGTGATCATGGGTCCCATCATGAGGGAGAGGAGGAAGAGCATGAAAAAGATTCTCCAAACGCCGTACCCCTTGGGGCAGGAATTATAATAAAAGAGCCCGAGGTCTCAAAGGAACAATTCCATGCCCTCGAGGATCGGCTAAGGGCTATGGAGGGGCATGATTTTGATGTCAAAGATGCCGCCGATATGTGCTTAGTGAGGGATATTCAATTCCCTCCTAAATTTAAAGTGCCAGATTTCCCGAAGTACGTGGGATCGACTTGCCCCAAAAGTCATCTCACCATGTACTGTCGCAAAATGGCTGCATACGCCACAAATGAAAAGCTCTTGATCCACTGTTTCCAAGAGAGCTTAGCTGAAACCGCGCTCAACTGGTATATGCAGCTAGACGGAAATCTAGTACATACATGGAGGCAGTTGGCCGACGCCTTTCTCAAGCGCTACAAATACAACATCGACCTAACACCCGATAGGTCAGATCTTCAAGCCTTGAGTAAGAATAATGATGAATCTTTCAAGGCGTACGCCCAACGTTGGAGGGAGTTGGCGGCACAGATAGAGCCCCCGCTGTCGGATAAGGAGACGGTGTCCTTATTCATCAACTCGTTGACTGGTCCCTATTACGATAAAATGATAGGGAACACAACGACACTCTTCTCGGACATCATCACCATTGGAGAAAGGGTGGAACAAGGACTTAAAAGTGGGAAGCTGGCTAAGCCTTCCCAATCATATGAAGCTAAGAAGGCCTTCGGGAAGAAGAAAGAAGGAGGAGTCAACGCTGTAACCATTGCTCCGTCTTCTTCCGCTTCGAAGTCAGGCAAATCGCAAAACAACTCTGTGAAGAAGTTTGATAGACTTCCGACCACTTATAGCGATCTCCTGCCGAAGCTAGTGGAGGCGCGTCTTATAGCTTACATTCCACCAAAGAAGGTGAATCCACCCTACCCCGATTGGTACAATCCACAAGACAAATGTCTATACCATTCGGGGGCACAGGGGCATTCAACGGAGAACTGCCGAGCTCTCAAGTATAAGGTCCAAGACCTTATCGACGCTGGGTGGGTCACTTTCGATTCGACGGCGCCCGACGTGAGCAAGAATCCTCTACCGCAGCAGGAGTAGAGAGAAGGGCAAGCCATGATAGGGCCCCTCCACATTTTTTCTTTTAGGGACTCATGATCAGTACCCGAGATCATGAGGACCTTTTCATGTAAATAAAGGGTTTTGTACAGTTTTACACTCATATCAATAAAAAGGCATTTTTCACACATTATTCTCTCATTTTGTTCTATTCTCTCTCTCTCATTAATATTAATAAACTCTAAACCTAAACAGAACCAATAAATAATTATGTCTGTGATTGCTCGCTCTGACCGGGATCCGAAAGCCGAGGGTGAATGGGTTGAGTTGGACAGTGATGAGGAGACCATCTCTCCGGATCTGCAAAGGCTGCTAGATCAAGAAGCTCGTCTACTCCAACCGAATCAAGAAGAATTGGAGACCGTGAATTTGGGGAAGGGTCAAGAATTGAAAGAGGTCAACATTGGGACCCGTATCAGTGATGGAATAAGAACGCAATTAATTCAATTATTGAGGGAATACAAGGACGTATTTGCATGGTCGTACCATGATATGCCCGGGTTGGACTCCAACATTGTCGAACACAAGTTGCCCTTAAAAGAGGGGTTTCGACCTATTAAGCAAAAGCTTCGACGAATCAAGCCCGAATGGTCCTTAAAGATTAAGGAGGAGGTGGAAAAACAATTGGACGCGGGATTCTTGGTTGTATCCCAGTATCCCGAATGGCTGGCTAACATTGTGCCAGTCGTCAAAAAGAATGGGAAGGTTAGAGTGTGTGTTGATTATAGGGATTTGAATCGTGCCAGTCCAAAGGACGATTTTCCCTTGCCACATATTGATACACTCGTGGATCACACCGCCACAAACACACTCTATTCCTTTATGGATGGATACTCGGGGTATAATCAAATCAAGATGAATATAGAAGACCGCGAGAAAACTTCTTTCATTACACCCTGGGGGACTTTCTGCTACAGGGTAATGCCTTTTGGACTTAAAAATGCGGGTGCCACCTACCAACGAGCGATGGTGACACTATTCCACGATATGATCCACAAAGAAATTGAAGTATACGTGGATGACATGATCGCAAAGTCAAAAGACGAAATGGACCACATCCAATATTTGAGAAAATTATTCAATCGGCTTCGTAAGTATCAGCTTAAGCTAAACCCGGCTAAGTGTACTTTCGGAGTTCGGTCGGGTAAGCTTCTTGGGTTCATCGTCAGTGAAAAAGGCATAGAGGTTGACCCCGATAAAGTAAAGGCAATAATGGAAATGCCTCCTCCTAAAACTGAGAAAGAAATTAGAGGATTCCTCGGCAGGGTGAACTACGTCGCAAGGTTCATCGCACAGTTGACTGACACGTGCAAACCAATATTCAAGCTGTTGCGCAAGAATCATTCCGAAACTTGGGATGAGAATTGTCAACGAGCTTTTGACAAGGTCAAACAGTGCTTGGCCAATCCACCAATATTGGTGCCACCTGTCGAGGGAAGGCCATTAATCCTCTATCTGACAGTGCTTGATGAGTCCATGGGAGCCGTGCTAGGGCAACAGGACGAAACTGGAAAGAAAGAACAAGCCATCTACTACCTGAGCAAAAAGTTCCTTGATTATGAAATCCGCTACACGCCATTAGAAAAGACTTGCTGTGCGTTGGCGTGGGCAACACAAAGGCTCAGGCAGTACATGATAAGGCATACTACTTGGTTGGTTTCCAAAATGGACCCAATTAAGTACGTGTTCGACAAACCAATAATCACTGGGAAGATTGCCCGATGGCAAGTGCAATTATCAGAATTTGACATCATACATGTCACACAAAAGGCCATCAAGGGTAGTACCTTAGCTGATTACCTAGCACACGGGCCGACCAATGACTATCAATCCCTTCAGGATGATTTCCCCGATGAGCATATAATGAGTATACAACATGAAGATCCTAAGGATGATACGTGGACCATGTACTTTGATGGAGCCTCCAACATGCTTGGACAGGGGATTGGAACAGTACTAATCTCCCCACAAGGAAAGTATATCCCCCTAACGGCGAGACTCAACTTCGACTGTACAAATAACATGGCCGAATACGAAGCTTGCGCGTTAGGAATCCAAGCAGCAATCAACAATGGTATCCTAAAGCTCAAAGTATTTGGAGATTCGGCTTTAGTCATTCACCAACTGCGAGGTGACTGGGAAGTCCGAAATCCTAAACTGATACCATATGTTGAGCATATCAAAGATTTGACACAATTCTTCCAAAGTGTCATCTTTGAATACATTCCAAGGGAGGAGAATCAGTTTGCTGACGCCCTTGCTACACTATCATCGATGTTCGCCTTGGATAAGGAGCATGAAATGCCCATCATCAATATCCGGCGGCACGATAAGCAAGCGTTCTGCCTACTGATAGATGAAGCTGTTGACGATCATCCATGGTTCCATGACATCAAACAATATCTGTCAAAAGGGGAATATCCTGATATGGCTAGTGATAATGATAAAAAGCATATCCGAAGAAGGGCCATGGGATTTCTGTTGATTGGAGAAACCCTCTACAAAAAGAATTATGACTCGGTCTTGTTGAGATGTATAGACCAAGTCGAAGCTCAAAATGTAATCAAAGAAATACATGAGGGGGTTTTCGGTACCCATATTCCCGGGCCTGCAATGGCTAAGAAAATCCTCAGAGCAGGATATTATTGGTCGACCATTGAAAGGGATTGTTACCAATACGTCCGGAAATGCCACAAATGTCAAGCATATGCCGACAACATTCATGTCCCACCAACGCCACTCAATGTTTTGGCTTCACCATGGCCATTCGCAATGTGGGGCATGGATGTTATTGGACCCATCGAGCCAAAAGCATCCAACGGACATAGGTTCATCCTTGTGGCCATTGACTATTTCACTAAATGGGTAGAAGCGGCATCGTATGCTCATGTGACCCGAAAGGTGGTAACATCCTTCATAAGGAAGAACATCATATGCAGATACGGTATTCCCGATAAGATCATCACTGATAATGGATCCAATTTGAACAATAAGATGGTGGAAGAATTGTGCAAAGAGTTCAAAATTCAGCACCATAACTCTTCCCCATATCGACCAAAGATGAATGGGGCAGTCGAGGCAGCCAATAAGAATATCAAGAAGATAGTACAAAAGATGGTTGTCTCATTCAAAGACTGGCATGAGATGCTACCCTTCGCTCTCCATGGTTATAGGACTTCAGTACGTACATCCACAGGAGCTACTCCATTCTCCCTTGTTTATGGAATGGAGGCAGTTCTGCCGGTTGAAGTCGAGATACCTTCTCTGAGAGTAATCATGGAAGCAAAACTTTCCGAGGCAGAATGGGTTCAAAGTCGATACAACCAATTGAACCTTATCGAAGAAAAACGACTGAACGCTATATGCCATGGTCAAGCCTACCAAAGGAAGATCAAAAAGGCTTTTGACAAGAAAGTCCATCCTCGAATCTACCACGAGGGAGAGCTGGTGATGAAGAAATTGCTACCAGCTCAAAAGGACAAAATCGGAAAGTGGGCCCCAAATTACGAAGGACCATATGTGGTGAAGCGAGCCTTCTCTGGAGGAGCATTGATTCTCACAGACATGGACGGAGAAGAACTTCGATACCCAGTCAATGCTGACGTGGTAAAGAAGTATTATGCTTGAAGACGTTGCTTGCATCAGCCCGCTAGGATGAAAACCCAAAAAGGGCATCCTAGGCAAAAGTTAGGGCAAAACAAAAAGCCCGCCAGTACAAGGGTACTAGGCAAAACAAAGGCAAAATTATCCCCGCTAGGACACGTCCTAGGCAAAAATTAGGGGCAAAAGAATAAGATGCAAAAAGTAAAGCAAGCAACGATCACTTGAACCGAAAACCGAAAGGCGGTTCAAGTGATAATCTTCTAGAAGCAAGCGTCTTGCAGTATCTACACTCCTGGCTCAGGCATCTCACCCAAAACGATTAGGGGAACGAGAAGAGCGACAATTACAGATATAATTGTTTAAGCCAAAAATGTATAGCCTACCTTGGCCAGCCTTTCTTCAGAAATTCCTTTTGTAAATCTTTCTGTATAAACATTTGTGAATATCAATAAAATATCCATTTGTTTCTTTTCTCTCTTGACCATGTGATTATGCCTTTGAGTTGGTTTTTCATAAAATTGTACGAAATTCCATTAATAATCGGTCAATAAAAGAAAATTGGAGGGGTTCCTGTAAAATCCATAATCCCCTGCATAAAGGCTCACAAAAATACTCCCTCGCGTCAATGACAGAAAGTCCTCCAAGAAGAAGAGGATAGGGAGAGCCACTCACTTTTCTAAAATAAATGAAAAAAAATAAAAATTGTATTGCATTTGTGCATCACATACACTTTAGTTGCACATTCAAAGACCTTATCATGAGGCAACTGCATAAAATAGAAAAATAGAAAAATTGCTTGTGTATGACAGCAGCAAGCAAAATACAAAGATTCAGAAAATCAACAGCATCTCAGAATAATTGAGCCTGGAGAGGCTTGCCGAAAGAATACTCTCAGAATAATTGAGCCTGGAGAGGCTTGTCGAAATAATACTCCTTCAGAATAACTGAGCCTGGAGAGGCTTGCCGAAACAATACTCATCAGTTTGCACAGAATAACTGAGCCTGGAGAGGCTTGCCGAAACAATACTCCTCATCCCCCACATCAAAGAATAATTGAGCCTGGAGAGGCTCGCAGAAATAATACTCCCCAGAGAAACCTCAACTCACGCTCTTGGACTCAAAATCCCCAGCAAGAGCTATCAAAGCAAGATCGACGACATTCCCAATGGACGCACGATCACCCAAGCAGAATATCCAAGTCAAAGGACTTAAACTTCCTCAGTGAAGATAGCTCTCCAACTCAAGTGTCGAGTGAGGCTAAGCCTGTAGAGGCTTCCTAAATAATACTCTGGGATACATAAGATCCCCAAATCCCCAGTCGCCTACTCAAGAGGCATCCCTGCAGAAGGAAAAAATAAAAAAATCAATAATCATTCCCCAAGTGGAATCTGGCTCTCAACCAATCATTGAACGTCAAGCTGATACGCCTAACAGAAGAGGCTAATCAAAATCAACGACAAAATCCCCCAGTGGATAACAGCCTACACAGAGGCAGCAAAATCAGAAAACCAAAAGAGACACCCGAACAAGGATAACCGGGATACTCCACCAATGTCGAAAGGACGTCAGCCAATCATAAGGCACCGCTCACATCAGAAAGAGCATCTTTGTGTCTGCACCCAAAGGAATCAGAAATTCCCCAGTGGGAACCAACTACGCAATGGAAAGTTGGGACACAAGAACCTATGAGTAACTGCACATCCCCTAGACGGATCCCTGCGTTATCCAGCCCTTAGTGGCACAAAATCAAAAAACAACCGTCGAAGCAGCATCGTGGACTGTGGAGACAAAATCATCACGAATCCCTGGAAAGGAGATATTCACGCTACCCCGTCGTCACAAACACGGAGGTATGCAGCTTCCGGCTCGGGCAATGAGCGAAGCTATCTCTGGAAAAAGGGTACTCACCGCTCACCGTTGTCACAAAGGTACTTAGCTTCCGGCTCAAACAAAGAGTGAAGCTAAGCCTGGAGAGACGGTACTTACAGCTTCCAGCTTGGGCAACAAGCAAAGCAAGGCCTGGAGAGGCAAAACTCACACTGCTCACCGTCGTCACAAAGGTGCTTGGTTTCCGGCTCGAACAAAGAGCGAGACTAAGCCTGGAGAGGCGAAACTCACACTGCTACCGTCGTCACAAGGGTACTTAGCTTCCGGCTCGAACAAAGAGTGAAGCTAAGCCTGGAGAGGCGATACTCACAGCTTCCAGCTTGGGCAGCAAGCATAGCAAAACCTGGAGAGGCTACTCGACAATTTTCCACCGGAAGACGCTACAAGTCAGAAGGTCGGCGCATCACCCGGACAATTGGGTCAACTCCTTTACTTGTCAGCCGGTACACCAAAAGGCCGTCCGACTAAGTAAAGGGGGGGCAGCTGTAGACCCCTAAAATTGTCCGGGACGGAAATAAAGCTTGAAGACTCTCAAAGACTGAAGGAAGATCAGCCAGAAGGACTCCTGGAAGGCCCTAGGAGGGTTCTCTGTAGGTCTAGAGGTCTTAGGATAGCTCAAAAATAAGGAAGTGGAGGGAATGAAGCCCAATACGGCCGTACTGAACTTAATACGGCCGTATTGAAGCTTCAATACGACCGTAGTGAACTCAATACGGCGTATTGAAGTTTCTGAAACTTCAATACGGTCGTACTGAAGTCAATACGACCGTATTGACACTTCAATACAACCGCAGCGAACTCAATACGGGCGCATTGAAATTTCTGAATTTCAATACGACCGTATTGAACTTCAATACGACCGTATTGAAGTTCAAAAATTTCAATACGGCCGTATTGCCCCTGTAGGCCGTATTGCGCCTATTCCCTATAAATATGACGTCAATTGGACGTCATTCCACACTTTTTTAGATAGTTTCAACCCTCTCCTTGAGTATTCTAGGGTTTTTGAGCAGTGTTCTGCCCTAGAAACCACTCGGAGAGTTGATCCGACGAAGTTCTTGAGCCCCGAGCCATTTTGCTTGAGGATCGAACCTAGTCGAGGGGAAATCTTTTTGATTCCCTTAGTTAAAATTTTGTTCTAGGAGAGCGAGGAGCGGGCTTGTAGAGCGAGGGAACGCCAAAACGCTTCCCAGTTCTTTGCAATATATAAAAGCACGCTTCAAGAGGTTTCCCTTCAATCCTTCCTTTTACTGCTTTCTGTGTGCATATTTAAACTGTCATCATGTAGATAGTCAATTTATAATTGCTTAGAATAAATAGGGGTAATTTAGTAATTTTATACTGTTCTTTTAAAAATAATCTGTCATAGGGAACCCGAAAGGGGCGCTGTGGGGTGCTAACACCTTCCCCACGCGTAACCGACTCCCTTACCCAACTCTGGTTGTAGTGGCCAAAGTTGATTTTTAAATCAATTGCCTTATCCCTTTTTCCAATGTTTTGAGTAAAACATTGGTGGCGACTCCACGAACCCTCCTTTTGCGAAAACCACTAATCCATGGAGGGTCCCGCTTGGGATTAATATGGATTGGTGAGCCTTTTAATAAAATTGCTCGTTTGACGAGGTCTCAGTTTGAGAATAAGTCATTCTAGCAATCCACATTTTTAAAACAAATAACGAGTCCAACCATCCTTCGCGAATGCCGAAAGCCCGTTTCGGGCCGGTGGCGACAACTCTTCTATGAAGGGATAAGAGAATTGGATGAATATCAAAGAGGTTTAGGGACTTTTAGGAGAGAGTAATCTGAACAATATTTTCAGAAATCAATTCTCTATACATCCAAAAGTGTCTTACAATGAAAGGAATACAAGTATATAGGAGTAGGAAGCTGAGAGAGCAAGCTAGCCTTAACCATGGTTCACTAGGAACCATGGTAAGGTCTAGCTAATCCGTCCATGGTCTAGAGGCTTGGAGAGCAAGCTTCTCACTTAGCTTGCTTGGTAAGCTAGCTAAGGAGAAGCTTGTGCTTCAAGCTTCTAAGCTTGAGAAGGGCCAAGCAATTCGGCCAATGTGAACACAACTAAGGTGGGCGGATTTTTGGACTTAATTTACTCCAACCTGTTTTGAAAATGTTAATTTGGTTTAGTTAAGTTCATCCAATGTGAATGGAACCTAGCTAAATCAAATCTATGAAAAATTAGGAGTAAAATGAGTCCAATATGTAAAATTTAGCCTAGGACCACCTCTTGGCTAAATTGCTAGTAGCACTCTCTAGCTTGCTAGTGACACTCTCTAGCTTGCTAATGCCACTCCCAATCCTACTACTAGAAAACTAAGAAAAGAGTGTATTTCTAGGTTAGGTTAAATGGAGTCAAAGTGCCCAAGTAACCTACCCTGGAAACAATATACAATAGCTAATAAAAGGAAATAAAGTGCCTTACAAATACAAAGGCAAAAATACACCTATACAAGTATCTACTATATACAAAGTACAAGAAAACAAACTATACAATGTATGTACAATGGAGACTCAAGAGACTAATAAGAGGAATCATACTCAATACTCATATTGAGCATAGGTCTAAGAAGCACCTCCTCTGTAGAAGACTCCTCTAGCCTCCTAACCATGGACCTAGTTAAAGGCCCAATGGTCTTCATGTGTGAGCCTCCTTGGATCAACCTTCACCCTTCTTGGTCTTACCTCTTTCAAAGGTATCTTTAGGGATTAGATTTCCATCAGGGTGCAAGACCGATATTAGTGGCTCCTAATAGATGACTCCAGCTGAGTTGGTAGAGCTGAAGAAACAGATTAAGGATTTGTTGGAGAAACAGATGGTGAGGCCTAGTGTTTCTCCTTGGGGTGCCCCGTACTGTTAGTAAAGAAGGATGGTGGGGCCCGTACTGTTAGTGTCTCTTGTTAAATTTCAGCCTCTTATGTTTTTGGCCTTGGTTTTATTCATTTTTGGTTTGTAATTAGCCATTTTTAAACCTTTTCAATTTGGTGGTAGTTTCGTGTAGTTTGAAGGTGATTTGAAAACCTTCACCTAGGAAACCGACTAGCATATGCTTTAAGTGCTTTCCTTTGCATTCTTTAAAGCTTTGGTAGTATATTTGCCTAGGACTTTACATTGTTTATTTGTTTCGTTTAGAAGGCTTCATTTGCCTACTATGGGGGCGTGCACATCACACACCTTAGTATTGTGAAAAAAAAATTTGTGAGAAAAGTGTGAAAAGGCTTAGTGATTTTTACTTGAAAAGGCTTGGTTTTTAAGTGATTCTTAGTAGTCCACCTCCCTTGATAGTTCACTTTGTACACTTAGGCCTTTTCATACCTATCTTGCACCTTGAAAATACTTTTTTTTTGTGAAAACCCTTTTATCACTCACTCTTTGTGAAAACTTTTTCAAACCTTTTTGAAAACACTTTGTGAAAACCTTTTTGGATCAAAGATGAGTGATCATTCTAGTGTCCATGGTCATAACTCTTGTAGTACTAGGTCTAGTGTTAGGTAAGAAATTAGGCAACTCAAAGAGTACCTAAGAAAAAAAGAAGCAGAAAATATAAAAAGAGAGGAAGAATTGAGAAGAAAAGAAAAAGAGTTTGAAAAAAATAATGAGGAAATAAAACAACTACTTGCAAAATTAGTTGAGAGGAGAGAAACTAGTGGATCCCAACCTAGGATTGTTCCAACTAGATCTCAAAAAGGCAAAGAAGTTAGAGTTCCTAGGAGTATGCATGAGCAAGAAAATACAACAAGAGAGGAGGAACTTAGAAGGAAAGAGAAAGAAAAGAAAATAGAAAAGAAAGAAAAAATAAAGAAAAGTATAGAGAAGGTTAAAGAGTGGCTAGAAAATGAAAAACAACAACCAACACTCTTAGAGAAGAGTAAGGAGGATAATGTTTCTTCCAAAGGGCTTATGCTTGAAGAGAGTCACTTTCCCATTGAAAATGATTTTAAAAAGACTTTCTTCATTCATCAAGACCTTAACTCTTTCTCTCACGTTGCCACTAGTCATGAAGTGGAGATTCAAAAACAAATCCTTTTTAAAGAAAAAGAATCTCAACTTCAAGATTTAGTGAAGAAGAAGTGGACTTCACTTAGTCCCACTTCTTGTGCTACTTCCTTGGTGGTGCCCAAGGAAGATAAGCCTTCTTTCTTTAAGACTCTTTCTACTTTAGTTTTCTTCATAAAGCACCCAACTTTTGGTTTGTATGGTTTGTTGGATACATCTCATGGTGTTGTATCTTCTATTTTTGATCTTGAAGGAAGTTCAAACTTATTTGAACTTAACTTGAATACTTTCCTACAAGACAAACTTAGATTATATGAGTTTCCTAGACTCCTCTTAACACCTTTTTCTCATATGTATCTATCAAATTATGCAATACAAAGTTGTTTAGGTAATTTTTTAGTTAAGTTTTCTTTATTTTCCAATACATACCTAGGTCATTACATTGGGCACTTCCAACAAGATATTTTAGTTTTTAGGACTAATACATTAGTGTGCTATAGTTTTAGTCTTTTTACCTTTTTAGGTTTTAGTTATACACCTAGACTTCACCGTGGGGAGGATCCTATCCTTAACATTAGAAAGTCTAGTCCTTTTAATTTAGACAATCTTTTTAGCATTTTTAGTAGAACTCCTCTTAGGATACATTTTCCATTTCTATCATATACTATTACCTCTAATGCTTATTTTTATGTTTTTGTTGGTCATGATTGATATGATTCCTAATTGCACCAGAGTTGAAAAAGGATCTTTTGGGTTAAAATCTTGGACTTAATTTCTGGAATGTAGGTAAGGAAATTAGATGCAAGAAATGGAGGGAAGGAAACGGTAAAGGAATGGAGGAAGAATCACTCTTCCAAGGAAGGCTTCACACAAAGAATTGTGGATGATCCTTTGATATGCCCAAATTCTTGAATCACTCAAGAACAATTGGAGAATCACTCTCAGTTAATAAAACTCAAATTCTGATCTGTGCTTATTCATCCCAATGGGCAGCTTATATAGCTTACAACCAAGACCTTTCACTTACATTAGTGGGCAATTAATGAACTCCATTAGTGGGCAATTAATGAACTCCACTAAGCCTAACAATTATGACCACTAATGCAAAACAAACACATGCTAAATTCGTGCACCCTTTGGTATGCCTCATGGCTGATTCATCCCAAAGGTTTTGGACCTTATTTAACTAAAAACAACTTGCCTAATAACTAGCCCAATAAGTGGTGCAGCCCAAACAAGAGTTGGCAGCCACTTTAACAAGAGTTTTAGGCCTTTATTTACTAATTACAAGTACTAAAAACACCCACTAAGAAAACCCTAGTCATTGGTCCTCCAAGTCCTTTGAGTGCTCCCATCAGATTCACATCAATGATGCCCACCATGAGGAACCTCTTGATTTGAGGTCAAATCCTTTTCAAGAGGGAGGGAATGATGGAATAACACTAAGGCCGAGAAGACCAAGAGGTGATATATTAAAGGAGGCAAGAGGAATGGGTTAGTGAGGCCACTTTTGGACCTTAGCTCCTAAGTTCTTTTTAATCATAGAATTTATTTTACTTGTATTTCCAATTTTACCCTTGTATTTTGGGGTGTTTAGGACTTAGAATTTATTTTCCCTTGTATTTCCCTTTTTACCCTTGTATTATGGGGTGCTCTAGATGATTAGGGTTTTTAATTTTGGGCTAGGGTGTTAATTAGAAGGGTGACACATTTTTTTCGTGTTCATTGGATCTATTTTTGGTGTTAGAAAGGCTTAGGCCCAAGTGGAGGGCAAAGGTTGCATGGTCTTATCATGCACCTAGATATAGCCAATCTAAACCCAAAGATTCCATCCTTGGCCACCAAGTTGCATCTAGGGTTCATTTGCATTTCATTTGGAATGCATTTGCCTACTCCAAATGCAACCTTAGATGCCTCCCCTCCTATAAATACCCAACACCCCACACCTTGTATATACTTTGGATTATATAGATTTTGAGTGAGCATTTTATGCCTCAACATCTCTTCCTTAGTCACTAGGTTGGATTCGTCTAACCCCCTCCTATCTCCACCCTTGGAGAGTAGGAAACCTAGAGTGGCCTCCACCTACACTTGGAGTGAGCCAACCTTGAGCAACCATACATTTTTCCCCACCTTCACCTATTCACGCCAAAATCCATCTTCCACCTTAAACGTCCCTTTTCGAAATCCTTTGGTGAGCCTAGATCTTTGGGCAAGGAGTCTCTCTTCAAGGAGCCGAAATCATCCATGGAAGGGAGGATTCCATCACTCGAGATTTGAGGTCAAATCCTTTTCAAGAGGGAGGGAATGCTAGACTATGGCCAAGGCCAAGGAATCCAAGAGGTGATATACTAAAAGAACCAAGAGGAATGGGATGATCTTAAAGACCTTTTTCTTATGTTTGTACATATAGTAGCTCTTTTGTATAGGTTATTTTTGCCTTTGTATTTGTGAGGCACTTTACTTGCTTTTTCTAGTGTTTGTATATTGATTTTAAGGTAGGCTACTTGGAGAGTTTAACTCCATTTAACCTCCCTAGTTGATACATTCATTTTGTATTTTTTCAGTAGAGAAAAGGGGGTGACATTTAGCAATACTTGAGGGTGTGATTAGTAATTGGGCCAAAACTGGGCCTAGGCAAAATTTTGCATATTGGACTCATTTTGCTCCTAATTTTTCATAGATTTGATTTAGCTAGGTCTCATCATCATATGATGAACCTAACTAAACCAAATCAAATATTTTTGAAATAAATCTTGGAGCAATTTGGAGCCAAGGCCGCCTAGCATTCTCTCTTGTTCATGGCCGAAAATTACTAGTTTTCCTTCTAGTTTTTGAAAGCTTCTCCACCAAGTTTCTAAACCATTGTAAGTTAGGCTGATCTTACCATGGTTCTTAAGTGAACCATGGTCAAGGATAGCTTCTCCTACAAGTTTTAGAAACTATGGTATGGATGGTTAGCTACACCTTACCATGGTTCCTAGTGAACCATGGTTAAGGTTAGCTTCTCCTAGAAGCTACCTCCCCTATATATTTGTAAAACCCTCTCTTGTATTCACTTTTGGACATTTATGAGAATTAGAAATCAGATTTCTCTCTCATTTTCAAGAGTCAAATTCGTGAGGAACCTTCTCCTAGGTTCTCTCTCAAAGTTCCTTCTCCTAGAAGCTTGGTTTCTCAAGCTTCTTGATAGCAAACTTAGGAGAAGTGAAGGTAGTTCTTCTCCACGGATTTGCTTAGGCCGGATCTTCTTCAAAGGAGACTTGATTCCACAACTAAGAGCACTTGAAGACTATGAACTCACGGATACACTCTTCCAAAGTTTAGGAGGGAAGCATCCAAGCTCAAGCATCAATGGATTCTCACTTCAAAAAGTAGGAAAGTAGACAACTAGCCTAGGGTTTTTGAAGGTGAGAGGTTGGAGACTTTTGAGAGAGGAAACTCGGCCAATGGCTGACAAATTTCTATTATGTTCAAAAGTGAATACAAAAATGTGAAGGGAGGACTTAAGTATGCACGGAAATGAAGCACATAGGCACCTAAACCAAAGCTACACAAATTGGCGCCTAAAGTTTGAATTCAAATTTGAAATTTGAATTCAAACTTTGGTGCACATGTGTAAGTCCGAAAATTTAGGTACCAAGGTGCATTTAGGTCTGATTTGAGAGTCATTTAGGGTTAATTTGAGTGTCACATGTTCAGCCACCAATGGTGCAAAACATGTGACTCAAATGTAACTTAAATGGCTTCCAAATTAAACCTAGTTTAACCTAATTAGCATACTTTAGTATTCCTTGTATTTTCCTATTCTAATGACCTAATTACATTGGTCAAACAATTACAATGGAAATGAAAAATTACAAGAATGAAAATGAGCCCAATATTGGGTACCATAAGCCCAAAGGCCCATGAAGCCCAAAACTAGGCCCAACTAGCCTAAAACCTAAAATGCTACTCTATGTGGTCCAAAATACAAGACCAAAATATATGATACCTATACTAACATGATGTATACAAAACATATGAAATTAGCTATAACAACATATGGCCCATGAAAAGTTCAACTTGGGCCTTCCCAGGCCCATCAGGCCCATTGGGCCCTGACTGGCCCAAACCTTCATGTCTAGCCAACTCCTCTTGGATCTTTGAGTGTGTCACCTCTTGCATTCCCAAGTATGATTCCATCATCCCCTCCCTCTTGAAAAGGATTTTTCCTCAAATCTAGAGGATGCATGGAAGAAACATTAGCACCTACATGTAAAACATGCAAGGAATAAGAAGTGACATGGTAAGAAAAAAGATCATGGATCCTAAGAGGAGTCCTACTTTCTAACCTAACAAAGAAGGATAAAATATTAGACTCTCTAGAAATAGGCTCCTCTCCTAAGCATAACCTAGAATTAAAACCTAAAAATGTGAGAACACTATGACTAAGACAATGGAAAGATTGATTTTTAAACACTACTATATCTTGCCTAAAGTACCCTAAATGGTAACCTAGGCTTTTCCTAAAAAATAAAGAAAAAACTACTAGAAAACATCCTAAACAATTTTGGATTTGATTGTTTGCTAGATACTTATAATCATATAAACTATATTTGTCTTGTAGGGAAGGAATCATATTAAGTTCAAAAGAATAAGATCTTCCCATAGAAGCAAACATAGAATATAGATTATTACAAGTTGTATCTACCAAACAATGTAAACCAAAAATTGGGTGCTATATTAAGACCACAAAAATACTTTCTCCCTTGTGCACCTCCAAGGAAGTAGTATAAGGAGTAAAACTAAAAATAGTCCTCTCCTTCTTCACTATATCCCGAAGTTGAGAAGTCTTTGTTTGAAATTGATTTTTTTCCTCATTCTCAACTTTAAGATTAGTGGCAGCATTAGGATAAGAGTCAAAACTTTTATGAATAAAGAGAGTTCTTTGCGAGGCTTGTTTGGTAATAAAATAACTCTCCTTGTTCACAAATGTTTTAGTGGAGTCCCCTTCATCCACACTCTCTCCTTCTTTCCTTTCTTTATTTCTTTTTCTTTTCATTTGCTTTTGATCCTCAAACACTTGGGATGGTGTTAAAGGATTAAAAACAATTTCCTTATCTTTATGAGTGAAGTTTATTTTGTTAATGAGGCCATCATGTATAGTGTGTTTATCAAATTGCCATGGCCTACCAAGCAAAATATGACAAGCTTCCATAGGGATCACATCACATAAAACTTTGTCTTTATAGTCCCCTATAGAAAACTTGACCTTCACTTGTTGATTTACCTCCAATTCCTCACCTTCATTGAGCCAATGAAGTTTATAAGGATGAGGGTGAGGAATAGTGGTAAGGGCTAACTTGTTAACCAACCTTGTACTACAACAATTAGAGCATGATCCACTATCAACAATAAGAGAACAATTTCTTTTGGAAACTAAACATCTTGTGTGAAAGATGTTCTCTCTTTGTGATAGTGAAGTGGGACAAGGTTGACTTCCAAGAAGCCTTTTGATTATAAGAAGATCACTATCAACAGGATATAGCTTTTCACTTCATTCTTGATATATGAGCTAGATTGAGTTTTATCTTTAAAAGAACTTTTCCTCAAATTTTGTTGTTCCACCCTTATACAAAGTTGGACCAAATCATCAAGGTCCCTCCCTATAAGGGAGTAACTCAACTCTATCTCTAATATCAAAATTTAGACCACTCAAAAACCTAGCAATGGTCAATCTTTCTTCCTCCCTTATTCCAGCCCTCATGAGATATAACTCCATTTTCTGTCTATACTCCTCCACACTCATGTTCTTTTGTTGGAGTCTTTGGAGCTTATCCATAAGCTCCCTACTATAATAAGAAGGTATATGCCTTTTTCTCATAGCACTCCTCAATTCATTCCAATAAGTGATGGGAGGATCATTGTGAAGTCTTCTCTCTCTTTCCAAGGATGTCCACCAATACATGGCTTGTCCTTGAAAAGCTAGGGTGGCTAGAGGAACTCTTCTTTCCTCACCTACTTGATGACAAGTGAAGATTTGCTCCACTTTCATCTCCCAATCCAAGTAGGCGTCCACATTTTCTTTTCCATGAAAGTAAGGGAGATCAACCCTTGATTCCCTCACTTTGTGTTCTTTAATGACTCTCCTAGGTGTAGGTTGGTAGTATGCATCCATGTTCAAACTACCTTCATTTTCTTGGCTTTGAGAGTCATTGGAACTCTTAGTGGAAGAACTTTTTTGGCTTTTATGTTTATGAATTTTTTTCAAAAGTTTTTCTTCTCTTAGCTTGATCTTGTTTATCTCTTCCTCTAAAGCAACTAGTTGTACTTCTCTTTCAATTTTCTCTTTTTCTTTTTGAAGTACCTCTTGTTGCTTCCAAAGTTTTAGTGCCTCAACCTCCTTAACAATTCTTCTAAAACTTTTAGGAGATTCAAAGTCACTACTACTTTGAGAAATATGACTCATGATTAAGCAAAGAGAATTTATATGCTATGCAAAAAGTTATAAAATGTTTTTGGTATTTTCTAGGAATGAAAATAGCACTTGGAAGTCTAAGTGTACAAGTTGCACTATCAAGGGAGGTGAGCTACAAAGAGCCACTTAATAACCAAGCCTTTTCAAGTGGAAATCACTAAACTCCTTTGTGGTACTTCCAATTCCCCAAAACTTTTCACAAAAATTTTGAATGCTTTTTCACAATTTGTTTGTTTTTGAGACTAAACTAAACGTGAGCAAGTAAATCTACACAAGTCTAGACGTTTCAAGGCAGCAAAATAAAGCAATTAAAAGACAAAGAACTTAAAGAAAGCAAGATAAGTAACTAGTCGGGTTCCCTAAGTGGAAGCTTGAAACATATGAAATTTCCAAGCCACTTCCACTAGCACTACACGTGAGGATGCTAACAAGGATTTAGATATACCTGACCAGCTTCTTAATACTCCCTCCAAGCTTTACAAATTGGTTTAAAATACAAAAGATTTGGCAAAAATGTAAACTAGTCTAGGAAAGCAATAAAGTGGCGGCTTTAGCAACCAACTAGTGACGGATTGATGTGCAAATTTTCCAACACTTAATCAAGTGTTTAATCCGCCTCTAATCCTTCAATATGATGCTAATGGACCTGCAAAAGAAACACAACAAAGAGGTTAATGGTGTCTGCCTCACAAGGTGAAAGGAATGGTCACTCAAGTGAAGGAAGTTTAGGAGAAGTTTTGGTCACTAAATTAGGTTAAATTTTTTAGGTCTTAGTGTCCAAACTTTTCCTACTCTTTGTTGAGAAATGCTTGATCCTTGAGAAAGGATTTGAGGCCACTTCCAGCACAGGGAAATTATTGAAAGAAAACTAGACAAGCAATAGAAGCACAATTTGAAAAGGCTTATACCAAAAGTTAAGAGTAATATGTATATATATGACAAGACTCAAAGAGGTTCAACAAGTAAAACTGAAAATTAAGACTCCAAAATAAAGCTAGCACACAGTTAGGAAGGTTCCTAGATAGGTACTAGAGTAGATGAACAAAACAAAAAAAATTTGAGAACAATTGGATAAGTATAGAACAAATAGTAGTCAAAACAATATCAAGGAATCAAGTAGATTTTTCAGCTTGTACACCTCTCGGCTTTTTCCTTTTAATTTGTTTTCTATATATTTTTTTATTATTTCTTTTTCTATATTCAAATTAAGATTCCAGAGAAGGTATTTGCCTTTTGTTTCAATTTTTTTTTAAGATTCCGAGACTACAAGTCAGCCAAAAATTAGGTCAAAATTCAAGTGAAAATGAGAAACTAGTTTGGAGCCAAGGCCGCCTAGCATTCTCTCTTGTTCATGGCCGAAAATTTCTAGTTTTCCTTCTAGTTTTTGAAAGCTTCTCCACCAAGTTTCTAAACCATTGTAAGTTAGGCTGATCTTACCATGGTTCTTAAGTGAACCATGGTCAAGGATAGCTTCTCCTACAAGTTTTAGAAACCATGGTATGGATGGTTAGCTACACCTTACCATGGTTCCTAGTGAACCATGGTTAAGGTTAGCTTCTCCTAGAAGCTACCTCCCCTATATATTTGTAAAACCCTCTCTTGTATTCACTTTTGGACATTTATGAGAATTAGAAATCAGATTTCTCTCTCATTTTCAAGAGTCAAATTCGTGAGGAACCTTCTCCTAGGTTCTCTCTCAAAGTTCCTTCTCCTAGAAGCTTGGTTTCTCAAGCTTCTTGATAGCAAACTTAGGAGAAGTGAAGGTAGTTCTTCTCCACGGATTTGCTTAGGCCGGATCTTCTTCAAAGGAGACTTGATTCCACAACTAAGAGCACTTGAAGACTATGAACTCACGGATACACTCTTCCAAAGTTTAGGAGGGAAGCATCCAAGCTCAAGCATCAATGGATTCTCACTTCAAAAAGTAGGAAAGTAGACAACTAGCCTAGGGTTTTTGAAGGTGAGAGGTTGGAGACTTTTGAGAGAGGAAACTCGGCCAATGGCTCACAAATTTCTATTATGTTCAAAAGTGAATACAAAAATGTGAAGGGAGGACTTAAGTATGCACGGAAATGAAGCACATAGGCACCTAAACCAAAGCTACACAAATTGGCGCCTAAAGTTTGAATTCAAATTTGAAATCTGAATTCAAACTTTGGTGCACATGTGTAAGTCCGAAAATTTAGGTACCAAGGTGCATTTAGGTCTGATTTGAGAGTCATTTAGGGTTAATTTGAGTGTCACATGTTCAGCCACCAATGGTGCAAAACATGTGACTCAAATGTAACTTAAATGGCTTCCAAATTAAACCTAGTTTAACCTAATTAGCATACTTTAGTATTCCTTGTATTTTCCTATTCTAATGACCTAATTACATTGGTCAAACAATTACAATGGAAATGAAAAATTACAAGAATGAAAATGAGCCCAATATTGGGTACCATAAGCCCAAAGGCCCATGAAGCCCAAAACTAGGCCCAACTAGCCTAAAACCTAAAATGCTACTCTATGTGGTCCAAAATACAAGACCAAAATATATGATACCTATACTAACATGATGTATACAAAACATATGAAATTAGCTATAACAACATATGGCCCATGAAAAGTTCAACTTGGGCCTTCCCAGGCCCATCAGGCCCATTGGGCCCTGACTGGCCCAAACCTTCATGTCTAGCCAACTCCTCTTGGATCTTTGAGTGTGTCACCTCTTGCATTCCCAAGTATGATTCCATCACTTCTTCACTTCTTCAAGAGGTAACCGAACCTCTCTTAGGTGCTTCTCCACCATTGGAGAATCCTCCAAGGTGATTCCGCCACCTTCAAGGAGTTCAACCTCATGGAGCATTTCGGTCCTTGCATGGAAAGCTTGAAAGAATATCAATCCTCTCCAAGTACTTCCATTAGAGGGGGTGCAGAACGGGCCGTTCCGGATTCAGAATAGGCCGTTCTGGCCACTCTGAAACTTCTATAAATAGGGATTGGTGCTTGAGGAGAAAGTGAGGTTTTTAGAGAGAAGTTTTAGAGAGAAGGACTCTTGGTCTGTGAGCTCCTTTCTCTCCCAAATTTCTCTGTATGATTCCTTTTCTCCTTTAGATCACTAATGCCTTCTATCTTTTCTTGAAATTCATATTGAAAAACTTGCTTTGGGAGTATTGTGTAGACCCCTAAAATTGTCCGGGTCGGAAATAAAACTCGAAGACCCTCAAAGATCGAAGGAAAGTCAGCCAGAAGGACTCCTAGAAGACCATAGGATGGCTATCTGTAGGTTTAGAGGTCTTAGAGTAGCTTAAAATAAGGAAGTGGAGGGAATGAAGCCCAATACGGCCGTACTAAACTTAATACGGCCGTATTGAAGCTTCAACACGGCCGCAGTGAACTCAATACGGCGTATTAAAGTTTCTGAAACTTCAATACGACCGTACTGAAATCAATACGGCCGTATTGAAGCTTCAATACAGCCGCAGTGAACTCAATACGGGCGCATTGAAATTTCTGAATTTCAATACGGCCGTATTGAACTCAATACGGCCGTATTGAAGTTCAAAAATTTCAATACGGCCGTATTGATTCCGTAGCCCGTATTGGGCCTGTTCCCTATAAATATGACGTCAATTGGACGTCATTTCACACTTTTGGAACATAGTTTCAACCCTCTCCTTGAGTATTCTGGGGTTTTTGAGCAGTGTTCTGCCCTAGAAATCACTCGGAGAGTTGATCCGACGAAGTTCTTGAGCCTCGAGCCATTTTGCTTGAGGATCGAACCTAGTCGAAGGGAAATCCTCCGGATTTCCATAGTCAAAATTTTATAGGAGGGAGCGAGCGGGCTTGTAGAGCGAGGGAACGCCAAAAAGCTTCCGAGGGAACGCCAAAAAGCTTCCCAGTTTTACGAAATATATAAAAGCACGCTTCAAAGGTTTCTTCTTAAATCCTTCCTTTTACTGCTTTCTGTGTGCATATTAAAAATTGTCATCATGTAGATATCTAAAGTATAATCGCTTATAATAAATAGGGGTAATTTAGTAATTTTATATTGTTATTTTAGAAATAATCTGTCATAGGGAACCCGAAAGGGGCGCTGTGGGGTGCTAACACCTTCCTCACGCGTAACCGACTCCCTTACCCGACTCTGGTTGTAATGGCCGAAGTCGATTTTTGAATCGATTGCCTTATCCCTTTTTCCAATGTTTTGAGTAAAACATTGGTGGCGACTCCAAAGAACCCTCCTTTTACGAAAACCGCTAATCCATGGAGGGTCCCGCTGTCGCCACCGGCCCGAAACGGGCTTTCGGCATTCGCGAAGGATGGTTGGACTCGTTATTATTTTAGTTTTGAAAATGTATTGGATTATTAGAACGACTTGTTCTCAAACTGAGACCTTGTCGATCCTATCCAATTTATTTATTAAAACGTCTCACCAATCCACATTAATCCCAAGCGGGACCCTCCATGGATTAGTGGTTTTCGCAAAAGGAGGGTTCGTGGAGTCGCCACCAATGTTTTACTCAAAACATTGGAAAAAGGGATACGGCAATTGATTTAAAAATCAACTTTGGCCATTACAACCAGAGTTGGGTAAGGGAGTCGGTTACGCGTGGGGAAGGTGTTAGCACCCCACGGCGCCCCTTTCGGGTTCCCTATGACAGATTATTTTTTAAAAGAACAGTATAAAATTACTAAATTACCCCTATTTATTCTAAGCAATTATAAATTGACTATCTACATGATGATAGTTTAAATATGCACACAGAAAGCAGTAAAAGGAAGGATTGAAAGGAAACCTCTTGAAGCGTGCTTTTATATATTGCAAAGAACTGGGAAGCGTTTTGGCGTTCCCTCGCTCTACAAGCCCGCTCCTCGCTCTCCTAGAACAAAATTTTAATTAAGGGAATCAAAAGATTTCCCCTCGACTAGGTTCGATCCTCAAGCAAAATGGCTCGGGGCTCAAGAACTTCGTCGGATCGACTCCCAGAGAGATTTCTAGGGCAGAACACTGCTCAAAAACCCCAGAATACTCAAGGAGGGAGTCAAAACTGAGTGAAAAAGTGTGGAATGACGTCCAATTGACGTCATATTTATAGGGAATAGGCGCAATACGGCCTACAGGGGCAATACGGCCGTATTGAAATTTTTGAACTTCAATACGGTCGTATTGAAGTTCAATACGGTCGTATTGAAATTCAGAAATTTCAATACGCCCGTATTGAGTTCGCTGCGGTTGTATTGAAGTGTCAATACGGTCGTATTGACTTCAGTACGACCGTATTGAAGTGTCAATACGGTCGTATTGACTTCAGTACGGCCGTATTGGGCTTTTTCCCTCCACTTCCTTATTTTGAGCTATTCTAAGACCTCTAGACCTACAGAGAACCCTCCTAGGGCCTTCGAGGAGTCCTTCTGGCTGATTATCCTTCAGTCTTCGAGAGTCTTCAAGCTTTATTTCCGACCCGGACAATTTTAGGGGTCTACAGCTGCCCCCCCTTTACTTAGTCGGACGGCCTTTTGGTGTATCGGCTGACAAGTAAAGGAGTTGACCCAATTGTCCGGGTATTGTGCCGACCTTCTGACTTGTAGCGTCTTCCGGTGGAAAAATGTTGAGTAGCCTCTCCAGGTGGGTGCATACCTCGGCGCTTCTGACATCCTCGGTAGCTGAGTTTACCTTCTCCAAGGTCAACTTCACTCGACGCCCGAGCCGGAAGTTGGACATCAACGCGCCTCTGATGACGCTGATGGTTGAGTACCGCCTCTCCAGGCTTAGCTTCACTCTTTGTTCGAGCCGGAAGCTAAATATCCTTGTGACGACGGTGAGCAGTGTGAGTTTTGCCTCTCCAGGCCTAGTCTCGCTCTTTGTTCGAGCCGGAAACCAAGCACCTTTGTGACGACGGTGAGCAGTGTGAGTTTTGCCTCTCCAGGCCTAGTCTCGCTCTTTGTTCGAGCCGGAAACCAAGCACCTTTGTGACGACGGTGAGCAGGGTGAGTTTTGCCTCTCCAGGCCTTGCTTTGCTTGTTGCCCAAGCTGGAAGCTGTAAGTACCGTCTCTCCAGGCTTAGCTTCACTCTTTGTTTGAGCCGGAAGCTAATTACCTTTATGACAACAGTAAGCGGTGAGTACCCCTTTTCCAGAGATAGCTTCGCTCATTGCCCGAGCCGGAAGCTGCATACCTCCGTGTTTGTGACGACGGGGTAGCGTGAATATCTCCTTTCCAGGGATTTGTGATGATTTTGTCTCCACAGTCCACGATGCTGCTTTGACGGTTGTTTTTTGATTTTGTGCCACTAGGGGCTGGATAACGCAGGGATCCGTCTAGGGGATGTGCAGTTACTCATAGGTTCTTGTGTCCCAACTTTCCATTGCGTAGTTGGTGCCCACTGGGGAATTTCTGATTCCTTTGGGGTGTAGACACAGATGCTCTTTCTCTCTGAGTTGAGCGATGCCTTATGTTTGGCTGTCGTCCTTTTGACGTTGGTGGAGTATCCCGGTTATCCTTATTCGGGTGTCTCTTTTGGTTTTCTGATTTTTGCTGCCTCTGTGTAGGCTGTTATCCGCTGGGGATTCTGGATGTTGATTTTGTCTCCACAGTCCACGATGCTGCTTCGACGATTGTTTTTGATTTTTGTGCCACTGAGGGCTGGATAACGCAGGGATCCGTCTAGGGGATGTGCAGTCATTCACAGGTTCCTGTGCCCCAACTTGCATTGCATTGTTGGTACCCTTGGGGAATTTCTGACTCCTTGGGGTATAGACACAGATGCTCTTTCTCTCTGAGTTGAGCAATGCCTTATGTTTGGCTGACGTCCTTTTGACGTAGGTGGAGTATCCCGGTTATCCTTATTCGGGTAACTCTTTTTAATTTTTGGGTTTTGTTGCCTCTGTGTAGGCTGTTATCCGCCAGGGGATTTTGTCATTGGTTGTGATTGGCCTCTTCTGTTAGGCAGATCATCTTGATGTTCAATGATAGGCTGAGAGCCGGATTCCACTTGGGGAATGATTATTGATCTTTTTATGATTTTTCCTTTTGAAGGAGTGCCTCTTATGTAGGCGACTGAGGAATTGGGGTTCAGTGTTCGGCTGAGTGCCGGATTCTGCTTGGGGAATATTTATTGATATTTTTTGATTTTTCTTCTTTTGCAGGGATGCCTCTGAGTAGGCGATTGGGGAATGAGGGATCTTATGTATCCCAGAGTATTATTTAGGAAGCCTCTGCAGGCTTAGCCTCACTCAGCGCTTTGAGTCGGAGAGCTATCTTCCACTGAGGAAGTGTTAAGTCCTTTGACTTGTATATACTGTTTGGATGATCGCACTTCCATTGGGGATTGCGTCGATTTTGCTTTGATAGCTCTCGCTGGGGATTCGTTCCGTGAGCTTGAGTTGAGGTTTCTCTGGGGAGTATTATTTCTGCGAGCCTCTCCAGGCTCATTTATTCTGTACAGTTGGGGGATGTGGAGTATTATTTTGGTAAGCCTCTCCAGGCTTAGTTATTCGGTACAAATTGTTTGTTGGATTTTCTATATCCTTGCCTTTTTTATTTTCGGCTTTTTCTGTATTTTGCCTTTTCTTCTGATTTGGCTTTTTCTGTATTTTGCCTTTTTTATGTTTTTGGCTTTTGCTGTGCAGAAATTAAAAGTGCTAAAGAAATTAAATTCAGTTATTATGAGAGAGTATTATTTCGGCGAGCCTCTCCAGGCTCAATTATTTTGAGAGAGTATTATTTCGGCGAGCCTCTCCAGGCTCAGTTATTTTGAGAGTATTCTTTCGGCAAGCCTCTCCAGGCTCAGTTATTCTGAGAGTATTCTTTTGGTAAGCCTCTCCAGGCTCAGTTATTCTGAGAGTATTCTTTCGGCAAGCCTCTCCAGGCTCAGTTATTCTGTATGACGCTGTTGATTTTCTGAATCTTTGCATTTTGTTTGCTGCTGTCATACACAAGCAATTTTTTCTATTTTTTCTATTTTATGCAATTGCCTCATGACGAGGTCTTTGAAAATTTCTTTATGGCCAATACGGCCGTTATTCATTTCAGTATGCCCGTATTGAATTGAAAATTTGTTCATAACCCTAATTTGGGTACGGGCGTACTGAACATGATACGGGCGTATTGTTTTTTCTGAAGTTTATATATTTTTTTGTTTTTTCAATAAACAGAGAATAAGTGATCTTCCAGTACACCTATCATCTGTATGCATGTATGCAGTATGATGCACCTAATTCTATTTGATTCTTTTTTCAAAAGAATTAACCGATGCGTTTTTGTGTTTGGATTTTGCCATTCCTCCAGACGGACTGTGCTCTGCCGATTTCTGTTACCGAGGAATGATGCATATTTGATTTTGGTGTCATCAACCAAATGATTCTTCCTTTTCTTTAGAAGATGTGTCAACCCTCCTATTGACCACTATATCTCCATGTTTCCACTAGATTATTCAAAAATCGTTGGGACAAGAGAGAAAAGAAGGAAAGGGTATATTTTTCAAAAGTTTGTGTTTTAGAGGGGATTATTTTATTTTTTTGAAAAATGGTTTTTTGTAAGAATGGCTGGCCATGGTAGGCTTATGTGTTTAGGCTTGTACGATTAAACACTTATGAGGTTAAGCACATCCTTGTTATTAATGACTGTGTTTTGACAACTTGGATAGCTTTTCTTGAGCCCCTTGTTGAATTCAATGGATGGTACCATCATGGATTTATTTTGTTTTTTTTCTTTTTTTGACGGCCCTAACTTTTGCCTAAAACACCCATTTGTGATGTCTTAGCGGGCTTTTGTTTTTGTTCATTATTTTGTAACCCTAATTTTTGCCTAGGTCACCCTTTTGTGGGATTCCTAGCGGGTCTTTTGGTCTTATTTTGTAACCCTAACTTTTGCCTAGGTCACCCTTTTGTGGGATTCCTAGCGGGTCTTTTGCTCTTTAGGATTTCTTTATCCATGATGGCACTTATTGAGGCCAAGAAAAGGTGCTCCAAGTTGACACACACACTTCCACATAAAAATGATGTGGGTTTATTATTATTAAGATGATTTTAACCTCATTCATGTTTATTCAAACAGGGTTAAAATAATGTGGTCTAGAATTTTATTGCAAGCGAGAAAAGAAGCAATAAAGAATTAATGAAGAATGATTTTATTATAATCATAATGGAAACATGTGCCCTATCGAGGCTCGGGGGTCGGGCTATCCCCGAGGAGTGATCTCTAATAGTCACTGAGTCTATACATCCCTATCGGAAGGAGAAAAACATTTGACGACGACGACCGGCCTTGACGCTTGTGAACCGGCCTTCCTAAAGATCTGGCTTAAAGAACGTCGAGAAGGATCTTGATTCCTCTTCGTTCTTTGATCTTTGTTAGGGTTGTATCCTAACCCTTGTTTCCCCGGATTTATCCTTGATAATGGGTAGCTCCGGGATTCTTTGGGAGTCCTTGCCTAATCCTTGTCCTGGCAAGTATCCGTTCTTGGTGAGCATGGAGGCTACCTTCTTCATTTCTCGGGGAAACGTTTCGACATTGGCGATTTCCAATGCTTGGAAGGCGGTTTCTAAAGCTTCCTCTGCTGCATCCACATAAAGTATGTTGGATGGCTTGCTGATGAGTATGTCATCTTTAGCTTGTTCGGTCACCAGTTTGTCACCCACTATGAACTTGACTTTCTGGTGGAGCGTAGAAGGAATAGCTTTCGCATCATGAATTCAAGGTCGGCCGAGGAGACAGCTGTATGCGGGAGTGATATCCATCACTTGAAATTCGACGTTGAAGATAGTGGGTCCAATTTGGATTGGAAGATTGATTTCTCCCACTACTTCTCTTTTAGAACCGTCGAAAGCTCGAACGATCATGTTGCTCGGGCGCGTTTGGACTCCCTTGATTGCCAATTGCTTTGAGCGTTCTTTTTGGCATCACTTTCAAGGAAGATCCATTACCTACCAAGACTTTAACGATGTGCTACTCCTTGCACTTTGTAGAGATGTGCAAGGGCTTGTTGTGGTTTGATCCCTCGGCGGGGATTTCTTCATCGATGGAGGTGAGGTGATCATTAGCCTTGATGTGACTAACAATCCCCTCAAACTCGTCTTGGGAGATAGTGTGCGACACGTATGCCTCGTTCAAGACTTTCGACAGAGCTTGCCGATGCGGTTTGGAACTTAGGATCAACGACAACAGCGTAATCTTTGCTGGCGTCCTATGAAGTTGATCCACGATGGAGTACTCGCTCTGTCGGATAAACTTTAACAGCTCGTCTGTCTCCTCCTCGGATTCTTTTTTTCTCGGTTTTCTTTTCTTCTTTTTCTTTATTCTTGGGGGCTTTATCATGAAGATCTTCGGGAGTGTAGATCCTGCCACTCCTAGTCATGCCCCCAAGTCCAGCGATGTTGGAGATATCGCTGTCGGCAGAAGAGTGGATGTCGTATATCCATGGCACAGCCTTATTTGATTCGTAGGGGAAAGGTCTTGGAGCGGTGATCCTTAATGGTGTCGGACTTTCCCCTTTATTCGTCTTGATTACCAACAACGGAGTTGATGTGCGCTCGCTTGGCGCGGTTGTTGGCTTACACTTGATGACGAACGGCGTGCGATCCATTTTTGAACATACGCATCGATTTAATCCTTTCTTTTTATTTATGTTTATTACTGAATTACTAGGAGGGATGTATGAAATGAATGATTCTTAGATCCCTCCATGATCTATATGCATGAGATGATGATGTTGAACATGCATGCATTGTGTTTATTGAACTAAGCATTATCATGTTTTTAGGATTTTCCTAAGATGATGCATGATATTGCTTGGTTTGGGTAAATACATATTTTTCTTTTGAATATTTTGTATCTTTTTTTGTATTTTTTGGGTGAAAAGGGAAACTACCTATATGAATGTAATGAAGGTAGATGTTAACACCATGTACTAGAAGATCCTTATTTCTATTTATTCTTATTTTAATAGAATAGGAATGTTGTTTGTTTAAAGAATGCAAATGTATGCTCATACAATGTCACATAACGAATGCACAAACAATTCACTCATCCACGAACAGTCACGAGCGAATCACGAGGTAGGGGTATCCTGCAGAAAAGTGCATATTCAAGGTGGTTCTAACTGTTCTCACCGGTCTGAGGCCCCCAAGGTGCCCCCATTATAGGGACCCAATTCCTCTTGTCGTAAGCCGATGGAAAGCTCCAACGCACTGTCGGACTCGAGTTCATGGTTATCACCTTGAGTGATGCTTTCCGACAACGGTCTCATAGGCTCCTATAAACCCATCAACCGGCCGTACTAACATCCACTCCCTATGGATTACCACTCATGCCCCCGGGTATAGAGGGAACTGTTGTGTGCAAAGGTTTGTGTACAGTTTGTATTTCAAACAATTGCGGAAATTTAAACAAACAACAGTTATTAAAGCCATATAATAAATCATGTTATCATACAAGCAAGGGGTAATAAAGTAATTTTAACTATTATTTGTTAAAAATAGTCTGTCACTAAATGGGACTGAACTTCTTCCCCAGTGGAGTCGCCATCTGTCGCCACCGGCCCGAAACGGGCTTTCGGCATTCGCGAAGGATGGTTGGACTCGTTATTATTTTAGTTTTGAAAATGTATTGGATTATTAGAACGACTTGTTCTCAAACTGAGACCTTGTCGATCCTATCCAATTTATTTATTAAAACGTCTCACCAATCCACATTAATCCCAAGCGGGACCCTCCATGGATTAGTGGTTTTCGCAAAAGGAGGGTTCGTGGAGTCGCCACCAATGTTTTACTCAAAACATTGGAAAAAGGGATACGGCAATTGATTTAAAAATCAACTTTGGCCATTACAACCAGAGTTGGGTAAGGGAGTCGGTTACGCGTGGGGAAGGTGTTAGCACCCCACGGCGCCCCTTTCGGGTTCCCTATGACAGATTATTTTTTAAAAGAACAGTATAAAATTACTAAATTACCCCTATTTATTCTAAGCAATTATAAATTGACTATCTACATGATGATAGTTTAAATATGCACACAGAAAGCAGTAAAAGGAAGGATTGAAAGGAAACCTCTTGAAGCGTGCTTTTATATATTGCAAAGAACTGGGAAGCGTTTTGGCGTTCCCTCGCTCTACAAGCCCGCTCCTCGCTCTCCTAGAACAAAATTTTAACTAAGGGAATCAAAAGATTTCCCCTCGACTAGGTTCGATCCTCAAGCAAAATGGCTCGGGGCTCAAGAACTTCGTCGGATCGACTCCCAGAGAGATTTCTAGGGCAGAACACTGCTCAAAAACCCCAGAATACTCAAGGAGGGAGTCAAAACTGAGTGAAAAAGTGTGGAATGACGTCCAATTGACGTCATATTTATAGGGAATAGGCGCAATACGGCCTACAGGGGCAATACGGCCGTATTGAAATTTTTGAACTTCAATACGGTCGTATTGAAGTTCAATACGGTCGTATTGAAATTCAGAAATTTCAATACGCCCGTATTGAGTTCGCTGCGGTTGTATTGAAGTGTCAATACGGTCGTATTGACTTCAGTACGACCGTATTGAAGTGTCAATACGGTCGTATTGACTTCAGTACGGCCGTATTGGGCTTTTTCCCTCCACTTCCTTATTTTGAGCTATTCTAAGACCTCTAGACCTACAGAGAACCCTCCTAGGGCCTTCGAGGAGTCCTTCTGGCTGATTATCCTTCAGTCTTCGAGAGTCTTCAAGCTTTATTTCCGACCCGGACAATTTTAGGGGTCTACACCCGCTTGGGATTAACATGGATTGGTGAGCCTTTTAATAAAATTGCTCGTTTGACAAGGTCTCAGTTTGAGAATAAGTCATTCTAGCAATCCACATTTTTAAACAAATAAACGAGTCCAACCATCCTTCGCGAATGCCGAAAGCCCGTTTCGGGCCGGGTGGCGACAGATGGCGACTCCACTGGGGAAGCCTCGAGAGTCAATCCCATTTAGTGACAGATTATTTTAACAAATAATTGTTAAAATTACTTTATTACCCCTCACTTGTATGATAACATGTTTATCTATTTGGCTTTTAATAACTGTTGTATTTTTAAATTTACGCAATTGTTTGAAATACAAACTGTACACGAACCTTTGCACACAACAGTTCCCTCTATACCCAGGGGCATGAGTGATAAGCCATAGGGAGTGGATGTTAGTACGGCCGGTTGTCGAATGGGTCTATAGGTGCCCGTAGACCGTTGTCGGAAAGCATCACTCAAGGTGATAACCATGAACTCGAGTCCGACAGTGCGTTGGAACTTTCCATCGACTTACGACGAGAGGAATTGGGTCCCTATAATGGGGGCACCTTGGGGGCCTTAGACCGGTGAGAACAGTTAGAACCACCTTGAATATGCACTTTTCTGCAGGAGACCCCTACCTCGTGATTCGCTCGTGACTGTTCGTGGATGAGTGAATTGTTTGTGCATTGATTATGTGACATTGTATGAGCATACATTGCATTATTTAAACATACAACATTCCCTTTTTTAAAATAAGAATAAATGGGAATAAGAATCTTCCATTACATGGTGTTAACATCTACCTTTATCACATTCATATAGGTAGTTTCCCTTTTCACCCAAAAAATAAATACAAAAAAGATACAAAATACCCAAAGAAAAAAAAAAAAAAAAGGGTTATTTATCCAAACCAAGCAATATCATGCATCATCTTAGGAACATCCTAAAAACATGATAATGCTTAGTTGAATAAACACTATGCATGCATATTCAACCTCATCATCTCATATCATGCATATAGATCATGGAGAGATCTAGGAGTCATTCATACATCTCTCCTAGTAATCCATTAATAAACATTAATAAAAAGAAAGAAATAATCGATGCGTATATTCAAAGAATGGATCACACGCCGTTCGTTATCAAGTGTAAGCCAACAACCGCGCCAAGCGAGCACACGTCGACTCCGTTGTTGGTAATCAAGACAAACAAAGGGGAAGGTCCAACACCATTAAGGATCACAGTTCCAAGGCCTTTCCCTTACAAATCAAATAAGGCTGTGCCGTGGATATACGACATCCACTCTTCTGCCGACAGCGATATCTCCAACATCGCTGGACTTGGGGGCATGACTAGGAGTGGTAGGATCTACACTCCCGATGATCTTCATAACAAAGCCCCCAAGAATAAAGAAAAAGAAGAAAAGAAAACCGAAGATAGAGAATCCGAGGAGGAGACTAATGAGCTGTTAAAGTTTATCCGACAGAGCGAGTACTCCATCGTGGATCAACTTCATAGGACGCCAGCAAAGATTACGCTGTTGTCGTTGATCCTAAGCTCCGAACCGCATCGGCAAGCTCTGTCGAAAGTCTTGAACGAGGCATATGTGTCGCACACTATCTTCCAAGACAAATTTGAGGGGATTGTTAGTCACATCACGGCTAATGATCACCTCTCTTTCACCGATGAAGAAATCCCCGCTGGGGGACCGAATCATAACAAGCCCTTGCACATCTCTGTAAAGTGCAAGGAGTACCACATCGCAAAAGTCTTGGTGGATAATGGATCTTCCTTGAATGTGATGCCTAAAAGAACTCTTGATCAAGTGGCAATCAAGGGAGTCCTAATGCGCCCGAGCAACATGATAGTTCGAGCTTTCGACGGTTCTAAAAGAGAAGTGGTGGGAGAGATCAATCTTCCAATCCAAATTGGACCCACTATCTTCAACGTCGAATTTCAAGTGATGGACATTACTCCGGCATACAGCTGTCTCCTTGGCCGACCTTGGATTCATGATGCGAAAGCTGTACCCTCTACGCTCCACCAGAAAGTCAAGTTCATAATGGGTGACAAACTGGTGACTGTACAAGCTGAAGATGACATACTCATCAGCAAGCCATCCACCATACCTTATGTGGATGCAGCAGAGGAAGCTTTGGAAACCGCCTTCCAAGCATTGGAAATTGCCAATGTTGAGACGTTTCCCCGAGAAATGAAGAAGGTAGCCTCCATGCTCACCAAGAACGGATACTTGCCAGGACAAGGATTAGGCAAGGACTCCCAAGGAATCCCGGAGCTACCCATTATCAAGGATAATCCGGGGAAACAAGGGTTAGGATACAACCCTAACAAAGATCAAAGAACGAAGAGGAATCAAGATCCTTCTCGACGTTCTTTAAGCCAGATCTTTAGGAAGGCCGGTTCACAAGCGTCAAGGCCGGTCGTCGTCATCAAGTGTTCTCCTCCTTCCGATAGGGATGTGTAAACCTGATGACTATTAGAGATTACTCCTCGGGGACAGCCCGACCCCCGAGCCTCGATAGGGCACATGTTTCCACTATGATTATAATAAAATCATTCTTCATTATTCATTATTGCTTCTTTTCTTGCTTGCAATAAAATTCTAGACCACATTATTTAACCCTGTTTGAATGAACATAAGTGAGGTTAAAATCGTCTTAATAATCAATAAACCCACATCATTTTTATGTGGAAGTGTGTGTGACAACTTGGAGCACCTTCCCTTGGCCTCAATAAGTGCCGTCATGGATAAAAAGAAATCCATTCAGGACAAAAATCCTAAAAAACAAAAAGCTCGGCAGGAAACCCAAAAAGGGGACTGCGCAAAAATAAGAGCAAAAGACCCGCTAGGAATCCCACAAAAGGGTGACCTAGGCAAAAAATTAGGGTTACAAAATAATGAACAAAAACAAAAGCCCGCTAAGACATCACAAATGGGTGTTTTAGGCAAAAGTTAGGGCCGTCAAAAAAAGAAAAACAAAATAAATCCATGATGGTACCATCAATTGAATTCAACAAGGGGCTCAAGAAAAGCTATCCAAGTTGTCAAAACACAATCATTAATAACAAAGATGTGCTTAACCTCATAAGTGTTTAATCGAACAAGCCTAAACACATAAGCCTACCATGGCCAGCCATTCTTACAAAAACCATTTTTCAAAAATAAATAATCCCCTCTAAAACACAAACTTTCAAAAAAGAATATACCTTTCCTTCTTTTCTCTCTTGTCCCAAACGATTTTTGAATAATCTTGTGGAAACATGGAGATATAGTGGTCAATAGGAGGGTTGACACATCTTCTAAAGAAAGGGAAGAATCATTTGGTTGATGACACCAAAATCAAATATGCATCATTCCTCGGTAACAGAAATCGGCAGAGCACAGTCCGTCTGGAGGAATGGCAAAATCCAAACACAAAAACGCATCGGTTAATTCTTTTGAAAAAAGAATCAAATAGAATTAGGTGCATCATACTGCATACATGCATACAGATGATAGGTGTACTGGAAGATCACTTATTCTCTGTTTATTGAAAAAACAAAAAAAAATAAAAAATATAAATTTCAGAAAAAACAATGCGCCCGTACCATGTTCAGTACACCTGTACTAAAATCAGGGTTATGAACAAAATTTCAACTCAATACGGGCGTACTGAAATGGATGCGGCCGTATTGGCCATAAAGAAATTTTCAAAGACCTCGTCATGAGGCAACTACATAAATTAGAAAAAATAGGAAAAATTGCTTGTGTATGACAGCAGCAAACAAAATGCAAAGATTCAGAAAATCAACAGCGTCATACAGAATAACTAAGCCTGGAGAGGCTTGCCGAAAGAATACTCTCAGAATAACTGAGCCTGGAGAGGCTTGCCGAAAGAATACTCTCAGAATAACTGAGCCTGGAGAGGCTTGCCGAAATAATACTCTCAGAATAACTGAGCCTGGAGAGGCTCGCCGAAATAATACTCTTTCAGAATAATTGAGCCTGGAGAGGCTCGCCGAAATAATACTCTCTCAGAATAACTGAGACATTTCTGTACAGAAAAAGCCGAAATCAACAAAAAAGGCAAAAACACAGAAAAAGCCGAAATCAACAAAAAAGGCAAAAACACAGAAAAAGCCAAAATCAATAAAAAAGGCAAAAACACAGAAAAAGCCAAAATCGACAAAAAAAGCAAAATACAGAAAATCCAACAAATCATACAGAATAATTGAGCCTGGAGAGGCTTGCCGAAACAATACTCATGCAGAATAACTGAGCCTGGAGAGGCTTGCCGAAACAATACTCATCCAGAATAACCGAGCCTGGAGAGGCTTGCCGAAATAATACTCATACAAAATAACCGAGCCTGGAGAGGCTTGCCGAAACAATACTCATCAGTTTGTACAGAATAACTGAGCCTGGAGAGGCTTACCAAAATACTCCTCATCCTCCACATCAAAGAATAATTGAGCCTGGAGAGGCTCGCAGAAATAATACTCCCCAGAGAAACCTCAACTCAAGCTCACGGAACGAATCCCCAGCGAGAGCTATCAAAGCAAGATCGACGACATTCCCAATGGAAGCACGATCACCCAAGCAGTATATCTAGTCAAAGGACTTAAAACTTCCTCAGTGGAAGATAGCTCTCTGACTCAAGCGTTAAGTGAGGCTAAGCCTGCAGAGGCTTCCTAAATAATACTCTGGGATACATAAGATCCCACATTCCCCAGTCGCCTACTCAGAGGCATCCCTGCAAAAGGAGAAAAATCAAAAAAACATCAATAACCATTCCCCAAGCGGAATTTGGCACTCAGCCGAACACTGAACTTCAAATCCCCAGTCGCCTACTCAAGAGGCACCCCTTCAAAAAGAGAAAAAAATCATAAAAAGATCAATAAATCATTCCCCAAGTGGAATTCGGCTTTCAGCCTATCATTGAACATCAAGATGATCTGCCTAACAGAAGAGGCCAATCACAACCAATGACAAAATCCCCTAACGGATAACAGCCTACACAGAGGCAACAAAATCCAAAAATCAAAAAGAGTTACCCGAATAAAGATAACTGGGATACTCCACCAACGTCGAAAGGACGTCAGCCAAACATAAGGCATCGCTCAATTCAAGAAGAGCATCTGTGTCTACACCCCAAGGAGTTAGAAATTCCCCATGGGTACCAACTACGCAATGGAAAGTTGGGGCACAAGAACCTATGAATGACTGCACATCCCCTAGACGGATCCCTGCGTTATCCAGCCCTCAGCGGCACAAAATTAGAAAAACCGTCGAAGCAGCATCGTGGACTGTGGAGACAAAAATCATCTCAAATCCCTGGAGAGGGCAAACTCACATTGCCAATGTCGTCAAGAACACGGAGGCAGACCCTGGAGAGGGCAAACTCACCCTGGAGAGGGCAAGACTCACGCACAAGTCTGGAGAGGCGACGACTAATACTCACCCTGGAGAGGGCAAACTCACCCTGGAGAGGGCAAGACTCACGCACAAGTCTGGAGAGGCGACGAATAATACTCACCCCGGAGAGGGCAAACTCACCCTGGAGAGGGCAAGACTCACGCACAAGTCTGGAGAGGCGACGACTAATACTCACCCCGGAGAGGGCAAACTCACCCTGGAGAGGGCAAGACTCACGCACAAGTCTGGAGAGGCGACGACTAATACTCACCCCGGAGAGGGCAAACTCACCCTGGAGAGGGCAAGACTCACGCACGAGCCTGGAGAGGCGACGAGTAATACTCACCCTGGAGAGGGCAAACTCACCCTGGAGAGGGCAAGGCTCACGCTACCAAAGTGACTAGAAGCGCGGAGGTATGCACCAACCTGGAGAGGCTACTCAACAATTTTCCCACCTGAAGACACTACAAGTCGGAAGGATGGCTTATTCCCCGGACAATTGGGTCAACTCCTTTACTTGTCAATCGGTACACCAAAAGGCCGTTTGACTAAGTAAAGGGGGGGCAGCTGTAGACCCCTAAAATTGTCCGGGTCGGAAATAAAACTCGAAGACCTTCAATACAGCCGCAGTGAACTCAATACGGGCGCATTGAAATTTCTGAATTTCAATACGGCCGTATTGAACTCAATACGGCCGTATTGAAGTTCAAAAATTTCAATACGGCCGTATTGATTCCGTAGCCCGTATTGGGCCTGTTCCCTATAAATATGACGTCAATTGGACGTCATTTCACACTTTTGGAACATAGTTTCAACCCTCTCCTTGAGTATTCTGGGGTTTTTGAGCAGTGTTCTGCCCTAGAAATCACTCGGAGAGTTGATCCGACGAAGTTCTTGAGCCCCGAGCCATTTTGCTTGAGGATCGAACCTAGTCGAAGGGAAATCCTCCGGATTTCCATAGTCAAAATTTTATAGGAGGGAGCGAGCGGGCTTGTAGAGCGAGGGAACGCCAAAAAGCTTCCCAGTTTTACGAAATATATAAAAGCACGCTTCAAAGGTTTCTTCTTAAATCCTTCCTTTTACTGCTTTCTGTGTGCATATTAAAAATTGTCATCATGTAGATATCTAAAGTATAATCGCTTATAATAAATAGGGGTAATTTAGTAATTTTATATTGTTATTTTAGAAATAATCTGTCATAGGGAACCCGAAAGGGGCGCTGTGGGGTGCTAACACCTTCCTCACGCGTAACCGACTCCCTTACCCGACTCTGGTTGTAATGGCCGAAGTCGATTTTTGAATCGATTGCCTTATCCCTTTTTCCAATGTTTTGAGTAAAACATTGGTGGCGACTCCAAAGAACCCTCCTTTTACGAAAACCGCTAATCCATGGAGGGTCCCGCTTGGGATTAACATGGATTGGTGAGCCTTTTAATAAAATTGCTCGTTTGACAAGGTCTCAGTTTGAGAATAAGTCATTCTAGCAATCCACATTTTTAAACAAATAAACGAGTCCAACCATCCTTCGCGAATGCCGAAAGCCCGTTTCGGGCCGGTGGCGACAGATTGAAGTTCCGGGTTGAGCTTCGGAAGGGAATTCTACTTATTCTCAGTTATTATCTATTTTGAGTCAATCTTCAGGTGAGGGAAGCTAGAATGTTTTTTGTTTAGGTTGCATGTGAGTTTAGAAACTCAATTGAGGCATGAATGTTGAGAATCCATAGAAGGATTGAAGAAAATCTCATTTTTGGGGTTTTGAGAAAAAATAGGATTTTGATGCATAGGTTGGATGCATGCGAGATCAAAGTTTATTTAAGTTGTTTGGAGCCAATGCATTGTGTTTTTATGTTTTCATGTGGCTGGATTTGTTGGTTTGGATGAGAGTTTTTGAACTCTCTGACTGGCATTTAGGCAAGGCACAGGTTGAGCGCGCCCGGTGTGGAAGAGCTTAGAGCTCTCGGGTTGGTGTTAGGCCAGGCGTGAGCTGACTACGCCAAGTGTGAATATGTATAAATAATTGATTTTAATTGATGCTTATGCATGTTTAAAGTTGAGGTTTTAGATCATGTATGTATGATATATGATGTATGATGCATTGTTGCACGTGATGTCTTATCACATGTGTATGATAGTTGATCATGATGGTGGGCAGACCATGTATGATGTGTGATGCATAATTGCATGTGATGCCTTATGGCATGAGTCTAGCCTAGGACTTAAGGATAGGAAAAATATTTTTGAACTGGAAGAGCTCACATAGAGTCTTTTGAGAGTGGTGCTTGGATAGGCCACTGATATATGAGAGTGGTGCTCAGGGAGGCCACTGGATTTGGGAGAATGGTACTCAGATAGGCTACTGGGTTGGGTGAGTCTCCTCTAAGTCCTTAGCTAGTGTTGGAGCGGGGTATGAGGTCGAGGGTTATTCCCTTAACCAAGTACTCGGGAAGGTGCGTGGATCCTTGCGGATAGTCGGTGGGCAAACTCCACAATTGACTTGGTTATCCATGCCAAGGCCGTGGTAAGCCCGTACCCAGCTATGCTATACCTGACGGTGGATTTGGACTTCCAATTGTGTAAGTGACATCATCCGAGTAAACCCGAGTGAGGATTATATCCTGTTTAGCTGTGATTGAGCGGGCGCATTGGGTGTGAAAATGGTTGGGGTGGTTTCGGTAGGATGGAATGTCACTTATACAGCTCTATTGTTATGGAGATCTCCTAGGTGTATGCATGACGATGCATTAGATGATTGATATGCATTGATATCTATCATGAGATGCATTTATTACATGATTATTAATATGATGAAGTGTGGTGTCTGACTTCATGATTGATGGATTGTATTTTATGCATGAGTAGTGTTGGATAGAGTGTATGGTGTGACTCTATGAACATGATTGATAGTTGGATGATGTGTAGTATAGATTTTATTTTGTACTTGTATAATTGGTTTCGAACTCTAGCTTACCCTTCTGTTTCCATGTGGTGGAACTGCGATAATCATACTTGGTATGGGAGCAGGTCAGGGATAGCTTGGAGTAGAGGTGACCGCTGCGAGACGGGGAGTTTGAGCCTCGTGTTAGAGTTACCATTTTGGGTAACGGTTTTGTCTGTGCTTGACCGGCACTAGGGAATATTTTGGGATGACTGTACATATATGGTGTCTTATTTTGTATACAGAAACTTAGTTATTTTGATCCTTATATCTGTGCCTATATGTATGTGTTATCTAGTTTAATATTCTCCTAGTTAACTAGTTGTAGTGCGATTCCACTAAGTGTAGAAACTAGGCGGGTCGTTATAGTAGTCACCATGATGATGGCTACTATCAAAGACCCCCTAGGCAACATAGGCCTAGGCATGAAACAACTACTCTTAGAGAACCTAGGTTTGACCTTCCTCCCTTCCATGGAAAAGAAATTGTTGATGATTACTTAGATAGAGAGATGAAGGTTGAACAACTCTTCACTTGCCACAATGTGAGTGAGGAGAAAAAAGTTCCTATGGCCACCCTTAGTTTTCAAGGGAATGCCATGCATTGGTGGACTTCCCTAATGAGAGAAAAACAAATTATGAGAAAGCCCTCTATTAAATATAGGAATGAACTTAGGAGTGTCTTGAAGAGAAGGCACATTCCTCCCTATTATGAGAGAGAGTTAATGAACATGCTTCACAGACTGCAACAAGGAAATCAAAGTGTGGAGGAATATAGGCAACAAATGGAGTTGCTTATGCTAAGGGCTGGAATTAGGGAAGAAGAGAGAACCACCATTGCTAGGTTCCAAAGTGCTCTTAACCTAAAAATTAGGGACAAGATTGAACTACTACCCTATAGAGACCTTAATGAATTAGTTCAACTTTGTGTGAGAGTAGAACAACAACTTAGGAGAAAGCCTACCCTTAGGAAGGAATCTACCTCATACCCTAGAAAGGACTTCAAGAAGAAGGGTCACTCCTCCTATTCAAAGGATAGACCACTAGAAAAAGAAAAACAAAAACAAAAACCTTCCGATGAGCCTAAAACTAGTTCAATTAAGTGCTTTAAGTGCTTAGGGAGGGGACACATAGCTTCCCAATGCCCCACAAAAAGGACCATGATCATTAGGGGCAATGAGATCCTAAGTGAGGAAAACACTTCATCTTCTTCATCATCCTCAAGTGAAGAAGATGCTAGTCTTAATTCTAGTGAGGAAGCACCATGTGAAGGTGACCTATTCATTACTCAAAGGTTACTTACCAACCAACCCAATGATCAAGACCAATCACAAAGAGAGAACCTTTTCCATTCTAGATGCAAAATTTTTAAGAAAACTTGTTCTCTCATCGTTGATAGTGGATCTTGTAATAACTTTGTAAGCCAAAGGTCGGTTGATAAGCTTAACCTAACTACTATAGCCCATCCTAAATCTTATAAACTTCAATGTCTTAATGAGGATGGACCTATAGAAGTTAAGGATCAAGTAATTGTTCCTTTCTCCATTGGAAAATATAAAGATGAAATTTTATGTGATATAATTCCAATGGATGCAAGCAACATTTTACTTGGAAGACCTTGGCAACATGATAGGAAGGCCATTCATGATGGTGTTGCAAACAAAATTCTCCTAGTCCACCTAGGCAAGAAACACACCTTGAATCCTCTTTCACCTTCACAAGTGTTGGAGGATCAAGTATTTATGAAATCAAAAAAAAAGAAAAGAGGAGCAAAATAAGGTTCTAGAGTTGGAGGGTAGTGTCTCCTCCATGAAAGTTGTTCCTAGAAGTTAATTTTTAATAAAACATTTTATTAAAAAATGTCTTCTAGTTGAACAACCTCTTTACCTTCTTAATACTAAAAGGACACTACTCTTAGAAAACAGTAAGGAGGATAGTGTCTCCTCCAAAAATCTTGTGATAAAGGAAAGTCACTTTTCTATTAAAAATGATTGTAAAAAGACTTTTCTTCCTCACAAAGATTTTAGCTCTTTTTCTACTTCTGCCACAAACTTAGAGCTTAAGATCCACAACCTGAATATTTTTTAAATGAAAGGATCTCAAGTTCTTAGTCTTGTGAAGAAGAAGTGGACTTCACCTAGTTCTACTTCTTATGCTACTACTTTGGTGGTGCCCAAAGTAGACATCCATCGTCTATTTAGGACTTCTTCTACTTTAGTTGTTCTAATAAAGCACCCAACCTTTGGTTTATATTGTTTATTAGATACATCTCATGATGTCTTATTTTCTATTTTTGATCTTAAGGGAAGTTCAAAATTCTTTGAACTTAACTTTACTACTTCTCTTCAAGACCAAATTAGACTATATGACTCTTTTAAAATCTTTACACCATCTTCCATGTTGTATCTAACATATAATATGATCAAGGTTTGTCTAGGTAGTTTCCTTATAATATTCACTTTGTTTTCTTGTAGGCTCTTAGGCTACTACATAGGGTACTTTAGGCAAGATACCTTAGTATGTAGGAGTACTTCATTAGTTTCTTATAGTTTTAGTACTTTAAAATTTATATGATTTAGTTTTACACTTAGACTACACTATAGTGAGGGTCCTATTCTTATGCTAAGAGAACCCATCCTTCCTAGTCTAACGACCCTTGTTAGGACTATAGAACGAATTCCTCATAGGGTGCACTTTCCATATATGTTATATGAATATCTCATCCCTAATGCTTTGTTTCTTCTTTTCGTTGTAGGTGATGCTATCTTTGTGAAAAGACCACTGGATTTGAGGACAAATCCTTTCGAAGGGGGAGGGTATGATGGAAATCTAATCCCCAAGGATCCCTTTGGAAGAGGTAAGACCAAGAAGGGTAAAGGTTGATCCAAGAAGGCTCACACTTGAAGACCATTGGGCCTTTAACTAGGTCCATGGTTAGGAGGCTAGAGGAGGCTTCTATAGTGGAGGTGCTTCTTAGACCGATGCTCAATATGAGTATTGAGTTTGATTCCTCTTTTTAGTCTCATAGTCTCTACATACATTGTATAGTTTGATTTCTTGTACCTTGTATATAGTAGATACTTATATAGGTGTATTTTGTCTTTGTATTTGTGAGGCACTTTCTTTCTTTTATTTTAGGTTATCCTTTAGGAATTTAGGGTATGTTACTTGGAGAATTTTGCTCCATTTGACCTTGTTTTAAGGGTCATTAATTTTTGTATTTTTCAGTAGTAGAAGTGGGGTGACAAATAGCAAAGAGTGTAGGTGCAACTAGTAATTGGGCCAGAATTGGGCCTAGGCCAAATTTTACATATTGGGCTTGTTTTGCTCCATATTTTCCAAGGAATTGATTTAGCTAGGTCTCACCATTATATGATGAACCTAACTAAACCAACTACAAGTTTTTGGATTGGATTAAATATGGAAAAACAAGTGGACTGCCTAGCTTGCCTTCCTTTGGCTGAAATTGCTTAGTTGCTTGTACACTTGGGAAGCTTGTGCTACAAGCCTCTAACTTAGCTTGCTTCCCAAGCTTCTAAGTTAGAAGCTTGCTCCACAAGCCTCCTAAACCGTCTAGGATGATCAAGCTAAACTAACCATGGTTCTCTTGAACCATAGTTAGCCTAGCTTGCACTATAAGTTTCTCCCACCATATATAAACCTTTTTCTTACCTTTGTAATCACTTTTGATGATATTTTTGATTGAGAACAAAATTTGCACGAAAATTGTCTCTTCCAAAATTCTTTAACCTCTTTGATATTCATACAATTCTCTTATCCCTTCCATAGAAGAGTGTGGTGAGAATTGAAAAGACTTATCTCTTCCCCAAGGAGTGGCGTCTTTTGAGAGGGTTCTACACCAAACCGTGGTGCTTCCAAGGTATTTTCCTCCATTGGAGACCTTGTAGAAGCTTAAGAAGAATCAAGGAGCCAAAGGTCTAGGGAGGAACTTGAAGAGGAATCAACATCAATCCGGTTTCTCAACAAGGTTTCCATCAGGTCAAGAGGAAAGAGAGGAAGGGGATATATACATATATTTTTGCAGAAGTTTTCTTAGAAAGGATTTTTTTCAAAAATGGTTTTTAGAAAAATGGTTGACCGAGGTAGGCTAGTGGTTTAGGCTAATTATGAACAAGTACATCCAAAATTAGGAAATCATTTTTCACATTAGCTCATTATTTTCTTCAAGTTAAGCGATGACTTGGGATTGCATATTGATTAAATGATCTTCACTGTCGCCACCCGCCGAAACGGACATTGGCATTCGCGACGATGGTTGGACTCTTTTTAGTTTTGAAAAATGATGGATTGTTAGAACGACTTATTCTCAAACTGAGACCTCATCGAACTAACAATTTTGTTAAATAATTCTCACCAATCCGTATTAATCCCAAACGGGACCCTCCATGGATTAGTGGTTTTCGCAAAAAGGGGTTCTTGGAGTCGCCACCAATGTTTTACTCAAAACATTGGAAAAAGACATAAGGCAATTGATTTTCGCAAATCAACTTTGGCCATTACAACCAGAGTTTGGGTAAGGGAGTCGATTACATGTGGGGAAGGTGTTAGCACCCCACAACGCCCCTTTCGGGTTCCCTATGACAGATTATTTCATAAATAATAGCGTAAAATTACTAAACTACCCCTATTTATTAGAACGATTATAAGTAAACTATCTACATGATGAAAGATTTAAACTGTAGACCCCTAAAATTGTCCGGGTCGGAAATAAAGCTCGAAGACTCTCGAAGACTGAAGGAAGATCAGCCAGAAGGACTCCTGGAAGGCCCTAGGAGGGTTCTCTGTAAGTCTAGAGGTCTTAGAATAGCTCAAAATAAGGAAGTGGAGGGAATGAAGCCCAATACGGCCGTACTGAACTTAATACGGCCGTATTGAAGCTTCAATACGGCCGCAGTGAACTCAATACGGCGTATTGAAGTTTCTGGAACTTCAATACGGCCGTACTGAAATCAATACGGCCGTATTGAAGCTTCAATACAGCCGTATTGAACTCAATACGGCCGTATTGAAATTTCTGAATTTCAATACGGCCGTATTGAACTCAATACGGCCGTATTGAAGTTCAAAAATTTCAATACAGCCGTATTGCTTCTGTAGGCCGTATTGCGCCTATTCCCTATAAATATGACGTCAATTGGACGTCATTTCACACTTTCACACTCAGTTTTGACTCCCTCCTTGAGTATTCTGGGGTTTTTGAGCAGTGTTCTGCCCTAGAAATCACTCGGAGAGTTGATCCGACAAAGTTCTGGAATTCCGAGCACTTAGCTTGGAGATTCGAACCTAGTCGAAGGGAAATCCTCCGGATTTCCATAGTCAAAATTTTATAGGAGGGAGCGAGCGGGCTTGTAGAGCGAGGGAACGCCAAAAAGCTTCCCAGTTTTACGAAATATATAAAAGCACGCTTCAAAGGTTTCTTCTTAAATCCTTCCTTTTACTGCTTTCTGTGTGCATGTTTAAACTGTCATCATGTAGATAGTTAATTTATAATTGCGTAGAATAAAAAGGGGTAATTTAGTAATTTACACTGTTATTTTAGAAAATAATCTGTCATAGGGAACCCGAAAGGGGCGCTGTGGGGTGCTAACACCTTCCTCACGCGTAACCGACTCCCTTACCCGACTCTGGTTGTAATGGCCAAAGTCGATTTTTGAATCGATTTCCTTAAACTTCTTTTTCCAATGTTTTGAGTAAAACATTGGTGGCGACTCCATGAACCCTCAATTTTTATGAAAACCACTAATCCATAGAGGGTCCCGCTTGGGATTAACATGGATTGGTGAGCCTTTTAATAAAATTGCTCGTTTGACGAGGTCTCAGTTTGAGAATAAGTCATTCTAAGCAATCCATATTTTAAAACAAACGAGTCCAACCATCCTTCGCGAATGCCGAAAGCCCGTTTCGGGCCGGTGGCGACAGATGGCGACTCCACTGGGGAAGCCTCGAGAGTCAGTCCCATTTAGTGACAGATTATTTTTAACAAATAATAGTTAAAATTACTTCATTACCCCTTGCTTGTATGATAACATGCTTTATATATTTGGCTTTAAATAACTGTTGTTTGTTTAAATTTCCGCAATTGTTTGAAATAAAAATTGCACACAAACCTTTGCACACAACAGTTCCCTCTATACCCGGGGGCATGAGTGGTAATCCATAGGGAGTGGATGTTAGTACGGCCGGTTGATGGGTTTATAGGAGCCTATGAGACCGTTGTCGGAAAACATCACTCAAGGTGATAACCATGAACTTGAGTCCGACGGTGCGTTGGAGCTTTCCATCGACCTACGACGAGAGGAATTGGGTCCCTATAATGGGGGCACCTTGGGGGCCTTTGACCAAGTGAGAACAGTTAGATCCTCCTTGAATATGCACTTTTCTGCAGGAGACCCCTACCTCGTGATTCGCTCGTGACTGTTCGTGGATGAGTGAATTGTTTGTGCATTCGTTATGTGACATTGTATGAGCATACATTTGCATTCTTTAAACAAACAACATTCCTATTCTATTAAAATAAGAATAAATAGAAATAAGGATCTTCTAGTACATGGTGTTAACATCTACCTTCATTGCATTCATATAGGTAGTTTCCCTTTTCACCCAAAAAATACAAAAAAAGATACAAAATATTCAAAAGAAAAAATATGTATTTACCCAAACCAAGCAATATCATGCATCATCTTAGGAAAATCCTAAAAACATGATAATGCTTAGTTCAATAAACACAATGCATGCATATTCAACATCATCATCTCATGCATATAGATCATGGAGGGATCTAGGAATCATTCATTTCATACATCCCTCCTAGTAATTCAGTAATAAACATAAATAAAAAGAAAGGATTAAATCGATGCGTATTTTCAAAAATGGATCGCACGCCGTTCGTCATCAAGTGTAAGCCAACAACCGCGCCAAGCAAGCGCACATCAACTCCGTTGTTGGTAATCAAGACGAATAAAGGGGAAGGTCCGACACCATTAAGGATCACCGCTCCAAGACCTTTCCCTTACGAATCAAATAAGGCTGTGCCGTGGATATACGACATCCACTCTTCTGCCGACAGTGATATCTCCAATATCGCTGGACTTGGGGCATGACTAGGAGTGGCAGGATCTACACTCCCAAAGATCTTCATGATAAAGCTCCCAAGAATAAAGAAAAAGGAAAAGATAAAACCGAGGAAAAAGAATCCGAGGAGGAGACTGACGAGCTGTTAAAGTTTATCCGACAGAGCGAGTACTCCATCGTGGATCAACTTCATAGGACGCCAGCAAAGATTACGCTGTTGTCGTTGATCCTAAGTTCCGAACCGCATCGGCAAGCTCTGTCGAAAGTCTTGAACGAGGCATACGTGTCGCACACTATCTCCCAAGACGAGTTTGAGGGGATTGTTAGTCACATCAAGGCTAATGATCACCTCACCTTCATCGATGAAGAAATCCCCGCCGAGGGATCAAACCACAACAAGCCCTTGCACATCTCTACAAAGTGCAAGGAGTAGCACATCGTTAAAGTCTTGGTAGGTAATGGATCTTCCTTGAAAGTGATGCCAAAAAGAACGCTCAAGCAATTGGCAATCAAGGGAGTCCAAACGCGCCCGAGCAACATGATCGTTCGAGCTTTCGACGGTTCTAAAAGAGAAGTAGTGGGAGAAATCAATCTTCCAATCCAAATTGGACCCACTATCTTCAACGTCGAATTTCAAGTGATGGATATCACTCCCGCATACAGCTGTCTCCTCGGCCGACCTTGGATTCATGATGCGAAAGCTATTCCTTCTACGCTCCACCAGAAAGTCAAGTTCATAGTGGGTGACAAACTGGTGACCGAACAAGCTAAAAATGACATACTCATCAGCAAGCCATCCAACATACTTTATGTGGATGCAGCAGAGGAAGCTTTAGAAACCGCCTTCCAAGCATTGGAAATCGCCAATGTCGAAACGTTTCCCCGAGAAATGAAGAAGGTAGCCTCCATGCTCACCAAGAACGGATACTTGCCAGGACAAGGATTAGGCAAGGACTCCCAAGGAATCCCGGAGCTACCCATTATCAAGGATAAATCCGGGGAAACAAGGGTTAGGATACAACCCTAACAAAGATCAAAGAACGAAGAGGAATCAAGATCCTTCTCGACGTTCTTTAAGCCAGATCTTTAGGAAGGCCGGTTCACAAGCGTCAAGGCCGGTCGTCGTCGTCAAATGTTTTTCTCCTTCCGATAGGGATGTATAGACTCAGTGACTATTAGAGATCACTCCTCGGGGACAGCCCGACCCCCGAGCCTCGATAGGGCACATGTTTCCATTATGATTATAATAAAATCATTCTTCATTAATTCTTTATTGCTTCTTTTCTCGCTTGCAATAAAATTCTAGACCACATTATTTTAACCCTGTTTGAATAAACATGAATGAGGTTAAAATCATCTTAATAATAATAAACCCACATCATTTTTATGTGGAAGTGTGTGTGTCAACTTGGAGCACCTTTTCTTGGCCTCAATAAGTGCCATCATGGATAAAGAAATCCTAAAGAGCAAAAGACCCGCTAGGAATCCCACAAAAGGGTGACCTAGGCAAAAGTTAGGGTTACAAAATAAGACCAAAAGACCCGCTAGGAATCCCACAAAAGGGTGACCTAGGCAAAAGTTAGGGTTACAAAATAAGACCAAAAGACCCGCTAGGAATCCCACAAAAGGGTGACCTAGGCAAAAATTAGGGTTACAAAATAATGAATAAAAACAAAAGCCCGCTAAGACACCACAAATGGGTGTTTTAGGCAAAAGTAAGAGCCATCAAAAAAGAAAAAAAACAGAATAAATCCATGATGGTACCATCAATTGAATTCAACAAAGGGGCTCAAGAAAAGCTATCCAAGTTGTCAAAGCACAATCATTAATAACAAAGATGTGCTTAACCTCATAAGTGTTTAAACAAACAAACCTAAACACAATAAGCCTACCTTGGCCATCCATGCTTACAAAAACAATTTTTCAAAAATAAAATAATCCCCTCTAAAACACAAACTTTTGAAAATATATCCTTTCCTTCTTTTCTCTCTTGTCCCAACGATTTTTGAATAATCTAGTGGAAACATGGAGATATAGTGGTCAATAAGAGGGTTGACACATCTTCTAAAGAAAGGGAAGGATCATTTGGTTGATGACACCAAATTTCAAATATAATACGCATCATTCCTCGGTTACAGAAGTCGGCAGCGCACAGTCCGTCTGGAGGAATGGCAAAATCCAAACACAAAAACGCATCGGTTAATTCTTTTGAAAAAAGAATCAAATAGAATTAGGTGCATCATACTGCATACATGCATACAGATGATAGGTGTACTGGAAGATCACTTATTCTCTGTTTATTGAAAAAACAAAAAAAATATATAATATAAATTTCAGAAAAAACAATGCGCCTGTACCATGTTCAGTACACCCGTACTAAAATCAGGGTTATGAACAAAATTTCAACTCAATACGGGCGTACTGAAATGGATGCGGCCGTATTGGCCATAAAGAAATTTTCAAAGACCTCATCATGAGGCAACTACATAAAATAGAAAAAATAGAAAAATTGCTTGTGTATGACAGCAGCAAACAAAATGCAAAGATTCAGAAAATCAACAGCGTCATACAGAATAACTGAGCCTGGAGAGGCTTGCCGAAAGAATACTCTCAGAATAACTGAGCCTGGAGAGGCTTGCCGAAAGAATACTCTCAGAATAACTGAGCCTGGAGAGGCTTTCCGAAACAATACTCCCACAGAATAACTGAGCCTGGAGAGGCTTGTCGAAATAATACTCTCTCAAAATAACTGAGCCTGGAGAGGCTTGCCGAAAGAATACTCTCAGAATAACTGAGCCTGGAGAGGCTCGCCGAAATTATACTCTCAAAATAACTGAGCCTGGAGAGGCTCGCCGAAATAATACTCTCTCAGAATAACTGAGACATTTCTGTACAGAAAAAGCCGAAAAACAACAGAAAAGGCAAAAATACAGAAAAAGCCAAAAAATGACAAAAAAGGCAAAAATACAGAAAAAGCCAAAAAATGACAAAAAAGGCAAAAATACAGAAAAAGCCAAAAAATGACAAAAAAAGGCAAAATACAGAAAAGTCAAAATTCGACAAAATGAGCCTGGAGAGGTTTGCAAAAATAATACTCCTTCAGAATAACTAAGCCTGGAGAGGCTTGCAGAAATAATACTCCCCAACTGTACAGAATAAATGAGCCTGGAGAGGCTCGCAGAAATAATACTCCCCAGAGGGAACCTCAACTCATGGATTCAAAATCCTCAGCAAGAGCTATCAAGCAAGATCGTCAAAAATCCCCAATGGAAGTACGATCTCCCAAGCAGAATATCCAAGTCAAAGGACTTAAACTTCCTCAGTGAAGATAGATCTCCAGCTCAAGTGTTGAGTGAGGCTAAGCCTGCAGAGGTTTCCTAAATAATACTCTGGGATACATAAGATCCCTCATTCCCCAATCGCCTACTCAAGAGGCACTCCTTCAAAAAGAGGAAAAATAAAAAAGATCAATAACCATTCCCCAAGAGGAATCCGGCACTCAGCCGAACACTGAACTTCAAATCCCCAGTCGCCTACACAAGAGGCACTCCTTCAAAAAGGAAAACCCAAAAAAAAAAAAAGAAAATAACAATTCCCCAAGCGGAATTTGGCATTCAGCCAATCATCAAACATCAAGATAATTCGCCTATTCAGAGGCACTCTTTCAAAAAAGAGAAAAAAATCGAAAAGATCAATAATCATTCCCCAAGCGGAATCCGGCTCTCAGCCTATCATTGAACATCAAGATGATCTGCCTAACAGAAGAGGCCAATTACAACCAATGACAAAATCCCCTGGCGGATAACAGCCTACACAGAGGCAACAAAATCCAAAAATTAAAAAGAGTTACCCGAATAAGGATAAACCGGGATACTCCACCAACGTCAAAGGACGTCAGCCAATCATAAGGCACTGCTCAACTCAGAGAGAAAGAGCATCTGTGTCTATACCCCAAGGAGTCAGAAATTCCCCAAGGGTACCAACAATGCAATGCAAGTTGGGGCATAGGAACCTGTGAATGACTGCACATCCCCTAGACGGATCCCTGCGTTATCCAGCCCTCAGTGGCACAAAAATCAAAAACAATCGTCGAAGCAGCATCGTGGACTGTGGAGACAAAATCAACATCCAGAATCCCCAGCGGATAACAGCCTACACAGAGGCAGCAAAAATCAGAAAATCCAAAAGAGATACCCGAATAAGGATAACCGGGATACTCCACCAACGTCAAAAGGACGACAGCCAAACATGAGGCATCGCTTAACTCAGAGAGAGAGAATCTGTGTCTACACCCCAAGGAGTCAGAAATTCCCCATGGGTACCAACAATGCAATGAAAGTTGGGGCACAGGAACCTGTGAATGACTGCACATCCCCTAGATGGATCCCTGCGTTATCCAGCCCTCAGCGGCAAGAAATCAGAAAAACCGTCGAAGCAGCATCGTGGACTGTGGAGACAAAAATCATCTCAAATCCCTGGAGAGGGCAAACTCACATTGCCAATGTCGTTAAGAACACAGAGGCAGACCCTGGAGAGGGCAAACTCAGTTGCCTAGGTCGTCAGAAACAACCGAAGCAGAGCCTGGAGAGGCGGTACTCAATCATCAGTGATGTTAACACTGATGTCTAGCTTCCGGCTCGGGCATCGAGTGAGGCTAGGCCTGGAGAGGCGGTACTCAACCATCAGCGTCGTCAGAGGCACGTTGGTGTTCAACTTCCGGCTCGGGCGTCGAGTGAAGTTGACCCTGGAGAGGGCAAACTCAGCTGCCTAGGTCGTCAGAAACAACCGAAGCAGAGCCTGGAGAGGCGGTACTCAATCATCAGTGATGTTAACACTGGTGTCTAGCTTCCGGCTCGGGCATCGAGTGAGGCTAGGCCTGGAGAGGCGGTACTCAACCATCAGCGTCGTCAGAGACACGTCGATGTTCAACTTCCGGCTCGGGCGTCGAGTGAAGTTGACCCTAGAGAGGGTAAAACTCAGCTACCGAGGTTGTCAGAAATGCCGAGGTATGCATCAACCTGGAGAGGCTACTCAACAATTTTCCACCGGAAGACGCTACAAGTCAGAAGGTTGGCACATCACCCGGACAATTGGGTCAACTCCTTTACTTGTCAGCCGGTACACCAAAAGACCGTTTGACTAAGTAAAGGGGGGGCAGCTGTAGACCCCTAAAATTGTCCGGGTCGGAAATAAAGCTCGAAGACTCTCGAAGACTGAAGGAAGATCAGCCAGAAGGACTCCTGGAAGGCCCTAGGAGGGTTCTCTGTAAGTCTAGAGGTCTTAGAATAGCTCAAAATAAGGAAGTGGAGGGAATGAAGCCCAATACGGCCGTACTGAACTTAATACGGCCGTATTGAAGCTTCAATACGGCCGCAGTGAACTCAATACGGCGTATTGAAGTTTCTGGAACTTCAATACGGCCGTACTGAAATCAATACGGCCGTATTGAAGCTTCAATACAGCCGTATTGAACTCAATACGGCCGTATTGAAATTTCTGAATTTCAATACGGCCGTATTGAACTCAATACGGCCGTATTGAAGTTCAAAAATTTCAATACGGCCGTATTGCTTCTGTAGGCCGTATTGCGCCTATTCCCTATAAATATGACGTCAATTGGACGTCATTTCACACTTTCACACTCAGTTTTGACTCCCTCCTTGAGTATTCTGGGGTTTTTGAGCAGTGTTCTGCCCTAGAAATCACTCGGAGAGTTGATCCGACAAAGTTCTGGAATTCCGAGCACTTAGCTTGGAGATTCGAACCTAGTCGAAGGGAAATCCTCCGGATTTCCATAGTCAAAATTTTATAGGAGGGAGCGAGCGGGCTTGTAGAGCGAGGGAACGCCAAAAAGCTTCCCAGTTTTACGAAATATATAAAAGCACGCTTCAAAGGTTTCTTCTTAAATCCTTCCTTTTACTGCTTTCTGTGTGCATGTTTAAACTGTCATCATGTAGATAGTTAATTTATAATTGCGTAGAATAAAAAGGGGTAATTTAGTAATTTACACTGTTATTTTAGAAAATAATCTGTCATAGGGAACCCGAAAGGGGCGCTGTGGGGTGCTAACACCTTCCTCACGCGTAACCGACTCCCTTACCCGACTCTGGTTGTAATGGCCAAAGTCGATTTTTGAATCGATTGCCTTAAACTTCTTTTTCCAATGTTTTGAGTAAAACATTGGTGGCGACTCCATGAACCCTCAATTTTTATGAAAACCACTAATCCATAGAGGGTCCCGCTTGGGATTAACATGGATTGGTGAGCCTTTTAATAAAATTGCTCGTTTGACGAGGTCTCAGTTTGAGAATAAGTCATTCTAAGCAATCCATATTTTAAAACAAACGAGTCCAACCATCCTTCGCGAATGCCGAAAGCCCGTTTCGGGCCGGTGGCGACATAAACGTGCAATGCAACAATCAAAAAGCGATAAATGAAAGCGGTAAAAGAAAGGATTTGGAAAGAAACCTTCGAAGCGGGCTTTTATATATTCAAAAAGGAGTTAGGAGGCTTTTTGGCGCTCATTCCCACTACACGTTCGCTCGCTCCTTTCCCTAAAAATAAATATTAACTATGGAAATCAAAGAGATTTCCCTTCGACTTGTTCGAGTCTCAAGCTAAAGGCTCGTGAACTCAAGAACTTAGTCGGATCAGCTCTCGGAGAGATTTTTAGGGCAGAGAATAGCTCAAAAACCCAAGAATACTCAGCAAGAGGGTGGAGAAATTCTCCAAATGTGTGGAAGGACGAGCCAATGACGTCCTATTTATAGGATTGAGGCGCAGTACGGCCTAAGGAGTCAATACGGCCCGTACTGAGTTTTTGAACTACAGTACGGGCGTACTGAATTTAGTACGGCCGTACTGAAGTTCAAAAACTTCAGTACGGCCGTATTGATTTCATTATGGCCGTATTGTAGTTCAAATGGCTCAGTACGGCCGTACTGAACCTCTAGGAGGGCGTATTGAGCTCCAATCCTCACACACCCTTATTCTAAGCTACTCTAAGACTTCTAGACCTACAAAGAATCATCCTAGGGTCTTCCAGGAGTCCTTCCGGCTGACTTTCCTTCGGTCGTCGAGAGTCTTTGAGTCTTATTTCCGACCCGGACAATTTTAGGGGTCTACAGCTGTCCCCCCTTTACTTAGTCGAACGACTTTTTTGGTGTACCGGTTGACAAGTAAAGGAGTTGACCCAATTATCCGGGGAGTAAGCCATCCTTCCGACTTGTAGTGTCTTCAGGTGGGAAAATTGTTGAGTAGCCTCTCTAGGTTGAGTTTGCCCTCTCCAGGGTGAGTATTAGTCGTCGCCTCTCCAGGCTCGTGCATACCTCGGTGTTTCTGACGACCTCGGTAGCGTGAGTTTGCCCTCTCCAGGGTCTACATGCCTCCGTGTTTCTGACGACGGTGGCAGCTGCATACCACCGTGTTTCTGACGACGTCGGTAGCTGAGTATTAGTCGTCGCCTCTCCAGGCTCGTGCATACCTCGGTGTTTCTGACGACCTCGGTAGCGTGAGTTTTCCCTCTCCAGGGTCTGCATGCCTCCGTGTTTCTGACGACGTTGGCAGCTGCATACCTCCGTGTTTCTGATGACGTCGGTAGCTGAGTATTAGTCGTCGCCTCTCCAGGCTCGTGCATACCTCGGTGTTTCTGACGACCTCGGTAGCGTGAGTTTGCCCTCTCCAGGGTCTGCATGCCTCCGTGTTTCTGACGACGTTGGCAGCTGCATACCTCCGTGTTTCTGACGACGCCGGTAGCTGAGTATTAGTCGTCGCCTCTCCAGGCTCGTGCATACCTCGGTGTTTCTGACGACCTCGGTAGCGTGAGTTTGCCCTCTCCAGGGTCTGCATGCCTCCGTGTTTCTAACGACGTTGGCAGCTGCATACCTCCGTGTTTCTGACGACGTCGGTAGCTGAGTATTAGTCGTCGCCTCTCCAGGCTCGTGCATACCTCGGTGTTTCTGACGACCTCGGTAGCGTGAGTTTGCCCTCTCCAGGGTCTGTGGTTTGCCCTCCCCAGGGTTGCATACCTCCGTGCTTCTGGTCACTTTGGTAGCGTGAGTTTGCCCTCTCCAGGGTCTGCGGTTTGCCCTCCCCAGGGTTGCATACCTCCGTGCTTCTGGTCACTTTGGTAGCGTGAGTTTGCCCTCTCCAGGGATTTGTGATGATTTTGTCTCCACAGTCCACGATGCTGCTTCGACGGTTGTTTTTGATTTTGGTCTCGCTGAGGGCTGGATAACGTAGGGATCCGTCTAGGGGATGTGCAGTTACTCATAGGTTCTTGTGTCCCAACTTTCCATTGCGTAGTTGGTGCCCACTGGGGAAATTCTGATTCCTTGGGGATGCAGACACAAAGATGCTCTTTTTGAGGTGAGCGATGCCTTATGATTGGCTGACGTCATTTTGACGTTGGTGGAGTATCCCGGTTATCCTTATTCGGGTGACTTTTTTGATTTTCTGGTTTTGTTGCCTCTGCGTATGTAGACCCCTAAAATTGTCCGGGTCGGAAATAAGACTCGAAGACTCTCGAAGACCGAAGGAAAGTCAGCCGAAAGGACTCCTGGAAGACCCTGGAAGACCCTAGGATGATTCTTCATAGGTTTAGAAGTCTTAGAGTAGCTTAAAATAAGGATGTGGGAGGATTGGAGCTCAATACGGCCTCCTAGAAGTTCAGTACGGCCGTACTGAACAATTTGAACTACAATACGGCCGTACTGAAACCAATACGGCCGTACTGAAGTTTTTGAACTTCAATACGGCCGTACTGAATTCAATACGGCCGTACTGTAGTTCAAAACTTCAGTACGGGCCGTATTGATGTCAGAGGCCGTACTGCGCCTCACTCCTATATATAGGACGTCATTTGGACGTCATTCCACACATTTGGACACTTTTTCCATACTTTTGGACACTCTTGCTGAGTATTCTGGGGTTTTTAAGCAGTGTTCTGCCCAAGAAGTCTCTCCGAGAGCCGATCCGACAAAGTTCTTGAGTTCTGAGCATTTAGCTTGAGGATTCGAACTAGTCGAAGGGAAATCTTTTTGATTTCCATAGTAAAAATTAATCTTTAGGGAAGGAGCGAGCAAGCGTGTAGTGGGAAGGAGCGCCAAAAACCCTCCTAACGTCTGTTTGAATATATAAAAGCACGCTTCAAAGGTTTCTTTTTCAAATCCTTCCTTTTATTGCTTTCTGATTGTTGCATTGTATTTTTCATCATGTAGATATCTCGTTTATAGTCGTTTCTAATAAATAGGGGTAATTTAGTAATTTTACACTGTTATTTATGAAATAATCCGTCATAGGGAACCCGAAAGGGGCGTTGTGGGGTGCTAACACCTTCCTCGCACGTAACCGACTCCCTTACCCGACTCTGGTTGTAATGGCCAAAGTTGATTTGCGAAAATCAATTGCCTTATATCTTTTTCCAATGTTTTGAGTAAAACATTGGTGGCGACTCCAAGAACCCTTCTATTTGCGAAAACCACTAATCCATGGAGGGTCCCGCTTGGGATTAACATGGATTGGTGAATCATTTAATAAAATTGTTAGTTCGATGAGGTCTCAGTTTGAGAATAAGTCGTTCTAATAATCCATCATTTTTCCAAAACTTTAAAAAGAGTCCGACCATCGTCGCGAATGCCAAGGTCCGTTTCGGCGGGTGGCGAAAGATGGCGACTCCACTGGGGAAGCCTCGAGAGTCAGTCCCATTTAGTGATGGATTATTTCTAAAATAATAGTTTAAAATTACTTCATTACCCCTCGCTTGTATGATAACATGTTTACCTGGTTGGCTTTAATAACTGTTGGATGTTTAAATTTCCGCAATCCTTTGAAATATAAACTGCACACGAACCTTTGCACACAACAGTTCCCTCTATACCCGGGGGCATGAGTGGAAAGCCATAGGGAGTGGATGTTAGTACGGCCGGTTGTCGAATGGGTCTATAGGTGCCCGTAGACCGTTGTCGGAAAGCATCACTCAAGGTGATAACCATGAACTCAAGTCCGACAGTGCGTTGGAACTTTCCATCGACTTACGACGAGAGGAATTGGGTCCCTATAATGGGGGCACCTTGGGGGCCTCAGACCAGTGAGAACAGTTAGAACCTCCTTGAATATGCACTTTTCTGCAGGATACCCCTACCTCGTGATTCGCTCGTGACTGTTCGTGGATGAGTGAATTGTTTGTGCATTGTTTATGTGACATTGTTTGAGCATACATTGCATTCTTTAAACATACAACATTCCCTTTTAAAATAAGAATAAATAGGAATAAGAATCTTCCATTACATGGTGTTAACATCTACCTTCATCACATTCATATAGGTAGTTTCCATTTTCACCCAAAAAAAATAATAATAAATAAATAAATACAAAAACAAAATACCCAAGAAAAAGAAAAAAGGGTTATTTATCCAAACCAAGCGATATCATGCATCATCTTAGGAACATCCTAAAAACATGATAATTCTTAGTTGAATAAACACAATGCATGCATATTCAACGCCATCATCTCATATCATGCATTCTTATCGAAGATCATGGAGGGATCTAGGGGAGTGCATTGCATACATCTCTCCTAGTAATTAACAACATTAATAAAAAAGAAAGGATTAATCGATGCGTATGTTCAGAATGGATCGCACGCCGTTTGTTATTAAGTGTAAACCAACAACCGCGCCAAGCGAACGCACATCAACTCTGTTGTTGGTAATCAAGACGAATAAAGGGGAAGGTCCGACACCGCTAAGGATCACTGCTCCAAGACCTTTTCCCTACGAATCGAATAAGGCTGTGCCATGGATATACGACATCCATTCTTCTGCCGACAGCGATATCTCTAACATCGCTGGACTTGGGGGCATGACTAGGAGTGGTAGGATCTACACTCCCGAAGATCTTCATGATAAAGCTCCCAAGAATAAAGAAAAAGAAAAAAACGAGGAAAATAAAGAATCCGAGGAGGAGACTGATGAGCTGTTAAAATATATCCGACAGAGCGAGTACTCCATCATGGATCAACTTCATAAGACGCCAGTAAAGATTACTCTGTTGTCGTTGATCCTATGCTCCGAACCGCATCGGCAAGCTCTGTTGAAAGTCTTGAACGAGGCATACGTGTCGCACACTATCTCCCAAGACAAATTTGAGGGGATTGTTAGTCACATCACGGCTAATGATCACCTCACTTTCACCGATGAAGAAATCCCCGCTGAGGGACCAAACCACAATAAGCCCTTGCACATCTCTGTAAAGTGCAAGGAATATCACATCGCTAAAGTCTTGGTGGATAATGGATCTTCCTTGAATGTGATGCCAAAAAGAACGTTCGATCAAGTGGCAATCAAGGGAATCCAAATGCGCCCGAGCAACATGATCGTCCGAGCTTTCGACAGTTCTAAAAGAGAAGTGGTGGGAGAAATTAATATTCCAATCCAAATTGGACCCACCATCTTCAATGTCGAATTTCAAGTGATGGACATTACTCCCGCGTACAGCTGTCTCCTCGGCCGACCTTGGATTCATGATGCGAAAGCTGTTCCCTCTACGCTCCACCAGAAAGTCAAATTCATAGTGGGTGACAAGCTGGTGACTGTACAAGCTGAAGATGACATACTCATCAGCAAGCCATCTGCCATACCTTATGTGGATGCAGCAGAGGAAGCTCTAGAAACCGCCTTCCAAGCATTGGAGATTGCCAATGTTGAAACGTTTCCCCGAGAAATGAAGAAGGTAGCCCATATGCTCACCAAGAATGGATACTTGCCCGGACAAGGACTTGGCAAGGATTCCCAAGGGATTCCCGAGCTACCCATCATCAAAGATAATCCGGGGAAACAAGGGCTAGGATACAACCCTAATAAAGATCAAAGGACGAAGAGGAACCAAGATCCTTCTCGACGTTCTTTAAGCCAGATCTTTAGGAAGGCCGGTTCACAAGCGTCAAGGCCGGTCGTCGTCATCAAGTACTCTTCTCCTTCCGATAGGGATGTATAGACCTGATGACTGTTAGAGATTACTCCTCGGGGACAGCCCGACCCCCGAGCCTCGATAGGGCACATGTTTCCGCTAGAATTATAATAAAATCATTCTTTATTATTTCTTATTGCTTCTCTTCTTGCTTGCAATAAATTTCTAGACCACATTATTTTAACCCTGTTTGAATAAGCATGAATGAGGTTAAAATCGTCTTAATAACAATAAACCCGCATCATTTTTATGTGGAAGTGTGCGTGACAACTTGGAGCACCATTCCTTGGCCTCGACAAGTGCCATCATGGATAAAAAAGAAATCCTTTAATAACAAAAATCATAAAAACAAAAAAGCTCGGCAGGAAACCCAAAAAGGGGGCTGCGCAAAAATAAGAGCAAAGAACCCGCTAGGAATCCCACGAAAGGGTGACCTAGGCAAAAATTAGGGTTGCAAAAATAAACAAAAACAAAGGTCCGCTAAGACGCCACAAAAGGGTGTTTTAGGCAAAAATAAGGACTATCAAAAAGCAAAAGAAATCCATGATGGTACATGAGCCGAATTCAAAAAGAAAGGTTCAAGGGAAGCTATCTAAGTTGTCAAATCACAACGTCAATAACAAGACTTTCTTAACTTCATAAGTGTTTAATCAAACAAGCCTAAACACATGAGCCTACCTCGGCCAGCCATTCTTACAAAAACCATTTTCGAAAAAATAATCCCCTCTAAAACACAAACTTCTGAACAAAAAATATCTTTCCTTTCTTTTCTCTCTTGTCCCAAATGATTTTAGAATAATCTAGTGGAAACATGGAGATATAGTGGTCAATAGGAGGGTTGACACGTTTTCTAAAGGAAGGAAAGGATCACTTGGTTGATGACACCAATCTCGATATAACACGCATCATTCCTCGGTTACATAAATCGGCAGCGCACAGCCCGTCTAGAGGAATGGCAAAATCCAAGCAAAGAAACGCATCGGTTAATTCTTTTGAAAAATGAATCAAATAGAATTAGGTGCATCATACCGCATACATGCATACAGATGATAGGTGTACTGGAAGATCACTTATTCTCTGTTTATTCAAAAAAAAAAAAAAAACTCAATACGCCCGTACCAGGCTCAATACGCCCGTATTGAGACTAGGGTTATGGGCAACCCTTCAGTTCAATACGGGCGTACTGAACTGAATACGCCCGTATTGACCCCAACGGACACACCAATACGGGCGTATTGAATCCAATACGGCCCGTATTGGTCCCCCATTTTGTACAATAACGGCCAAGTCAGTACGGCCGTATTGAGTTCAATACGGGCCGTACTGACCTATTTTTCCCTATAAATACACCCCTTTTCCCCCTCATTTTGCACAGCTTTCTTCTCCCTCCGCATACTTTGTCTGTGAGTGTGTCTGAGATTTCCCAATTCTGAGAAATGGCCGAGTCATCAAGAAAGAGGCAGAGGGTCCCCGCGCAACTCGAGATGACCGCGCAACATCAAGAGAGGCTGGAATTCCTAGAGTCGTTCGCATTCCAGTCGTCAAGGGTGCTCGACCTCAACATCCTTCGAGCGATGGAATGGGAGGATGAGGTCGTAGGCTACATCAACGCTATAGGATGGGGATTCCTCCTTGATCCCCACCCTAAGATCTATCCGACGGCGACGAAGGAGTTTCTAGCTACCGTCGGCATGACAGAGTCGACGAACAGTTTCGGCGCGACGGTCTACTCGGTGGACTTCTGGATGAAGGGAGGATACCGCTCCCTGACACTGGACGAATTCAACGTCTAGGCTGGCTTCTTTCAGCGAGCTGATCAGTTGGAGTATCGGGACGCCATCTGCGAGTGCCCCGATAATCTGACCCCGAACGAGATGTGGAGAGAACTCACGGGGCAGATGGACTATCACGCTGGAGTGAAGGGTACTCGGCTCCCGACCGCACTCCGAATCTGCCACAAGCTGATCACCGGCTCCATCCATGCCAGACCCAAGAGCCCAGAGTCAGTGACACGGCAGGATCTGCTGGCTCTTTACTGCATGGTCACCGGACAGAGGGCCAACCCCGGATTCTTTTTCCTCGAGCACATAAATAATCTGGGGGCACGAGAGGGTAGCGACGCTCGGCGAGGATACATCATGGTCTCCACGCTCCTTTCACGACTCGCCGAGAACTGGGGGTGCCCCAATGGCGTAGATGCGGGGGAGTTGGCGCCCAAGCCCATCAATGCTGCCACCCTGCTCAACATGAGGATTATTGCCAGGGCAGGGAGGCAATATGTACGGGCGACCACACACGACACCTTCAGCGAGCTCTTCGAGAACATCGAGCTCCCGGGTGATGTGGACCCGCAGCCAGAGGCCGACACCTCACAGCAGGACAGGGCCTACTTCGATGCTCGTTTCGACGCGTTGCAGCAAAGCATCGACGCTCGATTCGACACTGCGCAGCACGGTATCGACGCCCTACGACAGGATTTTGACAGCCTGTCAGTCTGGCTGCATCGTCGCTTCCCAGACCCTCCACAGGATCCGCCGGCAGAGGAGTGAAGACCGGCTATCTTTCTTGCTTTTTATGTATTTGATTGATCGGGCTATGCCCCACTTCTCTTCATTTCCATTGTACAAATTTCATTCTATTTAATAAATGAAATTTTCCACTTTTGAATCCAAATTCTTTAGCACTTTAATTTCTGTACAGAAAAAGCCAAAATCAACAAAAAAGGCAAAAATATAGAAAAAGCCGAAATCAACAAAAAAGGCAAAAATACAGAAAAAGCCGAAATCAACAAAAAAGGCAAAATTCAGAAAAACCAACAAATTGTACAGAATAACTGAGCCTGGAGAGGCTTGCCGAAATAATACTCCCCAGAGACTTCTCAGCTCACACTCTTGGACCAAATCCCCAGTAAGAGCTATCAAAGCAAGATCAGTAAGATCCCCCAATGGAAGCAATGATCATCCAAACGAAATATCCGAGTCAAAGGACTCAGACTTCCTCAGTGGAAGATAGCTTTCCAACTCGAGCGACGAGTGAAGCTAAGCCTGAAAAGGCTTTCTAAATAATACTCTGGGATACATAAGATCCTCAATCCCCATTCGCCTACTCAGAGGCACCCCTTCAAAAAGAGAAAAATCAAAAACATCAACAACCATTCCCCAAGCGGAATCCGGCACTCAACCGAACACCAAACATCAAGATAATTCGCCTACTCAGAGGCACTCCTTCAAAAAGAGAAAAATCAAAAAGATCAATAACCATTCCCCAAGCGGAATCCGGCACTCAGCCGAACACCAAACATCAAGATAATTCGCCTACTCAGAGACACTCCTTCAAAAAGAGAAAATCCAAAAAAGATCAATAATCATTCCCCAAGCGGAATTCGGCATTCAGCCAATCATTGAACGTCAAGATGATCCGCCTAACAGAAGAGGCTAATCAAAATTAACGACAGAATCTCCCAGCGGATAACAGCCTACGCAGAGGCAACAAAACCAAGAAAATCAAAAAGAGTCACCCGAATAAGGATAACCGGGATACTCCACCAACGTCGAAAGGACGTCAGCCAATCATAAGGCACCGCTCACATCAGAAAGAGCATCTTTGTGTCTGCACCCCCAAGGAATCAAAAATTCCCCAGTGGGCACCAACTACGCAATGGAAAGTTGGGACACAAGAACCTATGAGTAACTGCACATCCCCTAGACGGATCCCTGCGTTATCCAGCCCTCAGTGGCACAAAAATCAAAAACAATCGTCGAAGCAGCATCGTGGACTGTGGAGACAAAATCATCACAAATCCCTGGAGAGGGCAAACTCACACTGCCAACGTTGTCAGAAACACGGAGGCAGACCCTGGGGAGGGCAAACCGCAGACCTTGGAGAGGGCAAACTCACACTACCAAAGTGACCAGAAGCACGGAGGTACGCAACCCTGGGGAGGGCAAACCGCAGACCCTGGAGAGGGCAAACTCAGCTGTCAAGGTTGTCAGAAACACCGAGACAGAGCCTGGAGAGGCGGTACTCAGCTACCCCTCGTCAGAAACACGGAGGTATGCAACCCTGGGGAGGGCAAACCGCAGACCCTGGAGAGGGCAAACTCAGCTGCCAAGGTTGTCAGAAACACCGAGGCAGAGCCTGGAGAGGCGGTACTCAGCTACCCCGTCGTCAGAAACAACGGAGGTATGCAACTGCCAATTGTAGACCCCTAAAATTGTCCGGGTCGGAAATAAAGCTTGAAGACTCTCGAAGACTGAAGGAAGATCAGCCAGAAGGACTCCTGGAAGGCCCTAGGAGGGTTCTCTGTAGGTCTAGAGGTCTTAGAATAACTCAAAATAAGGAAGTGGAGGGAATGAAGCCCAATACGGCCGTACTGAACTTAATACGGCCGTATTGAAGCTTCAATACGGCCGCAGTGAACTCAATACGGCGTATTGAAGTTTCTGAAACTTCAATACGGCCGTACTGAAACCAATACGGCCGTATTGAAGCTTCAATACAGCCGCAGTGAACTCAATACGGGCGCATTGAAATTTCTGAATTTCAATACGGCCGTATTGAACTCAATACGACCGTATTGAAGTTCAAAAATTTCAATACGGCCGTATTGCTTCTGTAGGCCGTATTGCGCCTATTCCCTATAAATATGACGTCAATTGGACGTCATTCCACACTTTGATACTCAGTTTTGACTCCCTCCTTGAGTATTCTGGGGTTTTTGAGCAGTGTTCTGCCCTAGAAATCTCTCTGGGAGTCGATCCGACGAAGTTCTGGAATTCCGAGCACTTAGCTTGGAGATTCGAACCTAGTTGAAGGGAAATCCTCCGGATTTCCATAGTTAAAAGTTTTTTAGAAGGAGCGAGCGAGCTTGTAGAGCGAGGGAACGCCAAAAAGCTTCCCAGTTTTACTCAATATATAAAAGCACGCTTCAAGAGGTTTCTTCTTAAATCCTTCCTTTTATTGCTTTCTGTGTGCATATTTAAACTGTCATCATGTAGATAGTTAATTTATAATTGCTTAGAATAAATAGGGGTAATTTAGTAATTTTATGCTGTTATTTTAGAAAATAATCTGTCATAGGGAACCCGAAAGGGGCGCTGTGGGGTGCTAACACCTTCCCCACGCGTAACCGACTCCCTTGCCCAACTCTGGTTGTAATGGCCAAAGTTGATTTATAAAAATCAATTGCCTTATCCCTTTTTCCAATGTTTTGAGTAAAACATTGGTGGCGACTCCACGAACCCTCCTTTTACGAAAACCACTAATCCATGGAGGGTCCCGCTTGGGATTAATATGGATTGGTGAGACGTTTTAATAAATAAATTGGATAGGATCGACAAGGTCTCAGTTTGAGAACAAGTCGTTCTAATAATCCAATACATTTTCAAAACTAAAATAAAAGCGAGCTCGACCGTCTTCGCGACCGCCGAGGCCCGTTCGGGCCGGGTGGCGACAGATGGCGACTCCACTGGGGAAGCTTCGAGAGTCAGTCCCATTTAGTGACAGATTATTTTTAACAAATAATAGTTAAAATTACTTCATTACCCCTTGCTTGTATGATAACATGCTTTATATATTTGGCTTTAAATAACTGTTGTTTGTTTAAATTTCCGCAATTGTTTGAAATAAAAATTGCACACAAACCTTTGCACACAACAGTTCCCTCTATACCCGGGGGCATGAGTGGTAATCCATAGGGAGTGGATGTTAGTACGGCCGGTTGAATGGGTCTATAGGAGCCTACGAGACCGTTGTCGGAAAACATCACTCAAGGTGATAACCATGAACTTGAGTCCGACGGTGCGTTGGAGCTTTCCATCGACCTACGATAAGAGGAATTGGGTCCCTATAATGGGGGCACCTTGGGGGCCTTTGACCAAGTGAGAACAGTTAGATCCTCCTTGAATATGCACTTTTCTGCAGGAGACCCCTACCTCGTGATTCGCTCGTGACTGTTCGTGGATGAGTGAATTGTTTGTGCATTGTTTATGTGAAATTGTTTGAGCATACATTGCATTTCTTTAAACATACAACATTCCTATTCTTTTAAAAATAAGAATAAATAGGAATAAGAATCTTCCATTATACGGTGTTAACATCTACCTTCATCACATTCATATAGGTAGTTTCCCTTTTCACCCAAAAAATACAAAAAATATATAAAATAAAAAATACCCAAAAAAAGAAAAAAGGGTTATTTATCCAAACCAAGCAATATCATGCATCATCTTAGGAACATCCTAAAAACATAATAATGCTTAGTTGAATAAACACTATGCATGCATATCCACCACCATCATCTCATATCATGCATATAGATCATGGAGGGATCTAGGAGTTATTCATTTCATACATCTCTCCTAGTATTCCATTAATAAATATTAATAAAAAGAAAGAAATAATCGATGCGTATGTTCAAAGAATGGATCGCACGCCGTTCGTTATCAAGTGTAAGCCAACAACCGCGCCAAGCGAGCACACGACAGCTCCATTGTTGGTAATCAAGACAAATAAAGGGGAAGGTCCAACACCATTAAGGATCACTGCTCCAAGACCTTTCCCCTACGAATCAAATAAGGCTGTGCCATGGATATACGACATCCACCTTTCTGCCGACAGCGATATCTCTAACATCGCTGGACTTGGGGGCATGACTAGGAGTGGCAGGATCTACACTCCCGATGATCTTCATGATAAAGCTCCCAAGAATAAAGAAAAAAGAAGAAAAGAAAACCGAGGAAAAAGAATCCGAGGAGGAGACAGACGAGCTGTTAAAATTTATCCGACAGAGTGAGTACTCCATCGTGGATCAACTTCATAGGACGCCAGCAAAGATTACGCTGTTGTCGTTGATCCTAAGCTCCGAACCGCATCGGCAAGCTCTGTCGAAAGTCTTGAACGAGGCATATGTGTCGCACACTATCTCCCAAGACAAGTTTGAGGGGATTGTTAGTCACATCATGGCTAGTGATCACCTCACTTTCACCGATGAAGAAATCCCCGCTGGGGGACCGAATCATAACAAGCCCTTGCACATCTCTGTAAAGTGCAAGGAGTATCACATCGCTAAAGTCTTGGTAGATAATGGATCTTCCTTGAATGTGATGCCAAAAAGAACGCTCAAGCAATTGGCAATCAAGGGAGTCCAAATGCACCCGAGCAACATGATCGTTCGAGCTTTCGACGGTTCTAAAAGAGAAGTGGTGGGAGAGATCAATCTTCCAATCCAAATTGGACCCACTATCTTCAACGTCGAATTTCACGTGATGGACATTACTCCGGCATACAGCTGTCTCCTTGGCCGACCTTGGATTCAGGATGCGAAAGCTGTACCCTCTACGCTCCACCAGAAAGTCAAGTTCATAGTGGGTGACAAACTGGTGACTGTACAAGCTGAAGATGACATACTCATCAGCAAGCCATCCAACATACCTTACGTGGATGCAGCAGAGGAAGCTTTAAGAACCGCCTTCCAAGCATTGGAAATTGCCAATGTTGAAACGTTTCCCCGAGAAATGAAGAAGGTAGCCCATATGCTCACCAAAAATGGATACTTGCCGTGACAAGGACTTGGCAAGGACTCCTAAGGAATTCCCTAACTACCCGTTATCAAGGACAATCCGGGGAAACAAGGGTTAGGATACAACCCTGTTAAAGATCAAAGAACGAAGAGGAATCAAGATCCTTCTCGACGTTCTTTAAGCCAGATCTTTAGGAAGGCTGGTTCACAAACGTCAAGGCCAGCTGTCGTCATCAAGTGTCCTTTTCCTTCTAATAGGGATGTATAGACTCAGTGACTATTAGAGATCACTCCTCGGGGACAGCCCGACCCCCGAGCCTCGATAGGGCACATGTTTCCGCTGCGATTATAATAAAATCATTCTTCATTAATTTCTTATTGCTTCTTTTCTTGCTTGCAATAAAATTCTAAACCACATTATTTAACCCTGTTTGAATGAACATAAGTGAGGTTAAAATCGTCTTAAAAATCAATAAACCCGCATCATTTTTATGTGGAAGTGTGCATGACAGCTTGGAGCACCTTTTCTTGGCATCAATAAGTGCCATCATGGATAAAAGAAATCCTAAAGATAATAAGCTCGGCAGGAAACCCAAAAAGGGGACTGCGCAAAAATAAGACAAAAACCCGCTAGGAATCCCACGAAAAGGGTGACCTAGGCAAAAATTAGGGTTACAAAATAATGAACAAAAACAAAAGCCCGCTAAGACATCACAAATGGGTGTTTTAGGCAAAAGTTAGGGCCGTCAAAAAAGAAAAACAAAATAAATCCATGATGGTACCATCAATTGAATTCAACAAGGGGCTCAAGAAAAGCTATCCAAGCACAATCATTAATAACAAAGATGTGCTTAACCTCATAAGTGTTTAATCAAACAAGCCTAAACACATAAGCCTACCATGGCCAGCCATTCTTACAAAAACCATTTTTCAAAAAATAAAATAATCCCCTCTAAAACACAAACTTTTGAAAATATATCCTTTCCTTCTTTTCTCTCTTGTCCCAACGATTTTTGAATAATCTAGTGGAAACATGGAGATATAGTGGTCAATAGGAGGGTTGACACATCTCTTAAAGAAAGGGAAGAATCATTTGGTTGATGACACCAAAATCAAAATACGCATTATTCCTCGGTAACAGAAATCGGCAGAGCACAGTCCGTCTGGAGGAATGGCAAAATCCAAACAGAAAAACGCATCGGTTAATTCTTTTGAAAAAAGAATCAAATAGAATTAGGTGCATCATACCGCATACATGCATACAGATGATAGGTGTACTGGAAGATCACTTATTCTCTGTTTATTGAAAAAAAAAAAAAATATATATATATATATATATAAACTTCAGAAAAAAACAATGCGCCTGTACCATGTTCAGTACACCCGTACTAAAATTGGGGTTATGAACAAATTTTCAACTCAACATGGGCGTACCGAAATGGATACGGCCGTATTGGCCATAAAGAAATTTTCAAAGACCTCGTCATGAGGCAATTGCATAAAATAGAAAATAGAAAATTGCTTGTGTATGACAGCAGCAAGCAAAATACAAAGATTCAGAAAATCAACAGCATCATACAGAATAACTGAGCCTGGAGAGGCTTGCCGAAAGAATACTCACAGAATAACTGAGCCTGGAGAGGCTTGCCGAAAGAATACTCTCAGAATAACTGAGCCTGGAGAGGCTTGCCGAAAGAATACTCTCAGAATAACTGAGCCTGGAGAGGCTTGCCGAAATAATACTCCTACAAAATAACTGAGCCTGGAGAGGCTTGCCGAAATAATACTCTCTCATAATAACTGAATTTAATTTCTTTGGCACTTTTAATTTCTGTACAGCAAAAGCCAAAAACATAAAAAAGGCAAAATACAGAAAAAGCCAAATCAGAAGAAAAGGCAAAACACAGAAAAAGCCGAAAATGAAAAAAGGCAAGGATGTAGAAAATCCAACAAACAGTTTGTGCAGAATAACTAAGCCTGGAGAGGCTTACCAAAATACTCCTCATCCTCCACATCAAAGAATAATTGAGCCTGGAGAGGCTCGCAGAAATAATACTCCCCAGAGGGAACCTCAGCTCATACTCTTGGATTCAAAATCCCCAGCAAGAGCTATTAAGCAAGATCGACGCAATCCCCAATGGAAGTGCGATCATCCAAACAGTATATACAAGTCAAAGGACTTAAACTTCCTCAGTGAAGATAGCTCTCCAGCTCAAATGTTGAGTGAGGCTAAGCCTGCAGAGGCTTCCTAAATAATACTCTGGGATACATAAGATCCCTAAATCCCCAATCGCCTACATAAGAGGCACTCCTTCAAACGGAAAAATCATAAAAAGATCAATAATCATTCCCCAAGTGGAATCTGGCTCTCAGCCAATCATTGAACATCAAGGTGATATGCCTAACAGAAGAGGCTAATCAAAATCAACATCCAGAATCCCCAGCGGATAACAGCCTACACAGAGGCAGCAAAAAATCAGAAAATCAAAAAGAGTTACCCGAACAAGGATAACCGGGATACTCCACCAACGTCGAAAGGACGTCAGCCAATCATAAGGCACCGCTCACATCAGAAAGAGCGTCTTTGTGTCTGCATCCCTAAGGAATCAGAAATTCCCCAGTGGGCACCAACTACGCAATGGAAAGTTGGGACACAAAAAACCTATGAGTAACTGCACATCCCCTAGACGGATCCCTGCGTTATCCAGCCCTCAGTGGCACAAAAATCAAAAAACAACCGTCGAAGCAGCATCGTGGACTGTGGAGACAAAATCATCACAAATCCCTGAAAAGGAAATATTCACGCTACCCCGTCGTCACAAACACGGAGGTATGCAGCTTCCGGCTCGAGCAATGAGCGAAGCTATCTCTGGAAAGGAGGTACACACTGCTACCGTTGTCACAAGGGTACTTAGCTTCCGGCTCAAACAAAGAGTGAAGCTAAGCTTGGAGAGGCGGTACTCACAGATTCCAGCTTGGGCAGCAAGCAAAGCAAAGCCTGGAGAGGCGAGACTCACACTGCTCACCGTCGTCACAAAGGTGCTTAGTTTCCGGCTCGAACAAAGAGCGAGACTAAGCCTGGAGAGGCGAAACTCACACTGCTCACCGTCGTCACAAAGGTGCTTAGTTTCCGGCTCGAACAAAGAGCGAGACTAAGCCTGGAGGGGCGAAACTCACACTGCTACCGTTGTCACAAGGGTACTTAGCTTCCGGCTCGAACAAAGAGTGAAGCTAAGCCTGGAGAGGCGGTACTCACAGCTTCCAGCTTGGGCAACAAGCAAAGCAAAACCTGGAGAGGCTACTCGACAATTTTCCACCGGAAGACGCTACAAGTCAGAAGGTCGGCGCATCACCCGGACAATTGGGTCAACTCCTTTACTTGTCAGCCGGTACACCAAAAGGCCGTCCGACTAAGTAAAGGGGGGGCAGCTGTAGACCCCTAAAATTGTCCGGGTCGGAAATAAAGCTTGAAGACTCTCGAAGACTGAAGGAAGATCAGCCAGAAGGACTCCTGGAAGGCCCTAGGAGGGTTCTCTGTAGGTCTAGAGGTCTTAGAATAGCTCAAAATAAGGAAGTGGAGGTAATGAAGCCCAATACGGCCGTACTGAACTTAATACGGCCGTATTGAAGCTTCAATACGGCCGCAGTGAACTCAATACGGCGTATTGAAGTTTCTGAAACTTCAATACGGCCGTACTGAAACCAATACGGCCGTATTGAAGCTTCAATACAGCCGCAGTGAACTCAATACGGGCGCATTGAAATTTCTGAATTTCAATACGGCCGTATTGAACTCAATACGACCGTATTGAAGTTCAAAAATTTCAATACGGCCGTATTGCTTCTGTAGGCCGTATTACGCCTATTCCCTATAAATATGACGTCAATTGGACGTCATTCCACACTTTGATACTCAGTTTTGACTCCCTCCTTGAGTATTCTGGGGTTTTTGAGCAGTGTTCTGCCCTAGAAATCTCTCTGGGAGTCGATCCGACGAAGTTCTGGAATTCCGAGCACTTAGCTTGGAGATTCGAACCTAGTTGAAGGGAAATCCTCCGGATTTCCATAGTTAAAAGTTTTTTAGAAGGAGCGAGCGAGCTTGTAGAGCGAGGGAACGCCAAAAAGCTTCCCAGTTTTACTCAATATATAAAAGCACGCTTCAAGAGGTTTCTTCTTAAATCCTTCCTTTTATTGCTTTCTGTGTGCATATTTAAACTGTCATCATGTAGATAGTTAATTTATAATTGCTTAGAATAAATAGGGGTAATTTAGTAATTTTATGCTGTTATTTTAGAAAATAATCTGTCATAGGGAACCCGAAAGGGGCGCTGTGGGGTGCTAACACCTTCCCCACGCGTAACCGACTCCCTTGCCCAACTCTGGTTGTAATGGCCAAAGTTGATTTATAAAAATCAATTGCCTTATCCCTTTTTCCAATGTTTTGAGTAAAACATTGGTGGCGACTCCACGAACCCTCCTTTTACGAAAACCACTAATCCATGGAGGGTCCCGCTTGGGATTAATATGGATTGGTGAGACGTTTTAATAAATAAATTGGATAGGATCGACAAGGTCTCAGTTTGAGAACAAGTCGTTCTAATAATCCAATACATTTTCAAAACTAAAATAAAAGCGAGCTCGACCGTCTTCGCGACCGCCGAGGCCCGTTCGGGCCGGGTGGCGACACCAATGTCGTCAAAAACACAGAGGCAGAGCCTGGAGAGGCGGTACTCAGCCACCAACGTCGTCAGAAACACGGAGGTGTGCAACTGCTAACGTCGTCAGAAGCACGGAGGCAGAGCCTGGAGAGGCGGTACTCAGCTACCGAGGTTGTCAGAAAAACCGAGGTATGCACGAGCCTGGAGAGGCGACGACTAATACTCAACCTGGAGAGGCTTGTAGACCCCTAAAATTGTCCGGGTCAGAAATAAGACTCGAAGACTCTCAAAGACCGAAGGAAAGTTAGCCGAAAGGACTCCTGGAAGACCCTGGAAGACCCTAGGATGATTCTTCATAGGTTTAGAAGTCTTAGAGTAGCTTAAAATAAGGATGGGGATTGAAGCTCAATACGGCCTCCTAGAAGTTCAGTACGGCCGTACTGAACAATTTGAACTACAATACGGCCGTACTGAAACCAATACGGCCATACTGAAGTTTTTGAACTTCAGTACGGCCGTACTGAAACCAGTACGACCGTACTGAAATTTTTTGAACTTCAGTATGGCCGTACTGAATTCAATACAGCCGTACTGTAGTTCAAAACTTCAGTACGGGCCGTATTGATGTCAGAGGCCGTACTGCGCCTCACTCCTATATATAGGACGTCATTTGGACGTCATTCCACACATTTCCACACATTTGGACACCTTTTGGACTCTCTTGTTGAGTAATTCTGGGGTTTTTGAGCAGTGTTCTGCCCTAGAAGTCTCTCCGAGAGCCGATCCGACGAAGTTCTTGAGTTCTGAGCATTTTGCTTGAGGATTCGAACTAGTCGAAGGGAAATCTTTCTGATTTCCATAGTAAAAATTAATTTTTAGGGAAGGAGCGAGCAAGCGTGTAGTGGGAAGGAGTGCCAAAAAGCCTCCTATTATTTGAATATATAAAAACACGCTTCAAAGGTTTCTTCTTCAAAATCCTTCCTTTTACTGCTTTTTGATTGTTGCATTGCATATTTAGAATTTTCATCATGTAAATATTCCGCTTATAATCGTTTCTAATAAATAGGGGTAATTTAGTAATTTTACACTGTTATTTATGAAATAATCCGTCATAGGGAACCCGAAAGGGGCGTTGTGGGGTGCTAACACCTTCCCCGCACGTAACCGACTCCCTTACCCAACTCTGGTTGTAATGGCCAAGGTTGATTTGCGAAAATCAATTGCCTTATCCCTTTTTCCAATGTTTTGAGTAAAACATTGGTGGCGACTCCAAGAACCCTTCTTTTTACGAAAACCACTAATCCATGGAGGGTCCCGCTTGGGATTAACATGGATTGGTGAATCATTTAATAAAATTGTTAGTTCGATGAGGTCTTAGTTTGAGAATAAGTCGTTCTAACAACCCATCATCTTTCAAAACTTTAAAAAGAGTCCGACCATCGTCGCGAATGCCAAGGTCCGTTTCGGCGGGTGGCGACAGATGGCGACTCCACTGGGGAAGCCTCGAGAGTCAGTCCCATTTAGTGATGGATATTTCTAAAATAATAGTTTAAAATTACTTCATTACCCCTCACTTGTATGATAACATGCTTTATCTATTTGGCTTTAATAACTGTTGTATGTTTAAATTCTCGCAATTGTTTGAAATACAAACTGCACACGAACCTTTGCACACGACAGTTCCCTCTATACCCGGGGGCATGAGTGGAAAGCCATAGGGAGTGGATGTTAGTACGGCCGGTTGTCGAATGGGTCTAGGTGCCCGTAGAACGTTGTCGGAAAACATCACTCAAGGTGATAACCATGAACTCAAGTCCGACAATGCGTTGGAGCTTTCCATCGACTTACGACGAGAGGGATTGGGTCCCTATAATGGGGGCACCTTGGGGGCCTCAGACCAGTGAGAACAGTTAGAACCACCTTGAATATGCACTTTTCTGCAGGATACCCCTACCTCGTGATTCGCTCGTGACTGTTCGTGGATGAGTGAATTGTCTGTGCATTGTTTATGTGACATTGTTTGAGCATACATTGCTTTCTTTAAACATACAACATTCTCCTTTTAAAAATAAGAATAAATAGGAATAAAAATCTTCCATTACATGGTGTTAACATCTACCATCATCACATTCATGTAGGTAGTTTCCCTTTTCACCCAAAAAATACAAAAAACAAAATACTCAAAGAAAAATATCCAAAAAAAAGATATTTATCCAAACCAAGCAATATCATGCATCATCTTAGGAGCATCCCGAAAACATGATAATGCTTAGTTGAATAAACACAATGCATGCATATTCAACGTCATCATCTCATATCATGCATTCTTATCAAAGATCATGGAGGGATCTAGGTTTGCATTTCATACATCCCTCCTAGTAATTCATTAATAAACATTAATAAAAAGAAAGGATTAATCGATGCGTATGTTCAGAATGGATCGCACGCCATTTGTTATTAAGTGTAAGCCAACAACCGCGCCAAGTGAGCGCACATCAACTCCGTTGTTGGTAATCAAGACGAATAAAGGGAAAGGTCCGATACCATTGAAGATCACTGCTCCAAGACCTTTTCCCTACAAATCAAATAAAGCTGTGCCATGGATATACGACATCCATTCTTCTGCCGACAGCGATATCTCTAACATCGCTGGACTTGGGGGCATGACTAGGAGTGGCAGGATCTACACTCCCGAAGATCTTCATGACAAAGCTCCCAAGAATAAAGGAAAAAGAAAAAGAGAAAACCGAGGAAAACAAAGAATCTGAGGAGGAGACTGACGAGCTGTTAAGATATATCCGACAGAGCGAGTACTCCATCGTGGATCAACTTCATAGGACGCCAGCAAAGATTACCCTGTTGTCGTTGATCTTAAGCTCCGAACCGCATCGACAAGCTCTGTTGAAAGTCTTGAACGAGGCATACGTGTCGCACACTATCTCCCAAGACAAATTTGAGGGGATTGTTAGTCACATCACGGCTAATGATCACCTTACTTTCACCGATGAAGAGATCCCCGCTGGGGGACCGAATCACAACAAGCCCTTGCACATCTCTGTAAAGTGCAAGGAATATCACATCGCTAAAGTCTTGGTGGATAATGGATCTTCCTTGAACGTGATGCCAAAAAGAACACTTGATCAAGTGGCAATCAAGGGAGTCCAAATGCGCCCGAGCAACATGATCGTTCGAGCTTTCGACAGTTCTAAAAGAGAAGTGGTGGGAGAAGTCAATCTTCCAATCCAAATTGGACCCACCATCTTCAACGTCGAATTTCAAGTGATGGACATTACTCCCGCATACAGCTGTCTCCTCGGCCGACCTTGGATTCATGATGCGAAAGCTGTTCCCTCTACGCTCCACCAGAAAGTCAAATTCATAGTGGATGACAAGCTGGTGACCGTACAAGCTGAAGATGACATACTCATCAGCAAGCCATCTGCCATACCATACGTGGATGCAGCAGAGGAAGCTCTAGAGACCGCCTTCCAAGCATTGGAGATTGCCAATGTTGAAACGTTTCCCCGAGAAATGAAGAAGGTAGCCTATATGCTCACCAAGAATGGAAACTTGCCCGGACAAGGACTTGGCAAGGATTCCCAAGGGATTCCCGAGCTACCCATCATCAAAGATAATCCGGGGAAACAAGGGCTAGGATATAACCCTAATAAAGATCAAAGGACGAAGAGGAATCAAGATCCTTCTCGACGTTCTTTAAGCCAGATCTTTAGGAAGGCCGGTTCACAAGCGTTAAGGCCGGTCGTCGTCGTCAAGTGTTTTTCTCCTTCCGATAGGGATGTATAGACCTGATGACTATTAGAGATTACTCCTCGGGGACAGCCCGACCCCCGAGCCTCGATAGGGCACATGTTTCCTCTAGAATTATAATAAAATCATTCTTTATTATTTCTTATTGCTTCTTTTCTTGCTTGCAATAAATTTCTAGACCACATTATTTTAACCCTGTTTGAATAAGCATGAATGAGGTTAAAATTGTCTTAATAACAATAAACCCGCATCATTTTTATGTGGAAGTGTGTGTGACAACTTGAAGCACCTTTCCTTGGCCTCGACAAGTGCCATCATGGATAAAAAGAAATCCTTTAAAATAAAAGAAGCTCGGCAGGAAACCCAAAAAGGGGGCTGCGCAAAAATAAGAGCAAAGAACCCGCTAGGAATCCCACAAAAGGGTGACCTAGGCAAAAATTAGGGTTGCAAAAATAAACAAAAACAAAGGTCCGCTAAGATGCCACAAAGGGGGTGTTTTAGGCAAAAATAAGGACAATCAAAAAAGCAAAAGAAATCCATGATGGTACCATGAACCGAATTCAAAAAGAAAGGTTCAAGGAAAGCTATCTAAGTTGTCAAATCACAACGTCAAATAACAAGACTTTCTTAACTTCATAAGTGTTTAATCAAACAAGCCTAAACACATGAGCCTACCTTGGCCATCCATTCTTACAAAAACCATTTTCAAAATAATAATAATCCCCTCTAAAACACAAACTTTTGAACAAAAAATATCTTTCCTTTCTTTTCTCTCTTGTCCCAAACGATTTTAGAATAATCTAGTGGAAACATGGAGATATAGTGGTCAATAGGAGGGTTGACACGTTTTCTAAAGGAAGGAAAGGATCACTTGGTTGATGACACCAATCTCGATATAACACGCATCATTTCTCGGTTACATAAATCGGCAGCGCACAGCCCGTCTAGAGGAATGGCAAAATCCAAACAAAGAAACGCATCGGTTAATTCTTTTGAAAAATAAATCAAATAGAATTAGGTGCATCATACCGCATACATGCATACAGATGATAGGTGTACTGGAAGATCACTTATTCTCTGTTTATTGAAAAAACCAAAAATCAAAAAAAAAAATCAAACTTCAGAAAAACAATGCGCCCGTACCATGTTCAGTACGCCGTACTAAAATTAGGGTTATAAACAAATTTTTAACTCAATACAGGCGTACTGAAATGGATACAGCCGTATTGGCCTTTAGTTGCACATTTAAAGACCTTATCATGAGGCAATCGCATAAAATAGAAAAATAGAAAAAAAATTGCTTGTGTATGACAGCAGTCAACAGAAAAAGCCAAAAAACGACAAAAAAGACAAAAATTCAGAAAATCAACCGCATCATACAGAATAACTGAGCCTGGAGAGGCTTGCCGAAATAATACTCCCTCATCATACAGAATAACTGAGCCTGGAGAGGCTTGCCAAAATAATACTCCCCCATCGTACAGAATAATTGAGCCTGGAGAGGCTTGCCGAAATAATACTCCCTCATCATACAGAATAACTGAGCCTGGAGAGGCTTGCCGAAATAATACTCCCTCATCATACAGAATAACTAAGCCTGGAGAGGCTTGCCGAAATAATACTCCCCCATTGTACAGGACAATATATATATCACTATCTCAAACCTTGAGAGGTTGGCTTCTGGCTTTGCAATTTTAATCAAAGTGAGATTAAACCCACAAAGCAATGAAACCAAAGATAGAGCATATAGAGTCAAATGTACCATAGGATACCTATCTCTGTAGACTAAGGAGTTCCAAGTGTTCATCTTAGGAACATGAACCTTAGTGAGTGTATTCAACTTATGTATCCTCTCTATGAGAGTAATCCAAACACTCAATCATTGTAAGAACTAAGGTTGCATACCTTAGTGAGTGTACAAACCTATGTATCCTCTCTATGAGGGTAACCCAAACATTCAAATCAGACCTGTCTAGTTAATGTATGTACAGGCTGAAAAGGCTAGGGAAAGAATAATTATAAAGCCTGGAAAGGATTGTCAAAGAATACTCATTGCGAGCCAGAAGTTGCTGATTAAAGAATACGAGCATTGATGAGTGAAGTCGACGGGCCAGGAGTTGTTTGAGAATACTCACTAAGAGCCAGAAGTGGCTGATTAAACAATACTAGTGCTAATGGTGAAGTTAGCGGGCCAGGAGTTGGTCGAGAATACTCATTGGGAGCCAGAAGTGGCTGAACAAAGAATACTAACGTTAACAAGTGAAGTTGACGAGCCAGGAGTGGTTGATAATACTTGGGACCAGGACTGGTCGTGACCTGGGTGGTCTATAATACTCACTACGAGCCTGAAGAGGCTGAACAAATAATACTTGCACTTCATTGATTATCTAGTGGAACCCTTCATTTGAAGGAGACTAGACGTAGCTCAATTTGAGTGAACTAGTATAAAAATACTTGCATTATTTTTATGTCTTAGACACATTTTTATTTGATTGATTTAATATACTAAAAACTTCGTCTAGCGCTTATCATTATTAAAACTATCTTTAGACGAAAACCATACTTGTTCAACTAATTATTCCAAAAGAATGGTTTTTATTTAAGAAGTATTTTCTCTTTGCAAACGATGAAACTCCTAGACACAAAATGATTTTGTTAAACCAATCCTAGGTAGTTTATGTTCAGCATTCACTAATACTATTTTACTGGATGAAAGAGAGTCTTTTAGCGAAAATGGTTTTAAAATTCCTTTGTTCACACACACACATATTCAACCCCCCTTCTATGTGTTTTTCATCTAACCTCAAGAGTTAGGTTTCTATTATGTTTCATGAAAAGTTTATCAAAAAAAATTACTAAACACTTTTCCTATTAGGTTTCCTTGATTCTCTTTGTGTTGCTGAACTTGTGAACATTGCTTACCAATTAAAACAGAGGTATAAGTGTGCTTGATACATTATAAAAATAAAAGAAAAGAGTGCTTGAAAATTTGACCTAAAATTTTGTACAAATGTGTGAGCACTAGAAAAACAATTTGTGGAATTTTTGGCAGTAGTTTTTACACCTTAATTCCGAGAGTTATTCTTGCATTAAAAAGGAATTAAACTCCTGAGACTACAAGAAAAATATTTGGAAGAAAATATCAAAAGAAAAAAAAACAAAAGAAAGAACAAAGAAAAAGCCAAAAAGGAGTGAAAACTAGTAACATTTTTGGCTCTCGAATTTGTGTGTATCTTGCATTAATTTTTTGTCCAGCCATCACATTGTGTGTCTACCTTGAGTTTTTCATTTTCTAATCCTATATTTTGTTTTTTTAATCTACTCTAATTCCATTGATAGGGTTTCCTTTGAGTGTTAGCCTTTCTTTGGTGCCTTAATTTTTGCTTGTCATTGATTGGAATTCTTTCTAGTCTTGTCTCACTAATTCCACCATTTGGTGTAGCTTTTCCTAATTGTTCCTTTTTAGTTTTTCCATATGTTTCAGCAACTTAAGGTGTTTTGAGTGCTCTTGAAGGTATGGAAGGCCAAGCTACAAAGGTAGTTGATGGAGGGCCATCCAAGGAAGAGACATGCATGATGGTTATTGGACCTTTAACTAGGTCCATGGTTAGGAGGCTGGAGGAGGCTTCTAGAAAGGAGGTGCTTCTTAGACCTTTGCTCTTCATGAGCATTGAGTATGGTTTCTCTTATTATTCTCTTAGTCTCCATTGTATATACATTATATGATACTTGTACATAGTGTTACTTGTATAGGTGTATTTTGTCTTTGTATTTGTAAGGCACTTTCTTTCTTTTATTTTAGGTTCTCCTTTAGGAATTTAGGGTATGTTACTTGGATACTTTTGCTCGATTTTACCTTGTATTAAGGGTCATTCATTTTTGTATTTTTTAGTAGGAAAAGTGAGGTGACAAATAGCAAGGTGTGTAGATGTAACTAGTAATTGAGCCAGAACTGGGCCTAGGGCAAATTTTACATATTGGGCTTGTTTTGCTCCATATTTTTCAAGGATTTGATTTAGATAGGTCTCACCATCATATGGTGAACCTAACTAAACCAACTCCAAGATTTTGGATTGGGTTAAGTATGGAGAAAGACAAGTGGACCGCCTAGCTTGGAGTCTTGGCCGAATTACTTAGCTTCTCTTGCACACTTGGGAAGCTTGTGCTACAAGCTTCTAACTTAGTTTGATTCCCAAGCTTCTAATTTAGAAGCTTGCTCCACAAGCTTCCTAAGCTAACTAGACCGGTCAAGCTAAGCTAACCATGGTTCTCTTGAACCATAGATAGCCTAGCTTGCTCCACAAGTTTCCTTCACCCTATATAAACCTTTTTCTTACATTTGTAATCACTTTTTGGCATATATGAGAGTGAATTCCGAAATTTTTCAGCAATTTTCTCTCTTCTAAAAGTCTCAACCTCTTTGATTTTCATCCAATCCTCTTATCCTTTTCATAGAAGAGTGTGATGATGATTGAAGGGGCTTATCTTTCCTCCAAGGAGTGGCGCCTCTTGTAGGGTGTTCTTCACTAACCATGGTGATTCCAAGGCTTCTCCTTCCATTGGAAGCCTTTGGAGAAGCTTGAGAAGAATCAATGAGCCAAAGATCTAGGGAGAAACTTGAAGAGGAATCAACATCAATCCGGTTCTTCAACAAGTTTTCCATCATTTGGTATCAAGAGTTAGGTCTCCTTGGTAAATTTGTTCTTAAGCTTGTTGAGATTCATGGAGTTGTGAATCAACTCTAACTTGGAGAATGAAGGTTTTGATGATAACAAAATGTGGATTATGAGAACCAAAGCTGACCAAGGACATCAACAAGTCAAAAACAAAGTCAAGAAGAAAATATGGATATTATAAAGTGTAATAGGGATAGCTCATAAGTTATATTGTTTTGTTGAACTTATTTTGCATGTGTGTGTGCTTTGTGCATGAGTCAATCTTTATCTAATCTGACTAAGAGTGAGTATGATGATGAGTTAGATACTTGAAAAGTTATTTTGAGATATAAAATAGAATTTTTGAAAACTAACTCAAAATAATCGATTATTCCAACAATAGGTGAAAAGGATGCCTTGCTGCAATAATCGATTATTTGTGAAATAATCGATTATCCCAGGAATCACTCTATGGAATAATCGATTATCCTGCAAAATAATCGATTAATCTGTTCTTGGTTGATTTCCAGAAATCATGAAGAACAAAATAATTGATTATCCTTTAAAATAATCGATTGTCTGGTTCTAAAAATGTTATAAATAGTTTTCAAACTTTGAAACTTCAGAACAAGAAAGAACAAAGAATGAGTTAACAATCAAAAAGAGAAAAACATTATTGTGAAGTCTTTGTGACCTTCTTGGAAGTGTTTTCTTTTTGAAACTGATGAGGACATGGGCAAGGATTTAGGAGCACTCAAAGGACTTGGAGGACCAATGACTAGGGCGAGGACTAAAAAGGCCAAAGATGCTTTGCAACAAGTTACGGCCCTCATTCTTGAAGAAATGCCTAAAGATGAAAACAAGGCCAAGATGGTGAATTGTATCAAGGATTATGAAGCCTAATTACTCTATGGTGTTCTTAGTAATTGTAATTAGTAAATAAAGGCCTAAAACTCTTGTTAAAGTGGCTGCCAACTCTTTTTGGGCTGCACCACTTATTGGGCTAGTTTTTTAAGCAAGTTATTTTTATCAAATAAGGCCCAAAACCTTTGGGATGAGTCAGCCATGAGGCATACCAGAGGGGTGCACGAATTTAGCATGTGTTTTATTTAATGTTTTAGTGGTCATAATTGTTAGGCTTAGTGGAAGTTCAATAATTGCCCACTAAAGTGTTTTTTTATAATATTTTGTCATTAGTGGTCATAATTCAGGCTTAGTGGAGTCCATTATTTGTCCACTAATGTAAGTGAAGGTTGTTGATTGTAAGCTATATAAGCTGCCCATGGGGATGAACAAAATCAGATCAGAATTTGAGTTTTAATTACTGAGAGTAATTCTCTAATTGTTCTTGAGTGATTCAAGAGTTTGGGCATATCAAAGGATAAACCACAATTCTTTGTGTGAAGCCTTTTCCTTGGAAGAGTGATTCTTCCTTCATTCATTTTTTTTACTGTATCCTTTTACCTTCATTTCTAGCATTCTAATTCCAGAAAATTAAGTTCCAGATTTTTGAACCCAAAAGATCCTTCTTCATTCCTTGTGCAAATTAGGAATCCTATCATTTGGTATCAGAGCTCCGGTTTTTTTTTGGGCCATCCACATCATTTGCTGGAATTTCTTTGGGTAACATCTTTCCTTATTATTTCTCATTACCATTGATATTACCTTAGTGTTCTTTCTTTATTTCTGAACCATTGCAAAAATTAGGCCTGAATAGTATTAAAAAAAAAAAAAAATTCGTGAATATATAAAAAAAAAAAAAAAAGTTGTGGCTGAATGGTTCATGCGTTTAGAACACTTAAGACTCAAAATTTAAGGTAATATTTCGGTTGGGTTGAAGGGTGTTACTAACTTATCTAAAATTCCAGTTTTTGATTCCTAAGTTTCCTTGTTTTCTTTTTGAATTTTAGGTGACTGTTTTGTATTCCTTTCTTTTTTTTTTTAAGCCTACCCTGAACCTTGCTTTTAACACAAAATATCAAATTTGTGGTTTGTTCTTTGTGTTGTCTATTTTTGAATTGCTTTTTAAAAAAAAAAAAAGAGTGATCTTTTTACGAGTGTAAACACGTGAGAAGAGTGGTGAGGTCCTATTTTCTTTGTGTTTGTTAGTACTCTTGTTTTTTTTTTGAAGATGGCAGATGGAGATCATTTGGATGGAACACAAAGACTCTTGTTCGACGCTATTAATGCTCAAATGCAAAGATTATTGAGAGAAAACAATGAGGAGTTGTATGGAAGAATTGAACGATTAGAGAATTATGAACATCATGAAGAAGAAAGGAGAGGAAGAATTGGTGGTGCTCCTAGGCAAAACAGAATTGAAGGTATTAAACTTAATGTTCCTCCATTTAAGGGGAAGAGTGATCCGGAAGCCTATGTGGAATGGGAACTCAAAATAGAACATATTTTCACTTGTAACAATTATGATGAAGAGCAAAAGGTGAAACTTGCAGCAGCTGAGTTCTCAGACTATGCACTTGTGTGGTGGAATAAGTTGAAAAGAGAAAGGTTGAGAAATGAAGAGCCTTTGGTGGAGACTTGGGCTGAAATGAAAAAGCTCATGAGGAAACGTTATGTGCCAGCTAGCTATGCTAGAGATGTGAAATTTAAACTTCAAAAATTGTCACAAGGCACCAAGGGAGTTGAAGAGTATTACAAAGAATTGGACTTGCTCATGATGCAAGCCAATGTTGAAGAAGATCCGGAACTAACCATGGCTCGTTTTATTAATGGTTTGAATAATGATATTCGTGATGTTGTTGAATTGCAGGAATTTGTTGATATAGAAGATTTGCTGCACAAATCCATTCAAGTGGAACAACAACTCAAAAGAAAAAGTGTGACCAAGAAGAGTTCTTCTAATTATAATTCCTTTAGTTGGAAGGACAAAAATAAGAAGGAGGTGACTGCCACTTCAAGCAATCCAGCATCTACTTCTCATGTAAAATCATCCTCTAAGACCCTAGAACAGCCTCAAAAGAAGAGTAAAGACATAAAATGTTTTAAGTGTCAAGGCATGGGTCATTATGCCTATGAGTGTCCTACCAAAAGGACCATGGTTCTCAAGGAGAATGGGGATTACACTAGCCAATCTGATGTTAGTGAAGAAGAGGAAGGTGACATTGAGGAGGAGGAGGAGGCCCTTGAGGGAGATTTATTGATGATAAGGAGAATGATGGGTAGTCAAATGAGTCCTTTAGAAATAAGCCAAAGGGAGAATATTTTCCACACAAGGTGTTCCATCAATGGAAAGGTTTGCATGGTGATTATTGATGGAGGGAGTTGCGCTAATGTGGCTAGTGCTAGATTAGTGTCAAAGCTAAATTTAGACACTAAACCACATCCTAGACCATATAAACTTCAGTGGCTTAGTGAGGATGGAGAGGTGCAAGTGAGGCAGCAAGTAGAAGTGGAGATTTCCATTGGAAAATACAAAGATAAGGTGCTATGTGATGTAGTTCCAATGGAGGCCAGCCACATACTTTTAGGAAGGCCTTGGCAATTTGACACTAAAGCCGTCCATGATGGCTATTCCAATAAGATTTCTTTTGTGCACCAAAATAAAAAGATTGTCCTCAAGCCTTTGAGTCCTAAAGAGGTGTGTGAGGATCAATTGAGGATGAGAGAAAAGATTTCTTTGGAGAGAAAAGAAAGTGATCTTGAGAAAAAGAGTGAAAAAAATTTAAAAAAAAGAAAAGGAGTGAAACACTTGAGAGAAGAGAGAGTCTTTTGGCAACAAAGAGTGAGGTGAAGAGGTTGTTCCTTGCTAAACAGCCCCTTTATCTAATGTATTGCAAAAATCAGATTTTAAACACTAACACTTTTGATGAATTGGAAATACCTTCTAGTGTTAAATCTCTTTTGCAGGAATTTCGTGATGTTTTTCCATCAAGCATACCAAGTGGACTACCACCTTTGAGGGGAATTGAACACCAAATTGATCTCATTCCAGGAGCTTCTTTACCCAATAAGCCAGCTTATAGAAGCAATCCACAAGAAACGCAAGAAATACAAAAGCAAGTGGATGAACTCATGGCCAAAGGATGGGTAAGAAATAGCATGAGTCCTTGTGCTGTTCCAGTAATTTTGGTCCCTAAAAAAGATGGTACATGGAGAATGTGTTCTGATTGTAGGGCTCTAAATAAAATCACCATAAAATATAGGCACCCAATTCCTAGACTTGATGATTTGCTTGATGAATTGCATGGTGCAAGTTTTTTTCTCTAAAATTGATTTGAAAAGTGGGTATAATCAAATTAGAATTAGAGAGGGTGATGAATGGAAAACTGCTTTTAAAACAAAATATGGTTTGTATGAGTGGTTGGTTATGCCTTTTGGCTTAACTAATGCACCCAGTACTTTCATGAGATTGATGAACCATGTTTTGAGGGAATTTATTGGCAAATTTGTTGTAGTATATTTTGATGATATTCTTGTCTATAGCACTTCTCTTGAATTGCATGTGGAACATTTGAAATCTGTTTTGAATGTGCTGAAGGAAGAACATTTGTTTGCCAATCTTGAAAAATGTGTGTTTTGTACTGATCATGTTGTATTCCTTGGTTTTGTTGTAAGTTCTAAAGGAGTACAAGTAGATGAGGAAAAGGTTAAGGCCATCCAAGAATGGCCCACACCTAAATCCGTGAGTGAAGTGAGAAGTTTCCATGGTTTGGCAAGTTTTTATAGGAGGTTTGTTAAGGACTTTAGCACCTTGGCAGCACCTCTTAATGAAGTAGTAAAGAAACATGTGGGTTTTAAGTGGGGAGAGAAACAAGAGGAAGCCTTTGTTGCTCTTAAGCAAAGGTTAACCAATGCGCCTATTCTTGCTTTACCAAACTTTGCTAAATCTTTTGAAATTGAATGTGATGCTTCCAATGTTGGTATTGGGGCTGTGTTGTTACAAGAAGGCCATCCAATTGCTTATTTTAGTGAAAAATTACGTGGGGCTGCCCTTAACTTTTCCACTTATGATAAGGAATTGTATGCCTTGGTAAGAGCTTTGAAAACATGGCAACACTATATTTTTCCCAAAGAATTTGTAATACATAGTGATCATGAGTCCCTAAGGTATTTGAAGGGACAAGGCAAGCTTAACAAGAGGCATGCCAAGTGGGTGGAGTTTTTGGAACAATTTCCCTATGTCATAAAACATAAAAGGGGCAAAGGGAACATTGTGGCTGATGCTTTATCAAGGAGACATACATTACTTTCCACTCTTGAAACTAAATTGCTTGGATTTGAATCTTTGAAAGAAATGTATGCTTCTGATGAAACTTTTGGTGAAATATATGCTGCATGTGAGAAATTATCTCAAAATGGGTATTTTAAGCACAATGGGTTTTTATTTAAAGAAAACAAATTGTGTGTGCCTGCATGTTCCATTAGAGAATTGCTTGTTAATGAATCACATGGTGGTGGTTTGATGGGGCACTTTGGGATTAAAAAGACTTTGGAAATTTTACAAGAACATTTCTTTTGGCCTCATATGAAACGTGATGTGCAAAAATTTTGTGAACATTGTGTTGTGTGCAAAATGGCTAAATCTAAATCATTATCGCAAGGATTGTATACTCCTTTGCCAACTCCTGAATATCCTTGGATTGACATATCTATGGACTTTGTGTTAGGACTGCCTAGAACAAAGAATGGCAAAGATTCTATTTTTGTGGTTGTTGACAGGTTCTCAAAAATGGCACATTTCATACCTTGCAAAAAGGTAGATGATGCGTGTCATGTGGCTGATTTGTTTTTCAAAGAAGTTGTGAGACTTCATGGTGTGCCAAGGAGTATTGTAAGTGATAGGGATGCTAAATTCCTTAGTCATTTTTGGAGGACTTTGTGGGGAAAGATAGGTACTAAATTATTATTTTCAACAACTTGTCACCCACAAACTGATGGACAAACTGAGGTAGTCAATAGAACTTTGGGAACCTTGCTTAGGACTGTTTTAAAAAAAAATATTAAGTATTGGGAAGCAAGTTTGCCTCATGTTGAATTTGCATATAATAGGGCTGTCCATAGCACCACAAATTGTTCACCTTTTGAGGTTGTGTATGGTTTTAACCCATTGACTCCTCTTGATTTATTGCCTATGCCTAACATTTCTGTTTTTAAACATAAAGAAGGGCAGGCCAAAGCAGACTATGTGAAGAAGTTACACGAACGTGTGAAGGCTCAAATTGAGAAGAAAAATGAGAGCTACGCAAAACATGCTAACAAAGGGCGAAAGAAAGTTGTGTTTCAACCTGGTGATTGGGTTTGGGTACACATGAGAAAGGAAAGATTTCCGGAACAAAGGAAATCAAAGCTTTTGCCAAGAGGGGATGGTCCATTTCAAGTACTTGAAAGAATAAATGACAATGCTTACAAGATTGAATTGCCCGGTGAGTACAATGTTAGTTCCACTTTTAATGTTTCTGATTTATCTCTCTTTGATGTAGAAGATGGAGATTTTGATTTGAGGACAAATTCTTCTCAAGAGGGAGGGAATGATGAGGACATGGGCAAGGATTTAGGAGCACTCAAAGGACTTGGAGGACCAATGACTAGGGCGAGGACTAAAAAGGCCAAAGATGCTTTGCAACAAGTTACGACCCTCATTCTTGAAGAAATGCCTAAAGATGAAAACAAGGCCAAGATGGTGAATTGTATCAAGGATTATGAAGCCTAATTACTCTATGGTGTTCTTAGTAATTGAAATTAGTAAATAAAGGCCTAAAACTCTTGTTAAAGTGGCTGCCAACTCTTTTTGGGCTGCACCACTTATTGGGCTAGTTTTTTAAGCAAGTTATTTTTATCAAATAAGGCCCAAAACCTTTGGGATGAGTCAGCCATGAGGCATACCAGAGGGGTGCACGAATTTAGCATGTGTTTTATTTAATGTTTTAGTGGTCATAATTGTTAGGCTTAGTGGAAGTTCAATAATTGCCCACTAAAGTGTTTTTTTATAATATTTTGTCATTAGTGGTCATAATTCAGGCTTAGTGGAGTCCATTATTTGTCCACTAATGTAAGTGAAGGTTGTTGATTGTAAGCTATATAAGCTGCCCATGGGGATGAACAAAATCAGATCAGAATTTGAGTTTTAATTACTGAGAGTAATTCTCTAATTGTTCTTGAGTGATTCAAGAGTTTGGGCATATCAAAGGATAAACCACAATTCTTTGTGTGAAGCCTTTTCCTTGGAAGAGTGATTCTTCCTTCATTCATTTTTTTTACTGTATCCTTTTACCTTCATTTCTAGCATTCTAATTCCAGAAAATTAAGTTCCTGATTTTTGAACCCAAAAGATCCTTCTTCATTCCTTGTGCAAATTAGGAATCCTATCAGAAACCAAGAAGTAAAATATTTTGTGAAATGCTTTGAAAATATCATCATCATCATCACATTGTTGGAAGAGAAGGATTGAGATTTACTTCTGAATTCACAGTCTGATTTGTTCAGCTTCCAAGTGAATTTGTTCCTTTAATTCTTTGTGAAAAATTGTAAATCTTGAGTAGGTGCCTCAAGTGGTAAGGAATTCTTGTAGTGGGTTTCTACAAGAGGTGTTTTCTTGGGGTCAAGAAAGTGGTTATCTGGAATGTAGGAGTATATGCATGTGTGGTATGCTTGTAAAACTTCTTCATTAAGATAGTGGAACAAATCTAGATCAGATTATGATTGAGGACTGGATGTAGGTCACATGTGGAGTGGCTGAACCAGGATAAAAGACTTGTGCATTCTTCTCTTACCCTTAGCTTTTACTTTGAGTAATATCTTGGTTGTGTGTTAAAGAGAATAATCTTGATTAACATGTTTGTATGCACAACATTGCTTTAAACTAAATCAAACTGTTGCATATTGATTGTTCTTAACTTTGAACTTTATCAAAGATTAATCAATAAAGCATATAGGACTCATTTTCACTAACAAGTTTTTTAAGGAACTTCTTTGAAAATTCATATTAGAAAATTTTGAATTGAAATAAAGATCCTAAGAACTCTGAAAATTTTTAAAGTGTCATAGAATATTCACCCCCCCTTCTTGGATTAGGCCATTCTTTTATAACAATTGGTATCTAGAGCAAGGTTCTTGAGTGTTATTCAAGATTTGAAAAATGGCCACAGCAACCTACCTTATGGTGAGGGTGTGTCTATTCATAGACCTCCTGTTTTCAATGGTGAAACTATCTCTATTGGAAAATTAGGATGAGAATTTTCATTGAAGCAATTGACATTGTTGTGTGGGATGCAATTGAAAATGGACGTTATATCCCTATGACCAAAGATGATGATGGGAAGAGAGAAAAACATTGGAGTGAGTGGAGTGATGATGAGAGAAAAAGAGCCCAATATGACTATAGAGCAAAAAACATTATTACATCTACATTGTCTATTGATGAGTTTTTTTAGAATTTCTCAATGCAAATCTGCTAAAGAAATGTGGGACACTTTGCAAGTCACTCATGAAGGAACAAGTGATGTAAAGAGATCTAGAAAGAATACTCTCATAAGAGAATATGGATTGTTGAGAATGAACAATGGTGAATCAATTTCTAATTTTCAAAAGAGGTTTACACACTTGATAAATCACCTTGTTGATCTTGGCAGGAAATTTAAAGAAGAAGAATTAAATTTGAAAGTGTTGCAATGCTTGGATAGATCATGGCAAGCAAAGGTTACTGCCATAGAAGAATCAAAGGACTTGACTTCATTGACCCTTGCTGCTCTCTTTGGAAAGGTAAGAGAGCATGAGCAAAAGCTGCATATATTTGAGGAAAATGAATAGCAAGACAAAAAGGGCAAAAGAGTGTCACTAAGAGCCTTGAAATCAGTCAAAAGCAAAGAAGTGTGTGAAGAATCAAGCTCCGAAGATTCTAAAATAGAGAACTTCAACTTGCTGGTGAAGAAGTTCAGAAAATTCCTAAGAAAAAAGAGGAATTCCCCCTGCAAATTAAACAAGAAGGCCAATAAGAGAGAGGAAACAAGTACATCCTCTTACAATTGTTTTGAGTGTTGAAAACCAGTACACATAAAAGATGAATGTCCAAACCTCTTAAAGAAGCAACAAGAGGAAAAGAAAATGAAGAAAAATGTCAAAGGAAAAAGAGCCTACATTGCTTGGGAAAACAATGGCTCAAGCACAACAAGTGATGAATCTAAATTTGAAGAGAACAATTTATGTTTGATGGCTGGAGCTAATCAAGACACAATAGTAAGTGATTCTGACCTTGAATCTAATCTGGATTATGATCAACTTCAAGAAGCTTTCATTCAAATTCCCAAAGAGGCTGTGAAAATTGCAAGGTTTTGGAAAAGGAAAATGCTGATTCGAAAATCACTCTTGCAAAGTTCACAAATGGAAATGCAAATTTCAATATCATTTTGGGAAAGCAAAGAAATACTTTTGATAGAAGTGGACTTGGTTTTAATCAAAGCATGAACATGCCATTAAAAAAAAAGGAAAGAGTTTTGAAGAAAAACCAATTTTTCAGAAAATACAAAGGCAATTGTATTAAATAAACAACTTGCTATTATTGTTGTAAGAAAGGTCATACAATAAAGAATTGCTACTCTAGGAAGTATGGTGTTCCAAATCGAGAAATGATTTAGGTTAAAAAGAGCCAAAGGCTGAGAACTAACCATCAAGGACCCTTCACATGGGTACCTAAATCAATTTTCTGATCTTTGTTATAGGAATGCTTGAGAGCCAAAAACTTATTATGGTATCTTGATAGTGGCTACTCGAGACATATGACTGGAGATCCTTCAAAATTCTCAATTCTGAAGTTAAAGAATGAAGGATTTGTTACTTATGGTGACAACAACAAAGGGACAATTCTTGGTCATGGAAACATTGGTAACTCTTCCTCCTTAACATTGATTGAGAATGTATTGCTTGTTGAAGGGCTGAAACATAACTTTCTTAGTATAAGTCAACTTATTGACATAGGTTTTAAAATTGAATTTGATAACACTTGTTGCTTGATCTGTGATAAATTGACAAAAGAAATTAGATTCATTGGAAAAAGAATTGAAAACATATACATGCTAGATTTAGAACACTCAATAGCAATTTCCAACACCAAGTGTTTAATAACCAAAGAAGACAATATTTGGCTTTGGCATAGAAGAGCTGCACATATTCATATGGATCACTTAAACAAACTTAGTAGAAAGTAGTTAGTGATAGGATTACCTAAACTCAAGTTTAGTAAGGACAAACTATGTGATTCTTGTCAAAAGGGTAAGAAAGTGAAGGCTAGCTTTAAAAGCAGAAATCAGATTTCAACTACTAGACCTTTACAATTAATTCACATGGATTTGTTTGGTCCTTAAAGAACCATGAGTGTAGGTGAGAACTACTATGGGCTAGTTATTGTAGATGACTATTCAAGATTTACATGGGTTATGTTTCTTGCAAATAAAAATAAAGCCTTTAATGCTTTTAAGAAATTTTCCAAGCTTGTTCAAAATGAAAAGAACACAAATATCACCTCAATTAGAAGTGACCATGGAGGTGAATTTCAAAATATTTTGTTCCAAAAATTCTGTGAGGAGCATGGTATTAATCATAATTTTTCAGCACCTAGGACACCTCAACAAAATGGGGTTGTTGAAAGGAAAAATAGGTCTCTTGAGGAATTAGCTAGGACTATGTTGAATGAGACCTGTCGCCACCGGCCCGAAACGGGCTTTCGGCATTCGCGAAGGATGGTTGGACTCGTCTATTTGTTTAAAAATATGGATTGCTAGAATGACGTATTCTCAAACTGAGACCTTGTCAAACGAGCAATTTTATTAAATGATTCACCAATCCATATTAATCCCAAGCGGGACCCTCCATGGATTAGTGGTTTTCGCAAAAGGAGGGTTCGTGGAGTCGCCACCAATGTTTTACTCAAAACATTGGAAAAAGGGATAAGGCAATTGATTTTATAAATCAACTTTGGCCATTACAACCAGAGTCGGGTAAGGGAGTCGGTTACGCGTGGGGAAGGTGTTAGCACCCCACAGCGCCCCTTTCGGGTTCCCTATGACAGATTATTTCTAAAATAATAGTGTAAAATTACTAAATTACCCCTATTTATTATAAGCGATTATAAATTAACTATCTACATGATGACAGTTTAAATATGCACACAGAAAGCAGTAAAAGGAAGGATTTAAGAAGAAACCTCTTGAAGCGCGCTTTTATATATTGAGTAAAACTGGGAAACTTTTTGGCGTTCCCTCGCTCTACAAGCTCGCTCGCTCCTTCCTAAAAACTTTTGACTATGGAAATCCGGAGGATTTCCCTTCGACTAGGTTCGAATCTCCAAGCTAAGTGCTCGGAATTCCAGAACTTCGTCGGATCGACTCCCAGAGAGACTTCTAGGGCAGAACACTGCTCAAAAAACCCCAGAATACTCAAGGAGGGAGTCAAAACTGAGTGTGAAAGTGTGGTAGGACGTCCAAATGGCCTCCTATTTATAGGAATGGGCCTCAATACGGCCTACAGGGGCAATACGGCCGTATTGAAATTTTTGAACTTCAATACGGTCGTATTGAAGTTCAATACGGCCGTATTGAAGTTCAGAAATTTCAATACGGCCGTATTGAATTCAATACGGCTGTATTGAAGCTTCAATACGGCCGTATTGATTTCAGTACGGCCGTATTGAAGTTTCAGAAACTTCAATACGCCGTATTGAGTTCACTGTGGCCATATTGAAGCTTCAATACGGCCGTATTGGGGTTCAGTACGGCCGTATTGGGCTTTTTCCCTCCACTTCTTTATTTTGAGCTATTCTAAGACCTCTAGACCTACAGAGAACCCTCCTAGGGCCTTCGAGGAGTCCTTCTGGCTGATTATCCTTCAGTCTTCGAGAGTCTTCAAGCTTTATTTCCGACCCGGACAATTTTAGGGGTCTACAGCTGCCCCCCCTTTACTTAGTCAAACGGTCTTTTGGTGTACCGGCTGACAAGTAAAGGAGTTGACCCAATTGTCCGGGTGATGTGCCGACCTTCTGACTTGTAATGTCTTCCGGTGGAAAATTGTTGAGTAGCCTCTCCAGGTTGTTGCATACCTTGGCGCTTCTGACAACCTCGGTAGCTAAGTTTAACACCAACGTGCCTCTGACGACGCTGATGGCTGAGTATTGTCTCTCCAGACCTTGAGTATTGTCTCTCCAGACCTCGAGTACTGTCTCTCCAGACTTTGTTTGAGTATTGTCTCTCCAGACTTTATTTGAGTATCGTCTCTCCAGACTCTGAGTACTGTCTCTCCAGACTTCGAGTACTGTCTCTCCAGACTTCGAGTACTGTCTCTCCAGACTTTGTTTGAGTACTGTCTCTCCAGACCTTGTTTGAGTATTGTCTCTCCAGACCTTGTTTGAGTATTGTCTCTCCAGACCTTGTTTGAGTATTGTCTCTCCAGACTTTGTTTGAGTATTGTCTCTCCAGACCTTGTTTGAGTATTGTCTCTCCAGACTTTGTTTGAGTACTGTCTCTCCAGACTTTGTTTGAGTATTGTCTCTCCAGACCTTGTTTGAGTATTGTCTCTCCAGACCTTGTTTGAGTATTGTCTCTCCAGACCTTGTTTGAGTACCGTCTCTCCAGACTTTGCCTCTCAAAGATGAGGTAGTTGAGTATAGTTTGTCTCCACAGTCCACAATGCTGCTTCGACGGTTTGTTTTTCTGATTTTGTGCCGCTGAGGGCTGGATAACGCAGGGATCCGTCTAGGGGATGTGCAGTCATTCATAGGTTCTTGTGTCCCAACTTGCATTGCTTAGTTGGTACCCATGGGAATTTTTGACTCCTTGGGGTGTAGACACAGATGCTCTCTGAGTTGAGCGATGCCTTATGTTTGGCTGACGTCCTTTTGACGTGAGTGGAGTATCCCGGTTATCCTTATTCGGGTGTCTCTCTTTGATTTTCTGATTGTGTTGCCTCTGTGTAGGCTGTTATCCACTGGGGGATTTTGTCGTTGATTTTGATTAGCCTCTTCTGTTAGGCGTATCGGCTTGACGTTCGATGTTTGGCTAAGAGCCGGATTCCACTTGGGGAATACTTATTGATATTTTTGATTTTCTTCTCCTTTTTGCAGGGATGCCTCTTGAGTAGGCGATTGGGGATTTGGGGATCTTATTGTGTCCCAGAGTATTATTTAGGAAGCCTCTACAGGCTTAGCCTCGCTCAGTGCTTTGAGTCGGAGAGCTATCTTCCACCGAGGAAGTGTTAAGTCCTTTGACTTGTATATACTGTTTGGATGATCGCACTTCCATTGGGGATTGCGTCGATTTTGCTTTGATAGCTCTCGCTGGGGATTTTTCCGTGAGCTTGAGCTGAGGTTCCCTCTGGGGAGTATTATTTCTGCGAGCCTCTCCAGGCTCAGTTATTCTGCATACTGTGGAGGATATGGAGTATTATTTTGGTAAGCCTCTCCAGGCTTAGTTATTTGGTACAGATTGTTTGTTGGATTTTCTATATCCTTGCCTTTTTTATTTTCGGCTTTTTCTGTATTTTGCCTTTTCTTCTGATTTTGGCTTTTTCTGTATTTTGCCTTTTTTTTATGTTTTTGGCTTTTGCTGTACAGAAATTAAAAGTGTTAAAGAAATTAGATTTATGAGAGAGTATTATTTCGGCAAGCCTCTCCAGGCTCAGTTATTTTGTAGGAGTATTATTTCGGCAAGCCTCTCCAGGCTCAATTATTCTGTGGGAGTATTGTTTCGGCAAGCCTCTCCAGGCTCAATTATTCTGTACGAGTATTATTTCGGCAAGCCTCTCCAGGCTCAATTATTCTGAGAGTATTATTTCGGCGAGCCTCTCCAGGCTCAGTTATTTTGAGAGAGTATTATTTCGGCGAGCCTCTCCAGGCTCAGTTATTTTGAGAGTATTCTTTCGGCAAGCCTCTCCAGGCTCAGTTATTCTGTATGACGCTGTTGATTTTCTGAATCTTTGCATTTTGTTTGCTGCTGTCATACACAAGCAATTTTCTATTTTTCTATTTTATGCAGTTGCCTCATGATAAGGTCTTTGAATGTGCAACTAATGTGTGTGTGATGCACAAATGCAATGCAATTTTTTATTTTTGTTCATTTATTTAGAAAAGTGAGTGGCTCTCCCTATCCTCTTCTTCTTGGAGGACTTTCTGTCATTGACGCGAGGGAGTATTTTTGTGAGCCTTTATGCAGGAGATTATGGATTTTACAGGAACCCCTCCAATTTTCTTTTATTGACCGATTATTAAGAGTTTCGTACAATTTTTAGAAACATCAATTTAAAGGCATAATCACAAGGTCAAGAAAGAAAAGAAACAAATGGATATTTTATTGATATTCACAAATGTTTATACAGAAAGATTTACAAAGGGAATTTCTGAAGAATGGCTGGCCGAGGTGGGCTATACATTTTTGGCTTAAACAATTATATCTGTAATTGCTGCTCTTCCCGTTTCCCTAGTTGTTTCGGGTGAGATGCCTGAGCCAGGAGTGTAGATACTGCAAGACGCTTGCTTCTAGAAGATTATCACTTGAACCGCCTTTCGGTTTTCGGTTCAAGTGATCGTTGCTTGCTTTGCTTTTACATCTTATTCTTTTGCCCCCTAACTTTTGCCTAGGACGTATCCTAGCGGGGATAATTTGCCTTTGTTTTGCCTAGTACCCTTGTACTGGCGGGCTTTTTGTTTTGCCCTAACTTTTGCCTAGGATGCCCTTTTTGGGTTTTCATCCTAGCGGGCTGATGCAAGCAACGTCTTCAAGCATAATACTTCTTTACCACATCAGCGTTGACTGGGTATCGAAGTTCTTCTCCGTCCATGTCTGTGAGAATCAATGCTCCTCCGGAGAAGGCTCGTTTTACCACGTATGGTCCTCCGTGATTTGGGGCACACTTTCCGATTTTGCCCTTTTTGAGTTGGTAGTAATTTCTTCATTACCACTCTCCCTCATGGTAGACTCGAGGGTGGACTTTCTTGTCAAAAGCCTTTTTGATCTTCCTCTGATAGGCTTGACCATGGCATATGGCGTTCAACCGTTTCTTTTTGATAGGGTTCAACTGGTCATGTCGGCTTTGAACCCTTTCTGCCTCGGAAAGTTTTGTTTTCACGATTACCCTTAGAGAAGGTATCTCGACTTCGACGAGTAAAACTGCCTCCATCTCATAGATGAGGGAGAATGGAGTAGCTCCTGCAGACGTGCGTACTGAAGTCCTGTAGCCATGAAGAGCGAAGGGTAACATCTCATGCCAGTCTTTAAATGAGACAACCATCTTTTGCACTATTTTCTTGATGCTCTTATTGGTTGCCTCGACTGTCCCATTCATCTTTGGCCGATATGGGGAAGAGTTGTGTTGGATCTTTGAATTCTTGGCACAGTTCTTCCACCATTTGGTTGTTCAGATCAGTGATGATTTATTTCTCCATGCTTCCACTAGATTATTCTAAAATCTTTTGGGACAAGAGAGAAAAGAAGGGAAAGATATTTTTTATTCTGAAGTTTGTGTTTTAGAGGGGATTATTTTATTTTTTGAAAAATGGTTTTTGTAAGAATGGTTAGCCGAGGTAGGCTTATGTGTTTAGGCTTGTTCGATTAAACACTTTATGAAGTTAAGCACATCTTTGTTATTAATGATTGTGCTTTGACAACTTGGATAGCTTTTCTTGAGCCCTTTGTTGAATTCAATTGATGGTACCATCATGGATTTATTTTTGTTTTTCTTTTGCCCTAACTTTTGCCTAAAACATCCATTTGTGGAGTTTTAGCGGGCTTTTGTTTTTGTTCATTATTTTGTAACCCTAACTTTTGCCTAGGTCACCCTTTTGTGGGATTCCTAGCGGGTCTTTTGCTTTTATTTTGTAACCCTAACTTTTGCCTAGGTCACCCTTTTGTGGGATTCCTAGCGGGTCTTTTTATCTTTAGGATTTCTTTATCCATGATGGCACTTATTGAGGCCAAGAAAAGGTGCTCCAAGTTGACACACACACTTCCACATAAAAATGATGTGGGTTTATTATTATTAAGATGATTTTAACCTCATTCATGTTTATTCAAACAGGGTTAAAAAATGTGGTTTAGAATTTTATTATAAGCAAGAAAAGAAGCAATGAGAAAGAATGATTTTATTATAATCATAGTGGAAGCATGTGTCCTTATTTCATCACTGATATGGGTCCCAATGTTGACCTCTTTTATCTCTCGGTCATGCCCCAAATTCACGGTTTCGAATTTCTCTTGACGAGCTTCTTGATCTAGCAATCTTTGCAGATCCGGAGAAGTGGTTTCCTCATCACTGTCCAACTCAACCCTTTCACCTTCGGATCCCGGTCAGAGCGAACAATTACAGACATAATTATTTTATTGGTTCTGTTTAGGTTTAGAATTATTAATATTGATGAGGAAAGAGAGAAAAGAACAAAAGAGAGAGTGATGTGTGAAATGCCTCTTTATTGATATATGTAAAATGTACAAAAACCCTTATTTACATGAAAAAGGTTCTCATGATCTCGGGTACTGATCATGAGTCCCTAAAAGAGAAATATGAAGGGGCCCTATTGTGGCTTGTTCTTCTCTCTATTCCTGCTTTGGCCGAAGATTCTTGCTCACGTCGGGCGCTGTTGAATCAAAAGTGATCCACCCGGCATCAATAAGGCTTTGGACCTTATATTTGAGAGCTCTACAGTTCTCCGTTGAATGCCCCGATGCCCCCGAGTGGTATAGGCATTTATCTTGTGGTTTGTACCACTCGGGATAAGGTGGATCAATCTTCTTTAGTGGAACGTAAGCTAGAAGACGTGCTTCCAATAGCTTCGGCAGGAGGTCGCTATATGTGGTCGGAAGTTTATCAAACTTCTTCACAGGGTTGAATTGCGACTTTCCTGACTTCGAAGTGGAAGAAGATGAGGAAATGGTTATAGCATTGACTCCTCCTTCCCTCTTCTTCCCAAAGGTCTTCTTAGCTTTAAATGATTGGGAAGGTTTAACTAGCTTCCCACTTTTCAGCTCTTGTTCCACTTTTCCTTCAACATGATGGGACTCATGGTCACTGTGCTCAGCCCCTTGTATGTTGTGGTGACGCATGAGTTCCATCATTTGCGCCATTTGCTCTTTGAGCTGTGAGAGCTCGGCTGTAAGCTCCTTATTTTGTTCCTCCAACGCGTCCATTTTCTTGTTGAGCTGAGAGAGCTCGGTTGTGAGCTTCTTATTTTGTTCCTCTAGCGCTTCCATTTTCTTGATTTTCTTTGCGCGTGTGAGGACAGAGAGATGACCAGCCACTTTCTAAAATGAATGTTTATTCTAATTAGCTTATTTATGATATGAATACACTCTTGATGTGAGCTTGATAATCTTTCATCTTTGAGGCGCTGCCTTTTTAAGATGAAAGTTTATCACCCTCCCTAGGCTATTATCTCTCCACAACGGAGAATCTCAATAGTCACGGGTCTCTTTCACTCACATCGAGAGGGTATTAGTGAACCTATAAATGATGATGAGGATGCATGAGGTATTATTGATAATGATGCCTATGCTCCTTACTTTTATTATATTTTCACACATGGTCTTTCCTCTCATGTCATGACATTTTCATGCATGGGGATTATTCTTTAGACCTTATCACGAGGTTATTTATTAATGCACAAACAATTTCACATAAGCATTTACACAAACAATTCACTCATCCACGAGCAGTCACGAGCAAATTACGAGGTAGGGGTCTCCTGCAGAAAAGTGCATATTCAAGGAGGATCTAACTGTTCTCACTTGGTCAAAGGCCCCCAAGGTGCCCCCATTATAGGGACCCAATTCCTCTCGTCGTAGGTCGATGGAAAGTTCCAACGCACCGTCGGACTCAAGTTCATGGTTATCACCTTGAGTGATGTTTTCCGACAACGGTCTACGGGCACCTATAGACCCATTCGACAACCGGCCGTACTAACATCCACTCCCTATGGTTAATCACTCATGCCCCCGGGTATAGAGGGAACTGTTGTGTGCAAAGGTTTGTGTGCAGTTTTTATTTCAAACAATTGCGGAATTTAAACATACAACAGTTATTTTAAAGCCATATAATAAATCATGTTATCATAGAAGCAAGGGGTAATAAAGTAATTTTTAACTATTATTTGTTAAAAATAATCTGTCACTAAATGGGACTGACTCTCGAGGCTTCCCCAGTGGAGTCGCCATCTGTCGCCACCGGCCCGAAACGGGCTTTCGGCATTCGCGAAGGATGGTTGGACTCGTCTATTTGTTTAAAAATATGGATTGCTAGAATGACGTATTCTCAAACTGAGACCTTGTCAAACGAGCAATTTTATTAAATGATTCACCAATCCATATTAATCCCAAGCGGGACCCTCCATGGATTAGTGGTTTTCGCAAAAGGAGGGTTCGTGGAGTCGCCACCAATGTTTTACTCAAAACATTGGAAAAAGGGATAAGGCAATTGATTTTATAAATCAACTTTGGCCATTACAACCAGAGTCGGGTAAGGGAGTCGGTTACGCGTGGGGAAGGTGTTAGCACCCCACAGCGCCCCTTTCGGGTTCCCTATGACAGATTATTTCTAAAATAATAGTGTAAAATTACTAAATTACCCCTATTTATTATAAGCGATTATAAATTAACTATCTACATGATGACAGTTTAAATATGCACACAGAAAGCAGTAAAAGGAAGGATTTAAGAAGAAACCTCTTGAAGCGCGCTTTTATATATTGAGTAAAACTGGGAAACTTTTTGGCGTTCCCTCGCTCTACAAGCTCGCTCGCTCCTTCCTAAAAACTTTTGACTATGGAAATCCGGAGGATTTCCCTTCGACTAGGTTCGAATCTCCAAGCTAAGTGCTCGGAATTCCAGAACTTCGTCGGATCGACTCCCAGAGAGACTTCTAGGGCAGAACACTGCTCAAAAAACCCCAGAATACTCAAGGAGGGAGTCAAAACTGAGTGTGAAAGTGTGGTAGGACGTCCAAATGGCCTCCTATTTATAGGAATGGGCCTCAATACGGCCTACAGGGGCAATACGGCCGTATTGAAATTTTTGAACTTCAATACGGTCGTATTGAAGTTCAATACGGCCGTATTGAAGTTCAGAAATTTCAATACGGCCGTATTGAATTCAATACGGCTGTATTGAAGCTTCAATACGGCCGTATTGATTTCAGTACGGCCGTATTGAAGTTTCAGAAACTTCAATACGCCGTATTGAGTTCACTGTGGCCATATTGAAGCTTCAATACGGCCGTATTGGGGTTCAGTACGGCCGTATTGGGCTTTTTCCCTCCACTTCTTTATTTTGAGCTATTCTAAGACCTCTAGACCTACAGAGAACCCTCCTAGGGCCTTCGAGGAGTCCTTCTGGCTGATTATCCTTCAGTCTTCGAGAGTCTTCAAGCTTTATTTCCGACCCGGACAATTTTAGGGGTCTACAAGACCAAACTACCAAAATATTTTTGGGCTGATGCTATTAACACAACTTGTCATGCGTTAAACAATGTTCTAATTAGGCGTATTCTAAAGAAAACACCCTATAAGATTTTTAATGGGAGGAAGCCTAATATTTCATACTTTAGAGTATTTGGGTGTAAGTGTTTTGTGCTGAACAATGGCCAAGAGCAACTTGGAAAATTTGATGCAAAAGCTGATGAGGCAATCTCCTTAGGATATTCTACAAATAGCAAAGCCTATAGGGTATATAACAAGAGAACTCTAATTGTTGAAGAATCAGTTCATGTTGTGTTTAATGAGACTAACAAACAAGAGACAAAGCAAACTGAAATAGAGGACTTGGCTGATTTGCTTGATCAACCACCATTAGAAAGTGAACCTAATGAAAAGCCTAAAGAGAGTGAAATGAATGAAACCACTGAAAAGATAAGTGAACAATTGCCTAAGAAATAGAAAACTTCTAAGAACTTATCAATGGAAAATATAATTGGAAATATTGGTAAAGGAGTGTCAACTAGAAGATCCATTAAGAATATTTGTAATACTATGGCTTTTGTTTCACAAGTTGAACCTATGACAATAGATGAAGCACTACAAGATGAACATTGATTAATGGCTATGCAAGAGGAACTAAAACAATTTGAAAGAAATGAAGTATGGGATTTAGTGCCATTACCAAATGATTATCCAATTATAGGAACCAAGTGGGTTTTTAGAAATAAGCTTGATGAATCTGGAATCATTATAAGAAATAAGGCAAGGTTAGTGGCTAAGGGGTATAATCAAGAAGAGGGAATTGATTATGATGAGACTTTTGCCCCTGTAGCAAGAATAGAAGCCATTAGATTACTTCTTGCTTATGCTTCAATAATGAATTTCAAGCTTTATCAAATGGATGTGAAAAGTGCTTTTCTTAATGGTTTAATACAACAACAAGTGCATGTGGAGCAACCACCAGTTTTGTTGATTTTAAGTATCCTAATCATGTGTACAAACTTAAAAGGGCACTCTATGGCTTGAAATAAGCTCCAAGATCATAGTATGACAGGTTGAGCAAATTTTTGATTGAGAATGACTATGTAAGGGGGAAAGTAGATAATACATTATTTGTGAAGAAGTTTAAAAATGATACAATGTATGATCAAATCTATGTGATGGAATAACACTAAGGCCGAGAAGACCAAGAGGTGATATATTAAAGGAGGCAAGAGGAATGGGTTAGTGAGGCCACTTTTGGACCTTAGCTCCTAAGTTCTTTTTAATCATAGAATTTATTTTACTTGTATTTCCAATTTTACCCTTGTATTTTGGGGTGTTTAGGACTTAGAATCAATTTTCCCTTGTATTTCCCTTTTTACCCTTGTATTATGGGGTGCTCTAAATGATTAGGGTTTTTAATTTTGGGCTAGAGTGTTAACTAGAAGGGTGACACATTTTTTTGGTGTTCATTGGATCTATTTTTGGTGTTAGAAAGGCTTAGGCCCAAGTGGAGGGCAAAGTTTGCATGGTCTTATCATGCACCTAGATATAGCCAATCTAAACCCAAAGATTCCATCCTTGGCCACCAAGTTGCATCTAGGGTTCATTTGCATTTCATTTGGAATGCATTTGCCTACTCCAAATGCAACCCTAGATGCCTCCCCTCCTATAAATACCCAACACCCCACACCTTGTAAATACTTTGGATATTGAATATAAAGAGAGCCTTTAGTGCCTTTATATCTTTCCTTAGTCACCCTTGGCTATTTTCGGCCAAACCCTACCATCTCCACCTTGAGAGAAACAACCCTAGAAGTGGCCTTCATCATCATGAAGTGAGCCAACCCTAGAGTACCATTCTCAAGCATTTCCTCAAACACCTTCTACCCAACCTTCATTTTCGTCCATTCCATCATCATCCACCCTAAAACCTTGGTCCACCTTTGAAGAACTTGATCCTTGGAGAAGGCGTCCTTCTTCTTGCTCATCATCTCAAGTTCATGCAAGTAAGGATGCCATCAAGTGGTATCTAGAGCCTTGGTTCTTCAAGGGTAACAATCTCTTTATCTCTAAAAATATTCGGTCATGTCATGTCTTCCTTACATGTCTCCTAAGTGTGCCTAAATGAATCATCTTAATTGCCATATTTTGATGATCCATAAGTCTCTTCTCATGTGTTGATTCATACCATATGTTCTTTGTGAATCATCTTGGCATTTTAGGCTTTCTTATTTAGGTTCTTGCTTTTTTCTTTAAATTTTTGAGTTGCTGGAAATTTTGGGCTACATGTTATACATTAATGTTTTTATTTTTTTAATCCATCCGGTTTTGTCATAAGCTTGTCTCTTTGAACTACCTTGAAAGAAATTCCAAGTTTTTTATGCTTAGCCTTTGAAATGAACAAAAAATGACATGCATGCCACTTGTTTGATAAAATGGCCGTGAGTCCTTGATGTGCTTTAGAGAGTCAATCATGCATGCTAATTAGTTCTAGCATGTTCTACATCACTTAAAATATCATGTGTGATTAATTCCTTTACACATACTTACTTCAAATTTTCGGCCAATTTTTTGTGTATTCCTTGGTGAACTTGTATGCCTACATGATGTTTGATAATTTGAGTGTGAAATTGATTTCAATATGCCTATCTTTGCTGCTAGACGTGGGCTATTAAAAACTTAAGAAAAACACTCAAATTTTGTCTCATTGAGCTAGTGTAAGTTGCTAAAAGAATACTCCAAAAAGTTGCTAACAAAACCACCAAAAACAAGTGTAAAACCCAAGCAAAGGAATAGTATAAAATTCAAAAGAAAAAAGAGAAAAGTGGCTGGACTTTGAACAAAAAAAAAAGCCAAAACTTGGACAAGCCCAAAAAGAACAAAGAAACCAAAAATAAGAAAAAGGGAACCTTTGCTAGACTTGTGGAGTTTTGGACCAACTTTCATACCATAGCACTTGGAGTTAATTCTTGGACCATTGGACAATACTTAATGGCCGAATGAGACAATAAATCAAACATGTTAAGTGCATAATTTTTCTTTTAAGCCTACTTGCTAAATTCTATTCTAGTGCCATTCTAGGAATTACTCTTTTGTGTGCTTTCCTTTTATGAATGTGCCTTAATTTCAGTTTTTCAGTCTTTCTTCTACTCTTAAGTTTGTCTCATAAATTCCATGTGAGTTTAGCCTTTTCTTAATTGTGCCTTTTTAGTTTTTCTTTCTTGGCCTCTTGTACTCTTGGGTTGTGTTTTCTTCTTGATCTAGGTGGGGAAAACTTCTAAAACACTACACACTTTCTTGGTGGATTGAGTGGAGGGGTTGTTCGATTGGAGTTCAAGGAACTTTGGAGGATCACACCAATTCAAAGAGTGCAAACACCATTTCAAGACTAACATTGGGTGTTCATTGTGAAGGGGTGGAGAATTGAAGACTTGGAGACTTCCTTTTTTTTTTCTTCTACTTATTTCTTTCTTGTTAAATTTCGGCCTCTTGTGTTTTTGGCCTTGGTTTCATTCATTTTTGGTTTGTAATTGGCCATTTTTAAACCTTTTTCAATTTGGTGGTAGTTTCGTGTAGTTTGAAGGTGATTTGAAAACCTTCACCTAGGAAACCGACTAGCATATATATGCTTTAAGTGCTTTCCTTTGCATGCTTTAAAGCTTTGGTAGTATATTTGCCTAGGACTTTACATTGTTTATTTGTTTCGTTTAGAAGGCTTCATTTGCCTACTAGGGGGGCGTGCACATCACACACCTTAGTATTGTGAAAAAAAAATTTGTGAGAAAAGTGTGAAAAGGCTTAGTGATTTTTACTTGAAAAGGCTTGGTTTTTAAGTGATTCTTAGTAGTCCACCTCCCTTGATAGTTCACTTTGTACACTTAGGCCTTTTCATACCTATTTTGCACCTTGAAAATCCTTTTTTTTTGTGAAAACCCTTTTATCACTCACTCTTTGTGAAAAATTTTTCAAACCTTTTTGAAAACACTTTGTGAAAACCTTTTTGGATCAAAGATGAGTGATCATTCTAGTGTCCATGGTCATAACTCTTGTAGTACTAGGTCTAGTGTTAGGGAAGAAATTAGGCAACTCAAAGAGTACCTAAGAAAAAAAAGAAGCGGAAAATATAAAAAGAGAGGAAGAATTGAGAAGAAAAGAAAAAGAGTTTGAAAAAAATAATGAGGAAATAAAACAACTACTTGCAAAATTAGTTGAGAGGAGAGAAACTAGTGGATCCCAACCTAGGATTGTTCCAACTAGATCTCAAAAAGGCAAAGAAGTTAGAGTTCCTAGGAGTATGCATGAGCAAGAAAATACAACTGTCGCCACCGGCCCGAACGGGCCTCGGCGGTCGCGAAGACGGTCGAGCTCGCTTTTATTTTAGTTTTGAAAATGTATTGGATTACTAGAAAGACTTGTTCTCAAACTGAGACCTTGTCGATCTTATCCAATTTATTTATTAAAAGTCTCACCAATCCATATTAATCCCAAGCGGGACCCTCTATGGATTAGTGGTTTTCGCAAAAGGAGGGTTCGTGGAGTCGCCACCAATGTTTTACTCAAAACATTGGAAAAAGGGGTAAGGCAATTGATTTTATAAATCAACTTTGGCCATTACAACCAGAGTTGGGTAAGGGAGTCGGTTACGCGTGGGGAAGGTGTTAGCACCCCACAGCGCCCCTTTCGGGTTCCCTATGACAGATTATTTCTAAAATGATAGCGTAAAATTACTAAATTACCCCTATTTATTATAAGCGATTATAAATTAACTATCTACATGGTGATAGTTTAAATATGCACACAGAAAGCAGTAAAAGGAAGGATTTAAGAAGAAACCTCTTGAAGCGTGCTTTTATATATTGAGTAAGACTGGGAAGCTTTTTGGCGTTCCCTCGCTCTACAAGCTCGCTCGCTCCTTCCTAAAAACTTTTGACTATGGAAATCCGGAGGATTTCCCTTCGACTAGGTTCGAATCTCCAAGCTAAGTGCTCGGAATTCCGGAACTTCGTCGGATCGACTCCCAGAGAGATTCCTAGGGCAGAACACTGCTCAAAAACCCCAGAATACTCAAGGAGGGAGTCAAAACTGAGTGTGAAAGTGTGAAATGACGTCCAATTGACGTCATATTTATAGGGAACAGGCCTAATACGGGCTACGGAATCAATACGGCCGTATTGAAATTTTTGAACTTCAATACGGCCGTATTGAGTTCAATACGGCCGTATTGAAATTCAGAAATTTCAATACGGCCGTATTGAGTTCACTGCGGCTGTATTGAAGATTCAATACGGCCGTATTGATTTCAGTACGGCCGTATTGAAGTTTCAGAAACTTCAATACGGCCGTATTGAGTTCACTGCGGCCGTATTGAAGCTTCAATACGGCCGTATTAAGTTCAGTACGGCCGTATTGGGCTTCATTCCCTCCACTTCCTTATTTTAAGCTATTCTAAGACCTCTAGACCTACAGAGAACCCTCCTAGGGCCTTCCAGGAGTCCTTCTGGATGATCTTCCTTCAGTCTTCGAGAGTCTTCAAGCTTTATTTCCGACCCGGACAATTTTAGGGGTCTACAGCTGCCCCCCCTTTACTTAGTCAAACGGTCTTTTGGTGTACCGGCTGACAAGTAAAGGAGTTGACCCAATTGTCCGGGTGATACACCAACCTTCTGACTTGTAGTGTCTTCCGGTGGAAAATTGTTGAGTAGCCTCTCCAGGTGGGTGCATACCTCGGCGCTTCTGACATCCTCGGTAGCTGAGTTTACCCTTTCCAGGGTCAACTTCACTCGACGCCCGAGCCGGAAGTTGAACACCGACGTGCCTCTGGCGACGTTGGTGATTGAGTACCGTCTCTCCAGACCTAGCCTCACTCGACGCCCGAGCCTCACTCGACGCCCGAGCCGGAAGCTAGACACCAATGTGTTAACATCACACTGATGATTAAGTATTGCCTCTCCAGGCCCAACCTCACTCGCCGCCCGAGCCGGAAGTTGGACACCAACGCACCTCTGATGACGCTGATGGTTGAGTACCGTCTCTCCAGACCTAGCCTCACTCGACGCCCGAGCCGGAAGCTAGACACCAATGTGTTAACATCACACTGATGATTAAGTTTTGCCTCTCCAGGCCCAACCTCACTCGCCGCCCGAGCCGGAAGTTGGACACCAACGCACCTCTGATGACGCTGATGGTTGAGTACCGTCTCTCCAGACCTAGCCTCACTCGACGCCCGAGCCGGAAGCTAGACACCAGTGTTTTAACATCACTGATGATTGAGTACCGCCTCTCCAGGCTCTGCCACTTAACATTTGGCAGTTGAGTTTGCCCTCTCCAGGGTCTGCGTCTTAACATCGGCAGGTGGGTTTGCCCTCTCCAGGGACTGCGTCCGTGTCTTCTGATCACTTCGGCAATGCGAGTTTAACCTCTCCAGGGATTTGAGATGATATTTGTCTCCACAGTCCACTATGCTGCTTCGACAGTTTTTTCTGATTTTGTGCCGCTGAGGGCTGGATAACGCAGGGATCCGTCTAGGGGATGTGCAGTCATTCATAGGTTCCTGTGCCCCAACTTGCATTGCATTGTTGGTACCCATGGGGAATTTCTGAATCCTTGGGGTGTGGACACAGATGCTCTCTCTTTGAGTTGAGCGATGCCTTATGTTTGGCTGACGTCCTTTGACGTTGGTGGAGTATCCCGGTTGTCCTTATTCGGGTGACTCTTTTTGATTTTCTGATTTTTACTGCCTCTGTGTAGGCTGTTATCCGCTGGGGATTCTGGATGTTGATTTTGTCTCCACAGTCCACGATGCTGCTTCGACGATTATTTTTGATTTTTATGCCACTGAGGGCTGGATAACGCAGGGATCCGTCTAGGGGATGTGCAGTTACTCATAGGTTCTTGTGTCCCAACTTTCCATTGAGTAGTTGGCGCCCATTGAGGAATTTCTGTTTCCTTGGGGTGTAGACACGAAGATGCTCTTTCTGAGATGAGCAGTGCCTTATGATTGGCTGACGTCCTTTGGACGTTGGTGGAGTATCCCGGTTATCCTTATTCGGGTATCTCTTTTGGGTTTTCTGATTTTTGTCGCCTCTGTGTAGGCTATTGTCCGCTGGGGGATTTTGTCATTCATTTTGATTAGCCTCTTCTGTTAGGCGTATCATCTTGACGCTTGATGTTTGGCTAAGAGCCAGATTCCACTTGGGGAATTATTATTGATCTTTTCGATTTTCTCTTTTTGAAGAAGTGCCTCTAAGTAGGCGAATTATCTTGATGTTCAGTGTTTGGCTGAGTGCCGCATTCCGCTTGGGGAATATTTATTGAAATTTTTGATCTTTTGCTTTTTGTAGGAATGCCTCTTGAGTAGGCGACTGGGGATTTGGGGATCTTACGTACCCCAGAGTATTTTTAGGAAGCCTATACAGGCTTAGCCTCGCTCAGCGCTTTGAGTCGGAGAGCTATCTTCCACTGAGGAAGTGTTAAGTCCTTTGACTTGTATATACTGTTTGGATGATCGCACTTCCATTGGGGATTGCGTCGATTTTGCTTTGATAGCTCTCGCTGGGGATTTTTCCGTGAGCTTGAGCTGAGGTTCCCTCTGGGGAGTATTATTTCTGCGAGCCTCTCCAGGCTCAGTTATTCTGCATACTGTGGAGGATGTGGAGTATTATTTTGGTAAGCCTCTCCAGGCTTAGTTATTCGGTACAAATTGTTTGTTGGATTTTCTATATCCTTGCCTTTTTTATTTTCGGCTTTTTCTGTATTTTGCCTTTTCTTCTGATTTGGCTTTTTCTGTATTTTGCCTTTTTTATGTTTTTGGCTTTTGCTGTACAGAAATTAAAAGTGCTAAAGAAATTAAATTCAGTTATTATGAGAGAGTATTATTTCGGCGAGCCTCTCTAGGCTCAGTTATTTTGTAGGAGTATTATTTCGGCAAGCCTCTCCAGGCTCAATTATTCTGTATGACGAGGGAGTATTATTTCGGCGAGCCTCTCCAGGCTCAGTTATTCTGAGAGTATTCTTTCGGCAAGCCTCTCCAGGCTCAGTTATTCTGAAAGAGTATTATTTCGACAAGCCTCTCCAGGCTCAGTTATTCTGTGGGAGTATTGTTTCGGCAAGCCTCTCCAGGCTCAGTTATTCTGAGAGTATTCTTTCGGCAAGCCTCTCCAGGCTCAGTTATTCTGAGAGTATTTTTTTTCGGCAAGCCTCTCCAGGCTCAGTTATTCTGTATGACGCTGTTGATTTTCTGAATCTTTGCATTTTGTTTGCTGCTGTCATACACAAGCAATTTTTCTATTTTTTCTATTTTATGCAATTGCCTCATGATGAGGTCTTTGAATGTGCAATTAATTGTGCGCGATGCACAAAATGCAAGTTTAATTTATTTTATTTTTTGGAAAAAATGAATGGCTTCCCCTATCCTCTTCTTCTTGGAGGAATTTTGTCATTGATGTGAGGGAGGATTTCTGTTATTGCCAATACGGCCGTTATTCATTTCAGTATGCCCGTATTGAATTGAAAATTTGTTCATAACCCTAATTTTGGTACGGGCATACTGAACACGATACGGGCGTATTGTTTTTCTGAAGTTTATATATTTTTTGTTTTTTCAATAAACAGAGAATAAGTGATCTTCCAGTACACCTATCATCTGTATGCATGTATGCAGTATGATGCACCTAATTCTATTTGATTCTTTTTTCAAAAGAATTAACCGATGCGTTTTTGTGTTTGGATTTTGCCATTCCTCCAGACGGACTGTGCTCTGCCGATTTCTGTTACCGAGGAATGATGCATATTTGATTTTGGTGTCATCAACCAAATGATTCTTCCCTTTCTTTAGAAGATGTGTCAACCCTCCTATTGACCACTATATCTCCATGTTTCCACTAGATTATTCAAAAATCGTTGGGACAAGAGAGAAAAGAAGGAAAGGATATATATTTTCAAAAGTTTGTGTTTTAGAGGGGATTATTTTATTTTTGAAAAATGGATTTTGTAAGAATGGCTGGCCATTGGTAGGCTTATTGTGTTTAGGTTTGTTCGATTAAACACTTATGAGGTTAAGCACATCTTTGTTATTAATGATTGTGCTTTGACAACTTGGATAGCTTTTCTTGAGCCCCTTGTTGAATTCAATTGATGGTACCATCATGGATTTATTTTGTTTTTCTTTTTTTGACGGCCCTAACTTTTGCCTAGGTCACCCTTTTGTGGGATTCCTAGCGGGTCTTTTGCTCTTATTTTTGCGCAGTCCCCTTTTTGGGTTTCCTGCCGAGCTTATTATCTTTAGGATTTCTTTTATCCATGATGGCACTTATTGATGCCAAGAAAAGGTGCTCCAAGCTGTCATGCACACTTCCACATAAAAATGATGCGGGTTTATTGATTATTAAGACGATTTTAACCTCACTTATGTTTATTCAAACAGGGTTAAATGACGTGGTTTAGAATTTTATTGCAAGCAAGAAAAGAAGCAATAAAGAATTAATGAAGAATGATTTTATTATAATCATGATGGAAACATGTGCCCTATCGAGGCTCGGGGGTCGGGCTGTCCCCGAGGAGTGATCTCTAATAGTCACTGAATTTACACATCCCTATTAGAAGGAAAAGGACACTTGATGACGACAGCTGGCCTTGACGTTTGTGAACCAGCCTTCCTAAAGATCTGGCTTAAAGAACGTCGAGAAGGATCTTGATTCCTCTTCGTTCTTTGATCTTTAATAGGGTTGTATCCTAACCCTTGTTTCCCCGGATTGTCCTTGATAATGGGTAGCTCCGGGATTCCTTGGGAGTACTTGCCTAATCCTTGTCCTGGCAAGTATCCGTTCTTTGTGAGCATATGAGCTACCTTCTTCATTTCTCGGGGAAACGTTTCAACATTGGCAATTTCCAATGCTTGGAAGGCGGTTTCCAAAGCTTCCTCTGCTGCATCCACATAAGGTATGTTGGATGGCTTGCTGATGAGTATGTCATCTTCAGCTTGTACAGTCACCAGTTTGTCACCCACTATGAACTTGACTTTCTGGTGGAGCGTAGAAGGAATAGCTTTTGCATCATGAATCCAAGGTCGGCCAAGGAGACAACTGTATGTTGGAGTAATGTCCATCACTTGAAATTCGACGTTGAAGATAGTGGGTCCAATTTGGATTGGAAGATTGATCTCTCCCACCACTTCTCTTTTAGATCCATCGAAGGCTCGAACGATCATGTTGCTCGGGCGCATTTGGATTCCCTTGATTGCCACTTGCTCGAGCGCTCTTTTTGGCATTACGTTCAAGGAAGATCCATTATCTACCAAGACTTTAGCGATGTGATACTCCTTGCACTTTATAGAGATGTGCAAGGGCTTGTTTGTGGTTTGATCTCTCGGCGGGGGTTTCTTCATCGATGAAGGTGAGGTGATCATTAGCCTTGATGTGACTAACAATCACCTCAAACTCATCTTGGGAGATAGTGTGCGACACGTATGCCTCGTTCAAGACTTTCAACAGAGCTTGCCGATGCGGTTCGGAGCATAGGATCAACGACAACAGAGTAATCTTTGCTGGCGTCTTATGAAGTTGATCCATGATGGAGTACTCGCTCTGTCGGATATATTTTAACAGCTTGTCTGTCTCCTCCTCGGATTCCTTATTTTCCTCGGTTTTTTCTTCTTTTTCTTTCCCTTTATTCTTGGGAGCTTTGTCATGAAGATCTTCGGGAGTGTAGATCCTGCCACTCCTAGTCATGCCCCCAAGTCCAGCGATGTTGGAGATATCGCTGTCGGCAGAAGAGTGGATGTCGTATATCCACGGCACAGCCTTATTTGATTTGTAAGGGAAAGGCCTTGGAACTGTGATCCTTAATGGTGTCGGACCTTCCCCTTTATTCGTCTTGATTACCAACAACGGAGTTGATGTGCGCTCGCTTGGCGCGGTTGTTGGCTTACACTTAATAACAAATGGCGTGCGATCCATCTTGAACATACGCATCGATTATTTCTTTCTTTTTATTAATCTTTATTATTAATTACTAGGAGGGATGTATGAATGACTCCTAGATCCCTCCATGATCTATATGCATGATATGAGATGATGGCGATGAATATGCATGCATTGTGTTTATTGAACTAAGCATTATCATGTTTTCGGGATGTCCCTAAGATGATGCATGATATTGCTTGGTTTGGATAAATAACCCTTTTTTCTTTTTTTGGGTATTTTTATTTATTATATTTTTTGTATTTTTGGGTGAAAAGGGAAACTACCTATATGAATGTAATGAAGGTAGATGTTAACACCGTATAATGGAAGATTCTTATTCCTATTTATTCTTATTTTTAAAAGAATAGGAATGTTGTATGTTTAAAGAAATGCAATGTATGCTCAAACAATTTCACATAAACAATGCACAAACAATTCACTCATCCACGAACAGTCACGAGCGAATCACGAGGTAGGGGTCTCCTACAGAAAAGTGCATATTCAAGGAGGATCTAACTGTTCTCACTTGGTCAAAGGCCCCCAAGGTGCCCCCATTATAGGGACCCAATTCCTCTTATCGTAGGTCGATGGAAAGCTCCAACGCACCGTCGGACTCAAGTTCATGGTTATCACCTTGAGTGATGTTTTCCGACAACGGTCTCGTAGGCTCCTATAGACCCATTCAACCGGCCGTACTAACATCCACTCCCTATGGATTACCACTCATGCCCCCGGGTATAGAGGGAACTGTTGTGTGCAAAGGTTTGTGTGCAATTTTTATTTCAAACAATTGCGGAAATTTAAACAAACAACAGTTATTTAAAGCCAAATATATAAAGCATGTTATCATACAAGCAAGGGGTAATGAAGTAATTTTAACTATTATTTGTTAAAAATAATCTGTCACTAAATGGGACTGACTCTCGAAGCTTCCCCAGTGGAGTCGCCATCTGTCGCCACCGGCCCGAACGGGCCTCGGCGGTCGCGAAGACGGTCGAGCTCGCTTTTATTTTAGTTTTGAAAATGTATTGGATTACTAGAAAGACTTGTTCTCAAACTGAGACCTTGTCGATCTTATCCAATTTATTTATTAAAAGTCTCACCAATCCATATTAATCCCAAGCGGGACCCTCTATGGATTAGTGGTTTTCGCAAAAGGAGGGTTCGTGGAGTCGCCACCAATGTTTTACTCAAAACATTGGAAAAAGGGGTAAGGCAATTGATTTTATAAATCAACTTTGGCCATTACAACCAGAGTTGGGTAAGGGAGTCGGTTACGCGTGGGGAAGGTGTTAGCACCCCACAGCGCCCCTTTCGGGTTCCCTATGACAGATTATTTCTAAAATGATAGCGTAAAATTACTAAATTACCCCTATTTATTATAAGCGATTATAAATTAACTATCTACATGGTGATAGTTTAAATATGCACACAGAAAGCAGTAAAAGGAAGGATTTAAGAAGAAACCTCTTGAAGCGTGCTTTTATATATTGAGTAAGACTGGGAAGCTTTTTGGCGTTCCCTCGCTCTACAAGCTCGCTCGCTCCTTCCTAAAAACTTTTGACTATGGAAATCCGGAGGATTTCCCTTCGACTAGGTTCGAATCTCCAAGCTAAGTGCTCGAAATTCTGGAACTTCGTCGGATCGACTCCCAGAGAGATTCCTAGGGCAGAACACTGCTCAAAAACCCCAGAATACTCAAGGAGGGAGTCAAAACTGAGTGTGAAAGTGTGAAATGACGTCCAATTGACGTCATATTTATAGGGAACAGGCCCAATACGGGCTACGGAATCAATACGGCCGTATTGAAATTTTTGAACTTCAATACGGCCGTATTGAGTTCAATACGGCCGTATTGAAATTCAGAAATTTCAATACGGCCGTATTGAGTTCACTGCGGCTGTATTGAAGATTCAATACGGCCGTATTGATTTCAGTACGGCCGTATTGAAGTTTCAGAAACTTCAATACGGCCGTATTGAGTTCACTGCGGCCGTATTGAAGCTTCAATACGGCCGTATTAAGTTCAGTACGGCCGTATTGGGCTTCATTCCCTCCACTTCCTTATTTTAAGCTATTCTAAGACCTCTAGACCTACAGAGAACCCTCCTAGGGCCTTCCAGGAGTCCTTCTGGCTGATCTTCCTTCAGTCTTCGAGAGTCTTCAAGCTTTATTTCCGACCCGGACAATTTTAGGGGTCTACAACAACAAGAGAGGAGGAACTTAGAAGGAAAGAAAAAGAAAAGAAAATAGAAAAGAAAGAAAAAATAAAGGAAAGTATAGAGAAAGTTAAAGAGTGGCTAGAAAATGAAAAACAACAACCAACACTCTTAGAGAAGAGTAAGGAGGATAATGTTTCTTCCAAAGGGCTTATGCTTGAAGAGAGTCACTTTCCCATTGAAAATGATTTTAAAAAGACTTTCTTCATTCATCAAGACCTTAACTCTTTCTCTCACGTTGCCACTAGTCATGAAGTGGAGATTCAAAAACAAATCCTTTTTAAAGAAAAAGAATCTCAACTTCAAGATTTAGTGAAGAAGAAGTGGACTTCACTTAGTCCCTCTTCTTGTGCTACTTCCTTGGTGGTGCCCAAGGAAGATAAGCCTTCTTTCTTTAAGACTCTTTCTACTTTAGTTTTCTTCATAAAGCACCCAACTTTTGGTTTGTATGGTTTGTTGAATACATCTCATGGTGTTGTATCTTCTATTTTTGATCTTGAAGGAAGTTCAAACTTATTTGAACTTAACTTGAATACTTTCCTACAAGACAAACTTAGATTATATGAGTTTCCTAGACTCCTCTTAACACCTTTTTCTCATATGTATCTAACAAATTATGCAATACAAAGTTGTTTAGGTAATTTTTTAGTTAAGTTTTCTTTATTTTCCAATACATACCTAGGTCATTACATTGGGCACTTCCAACAAGATATTTTTGTTTTTAGGACTAATACATTAGTGTGCTATAGTTTTAGTCTTTTTACCTTTTTAGGTTTTAGTTATACACCTAGACTTCACCGTGGGGAGGATCCTATCCTTAACATTAGAAAGTCTAGTCCTCTTAATTTAGACAATCTTTTTAGCATTTTTAGTAGCACTCCTCTTAGGATACACTTTCCATTTCTATCATATACTATTACCTCTAATGCTTATTTTTATGTTTTTGTTGGTCATGATGCCCACCATGAGGAACCTCTTGATTTGAGGTCAAATCCTTTTCAAGAGGGAGGGAATGATGGAATAACACTAAGGCCGAGAAGACCAAGAGGTGATATATTAAAAGAGGCAAGAGGAATGGGTTAGTGAGGCCACTTTTGGACCTTAGCTCCTAAGTTCTTTTTAATCATAGAATTTATTTTACTTGTATTTCCAATTTTACCCTTGTATTTTGGGGTGTTTAGGACTTAGAATTTATTTTCCCTTGTATTTCCCTTTTTACCCTTGTATTATGGGGTGCTCTAGATGATTAGGGTTTTTAATTTTGGGCTAGGGTGTTAACTAGAAGGGTGACACATTTTTTTGGTGTTCATTGGATCTATTTTTGGTGTTAGAAAGGCTTAGGCCCAAGTGGAGGGCAAAGTTTGCATGGTCTTATCATGCACCTAGATATAGCCAATCTAAACCCAAAGATTCCATCCTTGGCCACCAAGTTGCATCTAGGGTTCATTTGCATTTCATTTGGAATGCATTTGCCTACTCCAAATGCAACCCTAGATGCCTCCCCTCCTATAAATACCCAACACCCCACACCTTGTAAATACTTTGGATATTGAATATAAAGAGAGCCTTTAGTGCCTTTATATCTTTCCTTAGTCACCCTTGGCTATTTTCGGCCAAACCCTACCATCTCCACCTTGAGAGAAACAACCCTAGAAGTGGCCTTCATCATCATGAAGTGAGCCAACCCTAGAGTACCATTCTCAAGCATTTCCTCAAACACCTTCTACCCAACCTTCATTTTCGTCCATTCCATCATCATCCACCCTAAAACCTTGGTCCACCTTTGAAGAACTTGATCCTTGGAGAAGGCGTCCTTCTCCTTGCTCATCATCTCAAGTTCATGCAAGTAAGGATGCCATCACTATGTGGATGACATTGTTTTTGGATCTACTAATATCTCTCTATGCAAAGAATTTGCTAAAACCATGCAAGGGGAATTTGAAATGTCAATGATGGGAGAGCTTACATTCTTCTTAGGGTTGCAAATCAAAAAAATGAGTGATAGAATCTTTATAACTCAAAGCAAGTATTGCAATGAACTGTTGAAGAAGTTTGGTATGGAAGGGTGCAAGGAGGCTACAACGCCAATATCAAACACATGCAATCTTGACTTGGATGAGAAAGGGATAGCTGTTGACAACTCAAAAGATAGTGGTATCATTGGATCACTTTTATATTTGACTACTAGTAGGCCTGACATAATGTTTGTTGTGTGCTTGTGTGCAAGATTTCAGACAAATCCAAAAGAATCTCACATGAAATCTGTAAAGAAGATTCTTAAATATCTAAAAGGAACAAATAATGTAGGTTTATGGTATCCAAAAGGAGTCTCACTAAGTTTGATAGGTTACTCAAATTTAGACTATGCTGGGTGTAGACTTGATAGGAAAAGCACAAGTGGTACTTGTCACCTACTTGGAAGTGCACTAGTGATATGATTCCTAATTGCACCAGAGTTGAAAAAGGATCTTTTGGATTCAAAATCTTAGACTTAATTTCTGGAATGTAGGGAAGGATCTTTTGGGTTAAAATCTTGGACTTAATTTCTGGAATGTGGGTAAGGAAATTAGATGCAAGAAATGGAGGGAAGGAAACGGTAAAGGAATGGAGGAAGAATCACTCTTCCAAGGAAGGCTTCACACAAAGAATTGTGGATGATCCTTTGATATGCCCAAATTCTTGAATCACTCAAGAACAATTGGAGAATCACTCTCAGTTAATAAAACTCAAATTCTGATCTGTTCTTATTCATCCCAATGGGCAGCTTATATAGCTTACAACCAAGACCTTTCACTTACATTAGTGGGCAATTAATGAACTCCATTAGTGGGCAATTAATGAACTCCACTAAGCCTAACAATTATGACCACTAATGCAAAACAAACACATGCTAAATTCGTGCACCCTTTGGTATGCCTCATGGCTGATTCATCCCAAAGGTTTTGGACCTTATTTAACTAAAAACAACTTGCCTAATAACTAGCCCAATAAGTGGTGCAGCCCAAACAAGAGTTGGCAGCCACTTTAACAAGAGTTTTAGGCCTTTATTTACTAATTACAAGTACTAAAAAAACACCCACTAAGAAAATGGCGTAATTAGTCTTCATAATCCTTGATACAATTCACCATCTTGGCCTTGTCTTCATCATTGGGCATTTCTTCAAGAATAAGGGCCGCAACTTGTTGCAAAGCATCCTTGGCCCTTTTAGTCCTTGCCCTAGTCATTGGTCCTCCAAGTCCTTTGAGTGCTCCTAAATCCTTGCCCATGTCCTCATCATTCCCTCCCTCTTGAGAAGAATTTGTCCTCAAATCAAAGTCTCCATCATCTACATCAAAGAGAGATAAATCAGAAACATTGAAAGTGGAACTAACATTGTACTCACCGGGCAATTCAATCTTGTAAGCATTGTCATTTATTCTTTCTAGTACTTGAAATGGACCATCCCCTCTTGGCAAAAGCTTTGATTTCCTTTGTTCCGGAAATCTTTCCTTCCTCATGTGTACCCAAACCCAATCACCAGGTTGGAACACAACTTTCTTTCGCCCTTTGTTAGCATGTTTCGCGTAGCTCTCATTTTTCTTCTCAATTTGAGCCTTCACACGTTCGTGTAACTTCTTCACATAGTCCGCTTTGGCCTGCCCTTCTTTATGCTTAAAAACAGAAATGTTAGGCATAGGCAATAAATCAAGAGGAGTCAAAGGGTTAAAACCATACACAACCTCAAAAGGTGAACAATTTGTTGTGCTATGGACAGCCCTATTATATGCAAATTCAACATGAGGCAAACTTGCTTCCCAGGACTTAATATTCTTTTTTAAAACAGTCCTAAGCAAGGTCCCCAAAGTTCTATTGACTACCTCAGTTTGTCCATCGGTTTGTGGGTGACAAGTTGTTGAAAATAATAATTTAGTACCTAACTTGCCCCACAAAGTCCTCCAAAAATGACTAAGGAATTTAGCATCCCTATCACTTACAATACTCCTTGGCACACCATGAAGCCTCACAACTTCTTTGAAAAACAAATCAGCCACATGACACGCATCATCTACCTTTTTGCAAGGTATGAAATGTGCCATTTTTGAAAACCTGTCAACAACCACAAAAATAGAATCTTTGACATTCTTTGTTCTAGGCAGTCCCAAAAACAAAGTCCATAGATATGTCAATCCAAGGATATTCAGGAGTAGGCAAAGGAGTATACAATCCATGTGGCAATGATTTAGATTTAGCCATTTTGCACACAACACAATGTTCACAAAATTTTTGCACATCACGTTTCATATGAGGCCAAAAGAAATGTTCTTGTAAAATTTCCAAAGTCTTTTTAATCCCAAAGTGCCCCATCAAACCACCACCATGTGATTCACTAACAAGCAATTCTCTAATGGAACATGTAGGCACACACAATTTGTTTTCTTTAAATAAAAACCCATTGTGCTTAAAATACCCATATTGAGATAGTTTCTCACATGCAGCATATATTTCACCAAAAGTTTCATCAGAAGCATACATTTCTTTCAAAGATTCAAATCCAAGCAATTTAGTTTCAAGAGTGGAAAGCAATATATGTCTCCTTGATAAAGCATCAGCCACAATGTTCCCTTTTCCCCTTTTATGTTTTATGACATAGGGAAATTGTTCCAAAAACTCCACCCACTTGGCATGCCTCTTGTTAAGCTTGCCTTGTCCCTTCAAATACCTTAGGGACTCATGGTCACTATGTATTACAAACTCTTTGGGAAAAAGGTAGTGTTGCCATGTTTTCAAAGCTCTTACCAAGGCATACAATTCCTTATCATAAGTGGAAAAATTAAGGGCAGCTCCACTTAACTTCTCACTAAAATAAGCAATTGGATGTCCTTCTTGTAACAACACAGCCCCAATCCCAACATTGGAAGCATCACATTCAATTTCAAAAGATTTAGCAAAGTTTGGTAAGGCAAGAATGGGAGCATTGGTTAGCCTTTGCTTAAGAGCAACAAAGGCTTCCTCTTGTTTCCCTCCCCACTTAAAAACCACATGTTTCTTTACTACTTCATTAAGAGGTGCTGCCAAGGTGCTAAAGTCCTTAACAAACCTCCTATAAAAACTTGCCAAACCATGGAAACTTCTCACTTCACTCACGGATTTAGGTGTGGGCCATTCTTGGATGGCCTTAACCTTTTCCTCATCTACTTGTACTCCTTTAGAACTTACAACAAAACCAAGGAATACAACATGATCAGTACAAAACACACATTTTTCAAGATTGGCAAACAATTGTTCTTCCTTAAGCACCTTCAAAACAGATTTCAAATGTTCCACATACAATTCAAGAGAAGTGCTATAGACAAGAATATCATCAAAATATACCACAACAAATTTGCCAATAAATTCCCTCAAAACATGGTTCATCAATCTCATAAAAGTACTTGGTGCATTAGTTAAGCCAAAAGGCATAACCAACCACTCATACAAACCATATTTTGTTTTAAAAGCAGTTTTCCATTCATCACCCTCTCTAATTCTAATTTGATTATATCCACTTTTCAAATCAATTTTAGAGAAAATACTTGCACCATGCAATTCATCAAGCAAATCATCAAGTCTAGGAATTGGGTGCCTATATTTTATGGTGATGTTATTTAGAGCCCTACAATCAGAACACATTCTCCATGTCCCATCTTTTTTAGGGACCAAAATTACCGGAACAGCACAAGGACTCATGCTATCTCTTACCCATTGTCGCCACCGGCCCAAACGGGCCTCGGCGGTCGCGAAGACGGTCGAGCTCGCTTTTATTTTAGTTTGAAAATGTATTGGATTATTAGAACGACTTGTTCTCAAACTGAGACCTTGTCGATCTTATCCAATTTATTTATTAAATGTCTCACCAATCCATATTAATCCCAAGCGGGACCCTCCATGGATTAGTGGTTTTCGCAAAAGGAGGGTTCGTGGAGTCGCCACCAATGTTTTACTCAAAACATTGGAAAAAGGGATAAGGCAATTGATTTTATAAATCAACTTTGGCCATTACAACCAGAGTTGGGTAAGGGAGTCGGTTACGCGTGGGGAAGGTGTTAGCACCCCACAGCGCCCCTTTCGGGTTCCCTATGACAGATTATTTCTAAAATAACAGTGTAAAATTACTAAATTACCCCTATTTATTCTAAGCAATTATAAATTAACTATCTACATGATGACAGTTTAAATATGCACACAGAAAGCAGTAAAAGGAAGGACTTTAAGAAGAAACCTTTGAAGCGTGCTTTTATATATTTCGTAAAACTGGGAAGCTTTTTGGCGTTCCCTCGCTCTACAAGCCCGCTCGCTCCCTCCTATAAAATTTCGACTACGGAAATCCGGAGGATTTCCCTTCGACTAGGTTCGATCCTCAAGCAAAATGGCTCGGGGCTCAAGAACTTCGTCGGATCAACTCTCCGAGTGATTTCTAGGGCAGAACACTGCTCAAAAACCCCAGAATACTCAAGGAGAGGGTTGAAACTATGTTCAAAAGTGTGGAATGACGTCCAATTGACGTCATATTTATAGGGAATAGGCGCAATACGGTCTACAGAATCAATACGGCCGTATTGAAATTTTTGAACTTCAATACGGTCGTATTGAAGTTCAATACGGCCGTATTGAAATTCAGAAATTTCAATGCGCCCGTATTGAGTTCACTGCGGCTGTATTGAAGCTTCAATACGGCCGTATTGATTTCAGTACGGCCGTATTGAAGTTTCAGAAACTTCAATACGCCGTATTGAGTTCGCTGCGGCCGTGTTGAAGCTTCAATACGGCCGTATTAAGTGTAGTACGGCCGTATTGGGCTTCATTCCCTCCACTTCCTTATTTTAAGCTACTCTAAGACCTCTAAATCTACAGATAGCCATCCTATGGTCTTCTAGGAGTCCTTCTGGCTGACTTTTCCTTCGATCTTTGAGGGTCTTCGAGTTTTATTTCCGACCCGGACAATTTTAGGGGTCTACAGCTGCCCCCCTTTACTTAGTCGGACGGCCTTTTGGTGTACCGGCTGACAAGTAAAGGAGTTGACCCAATTGTCCGGGTGATGCGCCGACCTTCTGACTTGTAGCGTCTTCCGGTGGAAAATTGTCGAGTAGCCTCTCCAGGTTTTGCTTTGCTTGCTGCCCAAGCTGGAAGCTGTGAGTACCGCTTCTCCAGGCTTAGCTTCACTCTTTGTTCGAGCCGGAAGCTAAGTACCCTTGTGACAACGGTAACAGTGTGAGTTTCGCCTCTCCAGGCTTTGCTTTGCTTGCTGCCCAAGCTGGAAGCTGTGAGTACCGCCTCTCCAGGCTTAGCTTCACTCTTTGTTCGAGCCGGAAGCTAAGTACCCTTGTGACAACGGTAAGCAGTGAGTACCTCCTTTCCAGAGATAGCTTCGCTCATTGCTCGAGCCGGAAGCTGCATACCTCCGTGTTTGTGACGACGGGGTAGCGTGAATATCTCCTTTTCAGGGATTTGTGATGATTTTGTCTCCACAGTCCACGATGCTGCTTCGACGATTGTTTTTCGATTTTTGTGCCACTGAGGGCTGGATAACGCAGGGATCCGTCTAGGGGATGTGCAGTTACTCATAGGTTCTTGTGTCCCAACTTTCCATTGCGTAGTTGGTGCCCACTGGGGAATTTCTGATTCCTTTGGGGTGCAGACACAAAGATGCTCTTTCTGATGTGAGCGGTGCCTTATGATTGGCTGACGTCCTTTCGACGTTGGTGGAGTATCCCGGTTATCCTTGTTCGGGTAACTCTTTTTGATTTTCTGATTTTTTGCTGCCTCTGTGTAGGCTGTTATCCGCTTGGGATTCTGGATGTTGATTTTGTCTCCGCAGTCCACGATGCTGCTTCGACGATTGTTTTTGATTTTTGTGCCACTGAGGGCTGGATAATGCAGGGATCCGTCTAGGGGAAGTGCAGTCATTCACAGGTTCCTGTGCCCCAACTTGCATTGCATTGTTGGTACCCTTGGGGAATTTCTGACTCCTTGGGGTATAGACACAGATGCTCTTTCTCTCTGAGTTGAGCGATGCCTTATGTTTGGCTGACGTCCTTTGACGTTGGTGGAGTATCCCGGTTTATCCTTATTCGGGTATCTCTTTTTTTAATTTTTGGATTTTGTTGCCTCTGTGTAGGCTGTTATCCGCCAGGGGATTTTGTCATTGGTTGTGATTGGCCTCTTCTGTTAGGCAGATCATCTTGATGTTCAATGATAGGCTGAGAGCCGGATTCCGCTTGGGGAATGATTATTGATCTTTTCGATTTTTTTTTTCTTTTTTTTTTTTTGAAGGGGTGCCTCTTGAGTAGGCGACTGGGGATTTGAAGTTCAGTGTTCGGCTGAGTGCCAGATTCCGCTTGGGGAATACTTATTGATATTTTTTGATTTTTCTCTTTTTTGCAGGGACGCCTCTGAGTAGGCGATTGGGGAATGAGGGATCTTATGTATCCCAGAGTATTATTTAGGAAGCCTCTACAGGCTTAGCCTCACTCAACACTTGAGTTGGAGAGCTATCTTCACTGAGGAAGTTTAAGTCCTTTGACTTGGATATTCTGCTTGGGAGATCGTACTTCCATTGGGGATTTTGACGATCTTGCTTGATAGCTCTTGCTGGGGATTTTGAATCCAAGAGCGTGAGTTGAGGTTTTCTCTGGGGAGTATTATTTCTGCGAGCCTCTCCAGGCTCATTTATTCTGAGAGAGTATTATTTCTGCAAGCCTCTCCAGGCTTTAGTTATTCTGAGGAAGTATTATTTCTGCAAGCCTCTCCAGGCTCTAGTTATTCTGAGGAAGTATTATTTCTGCAAGCCTCTCCAGGCTCAATTATTCTGAAAGAGTATTATTTCAGCAAGCCTCTCCAGGCTCTAGTTATTCTGAGGAAGTATTATTTTTGCAAGCCTCTCCAGGCTCAATTATTCTGAAAGAGTATTATTTCAGCAAGCCTCTCCAGGCTCAGTTATTCTGCGGGAGTATTTTTTCAGCAAGCCTCTCCAGGCTCAGTTATTCTGAAGGAGTATTATTTCGGCAAGCCTCTCCAGGCTCAATTATTCTGTACAAACTGATGAGTATTGTTTCGGCATGCCTCTCCAGGCTCGGTTATTCTGTATGATGCTGTTGATTTTTGAATCTTTGCATTTTGCTTGCTGCTGTCATACACAAGCAATTTTCTATTTTTCTATTTTATGCGGTTGCCTCATGATAAGGTCTTTGAATGTGCAACTAATGTGTGTGTGATGCACAAATGCAATACAATTTTTTTTATTTTTTGTTCATTTATTTAGAAAAGTGAGTGGCTCTCCCTATCCTCTTCTTCTTGGAGGACTTTCTGTCATTGACGCGAGGGAGTATTTTTGTGAGCCTTTATGCAGGAGATTATGGATTTTACAGGAACCCCTCCAATTTTCTTTTATTGACCGATTATTAATGGAATTTCGTACAATTTTTATGAAAAACCAATTCAGAGGCATAATCACATGGCCAAGAAAGAAAAGAAACAAATGGATATTTTTATTGATATTCAAATGTTTATACAGAAAGATTTACAAAGGGATTTTCTGAAGAATGGCTGGCCAGGGTAGGCTGTACATTTTTGGCTTTTACATCTGTGATTGCTGCCCTTCCCGTTCCCTAGTTGCTTCGGGTGAGATGCCTGAGCCAGGAGTGTAGATGCTGCAAGACGCTTGCTTCGAGAAGATTATCACTTGAACCGCCCTTCGGTTTTCGATTCAAGTGATCGTTGCTTGCTTTACTTTTTGCATCTTATTCTTTTGCCCCTAATTTTTGCCTAGGACATGTCCTAGCGGGGATAATTTTGCCTTTGTTTTGCCTAGTACCCTTGTACTGGCGGGCTTTTCGTTTTGCCCTAACTTTTGCCTAGGATGCCCTTTTTTGGGTTTTCATCCTAGCGGGCTGATGCAAGCAATGTCTTCAAGCATAATACTTCTTTACCACGTCAGCGTTGACTGGGTATCGAAGTTCTTCTCCGTCCATGTCTGTGAGAATCAATGCTCCTCCGGAGAAGGCTCGCTTCACCACGTATGGTCCTTCGTAATTTGGGGCCCACTTTCCGATTTTGTCCTTTTGAGCCGGTAGCAATTTCTTCATCACCAGCTCTCCCTCATGGTAGATTCGAGGATGGACTTTCTTGTCAAAAGCCTTTTTGATCTTCCTTTGGTAGGCTTGACCATGGCATATGGCGTTCAGTCGTTTTTCTTCGATAAGGTTCAATTGGTTGTATCGACTTTGAACCCATTCTGCCTCGGAAAGTTTTGCTTCCATGATTACTCTCAGAGACGGTATCTCGACTTCAACCGGCAGAACTGCCTCCATTCCATAAACAAGGGAGAATGGAGTAGCTCCTGTGGATGTACGTACTGAAGTCCTATAACCATGGAGAGCGAAGGGTAGCATCTCATGCCAGTCTTTGAATGAGACAACCATCTTTTGTACTATCTTCTTGATATTCTTATTGGCTGCCTCGACTGCCCCATTCATCTTTGGTCGATATGGGGAAGAGTTGTGGTGCTGAATTTTGAACTCTTTGCACAGTTCTTCCACCATCTTATTGTTCAAATTGGATCCATTATCAGTGATGATTTTGTCGGGAATACCGTATCTGCATATGATATTCTTTCTGATGAAGGATGTTACCACCTTTCGGGTCACATGAGCATACGATGCCGCTTCTACCCATTTGGTGAAATAGTCAATGGCTACAAGGATGAACCTATGTCCATTGGATGCCTTTGGCTCGATGGGTCCAATAACATCCATGCCCCACATTGCGAATGGCCATGGTGAAGCCAACACATTGAGTGGCGTTGGTGGGACATGAATGTTGTCGGCGTATGCTTGACACTTGTGGCATTTCCGGACGTATTGGTAACAATCCCTTTCAATGGTCGACCAATAATATCCTGCTCTGAGGATTTTCTTAGCCATTGCAGGCCCGGGAATATGGGTACCGAAAACCCCCTCATGTATTTCTTTGATTACATTTTGAGCTTCGACTTGGTCTATGCACCTCAACAAGACCGAGTCATAATTCTTTTTGTAGAGGGTTTCTCCAATCAACAGAAATCCCATGGCCCTTCTTCGGATATGCTTTTTATCATTATCGCTGGCCATATCAGGATATTCCCCTTTTGACAGATATTGTTTGATGTCATGGAACCATGGATGATCGTCAACAGCTTCATCTATCAGTAGGCAGAACGCTTGCTTATCGTGCCGCCGGATATTAATGATGGGCATTTCATGCTCCTTATCCAAGGCGAACATCGATGATAGTGTAGCAAGGGCGTCAGCGAACTGATTTTCCTCCCTTGGGATATATTCAAAGACGACATCTTGAAAGAATTGTATCAGGTCTTTGATATGCTCAACATATGGTATCAGTTTAGGATTTCGGACTTCCCATTCACCTCGCAGTTGGTGGATGACTAAAGCCGAATCCCCAAATACTTTGAGCTTTAGGATACCATTGTTGATTGCTGCTTGGATTCCTAACGCGCAAGCCTCGTATTCGGCCATGTTATTTGTACAGTCGAAGTTGAGTCTTGCCGTTAAGGGGATATGCTTTCCTTGTGGGGAGATTAATACTGTTCCAATCCCCTGTCCAAGCATGTTGGAGGCTCCATCAAAGTACATGGTCCACGTATCATCCTTAGGATCTTCATGTTGTAAATGCATTATATCCTCATCGGGGAAATCATCCTGAAGGGATTGATAGTCATTGGTCGGCCCGTGTGCTAGGTAATCAGCTAGGGTACTACCCCTGATGGCCTTTTGTGTGACATGTATGATGTCAAATTCTGATAATTGCACTTGCCATCGGGCAATCTTCCCAGTGATTATCGGTTTGTCGAACACGTACTTAATCGGGTCCATTTTGGAAACCAACCAAGTAGTATGCCTAATCATATACTGCCTGAGCCGTTGTGTTGCCCATGCTAACGCACAGCACGTCTTTTCTAGTGGCGTGTAGTGGGTTTCATAATCAAGGAACTTTTTGCTCAGGTAGTAGATGGCTTGTTCTTTCTTCTTTGTTTCATCTTGTTGTCCTAGCACAGCTCCCATGGACTCATCAAGTACCGTTAGATAGAGGATTAATGGTCTTCCCTCGACAGGTGGCACCAACACTGGTGGATTGGCCAAGCACTGTTTGATCTTATCGAAAGCTTGTTGACAATTCTCATCCCAAGATTCGGAATGATTCTTGCGCAACAGCTTGAATATTGGTTTGCACGTGTCAGTCAACTGTGCGATGAACCTTGCGACGTAGTTCACCCTGCCGAGGAATCCTCTAATTTCTTTCTCAGTTTTAGGAGGAGGCATTTCCATTATTGCCTTTACTTTATCGGGGTCCACCTCTATGCCTTTTTCACTGACGATGAACCCGAGAAGCTTACCCGACCGAACTCCGAAAGTACACTTAGCCGGGTTTAGCTTAAGTTGATACTTACGAAGCCGATTGAATAATTTTCCCAAATATTGGATGTGGTCCATCTCGTCTTTTGACTTTGCGATCATGTCATCCACGTATACTTCAATTTCTTTGTGGATCATATCGTGGAATAGCGTCACCATCGCTCGTTGGTAGGTGGCACCCGCATTTTTAAGTCCAAAAGGCATCACCCTGTAGCAGAAAGTGCCCCAGGGTGTAATGAAAGAAGTTTTCTCGCGGTCTTCTATATTCATCTTGATTTGATTATACCCCGAGTATCCATCCATAAAGGAATAGAGTGTGTTTGTGGCGGTGTGATCCACAAGTGTATCGATGTGGGGCAAGGGAAAATCGTCCTTTGGACTGGCACGATTCAAATCCCTATAATCAACACACACTCTAACCTTCCCATTCTTTTTGATGACTGGCACAATGTTAGCCAGCCATTCGGGATACTGGGATACAACCAAGAATCCCGCGTCCAATTGTTTTTCTACCTCCTCCTTAATCTTTAAGGACCATTCGGGCTTGATTCGTCGAAGCTTTTGCTTAATGGGTCGAAACCCCTCTTTTAATGGCAACTTGTGTTCGACGATGTTGGAGTCCAAACCGGGCATATCATGGTACGACCATGCAAATACGTCCTTGTATTCCCTCAACAATTGAATCAATTGCGTTTTTATTCCATCACTGATATGGGTCCCAATGTTGACCACTTTCAATTCTTGACCCTGCCCCAAATTCACGGTCTCCAATTCTTCTTGATACGGTTGGAGTAGACGAGCTTCTTGATCTAGCAGTCTTTGCAGATCCGGAGAGATGGTCTCCTCATCACTGTCCAACTCAACCCATTCACCCTCGGCTTTCGGATCCCGGTCAGAGCGAGCAATCACAGACATAATTATTTATTGGTTCTGTTTAGGTTTAGAGTTTATTAATATTAATGAGAGAGAGAGAATAGAACAAAATGAGAGAATAATGTGTGAAAAATGCCTCTTTATTGATATATGTATGTAAAACTGTACAAAACCCTTTATTTACATGAAAAGGTCCTCATGATCTCGGGTACTGATCATGAGTCCCTAAAAGAAAAAATGTGGAGGGGCCCTATCATGGCTTGCCCTTCTCTCTACTCCTGCTGCGGTAGAGGATTCTTGCTCACATCGGGCGCCGTCGAATCGAAAGTGACCCACCCAGCATCGATAAGGTCTTGGACCTTATACTTGAGAGCTCTGCAGTTCTCCGTTGAGTGCCCTGGTGCCCCCGATTGGTATAGACATTTGTCTTGTGGATTGTACCAATCGGGGTAAGGTGGATTCACTTTCTTTGGTGGAATGTAAGCTATAAGACGCGCCTCTACTAGCTTCGGCAGGAGATCGCTATAAGTGGTCGGAAGTTTATCAAACTTCTTCACAGAGTTGTTTTGCGATTTGCCTGACTTCGAAGCGGAAGAGGATGGAGAAATGGTTACAGCGTTGACTCCTCCTTCTTTCTTCTTCCCGAAGGCCTTCTTAGCTTCATATGGTTGGGAAGGCTTAGCCAGCTTCCCACTTTTAAGTCCTTGTTCCACCCTTTCTCCAATGGTGATGATGTCCGAGAAGAGTGTCGTTGTGTTCCCTATCATTTTATCGTAATAGGGACCAGTCAACGAGTTGATGAATAAGGACACCGTCTCCTTATCCGACAGCGGGGGCTCTATCTGTGCCGCCAACTCCCTCCAACGTTGGGCGTACGCCTTGAAGGATTCATCGTTCTTTTTACTCAAGGCTTGAAGATCAGACCTATCGGGTGTTAGGTCGATGTTGTATTTATAGCGCTTGAGAAAGGCGTCGGCCAACTGCCTCCATGTATGTACTAGATTTCCATCTAGCTGCATATACCAGTTGAGTGCAGTTTCAGCTAAGCTCTCTTGAAAGCAGTGGATCAAGAGCTTTTCATTTGTGGCATATGCGGCCATCTTGCGACAGTACATGGTGAGATGACTTTTGGGGCAAGTCGATCCCACGTACTTTGGGAAATCCGGTACTTTAAATTTAGGAGGGAATTGGATGTCCCTCACTAAACACATGTCGGCGGCATCCTTGATGTCAAAGTCATGCCCCTCCATAGCCCTTAGCCGATCCTCGAGGGCGTGGAATTGTTCCTTTGATACTTCGGGCTCTTTAATCATAATTCCAGCCCCAAGGGATACAGCGTGTGGAGGATCTTTTTCATGCTCTTCCTCCTCTCCCTCATGATGGGACCCATGATCACTGTGATGAGATCCATGGATGTTGTGATGACGCATGAGTTCCATCATTTGCGCCAATTGGTCTTTAAGTTGTGAAAGCTCGGTTGTGAGCTTTTTGTTTTGCTCCTCCAATGCTTTCATTTTCTTGATCTTCTTTGCGCGTGTGAGGACAGAGAGATGACCAGCCACTTTCTAAAATGAATGTTTATTCTAATTAGCTTATTTATGATATGAATACACTCTTGATGTGAGCTTGATAATCTTTCATCTTTGAGGCGCTGCCTTTTTAAGATGAAAGTTTATCACCCTCCCTAGGCTATTATCTCTCCACAACGGAGAATCTCAATAGTCACGGGTCTCTTTCACCCACATCGAGAGGGTATTAGTGAACCTATAAATGATGATGAGGATGCATGAGGTTTTATTGATAATGATGTCTATGCTCCTTACTTTTATTATATTTTCACACATGGTCTTTCCTCTCATGTCATGACATTTTCATGCATGGGGATTATTCTTTAGACCTTATCACGAGGTTATTTATTAATGCACAAACAATTGCACATAAGCATTTACACAAACAATTCACTCATCCACGAACAGTCACGAGCGAATCACGAGGTAGGGGTCTCCTGCAGAAAAGTGCATATTCAAGGAGGATCTAACTGTTCTCACTTGGTCAAAGGCCCCCAAGGTGCCCCCATTATAGGGACCCAATTCCTCTCATCGTAGGTCGATGGAAAGCTCCAACGCACCGTCGGACTCAAGTTCATGGTTATCACCTTGAGTGATGTTTTCCGACAACGGTCTACGGGCACCTATAGACCCATTCGACAACCGGCCGTACTAACATCCACTCCCTATGGTTAATCACTCATGCCCCCGGGTATAGAGGGAACTGTTGTGTGCAAAGGTTTGTGTACAGTTTGTATTTCAAACAATTGCGGAATTTTAAACATACAACAGTTATTTAAAGCCATATAATAAATCATGTTATCATACAAGCAAGGGGTAATAAAGTAATTTTTAACTATTATTTGTTAAAAAAATAATCTGTCACTAAATGGGACTGACTCTCGAAGCTTCCCAAGTGAAGTCGCCATCTGTCGCCACCGGCCCAAACGGGCCTCGGCAGTCGCGAAGACGGTCGAGCTCGCTTTTATTTTAGTTTGAAAATGTATTGGATTATTAGAACGACTTGTTCTCAAACTAAGACCTTGTCGATCTTATCCAATTTATTTATTAAATGTCTCACCAATCCATATTAATCCCAAGCGGGACCCTCCATGGATTAGTGGTTTTCGCAAAAGGAGGGTTCGTGGAGTCGCCACCAATGTTTTACTCAAAACATTGGAAAAAGGGATAAGGCAATTGATTTTATAAATCAACTTTGGCCATTACAACCAGAGTTGGGTAAGGGAGTCGGTTACGCGTGGGGAAGGTGTTAGCACCCCACAGCGCCCCTTTCGGGTTCCCTATGACAGATTATTTCTAAAATAACAGTGTTAAATTACTAAATTACCCCTATTTATTCTAAGCAATTATAAATTAACTATCTACATGATGACAGTTTAAATATGCACACAGAAAGCAGTAAAAGGAAGGACTTTAAGAAGAAACCTTTGAAGCGTGCTTTTATATATTTCGTAAAACTGGGAAGCTTTTTGGCGTTCCCTCGCTCTACAAGCCCGCTCGCTCCCTCCTATAAAATTTCGACTACGGAAATCCGGAGGATTTCCCTTCGACTAGGTTCGATCCTCAAGCAAAATGGCTCGGGGCTCAAGAACTTCGTCGGATCAACTCTCCGAGTGATTTCTAGGGCAGAACACTGCTCAAAAACCCCAGAATACTCAAGGAGAGGGTTGAAACTATGTTCAAAAGTGTGGAATGACGTCCAATTGACGTCATATTTATAGGGAATAGGCGCAATACGGTCTACAGAATCAATACGGCCGTATTGAAATTTTTGAACTTCAATACGGTCGTATTGAAGTTCAATACGGCCGTATTGAAATTCAGAAATTTCAATGCGCCCGTATGGAGTTCACTGCGGCTGTATTGAAGCTTCAATACGGCCGTATTGATTTCAGTACGGCCGTATTGAAGTTTCAGAAACTTCAATACGCCGTATTGAGTTCGCTGCGGCCGTGTTGAAGCTTCAATACGGCCGTATTAAGTGTAGTACGGCCGTATTGGGCTTCATTCCCTCCACTTCCTTATTTTAAGCTACTCTAAGACCTCTAAATCTACAGATAGCCATCCTATGGTCTTCTAGGAGTCCTTCTGGCTGACTTTTCCTTCGATCTTTGAGGGTCTTCGAGTTTTATTTCCGACCCGGACAATTTTAGGGGTCTACACCCATCCTTTGGTCATGAGTTCATCCACTTGCTTTTGAATTTCTTGCGTTTCTTGTGGATTGCTCCTATAAGCTGGCCTATTGGGTAAGGAAGCTCCTGGAATGAGATCAATTTGGTGTTCAATTCCCCTCAAAGGTGGTAATCCACTTGGTACACTTGATGGAAAAACGTCATGAAATTCCTGCAAAAGAGATTTAACACTAGAAGGTATTTCCAATTCATCAAAAGTGTTAGTGTTTAAAATCTGATTTTTGCAATACATTAGATAAAGGGGTTGTTTAGCAAGGAACAACCTCTTCACCTCACCCTTTGTTGCCAAAAGACTCTCTTTTCTCTCAAGTGTTTCGCTCCTTTTCTTTCCACTTTTTTTTTTCTCAAGTTTTTGTTCACTCTTTTTCTCAAGATCACTTTCTTTTCTCTCCAAAGAAATCTTTTCTCTCATCCTCATTTGATCCTCACACACCTCTTTAGGACTCAAAGGCTTGAGGACAATCTTTTTATTTTGGTGCACAAAATAAATCTTATTGGAATAGCCATCATGGATGGCTTTAGTGTCAAATTGCCAAGGCCTTCCTAAAAGTATGTGGCTGGCCTCCATTGGAACTACATCACATAGCACCTTATCTTTGTATTTTCCAATGGAAATCTCCACTTCTACTTGCTGCCTCACTTGCACCTCTCCATCCTCACTAAGCCACTGAAGTTTATATGGTCTAGGATGTGGTTTAGTGTCTAAATTTAGCTTTGACACTAATCTAGCACTAGCCACATTAGCGCAACTCCCTCCATCAATAATCACCATGCAAACCTTTCCATTGATGGAACACCTTGTGTGGAAAATATTCTCCCTTTGGCTTATTTCTAAAGGACTCATTTGACTACCCATCATTCTCCTTATCATCAATAAATCTCCCTCAAGGGCCTCCTCCTCCTCAATGTCACCTTCTTCTTCCTCACTAACATCAGATTGGCTAGTGTAATCTCCATTCTCCTTGAGAACCATGGTCCTTTTGGTAGGACACTCATAGGCATAATGACCCATGCCTTGACACTTAAAGCATTTTATGTCTTTACTCTTCTTTTGAGGCTGTTTTAAGGACTTAGAGGATGATTTTCCATGAGAAGTAGATGCTAGATTGCTTGGAGTGGCAGCCACCTCCTTCTTATTTTTGTCCTTCCAACTATAGGAATTATAATTAGAAGAACTCTTCTTGGTCACACTTTTTCTTTTGAGTTGTTGTTCCACTTGAATGGATTTGTGCAGCAAGTCTTCTATCTCAACAAATTCCTGCAATTCAACAACATCACGAATATCGTTATTCAAGCCATTAATAAAACGAGCCATGGTTAGTTCTGGATCTTCTTCGATATTGGCTTGCATTATGAGCAAGTCCAATTCCTTGTAATACTCTTCAACTCCTTTGGTGCCTTGTGACAATTTTTTAAGTTTAAATTTCACATCTCTAGCATAGCTAGCCGGCACATAACGTTTCCTCATGAGCCTTTTCATTTCAGCCCAAGTCTCCACCAAAGGCTCTTCATTTCTCAACCTTTCTCTTTTCAACTTATTCCACCACACAAGTGCATAGTTCGAGAACTCCGCTGCTGCAAGTTTCACCTTTTGCTCTTCATCATAATTGTTACAAGTGAAAATATGTTCTATTTTGAGTTCCCATTCCACATAGGCTTCCGGATCACTCTTCCCCTTAAATGGAGGAACATTAAGTTTAACACCTTCAATTCTGTTTTGCCTAGGAGCACCACCATTTCTTCCTCTCCTTTCTTCTTCATGATGATCACGATTCTCTAATCGCTCAATTCTTCCATACAACTCTTCATTGTTTTCTCTCAATAATCTTTGCATTTGAGCATTAATAGCGTCGAACAAGAGTCTTTGTGTTCCATCCAAATGATTTCCATCTGCCATACTTCAAAAACAAGAGTAATAACAAACACAAAGAAAATAGGACCTCACCACTCTTCTCACTTGTTTACACTCGTAAAATGAACACTCGTGTATGTCACTCTTAATGGCTTTTTTTTATTTATTATTATTATTTTTTTTAAAGCAATTCAAAAAAAGTAGACAACACAAAGAACAAACCACAATTTTTTGTGTTAAAAGCAAGGTTTAGGGTAGGCTTAAAAAGGAATACAAAACAGCCACCAAAAATTCAAAAAAAACAAGGAAATTTAGGAATCAAAAACTGGAATTTAGATAAGTTAGTAACAACCTTCAACCAAACCAAAATATTACCTTAAAGATTGAGTTTCAAGTGTTCTAAACGCATGAACCATTCAGCCACAACTCTTTCTTCTTTTTTTTTTTTTTTTTTTTTTATTATGCACGAATTTTATTTTATTTAATATTTTTTAACACTATTAAGGCCTAATTTTTGCAATGGTTCAGCAAATAAAGAAAGAACACTAAGGTAATATCAATGGTAATGAGAAATAACAAGGAAGGATGTTACCCAAAGAAATTCCAGCAAATGATGTGGATGAACCCAAAAAACGGGAGCTCTTGATACCAAATGATATGATTCCTAATTGCACCAGAGTTGAAAAAGGATCTTTTGGGTTCAAAATCTTAGACTTAATTTCTGGAATGTAGGGAAGGATCTTTTGGGTTAAAATCTTGGACTTAATTTCTGGAATGTGGGTAAGGAAATTAGATGCAAGAAATGGAGGGAAGGAAACGGTAAAGGAATGGAGGAAGAATCACTCTTCCAAGGAAGGCTTCACACAAAGAATTGTGGATGATCCTTTGATATGCCCAAATTCTTGAATCACTCAAGAACAATTGGAGAATCACTCTCAGTTAATAAAACTCAAATTCTGATCTGTTCTTATTCATCCCAATGGGCAGCTTATATAGCTTACAACCAAGACCTTTCACTTACATTAGTGGGCAATTAATGAACTCCATTAGTGGGCAATTAATGAACTCCACTAAGCCTAACAATTATGACCACTAATGCAAAACAAACACATGCTAAATTCGTGCACCCTTTGGTATGCCTCATGGCTGATTCATCCCAAAGGTTTTGGACCTTATTTAACTAAAAACAACTTGCCTAATAACTAGCCCAATAAGTGGTGCAGCCCAAACAAGAGTTGGCAGCCACTTTAACAAGAGTTTTAGGCCTTTATTTACTAATTACAAGTACTAAAAAAACACCCACTAAGAAAATGGCGTAATTAGTCTTCATAATCCTTGATACAATTCACCATCTTGGCCTTGTCTTCATCATTGGGCATTTCTTCAAGAATAAGGGCCGCAACTTGTTGCAAAGCATCCTTGGCCCTTTTAGTCCTTGCCCTAGTCATTGGTCCTCCAAGTCCTTTGAGTGCTCCTAAATCCTTGCCCATGTCCTCATCAACTAGTCTCTTGGCATAGAAAAAAGAAAGCTTGTGTTGCTTTAAGTACAGCTGAGGCTGAATATATAGCTTTCGGAAGTTGTTGTGCACAAATTCTCTAGATGAAACAACAACTAAGAGATTATGGAACTGAGTTGAACAAAATTCCTTTGAGATTTGATAATACAAGTGCTATAAATCTAACCAAAAATCCAATTTTGCACTTTAGGACAAAACATATAGAGATAAGGCATCATGTTTCAAGAGATCATGTTCAAAAAAAGATTGTGTTGTAGAGTTTGTTGAAACTAGTAAACAATTAGCTGATATATTTACAAAACCTCTACCAAGAGAAAGATTTAATTAATTGACAATTGAACTAGGAATTATCAATGAGTCTTGTTTGAATTGATTGTGAATGTGTACTTGAGTTTGATTGCTTGATTGAAAGTTGGTTGATGTATGTGTAAAACATTGAGATATGATGCATAAAAGAAAAAGTTTAATAGTTGAAATAGATTAGGAATGGGTTAAAAGGTTAGAAATAAGAGAAGCAAAACTTCTCTAGAATAATCAATTATTGTAAAATTTAATCGATTATTGTAAGTGATCCTAGGAGAATAATCAATTATTTGGAATATAATCAATTATCTGGGAGAAGAGGAATTCTAGAAGTCTATAGAATAATCAATTATTTGGGCAATAATCGATTATCTGGGTAGCAAGAATACAAAGAGTCTCTAGAATAATCGATTATTTGGGAAATAATCGATTATCTGGGCAAGTGAGAGGAAATGACCCTCTGGAATAATTGATTATTCAAAAATAATTGATTATTTAGTGCAGAAAGGGTTTTTCAATGGATTTTGCTGATACAGATAATCGATTATTTGTATAGATAATCGATTATTTGCGCGACCCTTGGTTTTCTAGACCGTTTTTGAACGATTTTATTCGTGCTAACCTCCAACTTCCCACTACTCTTCATAAGTAAAACCTCTCCTCAACCCCAATCTGGTGCTAGGGCTTTTATAACACCTAAACCTTCTTATTTTTCAAAAACCCACATTCTCTCAACTCTTAAACCCTAACACACTTTCTTCTTCATCACCTTCATCTCCAACAAAGAACCCACCTTTAACCCCTAAATGGCATCATCTTCCAAGAGACCAAAGAAGCTTGAAGTCAGGGGGAGCAAAAGACCTCTGCCCACAAGAGTTGAGCAACTCATCTCCAAGTGGTTTGCTAATGAGAAGACCCAATATTACTATTTTGAATGGTATATGGGTAGAAGAATCATCCCTTTGAAGACCTTGAAGCTAGAATGGTTCAAGAATGAGGATTTTAGCTTTCCTACTCTTTTGGAGCACTAGGAACTTGGGAAGTTCTTGGAGTTAGAAAGACCGTATTACCCTTAGCTTATAAGGCTGTTCTTATGCTTTCCTCAAGCAATGAAGGGATAATGCAATCAGTGGTGAAGGGCAAGCTCATAAAGCTTGATGGTCCAACATTGAAGGAAGAAGCTGGGCTGAGCGGAGACGGGAGTACTAAGCCCCAACCCTTCAATTTTGGAGATTTTGAGGAGCTGACAACGTTTAGAGATTGTTAAAGGAACCCGGAGACCACTAATTACACAAAATTTCTAGCAGGAGGTATGAAGAAAAATTCAAGATTAATTTCTTTCATTATAGCTTGGATGATTAAGCCTAGATTACATAATCATGCTCAAATGTCAAGGGATGACATTTTGCTAATGCATGTTATTAAGAAAAATATTAAGATAGATTGGGTGTCTGTGGTGAATGGTTGTATGTGGAAGGCAAGGATGAAGGAGGATGGTCCAATACCATATACTTTGTTATTATCTAGGATTTTTGAGAAAAAGATAATTCTCCGTGCCTCAAATACAATTGAAAAATCTTCTTTGCATCATATGGGGATGCTGAAACAAGAAGACAAATGTGTATTCAAAGGAGATATCCCTCCAACGCCTGAACCTGCAACAGATGAAGATGGTGTTCCATCTCATGATGAAGACCAACCACCACAAGTGGAAATTAAACCTGAACTGGAACAAGAACCGAAGCCTAAAGCATTTTCTCCGTTTAACCAAATTATGATTAACAAGCTTGATGCGGTAATGGAGATGTCTAGGAAGCACGAGTCATATAATTCGGGCATTCTTGATCGATTTGATAACCTTGATCATGAGATTAATCGAATTAAGGCTCAGCTTGGGATGCAAGAGGACTCAGAGTGATTCTAGAGCTTTAGTGTTCTGTTCTATTTTTAGAAGATTTAGTTTAAATTTCAATTTTTTTTAATTGGGTTGTAATCGTTTTAATTCCTGAACAATATCGTGGTTTATTTTGGTTTGAACAATTTAAATTCTGGTGCAATATGAAGTTTATTATGGTTATATTGTGTTTGGAATGATTTGGTAACTTTGATTTGGATGTTTGATAATGCTATATTCTGTTTTGAACATTGAGATGTGATAGTATTATTGCATATATGCTGGTGTTTACTGGTATATTTGAAATGATGCTAGGTATAACTGATGTATCATGTGGAATCATTGATGTATGAAGTACATATGTGTTCATAATGTATCAAAGTTGCTGATACAAGTTTTGGTATTAATTTGAATTGATTGGAACAATGCCTATGGTGATATTGCTTAGTATCAAGTTAGTCTTGTGGCATTGATTATGAGCAAATGAGTCTTTTGCATAAATCAATACATTTTCAATTTGGACATATATATATATATTGGTTTGTTTTTTATGATGTCCAAAGGGGGAGAAAGGTTTTTGAGTTTGTTTTGCAGGACCTAATATATGAAAATACTGTTTTCCAAAACAAAATGGCTTGTATGGTTGTCATCATCAAAAAAGGGGAGATTGTTGAGATTCATGGAGTGGTGAATCAACTCAAACTTGGATAATGAAGGTTTTGATGATAACAAAATGTGGATTATGAGAATCAAATCTAACCAAGGACATCAACAAGTCAAAAACAAAGTCAAGAAGAAAATATGGCTATTATGATGTGTAATAGGGATAGCTCATAAGTTGTATTGTTTTGTTGAGCTTATTTTGCTTGTGTGTGTGCTTTGTGCATGAGTCAATCTTTATCTAATCTGACTAAGAGTGAGTATGATGATGAGTTAGATACTTGAAAAGTTATTTTGAGATATAAAACAAAGTTTTTGAAAACTCACTCAAAACAATCGATTATCATTAAATATAATCGATTATTCCAACAACAGGTGAAAACGATGCCTTGCTGTAATAATCGATTATTTGTGAAATAATCGATTATCCCAGTAATCACTCTCTTGAATAATCGATTATCCTGCAAAATAATCAATTAATTTGTTCTTGGTTGATTTCCAGAAATCATGAAGAACAAAATAATCGATTATCCTTTAAAATAATCAATTATTTGGTTCTAAAAATGTTATAAATAGTTTTCACACTTTGAAACTTCAGAACAAGAAAGAACAGAGAATGAGTTAACAATCAAAAAGAGAAAAACGTTATTGTGAAGTCTTTGTGACCTTCTTGGAAGTGTTTTCTTTGTGAAACCAAGAAGTAAAACATTTTGTGAAATGCTTTGAAAAAGATCATCATCATCATCACATTCTTGGAAGAGAAGGATTGAGATTTTCTTCTGAATTCACAGTCCGATTTGTTCAGCTTCCAGGTGAATTCGTTCCTTTAATTCTTTGTGAAAAATTGTAAATCTTGAGTAGGTGTCTCAAGTGGTAAGGAATTCTTGTAGTGAGTTTCTACAAGAGGTGCTTTCTTGGGGTCAAGAAAGTGGCTATCTTGAATGTAGGAGTATATGCATGTGTGGTATGCTTGTAAAACTTCTTCATTGAGATAGTGGAACAAATCTAGATCAGGTTATGATTGAGGACTGGATGTAGGTCACATGTGGAGTGGCTGAACCAGGATAAAAGACTTGTGCATTCTTCTCTTACCCTTATCTTTTACTTTGAGTAATATCTTGGTTGTGTGTTAAAGAGAATAATCTTGATTAACATGTTTGTATGCATAACATTGCTTTAAACTGAATCAAAGTGTTGCATGTTGATTGTTCTTAACTTTGAACTTTATCAAAGATTAATCAAGAAAGCATATAGGACTCATTTTCACTAGAAAGTCTTTTAAGGAACTTCTTTGAAAATTCATATTAGAAATGTTTGAATTGAAATAAAGATCCTAAAAACTCTGAAAATTTTTAAAGTGTCATAGAATCCAATTCACCCCCCCTCTTGGATTGGGCCATTCTTTTCTAACAAAGCTTTCTTGTCTTGTTTGGTTCAGTCAAAAACTTGTAATATTGTGTCTAAACTATTCCTTCATGTATTTTCCTTTATTGTCTTGTGTTTGTGTGCCTTGAGTTGTTCTTGTGTCACACTAATAAATCTATAGAACAACTCACATTGTCTTGCTTGTTTTTGATTCATACACTACTTCTTGCGAATCAATCTTTGTGTGTGCCTTTAGGTATTCCTTGTATGGTCTTTTTAATGTTTTAGGATTGCTTTTATATTCCATTGGACTCCTAATATTTTTGGTCATAAAGAAACTCCTAAAAAGAAACAAGAATACAAGCATTTTTCATTTCTTAATATTCTAGTTTTGTCTTAGAGTCATGTATAGTTGCTTTTCTTGTCATTAAATCCTTTGTGTGCCTTTTTATTTTTGAATTTATATTCATTAACCTCTGTTTTCTATGGTGTTATTGCTGGCTTGACATATATGATTCTTAGATGTGCTCATAAAATGATTCCAATGCATGTTATTTGTTCTAACATGTTCTAGAGTCAATTTTTTGTGAACCTCAATTGCTATTTGTTTCTTAGAAATTTTAGGCCAGAAATTCCTTGTGTCTTTTTGTACTTGTTTTGAAAAACAAAATAGAGTAATAAGTGTATTAAAAATGAAAATCAAAGTGTACAAAATGAAGAACAAACTAGTACCAAAACTAGTAACATTTGTGATTGAATTTTTTACTAGTACACCTACACTTCTTGCTCTTCTTTTCTCCACCACTTAGAAACCTATTTGTTATTGTTTGGCCTCTAATTTTAAGAGCTCACATTCATTATTAGAAAGGAAAATAAAAGAAAGATTCAAGAAAACAAGAAAAAGGAAAGAAAACATAAGCAAAAGCTAGAAAAAGAAAAGTGAAAAACAAAGAAGTTTTAAGAGCACTTGGCTTTGAAATTTTTGTGTGAATATTCTTGAGGTTTTCTTGCTGTAAAGTGGATGGAAAAAGACTTTCAAATACTCAAAATAATAGCACAATTTTTATTTTGGTTTTATAATCAATTCTAGAGCCACTCCTAGGATTATTCCTTTGAGTGCTAGTGTTGAAAATAAGCCTTTAATTGTTGCTTTGTGTCTTTCTTGGCTCTCTTTGAGTTTTGTAACAATAATTCCTATTTGAGTTTAGCCTCTTCTAATTGTGCATTTTTAGCTTTGATTTTATTGGACTCCACATTCTCTTGATGGTTGTTAAGCCTTGGTGAGGATAATTCTTTTTCAAGCCATCACACTTGGAAGGGAAGGATAATTGAGACATATTGGATTCATCTCAAAGAGGCCACCACTTGAGGAAGATTGAGGTAAAAAATCCTTGAGTGATACACTTTGGAAAGGCTCACTTGTTTGCTCTTTTTGCAGCCAAGACACTTCTTGTTTTAGGTGGAAGATTAGAGGCGACTTTAGAGATGGAAATAGTGACAAATTTGTGGAGTTAGAAACGGATTTCTACAAGCCTTCAAAATCGGTCACTAAAGTAGTCACAAAGGCTATCCCTAAATTCGGTCACTAACTTATTTGGGTGTAACTCTTCAAATTCTTGAATTGTAGTCCATTAATCACTTTGTAAATCTTTAACCCTACCCTTGGGTTAGTTTTTAGCTTTTCTTTGTTAATCAAACTCACATTTAGGGGTGGTTGTTTGGGAAAACTCTTTGATTAAATCCCACCACTTCCTAAATAGTTTTAAATAAAAATTCTTAAAACCGTTTAGCACTTGTGTAAGTTTCCCCAAAAGGCTTCAAGTGTCATTTGGGCTTCCACTAGGATTCGTCTAGTTTATTGCTTTCATAGGACGTTTAGTACTTGTGGAAGTGGTCTAAGGGATTCTAAGTGTCACTTGGACTTCCACCCTAGGAAAATTCGACTAGTGTATGCTTTACTTGCTTTCCTTTAATTGTATAATTCCAAAGTTCGTTTAGAAGGCTTCCTTTCCTACTCGGGGTTTCGTGCACACACAAATATTTGACTTGCTTGTGTGAAAGGTTGTTTTGTGAGACAAGTATAAGGGGGTTTAGTAATTTCCACTTAAAAAGGCTTGGTTATTAAATGGCTCATTGTAGCTCACCTCCCTTGATAGTGCAACTTGTATACTTAGACCTCCAAGTACTTAGTGATGAATCATTATTTTCCCTTATTTATTTATCTTTATGTACTTATTTTAATCGTTTATTTGGGCTTAATCACTTATTAATTGTACAGTTTTACTGTTTGGGCTTCATTGGGCCAGTAATTCGAATTATAATTCATTCTAATTCACTTGGTCTAATTTTTGTTTATCAATTATTTTTAGGTTAATTTTAGAGCATTTTTGGGCTTGGATATTAATTTTGGACTTCAAGAGATAAAGTGCCACGTTAGTGCCATGTCAGCACTACATTGCCACATCAGCAACATGCTTACATTTTTGTTAACCTTGTTTTATTCATTTTCGGGCCAGAAACATCCAGAGGGGCCCCATTTGCATTATAGGTCTTAGGTGTCTAGGTTAGGGGTGACCTGGCAGCCACTAACATTAAGCAACTTGATGTGACCACGTTGGGGAGGACATTGCTCTCGATTCTTTTTCATTTTTCTCTCTGTTTTGTATCTCCATTTTCGTTTTGCTCTCCAGTCACGTTTTTCTTCCATTCCATTTTTGCCTAGTTGTATCTGAAGTGCATTTTTTACAATTGAATGAATACAAACTTTTCATTTTCTTCTCTTCTACCTTGTTGTATTTGTGTTTTCATTTTAATGGAAAGCTAAAACCCTTGGGGTTGGCTCCTTGAGCAGATTGTAATCTCTATTTGAGGTTTTATTCATTTATGCATCTATGTTCTGCTTTCTTCTTCTTCATTGAACCTCTGTGTTAAATTGTTTGTTTTCAACACTTGTTCATGCTTAATGAATCAAGTTGTTGCACCAAAGTCACAGGTTTCTTAATCTTGTGGGGAGGTTCAATGTTGTATACGTTTGCTTAATTTGTGTAGGGGAATCTTGAGTTAATCTTCGCTTAGTTGGCTAACTCGGATGGAACAAGGATTAATTTATGAACAGATAAACCTTTTGAGAACCAGGGATAAGAGAGTTGCAATCTGAACAAGGAGGCAATCCATTTTTCTTGTTGTGCTACTTTGCATTTTATTGTGTTTTAACTTTGATACTGAACCAAACCCCCCCCACTTTGTTGAACCTTTAACAAAGATAAATGGTCCTTGGAAGACGACCTAGGAAAGCTTCCTAGTATTACATTTAACTATTTTTATTTGATCGGGTATGGCCTCGATCACTTAGTCTTGCACCAAAAAGAGAAAACCTTTTATGAAAACCTTTATCACTCAATTTGCAAATTCTTTTGAAAAATTTGTGAAAATCTTTACTTTGCAAAAATGAGTGATCATTCCCATGATAATAGTGTGCATGGTCATCATACTCCTAGAAGTGATAGGAGTACTAAAGATGAAATTAGGGAACCTATGGAGTATATTAGAAAAAAAGAAATAGAAAATGAAAAAATAATGAAACCATTAGAGAGTTGTTAAGAAAATTTGTGGTGGGGGTGATTCTAGTAAACCCAAGGTCGATGAGGACCATAGGCCTTCCAGGCCCCAAAGACTTGATGGTGAAGGGCCTTCTAAGCCTCATAGAGGTAAACATGTTGAAGAACACTCACGGCCTAAAAGCCATCATTCACACACTCACACATCTTCAAGTGAAGAGTTTTATAGTAGTCACCATGATGATGGCTACTATCAAAGACCCCCTAGGAAACATAGGCCTAGGCAAGAATCAAGCTCTCTAAGAGAACCTAGAGTTGACCTTCCTCCCTTTCATGGAAAAGATAATATGGATGATTACTTAGATTGGGAGATGAAGGTTGAACAACTCTTCACTTGCGACAATGTGAGTGAAGAGAGAAGGGTTCCCATGGCTACCCTAAGCTTTCAAGGGTATGCCATGTATTGGTGGACTTTCCTTGAAAGGGAAAGAAGAACTCATCATGAGCCTCCAATTCAATATTGGAATGAGTTTAGAAGTGCCTTAAGGAGAAGGCACATTCCTCCTTATTTTGAGAGAGAGTTAATGGACAAGCTCCAAAGACTCTAACAAATAAACCTTTGTGTGGAGGAATATAGGTGATGGAATCACACTAAGGCCAAGAAGACCAAGAGGTGATATTTTGAAAGAGGCAACAGGAATGGGTTAGTTTTGAAAACCCTAAGAGGAGTGGGCCTACTTTTGGGCCATAGCTCCTACCTTTTTTATTAGCATAAAATTTATTCCTATTTTCCCCTTATCTTTAAATTTCCCATTTTCACCCTTGTATTTTGGGTATCTTAGACATAGGATTTATTTTACTTGTATTTCCCATTTTACCCTTGTATTTTGGGGTATCTTAGTCATAAGATTTATTTTCTTTTGTATTTCCCATTTTACCCTTATATTATGGGGTGTTTTAGATCATAGCTTTTTAATTTTGTGCTAAGGTATTTAATTAGGGAGCTAGATGCATTTTTGGTGGTTTGGACCAATTTTTTGACTTATAAAGGCTTAGGCCCAAGTGGAGGGCAAAGGTTTCATGATATTATCATGCACCTAGATGTTGCCTAACTAAACTCAAAGATTCCATCCTTGGCCACCAAGATGCATCTAGGGTTAATTTGGGTTTCATTTGGTGTGCATTTGGCATTATAAATTTTGGCCAATGCAACCCTAGATGCTCCCTGTCGCCACCCGCCGAAACGGACATTGGCATTCGCGACGATGGTTGGACTCTTTTTAAGTTTTGAAAGATGATGGATTGTTAGAACGACTTATTCTCAAACTGAGACCTCATCGAGCTAACAATTTTGTTTAAATGACTCTCACCAATCCATGTTAATCCCAAGCGGGACCCTCCATGGATTAGTGGTTTTCGTAAAAAGGAGGGGTTCTTGGAGTCGCCACCAATGTTTTACTCAAAACATTGGAATAGATATAAGGCAATTGATTTTCGCAAATCAACTTCGGCCATTACAACCAGAGTTGGGTAAGGGAGTTCGGTTACGTGTGAGGAAGGTGTTAGCACCCCACAACGCCCCTTTCGGGTTCCCTATGACGGATTATTTCATAAATAATAGTGTAAAGTTACTAAATTACCCCCATTTATTAGAAACGATTATAAGTAAAATATTTACATGATGAAAGCTCTAAACATGCAATGCAACAATCAAAAAGCGGTAAAAGAAAGGATTTTGGGAATAAACCTTCGAAGCGTGCTTTTATATACTCAAAAAGAAGTTAGGAGGCTTTTTGGCGCTCCTTCCCACTACACGTCCGCTCGCTCCTTTCCCTAAAGATAATTTTTACTATGGAAATCAAAGAGATTTCCCTTCGACTTGTTCGAGTCTCAAGCTAATGGCTCATGACTCAAGAACTTCGTCGGATTGGCTCTCGGAGAGACTTCTAGGGCAGAGAATAGCTCAAAAACCCAAGAATACTCAGCACGAGGGTCCAGAAGTCTGGAAAAAGTGTGGGAGGACGTGCCAATGATGTCCTATTTATAGGATTGAGGCGCAATACGGCCTGGGAGGTCAATACGGCCCGTACTGGGTTTTTGAACTACAGTACGGTCGTATTGAATTTGGTACGGCCGTACTGAAGTTCAAAAACTTCAGTACGGCCGTATTGAGTTCACTACGGCCGTATTGCAGTTCAAATGGCTCAGTACGGCCGTACTGAACCTCGGGGAGGGTGTATTGAGCTCCAATCCTCGCACACCCTTATTCTAAGCTACTCTAAGACTTCTAGACCTACAAAGAATCATCCTAGGGTCTTCCAGGAGTCCTTCCGGCTGACTTTCCTTCGGTCTTTGAGAGTCTTTGAGCTTTATTTCTGACCCAGACAATTTTAGGGGTCTACAGCTGCCCCCCCTTTACTTAGTCAAACGGCTTTTTGGTGTACCGGTTGACAAGTAAAGGAGTTGACCCAATTGTCCGGGGAACAGGCCACCCTTCCGACTTGTAGTGTCTTCAGGTGGGAAAACTGTTGAGTAGCCTTTTCAGGTTGAGTATTAGTCGTCGCCTCTCCAGGCTCGTTGCATACCTCGGTGTTTCTGACAACCTCGGTAGCGTGAGTTTGCCCTCTCCAGGGTCTGCATGCCTCCATGTTTCTGATGATGTTGGCAGCTGCATACCTCCGTGTTTCTGACGACGGGGTAGCTGAGTATTGGTCGTCGCCTCTCCAGGCTCGTGCATACCTCGGTGTTTCTGACAACCTCGGTAGCTGCATACCTCCGTGTTTCTGACGACGGGGTAGCTGAGTATCGCCTCTCCAGGCTCGTGCATACCTCAGTGTTTCTGACAACCTCGCTAACTGCATACCTCCGTGTTTCTGACGATGGGGTAGCTGAGTACCGCCTCTCCAGGCTCGTGCATACCTTGGTGTTTCTGACAACCTCGGTAGCTGCATACCTCCGTGTTTCTGACGACGGGGTAGCTGAGTATTAGTCGTCGCCTCTCCAGGCTCGTGCATACCTCGGTGTTTCTGACAACCTCGGTAGCTGCATACCTCCGTGTTTCTGACGATGGGGTAGCTGAGTATTAGTCGTCGCCTCTCCAGGCTCGTTGCATACCTCAGTGTTTCTGATCACTTTGGCAGCTTGAGTTTGCCCTCTCCAGGGTCTGCGGTTTGCCCTCCCCAGGGTTGCATACCTCCGTGCTTCTGGTCACTTTGGTAGCGTGAGTTTGCCCTCTCCAGGGATTTGTGATGATTTTGTCTCCACAGTCCACGATGCTGCTTCGACGGTTGTTTTTGATTTTGGTGCCGCTGAGGGCTGGATAACGCAGGGATCCGTCTAGGGGATGTGCAGTTACTCATAGGTTCTTGTGTCCCAACTTTCCATTGCGTAGTTGGTGCCCACTGGGGAAATTTTGATTCCTTGGGGATGTAGACACAAAGATGCTCTTTCTGATGTGAGCGGTGCCTTATGATTGGCTGACGTCCTTTCGACGTTGGTGGAGTATCCCGATTATCCTTATTCAGGTAACTCTTTTGATTTTCTGGTTTTGTTGCCTCTGCGTAGGCTGTTATCCGCTGGGGGATTCTGTCGTATTGATCTTGATTGGCCTCTTCTGTTAGGCGGATTATCTTGACGTTCGGTGTTTGGTTGAATACCGAATTCTGCTTGGGGAATGAGTATTGATCTTTTTGGATTTTCCCTTTTTTTTGGAGGAGTGCCTCTAAGTAGACGAATGGGAATTGAGGATCTTGTGTATCCCAGAGTATTATTTAGAAAGCCTCTTCAGGCTTAGCTTCACTCGTCGCTTGAGTTGGAAAGCTATCTTCCACTGAGGAAGTCTAAGTCCTTTGACTTGGATATTTTGTTTGGACGATCATGCTTCCATTGGGGAATCTTGCTGATCTTGCTCTGATAGCTTTCACTGGGAATTCGGCCCAAGAGTGCAAGCTGAGATGTCTCTGGGGAGTATTATTTCGGCAAGCCTCTCCAGGCTCGGTTATTCTGTATGATTGTTGGATTTTCTGAATTTTTGCCTTTTTTGTCGATTTTGGCTTTTTCTGTTGGAATCGGAGGGATCTCAAACACACTCACAGATAAAGTATGCAGAGGAATGAAGATGTTGTTGATGTACAAAAGAATGGGCCAATACGGGCCGTATTGAATTCAATACGCCCGTATTGGTGTGGACGTTATGGCCAATGCTGCCGTATTCATTTCAGTACGCCCGTATTGAGTTGAAAATTTGTTCATAACCCTAATTTTAGTACGGGTGTACTGAACATGGTACGGGCGCTTTGTTTTTTCTGAAGTTTATATGTTTTTTGTTTTTTTTTATTTTTTTGTTTTTTGTTTGTTTTTTCAATAAACAGAGAATAAGTGATCTTCCAGTACACCTATCATCTGTATGCATGTATGCGGTATGATGCACCTAATTCTATTTGATTTATTTTTTCAAAAGAATTAACCGATGCGTTTCTTTGCTTGGATTTTGCCATTCCTCTAGACGGGCTGTGCGCTGCCGATTTCTGTAACCGAGGAATGATGCGTGTTATATCGAGATTGGTGTCATCAACCCAGTGATCCTTCCCTTCCTTTAGAAGACGTATCAACCTTCCTATTGACCACTATATCTCCATGTTTCCACTAGATTATTCTAAAATCGTTTGGGACAAGAGAAAAGAAGGGAAAGATATTTTTGTTCAAAAGTTTGTGTTTTAGAGGGGATTATTTATTGTTTTGAAAACGGTTTTTGTAAGAATGGCTGGCCAAGGTAGGCTCATGTGTTTAGGCTTGTTTGATTAAACACTTATGAAGTTAAGAAAGTCTTGTTATTGACGTTGTGATTCGACAACTCAGATAGCCTCCCTTGAACCTTTCTTTTTGAATTCAGCTCATGGTACCATCATGGATTTCTTTTGCTTTTTTGATTGTCCTTATTTTTGCCTAAAACACCCCTTTGTGGCGTCTCAGCGGACCTTTGTTTTTGTTTATTTTTGCAACCCTAATTTTTGCCTAGGTCACCCTTTCGTGGGATTCCTAGCGGGTTCTTTGCTCTTATTTTTGCGCAGCCCCCTTTTTGGGTTTCCTGCCGAGCTTTTTTGTTTTTATGATTTTTGTTTTTAAAGGATTTCTTTTTTATCCATGATGGCACTTGTCGAGGCCAAGGAATGGTGCTCCAAGTTGTCATACACACTTCCACATAAAAATGATGCGGGTTTATTGTTATTAAGACAATTTTAACCTCATTCATGCTTATTCAAACAGGGTTAAAAATAATGTGGTCTAGAAATTTATTGCAAGCAAGAAAAGAAGCAATAAGAAATAATAAAGAACGATTTTATTATAATTATAGCGGAAACATGTGCCCTATCGAGGCTCGGGGGTCGGGCTATCCCTGAGGAGTAATCTCTAACAGTCATCAGGTCTATACATCCCTATCGGAAGGAGAAGAGCACTTGATGACGACGACCGGCCTTGACGCTTGTGAACCGGTCTTCCTAAAGATCTGGCTTAAAGAACGTCGAGAAGGATCTTGATTCCTCTTCGTCCTTTGATCTTTATTAGGGTTGTATCCTAACCCTTATTTCCCCGGATTATCCTTAATAATGGGCAGCTCAGGAATTCCTTGGGAATCCTTGCCAAGTCCTTGTCCAGGCAAGTATCCGTTCTTTGTGAGCATGTAGGCTACCTTCTTCATTTCTCGGGGAAACATTTCGACATTGGCGATCTCCAATGCTTGGAAGGCGGTCTCTAGAGCTTCCTCTGCTGCATCCACGTAAGGTATGGCAGATGGCTTGCTGATGAGTATGTCATCTTCAGCTTGTACGGTCACCAGCTTGTCACCCACTATGAATTTGACTTTCTGGTAGAGCGTAGAGGGAACAGCTTTCGCATCATGAATCCAAGGTCGGCCGAGGAGACAGCTGTACGCGGGAGTAATGTCCATCACTTGAAATTCGACATTAAAGATGGTGGGTCCAATTTGGATTGGAAGATTAATTTCTCCCACCACTTCTCTTTTAGAACCGTCGAAAGCTCGGACGGTCATGTTGCTCGGGCGCATTTGGATTCCCTTGATTGCCATTTGATCGAACGTTCTTTTTGGCATTACATTCAAGGAAGATCCATTTTCCACCAAGACTTTAGCGATGTGATATTCCTTGCACTTTACAGAGATGTGCAAGGGCTTGTTGTGGTTCGGTCCCTCAGCGGGGATTTCTTCATCAGTGAAAGTGAGGTGATCGTTAGCCGTGATGTGACTAACAATCCCCTCAAACTTTGTCTTGGGAGATAGTGTGCGACACGTATGCCTCGTTCAAGACTTTCAACAGAGCTTGTCGATGCGGTTCGGAGCTTAGGATCAACGACAACAGAGTAATCTTTGCTGGCGTCTTATGAAGTTGATCCATGATGGAGTACTCGCTCTGGCGGATATATTTTAACAGCTCGTCAGTCTCCTCCTCGGATTCTTTATTTTCCTCGTTTTTTTCTTTTTCTTTTTCTTTTCCTTTATTCTTGGGAGCTTTATCATGAAGATCTTCGGGAGTGTAGATCCTGCCACTCCTAGTCATGCCCCCAAGTCCAGCGATGTTAGAGATATCGCTGTCGGCAGAAGAATGGATGTCGTATATCCATGGCACAGCCTTATTCGATTCGTAGGGAAAAGGTCTTGGAGCAGTGATCCTTAACGGTGTCGGACCTTCCCCTTTATTCGTCTTGATTACCAACAACGGAGTTAATGTGCGTTCGCTTGGCGCGGTTGTTGGCTTACACTTAATAACAAACGGCGTGCGATCCATTCTGAACATACGCATCGATTAATCCTTTCTTTTTATTAATGTTATTAATTACTAGGAGAGATGTATGCAATGCACTCTCCTAGATCCCTCCATGATCTTCGATAAGAATGCATGATATGAGATGATGGCGTTGAATATGCATGCATTGTGTTTATTCAATCTAAGCATTATCATGTTTTCAGGATGCTCCTAAGATGATGCATGATATTGCTTGGTTTGGATAGATAATTTTTTTGGGTATTTTGTTTTTTGTATTTTTTTTGGGTGAAAATGGAAACTACCTATATGAATGTGATGAAGGTAGATGTTAACACCATGTAATGGAAGATTCTTATTCCTATTTATTCTTATTTTAAAAGGGAATGTTGTATGTTTAAAGAATGCAATGTATGCTCAAACAATGTCACATAAACAATGCACAAACAATTCACTCATCCACGAACAGTCACGAGCGAATCACGAGGTAGGGGTATCCTGCAGAAAAGTGCATATTCAAGGAGGTTCTAACTGTTCTCACCGGTCCAAGGCCCCCAAGGTGCCCCCATTATAGGGACCCAATTCCTCTCGTCGTAAGTCGATGGAAAGCTCCAACGCACTGTCGGACTCGAGTTCATGGTTTTCACCTTGAGTGATGTTTTCCGACAACGGTCTACGGGCACCTATAGACCCATTCGACAACCGGCCGTACTAACATCCACTCCCTATGGCTTTCCACTCATGCCCCCGGGTATAGAGGGAACTGTTGTGTGCAAAGGTTCGTGTGCAGTTTATATTTCAAACGATTGCGGAAATTTAAACATCCAACAGTTATTAAAGCCAATTAGATAAAACATATTATCATACAAGCGAGGGGTAATGAAGTAATTTTAGACTATCATTTTAGAAATAATCCATCACTAAATGGGACTGACTCTCGAGGCTTCCCCAGTGGAGTCGCCATCTGTCGCCACCCGCCGAAACGGACATTGGCATTCGCGATGATGGTTGGACTCTTTTTAAGTTTTGAAAGATGATGGATTGTTAGAACGACTTATTCTCAAACTGAGACCTCATCGAGCTAACAATTTTGTTTAAATGACTCTCACCAATCCATGTTAATCCCAAGCGGGACCCTCCATGGATTAGTGGTTTTCGTAAAAAGGAGGGGTTCTTGGAGTCGCCACCAATGTTTTACTCAAAACATTGGAAAAAGATATAAGGCAATTGATTTTCGCAAATCAACTTCGGCCATTACAACCAGAGTTGGGTAAGGGAGTTCGGTTACGTGTGAGGAAGGTGTTAGCACCCCACAACGCCCCTTTCGGGTTCCCTATGACGGATTATTTCATAAATAATAGTGTAAAGTTACTAAATTACCCCCATTTATTAGAAACGATTATAAGTAAAATATTTACATGATGAAAGCTCTAAACATGCAATGCAACAATCAAAAAGCGGTAAAAGAAAGGATTTTGGGAATAAACCTTCGAAGCGTGCTTTTATATACTCAAAAAGAAGTTAGGAGGCTTTTTGGCGCTCCTTCCCACTACACGTCCGCTCGCTCCTTTCCCTAAAGATAATTTTTACTATGGAAATCAAAGAGATTTCCCTTCGACTTGTTCGAGTCTCAAGCTAATGGCTCATGACTCAAGAATTTCGTCGGATTGGCTCTCGGAGAGACTTCTAGGGCAGAGAATAGGTCAAAAACCCAAGAATACTCAGCACGAGGGTCCAGAAGTCTGGAAAAAGTGTGGGAGGACGTGCCAATGACGTCCTATTTATAGGATTGAGGCGCAATACGGCCTGGGAGGTCAATACGGCCCGTACTGGGTTTTTGAACTACAGTACGGCCGTATTGAATTTGGTACAAAAACTTCAGTACGGCCGTATTGAGTTCACTACGGCCGTATTGCAGTTCAAATGGCTCAGTACGGCCGTACTGAACCTCTAGGAGGGTGTATTGAGCTCCAATCCTCGCACACCCTTATTCTAAGCTACTCTAAGACTTCTAGACCTACAAAGAATCATCCTAGGGTCTTCCAGGAGTCCTTCCGGCTGACTTTCCTTCGGTCTTTGAGAGTCTTTGAGCTTTATTTCTGACCCGGACAGTTTTAGGGGTCTACACTCCCACTCCTATAAATACCCTAGGCACCACACCTTGTAAATACTTTGAAATTTATCATATTGAGTGAGCCTTTGAGCCTTAATATCCTTCCTTAGTCACCTTGTCTATATGTTTTTCTTATGTGCTTTTCTATTTAAATCATTGAGTTCATATTCATCATTAGATCATCGATGAATTCCTAGAGTTAGGTTTCCATTGTGTTAAAGAGTTTTCAAATTTTACATTCCATTACAAATCTTGATTCAATCATTGTTACTTTGAGTTTTTAAGTGATATACCTAATTCTAGTGCATGATTTGTTTTGGATTCAAATTTTGAAAAAAAATTGATTGTTGAAAACAGAGAAAATACAGATCAATTACATCAAAAGAGTTAAAAAAAAAAAAAAACAAAACAAAACAAAACTACAAAAGAATCCAAAACACATTTAAAATTCAAGTGCACTAGAACTTGATTTTCACTTGAAAATTGTCATTCTAGTAGATCCGGTTTATGTTCAATTTACTTGATAAAATTTTGGTGTAAAAGGAAAAACATCTTCTCTGGAAATACAAATTGAATTCAGAAAAAAAAAAGTTAAAAAAAAATAAAACAAAATACAAAAAGGAAAAAGCCGATAAGGAAAAAGTGAAAGAAAATTCAAGATTCATCAAGTGATTGTTATACTAGTTTTGACTAAAGTTCTTTGGTGATTGCTTCCATGTCTTTTTGGTTTTATTAATCCATTCTAGTGCCTTTCTAATACTTTCCTTGTGAGTGTTAGCTTGTATTGGAGTCTTAATTTTCAGTTTTAATTCATTGCTATCTTTGAGTCTTGTCATAAACACTTGATTCTTCAATTTTTGGTATAAGCTTTATAAATTGTGCTTTTGTTGCTTGTCTAAGTTTTCTTTGAAATTTTTATGTGATGTAAGTTGCCTTAAATCCTTGCTAAAGAATCAAATATTGACTCAACAAGAGTAGGAGAGGAGTATTGCTAGGCCTAAGGCCAAAGGACTTAAAATTTGACCTAAACTCCTCAATTTTCCTTCACAAGAGTGATCATTCCTAACATAATTGTGAGCAACCTACTTTGAGCAATTTGTTGTGTTTACTGTGCAGGTTCTAAGAGCATCAAAGGATCAAGGGAAGTGACGGATTGAAGCAATAAAACTATTGATGAAAAATTGGTTGCCAAATCCGTCACTAAAGTGGTCTTCAAATCCGTCACAAAATTCTGTTTTAGGCTAGTTTAATTTTATTGCATTTTCTTTAAATTCAATCAAATTGTAATAGCTTGGAGGGAGTATTAAGAAGTTGATCAGGTATATCTAACTCCTTATAGATCTCTCACGTGTAGATCTAGTGGAAGTGGCTTGAAAATTTCATATGATTTCAAGCTTCCACTTAGGAAAACCTGACTAGTTACTTGATATTTACTTCTTTGATTTGTTTCAAGTTGTTTGTTTACTTTAATTTGATAATTCAACTAGAATGTGTAGTTGTTAATTGCCTACGTTTAGATTGGATTCAAGAACAATTGTGAAAATCATAAATCGTTAAACATTTGTGAAAAGTTTTATGGAATTGAGATTACCATAAGGAGGTTTAGTGATTTCCACTTGAAAAGGCTTGGTTATTAAGTGGATCTTAGTAGCTCACCTCCCTTGATAGTGCAATTTGTACACTTAGACCTCCAAGTGCTAGTCTTTTTCCTAGAAAAGTGATGAGTCATTATTTTCCCTTATTTTCTTACCTTTCTGTACTTATTTTAATCTCCGATTTATGCTTAATTGTTTATATTCTGCATTGTTTTCTAATTGGGCTTTAATTGGACCGGTAATTCATATTTTAACTAATTTGAATTTTCTGAATCTAATTATTCCAAATTTTATTTTTAGGGCAGTTTAATAATTATTTGGGCTTGGAATTAATTTCTGGACTTCAAGTGGAGCTGCCACATCATCTGCCATGTCACTACTGCACCATTTTCCACCTTAGCATTTATTTTCATTTTATATTTTATTTTATTGTAGTTTGGGTCAGACTTGTATTTTATTAGGCCCAATTCATTTTTTTTTTGCTGATAGGACCCTAGGGCTAGGGGGTGAATTGGATTCTATGACACTTTAAAAAAATTTCAGAGTATTTAGGATCTTTATTTCAATTAAACTTTTCTAAAAATGAATTTTCAATAAAGTTTCTTAAAGACTTGTTAATGAAGAATGAATCTTATATGCTTTCTTGATTAACCAACAATGAGGTTCAAAGATAATATCAATATGTAATGCTTTGATTCAGTTCAAACCAATGTTATTCATGCACACATGTTAATCAAGAACAATCTTCTTTAAGTGCACAATCAAGATATTGCACAAAGTAAAAGATAAGAGTAAGAGAAGATTGCACAAGTCTTTTATCCTGGTTCAGCCACTCCACATGTGACCTACATCCAGTCCTCAATCATAACCTGATCAAGATTTGTTCCACTATCTTAATGAAGAAGGTTTACAAGCATACCACACATGCATATACTCCTACATTCAAGATAACCACTTTCTTGACCTCAAGAAAGCACCCCTTGTCGAAACCCACTACAAGAATTCCTTACCACTTGAGAAACCCTCTCAAGATTTACGAGTATTCACAAAGAATTAAGGAACGAATTCACTTGGAATTCAGAAGCAAATCTTAATCTTTTTCCTTTCAAGAATGTGATGATGATAATGATCTTTTCTCAAAGTTTTTCACAAACGTTTTTCTTCTTGGATTCACAAAGAAAACTCTCCAAGATTGTCACAAAGACTTCACAAAAACGCTTTTCTAATTTTGATTCTCAATTCTAACTCTGTTCTCAAGTTTTAAAATGTTCAAACTATTTATACAAGTTTCAGAACTAGATAATCGATTATTTTAAAGAATAATCGATTATTTTGTTCTTCAGGTTTTCTGGAAAACCAACCAAGAACAATTTAATCGATTATTTTGCTGGATAATCGATTATTCTAGAGAGTCATTTCTGGGATAATCGATTATTGCAGCAAGGCAACCCTTTTTGCCTGTTGCTGGAATAATCGATTATATTTAATAATCGATTATTTTGAGTTAGTTTTCAAAACTTCGTTTTAAGTCTCAAAATAACTTCTTAATCCTTTTAACTCATCATCATACACTCCCTAATCAGATTAGATATAGATTTAGCTTATGCACACAGCACACACAACAGATAAACTCAATCAAAACAATTTTATACACTATAAACTATTTCCTATTACATAGCATTTTCCTTTGACTTTGTTTTTGACTTCTTTGATGTTGATGTCCTTGGCACCTTGGCACACCTTTGTTGTCATCAAAACTCTTCCATCTTCAGAGGTGATCTCATCAATCTCAACAGAAGTATGCTTAAATGTCATAATTTAAATCTTGAACCTAGTTCTCTACCACTTGGTGTTTCACAATTATTAAAGGAATTTGATGATGTATTCCCTAGTGAGGGTCCAAAAGGCCTTCCACCTTTTAGGGGTATAGAACATCAAATTGATTTTGTGCCTGGGGCAAGTCTACCCAATAGACCTTCCTATAGGACAAATCCACAAGAAACTACGGAGATAGAGAACTGGGGCAAGTCTACCCAATAGACCTTCCTATAGGACAAATCCACAAGAAACTACGGAGATAGAGAACCAAGTTCAAGAATTATTGGACAAGGGTTGGGAACAAAAGATTTTGAGTCCCTGTGTTGTGCCTGTGTTGTTAGTCCCTAAGAAAGATGGAAAATGGAGAATGTGTTGTGATTGTAGGGCTATTAACAACATCACAATCAAGTACAGACACCCAATCCCTAGACTTGGATGATATGCTTGATGAATTACATGGTGCTAACATATTTTCCAAGATAGATCTTAAAAGTGGATATCACCAAATAAGGATCAAAGAGGGTGATGAGTGGAAAACTACTTTTAAGACTAAATTTGGATTATATGAGTGGCTTGTTATGCCTTTTGGCTTAACCAATGCACCAAGTACATTTATGAGGCTTATAAATCATGTCTTGAGAGAGTGTATAGGAAAATTTGTGGTAGTTTATTTTGATGATATCTTAATCTATAGTAGGTCTCAAGATGATCGTGTAGGACATCTTAGAGCAGTTTTGATGATTCTTAGGCAAAACCACTTGTGATATGAACCCAGAGGGATGGATTCGTTTTACGGATCTATCTAGGTTTGAAACCTCATAATTAATAAATTAAAATAAAAAAATATGGATTGAAATTAGATGCTAGAAATGGAGGGAAGGAAACGGTAAAGGAATGGAGGAAGAATCACTCTTCCAAGGAAGGCTTCACACAAAGAATTGTGGATGATCCTTTGATATGCCCAAATTCTTGAATCACTCAAGAACAATTGGAGAGTCACTCTCACTTAGTTTTTTTATTATTAAAACTCAAATTCTTGTCTATTTTTTATTCATCCCAATGGGCAGCTTATATAGCTTACAACCAAGACCTTTCACTTACATTAGTGGGCAATTAATGAACTCCATTAGTGGGCAATTAATGAACTCCACTAAGCCTAACAATTATGACCACTAATGCAAAACAAACACATGCTAAATTCGTGCACCCTTTGGTATGCCTCATGGCTGATTCATCCCAAAGGTTTTGGACCTTATTTAACTAAAAACAACTTGCCTAATAACTAGCCCAATAAGTGGTGCAGCCCAAACAAGAGTTGGCAGCCACTTTAACAAGAGTTTTAGGCCTTTATTTACTAATTACAAGTACTAAAAACACCCATTAAGAAAACCCTAGTCATTGGTCCTCCAAGTCCTTTGAGTGCTCCCATCAGATTCACATCATACCCTCCTTCTTTGAGGAGATTCGTCCCGAATCTTAAAACTTTATTTATTTCCTAATTTATTTAATTCAGTAACTACTGCCGAAACACAAATGCTTCCTCCTGGGTCGAAGACATCTCGCTTGTATCCATCTCTAGCTTCACCTGTTGGTAAGTTATTAATCATCAACGAAACAAATAAAACCTCTTCAAACTCATAACCACAAACATACTCAATGAATAGGAATTGAATCCCATTCAAGTGGCAGCTTTGGAAAATAGTAACTTCAAACAATAAATCAACTTCATCTTCCAGGTCCAAGGTCTCTTGAATTTTATTTTGAGAGGTGGGCAGAATGTATAAAGGTGCATTAGGAATGATGTTGACATGCTTCTTCAAACAAGAAAACTTGTGTTCCTGTTCCTGTATATTTGACACTGTAGACCCCTAAAATTGTCCGGGTCGGAAATAAAGCTTGAAGACTCTCGAAGACTGAAGGATAATCAGCCAGAAGGACTCCTCGAAGGCCCTAGGAGGGTTCTCTGTAGGTCCAGAGGTCTTAGAATAGCTCAAAATAAAGAAGTGGAGGGAAAAAGCCCAATACGGCCGTACTGAACTCAATACGGCCGTATTGAAGCTTCAATACGGCCATACTGAAGTCAGTACGACCGTATTGACACTTCAATACGACCGCTGCGAACTCAATACGGGCGTATTGAAATTTCTGACTTTCAATACGACCGTATTGAACTCCAATACGACCGTATTGAAGTTCAAAAATTTCAATACGGCCGTATTGGCCCTGTAGGCCGTACTGCGCCTATTCCCTATAAATATGACGTCAATTGGACGTCATTCGACACTTTTTCACTCAGTTTTGACTCCCTCCTTGAGTATTCTGGGGTTTTTGAGCAGTGTTCTGCCCTAGAAATCTCTCTGGGAGTCGATCCGACGAAGTTCTGGAATTCTGAGCACTTAGCTTGGAGATTCGAACCTAGTCGAAGGGAAATCCTCCGGATTTCCATAGTCAAAAGTTTTTAGGAAGGAGCGAGCGAGCTTGTAGAGCGAGGGAACGCCAAAAAGCTTCCCAGTTTTACTCAATATATAAAAGCACGCTTCAAGAGGTTTCTTCTTAAATCCTTCCTTTTACTGCTTTCTGTGTGCATATTTAAACTGTCATCATGTAGATAGTTAATTTATAATCGCTTATAATAAATAGGGGTAATTTAGTAATTTTACACTGTTATTTTAGAAAATAATCTGTCATAGGGAACCCGAAAGGGGCGCTGTGGGGTGCTAACACCTTCCCCACGCGTAACCGACTCCCTTACCCAACTCTGGTTGTAATGGCCAAAGTTGATTTATAAAATCAATTGCCTTATCCCTTTTTCCAATGTTTTGAGTAAAACATTGGTGGCGACTCCACGAACCCTCCTTTTACGAAAACCACTAATCCATGGAGGGTCCCGCTTGGGATTAATATGGATTGGTGAGCCTTTTAATAAAATTGTTCGTTTGACAAGGTCTCAGTTTGAGAATAAGTCATTCTAGCAATCCATACTTTTAAACAAATAAACGAGTCCAAACCATCCTTCGCGAATGCCGAAAGCCCGTTTCGGGCCGGTGGCGACAGATGGCGACTCCACTGGGGAATCCTCGAGAGTCAGTCCCATTTAGTGACAGACTATTTTTAACAAATAATAGTTAAAATTACTTTATTACCCCTTGCTTGTATGATAACATGATTTATTATATGGCTTTAATAACTGTTGTTTGTTTAAATTTCCGCAATTGTTTGAAATACAAACTGTACACAAACCTTTGCACACAACAGTTCCCTCTATACCCGGGGGCATGAGTGGTAATCCATAGGGAGTGGATGTTAGTACGGCCGGTTGATGGGTTTATAGGAGCCTATGAGACCGTTGTCGGAAAGCATCACTCAAGGTGATAACCATGAACTCGAGTCCGACAGTGCGTTGGAGCTTTCCATCGGCTTACGACAAGAGGAATTGGGTCCCTATAATGGGGGCACCTTGGGGGCCTCAGACCGGTGAGAACAGTTAGAACCACCTTGAATATGCACTTTTCTGCAGGATACCCCTACCTCGTGATTCGCTCGTGACTGTTCGTGGATGAGTGAATTGTTTGTGCATTCGTTATGTGACATTGTATGAGCATACATTTGCATTCTTTAAACAAACAACATTCCTATTCTATTAAAATAAGAATAAATAGAAATAAGGATCTTCTAGTACATGGTGTTAACATCTACCTTCATTGCATTCATATAGGTAGTTTCCCTTTTCACCCAAAAAATACAAAAAAAAAAAAGATACAAAATATTCAAAAGAAAAATATGTATTTACCCAAACCAAGCAATATCATGCATCATCTTAGGAAAATCCTAAAAACATGATAATGCTTAGTTGAATAAACACAATGCATGCATATTCAACGTCATCATCTCATATCATGCATATAGATCATGGAGGGATCTAGGAGTCATTCATTTCATACATCCCTCCTAGTAATTCATTAATAAAACATTAATAAAAAGAAAGAAATAATCGATGCGTATGTTCAAAGAATGGATCGCACGCCGTTCGTCATCAAGTGTAAGCCAACAACCGCGCCAAGTAAGCGCACATCAACTCCGTTGTTGGTAATCAAGACGAATAAAGGGGAAGGTCCGACACCATTAAGGATCACCGCTCCAAGACCTTTCCCCTACGAATCAAATAAGGCTGTGCCGTGGATATACGACATCCACTCTTCTGCCGACAGCGATATCTCCAACATCGCTGGACTTGGGGGCATGACTAGGGGTGGCAGGATCTACACTCCCAAAGATCTTCATGATAAAACCCCCAAGAATAAAGAAAAAGAAGAAAAGAAAACCGAGGAAAAAGAATCTGAGGAGGAGACAGACGAGCTGTTAAAGTATATCCGATAGAGCGAGTACTCCATCGAGGATCAACTTCATAAGACGCCAGCAAAGATTACGCTGTAGTCGTTGATCCTAAGTTCCAAACCGCATCGGCAAGCTCTGTCGAAAGTCTTGAACAAGGCATACGTGTCGCACATTATCTCCCAAGACGAGTTCTAGGGGGTTGTTAGTCACATCAAGGCTAATGATCACCTCACCTTCATCGATGAAGAAATCCCCGCCGAGGGATCAAACCACAACAAGCCCTTGCACATCTCTACAAAGTGCAAGGAGTAACACATCGTTAAAGTCTTGGTAGGAAATGGATCTTCCTTAAAAGTGATGCCAAAAAGAACGCTCAAGCAATTGGCAATCAAGGGAGTCCAAACGCGCCCGAGCAACACGATCGTTCGAGCCTTCGACGGTTCTAAAAGAGAAGTAGTGGGAGAAATCAATCTTCCAATCCAAATTGGACCCACTATCTTCAACGTCGAATTTCAAGTGATGGATATCACTCCCGCATACAGCTGTCTCCTCGGCCGACCTTGGATTCATGATGCGAAAGCTATTCCTTCTACGCTCCACCAGAAAGTCAAGTTCATAGTGGGTGACAAACTGGTGACCGAACAAGCTAAAGATGACATACTCATCAGCAAGCCATCCAACATACTTTATGTGGATGCAGCAGAGGAAGCTTTAGAAACCGCCTTCCAAGCATTGGAAATCGCCAATGTCGAAACGTTTCCCCGAGAAATGAAGAAGGTAGCCTCCATGCTCACCAAGAACGGATACTTGCCAGGACAAGGATTAGGCAAGGACTCCCAAGGAATCCCGGAGCTACCCATTATCAAGGATAATCCGGGGAAACAAGGGTTAGGATACAACCCTTATAAAGATCAAAGAACGAAGAGGAATCAAGATCCTTCTCGACGTTCTTTAAGCCAGATCTTTAGGAAGGCCGGTTCACAAGCGTCAAGGCCGGTCGTCGTCGTCAAAATGTTTTTCTCCTTCCGATAGGGATGTATAGACTCAGTGACTATTAGAGATCACTCCTCGGGGACAGCCCGACCCCCGAGCCTCGATAGGGCACATGTTTCCATTATGATTATAATAAAATCATTCTTCATTAATTCTTTATTGCTTCTTTTCTCGCTTGCAATAAAATTCTAGACCACATTATTTTAACCCTGTTTGAATAAACATGAATGAGGTTAAAATCATCTTAATAATAATAAACCCACATCATTTTTATGTGGAAGTGTGTGTGTCAACTTGGAGCACCTTTTCTTGGCATCAATAAGTGCCATCATGGATAAAAGAAATCCTAAAGATAATAAGCTCGGCAGGAAACCCAAAAAGGGGACTGCGCAAAAATAAGAGCAAAAGACCCGCTAGGAATCCCACAAAAGGGTGACCTAGGCAAAAATTAGGGTTACAAAATAATGAACAAAGACAAAAGCCCGCTAAGACATCACGAATGGGTGTTTTAGGCAAAAGTTAGGGCCATCAAAAAAGGAAAAAACAAAATAAATCCATGATGGTACCATCAATTGAATTCAACAAAGGGGCTCAAGAAAAGCTATCCAAGTTGTCAAAGCACAATCATTAATAACAAAGATGTGCTTAACCTCATAAGTGTTTAAACAAACAAACCTAAACACAATAAGCCTACCTTGGCCATCCATGCTTACAAAAACAATTTTTCAAAAATAAAATAATCCCCTCTAAAACACAAACTTTTTAAAATATATCCTTTCCTTCTTTTCTCTCTTGTCCCAACGATTTTTGAATAATCTAGTGGAAACATGGAGATATAGTGGTCAATAGGAGGGTTGACACATCTTCTAAAGAAAGGGAAGGATTATTTGGTTGATAACACCAAATCCCAAAAATAATACGCATCATTCCTCGGTTACAGAAGTCGGCAGTGCACAGTCCGTCTGGAGGAATGGCAAAATCCAAACGCAAAAACGCATCGGTTAATTCTTTTGAAAAAAGAATCAAATAGAATTAGGTGCATCATACTGCATACATGCATACAGATGATAGGTGTACTGGAAGATCACTTATTCTCTGTTTATTGAAAAAAACAAAAAAATATATATATATATAAACTTCAGAAAAACAATACGCCCGTATCGTGTTCAGTATGCCCGTACCAAAATTAGGGTTATGAACAAATTTTCAATTCAATACGGGCATACTAAAATGAATAACGGCCGTATTGGCAATAACAGAAATCCTCCCCCGCGTCAATGACAGAAAGTCCTCCAAGAAGAAGAGGATAGGGGAAGCCATTCATTTTTCCAAAAATAAAATAAATTAAACTTGCATTTTGTGCATCGCGCACAATTAATTGCACATTCAAAGACCTCATCATGAGGCAATTGCATAAAATAGAAAAAATAGAAAAATTGCTTGTGTATGACAGCAGCAAACAAAATGCAAAGATTCAGAAAATCAACAGCGTCATACAGAATAACTGAGCCTGGAGAGGCTTGTCGAAATAATACTCTCTCAAAATAACTGAGCCTGGAGAGGCTCGCCGAAATAATACTCTCTCATAATAACTGAGACATTTCTGTACAGAAAAAGCCAAAACCAATAAAGAAAAGGCAAAACCGAAAAAAAAGCCGTAACCAATAAAAAGGCAAAACATAGAAAAAGCCGAAAACGAAAAAGGCAAAAAAAACAGAAAATCCAACAAACAGCTTGTACAGAATAATCGAGCCTGGAGAGGCTCGCAGAAATAATACTCCCCAAAGGGAACCTCAGCTCACGAAGCCAATATCCAACAAGAGCTTTCAAAGCAAGATCGTCAAAATCTCCCAAAGGAAGTACGATCATCCAAGTAATATATCCAAGTCAAAGGACTTCAGACTTCCTCAGTGGAAAGTAGCTCTCCGACTCAGGCATTGAGTGAGGCTAAGCCTGTAGAGGCTTCCTAAATAATACTCTCCCGATCAGACAGAATAATTGAGCCTGGAGAGGCTCGTAGAAATAATACTCCTTCAGAATAATCGAGCCTGGAGAGGCTCGCAGAAAGAATACTCCCTTCAGAATAATTGAGCCTGGAGAGGCTCGCCAAAATAATACTCCACATCACAGAATAATTGAGCCTGGAGAGGCTTGCTGAAATAATACTCTTACAGAATAACTGAGCCTGGAGAGGCTAGCCGAAATAATACTCTTTCATCATAACTAAAGCCTGGAGAGGCTCGCAGAAAAAATACTCCCTCAGAATAATTGAGCCTAGAGAGGCTCGCAGAAACAATACTCTTCCTTCAGAATAGTTGGGCCTAGAAAGGCTCGATTCCCCAGAGATATCTCAAGCTTACACTCACGGGCCAAATTCCCCAGTGAAAGCTATCAGAATGCGATCAGCGAAATCCCCAAAGGAGGCCTGATCATCCAAGAAAAATGTCTAAGGACTTTAAACTTCCCCAATGGAGGATAGCTTTCCAACTCAAAAGCGATGGGTGAAGCTAAGCCTGAAGAGGCTTTCTAAATAATACTCTGGGATGAATAAAAACTTCAAATCCCCAATCGCCTACTAAAGAGGCATTTCTACAAAAGGAAGACCAATAAACTATTCCCCAAGTGGAATTTGGCTCTCAGCCTAACAAATGAACGTCAAGATGATCTGCCTAACAAAAGAGGCCAATCAACATCAATCCTCAGTGGATGATCGCCTATCCAAGAGGCATCCCCACAAAAGGGGAAGAAAATCAAAAAGATTAATAAAATTCCCCAAGCGGAATTTGGCATCCCGCCAAAACATCGAACATCAAGACTATCTGCCTAACAGAAGAGGCCAGTCAAAAAAATCAACATGTCAACATCCCTAGCGGATAACAGCCTACACAGAGGCAACAAAATCCAAAAATTAAAAAGAGTTACCCGAATAAGGATAACCGGGATACTCCACCTACGTCAAAAGGACGTCAGCCAAACATAAGGCATCGCTCAACTCAGAGAGAAAGAGCATCTGTGTCTACACCCCAAGGAGTCAGAAATTCCCCATGGGTACCAACAATGCAACGCAAGTTGGGGCACAGGAACCTGTGAATGACTGCACATCCCGTAGACGGATCCCTGCATTATCCAGCCCTCAGTGGCACCAAAATCAAAATCAACATCCAGAATCCCCAGCGGATAACAGCCTACACAGAGGCAGCGAAAAATCAGAAAATCAAAAAGAGTTACCCGAACAAGGATAACCGGGATACTCCACCAACGTCGAAAGGACGTCAGCCAATCATAAGGCACCGCTCACATCAGAAAGAGCATCTTTGTGTCTATACCCCAAGGAGTCAGAAATTCCCCAAGGGTACCAACAATGCAATGCAAGTTGGGGCACAGGAACCTGTGAATGACTGCACATCCCCTAGACGGATCCCTGCGTTATCCAGCCCTCAGCGGCACAAAAATCAAAAAAACAACCGTCGAAGCAGCATCGTGGACTGTGGAGACAAAATCATCACCAAATCCCTGGAAAGGAGATATTCACGCTACCCCGTCGTCACAAACACGGAGGTATGCAGCTTCCGGCTCGGGCAATGAGCGAAGCTATCTCTAGAAAAAGGGTACTCACCGCCTACCGTTGTCATAAAGGTACTTAGCTTCCGGCTCGAACAAAGAGTGAAGCTAAGCCTGGAGAGACGGTACTTACAGCTTCCAGCTTGGGCAACAAGCAAAGCAAGGCCTGGAGAGGCAAAACTCATACTGCTCACCGTCGTCACAAAGGTGCTTAGCTTCCGGCTCGAACAAAGAGTGAAGTTAAGCCTGGAGAGACGGTACTCACAGCTTCCAGCTTGGGCAACAAGCAAAGCAAGGCCTGGAGAGGCAAAACTCACACTGCTCACCGTCGTCGCAAAGGTGCTTGGTTTCCGGCTCGAACAAAGAGTGAAGTTAAGCCTGGAGAGACGGTACTTACAGCTTCCAGCTTGGGCAACAAGCAAAGCAAGGCCTGGAGAGGCAAAACTCACACTGCTTACCGAGGGTACTTAGCTTCCGGCTCGAACAAAGAGTGAAGTTAAGCCTGGAGAGACGGTACTTACAGCTTCCAGCTTGGGCAACAAGCAAAGCAAGGCCTGGAGAGGCAAAACTCACACCGCTCACCGTCGTCACAAGGGTACTTAGCTTCCGGCTCGAACAAAGAGTGAAGTTAAGCCTGGAGAGACGGTACTTACAGCTTCCAGCTTGGGCAACAAGCAAAGCAAGGCCTGGAGAGGCAAAACTCACACCGCTCACCGTCGTCACAAAGGTACTTAGCTTCCGGCTCGAACAAAGAGTGAAGCTAAGCCTGGAGAGGCGGTACTCAACCATCAGCGTCATCAGAGGCGCGTTGATGTCCAACTTCCGGCTCGGGCGTCGAGTGAAGTTGGCCTTGGAGAAGGTAAACTCAGCTACCGAGGATGTCAGAAGCGCCGAGGTATGCACCCACCTGGAGAGGCTACTCAACATTTTTCCACCGGAAGACGCTACAAGTCAGAAGGTCGGCGCAATACCCGGACAATTGGGTCAACTCCTTTACTTGTCAGCCGATACACCAAAAGGCCGTCCGACTAAGTAAAGGGGGGGCAGCTGTAGACCCCTAAAATTGTCCGGGTCGGAAATAAAGCTTGAAGACTCTCGAAGACTGAAGGATAATCAGCCAGAAGGACTCCTCGAAGGCCCTAGGAGGGTTCTCTGTAGGTCCAGAGGTCTTAGAATAGCTCAAAATAAAGAAGTGGAGGGAAAAAGCCCAATACGGCCGTACTGAACTCAATACGGCCGTATTGAAGCTTCAATACGGCCATACTGAAGTCAGTACGACCGTATTGACACTTCAATACGACCGCTGCGAACTCAATACGGGCGTATTGAAATTTCTGACTTTCAATACGACCGTATTGAACTCCAATACGACCGTATTGAAGTTCAAAAATTTCAATACGGCCGTATTGGCCCTGTAGGCCGTACTGCGCCTATTCCCTATAAATATGACGTCAATTGGACGTCATTCGACACTTTTTCACTCAGTTTTGACTCCCTCCTTGAGTATTCTGGGGTTTTTGAGCAGTGTTCTGCCCTAGAAATCTCTCTGGGAGTCGATCCGACGAAGTTCTGGAATTCTGAGCACTTAGCTTGGAGATTCGAACCTAGTCGAAGGGAAATCCTCCGGATTTCCATAGTCAAAAGTTTTTAGGAAGGAGCGAGCGAGCTTGTAGAGCGAGGGAACGCCAAAAAGCTTCCCAGTTTTACTCAATATATAAAAGCACGCTTCAAGAGGTTTCTTCTTAAATCCTTCCTTTTACTGCTTTCTGTGTGCATATTTAAACTGTCATCATGTAGATAGTTAATTTATAATCGCTTATAATAAATAGGGGTAATTTAGTAATTTTACACTGTTATTTTAGAAAATAATCTGTCATAGGGAACCCGAAAGGGGCGCTGTGGGGTGCTAACACCTTCCCCACGCGTAACCGACTCCCTTACCCAACTCTGGTTGTAATGGCCAAAGTTGATTTATAAAATCAATTGCCTTATCCCTTTTTCCAATGTTTTGAGTAAAACATTGGTGGCGACTCCACGAACCCTCCTTTTACGAAAACCACTAATCCATGGAGGGTCCCGCTTGGGATTAATATGGATTGGTGAGCCTTTTAATAAAATTGTTCGTTTGACAAGGTCTCAGTTTGAGAATAAGTCATTCTAGCAATCCATACTTTTAAACAAATAAACGAGTCCAAACCATCCTTCGCGAATGCCGAAAGCCCGTTTCGGGCCGGTGGCGACAGACACATCAAAAGAAGAAAATGTAACGTTAGAGTTGTCATATTCCTCTCTATGTATCTCATCTTCTTCTCTCATTTTCTCTTCTCTTTCTTTTGCTATCTTTATTTTCAATTTCAGTTGATCCTCATGTACAGCGTCGGATGATAGACATATCAACTTAATCCTTCGTCCACCATGCACAAAAGAAATAGAAGGTCGTTCAGGATTTATAATTTTATTGTACAACCATGGCCTCCCTAATAACATATGGCATGTCTCCATGGGGGCAATATCACAAAGAACTTCATCTTCATATTTTCCAATAGAGAATTTAATCATTGCTTGTCCATTTGTAGTGGGCAGACATAATTTCTCAACCGCCCTGCTGCTCACAACATTTTTGAAATTGAATTCATCTACTGCGACCAAAAACAGAGAGTCGTCAACCAAACATCTTGTATAGTAAATTTCCATTTCCATTCAAACCCAGAGCCGAAGCTCTGATACCAAATGATATGATTCCTAATTGCACCAGAGTTGAAAAAGGATCTTTTGGGTTAAAATCTTGGACTTAATTTCTGGAATGTGGGTAAGGAAATTAGATGCAAGAAATGGAGGGAAGGAAACGGTAAAGGAATGGAGGAAGAATCACTCTTCCAAGGAAGGCTTCACACAAAGAATTGTGGATGATCCTTTGATATGCCCAAATTCTTGAATCACTCAAGAACAATTGGAGAATCACTCTCACTTAGTTTTTTTATTATTAAAACTCAAATTCTTGTCTGTTTTTTATTCATCCCAATGGGCAGCTTATATAGCTTACAACCAAGACTTTTCACTTACATTTGTGGGCAATTAATGAACTCCATTAGTGGGCAATTAATGAACTCCACTAAGCCTAACAATTATGACCACTAATGCAAAACAAACACATGCTAAATTCGTGCACCCTTTGGTATGCCTCATGGCTGATTCATCCCAAAGGTTTTGGACCTTATTTAACTAAAAACAACTTGCCTAATAACTAGCCCAATAAGTGGTGCAGCCCAAACAAGAGTTGGCAGCCACTTTAACAAGAGTTTTAGGCCTTTATTTACTAATTACAAGTACTAAAAACACCCACTAAGAAAACCCTAGTCATTGGTCCTCCAAGTCCTTTGAGTGCTCCCATCAGATTCACATCAACTTGTTTGCAAATGTTGAAAAATGTACTTTTTGTATGGACCATGTGGTTTTCCTAGGATTCATTGTTAGTAAAGAAGGGGATCGAGTGGATCCTGAGAAAATCAATGCTATTCAAGAGTGGCCAAAACCAAGTAATATTGTTAGGAGTTTTCATGGGCTTGCAAGTTTTTAAAGAAGATTTGTGCCTAAGTTCTCTACTATTGCGTCACCTTTGAATGAACTTGTAAAAAAAGATGTACCTTTTGAGTGGACCAATAACCATGATCATGCATTTCAACTCTTAAAAGACCAACTCACAAATGCACTCATACTAGCTCTTCCAAATTTTGAAAAGACTTTTGAGCTAGAGTGTGATGCATCTGGAATTGGTATAGGAGTTGTGTTATTGCAAGAAGGACATCCTATTGCATATTTTAGTGAAAAACTAAAAGGTGCCTCCCTTAATTACCCAACCTATGACAAAGAGTTGTATGCATTGGTTAGAGCTTTACAAACTTGGGAACACTATCTAGTGTCCAAAGATTTTGTAATCCATAGTGACCATGAGTCACTCAAGTATTTAAGAGGTCAAGGTAAGTTAAATAAAAGGCATGCCAAATGGTTAGGGTTTCTTGAACAATTTCCATATATTATTAAATTCAAGAAGGGCAAAGCTAATGTTGTAGCTGATGATTTGTCAAGAAGACATACTTTACTTGTGTCTTTAGGCACTCAAATTCTTGGATTTAATAATATTAGGGAATTGTATGAGAAAGATCTTGATTTTGGTGATATTTATGAAAAATACCAACAAAAAGCTTTCAATGGTTTCTATATGGCTTAGGAGTATTTGTATAAAGAAGGAAAGTTATGCATACCCCAAAGTTCCATAAGGAAACTTTTGATAAAAGAGAGCCATGAAGGTGGGCTTATGGGGCACTTTGGAGTTGATAAAACTCTTAGTTTACTTAAAGAAAAATTTTCTTGGCCCCATATGCGAAAAGATATCCAAAGGCATTGCCTTAGGTGTTTGGCTTGTTTACAAGCCAAGTCTAAAGTTATGCCTCATGGTACATATACACCTTTGTATGTTGCTTCATCCCCTTGGGTGGATATTAGCATGGATTTTGTGCTAGGTTTACCTAGGACCCAAAGGGGCATGGATTCTGTTTTTGTGGTGGTGGACCGCTTTAGTAAAATGGCCCATTTTATTCCATGCCACAAAGTAGATGATGCAAGAAACATTGCAAAACTCTTCTTTAGAAATGTGGTTAAACTTCATGGGCTTCCTAAGTCCATAGTATCTGATAGAGATACCAAGTTCCTAAGTCATTTTTGGCGTGTCTTATGGTCAAGACTAGGAATTAAACTTCTCTTTTCTACTACTTGTCATCCTCAAACTGATGATCAAACTGAGGTAGTTAATAGGTCTCTATCCACTATGCTTAGAGTAGTCTTGAAGGGTAATCACAAATCTTGGGATGAGTATTTATACATAAGGAAGGTACTTCAAGGGCTTATTTTTTTCAAAAATTGCATGAAAGGATTAAAAATCATATACAAATGCAAAATGAGAAATATGCTCAGTCCAATAATAAAGGCAAAAGAACAATGATCTTTGAGGAAGGTGATTGGGTTTGGCTTCATCTTAGAAAAGAACGTTTTCCACAACAAAGGAAGTCAAAACTTAGTCCCCGAGGAGATGGACCCTTTCAAGTATTACAGCGTATCAATCATAACGCTTATAGGCGTGATTTACCCTCTGATTATGGTGTTAGCCCTACTTTTAATGTGAGTGATTTGAAACCCTTTATAGGTGCTAGTGATGATGAGGATGAGTCTTTAGATTTGAGGATGAATCCTTCTCAAGAGGGAGGGGATGATGGAAGAGCATAGACCAAGGGTCCAACCACTAGAGCTATGGCTAGAAGATTACTTGAAGATTTGACTGCTTTAGAGCTTAGTGGGCCCAATGGGCTTGCTAGGCCTAGGGTGCTATTCACTTGGGCTTTACATGAATGACCACCTCTTTATTGCATGATAGTAGTGTAGGAATTCATTTTGTTTTGGTCTTGTATTATGCACCCTAGTTTAGGATTTTAGGCTTTAGGCTTAGTGGGCCTAGTTTTTGGGCTTCATGGGCTTTTGGGCTTTTGATACCCAATATTGGGCTCATTTTCATTCTTGTAATTTTCTCTTTCCATTGTATTTGATTGGCCATTGTATTTAGGCCATTAGAATAGGATTATGGAAGGATTACTTAAATAGGTTCATTGGGTTAAACTAGATTTAATTTAGAAAGCATTTAAGTTGAATTTGGGTCACATGGATGGTGCCACTTGTGGCTGACCATGTGCATCTCCAAATCAACCCTAAATACTTCCTAAATCAAATTAAGATGCATGATAGCACCTAGATTCATGGCAATGCACATGGGAGTGGAGGTTTGAATTCAAATTTCAAATTTGAATTCAAATCATGGCACCACATGTGGAGCTTGAACCTTGGCACCATTTTGCTTCGTAACCGAGCCTATATATGCTTGACACCTTCCTTCTTGTAATCACTTTTTCATATATGAGAATTTTGAATTGTGTCCAGCCTAATTCTCTCCCAAAAATCACCAAAGGCCATAGTCTTAGTTCTAGGAAACTCTTTTCTCCTAGCCTTGACCGTGGGCTTTCTTTTGTTCCTTTAGCTTGGATGTTTCCATCCTTAGCCTAGGAGCTTCTTTATCTTGATCCACGTTCATCTTACTTAAGGTGTCTTCTGGATTCCAACTCAAAGAGGTGATCCTAGGCATTCGGTGTTGGCTAAAGAAGTAAGACTCATCACTTCTCCAACCTACACCATCATTTAAGTTGCTTTCCTTTGCATGTTTTATAGTATAATTGTTTAGGCTCTTTGTTCTTATTTGTTTCATTTAGAAGGCTACAATTTGTCTACTAGGGGGTGTCGTAACCCGAAAATTTCCTATCTTGAGACCTATGATTTAGACATCCTTTTAAAAATCTCATCAATTAAGGAATGCCCGGACACCAGACTATTCCTTAATCAATGGTTTTGAAAATAGGTTTTATGGAGTCGCCACCAATGTTTTACTTAAAACATTGGAAAAAGAAAAGCTTTTGTAAAGTCCAGTAATGGCCTGGATAACCAGAATTGGGTTCGGGGGTCGGTTACGTGTAGAGAAGGTATTAAGCACCCCTACAACGCCCTTAATCGGTACCCTATGACGAAGTTAACATTATAAAAAATAATAATATAAATATTAAATCCTCTTTTATTGATGATTATTTACATTTGAAATTTAAATTAAATACAATTAACCCTAAAATGTCTACATGATTGTTTTATTATAATAATATTTATTATAGATAAGAAAATAAAAAAGAGAGAAAGAGATTAATTGAAATACCTCTTGAATGAGCTCTATTGAATCTTCAAAACAGGAAGATTTTAGGTGCTTTGTGGCAACCTTTCACACTACAATGCCTCACAAAATCTCAAGAAATACAAAAGAGAGAGAGAAAAAGAGAGAAATTTCGAGCTCTAAGGAGTCTGGACGAAATTTTGGAGCCCTGAGAAATGTGCCTAAGCTGTCTACTTATAAGCATGAAAAAGGGGCCAGAACGGCCCGTTCCAAAATCGAAACGGCCCGTTCTAGATCTGGCTGTTATGTGTAAAATTCTTACCTGGAACAACCCATTCTAAAATCAGAACGGCCCGTTCTGGATTTGAGATTTAACACAATAATGCCTTGCTAGAACGGCCCGTTCCAAACTAAGTTGTTAGGCTTTTCAGCAGTTCAGAACGGCCCGTTCTGGCTTAGGAACAGCCCGTTCTGGCTTAGGAATAGCCCGTTCCAACCTATTATTTTTAGGCCTTTTTCCTGGTTTGGAACGGCCCGTTCTGGTTTTGGAACGGCCCGTTCCAAACTAGATTTTTAGGCCTTTTTTGTGGCTTGGAAAAGCTTGTTCCGATTTTGGAACAGCCCGTTTTGGGCTAGGTTTTTAGGCCTTTTTTGTGGCTTGGAATGGCCTGTTCCGATTTTGGAACAGCCCATTCCGGGCCACTAAAACCAATTTATTTGGGCTTTAGGCCTTCTGATGTCCTATCTTGTTGTTTGCATGCTTCGGGAGCTCCTTCCCTTCAGAACAGAGGTCCATTTCCTTGTTTGTATGCCCCCAGACGAAATTAGGTGTCTACAGCTGCCCCTCTTTACTTATCCTTTGGAATAGTAATTTGTTGCTTTTCCAAAGGCAAGCAAAGACGTAGACATTTCATCTAGGTATTTTCTTTATCTCTTTGGTGCTTCTGCGTTGTTTCCCTTGTATAGGTGTATTTGCTCATATCCTCACCCTTTAGAGTAGTTGAGCATTGGTTGTGTACTCTATTGGGTAACAAGGTTGAAAAACTGTACACCTGATCTTCAGTCTTCGAGTAGAAGCTCCATTATTTCTCTTGTGATAGTGAGGTGAAAACTCAGATCTTCACTCTTGTTTTGACAATAGATACCTTCACGTTGTTTCCTTCGGGTAGACGGTGTTCCCTATATCCTTGCCCCTTGGAGCAACTGAGTGTTGGGTGTGCTCTGTTGGGTGTCAAGGATGGTAAACCGAAACATCTAGGCTTTTGGATTTGATGTCGATGCATCCTACTACTTTTGCTTGCTTCATGATAGTGTGTTCCTTTATTTGTAGCTTGCTAAAGTGGGAGTATATTCTGAGCTCAGCCTCTCCAGGCTGGACTGATATTTAGGGCTTCAGCCGACCCACTACTAATGTTTGGGTCTAGCAACCCTTACCGATCTTTACTAGTTTTAGGGATCTAGCAACCCTTACCGATCTTATACTAGTTTTAGGGATCTAGCAACCCTTACCGATCTTGTACTAGTTTTAGGGATCTAGAAACTATTACCGATCTCGTACTAGTTTTGAGGATCTAGCAACCTTTTCCGATCTTGTACTAGTTTTGGGGATCTAGCAACCTTTACCGATCTTATACTAGTTTTAGGGATCTAGCAACCCTTACCGATCTTGTACTAGTTTTAGGGATCTAGGAACCCTTACCGGTCTTGTACTAGTTTTGGGATCTAGCAACCCTTACCGATCTTGTACTAGTTTTAGGGATCTAGCAACCCTTACCGATCTTGTACTAGTTTTGGGGATCTAGCAACCCTTACCAATCTTGTACTAGTTTTGAGGATCTAGCAACCTTTTCCGATCTTGTACTAGTTTTGGGGATCTAGCAACCCTTACCGATCTTGTACTAGTTTTAGGGATCTAGCAACCCTTACCAATCTTGTACTAGTTTTGGGGATCTAGCAACCCTTACCGATCTTGTACTAGTTTTACGGATCTAGCAACCCTTACCGATCTTGTACTTGTTTTGGGGATCTAGCAACCCTTTCCGATCTTGCACTTGATGTCTTCTTGTGGGTGTTGTGGGATGAAAGACTGCCTCTAAGTGGATGGGCAGGAGATGTTTGATGTGCCCCTGTGTTGGTGGGCAGAGATAGATGGATGACAAGGATTCTAGTGTTGCCCTTACCATGTGAGTATTGTGATGCCTCTCCAGGCGCCTGCTTGTGGTAGGTTTCTTTTTTCTGAATTTCATTTTTATTTAACTTCGGCTTTTTTATATTTGAAGCTTGCCTTTTTCTGCTATTTTTTCTTAAATGCTTTGGCTTTTTCAACATGTACGAAGCTTGCCTTTTTCTATTTTATCTTTTGTTGTCGTCATTGGTGGAGGGATCCCATCCCATGATGATGTTATTTGCTCAATCTTTATTGATGAGTATTATTTTGGAAGCCACTTCTGGCTTTGGTTAAGAAATCATTCCTGGTCTTGGCATTCTTTAGATCATCCTTCATTTATTTGAGGAGTAAGGCGCGATGGCCTCTTCATGCTTACAGACTTACTTGTTTGGTTGATTCTATTCTATTCCACTATTGATATGTCTTTGCTTAGTGGGCACATAGAATCACTTGGGATTGCCGTTTGCCACTGCTTGGCTCATGGTTGGCTATTTAGCTTGTGCTTCGTCCTGATGACTCCTTCTGACCCATAGCGAGTAGAATGCATGGATGCATGGATGCAATGAAAATGTAAGACAGGAATGATTCTTTTATTTATTCCATTTTTTTGTGTAACGCCCTTCCATATGCCCCTACCTCATATTCATGCGATGTAGTTTATGCTCTTGTGTTTAGTCCTAAACATGCAATTCAAAATTTTTTTTAATGTTGGGAAATTAACCTATGCGCATTCAGGTTAATGTTGACGATTCCTTTTTATCCATACCGTTTTTGATTATCGCCGGGATATGTTCTTTTGAACTCAAGGTTTCAGCGGCTCCTTGATTATCTAGTCGATGTATAGTCAAGCGTCTCCAAACTCCTTTCGGGGACGTCTCGGCCTTCTCTTTGTGAGTGTTCACTGTGCATTTTTCGTGTATCTTTTCGGTACCATTTTAATGCCATAAGGATCAAGAGAAAAGAAGGAAGGAATGTTATTATTATTATTTTGTTTTTTTTAAAAGGGTTGTTAGAAGGGATTTTTCAAAAATGGATTTTTAGAAAAAGGGCTAGCCAAGGTAGGCTTTGGTATTTAGGGATATTAAACAAAACGTATTAGCTACAAGGAAGCTATCATTATTTTTTAGCCATTTTGGAAAGTGGAGTGATGACTTGGGGTCACTCTCTGATTGAATGATTCCCCTGAGCCGCCTTTCAGTTTTCAACTCAAGTTGCTGCTTTAACGTCCTAACTTTTTCCTAGGTCACTTGGGATGTGTTTCCTAGTAGACATTTTTCTTTTGATCCTTACTTTTGCGCAGCCCTTTTAGTGGGTTTCCTGCCGGGCCTTTCTTTTTGCAGCACTCGTGAGGTATGGGATGTTTCATTTTGTCAAACCCTAGTCATGTTTGGATTTATGTGATTACTTTGTTATCCTTTCCATGCTATTATCGAGTAACCTCTTTGTCGCAATACGTCTTGTTTTTTAAGGGTTAATGGATGAGGCCTAGAGTGAATATTTAAAGGGAGAAGAGAAATGAAAGAATGTTATGGCATTTAAAACAGTACTTCCAATTTACACATGCCCCTTTAGCAAAGCTCGGAGGCCTGGGCATGCCCCGAGTTTGTGATTCGTACACAGAGAGATTAACCGAGGTTTCCCTCTAGAGAGGCATGGTTGACGATTGGTTGAACTATGTTAGGAACGCATTCCCACTTGCTGGAATGTGGGTGTTTCGACTTCGAAGTGAAACCTTTATGAATTCTTGCTTTCTAAAGGGAATACTCAAGTTGCCTTTCAGTTTTCAACTTGAGCATGCATTGCTTTTTTACATATATATGTATATCCCTAACTTTTGCATAGGATGTATCATATCAGGATTTTGATTCCTTTACCCTAATTTTTGCCTAAGACGCCCTTTACGGGTTTTCGTCCTAGCGGGTTTTTGTCATGCAATGCCTTTGAGTTTTGTTGTAATTCCCTAGAAGCAAGGATTCATTCATTCTTGATCATTCCTCCTATCCCAACAGTTGTCATTTCCACATGGGGAACTCTCGGTGTTTGAATCATCAATTTAGGCGTCTTATGCCCCCTAGTCCTCTTGCACAATTACTGGTTTTTCAGTGTTTCCAATTTGATGTATCGAGTTTGCACTTGATTACCAGTGATCTCAATGTTTGATTAACATGCACAAGTTAGATTTCCCTTTTTATTATTATTTATTATTTACCAGGAAGACATGTTATCTATATGAGGTGCAAAATAGGATACAAAGATGATTGAGAAATTCAACAAATATCATTCTCATTGATTTGTTTGTTTAGAGAACATTCTTTGTACAAGATCTTTCAGTGCACTTTGATGATGTTGTTGCAGGCTACAGAAGGTTATGCTTGAATGATGTCCCTATAGACATGCTTGCTCGTTCGTTGATTTGCAATTAGTCATCGTTTCTCCTCAGATTCTCCTTTTGTTATTCCCATCAGAAGTAACCGTCAATAGGATCTTCGGGTTTCCCACTATTTTGGTGATTGCCAAAATTTTCATCTTTATTGATGAGATTGATGAGTCAGAGAAGAAAGATGCGGTTTGGAGTGATTTGATAATGAATTGGAGGTGTAAGGGTGCTTATTATCAAATTTTCAAACTCCCTATGTTCATGATTTCTCGTTCAGCAGTGAAGTTTTCTTTAGCTTCCCAAACTATGTCTCTTTTTGCGTGCCTCCTTTTCAAAATTTAAAATGATCTCCTATTTGAGTTGATGAATGAAATCTTTCTAGATTGGAAGAAGTCTGAGAAGATGTAGACTTTGCCTTCTGTTCAAAGGATGAAGAGAGTCCAAAGTCTAGTAGGCCTCCTTAGTATAAGGGCACATGATTCTTGTACTTTAGAATGTTCTCCTTTCTCAAAAATCTTTACATACTATGTGTCTTCCATTTTCTAATGAATGTATATGTTAAACTAAAAGATGCATGATATTTGTTTTTTGCCTAAATTTTATCATTTTTTTGTTACTAAGGGGGAACGATGCATGATTTTGCTATATATTTATTTGTTTTTGTTGTTTTTTTTTTTAAAATAAACTATCCTATATGATGCTTTGAGGTTTGGGTATATAAAAGGGAGTTAAATTTTTATCATATATTTTTTTTATTAATATCTATTTGTTTATAATTCTTATCCATAAATCCTTGGTCTGTGGTCCCTACAAGAAAAGTGCATTATATAGGACAGTTCTAATCTCAGTAGTTTTAAGGCCCCCAAGGTGCCGCCATTATAGGGACCTAGTATCTCTGTCGTCGTCACCTGGCAAACTCTAAGGTCTGTCGCAATGTTTTGGGCTAGAGTAACCAGTTATTACCTTGAGTGTGATTTCTGACAAGGCTCGCAGGCTCCAAGGTCAAACTTGGGCCGATCGTACGTCAACCACTTTCTATGTTGATTACCCTCATGCCCCCGGGTGTAGGGGGAACTGTTGTGTGCAAAGCATTGTGTACATTTTTATTCTAACAGGAGCAAAATTTAAACAAACAAACAAAGAGATATTAAAGCCAATCAAATAAAACAAATAAAGTAAAGGGGAAAAATATTTAAATTATTATTTTTATTTTATTAACTTCATCAATTAAATGGGCCTGACCCTCTTTAAACGTCCCTAGTGGAGTTGCCATCTGTTGCAACCCAAAAATTTCCGATCTTGCGACCTATGGTTTAGACATCCTTTTAAAAATCTCATTAATTAAGGAATTAATGTCTGGTCACCATACTAATCCTTAATCAACATTTTTGAAAATAGGTTTTATGGAGTCGCCACCAATGTTTTACTTAAAACATTGGAAAAATAAAAACTTTTTTAAAGTCCAGTAATGGCCTGAATAACCAGAATTGGGTTCAGGGGTGGTTACGTGTAGGGAAGGTATTAAGCACCCCTACAACGCCCTTAATCGGTACCCTATGACAAAGTTAACATTATAAACAATAATAATATAAATATTAAATCCTTTTTTATTGATGATTATTTACATTTGAAATTTAAATTATACAATTAACCCTAAAATGTCTAATGATTGTTTTTATTATAATAATATTTATTATAGATAAGAAAATAAAAAAGAGAGAAAGAGATTAACTAAAATACCTCTAGAATGAACTCTATTGAATCTTCAAAACAGGAAGATTTTAGGTGCTTTGTGGCAACCTTTCACACTACAATGCCTCTCAAAATCTCAAGAAATGCAAAAGAGAGAAAAAAAAGAGAGAAATTTTGAGCTCTAAGGAGCCTGGACAAAATTTTGGAGCCCTGAGTAATGTGGCCAAGCTATCTATTTATAGGCATTAGAAAGGGGACACAACGGCCCGTTCCAAAATCTGAACGGCCCGTTCTGGATCTGGCCGTTATGTGTAAAATTCTTACCCTGGAAAGGCCCGTTCTGAAATCAGAATGGCCCGTTCTGGAGTTGAGATTTAACACAATAATGCCTTGCTAGAACGGCCTGTTCCAAACTAAGTTTTTAGGCTTTTTAGCAGTTCGAAATGGCCAGTTCTGGCTTAGGAACGGCCCGTTCCAGCCTATTATTTTTAGGCCTTTTGCCTGGTTTGGAACGGCCCGTTCTGGTTTTGGAATGGCCTGTTCCAAACTAGATTTTTAGGCCTTTTTTATGGCTTGGAACGGCCCATTCCGATTTTTGCAACAGCCCGTTTCGGGATAGGCTTTTAGGCCTTTTTTGTGGCATGGAATGGCCCGTTCTGATTTTGGAACAACCCGTTTTGGGCCACTAAAACCAATTTATTTGGGCTTTAGGCCTTCTGATGTCCTATCTTGTTGTTTGCATGCTTCGGGAGCTCCTTCCCTTCATAACAGAGGTCCATTTCCTTGTTTGTATGCCCCTGGACAAAATTGGGTGTCTATAGGGGGTTGTGCACACTACATAGTTAGTTCTTGTGCAAAATTGTTTTTGTAAGGAAAGTATAGAGAGGCTTAATGATTTTCACTTGAAAAGGCTTGGTTTTTAAGTGATTCCTTGTAGTCCACCTCCCTTTGATAGTTCAATAGTTCAATTTGTACACTTAGGCCTTTTCATACTAATCTTGCACCTTTGAAAACCTTTTTGTGAAAACCTTTTATCTCTCACTCTTTGTGAAAACCTTTTTGAAACATATTTGTGAAAACCTTTTTGATCAAAGATGAGTGATCATTCTAGTGTACATGGTTATAATTCTTATAGCACTAGGTCTAGTGTTAGGGATGAACTTAGGGAATTAAAAGAGTAACTAAGAAAAAAAGAAGAGGAAAACATAAAAAAAGAGGAAGAGCTTAGAAAAAGAGAAAAAGAAAATGTTAGAAATAATGAGGAAATAAAACAACTACTTGTAAGGTTAGTTGTGGGAAGGGAAGCTAGTGGTTTTAGACCAAGATTTCCTCCTCCTAAGTCCTCAAAAGGAAAAGGGGTCCACATGCCTACAAGAATACATCAGGAGGAAGGGCATCATACCCAACCTCCAAGTGAGAGCTTTTATAGTAGTCATCGCAATGATGATTACTATCAAAGACCCCCAAGACAACATAGACACAGGGAGTCTTCCAATAAGGAACCTAACATTACTTTTCCCCCATTCCATGGCAAAGACAACATTGAAACCTATTTAGATTGGGAAATGAAAGTTGAACAACTTTTCTCTTGCCATGGAGTGAGTGAAGAAAGGAAGGTTTCTTTGGCCACCCTTAGCTCCCAAGGGCATGCCATATATTGGTGGTTCTCCTGATGGAGACCTCCTTTCCATGGATGAAATTGGCATCTTGAAGAGGGCCACCTTTTCCCAAGGATCTAGGCTCACCAAGTAAAAGAGATGGAGACGTTTTTGGGGTGGAGGGAATTTGGGCATGAAGATCGGTGAAGGTTTAGGTTTTTTGATGGAAGCTCAAGGATGGTTGACTCACTCCAAGATGAAGATGGAGGCCACTCTAGGTTTCCCACTCTCCAAGGGTGGAGATAGGAGAAGGCTAGCCAAAATTGACCTAGTGACTAAGGATGGGATGTGATAGTAATATTTTAGTATATCTTTCTTTATGTGTTTTTACCTTATTTGATTCTTTTTAGTAGCCTATATTCATGTTTTAGTTTAGATTTGCATTAGTGAATCATTTAGGAATTAGTTATAAATTTTACTAATTTTCTGTAAGAATTTCCTGTTTTGACACAGTTTCTTGTACAAGCCATATCTGGAGCTATTCAACTCAGAATTTGGCAAACTTGGTGTCCCTGTAAAGATAAGACAGAGATCTACAATTCTCATGTTGGACGAGAACCCAGTTTGGACATTTTCAGACCCAAAATCGTGCTTTAAAGTCGCGGCTCTGCACTGAATTGTTCAGCTTGTCATGAAACTGATTAGTTTAGTTAATTAGGCTTTTCAATTGTAATTAGTGGACTGGACCTTTGACTTTAGGCCCATTATTTTGTCTTTAAAACCATGTAATGATTCAGGAGTGGTCGGGGACAATTCATTTTTTTAGATTTTCAGATTTGAGATAACTTCTTCAAGAAGTTTCTCTAAAAAGTCTCTCTTCTCTCTTTAGAAACTTCTCATCTTCTCTCTCACTCTCTCTTTTTACACGAATCCTTTTCTCTTTCACGAAATTTCTTCTCTCAATTGGAAACTGCTGCAGCATGATAATGAGGCACGGCTAGTTCCTTAATCGGTTTAAGGTTTCAAGAATTACGGTAAATTTGAGTCTCTAATTTTACTGAACGAATTCTTTCTTCTTCTCCTCTTTTCTGTTTAGTTCAAATTCGGATTTCATGATATTGAATCTTTGTTTTGATTCCTAATTGAAAATGAGAAGAATTTTCTGATTAGAAATCACCTAAATCCCTAATTCAATCGATTACTTTTCTTGGATTTTGTTGAAATTTGGAATGTGCGATTGTAGTTTCTGTTTTAATAAAATTCATAATCTAGATTTAGATTACACTGTTTGGATTAATTTCGGATTGAATTAGATGGGTTAAGAATTCGTATTTGTTGTGAACAATGATGATTATACCGTATGAATTGAAACCTTGAACCGAATTCCTATACAACTGAAATTTTGTGTTGATTTGATTTCTTTGCTTTCTTAATACTTTGCTCTAATTGTTTGCTGGAAAATCTTTTCCCCCTGAGTACTAAATTGATTTACATACATGATTAAATTCAAAATATAATGTGCTTGTGTCCTTGAGAGATGACCTAGGTTAAGTCCTCTATATTACAGAAATTTGTTGAGGAACCTAGAATTGTTTGATAGTGATACGACTGAGCTATCAAAATGGCGCCGTTGCCGGGGACATAAGTCATTTTGTTTTGATTTTTATCATGTATACTAACTGTTTGTAGAAATGTTTTCGAATTTATAGTGTAGTATTTTGTAATTCAATTCTAACTCTGATTCTGTCACTAATTCATTGTTGTTTTTGCAGTTTAGTTTTCAATACTATTGTGTTTGTCTTGAATTGTGTTGTTTAGGTAATTTGTAGTGTTTTTGTAGCAATATTGTGTGGTCTCTTTGCGGTTTCTTTGTGGTTTCTTTGTGTTGTATTTTAGCTGGAAAAACAGGGAAAGGAAACAGAGAAAAAACAGAGGAAAACACATTCCGAAAACAGAGGACTAGTAGAAATCATTTCCTGAAGAAATTGATTTTGGCTCTCCATGAAACCATTCCGAAAATGTTCAAAGATTCTCTGATTGAGCTGAAACTTGGTCTCCAAAGGTAAAACGTGATTCTGAGCAAACATACCCCCTATTGGGGGTTATCTGGGCTTAAAATCACGAAATTCCTTCATCTTCTATGAGTTCTGTATAATTTTTTGTAGGGGTATTTTGGTCTTTTTTGCGAAAGTTGTCAGATTGGGCTGAAAATTGGTGGGAAGGTGGCTAAAATTCACACATCAAGGCACCCCTGTTATGGAATAACTACGGGTGTTGGGGGTCCTTTTTGCCAAATTCCTTCATTTAGACCACTTTTTCAATTTTTTACTGTTTTTGATATTTTTAAAAATCACAAAAAAATTCTCAAAATTAGGAAATCATGTGAGAAATGATGTTCTGGTGGTGAAATATTTTTTAAAATTCATTTGGTATAGTTTTGCATGTTATAGTTACTTATATAGTAAACATTGACTTTTCTGTTGACTTTTGACTTTTCTGTTGACTTTTGACTTCATAACCTTGTATGTGTTCTTATTTGCATGACTAGGTCCAACCCTGGTACATTACATGATTTTGATCCTGAGATAGAAAGAACACTTCATCATAGGTTAAGGTGTAGGTCTAGTCAGAAAAATAATAGTAGTGTAGTTGATTCTGAAGTAGTTATTAATTCTACTTTTAATCCTCAATCCTGCTTAGATAGTGATACTTTTAATTTTCAATCTTGCTCTTCTTCTGAAACTGATTCTGAATTTGATATCATGGCTGATAATCGTGAACTCACTTTGAAGGAATTGGCTACACCTAATGTTGTGTATCAACCATGGTGTGTCCAATATCCTGATAATCAAACAAATTATGAGCTTAAATCTGGACTTATCCATTTGTTGCCCAAGTTTCATGGACTTGCAGGTGAAGATCCTCATAAGCATTTAAAGGAGTTCCATGTAGTGTGTTCCACCATGAGACCTCAAGGAGTTCCTGAAGATCATGTCAAAATGAAGGCATTTCCTTTCTCTCTGGATGGTGTTGCAAAAGATTGGCTCTACTTTCTACCAGCAACAATCACTACATGGAATCAAATGAAGAGATTGTTTCTAGAGAAATTCTTTCCTGCATCTGTCGCCACCGGCCCAAACGGGCTTTCGGCATTCGCGAAGGATGGTTGGACTCGTTTATTTGTTTAAAAATATGGATTGCTAGAATGACTTATTCTCAAACTGAGACCTCATCAAACGAGCAATTTTATTAAAAAGGCTCACTAATCCATATTAATCCCAAGCGGGACCCTCCATGGATTAGTGGTTTTCGCAAAAGGAGGGTTCGTGGAGTCGCCACCAATGTTTTACTCAAAACATTGGAAAAAGGGATAAGGCAATTGATTTTATAAATCAACTTTGGCCATTACAACCAGAGTTGGGTAAGGGAGTCGGTTACGCGTGGGGAAGGTGTTAGCACCCCACAGCGCCCCTTTCGGGTTCCCTATGACAGATTATTTCTAAAATAACAGCGTAAAATTACTAAATTACCCCTATTTATTATAAGCGATTATAAATTAACTATCTACATGATGACAGTTTAAATATACACACAGAAAGCAGTAAAAGGAAGGATTGAAGGGAAACCTCTTGAAGCGTGCTTTTATATATTGCAAAGAACTGGGAAGCGTTTTGGCGTTCCCTCGCTCTACAAGCTCGCTCGCTCCTTCCTAAAAACTTTTGACTATGGAAATCCGGAGGATTTCCCTTCGACTAGGTTCGAATCTCCAAGCTAAGTGCTCAGAATTCCAGAACTTCGTCGGATCGACTCCCAGAGAGATTTCTAGGGCAGAACACTGCTCAAAAACCCCAGAATACTCAAGGAGGGAGTCCAAACTGAGTGAAAAAGTGTGGAATGACGTCCAATTGACGTCATATTTATAGGGAATAGGCGCAATACGGCCTACAGGGGCAATACGGCCGTATTGAAATTTTTGAACTTCAATACGGTCGTATTGAAGTTCAATACGGTCGTATTGAAATTCAGAAATTTCAATACGCCCGTATTGAGTTCGCTGCGGTTGTATTGAAGTGTCAATACGGTCGTATTGACTTCAGTACGACCGTATTGAAGTGTCAATACGGTCGTATTGACTTTAGTACGGCCGTATTGGGCTTTTTCCCTCCACTTCCTTATTTTGAGCTATTCTAAGACCTCTAGACCTACAGAGAACCCTCCTAGGGCCTTCGAGGAGTCCTTCTGGCTGATTATCCTTCAGTCTTCGAGAGTCTTCAAGCTTTATTTCCGACCCGGACAATTTTAGGGGTCTACAGCTGCCCCCCCTTTACTTAGTCGGACGGCCTTTTGGTGTACCGGCTGATAAGTAAAGGAGTTGACCCAATTGTCCGGGTGATGTGCCGACCTTCTGACTTGTAATGTCTTCCGGCGGAAAATTGTTGAGTAGCCTCTCCAGGTGGGTGCATACCTCGGCGCTTCTGACAACCTCGGTAGCTAAGTTTAACACCAACGTGTCTTTGACGACGCTGATGGCTGAGTATTGTCTCTCCAGACCTTGAGTATTGTCTCTCCAGACCTTGAGTACTGTCTCTCCAGACCTTGAGTACTGTCTCTCCAGACCTTGAGTACCGTCTCTCCAGACCTTGTTTGAGTACCGTCTCTCCAGACCTTGTTTGAGTATTGTCTCTCCAGACCTTGTTTGAGTACTGTCTCTCCAGACTTTGTTTGAGTACCGTCTCTCCAGACCTTGTTTGAGTATTGTCTCTCCAGACCTTGTTTGAGTATTGTCTCTCCAGACTTTGTTTGAGTACCGTCTCTCCAGACCTTGTTTGAGTACCGTCTCTCCAGACTTTGTTCGAGTACTGTCTCTCCAGACTTCGTTTGAGTATCGTCTCTCCAGACTTTGTTTGAGTACTGTCTCTCCAGACTTCGTTTGAGTACCGTCTCTCCAGACTTGTGCATACCTCGGTGCTCTCGACAACTGGGTAGCTGAGTATTGCCTTTTAGGCTTTGAGATGACTTTGTCTCCACAGTCCACGATGCTGCTTCGACGGTTTTTTCTGATTTTGTGCCACTGAGGGCTGGATAACGCAGGGATCCGTCTAGGGGATGTGCAGTCATTCACAGGTTCCTGTGCCCCAACTTGCATTGCATTGTTGGTACCCATGGGGAATTTCTGACTCCTTGGGGTGTAGACACAGATGCTCTTTCTCTCTGAGTTGAGCGACGCCTTATGTTTGGCTGACGTCCTTTGACGTTGGTGGAGTATCCCGGTTCATCCTTATTCGGGTATCTCTTTTTGATTTTCTGATTTTTGCCTCTGTGTAGGCTGTTATCCGCTGGGGGATTTCGTCGTTGATTTTGATTAGCCTCTTCTGTTAGGCGTATCGGCTTGACGTTCGATGTTTGGCTAAGAGCCGGATTCCACTTGGGGAATACTTATTGATATTTTTGATTTTCTTCCTTTTGCAGGGATGCCTCTGAGTAGGCGATTGGGGAATGAGGGATCTTATGTATCCCAGAGTTTTATTTAGGAAGCCTCTGCAGGCTTAGCCTCACTCAGCGCTTTGAGTCGGAGAGCTATCTTCCACCGAGGAAATGTTAAGTCCTTTGACTTGTATATACTGTTTGGATGATCGCACTTCCATTGGGGATTGCGTCGATTTTGCTTTGATAGCTCTCGCTGGGGATTTTTCCGTGAGCTTGAGCTGAGGTTCCCTCTGGGGAGTATTATTTCTGCGAGCCTCTCCAGGCTCAGTTATTCTGCATACTGTGGAGGATGTGGAGTATTATTTTGGTAAGCCTCTCCAGGCTTAGTTATTTGGTACAAATTGTTTGTTGGATTTTCTATATCCTTGCCTTTTTTATTTTCGGCTTTTTCTGTATTTTGCCTTTTCTTCTGATTTGGCTTTTTCTGTATTTTGCCTTTTTTATGTTTTTGGCTTTTGCTGTACAGAAATTAAAAGTGCTAAAGAAATTAAATTTATGAGAGAGTATTATTTCGGCAAGCCTCTCCAGGCTCAGTTATTTTGTAGGAGTATTGTTTCGGCAAGCCTCTCCAGGCTCAATTATTCTGTACGAGTATTATTTCGGCAAGCCTCTCCAGGCTCAATTATTCTGAGAGTATTATTTCGGCGAGCCTCTCCAGGCTCAGTTATTTTGAACGAGTATTATTTCGGCAAGCCTCTCCAGGCTCAATTATTCTGAGAGTATTATTTCGGCGAGCCTCTCCAGGCTCAGTTATTTTGAGAGTATTCTTTCGGCAAGCCTCTCCAGGCTCAGTTATTATGATGCTGTTGATTTTCTGAATCTTTGTATTTTGCTTGCTGCTGTCATACACAAGCAATTTTCTATTTTTCTATTTTATGCGGTTGCCTCATGATAAGGTCTTTGAATGTGCAACTAATGTGTGTGTGATGCACAAATGCAATACAATTTTTTATTTTTGTTCATTTATTTAGAAAAGTGAGTGGCTCTCCCTATCCTCTTCTTCTTGGAGGACTTTCTGTCATTGACGCGAGGGAGTATTTTTGTGAGCCTTTATGCAGGAGATTATGGATTTTACAGGAACCCCTCCAATTTTCTTTTATTGACCGATTAATAATGGAATTTCGTACAATTTTTATGAAAAACCAATTCAGAGGCATAATCACATGGTCAAGAAAGAAAAGAAACAAATGGATATTTTTATTGATATTCACAAGTGTTTTTTTACAGAAAGATATACAGAAGGAAATTTCTGAAGAATGGCTGGCCAAGGTAGGCTATATACATTGGGCTTAACAATTATATCTGTAATTGTTGCTCTTTACGTTCCCTTAATTGCTTCGGCCTGAGCCAGGAGTGTAGATACTGCAAGACGCTTGCTTCTAGAAGATTATCACTTGAACCGCCTTTCGGTTTTCGGTTCAAGTGATCGTTGCTTGTTTTGTTTTTATATCTTATTCTTTTGTCCCTAACTTTTGCTTAGGACGTATCCTAACGGGGTAAATTTGCCTTTGTTTTGCCTAGTACCCTTGTACTGGCAGGCTTTTTATTTTGCCCTAACTTTTGCCTAGGATGCCCTTTTTGGGTTTTCATCCTAGCGGGCCTATGCAAGCAACGTCTTCAAGCATAGTACTTCTTTACCACGTCAGTGTTGACTAAGTATCGAAGTTCTTCTCCATCCATGTTTGTGAGGATCAATGCTCCTTCTGAGAAGGCTCGTTTTTCCACGTATGGTCCTCCGTGATTTGGGGCATACTTTCCGATTTTGTCCTTTTGAGTTGGTAGTAATTTCTTCATTACCAACTCTCCCTCATGGTAGACTCGAGGGTGGACTTTCTTGTCAAAAGCCTTTTTGATCTTCCTCTGATAGGCTTGACCATGGCATATGGCGTTCAGCCGTTTCTTTTTGATAGGGTTCAACTGGTCATATTGGCTTTGAACCCATTCTGCCTCGGAAAGTTTTGTTTCCATGATTACCCTTAGATAGAATATCTCGACTTCGATGGGTAGAACTGCCTCCACCCCATAAATGAGTGAGAATGGAATAGCTCCTGTAAATGGACGTACTGAAGTCCTATAGCCATGAGGAGCGAAGGGTAACATCTCGTGTCAGTCTTTAAATGAGACAACCATCTTTTGTACTATTTTTTGATGTTCTTATTGGTTGCCTCGACTGCCCCATTCATCTTTGGCCGATATGGGGAAGAGTTGTGGTGTTGGATCTTGAATTCTTGGCACAGTTCTTCCACCATTTTATTATCCAGATTAGATCCATTATCAGTGATGATTTATTTCTCCATGCTTCCACTAGATTATCCTAAAATCTTTTGGGACAAGAGAGAAAAGAAAAGAAAGATATTTTTATTTTGAAGTTTGTGTTTTAGAGGGGATTTATTTTTTCAAAAATGGTTTTTGTAAGAATGGGTGGCCAAGGTAGGCTTAAGTGTTTAGGCTTGTTTGATTAAACACTTATGAAGTTAAAAAATCGTGTTGTGATTCGACAACTTGGATAGCTTCCCTTGAACCTTTCTTTTTGAATTTGGTTCATGGTACCATCATGGATTTCTTTTGTTTTTTTATTGTCCTTATTTTTGCCTAAAACACCCTTTTGTGGCGTTTTAGCGGACCTTTGTTTTTGTTTATTATTGTAACCCTAACTTTTGCCTAGGTCACCCTTTCGTGGGATTCCTAGCGGGTCTTTTGCTCTTATTTTTGCGCAGTCCCCTTTTTGGGTTTCCTGCCGAGCTTCTTTTATTTTGAAAGATTTCTTTTTACCCATGATGGCACTTGTCGAGGCCAAGGGAAGGTGCTCCAAGTTGTCACACACACCTCCACATAAAAATGATGTGGGTTCATTATCATTAAGATGATTTTAACCTCATTCATGTTTATTCAAATAGGGTTAAAAATAATGTGGTCTAGAATTTTATTATAAGCAAGAAAAGAAGCAATGAAGAATGATTTTATTATAATCATAGCGGAAACATGTGTCCTTATTTCATCACCGATATGGGTCCCAATATTGACCTTTTTTATCTTTCGGCCCTGCCCCAAATTCACGGTCTCCAATTCCTCTTGACATGGTTGGAGTAGACGAGTTTCTTGATCTAGCAATCTTTGCAGATCCGGAGAGATGGTCTCCTCATCACTGTCCAACTCAACCCGTTTATCCTCAACTTTCGGACCCCGGTCAGAGCGAACAATTACAGACATAATTATTTTATTGGTTCTATTTAGGTTTAGAATTTATTAATGTTAATGGGGAAAGAGAGAAAAGAACAAAAAAGAGAGTAATGTGAAAAATGCCTCTTTATTGATATTTTAAAAAAAAACTGTAAAACCCTTATTTACATGAAAAGGTTCTCATGATCTCGGGTACTGATCATGAGTCCCTTAAAAGAAAAGAAAAATATGAAGGGGCCCTATTGTGGCTTGCCATTCTCTACTCCTGCTTTGGTAGAGGATTCTTGCTCACGTCGGGCGCTGTCGAATCGAAGGTGACCCACCCGGCATCAATAAGATTTTGGACCTTGTATTTGAGAGCTAGGCATCTCTCTGTTGAATGCCCTGGTGCCCCCGAATGGTATAAACATTTGTCTTGTGGCTTGTACCAATCGGGGTAAGGTGGGTCGATCTTCCTTGGTGGAACATGAGCTAGAAGTTTGGCTTCTACTAGCTTCGGAAGGAGATCGCTATAAGTGGTCGGAAGTTTATCAAACTTCTTCACAGGGATGAATTGCGATCTTCCTGACTTCGAAGTGGAAGAAGCCGAGGATATGGTTATAGCATTGACTCCTCCCTCATTCTTCTTCCTGAAGGTCTTCTTAGCCTCGAATGATTGGGAAGGCTTAGCTAGCTTCCCACTTTTCAATCCTTGTTCCACTCTCTCCCCAATAGTGATGATGTCCGAGAAGAGTGTCGTTGTGTTCCCTATCATTTTATCGTAATAGGGACCAGTCAACGAGTTGATGAATATGGACACCATCTCCTTATTTGACAGCGGGGGTTCTATCTGTGCCGCCAACTCCCTCCAACGTTGGGCGTACGCCTTGAAAGATTCATCATTATTCTTGCTCAAGGCTTGAAGATCTGACCTATCGGGTGTTAGGTCGATGTTGTATTTGTAGCGCTTGAGAAAGGCGTCGGCCAACTGCCTCCATGTGTGTACTAGATTTCCATCTAGCTGCATATACCAGTTGAGTGCAGTTTCAGCCAAGCTCTCTTGAAAGCAATGAATCAAGAGCTTTTCGTTTGTGGCATATGCAGCCATCTTTCGGCAGTACATGGTGAGATGACTCTTGGGGCAAGTCGATCCCACGTATCTCGAGAAATCTGGCACTTTAAATTTGGGAGGGAATTGAATATCCCTCACTAAGCACATGTCGGCGGCATCTTTGATGTCAAAATCATGCCCCTCCATAGCCCTTAGCCGATCCTCTAGGGCGTGGAATTGTTCTTTTGAAACCTCGGGCTCTTTGATCATAATTCCAGCCCCAAGAGGTATGGCATGTGGAGGATCTTCTTTATGCTCTTCCTCCTCTCCCTCATGATGGGACCCATGGTCACTGTGATGAGATCCATGGTGACGCATGAGTTCCAACATTTGCGCCATCTGCTCTTTGAGCTGTGAAAGCTCGGTCGTGAGCTTCTTGTTTTGTTCCTCTAGCGCTTCCATTTTCTTGATTTTCTTTGCGCGTGTGAGGACAGAGAGATGACCAGCCACTTTCTAAAATGAATGTTTATTCTAATTAGCTTATTTATGATATGAATACACTCTTGATGTGAGCTTGATAATCTTTCATCTTTGAGGCGCTGCCTTTTTAAGATGAAAGTTTATCACCCTCCCTAGGCTATTATCTCTCCACAACGGAGAATCTCAATAGTCACGGGTCTCTTTCACTCACATCGAGAGGGTATTAGTGAACCTATAAATGATGATGAGGATGCATGAGGTATTATTGATAATGATGCCTATGCTCCTTACTTTTATTATATTTTCACACATTGATTTTTCCTCTCATGTCATGGTTTTTTATGCATGGGGATTATTTTTAGACCTTATCACAAGGTTATTTATTAATGCACAAACAATTGCACATAAGCATTTACACAAACAATTCACTCATCCACGAACAGTCACGAGCGAATCACGAGGTAGGGGTCTCCTGCAGAAAAGTGCATATTCAAGGAGGATCTAACTGTTCTCACTTGGTCAAAGGCCCCCAAGGTGCCCCCATTATAGGGACCCAATTCCTCTCGTCGTAGGTCGATGGAAAGCTCCAACGCACCGTCGGACTCAAGTTCATGGTTATCACCTTGAGTGATGTTTTCCGACAACGGTCTCATAGGCTCCTATAAACCCATCAACCGGCCGTACTTACATCCACTCCCTATGGATTACCACTCATGCCCCCGGGTATAGAGGGAACTGTTGTGTGCAAAGGTTTGTGTGCAATTTATTTCAAACAATTGCGGAAATTTAAACATACAACAGTTATTAAAGCCAAATAGATAAACATGTTATCATACAAGTGAGGGGTAATAAAGTAATTTTAACTATTATTTGTTAAAAATAATCTGTCACTAAATGGGACTGACTCTCGAAGCTTCCCCAGTGAAGTCGCCATCTGTCGCCACCGGCCCAAACGGGCTTTCGGCATTCGCGAAGGATGGTTGGACTCGTTTATTTGTTTAAAAATATGGATTGCTAGAATGACTTATTCTCAAACTGAGACCTCATCAAACGAGCAATTTTATTAAAAAGGCTCACTAATCCATATTAATCCCAAGCGGGACCCTCCATGGATTAGTGGTTTTCGCAAAAGGAGGGTTCGTGGAGTCGCCACCAATGTTTTACTCAAAACATTGGAAAAAGGGATAAGGCAATTGATTTTATAAATCAACTTTGGCCATTACAACCAGAGTTGGGTAAGGGAGTCGGTTACGCGTGGGGAAGGTGTTAGCACCCCACAGCGCCCCTTTCGGGTTCCCTATGACAGATTATTTCTAAAATAACAGCGTAAAATTACTAAATTACCCCTATTTATTATAAGCGATTATAAATTAACTATCTACATGATGACAGTTTAAATATACACACAGAAAGCAGTAAAAGGAAGGATTGAAGGGAAACCTCTTGAAGCGTGCTTTTATATATTGCAAAGAACTGGGAAGCGTTTTGGCGTTCCCTCGCTCTACAAGCTCGCTCGCTCCTTCCTAAAAACTTTTGACTATGGAAATCCGGAGGATTTCCCTTCGACTAGGTTCGAATCTCCAAGCTAAGTGCTCAGAATTCCAGAACTTCGTCGGATCGACTCCCAGAGAGATTTCTAGGGCAGAACACTGCTCAAAAACCCCAGAATACTCAAGGAGGGAGTCCAAACTGAGTGAAAAAGTGTGGAATGACGTCCAATTGACGTCATATTTATAGGGAATAGGCGCAATACGGCCTACAGGGGCAATACGGCCGTATTGAAATTTTTGAACTTCAATACGGTCGTATTGAAGTTCAATACGGTCGTATTGAAATTCAGAAATTTCAATACGCCCGTATTGAGTTCGCTGCGGTTGTATTGAAGTGTCAATACGGTCGTATTGACTTCAGTACGACCGTATTGAAGTGTCAATACGGTCGTATTGACTTTAGTACGGCCGTATTGGGCTTTTTCCCTCCACTTCCTTATTTTGAGCTATTCTAAGACCTCTAGACCTACAGAGAACCCTCCTAGGGCCTTCGAGGAGTCCTTCTGGCTGATTATCCTTCAGTCTTCGAGAGTCTTCAAGCTTTATTTCCGACCCGGACAATTTTAGGGGTCTACAGCATCCAGAACAGCAGCAATTAGGAAAGAGATTTGTGGTATAAGGCAACTGAATGGAGAGACTTTGTATGAATACTGGGAGAGATTCAACAAGCTGTGTGCTACATGTCCTCAACATCAAATTAGTGAGCAATTATTGATTCAATATTTTTATGAAGGACTAACCTTGATGGATAGGAACATGATAGATGCAGCAAGTGGAGGAGCACTGATGGATAAGACACCAAATGCTGCAAGACAACTCATTTCGAACATGGCAGCCAACACTCAGCAATTTGGATTTAGAGGAGCTGTCAAGGGAGTAAATGAGATGGCAATTGGTGCTGGTTCTAGTTCTGTTTGTGGTGTAGATAATCAAAGGCTGGAAAACAAAATTAATGAGCTAACCACCATGGTGAGACATTTAGCAATTGAACAAAAACAACAGGCGAATGCAGCAAGTGAATGTCCAGCAACAGTTTGTGGCATTTGTTCTTCAGAGGAGCACTATACACATTCATGCCCCACTCTACAAGAAATAGATGCAAATGTTTCTGGAATTTACACCAACCAGCAACAACAATATAGGCCACAACAGCAACAAAATTACAATCCATACTCCCAAACATACAACCCAGGTTGGAAAGATCATCCAAATCTGAAATGGGGGCAACAACAACAACAACCTTCATTCCAACCTTTTGGAAAATATCAGCCTCCATTCAAGCATCAGCAACAACAACCACCAGCACCTCACCTCCTCCTGCACAAAAGAGTGGACCTTCATTTGAGGAGATGATGCAACAGATGGCTGCACAAAATTTGCAGTTTCAGAGAAATATGGATGCCACTGTCCAAGATTTAAAGACTCAAATTGGCCAGTTAGCATCTCAGGTAAATCAGTTTCAATCTCAAGGTTCTGGCAAACTTCCCTCCCAAACAGTTTTAAATCCAAAGGGGAATGTGAGTGCCATTACTTTGAGAAGTGGAAAAGAGTTACCACCAGTGCAGCAACAATCAGTTGTAGCACCAGTGGAATGTGATTCTTCCTTTGCAGGTGCAGCTGAAAATAATGATGCAGCAAAGAGGAGATCAGAGATTCCACTCCCCTTTCCAAATAGACCAGCAAAGAAGAGATTAGAAATTGATACTGAATTGCTGGATATGTTTAGCAAGGTGGAAGTCAACATTCCTCTCCTTGATGCCATCCGACAAATTCCAAAATATGCAAAGTTCCTTAAGGAATTATGTACTAATAAGAGGAAGTTGAAGGGTGATGAGAGAGTGAACATGGGGCGAAATGGTTCTGCATTACTCCAGAAGAAAAATGTGTCTGCCATTATTCCACATTATCTACTTCCAGATTTGCCACAAAAATGCAAAGATCCAGGAACTTTTACTATCCCTTGTACTATAGGGGAAGAAATTTTTACTAATGCTATGCTGGATCTAGGTGCTTCAATAAATGTTATGCCTGCATCTATTTTTAGATCATTGCAGATTGGAGACTTGATTCCTACAGGTGTGAGCATTCAGTTGGCAAACAGGAGCATTGTGCAGCCACTTGGAGTAGTAGAGGATGTGCTGGTCAAAGTAGAAGATCTTCTCTTCCCTGCAGATTTCTACATTCTTGAGATGGAGGATGAGTCATCCAGTCATGCTACATTGATCCTTGGGAGACCATTCCTAAGGACAGCAAGGACAAAGATAGATGTGCATGCAGGGACTCTTTCTATGGAGTTTGGAGATAATCTGGTGCAATTTAATATTTTTGAGGCTATGAGACATCCAATAGAAAACCATTCTGTTTTTAGTTTGGATGTTATTGATTTATTAGTTGATGATTGCACAGATTTTGATGATGATCTACTTGCTGATTTTTCTGATTTTACTGACCCATTATGTACTTGTGATGATGATTCATCTATGTGTGCTATTTGTGCAGAAATTAGTGTTGCTATTTCAGGTGTAGCAGATTTAGCCACATCAATAGATGTTCCACCACCAGCATCTGAGACATTATCTCCATCTTTACCTTCATTGCCAGTACCATCCACTGTGCAGGCACCATCAGTAGAGTTAAAGCCTTTACCTGCACATTTGAAGTATGCTTATTTAGAGGACAATCAAGGGCTTCCTGTCATTATAGCTAGCATTCTTGAATCTAATCAGGAGGAGAGACTGTTGCAGGTTTTGAGAGATCACAGGAAAGCCATTGGTTGGACTCTTGCTGACCTTCCTGGGATTAGTCCTGCTATATGCATGCACCGGATTCTACTTGAGGATGAGTTCCGACCTGTGAGGCAGCCACAGAGAAGACTTAATCCTACTATTTTAGATGTGGTGAAGAAAGAGGTCACAAAGTTATTGGCGGCAGGTATAATATATCCTATTTCTGATAGTAAGTGGGTTAGTCCTGTGCAGGTCGTTCCCAAGAAGACTGGGATGACTGTGGTGAGGAACCAGGATGCTGAGTTGGTTCCAACCAGAGTTCAAAATAGTTGGCGAGTTTGTGTGGACTATAGAAGACTTAATCAGGCAACTCGCAAAGACCACTTCCCTCTTCCATTCATCGATCAGGTGTTGGAGAGGTTGGCAGGTAAATCACATTATTGCTTCTTAGATGGATTTTCAGGGTACATGCAGATTCATATTGCACCAGAGGACCAACACAAGACCACATTCACCTGTCCATTTGGCACATTTGCTTACACTAGGATGCCATTTGGTCTATGCAACGCTCCGGCCACTTTTCAGAGGTGTATGGTAAGTATATTTTCTGATCTATTGGAGAGTTGCATGGAGGTGTTTATGGATGATTTTACAGTTTATGGTTCTTCATTTGATGCATGCTTAGAGAGTCTATCTAGGGTATTAGATAGGTGTATCCAAACTAACCTTGTGTTAAATTTTGAAAAATGTCATTTTATGGTCACACATGGTATAGTTTTAGGTCACTTAGTCTCTAGTAGAGGCATTGAGGTTGATAAGGCTAAGATAGATATCATTGCTTCTTTACCTTACCCCGCTTCTGTGCGGGAAGTACGTTCTTTTCTTGGACATGCAGGTTTTTACAGGAGGTTCATCCAAGACTTTAGCAAGATTGCACTGCCACTGTCCAAGCTTCTACAAAAAGAGGTGGAGTTCATTTTTGACCAGCCTTGTCAACTAGCCTTTAAGGAGTTGAGGAAGCGGCTTACCACCACACCTATTGTACAGCCGCCTGATTGGGAGCTTCCATTTGAGCTCATGTGCGATGCATCCAACTTTGCACTTGGGGCTGTTTTAGCTCAGCGAGTTGGGAGGCTTTCGCATGTCATTGCTTATGCCTCTCGTACATTGGATGCAGCTCAAGTCAATTACACCACCACTGAGAAGGAGCTTTTAGCTATTGTATTTGCTTTAGATAAATTTCGTTCATATTTGCTTGGCTCCAAGATTATTGTGTTTTCTGACCATGCAGCTTTGAGATTCCTGTTGAAGAAGCCTGATGCTAAACCCAGATTGATCAGGTGGATGCTTCTTCTTCAGGAATTTGATATTGAGATCAGAGATAGGAGTGGTTCATAGAGTTATGTTTCTTTTATGTCACATTAAAAAAGTTTGTCAAGAAAATTGTTAAACACACTTCCTATTAGGTTTCCTAGAGTCTTTGTTTTGTCGCTGAAATTTGTAACACTTTTTAAAGCAGAAAAACAGAGGCAAAACAGAGGTATAAGTGTGCTTAATACATTAGAAAAACAAAAGAAAAGAGTGCTTGAATTTGACCTAAAAAGATTGTACAAAATTGTGAAGCACTAGAAAAAAAAAACAATTTCAATTGTGTACCTCTTATTTTGTGGAATTTATTTGGCAGTAGTTTTAATTCTTCAATTCCAAGATTATTACATGTTTAAAAGGCATTAAAATCCTATTCAAAAAGAAAAAGGAAAATTTTAAAAGAATTTACAAAAAGATTCATAAAGAAAGAGTACAAGAAAAGCCAAGGAGTATAAATTTTGTGTGAAATTGCTCTCGGATTTTGCTTTGCTTGCCTTGTAAATTTTCTGTCCAGCCACATATTGATTGTTTGAGTCTTATTTTATTTTGTAATCTTAGATTTTAATTTTTTAATCCACTCTAGAGTGTAGACCCCTAAAATTGCCCGGGTCGGAAATAAAGCTTGAAGACTCTCGAAGACTGAAGAAGGATCAGCCAGAAGGACTCCTGGAAGGCCCTAGGAGGGTTCTCTGTAGGTCTAGAGGTCTTAGAATAGCTCAAAATAAGGAAGTGGAGGGAATGAAGCCCAATACGGCCGTACTGAACTTAATACGGCCGTATTGAACCTTCAATACGGCCGCAGTGAACTCAATACGGCGTATTGAAGTTTCTGAAACTTCAATACGGCCGTACTGAAATCAATACGGCCGTATTGAAGCTTCAATACAGCCGTATTGAACTCAATACGGCCGTATTGAAATTTCTGAATTTCATTTCAATACGGCCGTATTGAACTCAATACGGCCGTATTGAAGTTCAAAAATTTCAATACGGCCGTATTGCTTCTGTAGGCCGTATTGCGCCTATTCCCTATAAATATGACGTCAATTGGACGTCATTCCACACTTTGATACTCAGTTTTGACTCCCTCCTTGAGTATTCTGGGGTTTTTGAGCAGTGTTCTGCCCTAGAAATCTCTCTGGGAGTCGATCCGACGAAGTTCTGGAATTCCGAGCACTTAGCTTGGAGATTCGAACCTAGTCGAAGGGAAATCCTCCGGATTTCCATAGTCAAAAGTTTTTAGGAAGGAGCGAGCGAGCTTGTAGAGCGAGGGAACGCCAAAAAGCTTCCCAGTTTTACTCAATATATAAAAGCACGCTTCAAGAGGTTTCTTCTCAAATCCTTCCTTTTACTGCTTTCTGTGTGCATATTTAAACTGTCATCATGTAGATAGTTAATTTATAATTGCTTAGAATAAATAGGGGTAATTTAGTAATTTTACACTGTTATTTTAGAAATAATCTGTCATAGGGAACCCGAAAGGGGCGTTGTGGGGTGCTAACACCTTCCCCACGTGTAACCGACTCCCTTACCCAACTCTGGTTGTAATGGCCAAAGTTGATTTATAAAATCAATTGCCTTATCCCTTTTTCCAATGTTTTGAGTAAAACATTGGTGGTGACTCCACGAACCCTCCTTTTGCGAAAACCACTAATCCATGGAGGGTCCCGCTTGGGATTAATATGGATTGGTGAGACATTTAATAAATAAATTGGATAAGATCGACAAGGTCTCAGTTTGAGAACAAGTCGTTCTAATAATCCAATACATTTTCAAAACTAAAATAAAAGCGAGCTCGACCGTCTTCGCGACCGCCAAAGCCCGTTCAGGCCGGTGGCGACAGATGGCGACTTCACTGGGGAAGCTTCGAGAGTCAGTCCCATTTAGTGACAGATTATTTTTAACAAATAATAGTTAAAATTACTTCATTACCCCTTGCTTGTATGATAACATGCTTTATATATTTGGCTTTAAATAACTGTTGTTTGTTTAAATTTCCGCAATTGTTTGAAATAAAAATTGCACACAAACCTTTGCACACAACAGTTCCCTCTATACCCGGGGGCATGAGTGGTAATCCATAGGGAGTGGATGTTAGTACGGCCGGTTGAATGGGTCTATAGGAGCCTACGAGACCGTTGTCGGAAAACATCACTCAAGGTGATAACCATGAACTTGAGTCCGACGGTGCGTTGGAGCTTTCCATCGACCTACGATAAGAGGAATTGGGTCCCTATAATGGGGGCACCTTGGGGGCCTTTGACCAAGTGAGAACAGTTAGATCCTCCTTGAATATGCACTTTTCTGCAGGAGACCCCTACCTCGTGATTCGCTCGTGACTGTTCGTGGATGAGTGAATTGTTTGTGCATTGTTTATGTGAAATTGTTTGAGCATACATTGCATTTCTTTAAACATACAACATTCCTATTCTTTTAAAAATAAGAATAAATAGGAATAAGAATCTTCCATTATACGGTGTTAACATCTACCTTCATTACATTCATATAGGTAGTTTCCCTTTTCACCCAAAAATACAAAAAATATAATAAATAAAAATACCCAAAAAAAGAAAAAAGGGTTATTTATCCAAACCAAGCAATATCATGCATCATCTTAGGGACATCCCGAAAACATGATAATGCTTAGTTCAATAAACACAATGCATGCATATTCATCGCCATCATCTCATATCATGCATATAGATCATGGAGGGATCTAGGAGTCATTCATACATCTCTCCTAGTAATCCATTAATAAACATTAATAAAAAGAAAGGATTAGTCGATGCGTATGTTCAAAGAATGGATCACACGCCGTTCGTTATCAAGTGTAAAGCCAACAACCGTGCCAATCGAGCGCACATCAACTCCGTTGTTGGTAATCAAGACGAATAAAGGGGAAGGTCCGACACCATTAAGGATCACAGTCCCAAGGCCTTTCCCTTACAAATCAAATAAGGCTGTGCCGTGGATATACGACATCCACTCTTCTGCCGACAGCGATATCTCCAACATCGCTGGACTTGGGGGCATGACTAGGAGTGGCAGGATCTACACTCCCGAAGATCTTCATGACAAAGCTCCCAAGAATAAAGGGAAAGAAAAAGAAGAAAAAACCGAGGAAAATAAGGAATCCGAGGAGGAGACAGACAAACTGTTAAAATATATCCGACAGAGCGAGTACTCCATCATGGATCAACTTCATAAGACGCCAGCAAAGATTACTCTGTTGTCGTTGATCCTATGCTCCGAACCGCATCGGCAAGCTCTGTTGAAAGTCTTGAACGAGGCATACGTGTCGCACACTATCTCCCAAGACAAGTTTGAGGGGATTGTTAGTCATATCACGGCTAATGATCACCTCACCTTCATCGATGAAGAAATCCCCACCGAGGGATCAAACCACAACAAGCCCTTGCACATCTCTATAAAGTGCAAGGAGTATCACATCGCTAAAAGTCTTGGTAGATAATGGATCTTCCTTGAACGTAATGCAAAAAAGAACGCTCAAGCAATTGGCAATCAAGGGAATCCAAATGCGCCCGAGCAACATGATCGTCCGAGCTTTCGACGGTTCTAAAAGAGAAGTGGTGGGAGAGATCAATCTTCCAATCCAAATTGGACCCACTATCTTCAACGTCGAATTTCAAGTGATGGACATTACTCCAACATACAGTTGTCTCCTTGGCCGACCTTGGATTCATGATGCAAAAGCTATTCCTTCTACGCTCCACCAGAAAGTCAAGTTCATAGTGGGTGACAAACTGGTGACTGTACAAGCTGAAGATGACATACTCATCAGCAAGCCATCCAACATACCTTATGTGGATGCAGCAGAGGAAGCTTTAGAAACCGCCTTCCAAGCATTGGAAATTGCCAATGTTGAAACGTTTCCCCAAGAAATGAAGAAGGTAGCTCCATACTTGCCAGAACAAGGATTGGGCAAGTACTCCCAAGGAATCCCGGAAGGACAATCCGGGGAAACAAGGGTTAGGATACAACCCTCTTAAAGATCAAAGAACGAAGAGGAATCAAGATCCTTCTCGACGTTCTTTAAGCCAGATCTTTAGGAAGGCTGGTTCACAAACGTCAAGGCCAGCTGTCGTCATCAAGTGTCCTTTTCCTTCTAATAGGGATGTATAGACTCAGTGACTATTAGAGATCACTCCTCGGGGACAGCCCGACCCCCGAGCCTCGATAGGGCACATGTTTCCGCTGCGATTATAATAAAATCATTCTTCATTAATTTCTTATTGCTTCTTTTCTTGCTTGCAATAAAATTCTAAACCACGTCATTTAACCCTGTTTGAATAAACATAAGTGAGGTTAAAATCGTCTTAATAATCAATAAACCCGCATCATTTTTATGTGGAAGTGTGCATGACAGCTTGGAGCACCTTTTCTTGGCATCAATAAGTGCCATCATGGATAAAAGAAATCCTAAAGATAATAAGCTCGGCAGGAAACCCAAAAAGGGGACTGCACAAAAATAAGAGCAAAAGACCCGCTAGGAATCCCACAAAAGGGTGACCTAGGCAAAAGTTAGGGTTACAAAAATGAACAAAAAACAAAGGTCCGCTAAAACGCCACAAAAGGGGGTTTTAGGCAAAAATAAGGACAAACAGAAAAACAAAATAAATCCATGATGGTACCATCAAATGAATTCAACAAGGGGCTCAAGAAAAGCTATCCAAGTTGTCAAAGCACAATCATTAATAACAAAGATGTGCTTAACTTCATAAGTGTTTAATCAAACAAGCCTAAACACAATAAGCCTACCAATGGCCAGCCATTCTTACAAAATCCATTTTTCAAAAATAAAATAATCCCCTCTAAAACACAAACTTTTGAAAATATATATCCTTTCCTTCTTTTCTCTCTTGTCCCAACGATTTTTGAATAATCTAGTGGAAACATGGAGATATAGTGGTCAATAGGAGGGTTGACACATCTTCTAAAGAAAGGGAAGAATCATTTGGTTGATGACACCAAAATCAAATATGCATCATTCCTCGGTAACAGAAATCGGCAGAGCACAGTCCGTCTGGAGGAATGGCAAAATCCAAACACAAAAACACATCGGTTAATTCTTTTGAAAAAAGAATCAAATAGAATTAGGTGCATCATACTGCATACATGCATACAGATGATAGGTGTACTGGAAGATCACTTATTCTCTGTTTATTGAAAAAACAAAAAATATATAAACTTCAGAAAAACAATACGCCCGTATCGTGTTCAGTATGCCCGTACCAAAATTAGGGTTATGAACAAATTTTCAATTCAATACGGGCATACTGAAATGAATAACGGCCGTATTGGCAATAACAGAAATCCTCCCTCACATCAATGACAAAATTCCTCCAAGAAGAAGAGGATAGGGGAAGCCATTCATTTTTTCCAAAAAATAAAATAAATTAAACTTGCATTTTGTGCATCGCGCACAATTAATTGCACATTCAAAGACCTCATCATGAGGCAATTGCATAAAATAGAAAAAATAGAAAAATTGCTTGTGTATGACAGCAGCAAACAAAATGCAAAGATTCAGAAAATCAACAGCGTCATACAGAATAACTGAGCCTGGAGAGGCTTGCCGAAAAAAATACTCTCAGAATAATTGAGCCTGGAGAGGCTTGCCGAAAGAATACTCTCAGAATAACTGAGCCTGGAGAGGCTTGCCGAAACAATACTCCCACAGAATAACTGAGCCTGGAGAGGCTTGTCGAAATAATACTCTTTCAGAATAACTGAGCCTGGAGAGGCTTGCCGAAAGAATACTCTCAGAATAACTGAGCCTGGAGAGGCTCGCCGAAATAATACTCCCTCGTCATACAGAATAATTGAGCCTGGAGAGGCTTATCGAAATAATACTCCTTCAGAATAATTGAGCCTGGAGAGGCTTGCCGAAATAATACTCCTACAAAATAACTGAGCCTGGAGAGGCTCGCCGAAATAATACTCTCTCATAATAACTGAATTTAATTTCTTTAGCACTTTTAAATTTCTGTACAGCAAAAGCCAAAAACATAAAAAAGGCAAAATACAGAAAAAGCCAAATCAGAAGAAAAGGCAAAATACAGAAAAAGCCGAAAATAAGAAAGGCAAGGATATAGAAAATCCAACAAACAATTTGTACCGAATAACTAAGCCTGGAGAGGCTTACCAAAATAATACTCCACATCCTCCACAGTATGCAGAATAACTGAGCCTGGAGAGGCTCGCAGAAATAATACTCCCCAGAGGGAACCTCAGCTCAAGCTCACGGAAAAATCCCCAGCGAGAGCTATCAAAGCAAAATCGACGCAATCCCCAATGGAAGTGCGATCATCCAAACAGTATATACAAGTCAAAGGACTTAACACTTCCTCAGTGAAGATAGCTCTCCAACTCAAGTGTTGAGTGAGGCTAAGCCTGCAGAGGCTTCCTAAATAATACTCTGGGATACATAAGATCCCTCATTCCCCAATCGCCTACTCAGAGGCATCCCTGCAAAAAGAGAAAAATCAAAAATATCAATAAGTATTCCCCAAGCGGAATCTGGCACTCAGCCGAACACTGAACTTCAAATCCCCAGTCGCCTACACAAGAGGCACTCCTTCAAAAAGGAAAACCCAAAAAAAGAAAAAAAAATCAATAACAATTCCCCAAGTGGAATTTGGCTTTTTAGCCAATCATTGAACGTCGAGCTGATACGCCTAACAGAAGAGGCTAATCAAAATCAACGACAGAATCCCCAGCGGATAACAGCCTACACAGAGGCGACAAAAATCAGAAAACCCAAAAGAGATACCCGAATAAAGATAACCGGGATACTCCACCAACGTCAAAGGACGTCAGCCAAACATAAGGCATCGCTCAATTCAAGAAGAGCATCTGTGTCTACACCCCAAGGAAACAGAAATTCCTCAATGGGTACCAACAATGCAATGCAAGTTGGGGCACAGGAACCTATGAATGACTGCACATCCCCTAGACGGATCCCTGCGTTATCCAGCCCTCAGTGGCACCAAAATCAAACCGTCGAAGCAGCATCGTGGACTGTGGAGACAAAAATCATCTCAAATCCCTGGAGAGGGCAAACTCACATTGCCAATGTCGTCAAGAACACGGAGGCAGACCCTGGAGAGGGCAAACTCACCCTGGAGAGGGCAAGACTCACGCACAAGTCTGGAGAGGCGACGACTAATACTCACCCCGGAGAGGGCAAACTCACCCTGGAGAGGGCAAACTCACCCTGGAGAGGGCAAGACTCACGCACAAGTCTGGAGAGGCGACGACTAATACTCACCCCGGAGAGGGCAAACTCACCCTGGAGAGGGCAAACTCACCCTGGAGAGGGCAAGACTCACGCACAAGTCTGGAGAGGCGACGACTAATACTCACCCCGGAGAGGGCAAACTCACCCTGGAGAGGGCAAACTCACCCTGGAGAGGGCAAGACTCACGCACAAGTCTGGAGAGGCGACGATTAATACTCACCCCGGAGAGGGCAAACTCACCCTGGAGAGGGCAAACTCACCCTGGAGAGGGCAAGACTCACGCACGAGCCTGGAGAGGCGACGACTAATACTCACCCTGGAGAGGGCAAACTCACCCTGGAGAGGGCAAGACTCACGCTACCAAAGTGACTAGAAGCGCGGAGGTATGCACCAACCTGGAGAGGCTACTCAACAATTTTCCCACCTGAAGACACTACAAGTCGGAAGGATGGCACATTACCCGGACAATTGGGTCAACTCCTTTACTTGTCAATCGGTACACCAAAAGACCGTTTGACTAAGTAAAGGGGGGGCAGCTGTAGACCCCTAAAATTGCCCGGGTCGGAAATAAAGCTTGAAGACTCTCGAAGACTGAAGAAGGATCAGCCAGAAGGACCCCTGGAAGGCCCTAGGAGGGTTCTCTGTAGGTCTAGAGGTCTTAGAATAGCTCAAAATAAGGAAGTGGAGGGAATGAAGCCCAATACGGCCGTACTGAACTTAATACGGCCGTATTGAACCTTCAATACGGCCGCAGTGAACTCAATACGGCGTATTGAAGTTTCTGAAACTTCAATACGGCCGTACTGAAATCAATACGGCCGTATTGAAGCTTCAATACAGCCGTATTGAACTCAATACGGCCGTATTGAAATTTCTGAATTTCAATACGGCCGTATTGAACTCAATACGGCCGTATTGAAGTTCAAAAATTTCAATACGGCCGTATTGCTTCTGTAGGCCGTATTGCGCCTATTCCCTATAAATATGACGTCAATTGGACGTCATTCCACACTTTGATACTCAGTTTTGACTCCCTCCTTGAGTATTCTGGGGTTTTTGAGCAGTGTTCTGCCCTAGAAATCTCTCTGGGAGTCGATCCGACGAAGTTCTGGAATTCCGAGCACTTAGCTTGGAGATTCGAACCTAGTCGAAGGGAAATCCTCCGGATTTCCATAGTCAAAAGTTTTTAGGAAGGAGCGAGCGAGCTTGTAGAGCGAGGGAACGCCAAAAAGCTTCCCAGTTTTACTCAATATATAAAAGCACGCTTCAAGAGGTTTCTTCTCAAATCCTTCCTTTTACTGCTTTCTGTGTGCATATTTAAACTGTCATCATGTAGATAGTTAATTTATAATTGCTTAGAATAAATAGGGGTAATTTAGTAATTTTACACTGTTATTTTAGAAATAATCTGTCATAGGGAACCCGAAAGGGGCGTTGTGGGGTGCTAACACCTTCCCCACGTGTAACCGACTCCCTTACCCAACTCTGGTTGTAATGGCCAAAGTTGATTTATAAAATCAATTGCCTTATCCCTTTTTCCAATGTTTTGAGTAAAACATTGGTGGCGACTCCACGAACCCTCCTTTTGCGAAAACCACTAATCCATGGAGGGTCCCGCTTGGGATTAATATGGATTGGTGAGACATTTAATAAATAAATTGGATAAGATCGACAAGGTCTCAGTTTGAGAACAAGTCGTTCTAATAATCCAATACATTTTCAAAACTAAAATAAAAGCGAGCTCGACCGTCTTCGCGACCGCCAAAGCCCGTTCGGGCCGGTGGCGACATAGAGCCATTGATAGGAGACTCCTTTGAGTGCTTGCTTCATTGGTGCCTTATTTGTTGCTTGTCTTTCATTGGAACTCTTTATAGTCTTGTCTCTTTAATTCTACCACTTGGTGTATCTTTTCATAATTGTGCTTTCTCAGTTTTTCCTATATAACTCCAGCAACTTAAGGTGTGTTGAGTGCCTCTTTGAAGGTGTGGAAAGCCAAGTACAAGGGTAACATCTTGAAGTGTTTGTGGAAGCCTAGGAGATTGTTATTCTCTTTGGTGGAAAACTCTTGGTGAGAGACAAACACCTAGGAATAACCAACATCAAGGTTATTCCTAAGAGAGTATAGATACACTTGGAGAGTTTTCTGCACTTGGGAGAAACTTGGAGAAGGACACAACAACAATTTTTGAGAAAATTTGTGAAAACTAGTGACTAGTTTACATACGAAAATTTTTTTCAAAAATTTTCCTTGTTAAATCCGTCTCTAAGTTTGTCACTAATTTAGTGGCTAAATTTTGTTTTCTAAAATTTGGTGCAGCCACTACTTTTCATTTAGTGTGAATTTACATTTCATTCGGTGTAAATTTTCATTTCATTTGGTGTAAATTTGCATTTCATTTGTTTTTGTAAATTTTTCAATTTCTTTCATTCTTTGTACAAGGCCTTTTAGGAGTGTCTTGGAGTGCCTTTGGTGTATCTCCATCTCTCCTTAGTGTTTTCAATTAGGTAATTTCGTGTAGAGCTTGTGAGAGAGGTCCTTGGAAGTCTTTGGTACTTTCTAAGCTCTCACTTAGGCTTATAGTCTTATATGCCTAGTTTATGTTTTCTTATCTTTAAGTTTTCAAGCAATTTATGTTTTAAGAAATTTATGTTTTCATGCCATTTATGTTTTCAAGCAATTTATGTTTTCAAGTCTTGATAGCATTGCTTGATTATACACATTAGGCACTTGCTTGTTATTTTCTTTTTGAAAGGATCTTTGTGAAAATTGCTTTGTGCAAGACAAAAGTACAAGGGGGTTTAGAGATTTTTACTTGAAGAGACTTGGTTATGAAGTGGCTATTTGTAGCTCACCTCCCTCCATAGTTCAATTTGTACTCTTAGACCTCTAAGTGCCAAGTCTATCACTTTCCAAAAATATTATTTTCTTAAAAACTATTTTTGTGTGAAAATACTTTTTTGTTTAAAATGTCTCAAGACTCTAACCCTAGTGAAAGTGATGGCTCTCCAAAAAGTCTTTCTTACTTAACCAAAAAGTTTAAATCACTTAAACTATGGAGAAAGCAAGAGGCCTTTCAAAGAGAGAAGGACAAAATTAAAAGAGAAGGCCAACTTGCTTATCTTGAAGAGGAATTGAGGCTTCTCAAACAAGAAGAGGAAAAACTCGAATAAACCATGAAAAAGCATAAAAGAAGGAGTAGAAGCTCACACTCCTAATACACATCCCCCAAATGAAAGAATGAATCTAGGGGATCACTAGCAACCCGAACCTAGGAGAACTATTAAGCCTAGCGAAGTCAAAGTTGACGTCCCACAATTCTTTGGAAAGGATGATGTGGAGTTGTATCTAGATTGGGAGATGAAGGCTTAGCAACTCTTTGCTTTCCATAAGGTTGTAGACCCCTAAAATTGTCCGGGTCGGAAATAAAACTTGAAGACTCTCGAAGACTGAAGGAAGATCAGCCAGAAGGACTCCTGGAAGGCCCTAGGAGGGTTCTCTGTAGGTCTAGAGGTCTTAGAATAGCTCAAAATAAGGAAGTGGAGGGAATGAAGCCCAATACGGCCGTACTGAACTTAATACGGCCGTATTGAAGCTTCAATACGGCCGCAGTGAACTCAATACGGCGTATTGAAGTTTCTGAAACTTCAATACGGCCGTACTGAAATCAATACGACCGTATTGAAGTTTCAATACAGCCGCAGTGAACTCAATACGGGCGCATTGAAATTTCTGAATTTCAATACGGCCGTATTGAATTCAATACGGCCGTATTGAAGTTCAAAAATTTCAATACGGCCGTATTGATTCTGTAGCCCGTATTGGGCCTGTTCCCTATAAATATGACGTCAATTGGACGTCATTGGACACTTTCACACTCAGTTTTGACTCCCTCCTTGAGTATTCTGGGGTTTTTGAGCAGTGTTCTGCCCTAGAAATCTCTCTGGGAGTCGATCCGACGAAGTTCTGGAATTCCGAGCACTTAGCTTGGAGATTCGAACCTAGTCGAAGGGAAATCCTCCGGATTTCCATAGTCAAAATTTTATAGGAGGGAGCGAGCGGGCTTGTAGAGCGAGGGAACGCCAAAAAGCTTCCCAGTTTTACGAAATATATAAAAGCACGCTTCAAAGGTTTCTTCTTAAATCCTTCCTTTTACTGCTTTCTGTGTGCATATTTAAACTGTCATCATGTAGATAGTTAATTTATAATCGCTTATAATAAATAGGGGTAATTTAGTAATTTTACGCTATTATTTTAGAAATAATCTGTCATAGGGAACCCGAAAGGGGCGCTGTGGGGTGCTAACACCTTCCCCACGCGTAACCGACTCCCTTACCCAACTCTGGTTGTAATGGCCAAAGTTGATTTGTAAAATCAATTGCCTTATCCCTTTTTCCAATGTTTTGAGTAAAACATTGGTGGCGACTCCACGAACCCTCCTTTTGCGAAAACCACTAATTCATGGAGGGTCCCGCTTGGGATTAATATGGATTGGTGAGACATTTAATAAATAAATTGGATAAGATCGACAAGGTCTCAGTTTGAGAACAAGTCGTTCTAATAATCCAATACATTTTCAAAACTAAAATAAAAGCGATCTCGACCGTCTTCGCGACCGCCGAGGCCCGTTTGGGCCGGTGGCGACAGATGGCGACTCCACTGGGGAAGCCTCGAGAGTCAGTCCCATTTAGTGACAGATTATTTTAACAAATAATAGTTAAAATTACTTTATTACCCCTCACTTGTATGATAACATGTTTATCTATTTGGCTTTAATAACTGTTGTATTTTTAAATTTACGCAATTGTTTGAAATAAAAACTGCACACAAACCTTTGCACACAACAGTTCCCTCTATACCCGGGGGCATGAGTGATTAACCATAGGGAGTGGATGTTAGTACGGCCGGTTGTCGAATGGGTCTATAGGTGCCCGTAGACCGTTGTCGGAAAATATCACTCAAGGTGATAACCATGAACTTGAGTCCGACGGTGCGTTGGAGCTTTCCATCGACCTACGACGAGAGGAATTGGGTCCCTATAATGGGGGCACCTTGGGGGCCTTTGACCAAGTGAGAACAGTTAGATCCTCCTTGAATATGCACTTTTCTGCAGGAGACCCCTACCTCGTGATTCGCTCGTGACTGTTCGTGGATGAGTGAATTGTTTGTGCATTGTTTATGTGACATTGTTTGAGCATACATTGCATTTCTTTAAACATACAACATTCCTACTTTTAAAATAAAAATAAATAGGAATAAGAATCTTCCATTATACGGTGTTAACATCTACCTTCATCACATTCATATAGGTAGTTTCCCTTTTCACCCAAAAATACAAAAAAATATAATAAATAAAAATACCCAAAAAAGAAAAAAGGGTTATTTATCCAAACCAAGCAATATCATGCATCATCTTAGGGACATCCTAAAAACATGATAATGCTTAGTTGAATAAACACAATGCATGCATATTCAACGTCATCATCTCATATCATGCATTCTTATCAAAGATCATGGAGGGATCTAGATTTGCATTTCATACATCCCTCCTAGTAATTCATTAATAAACATTAATAAAAAGAAAGAAATAATCGATGCGTATGTTCAAGATGGATCGCACGCCATTCGTTATCAAGTGTAAGCCAACAACCGCGCCAAGCGAACACACGTCAATTCCGTTGTTGGTAATCAAGACAAACAAGGGGGAAGGTCCAACACCATTAAGGATCACAGTTCCAAGGCCTTTCCCTTACAAATCAAATAAGGCTGTGCCGTGGATATACGACATCCACTCTTCTGCCGACAGCAATATCTCCAACATCGCTGGACTTGGGGGCATGACTAGGAGTGGTAGGATCTACACTCCCGATGATCTTCATAACAAAGCCCCCAAGAATAAAGAAAAAGAAGAAAAGAAAACCGAGGAAAATAAGGAATCCGAGGAGGAGACAGACAAGCTGTTAAAATATATCCGACAGAGCAAGTACTCCATCATGGATCAACTTCATAGGACGCCAGCAAAGATTACGCTGTTGTCGTTGATCCTATGCTCCGAACCGCATCGGCAAGCTCTGTTGAAAGTCTTGAACGAGGCATACGTGTCGCACACTATCTCCCAAGACGAGTTTGAGGGGATTGTTAGTCACATCAAGGCTAATGATCACCTCACCTTCATCGATGAAGAAATCCCCGCCGAGGGATCAAATCACAACAAGCCCTTGCACATCTCTATAAAGTGCAAGGAGTATCACATCGCTAAAGTCTTGGTGGATAATGGATCTTCCTTGAATGTGATGCCTAAAAGAACTCTTGATCAAGTGGCAATCAAGGGAGTCCAAATGCGCCCGAGCAACATGATCGTTCGAGCTTTCGACGGTTCTAAAAGAGAAGTGGTGGGAGAGATCAATCTTCCAATCCAAATTGGACCCACTATCTTCAACGTCGAATTTCAAGTAATGGACATCACTCCCGCATACAGCTGTCTCCTCGGCCGACCTTGGATTCATGATGCGAAAGCTGTACCCTCTACGCTCCACCAGAAAGTCAAGTTCATAATGGGTGACAAGCTGGTGACTGTACAAGCTGAAGATGACATACTCATCAGCAAGCCATCCACCATACCTTACGTGGATGCAGTGAAGGAAGCTCTAGAAACCGCCTTCCAAGCATTGGAAATTGCCAATGTTGAAACGTTTCCCCGAGAAATGAAGAAGGTAGCCCATATGCTCGTCAAGAACGGATACTTGCCAGGACAAGGATTAGACAAGTACTCCCAAGGAATCCCGGAGCTACCCATTATCAAGGACAATCCGGGGAAACAAGGGTTAGGATACAACCCTGTTAAAGATCAAAGAACGAAGAGGAATCAAGATCCTTCTCGACGTTCTTTAAGCCAGATCTTTAGGAAGGCCGGTTCACAAGCGTCAAGGCCGGTCGTCGTCGTCAAAATGTTTTTCTCCTTCCGATAAGGATGTATAGACTCAGTGACTATTAGAGATCACTCCTCGGGGACAGCCCGACCCCCGAGCCTCGATAGGGCACATGTTTCCATTATGATTATAATAAAATCATTCTTCATTAATTCTTTATTGCTTCTTTTCTCGCTTGCAATAAAATTCTAGACCACATTATTTTAACCCTGTTTGAATAAGCATAAATGAGGTTAAAATCATCTTGATAACAATAAACCCGCATCATTTTTATGTGGAAATGTGCATGACAGCTTGGAGCACCTTTTCTTGGCATCAATAAGTGCCATCATGGATAAAAGAAATCCTAAAGATAATAAGCTCAGCAGGAAACCCAAAAAGGGGGCTGCACAAAAATAAGAGCAAAAGACCCGCTAGGAATCCCACAAAAGGGTGACCTAGGCAAAAATTAGGGTTACAAAATGATGAACAAAAACAAAAGCCCGCTAAGACATCACAAATGGGTGTTTTAGGCAAAAGTAAGGGCCATCAAAAAGAAAAAGAATAATAATAAATCCATGATGGTACCATCAATTGAATTCAACAAGGGGCTCAAGAAAAGCTATCCAAGTTGTCAAAGCACAATCATTAATAACAAAGATGTGCTTAACCTCATAAGTGTTTAATCGAACAAGCCTAAACACATAAGCCTACCATGGCCAGCCATTCTTACAAAAACCATTTTTCAAAAATAAAATAATCCCCTCTAAAACACAAACCTTTGAAAATATATCCTTTCCTTCTTTTCTCTCTTGTCCCAAACGATTTTTGAATAATCTTGTGGAAACATGGAGATATAGTGGTCAATAGGAGGGTTGACACATCTTCTAAAGAAAGGGAAGAATCATTTGGTTGATGACACCAAAATCAAATATGCATCATTCCTCGGTAACAGAAATCGGCAGAGCACAGTCCGTCTGGAGGAATGGCAAAATCCAAACACAAAAACGCATCGGTTAATTCTTTTGAAAAAAGAATCAAATAGAATTAGGTGCATCATACTGCATACATGCATACAGATGATAGGTGTACTGGAAGATCACTTATTCTCTGTTTATTGAAAAAACAAAAAAAATATATATATAATAATAATAATAAAAAATATAAACTTCAGAAAAACAATACGCCCGTATCATGTTCAGTACGCCCGTACCAAAATTAGGGTTATGAACAAATTTTCAATTCAATACGGGCGTACTGAAATGAATAACGGCCGTATTGGCAATAACAGAAATCCTCCCTCACATCAATGACAAAATTCCTCCAAAAAGAAGAGGATAGGGGGAGCCATTCATTTTTTCCAAAAATAAAATAATTAAACTTGCATTTTGTGCATCGCGCACATTAATAGCACATTCAAAGACCTCATCATGAGGCAATTGCATAAAATAGAAAAAATAGAAAAATTGCTTGTGTATGACAGCAGCAAACAAAATGTAAAGATTCAGAAAATCAACAGCGTCATACAGAATAACTGAGCCTGGAGAGGCTCGCCGAAATAATACTCTCTCAAAATAATTGAGCCTGGAGAGGCTCGCCGAAATAATACTCTCTCATAATAACTGAGACATTTCTGTACAGAAAAAGCCGAAAAACAACAGAAAAGGCAAAAATACAGAAAAAAGCCAAAAAATGACAAAAAAGGCAAAAATACAGAAAAAGCCAAAAAATGACAAAAAAGGCAAACATACAGAAAAAGTCAAAAGTCGACAAAAAAGACAAAGATTTCACATCTTTCAGAATAATTGAGCCTGGAGAGGCTTGCTGAAATAATACTCTCATCAGAATAATTGAGCCTGGAGAGGCTTGCTGAAATAATACTCTTACAGAATAATTGAGCCTGGAGAGGCTTGCTGAAATAATACTCTCATCAGAATAACTGAGCCTGGAGAGGCTTACTGAAATAATACTCTCTCAGAAATAACTGAGCCTGGAGAGGCTTGCCGAAACAATACTCATTCAGAATAAATTGAGCCTGGAGAGGCTCGCCAAAATAATACTCCACATCAAAGAATAATTGAGCCTGGAGAGGCTTGCAGAAATAATACTTCCTCAGAATAACTAAAGCCTGGAGAGGCTTGCAGAAATAATACTCCCCCAACAAACAGAATAATTGAGCCTGGAGAGGCTCGCAGAAATAATACTCCCCAGAGAAACCTCAACTCACGCTCTTGGACTCAAAATCCCCAGCAAGAGCTATCAAGCAAGATCGTCAAAATCCCCAATGGAAGTACGATCTCCCAAGCAGAATATCCAAGTCAAAGGACTAAAACTTCCTCAGTGGAAGATAGTTCTCCGGCTCAAAGCGCTGAGTGAGGCTAAGCCTGCAGAGGCTTCCTAAATAATACTCTGGGATACATAAGATCCCTCATTCCCCAATCGCCTACTCAGAGGCATCCCTGCAAAAGGAGAAAAATCAAAAAAATATCAATAAATATTCCCCAAGCGGAATCTGGCACTCAGCCGAACACTGAACCCCAATTCCTCAGTCGCCTACATAAGAGGCACTCCTTCAAAAGGAAAAACCATAAAAAGATCAATAATCATTCCCCAAGTGGAATCCGGCTCTCAGCCTATCATTGAACATCAAGCTGATACGCCTAACAGAAGAGGCCAGTCAAGAAATGAACGACAAAATCCCCAGTGGATAAACAGCCTACACAGAGGCTACAAAATCAAAAATTGAAAAGAGACACCCGAATAAAAGACAACCGGGATACTCCACCTACGTCAAAAGGACGTCAGCCAAACATAAGGCATTGCTCAACTCAGAGAGAGAGCATCTGTGTCTATACCCCAAGGAGTCAGAAATTCCCCAAGGGTACCAACAATGCAATGCAAGTTGGGGCACAGGAACCTGTGAATGACTGCACATCCCCTAGACGGATCCCTGCGTTATCCAGCCCTCAGTGGCACAAAAATCAAAAACAATCGTCGAAGCAGCATCGTGGACTGTGGAGACAAAATCCAGAATCCCCAGCAGATAACAGCCTACACAGAGGCAGCAAAAATCAGAAAATCAAAAGAGATACCCGAATAAAGATAACCGGGATACTCCACCAACATCAAAGGACGTCAGCCAAACATAAGGCATCGCTCAATTCAAGAAAAGCATCTGTGTCTACACCCCAAGGAAACAGAAATTCCTCAATGGGTACCAACAATGCAATGCAAGTTGGGGCACAGGAACCTATGAATGACTGCACATCCCCTAGACGGATCCCTGCGTTATCCAGCCCTCAGCGGCACAAAATCAGAAAAACCGTCGAAGCAGCATCGTGGACTGTGGAGACAAAATCATCTCAAAGCCTAAAAGGCAATACTCAGCTACCCAGTTGTCGAGAGCACCGAGGTATGCACAAGTCTGGAGAGACGGTACTCAAACAAAGTCTGGAGAGACGGTACTCAAACAAGGTCTGGAGAAACGGTACTCAAACAAGGTCTGGAGAGACGGTACTCAAACAAAGTCTGGAGAGACGGTACTCAGACAAGGTCTGGAGAGACAGTACTCAAACAAGGTCTGGAGAGACGGTACTCAAACAAGGTCTGGAGAGACAGTACTCAAGGTCTGGAGAGACAGTACTCAAGGTCTGGAGAGACAATACTCAAGGTCTGGAGAGACAATACTCAGCCATCAGCGTCGTCAGAGGCACGTTGGTGTTAAACTTAGCTACCAAGGTTGTCAGAAGCGCCGAGGTATGCAACAACCTGGAGAGGCTACTCAATAATTTTCCACCGGAAGACGCTACAAGTCAGAAGGTTGGCACATCACCCGGACAATTGGGTCAACTCCTTTACTTGTCAGCCGATACACCAAAAGACCGTTTGACTAAGTAAAGGGGGGGGCAGCTGTAGACCCCTAAAATTGTCCGGGTCGGAAATAAAGCTTGAAGACTCTCGAAGACTGAAGGAAGATCAGCCAGAAGGACTCCTGGAAGGCCCTAGGAGGGTTCTCTGTAGGTCTAGAGGTCTTAGAATAGCTCAAAATAAGGAAGTGGAGGGAATGAAGCCCAATACGGCCGTACTGAACTTAATACGGCCGTATTGAAGCTTCAATACGGCCGCAGTGAACTCAATACGGCGTATTGAAGTTTCTGAAACTTCAATACGGCCGTACTGAAATCAATACGGCCGTATTGAAGTTTCAATACAGCCGCAGTGAACTCAATACGGGCGCATTGAAATTTCTGAATTTCAATACGGCCGTATTGAATTCAATACGGCCGTATTGAAGTTCAAAAATTTCAATACGGCCGTATTGATTCTGTAGCCCGTATTGGGCCTGTTCCCTATAAATATGACGTCAATTGGACGTCATTGGACACTTTCACACTCAGTTTTGACTCCCTCCTTGAGTATTCTGGGGTTTTTGAGCAGTGTTCTGCCCTAGAAATCTCTCTGGGAGTCGATCCGACGAAGTTCTGGAATTCCGAGCACTTAGCTTGGAGATTCGAACCTAGTCGAAGGGAAATCCTCCGGATTTCCATAGTCAAAATTTTATAGGAGGGAGCGAGCGGGCTTGTAGAGCGAGGGAACGCCAAAAAGCTTCCCAGTTTTACGAAATATATAAAAGCACGCTTCAAAGGTTTCTTCTTAAATCCTTCCTTTTACTGCTTTCTGTGTGCATATTTAAACTGTCATCATGTAGATAGTTAATTTATAATCGCTTATAATAAATAGGGGTAATTTAGTAATTTTACGCTATTATTTTAGAAATAATCTGTCATAGGGAACCCGAAAGGGGCGCTGTGGGGTGCTAACACCTTCCCCACGCGTAACCGACTCCCTTACCCAACTCTGGTTGTAATGGCCAAAGTTGATTTGTAAAATCAATTGCCTTATCCCTTTTTCCAATGTTTTGAGTAAAACATTGGTGGCGACTCCACGAACCCTCCTTTTGCGAAAACCACTAATTCATGGAGGGTCCCGCTTGGGATTAATATGGATTGGTGAGACATTTAATAAATAAATTGGATAAGATCGACAAGGTCTCAGTTTGAGAACAAGTCGTTCTAATAATCCAATACATTTTCAAAACTAAAATAAAAGCGATCTCGACCGTCTTCGCGACCGCCGAGGCCCGTTTGGGCCGGTGGCGACAGATGGCGACTCCACTGGGGAAGCCTCGAGAGTCAGTCCCATTTAGTGACAGATTATTTTAACAAATAATAGTTAAAATTACTTTATTACCCCTCACTTGTATGATAACATGTTTATCTATTTGGCTTTAATAACTGTTGTATTTTTAAATTTACGCAATTGTTTGAAATAAAAACTGCACACAAACCTTTGCACACAACAGTTCCCTCTATACCCGGGGGCATGAGTGATTAACCATAGGGAGTGGATGTTAGTACGGCCGGTTGTCGAATGGGTCTATAGGTGCCCGTAGACCGTTGTCGGAAAACATCACTCAAGGTGATAACCATGAACTTGAGTCCGACGGTGCGTTGGAGCTTTCCATCGACCTACGACGAGAGGAATTGGGTCCCTATAATGGGGGCACCTTGGGGGCCTTTGACCAAGTGAGAACAGTTAGATCCTCCTTGAATATGCACTTTTCTGCAGGAGACCCCTACCTCGTGATTCGCTCGTGACTGTTCGTGGATGAGTGAATTGTTTGTGCATTGTTTATGTGACATTGTTTGAGCATACATTGCATTTCTTTAAACATACAACATTCCTACTTTTAAAATAAAAATAAATAGGAATAAGAATCTTCCATTATACGGTGTTAACATCTACCTTCATCACATTCATATAGGTAGTTTCCCTTTTCACCCAAAAATACAAAAAAATATAATAAATAAAAATACCCAAAAAAGAAAAAAGGGTTATTTATCCAAACCAAGCAATATCATGCATCATCTTAGGGACATCCTAAAAACATGATAATGCTTAGTTGAATAAACACAATGCATGCATATTCAACGTCATCATCTCATATCATGCATTCTTATCAAAGATCATGGAGGGATCTAGATTTGCATTTCATACATCCCTCCTAGTAATTCATTAATAAACATTAATAAAAAGAAAGAAATAATCGATGCGTATGTTCAAGATGGATCGCACGCCATTCGTTATCAAGTGTAAGCCAACAACCGCGCCAAGCGAACACACGTCAATTCCGTTGTTGGTAATCAAGACAAACAAGGGGGAAGGTCCAACACCATTAAGGATCACAGTTCCAAGGCCTTTCCCTTACAAATCAAATAAGGCTGTGCCGTGGATATACGACATCCACTCTTCTGCCGACAGCAATATCTCCAACATCGCTGGACTTGGGGGCATGACTAGGAGTGGTAGGATCTACACTCCCGATGATCTTCATAACAAAGCCCCCAAGAATAAAGAAAAAGAAGAAAAGAAAACCGAGGAAAATAAGGAATCCGAGGAGGAGACAGACAAGCTGTTAAAATATATCCGACAGAGCAAGTACTCCATCATGGATCAACTTCATAGGACGCCAGCAAAGATTACGCTGTTGTCGTTGATCCTATGCTCCGAACCGCATCGGCAAGCTCTGTTGAAAGTCTTGAACGAGGCATACGTGTCGCACACTATCTCCCAAGACGAGTTTGAGGGGATTGTTAGTCACATCAAGGCTAATGATCACCTCACCTTCATCGATGAAGAAATCCCCGCCGAGGGATCAAATCACAACAAGCCCTTGCACATCTCTATAAAGTGCAAGGAGTATCACATCGCTAAAGTCTTGGTGGATAATGGATCTTCCTTGAATGTGATGCCTAAAAGAACTCTTGATCAAGTGGCAATCAAGGGAGTCCAAATGCGCCCGAGCAACATGATCGTTCGAGCTTTCGACGGTTCTAAAAGAGAAGTGGTGGGAGAGATCAATCTTCCAATCCAAATTGGACCCACTATCTTCAACGTCGAATTTCAAGTAATGGACATCACTCCCGCATACAGCTGTCTCCTCGGCCGACCTTGGATTCATGATGCGAAAGCTGTACCCTCTACGCTCCACCAGAAAGTCAAGTTCATAATGGGTGACAAGCTGGTGACTGTACAAGCTGAAGATGACATACTCATCAGCAAGCCATCCACCATACCTTACGTGGATGCAGTGAAGGAAGCTCTAGAAACCGCCTTCCAAGCATTGGAAATTGCCAATGTTGAAACGTTTCCCCGAGAAATGAAGAAGGTAGCCCATATGCTCGTCAAGAACGGATACTTGCCAGGACAAGGATTAGACAAGTACTCCCAAGGAATCCCGGAGCTACCCATTATCAAGGACAATCCGGGGAAACAAGGGTTAGGATACAACCCTGTTAAAGATCAAAGAACGAAGAGGAATCAAGATCCTTCTCGACGTTCTTTAAGCCAGATCTTTAGGAAGGCCGGTTCACAAGCGTCAAGGCCGGTCGTCGTCGTCAAAATGTTTTTCTCCTTCCGATAAGGATGTATAGACTCAGTGACTATTAGAGATCACTCCTCGGGGACAGCCCGACCCCCGAGCCTCGATAGGGCACATGTTTCCATTATGATTATAATAAAATCATTCTTCATTAATTCTTTATTGCTTCTTTTCTCGCTTGCAATAAAATTCTAGACCACATTATTTTAACCCTGTTTGAATAAGCATAAATGAGGTTAAAATCATCTTGATAACAATAAACCCGCATCATTTTTATGTGGAAATGTGCATGACAGCTTGGAGCACCTTTTCTTGGCATCAATAAGTGCCATCATGGATAAAAGAAATCCTAAAGATAATAAGCTCAGCAGGAAACCCAAAAAGGGGGCTGCACAAAAATAAGAGCAAAAGACCCGCTAGGAATCCCACAAAAGGGTGACCTAGGCAAAAATTAGGGTTACAAAATGATGAACAAAAACAAAAGCCCGCTAAGACATCACAAATGGGTGTTTTAGGCAAAAGTAAGGGCCATCAAAAAGAAAAAGAATAATAATAAATCCATGATGGTACCATCAATTGAATTCAACAAGGGGCTCAAGAAAAGCTATCCAAGTTGTCAAAGCACAATCATTAATAACAAAGATGTGCTTAACCTCATAAGTGTTTAATCGAACAAGCCTAAACACATAAGCCTACCATGGCCAGCCATTCTTACAAAAACCATTTTTCAAAAATAAAATAATCCCCTCTAAAACACAAACCTTTGAAAATATATCCTTTCCTTCTTTTCTCTCTTGTCCCAAACGATTTTTGAATAATCTTGTGGAAACATGGAGATATAGTGGTCAATAGGAAGGTTGACACATCTTCTAAAGAAAGGGAAGAATCATTTGGTTGATGACACCAAAATCAAATATGCATCATTCCTCGGTAACAGAAATCGGCAGAGCACAGTCCGTCTGGAGGAATGGCAAAATCCAAACACAAAAACGCATCGGTTAATTCTTTTGAAAAAAGAATCAAATAGAATTAGGTGCATCATACTGCATACATGCATACAGATGATAGGTGTACTGGAAGATCACTTATTCTCTGTTTATTGAAAAAACAAAAAAAATATATATATAATAATAATAATAAAAAATATAAACTTCAGAAAAACAATACGCCCGTATCATGTTCAGTACGCCCGTACCAAAATTAGGGTTATGAACAAATTTTCAATTCAATACGGGCGTACTGAAATGAATAACGGCCGTATTGGCAATAACAGAAATCCTCCCTCACATCAATGACAAAATTCCTCCAAAAAGAAGAGGATAGGGGGAGCCATTCATTTTTTCCAAAAATAAAATAATTAAACTTGCATTTTGTGCATCGCGCACATTAATAGCACATTCAAAGACCTCATCATGAGGCAATTGCATAAAATAGAAAAAATAGAAAAATTGCTTGTGTATGACAGCAGCAAACAAAATGTAAAGATTCAGAAAATCAACAGCGTCATACAGAATAACTGAGCCTGGAGAGGCTCGCCGAAATAATACTCTCTCAAAATAATTGAGCCTGGAGAGGCTCGCCGAAATAATACTCTCTCATAATAACTGAGACATTTCTGTACAGAAAAAGCCGAAAAACAACAGAAAAGGCAAAAATACAGAAAAAAGCCAAAAAATGACAAAAAAGGCAAAAATACAGAAAAAGCCAAAAAATGACAAAAAAGGCAAACATACAGAAAAAGTCAAACGTCGACAAAAAAGACAAAGATTTCACATCTTTCAGAATAATTGAGCCTGGAGAGGCTTGCTGAAATAATACTCTCATCAGAATAATTGAGCCTGGAGAGGCTTGCTGAAATAATACTCTTACAGAATAATTGAGCCTGGAGAGGCTTGCTGAAATAATACTCTCATCAGAATAACTGAGCCTGGAGAGGCTTACTGAAATAATACTCTCTCAGAAATAACTGAGCCTGGAGAGGCTTGCCGAAACAATACTCATTCAGAATAAATTGAGCCTGGAGAGGCTCGCCAAAATAATACTCCACATCAAAGAATAATTGAGCCTGGAGAGGCTTGCAGAAATAATACTTCCTCAGAATAACTAAAGCCTGGAGAGGCTTGCAGAAATAATACTCCCCCAACAAACAGAATAATTGAGCCTGGAGAGGCTCGCAGAAATAATACTCCCCAGAGAAACCTCAACTCACGCTCTTGGACTCAAAATCCCCAGCAAGAGCTATCAAGCAAGATCGTCAAAATCCCCAATGGAAGTACGATCTCCCAAGCAGAATATCCAAGTCAAAGGACTAAAACTTCCTCAGTGGAAGATAGTTCTCCGGCTCAAAGCGCTGAGTGAGGCTAAGCCTGCAGAGGCTTCCTAAATAATACTCTGCGATACATAAGATCCCTCATTCCCCAATCGCCTACTCAGAGGCATCCCTGCAAAAGGAGAAAAATCAAAAAAATATCAATAAATATTCCCCAAGCGGAATCCGGCACTCAGCCGAACACTGAACCCCAATTCCTCAGTCGCCTACATAAGAGGCACTCCTTCAAAAGGAAAAACCATAAAAAGATCAATAATCATTCCCCAAGTGGAATCCGGCTCTCAGCCTATCATTGAACATCAAGCTGATATGCCTAACAGAAGAGGCCAGTCAAGAAATGAACGACAAAATCCCCAGTGGATAAACAGCCTACACAGAGGCTACAAAATCAAAAATTGAAAAGAGACACCCGAATAAAAGACAACCGGGATACTCCACCTACGTCAAAAGGACGTCAGCCAAACATAAGGCATTGCTCAACTCAGAGAGAGAGCATCTGTGTCTATACCCCAAGGAGTCAGAAATTCCCCAAGGGTACCAACAATGCAATGCAAGTTGGGGCACAGGAACCTGTGAATGACTGCACATCCCCTAGACGGATCCCTGCGTTATCCAGCCCTCAGTGGCACAAAAATCAAAAACAATCGTCGAAGCAGCATCGTGGACTGTGGAGACAAAATCCAGAATCCCCAGCAGATAACAGCCTACACAGAGGCAGCAAAAATCAGAAAATCAAAAGAGATACCCGAATAAAGATAACCGGGATACTCCACCAACGTCAAAGGACGTCAGCCAAACATAAGGCATCGCTCAATTCAAGAAAAGCATCTGTGTCTACACCCCAAGGAAACAGAAATTCCTCAATGGGTACCAACAATGCAATGCAAGTTGGGGCACAGGAACCTATGAATGACTGCACATCCCCTAGACGGATCCCTGCGTTATCCAGCCCTCAGCGGCACAAAATCAGAAAAACCGTCGAAGCAGCATCGTGGACTGTGGAGACAAAATCATCTCAAAGCCTAAAAGGCAATACTCAGCTACCCAGTTGTCGAGAGCACCGAGGTATGCACAAGTCTGGAGAGACGGTACTCAAACAAAGTCTGGAGAGACGGTACTCAAACAAGGTCTGGAGAGACGGTACTCAAACAAGGTCTGGAGAGACGGTACTCAAACAAAGTCTGGAGAGACGGTACTCAGACAAGGTCTGGAGAAACAGTACTCAAACAAGGTCTGGAGAGACGGTACTCAAACAAGGTCTGGAGAGACAGTACTCAAGGTCTGGAGAGACAGTACTCAAGGTCTGGAGAGACAATACTCAAGGTCTGGAGAGACAATACTCAGCCATCAGCGTCGTTAGAGGCACGTTGGTGTTAAACTTAGCTACCGAGGTTGTCAGAAGCGCCGAGGTATGCAACAACCTGGAGAGGCTACTCAATAATTTTCCACCGGAAGACGCTACAAGTCAGAAGGTTGGCACATCACCCGGACAATTGGGTCAACTCCTTTACTTGTCAGCCGATACACCAAAAGACCGTTTGACTAAGTAAAGGGGGGGGCAGCTGTAGACCCCTAAAATTGTCCGGGTCGGAAATAAAGCTTGAAGACTCTCGAAGACTGAAGGAAGATCAGCCAGAAGGACTCCTGGAAGGCCCTAGGAGGGTTCTCTGTAGGTCTAGAGGTCCTAGAATAGCTCAAAATAAGGAAGTGGAGGGAATGAAGCCCAATACGGCCGTACTGAACTTAATACGGCCGTATTGAAGCTTCAATACGGCCGCAGTGAACTCAATACGGCGTATTGAAGTTTCTGAAACTTCAATACGGCCGTACTGAAATCAATACGGCCGTATTGAAGTTTCAATACAGCCGCAGTGAACTCAATACGGGTGCATTGAAATTTCTGAATTTCAATACGGCCGTATTGAATTCAATACGGCCGTATTGAAGTTCAAAAATTTCAATACGGCCGTATTGATTCTGTAGCCCGTATTGGGCCTGTTCCCTATAAATATGACGTCAATTGGACGTCATTGGACACTTTCACACTCAGTTTTGACTCCCTCCTTGAGTATTCTGGGGTTTTTGAGCAGTGTTCTGCCCTAGAAATCTCTCTGGGAGTCGATCCGACGAAGTTCTGGAATTCCGAGCACTTAGCTTGGAGATTCGAACCTAGTCGAAGGGAAATCCTCCGGATTTCCATAGTCAAAATTTTATAGGAGGGAGCGAGCGGGCTTGTAGAGCGAGGGAACGCCAAAAAGCTTCCCAGTTTTACGAAATATATAAAAGCACGCTTCAAAGGTTTCTTCTTAAATCCTTCCTTTTACTGCTTTCTGTGTGCATATTTAAACTGTCATCATGTAGATAGTTAATTTATAATCGCTTATAATAAATAGGGGTAATTTAGTAATTTTACGCTATTATTTTAGAAATAATCTGTCATAGGGAACCCGAAAGGGGCGTTGTGGGGTGCTAACACCTTCCCCACGCGTAACCGACTCCCTTACCCAACTCTGGTTGTAATGGCCAAAGTTGATTTGTAAAATCAATTGCCTTATCCCTTTTTCCAATGTTTTGAGTAAAACATTGGTGGCGACTCCACGAACCCTCCTTTTGCGAAAACCACTAATTCATGGAGGGTCCCGCTTGGGATTAATATGGATTGGTGAGACATTTAATAAATAAATTGGATAAGATCGACAAGGTCTCAGTTTGAGAACAAGTCGTTCTAATAATCCAATACATTTTCAAAACTAAAATAAAAGCGATCTCGACCGTCTTCGCGACCGCCGAGGCCCGTTTGGGCCGGTGGCGACAAAGGTGAGTGAAGAGAGGAAAGTCCCTCTGGTTGCCCTTAGCTTCCAAGGGCATGCCATGTATTGGTGGACCTGATGTGAATTAATCGATTATAAGGAAGGCGCCACAAATATGATTATTTGATAAGCCAAGAAAGATCGCCACAAGAATTGGAGAATTCTTGATAAGATCAAATGATGCAAGGAAAAACCCTAGCAGAGCTAAAACTCACAAAAATTTGTAATCTGAATAATCTGTCCTTTTCTCAATTCTCAAAATGTTTAATACAACTTTTGTTTGAGTTTGCCTCATTTGGAAGTAAATAAAGAAAATTAAAATATTAATATCCCAACAGAAGCTAATATGCCCAAGTGGTTTGATGAAGGCATTATAAGCTTAAGGTCTTGGGTTCAAATCCTGAAATGTAGTAGTTTATTATTTTTATTTTTAATACTGCCTTTTACAAAACAAAACTAACACAACTTTAAAACTTAAGACATAAAAAGATAATAATAATAAAATAAAAACGAAATCTTCCAGTTGGCCTCCTAGCTTCCCAAGCAAGCTATGCATGTAATAAGTCTAGCCTCCTCCATGTGTTGAGTCGATTGTTGGGTCTCTAGTAAATGGGCCACTTTGTGCTGCAATGCCTCTTGGGTTTTTTTAAGCATCCCTCTAGTCATAGGCCCACTTAAGATTTGAATTGGATCTTGATCTTTGTCCTCTTCGTCGTGGACTTGGGCCTTCTGGTCATGGGCCTCTTGAGTTTGGGCTTTTATGTCCACATCAGGACCTCTTTGGAAAGAGAAAGGCGTCTCCACAATGATCCTCTTATTCAATATTGGAATGATCTTATGATGGCATCCTAGCTTGCATGAACTTGAGATGATGAGCAAGGGAGAGGACGCCTACTCCAAGGATCAAGTCCTTCAAGGGTGATGTGTGATTTAGAGAAGGAATAAGGTGGGATGAACGAAAATGGAAAGTGTGGGTGAAGTGTTTGATGAAAGGTTTGAGAGGGCACTCTAGGATTTGGCTCACTTCAAGGTAGATGAAGGCCACATCTAGGGTTTATCTCTCAAGGTGGAGATAGGATGGTGGTGGCCGAATTTAGCCTAGGGTGACTAAGGATGATATAAGGGCAAAAATGCTCTCTTTATATTCAATTTCCAAAGTATTTACATGATGCATAGCCTAGGGTATTTATAGGAGTGGGAGGCATCTAGGGTTGCATTTGGAGAGTGCATGGCTGAAATTAACAAGCCAAATTCACACCAAATGAAATGCAAATTAACCCTAGATGCAACTTGGTGGCCAAGGATGGAATCTTTGGGATTAGTTAGGCTACATCTAGGTGCATGATAAGACCATGCTACCTTTGCCCTCCACTTGGTCCTAAGCCTTTCTAACACCAAAAATAGGTCCAATAGCCACAAAAATACATCTAGGTTTTTGTTCCCACCCTAATCAAATACCTTACTTAGCCCAAAAATAAAAACCTATGATCTAAAGCACCCCATAATACAAGGGTAAAATGGGAAATACAAAGAAAATAAACCCTATGACTAAAATACCCCAAAATACAAGGATAAAATTGAAAATACAAGTAAAATTGATCTTATGTATAAGATACCCCAAAATACAAGGGTAAAAATGGAAAATCAAAGACAAGGGCAAAATAGGCATAAAAATAAATTCTAGGCTACCAAAGCTTAGGAGAGTGATTAGTGTATTTTAATCTTGAGAAGCATGTCTTCTAGGATGGGTCCCACATGAAGCTCCATGGATGGTCCTCCATCATCCCCTCCTTCTTGAGAAGGGTTTGACCACAAATCTTCAAGCTCAATCATTCCATTGGTACCTTCAAGAGATGTGAGATCACAATTAGGGAAAGAAACTACTTAAATCTTAGCTATGCAATCCTTAAGTACACAATTTGTTGAATGAAAGTGTTAGGGTCATTGAGGAAGCCAAAAGGCATAACCATATAAGAAAATTTTCAAAAGTTGTGGTGACCCCATGTAATTCATTCACTAAATCATATATCTTAGGGATTGCGTGCCTTTTATGCAATGATGGATTTTATAAAAGGTGTTCATCCTCCATTTCTATCTTTCTTTAGCACCAAAAGAATGAGGATGGCACAAGGGTTAAGGTTCTCTTGAACCCAGCCCTTTTTCTTTTCTTTTCTTTTTGTTTTTGTTTTTGATTTTCTCTTCTTCATCTTTCTTAGCTTTTAATTTGATTTGGTCTTCATTCACTTGAGAGGGTGATAGAGGACACCACACAAACTTCTTACCTAAGTGTTGGAAACTTATTTTATTTGTGAGGCCATCATGGATTGTTTGCTTGTCAAATTGCCATGGCCTCCCAAGAAAGACATGACTAACCTCTAATGGCACTATGTCACACAAAACTTCTTCTTTATATTTGCCAATAGAGAGTGGTATGCTTGCTTGTTGGTTAACTACAACACCTTTTTCCTCATTGATCCATTACATTTTGTAAGGTTTAGGATGAGGTTTTGTAGTTAAGGCTAGCTTATCAACCAATCTAGTACTACAAAAATGATGGGATCCTCCCTTCCATGGATGATTTCGGCTCCTTGAAGAGGGAATCCTTGCCCAAAGATCTTAGGCTCACCAAAGGGAAAAGGTTATGTGGATTTTTAGGGGGAGATGGTTTTAGACGTAAGGTTGATGAAGGGTGAAGGATGGTGTATGGTTGCTCAAGTTGGCTCACTCCAAGTGTAGGTGGAGGCCACTCTAGGGTTTCACTCTCCAAGGGTGGAGAATGAAGGAAGCTAGCCGAAACTAACCTAGGGACTAAGGATAGGATTTGAGGCAAGAAAATGCTCTCTCAAATTCATATAATCTAAAGTATTTACAAGTGGTGGGGTGTTGGGTATTTATAGGAGGGGAGGCATCTAGGGTTGCATTTGGAGTGTGCATGGCCGAAATTCACAAGGCAAATGCACTCCAAATGAAATTCCAAATGAACCCTAGATGCTACTTGGTGGCCAAGGATGGAATCTATGGGTTTAGATTGGCTATATCTAGGTGCATGATAAGACCATGCAACCTTTGCCCTCCACTTGGGCCTAAGCCTTTCTAACACCAAAAATAGGTCCAAGGTCACCAAAAATGCGTCACCTCCTAATGTTAAACCCTAGCCCAAAATTAAAAACCCTAATCATCTAAAGCACCCCATAATACAAGGGTAAAATAGGAAATACAAAAGAAAATAAATCCTATGACTAAAATACCCCAAAATACAAGGGTAAAATAGAAAATAAAATAAATGCTAAAAAAAACATAGGAGCTAAGGTCCAAAAATGGCCTCACTATCCCATTCCTCTTGCCTCCTTTAGTATATCACCTCTTGGTCTTCTCGGCCTTAGTGTTATTCCATCATTCCCTCCCTCTTGAAAAGGATTTGACCTCAAATCAAGAGGTTCTTCATGGTGGACGTCATGACCAACAAAAACATAAAAGTAAGCATGAGAGGTAATAGTATATGATATAGATGGAAAGTGCATCCTAAGAGGAGTGCCACTAAAAATGCTAAAAAGATTTTCTAAACTAAAAAGACTAGACTCCCTAATGCTAAGGATAGGATCCTCCCCATGATGAAGTCTAGGTGTATAACTAAAACCTAAAAAGTTAAAAAGACTAAAACTATAGCACACTAAAGCACTAGTCCAAAAAACTAAAATTTCTTGTTGGAAGTGCCCAATGTAATGACCTAGGTATGTATTGGAAAATAAAGAAAACTTAACTAAAGAATTACCCAAAAAACTTTGTATTGCATAATTGGTTAGATACATATGAGAAAAAGGTGTTAAGGGGAGTTTATAAAACTCATATAATCTAAGTTTGTCTTGTAGGGAAGTGTCCAAGTTAAGTTCAAATAAGTTTGAACTTCCCTCAAGATCAAAAATAGAAAATAGGACACCATGAGATGTATCCAACAAATCATACCAATCTAAAGTTGGGTGCTTTATGAAGGAAACTAAAGTAGAAAGAGTCTTAAAGAAAGAAGGCTTATCTTCCTTGGGCACCACCAAGGAAGTAGCACAAGAAGTGGGACTAAGTGAAGTCCACTTCTTCTTCACTAAATCTTGAAGTTGAGATTCTTTTTCTTTAAAAAGGATTTGTTTTTGAATCTCCACTTCATGACTAGTGGCAACATGAGAGAAAGAGTTAAGGTCTTGATGAATAAAGAGAGTTTCTTTTAAATCATTTTCAATGGGCAAGTGACTCTCCTCAAGCATAAGCCCTTTGGAGGAAACATTATCCTCCTTACTCTTCTCTAAGAGTGTTGGTTGTGTTTCATTTTTTAACCACTCTTGAACTTTCTTTATACTTTTATTTATTTTTTCTTTCTTTTCTCTTTTCTTTTCTTTTTCTTTTCTTTCAAGTTCTTCCTCTCTTTTTGTATTTTCTTCCTCATGCATACTCCTAGGAACTCTAACTTCTTTGTCTTTTTGATATCTAGGTGGAATAATCCTAGGGTGGGATCCACGAGTTTCTACCAACTTTGCAAGTAAATTTCTTATTTCCTTATTATTCTTTTCAAACTCTTTTTCTTTTCTTCTCAACTCTTCCTGTCTTTTTATATTTTCCTTTTCTTTTTTTCTTAGGTACTCTTTCAATTCCCTAAGTTCATCCCTAACACTAGACCTAGTACTACGAGAATTATGACCATGGACACTAGAATGATCACTCATCTTTGATCAAGAAAAGGTTTTCACAAATTGTTTTCAAAAAGGTTTGAAAAGGTTTTCACAAAGAGTGAGTGATAAAATGGTTTTCACAAAAGGTTTTCAAAGTGCAAGATAGGTAGGAAAAGGCCTAAGTGTACAAAGTGAACTTTCAAGGGGAGGTGGACTACAAAGAATCACTTAATAACCAAGCCCTATCAAGTAAAAATCACTAAGCCTTTTCTACTTTTCTTACAAAATAATTTGGCACAACAATAAAGTGTGTGTGTGCACGTTACCCCTAGTAGGCAAAGGCCTTCTAAACGTAAATTGGAGCAAAGATAAAATTCCTAACAATTATACTACCAAAAACTATAAAGCATGCAAAAGAAAGCACTTAAAACATATTCTAGTCGAGGTCCTAGGTGAAGGTTTTCAAATCACCTTCAACTACACGAAGCTAAACCAAAATGAAGAGGTTTAAGAATGGTCAATTACAAACCAAAAGAATGAAAAACAAAGCCAAAGAACACAAGAGGCCGAAAAGAACAATTCAAGCAAAAATTATGAAAAACAAAAGTCTTGATCTTCAAACTCCTCCACTTGGGGTTCCTTCACAAAGAGAAAACTTGTTAGTCCTCTCCAAGTGTTTAACACTCCTTTTGTATGGTGGAAATCCCTCCAAAGGCTAGGTTTGGATTCGGTTCACTCCTCCACTCAAATCCACCAAAGGTGTGCTAGTTTGCTAGATAGGTTCTTCACCTACAAACAAAATGAAACCAACCCAAAGAGCAAGAGTCCAAGAAATAAAAATGAAAAGCACAATTAGGGAAGGCTAAACTCAGAGAGAATTAGTTGAGACAAAACAAAAGAGGCCAAAGAAAGACAAACTAAAATTAAGACTCAATCACAAAAAGGAAGCACACAAAAGAGTAGTCCTAGAAAGGCACTAGAATGGATTAGTGTTTTAGCTCACTTGATTAAGTCTTTTAGAGGATTCGGTCCAGCCAATATTAAGGTCCCAAAATATGGTCAAAATGTCACAAGTCCAACTCCCAAATGCTTAGGTAAAGGGTCCAAGTCCACAAGTCTAGCAACAAGTCCTTTTTGGTCCAATTTTTTTTTATACTTTTTTTTGTTCTATTTTTCACGTCAATTTCTTTTAGGCTTCTTGGGTCCAATTTCTTTTCTTTAATGGTCAGCCCATTGTTGCTTAGGTTTTGCACTTGTGGGTGGTGAAAATTAGGTCAAATTTTAGGAGAAGAGATGAAGACAAGTGGCGTGATTTTAGAGGTGTGTAAGGTATCTTTTGAGTGGAAAAAGATTTGTACTATCTAGTACAAGTTGTTTGCACAAAATTTTTCAGCACACCTCTTAGATTCTTTTAGGGTTTCTTTAGGCATAGAAAGATGACCAAATCAAGTGAGAATGCAAGGAGAGTGGGCAGTTATGCATGTGCAAGGAAATGTTTACACATGGAAATCAAAAATCACATAGAACATGCTAGGACTAGGTAGCATGCATGAATGACTCCTAAAATGAAAGTTATATGTCACGCCCACTATGTCATGCAATATGGCATATTTTTTTGTTCATGTAATCATGCAAAGTGTTTGGCACATACTTGGAATTTATGTAGACAAAATATAGGAAACAAAAATGACAAAACTTTAGGTGGATTCAAAAATATAAAAAAAAACATGTTCATGGCATGTTCATATGAGACTCAACCAAAAATTTAGAAAAGCATGGCAATAACCTAACAATGGAACCTAAAAAAAATGGCAAGGAAGGCTCACAAGGAACAAGGTGTGAACCCAAAACTATTCGGCCACACAAGAGAAAACAATGAGAAGAGAAATGACCGAATAGAAAAGACACACAAGAAGACAAGAAGGACTAGATTTTACCCTTGATGAACCTTGGCTCTTGATACCACTTGATGGAGTCCTCCCTTCCATGGATGATTTCGGCTCCTTGAAGAGGGAATCCTTACCCAAAGATCTTAGGCTCACCAAAGGGAAAAGGTTATGTGGATGTTTAGGGGGAGATGGTTTTGGACGTAAGGTTGATGAAGGGTGAAGGATGGTGTATGGTTGCTCAAGTTGGCTCACTCCAAGTGTAGGTGGAGGCCACTCTAGGGTTTCACTCTCCAAGGGTGGAGAATGAAGGAAGCTAGCCGAAACTAACCTAGGGACTAAGGATAGGATTTGAGGCAAGAAAATGCTCTCTCAAATTCATATAATCCAAAGTATTTACAAGTGGTGGGGTGTTGGGTATTTATAGGAGGGGAGGCATCTAGGGTTGCATTTGGAGTGTGCATGACCGAAATTCACAAGGCAAATGCACTCCAAATGAAATGCCAAATGAACCCTAGATGCTACTTGGTGGCCAAGGATGGAATCTATGGGTTTAGATTGGCTATATCTAGGTGCATGATAAGACCATGCAACATTTGCCCTCCACTTGGGCCTAAGCCTTTCTAACACCAAAAATAGGTCCAAGGTCACCAAAAATGCGTCACCTCCTAATGTTAAACCCTAGCCCAAAATTAAGAACCCTAATCATCTAAAGCACCGCATAATACAAGGGTAAAATAGAAAATACAAAAGAAAATAAATTCTATGACTAAAATACCCCAAAATACAAGGGTAAAATAGAAAATAAAATAAATGCTAAAAAAAACATAGGCTAAGGTCCAAAAATGGTCTCACTATCCCATTCCTCTTGCCTCCTTTAGTATATCACCTATTGGTCTTCTCGGCCTTAGTGTTATTCCATCAAAAAATTAGAAGTAGACCCACTATCGATAATGAGAGAACAAGTACTTTCTAAGACCTTCCATTTTGTTTGAAACAAGTTCTCTCTTTGTGATTGGTCAATTTCACTAGATTGATTGTTAATGAGCCTTCTAACTAACAATAAGTCTCCTTCACAAGGTAATATTTCTTCCTCGGATTCTAAAACTTTTTCTTCATCACTTAAAGATGAGGAAGTAGCTTCATCAAGGCTACTATAATGATCTTGGCCCTTTAAAAGCATGGTTTTCTTGGTGGGACATTGTGAAGCAATGTGCCCACGGCCAAGACACTTGAAACACTTGATGTCACTTGTTTTAGTGTCTTTGGAAGATGCCTTAAAAGATGATTTTTCTTTTTTTTTTTCTTTTTCTTCCTTGGGAGAAGGTTGGGAAGCATGACCCTCCTTCTTAAAACTCTTGGGATAAGAGGGAGTGGAGTCTTTTCAAAAAGATTTTCTTTTAAGTTGATGCTCCACCCTTGAGCAAAGTTGAACAAGTTCATTCAAATCTATATATGGTAAAAATTCATCTTTTTCTCTTATCTCAAGGTTTAGACCACTTTGAAATCTAGAGATTATGATCCTCTCTTCCTCCCTAATCCCAGCCCTTATCATGAGCAACTCCATAGATTGCCTATATTCTTCCACACTAGAGGATGCTTGTTTCAATCTTTGAAGCTTATCCATAAGCTCTCGATCATAGTATGGAGGAATATTCCTCCTTCTTAAGGCACTACGGAGCTCATTCCAATATTGGATTGGGGGTTCATGATTTATTCTCCTTTCTTTTCCTAAGGAGGTCCACCAATACATAGCATGCCCTTGGAAGCTAAGGGTTGCTAAAGAAACCTTCCTATCTTCACTCACTCCATGGCAAGAGAAAAGTTGTTCAACTTTCATTTCCCAATCTAAATAATTTTTGACATTATCCTTGCCATGAAATGGGGGAAGAGTGATGTTAGGTTCCTTATTAAGGACTCTCTATGTCTATGGGGTCTTGGGGGTCTTTGATAGTAATCATCATTGTGAAGATTACTATAGAAGATATCACTTGGAGATTGGGTATGATGCCCTTCCTGCTCATAAATAATTGAGGGTATTCTAACCCCTTCACCCTTTGAAGATTTAGGGGAAGAGACTCTTGGTCTTGAACAACTAGCCTCTCCTCCCACCACTAACCTAGCAAGCAATCTTTTTATTTCTTCATTTTTTTTCTCATTTTCTTTTTCCCTTTTTCTTAGTTCTTCCTCTCTCTTTATATTTTCCTCTTCTTCTTTTTTCTTAGGTATTCTTTTAGTTGCCTAAGTTCATCCCTAACACTAGATCTAGTACTACAAGAGTTATAACCATGTACACTAGAATGATCACTCATCTTTGATCAAAAAGGTTTCCACAAAGTTGTTTTCAAAAGGTTGAAAAAGGTTTTCATAAAGAATGAGTGATAAAAAGGTTTTCACAAAAGGTTTTCAAGGTGCAAGATAGGTAGGAAAAGGCCTAAGTGTACAAAGTGAACTATCAAAGGGAGGTGGACTACTAGAAATCACTTAATAACCAAGCCTTATCAAGTAAAAATCACTAAGCATTTTCACACTTTTCTCACAAAAAATTTGGCACAATAATAAAGTGTGTGTGTGCACGTTCCCCCTAGTAGGCAAAAGCAAGCCTTCTAAACGAAAATTGAGACAAAAATAAAGTCCTAAGCAATTATGCTACCAAAAGCTTTAAAACATGCAAAGGAAAGCAACTTAAAACATATACTAGGTGAAGGTTTTCAAATCACCTTCAAACTACACGAAATTAAAACCAAAATGAAGAGGTTTAAAAATGGCCAATTACAAACCAAGAACGAATGAAACCAAGGCCAAAAACACAAGAGGCCGAAAATTTAACAAGAAAGAAATAAGTAGAAAAGGAAGCCTCCAAGTCTTCAATTCTCCACCCCTTCACAATAAATACCCAATGTTAGCCTTGAAATGGTGTTTTCACTCTTTAAATTGGTGTGATCCTCCAAAGTTCCTTGCACTCCAACCGGACAAGCCCTCCACTCAATCCACCAAGAAAGTGTGTAGTGTTTTAGAAGTTTTCCTCACCTAGGTCAAGAAGAAAACACAACCCAAGAGTACACGAGGCCAAGAAAGAAAACTAAAAAGGCACAATTAAGAAAAGGCTAAACTCAAATAGAGATTGATGAGACAAACTTAAGAATAGAAGAAAGACTCAAAAACTAAAATTAAGGCACATTAAAGAAAGGTAAGCACACAAAAGAATAATTCCTAGAATGACACTAGAATAGAATTTAGCAAGTAGGCTTAAAAGAAAAATTATGCACTTAACATGTTTGATTTATTGTCTCATTTGGCCATTAAGCATTGTCCAAGGGTCCAAGAATTAACTCCAAGTGCTATGGTATGAAAGTTGGTCTAAAACTCCACAAGTCTAGCAAAGGGTTCCCTTTTTCTTGTTTTTGGTTTCTTTGCTCTTTTTGGGCTTGACCAAGTCTCGGTTTTAATGTTCCAAGTCCAGCCACTTTTCTTTATTTTTTTTTTAAAAAATTTTATACTATTCCTTTGCTTGGGTTTTACACTTGTTTTTGGTGGTTTTGTTAGCAAATTTTTGGAGTATTCTTTTAGCAACTTACACTAGCTCAATGAGACAAAATTTGAGTGTTTTTCTTAGGTTTTTAATAGACCACATCCAGCAGTAAAAATAGGCATATATAAATCAATTTCACACTCAGATTATCAAACATCATTAGGCATACAAGTTCACCAAGGAATATACAAAATTTGGCCGAAAATTTGAAGCAAGTATGTGTAAAGGAATTAATCACACATGATATTCTAAGTGATGTAGAACATGCTAGAACTAATTAGCATGCATGATTGACTCTCTAAAGCACTCTAAACCACACAGCCATTTGAACAAACACAAGGCATGCATATCATATTTTGATCATGAAAGTATTTAGGCATGTGTACTTGGAATTTTCTTTCAAGAAAAATTAGAAAGAATCATACTCTTATGACAAAACTTAATAGATTAAAAAAAAAACAAAATCATATGATCATCATTTTTTTAGCATGCACCAAAATTTTCTAGCCACCCACACTTAAACCAAAAATGGGCGAATCCTACACAAGGAATCCTAGGCACAAGGATGATTCGTAAGAAAATTTAGAGCATGAATCAATGATCAACACAAGACACATAGACCAAGAGAATGTGTATATCAAGCACAACTTTTAAGACAAGAAAGAAGACACACTATACATGACCGAATTTATGAGAGACCAAAAAAGTTACCCTTGAAGAACCTTTGGCTCTAGATACCACTTGATGGTATCCTAGCTTGCACGAACTTGAGATGATGAGCAAGGGAGAGGACGCCTACTCCAAGGATCAAGTCCTTCAAGGGTGATGCGTGATTTAGAAAAGGAATAAGGTGGGATGGACGAAAATGGAGAGTATGGGTGAAGTGTTTGATGAAAGGTTTGAGAGGTCACTCTAGGGTTTAGCACACTTCAAGGTAGATGAAGGGTTTAGCTCTCAATGGAGATAGGATGGTGGTGGCCGAATTTAGCCTAGGGTGACTAAGGATGATATAAAGGCAAAAATGATCTCTTTATATTCAATTTCCAAAGTATTTACATGATGCATAGCCTAGGGTATTTATAGGAGTGGGAGGCATCTAGGGTTGCATTTGGAGAGTGCATGGTTGAAATTCCCAAGCCAAATGCACATTAAATGAAATGCAAATTAACCCTAGATGCAACTTGGTAGCCAAGGATGGAATCTTTGGGATTAGTTAGGCTACATCTAGGTGCATGATAAGACCATGCAACCTTTGCCCTCCACTTGGGCCTAAGCCTTTCTGACACCAAAAATAGGTCCAATTGCCACAAAAATATGTCTAGTTTTTGTTCCCACCCTAATCAAATACTTAGCCCAAAAATAAAAACCTATGATCTAAAGCACCCCATAATACAAGGGTAAAATGGAAAATACAAAGAAAATAAACCCTATGACTAAAATACTCCAAAATACAAGGGTAAAATTGGAAATACAAGTAAAATAGATCCTATGTCTAAGATACCCCAAAATACAAGGGTAAAAATGGAAAATCAAAGACAAGGGCAAAATAGGAATAAAAAAAAATTCTAGGCTACCAAAGCTTAGGAGAGTGATTAGTGTATTTTAATCTTGAGAAGCATGTCTTCTAGGGTTTTGACTTCCCTAACCTCTTTCAATCTCCTAGCCATTGGCCTAGTGATGGGTCCCACATGAAGCTCCATGAATGGTCCTCCATCATCTTATGAGTGCATTGAGGAGGAGACATATTCCCTCTTATTATGAAAGGGAGCTTATGAACAAGCTCCAAAGGCTCCAATGAAAAGATATGACTGTTGAGCAATATAGGCAACAAATGGAGCTATACATGATGAGGGCATGTATTAGAAAGGAGGAAGCCACCATTGTAGCTAGATTCCTAAGTGGTCTTGACTTAGAGATTAGAGAGCAAGTGGAGCTACTACCCTACAGAGACTTAAATGACTTTGTCCAACTTTGTGTAAGGATAGAACAACAAATAGTAAGAAAATCTTCTTCTAAAAGAGAAAGCTCCCACTCTAGATCTCATAAGAAAGACTACATGGAGGAGGAAAAGTCTTTTGAAAAGAAAATTATTTTAGAACCCTCCAAGGAACTGGCTAAGAATCAAGAGAAAAAAAAAGATATAAGGGTAAAGGTTTCATCACTCCACACACTAGCACTTAGACTGGTGATATTAAATGTTTAAAGTGTCTTGGGAGAGGCCACATTTCTTCTCAATTCCCTACAAAGAAAGTCATGATCTTAAGGGGGCATGACACTTATAGTAGTCAAGAAGAGACTACTACCTCCTCTTCAAGTGAGAGTGAGGATGAAACAGACCTTCAAGTATCCAAAGAGGAGTCAGTTTATCCTTATGAAGGAGAACTCCTAATGCATAGGAGAATCCTTAATAGTCCACCTAGTGGTGCCCTATCACAAAGAGAGAACATCTTTCACACAAGATGTAATGTTTTAAATAACTCTTGTTCTCTCATTGTTGATAGTGGTTCATGGTGCAATTGTTGTAGCATTAGGTTGGTTAACAAGTTGAGTTTGATTACTATGCCACATCCTCAACCTTATCATTTACGATGGCTCAATAAGGATGGAGACATAGTAGTTAACCAACAAGTGAAGGTCAAGTTTTCCATTGGGAAGTATGAAGACCAAGTTTTATGTGATATAGTACCAATGGAAGCTTGTCATATTTTGTTAGGAAGATCATGACAATTTGAAAAGAAAACTATACATGATGGTCTTACTAATGAAATCACCTTCACTCATAAGGAAAAGAAATTTGTGCTTTATCCTCTCTCACCTCAACAAGTGGTTGAGGATCAAGCACAAATGAAAATAAAAAGAAAAGAAGAAAAAGAAAAAAGAAAGCACTTTGTATAAGGAAGAGTAAAGAGGAAGAAATATCCTCTAAGGGATTTGTGACTAAAGAGAATTGTTTTATTACTAGAAATCCTATGAAGAAAATTCTCTTTATTCATAAAGATCTTAACTCTTGCCCTCATGCTGCCACTTTTCTTGAAGAGGAGATTCACAAATACATTATTTTTAAAGAAAAAGAATTTCAACTTCAAGAATTAGTGAAGAAGAAGTTGACTTCACTTAGTCCTACTTCTTGTGATACTATCTTGGTGGTGCCAATGGTAGATATCCCTTCTTTGGTAGGACTCTTTCTACCTTAGTTGTCTTAATAAAGCACCCAATTCTTGGAATATAGTATTTGTTGGATACAGCATGAGCCTTCAAGGTTCCTTGTGACAAATCCTTTTCATAACTATCCAACAAATAATATAATCCAAAATTGCTTAGGAAATTTTCTAGTTGTATTTTCCTTATTTTCTAGGGAATGCCTAGGTTACCACATAGGTTACTTTAGGCAAGATGTTCTAGTTTTTAGGATTAAGTCTTTAGTGTGTATAGTCTTAGTTTTAGCACTTTCTTAGGGTTTAGTAATATACCTAGACTATGTTTAGGAGAGGATCCTATTCATTGTTTTAGAAGGTCTAGTATCATTAATTTCTTTTGGTTCTATTAAAGGATTCCTCTTAGGATATACCTTTCACATTTATTGATTGACAATATCACCTCTAATGAATGGTATTATATATTTGTAGGTGTGGATGACTATCATGAAGACCCTCGAGATTTGAGGTCAAATCCTTTTCAAGAGGGAGGGGATCATAGAAACATGCCAAGGCCAAGGAATCTAAGAGGTGATACTTTAAAGGAACCAAGAGGAATGGGATTATCTTGAAGACCTTTTCTTATGTTTGTAAACATAGTAGTTACTTGTATAGGTTTATTTTGCCTTTGTATTTGTAAGGCACTTGCTTTCCTTTTTTATTAGTCATTGTATATTGTTTCTAGGGTAGGTTACTTGGAGACTTTGACTCCATTTAACCTAATTTTGAAGAACACTCTTTTTCTATTTTTTTCAGTAGTAGAAGTGGGGTGGCATTTAGCAATGCTTGAGGGTGTGACTAGTAATTGGGGCAAAATTGGGCCTACGAAAATTTTTACATATTAGACTTGTTTTGCTCCTAATTTTTAAAGGATTTGATTTAGCTAGGTATCATCAATTTCGGATGAACCTAAATAAACCAAATCCACAAATTTTTAGGAAGCTACATCCGCATAGTTCCCTTCTAAGGCCGAATGCTTCTCTTCACCTTGGAGCTTTAGGAAGCTTATGCTACAAGCTTCTAACTTAGCTTGCCAAGCAAGCTAAGGTAGAAACCTGCTCCACAAGCCTCCTAAACTAGCCTAGTTGGTCAAGAATAAGCAAACCATGGTTCACTTGAACCATGGTCAAGCTTAGCTTCCTCCACAAGCTTCCTACTTCTATAAATTCTAGAAACCTTCATTTGTAAACACTTTTGACATTTATGAGACTTAGAATTCAGAAATTCTCGCTCATTTTCAAGAGTCTAATTTCGTGGAGAATCTCCTTATCCTAGAAGCTTCACAAAGGAACTTCTCCTTTATGTTTGGTTCATCAAGTTTCTCTCCTTCTAGAGAAACCTAACCACCATTGTTGCTTCTTCAAGCTTTATGAAGCTTGAAACTCCTTCATTCTTACCTTGTCGTGAAGCACCTCAAGAGAAGAAGGGATTTATTTGGTTCAACTTGAAGAAACATCAACCATCTCCAAGTAGTTCCATCATTTGGTTAAGCAACATCTAGGTGCATGATAAGACCATGAAACCTAGGTGCCCTCCACTTGGGCCTAAGTGTAATGACCCGCCATGGTCTCTACACTTAGTGGAATCACACTACAACTAGTTAACTAAGAGAATATTAAACTGGATAACACATACATACATGCATAAATATAAAGATCAAAATAATTAAGTTTCTGTATACAAAATAAAGCACCATATATGTACAGTCATCCCAAAATATTCCTTAGTACCGGTCAAGCACAGACAAAAATTGTTACCCAAAATGGTAACTCAAAACACGAGGCTCAACTCCTCGTCTCGCAGCAGTCACCTCTACTCCAAGCTATCCCTGACCTACTCCCATACCAAGTATGATCATCGCAGTCCCACCACATGGAAACAGAAGGGTAAGCTAGAGTTCAAAAATCATTCATACAAGTACAGAATAAAATCTATACTACACATGCATCCCAATCAAGTCCCTAAGGAACCTTCCATCTCAATCAATCATCCATTCATCAAACATGAAGTCAAACACCATACACTTCATCATCATAAAAATCATGCAATACATGCAACTCATCACAGATATCCATGCATATCAATCATCTAATGCGTCGTCACGCATACACTTAGGAGATCTCCATAACAATAGAGCTGTATAAGTGATATTCCATCCTACCGAAACCACCCCAACCATTTTCACACCCAATGCGCCCGCTCGGTCACAGCTAAACAGGATATATAATCCTCACTCGGGTTTACTCGTATGATGTCACTTACACAATTGGAAGTCAGATCCACCGTCAGGTATAGCACAGTTGGGTACGGGCTTACCACGACCTTGGCATGCGTAACCAAGTCAATTGTGGAGTTCGCCCACTGACTATCCGCAAGGATCCTCGCACCTCCTGAGTACTTGGTTAAGGGAATAACCCTCGACCTCATACCCCGCTCCAACACTAGCTAAGGACTTAGAGGAGACTCACCCAACCCAGTGGCCTATCTGAGCACCACTCTCCCAAATCTAGTGGCCTCCCAGAGCACCACTCTCATATATCAGTGGCCTATCCAAGCCCCACTCTCAAGAGACTCTATGTGAGCTCTTCCAGTTCGAAAATATTTTTCCTCTCCTCAAGTCTTAGGCTAGAGTCATGCCATAAGCATCACATGCAATCATGCATCATACATCATAATGGTCTGCCCACCATCATGATCAACAATCATACACATGTCATAAGACATCACATGCAATAATGCATCATACATCATAATGGTCTGCCCACCATTATGATCAATAAACATACTCATATGAACATATACACATGTCATACCATATTCAAACATTCATACGTATCATTACAAAGCATACATCTGAATCACACCTCACCATACATCATATATCATACATACATGATCTAAAACTTCAACTTTAAACATGAATAAACATCTATTTAAATCAACACACAAACGGCCCCACCGTTCTTCTTCTTCACTAAAATTATCGGGGCACCCCAAGGAGAAACACTGGGCCTCACCATCTATTTCTCCAACAAATCCTCAACCTGTTTCTTCAGCTCTACCAACTCAGCTGGAGCCATCCTATAAGTAGCCACTAATACTGGTCCTGCACCAGGTACTAGATCAATGCTAAACTCAACGTCACGCATAGGTGGTAATCCCGACACATCATCTGGAAACACCTCAGGAAATTCACTGACAATCTCAATCCCAGTGATAGCTCTCTCTGTCTCAATACACAAAGCTGCAAACAACATGAAGCACTCAGCTCCATCTCTCATCAACTGCTCAGCCTGACCCACTGATACTAACACCTCATCCTCCAACTGAGGAAATACCAACTCTCTCCGAGCACAATCTATAAGGAAGTGATGGGAAGATAACCAATCCATCCCTAAGATTATGTCGATATCCACCATGGGCAACAGAATCAGGTTCACTCGAAACATTCTACCAGACACCTCTATCGGGCATCTCACACACATCTCCGACGTCACCACAGAAATTGAAGCCAGAGTAGACACAGACAAATCAACATGCAATGAAGATACTGACAAACCCAATCTCTCCACACAATCAACAGAAATGAAAGAATGTGTGGCACCAGAATCCAACAAAAATAACACATCCTCACTTGCTTCCTTCCCCTTCCCCTTCACTAAGTCTGATGAAGTGGAAGCCTCTGCACCTGACAATGTAAACACTCTCCCCGCAGCTGTAGGTCTGGGTGGCCTCGGGGCACTCCTAGATGAAGTCGGCGGTGTATGACAATCTCTAGAGATGTGGCCTGGCCTACCACATCTAAAGCAAACATTCCCCGGATGGGAACAATCTCTGACCACATGTGCTCCTCCATATTTGTAGCACCGCACTGACTGTGCTCCACCCTGAGGATTAGCAGGACGAGGTCCCCTACTAACAGCTCCTCTCTGAGACTGTACAGGTCTGTCATAGGGTCCCCTCTGCTAGCCTCCCCTCCTCGACCCAGATGATCCCTCCTGAACTCTAGTAGCCTTACCGCTGCTACCACCACCCTCCAATCTCTCAACAGTCTTTGCCTTCTCAACCAAGGAAGGAAACTCCACGATGGACATAGGGACTATGACCTTCTTCAACTCATGCCTCAACCCCTCTGCAAACTTCCTACATCTCCAAGCCTCATATATGGCCTGAGAGTAGAAACGAGCTAGATGCTCAAACCTCATAGAATACTCAGAAACAGACGAGCTCCCCTGATGTAGTCTCATGAACTCTGCCTCCTTAGCGTATCTAACGCTATCCGGGAAATATTTCTCCAAAACAACCCTCCTAAAGCAATCCCAATCAACAAGTACACCCCTGCTCTCTAACATCTGCTTGGTGCATCTCCACCAGTACTCAGCCTCGCCCCCTAGCATGTAAACTGCATAAGCCAACTTCCTCTCCTCAGAAGATCCCAGAACACTGAAGATCTTCTCCATCTCACTCAACCACTGATCTGCCACATCAGGATCTGAATCCCCCTTGAACTGAGGAGGCTGACACCCCCTGAACTCTGCTAAATCTCTCCCATCCTGAGAGACCACTGGTCTAGCTGCGTCAGCAGCTCTACCTACCTCCATCTGAGCAAAGTGAGCACTCTACTGCTACATCGCCATGGCCATCATCTCCATGGCCCTAGCAATCTGGTCATACTGAGGTCTGACCATACTGCAAGAATTCAAACATCTTTCTTTAGTAACCTAATACCAAAACAAATCACTAAAAACCAACACATATCAGAGATATGACACAACAGGAACCTAGAAGGATCACTCCCCACAGAGTATCCTAAAAGACTCAACCGGCTCTGATACCATAAAAGTGTAACAACCCGCCATGGTCTCTACACTTAGTGGAATCGCACTACAACTAGTTAACTAAGAGAATATTAAACTGGATAACACATACATACAGGCATAAATATAAAGATCAAAATAATTAAGTTTCTGTATACAAAATAAAGCACCATATATGTACAGTCATCCCAAAATATTCCTTAGTGTCGGTCAAGCACAGACAAAAATTGTTACCCAAAATGGTAACTCAAAACACGAGGCTCAACTCCTCGTCTCGCAGCGATCACGTCTACTCCAAGCTATCCCTGACCTGCTCCCATACCAAGTATGATCATCGCAGTCCCACCACATGGAAACAGAAGGGTAAGCTAGAGTTCAAAAATCATTCATACAAGTACAAAATAAAATCTATACTACACATGCATCCCAATCAAGTCCTTAAGGAGCCTTCCATCTCAATTAATCATCCATTCATCAAACATGAAGTCAAACACCATACACTTCATCACCATGACAATCATGCGATACATGCAACTCATGACATATATCCATGCATATCAATCATCTAATGCGTCGTCATGCATACACCTAGGAGATCTCCATAACAATAGAGCTGTATAAGTGACATTCCATCCTACCAAAACCACCCCAACCGTTTTCACGCCCAATGCGCCCACTCGATCACAGCTAAACAGGATATATAATCCTCACTCGGGTTTACTCGGATGATGTCACTTACACAATTGGAAGTCCATATCCACCGTCAGGTATAGCACAGCTGGGTACGGGCTTATCGAAACCTTGGCATGCAGAACCAAGTCAATTGTGGAGTTCGCCCACCGACTATCTGCAAGGATCCACGCACCTTCCCGAGTACTTGGTTAAGGGAATAACCCTCGACCTCATACCCCGCTCCAACACTAGCTAAGGACTTAGAGGAGACTCACCCTACCTAGTGGCCTATCTGAGCACCACTCTCCCAAATCCAGTGGCCTCCCAGAGCACCACTCTCATATATCAGTGGCCTATCCAAGCACCACTCTCAAGAGAGTCTATGTGAGCTCTTCTAGTTCAAAAATATTTTTCCTCTCCTCAAGTCCTAGGCTAGAGTCATGCCATAAGCATCACATGCAATCATGCATCATACATCATAATGGTCTGCCCACCATCATGATCAACAATCATACACATGTCATAAGACATCACATGCAATAATGCATCATACATCATAATGGTCTGCCCACCATTATGATCAATAAACATACTCATATGAACATATACACATGTCATACCATATTCAAACATTCATACGTATCATTACAAAGCATACATATGAATCACACCTCACCATACATCATATATCATACATACATGATCTAAAACTTCAACTTTAAACATGCATAAACATCTATTTAAATCAAATATTTATAAATATAATCACGCACAGTGCAGTCAGCTCGCGCCTAGCCTAACACCAACCCAAGAGCTCTAAGCTCTTCCACGCCTGGCGCGCTCAACCTGCGCCCGGCCTAATACCAGTCAGAGAGTTTCAAAACTCTCATCCAAACCAACAAATCCAGCCACATGCAAACACAAAACACAATGCATAGGCTCCATACGATTCAAAATAAACTTAAATCTCACATGCATCCAACCTATGCATCAAAATCATCAAAATCCTCTTTTTTCTCAAAACCCCAAAACTGAGATTTTCTTCAATCCATCTATGGATTCTGAACATTCATGCATCAATTGAGTTTCTCAACTCACATGCAACCTAAAAAACAAATAGTCTAGCTTCCCTTACCTGAAGATTGGCTCTGATAGCCAAAAATTGAACAAAAGTAGAATTTTCCTTCGTAGCTCAACCCGGAACTTCAATCTACCCTAAGCAAGCTTTCTAATATGAATTTCAAGAAAAGACAGAAGGAATTAGTGGTCTAGAGGAGAAAAGGAATCATATAGAGAAATTTGAGAGAGAAAGGAGCTCACAGACTCAGAGACCTTCTCTCTAAAACTTTCTCTAAAAACTCGCATTCTCCTCAAGGCCCTCAACCCCTATTTATAGACTTTCCGGAGTGGCCAGAACGGCTTGTTTTGGAATTTGGAACAGATCGTTCTCCCTCCAGAACGGCCTGTTCCCAACTACGTTTTACAAGTTAATTTAATAGCTTGGAACGGACCGTTCCAGATTGGGAACGGCCCGTTCTGGGCTACTAAATTAGCCACATTTTTTTTTAACAATGTTACACTAAGCCTTGCCAAGTCCAAAAATAAATCCAACGCCACCAAAAAAACATGTCTAGGCCTAGTTTCCAACCTTAATAAAATACCCTAGCTATAAAATAAAATTCTATAATCTAAGACACCCCATAATACAAGGGTAAAATGGGAAATACAAGTAAAATATGACTAAGATACCCAAAAATACAAGGGTAAAATAGGAAATACAAGAAAAATAAATGATATGTCTTAGGTACCCAAAATACAAGGGTAAAATAGGAAATTAAGGACAAGGGCAAAAATAGGAATAAATACTATTCTAATAAAAACTTAGGAGCTAAGGCCCAAAAGTAGTCCCACTCCTCTTATGGTTTTCAAAACTAACCCATTCCTCTTGCCTCCTTCAATATATCACCTCTTGGTCTTCTTGGTCTTAGTGTGATTCCATCATTCCCTCCCTCTTGAAAAGGATTTGACCTCAAATTAAGAGGTTCTTCATGGTGGATATCATGACCAACAAAAACATAAAAATAAGCATTAGAGGCAATAGTATATGATATAAATGGAAAGTACATCCTAAGAGGAGTTCCACTAAAAATGGTAAAAATATTGTCTAAACTAAAAGGACTAAACTCTCTAATGCTAAAGGTAGGATCCTCCCCATGGTGAAGTCTAGGTGTATAACTAAAACCTAAAAAGGTAAAAAGACTAAAACTATAGCACACTAAAGAATTAGTCCTAAAAACTAAAATATCTTGTTGGAGGTACCCAATGTAGTGACCTAGGTATGTCTTGGAAAATAAAGAAAACTTAAACTAAAAATTGACCTAAACAACTTTGTATTGCATTATTTGTTAGATACATATGAGAAAAGGGTGTTAAGAAGGAGTCTAGAAGACTCATATAATCTAAGTTTGTCTTGTAGGGAAATAGTCAAGTTAAGTTCAAATAGGTTAGAACTTCCCTCAAGATAAAAAATAGAAAATACGACAACATGAGATGTATCCAACAAACCATACAAACCAACAGTTGGGTACTTTATGAAGACTACTAAAGTAGAAACAGTCTTAAAGAAAGAAGGCTTATCTACCTTGGGCACCACCAAAGAATAGGGATGGAAACAGCCCGGTCGGGTACAGGTTTCATGATACCTGTCCCCGTCCCCGCGAGTCAAACCCATCCCCGTCCCCGTACCCGTACCCGTCGGGTATGTGATTTTCATCCCTGTCCCCGTCCCTGTCGGGTATCGGGTATACCTGTACCCGTACCCGTACCCGTTGTAGACACCCAATTTCGTCCGGGGGCATACAAACGAAGAAATGGACGTCTATTATTAAGAAAAGGAGTTCCCAATCATGAAAATATCAAGACATGACATCAGGAGGCTAAAAGCCCAAAAAAAAAAAAGCTAGTTTTAGTAGCCCGGAACGGGCTGTTCCAAAACTGGAACGGGCCGTTCCAATTTACGAAAAGTGCCTAAATTCCTAAACTGGAACGGGCCGTTCCAATTTTGGAACGGGCAGTTCCGATTTTGGAACGGGCCGTTCCAGGCTCTTTAAAGAAGGCTAAAACACATATTTGGAACGGGCCGTTCCCAAATTGGAACGGGCCGTTCCAAATAACAAAAAAGGCTTGAATTTTTCATTTGAAACGGGCCGTTCCAGAGTGGTTTTTATGTGTTAAACGCGCCTCCGGAACGGGCCGTTCCGATTTCAGAACGGCCCGTTCCAATACACTAAATTAACACATAACGGCCAGATCCAGAACGAGCCGTTCTGATTTCGAAACGGGCCGTTCTGGACTCTGTCTGAAGCCTATAAATAGGAATCTCGGCCACATTTTTAGGGGGACTCCAAATTTCGTCCAGAGCTCGAAATTTCTCTGTTTTTCTCTCTTTTTCTTCCTCTTTCTTTCTCTTGTATTTCTTGAGATATTGTGAGGTATTGTAGTGTGAAAGGATGCCACAAAGCACTTAGAATCACCATTAATAAAGCTTGATACGAGGTATTTCAATCAATCTTCTTCTCTCTCCTTTATTTTTTATCTTTGTTTCTTATTTTTTATAAACATTATTATCATAAACGCAATCATGTAGATATTTTAAGGTTAATCGTATAATTTAATTTTTCAATATGTAAATAATCATCAATAAATGGGGATAAATATTTAATCTATTATTTCTTATCGCATTAACTTCATCATAGGGTACCGATTTAGGGCGTTGTAAGGGTGCTTAATACCTTCCTTACACGTAACCGACTCCCGAACCCAATTCTGGTTATCAAGGCCATTATTGGAACTTTTAAAAATCTTTTCTTTTTCCAATGTTTTGAGTAAAACATTAGTGGCGACTCCATAGAACCTATTTTCAAAAACCATTGATTAAGGATTAGTCTGGTATCCGGGCATTCCTTACTTGATGAGATTTTCAAAAGGATGTCTAAACCATAGGTCGCAAGATCGGAAATTTTTGGGTTGCGACACCCGTACCCGTCAATTTTTTTTATTTTTTATTTTTTGTAAAAAAATATGATATTTTTAAATTATTTTTTATTAATTATAATTATAATTAGGTTATTTCTCTATCTCATATTATAATAAATAATTACACATAAAAAAAATATTAAAATTCTTTAATATAATTAAATTGAAAGTGGGTATTAAATTAAAAATGGAAATGGGGACGGGTACGGGTACGGGTACGGGTATGTAAGTACATACTCATATTCGTACCCATACCCGATTTAATATATCGGGTTTTACCCGTACTCGTACCTGGTTAAAACAGGTATTCCCCATCAAAGTCGGGACGGGTTCGGGTATTACTCGCGGGCATAGGTATATTTGTCATCCCTACCAAAGAAGTAGCACAAGAAGTAGGACTAAGTGAAGTCCACTTCTTCTTCAATAATTCTTGAAGTTGAGATTCTTTTTCTTTGAAAAGGACTTATTTTTGAACCTCCACTTCATGACTAGTGGCAACATGAGAGAAAGGGTTAAGGTCTTGATGAATGAAGATAGTCTTTTTTAAACCATTTTCAATAGTAAAGTGATTCTCTTTAAGCATAAGCCCTTTGGAAGAAATATTATCCTCCTTACTCTTTATTAAGAGTGTTGGTTGTTGTTTTTCTTGTTCTAACCACTCCTTAACCCTCTCTATACTTTTCTTTTTTTTTTCTTTCTTTATCATTTGTATTTAATTTTCTTTTTCTTTTCTTCCAAGTTCTTCCTCTCTTTTTGTATTTTCTTCCTCATGCATACTGATGGCATCCTTGCTTCCATTGAAGAAAAGATGATGAACAATAGCAAGGGATGCTTTGAACTCTTTGGATCAAGTCCTTCAAGGGCGTCTTTGATGGAGGAAGGAGCGGAAATGGAAGTTGTGGGTAAGGTGTTTGATGAAATGATTGAGAGGTGTACTCTAGGGTTGGCTCACTTCATGGTGATGAAGGCCACTTCAAGGTTGTTTCTCTCAAGGTGAAGATGGTAGGGTGATGGCCGAAAATAGCCAAGGGGACTAAGGAAAATATAAAGGCTCAAAGGCTCTCTGATGGCATCCTTGCTTGCATGGATGTGAGATGATGAACAAAGAAGGACACCTTTGCTCCAAGGATCAAGTTCTTCAAGGTGGCGCAAGGTTTTAGGGAAAATGATGATGGAATGGAAAGATTTGGAGGTTGGGTAGAAGGTGTTTGATGAAAGGCTTGAGAAGGGTACTCTAGAGTTGGCTTACTTCATGGTGATGAAGGCCACTTCTAGGATTGTTTCTCTCAAGGTGGAGATGGTAGGGTGGTGGCCGAAAATAGCCAAGGGGACTAAGGAAAATATAAAGGCTCAAAGGCTCTCTCTATATTCAATTTCCAAAGTATTTACATGATGCATAGCCTAGGGTATTTCTAGAAGGGAGGGAGCATTTAGGGTTGCATTTGAGAGTGTATTGGCTGAATATGCAATGCCAAATGCACTTCAAATAAAACCTAAATTAACCCTAGATGCTACGTGGTGGCCAAGGATGGAATCTTTGGGTTTGGCTAAGCTACAACTAGGTGCATGATAAGACCATGCAACCTAGGTGCCCTCCACTTGGGCCTAAGCCTTACCAAGTCCAAAAAATAATTCCAAGACAACCAAAAAATATGTCTAGGGATTTTTCCTAACCCTAATAAAATACCCTAGCTATAAAATAAAATCCTATAATCTAAGGCACCCAAAATACAAGGGTAAAATGGGAAATACAAGTAAAAATAAATCCTATGACTAAAATACCCCAAAATACAAGAGTAAAATGGGAAATACAAGTAAAATAAATCTTATGTCGAAGATACCCAAAATACAAGGGTAAAAATGGGAAAATTAAAGACAAGGGAAAAATAGGCATAAATGCTATGCTAATAAAAACTTACGAGCTACGGCCCAAAAGTAGGCTCACTCCTCCTATGGTTTTTCAACACTAACCCATTCCTCTTGCCTCCTTTAATATATCACCTCTTGGTCTTCTTGGTCTTAGTGTTATTCTATCACTCTCTCTATATTCAATTTCCAAAGTGATTACAAGTTGCATAGCCTAGGGTATTTATACAAGTAAGGAAGCATTAGGGTTGCATTTGAGAGTGCCTTGGCTAAAAAATGCAAGCCAAATGCACTTCAAATGAAACCTAAATTAACCCTAGATGCTACTTGGTGGTCGAGGATGGAATCTTTGGGTTTGGTTAAGCTACATCTAGGTGCATGATAAGACCATGCATTCTAGGTGCCCTCCACTTGGGCCTAAGCCTTACCAAGTCCAAAAACAAATCCAATGCTACCAAAAATATATGTCTAGACCTTTTTCTAACCCTAATAAAATACCCTAGCTATAAAATAAAATCCTATAATCTAAGGCACCCCATAATACAAGGGTAAAATGGGAAATACAATTAAAAATAAATCCTATGACTAAAGCACCCCAAAATACAAGGGTAAAATGGGAAATACAAGTAAACTAAATCTTATGTCTAAGATACCCAAAATACAAGGGTGAAATAGGAAATTAAAGACAAGGGCAAAATAAAAATAAATGCTATGCTAATAAAAACTTAGGAGCTAAGGCCCAAAAGTAGCCTCACTCCTCCTATGGTTTTTTAACACTAGCCCATTCCTCTTTCCTCTTTCAATATATCACCTCTTGGTCTTCTTGGCCTTAGTTTTATTCCATCAAGTAAGGGTTTTGATGGTGTAGGTTGGAGAAGATGATGAACTTTCTTCCTTGACCTTCACCGAACAACAAGGATCTTCTTCCTTGAGTTTGATCCGATTGAAAGGAGGTAGATAAGGAGCTTGATGCAAGAAGGAGATGATTCTAGGCTACGGATGGAAGCATCTAAGCATGAGAATCAAAATATTTCTCACTCTCAAGTTTAGGAATGGAGAATTTCCTAGAACTAAAGCTAAGCAATTTTCGGTGACTTTTGGAAGAGAATTTGGCTAAAGCAAAATTCAGAATTCTCATATAAGCAAAAGTGTCTACAAGCATGGAGGAAACAAGTATATATAGGCTCGGCTAGCAAGCAAATTGGCGCCTAGGTTAAGCATCACATTTGGCGCCTAGATTTGAATTCAAATTCAAATCTCCACTCCCATGTGCATTGCCGTGAACCTAGGTGCTAACATGCATCTCAATTTAATTTAAGAAGCATTTAGGGTTGAATTTAAGTCACACATGTTCAGCCACAAGTGGCGCCATCCATGTGACTCAAATGCAACTTAAATGCATTCCAAATTAAACCTAGTTTAGCCTAATCACCCTAGTTAAGTATTCCTCCAATATTCCTATTCTAATGACCTAAATACAATGGTCAATCAAATACAATGGAAAAGAAAAATTACAAGAATGAAAATGAGCCTAATATTGGATATCAAAAGCCCAAAGACCCATGAAGCCCAAAACTAGGCCCAATAAGCCTAGATATTCATCAAACTAGATATTCATCAACAACATTTATCCATACCAAGGAAATGACAATATTATACATGTCTATCTCCATGCCAATATAAACCAAATCCAAAATCCAATGTATACATACCCATACCAATGCATACATAATCTATAATAATGAAGAATCCATAACCAATGTATACAGTCCATACCAAATGCATACATATTCCATATCCAAACGAACGTCACATCGTTGTATAATCCCATGAAGTAACCAACACATCCAAACCAAATGTTGGCCTCAACACATCCAAACCAAGTATTGAATTAGTGAACATGTCACCTGCCCATGTCACACACCTAACCTCTCATGGAAAATATATAGTTGGGTTACGTCGTCAGGTAACCCTGGTGATCCTAGCCACTTCATCCATCCGTATGACTCGGCCTTACCCTCATACCAGTAGCAAATAGAATGCTTAGAGGAGTACTTTAGAATCCACCTAACATCTGAAGTGGTTTATTATACAATCTTTGGAAAAGTTCCATATTGGAATCCTCACCATGGGACTCCCAAATTCCATATTTTCCCAAAGACTATATCCTGATCTCATCAAGAGATCTCCGAATCCATACCATTACCTTACTCCTCTAAGTCCTATTAGCTTTCCAAACCAAGCACACATAGCATATTCCATAATTACATACAAGCTTTTCCATAATCATGCCAACATTCCATACCAAATATATATAACATCAAAGATGACATGATTCAACATTTAAAAGTTTCATAAAAACTTAATTATAAAAGGTTTTCCTCAAGTAGACCACACGCCAAGTGCATTCAGATCACGCCCGACACAAACTCAAACAGAGACTTCACGCCTGGCGTGCTCACTCTATGCCCGGCATAGTCTACATAGAGACCTACAGAGGTCTCCACGCCCAGCGCACTTATCCTACGGCCAGCACAATTCTAGACAGAGAATCCTAATGAGTCTCCATGCCTAGTGCACTTATACTACGCCCGGCGCAATTCTAGACAGAGACTCCCAATGAGTCTCCACGCCTGGCGTGCTCTAATCACGCCCAGCGCCATATCAGCAACCAAAAACACAAGGCCCACGTCTGCTAGCACGCCCGGCGTGATTCCCTTCACGCCCGATATGTTCCATTCAGAGACTTCCCACTTCAAATCACACCCAGCTCAACTAACCTCGCGCCCGGCGTGATTTGACAATGGTGGTCCCTGATGAATTCACGCTCGGTGCCAAGAACTGCGTCTGGCACATGTTCAACCAGAAACCCCCCAAAAACCTCAAAATTTCCTTCCCAACATGAACCCAATCCAAATTACACGAGTTTGAACCATTATAAAGCATAAACACTATCCAAAAACAACATATTAAGCGATAAAATCAAGTCTTAACCATTAATCGATGAAAATCATGAAGAAAACCAACCAAAACCCTTTCCACTCAATCCAGCCTTAATCATGCGTAACTCATGGAATCAATGTGATATTTCAAACCCATACATAATAGATTAAGTCTTATAAGTACTACCCTTACCTTGGAAACCTCAAAATGCAAGATTCCAATAGATCCTCAAATCCCAACTCAAACTTTAATCCCCCTTTTCAAGGTTTTAGAGGATAAATCTCTTGAAACTCTAGTTGTGAAGATTGATCCTGGCTGGATAAGCTTCTCAAATGTGTCCTCAACTTCCCTCCGGACCAAAGCCTCTCTCTCTACTTCCTCTCTCTAGAAACTGTCTCTGTTTGACAAATGAGACCCTCCGGTCCTAAATCCCTATATATAGCCATTTTCCAAAATTTCCAAATTTCACCCTTAGCACCTATTCACCTCAAATATCCAACTCCTTGTAGTATTTCAACTTCATAAGCTTTAAAACAACCTCGAGTGCACTCAGAAAGACCAGATTTATCTTATGCTCATGTCCTCCAATGTCTTACCATTCCTATTCCTTTCCATGCAATACTCGCAACTCACCACCATATGAAGTGCAACATGTATTTACATACAACCAAACATTACATTCATATACATATGCTTGGAATAATGAGTTGCATGCCATAATACTTCACTAAACTAAGATGAGAAGGAAGGTGATCAGTCTTCTTCCCTCTTAGTACCAGTTCAATATAATGGTGTACAATGCATCATTCCCCACACTCATGCACACACATGCCTATATAAACACATCAAAACAACGATATCTCGTTCCATATTGCAAAATCACTTCTATATCCAAACAACGAATCAAAACCACATAAATATACAACATGCACAAAGATAAGTACATTTCAAATCACTACAAAAAATGGTATTTAGTGGGGGTTATTTTATGGAGGTTTTAAAAAACCCCTCAAATTAACATGACTTGCGGCGTGTTGGAGGAACGCTCAAAATTGTAAAAGTAGTGGCAGTTTTTTATCATTTTTTGAGGAGGTTTATGCCCTCCCAAATTCAGAGGCATTTTTCCCTGAAACTTTTTCACCATTTTCCCTCTTTTACTTTTCCCCCACAATTTATTTTCACCCAATCCCTCCAATTTTCACTATGTTTGCCTTTTACTGACTCCGCTCCTCCATCCAAGCGCTCCGTGCACCACTTAACTCATCCGCGCGCATTGCCTTTGATCGATGTCGTACTCGGTCAAATAAATGAAATTAAAATACAGTACTAGGAAGTGACTCCTAGGTCATCTCCCAAGGACTATTTCTTTCTGTCAAAGGATCAAACACGTAGTTGGGGGGGTTTTGAGCAGATTATCAAATTTAAATAAAATAGAGCAGAGATATGAATTAATTGCAGTAATTAAAATAGGTCAGACCCTTGAACATAATGCACCACCTCTAATATCCTCGGTTCACGACAGATAATCTATCCGAACTTAATCTTGTTCAATCCAGATTAACCAACTAAGCGAAGATTAACCTAAGACCCCACTACACGAATTAAGCAAATGTGAACATTGTCATACCTCCTTCCTCAGGATTAAGCAACCTGAGATACTGAACGCAAACAACCTAGAGTTATTAAGCATGACTCAGATGTTGAACGCCTCAGAACAAAGACCTCACGAGGGAGAATCAAGCAGAGCATAAATGCAACGCATAGAAAACCTCCATCAGAGGGTTGCAATCTTCCAAGGGCCCAACCTTGGGGTGTTAGCCCTCCATAAAATCAAAACGCACCAGCAAAGACATAATGATAAACATCAAAATAAATGGAATAGTGTAGAATCAAAATGGCAGCAAAATGGGAAAACTGGAAAGAAACAAAAAATGGAAGACAGAAAATGAATGGAACAGTAATTAACTCACAACAGAAAAATGAACATGCACAACAACAATAAGAACGTAAATTAAAATAGAGCAATGAAGATGAAATGAAACTGTGTAGATGATTAGGGTTTACTCAGTCTGATTCTGTCTCACAAGGAAGAAGAAGAAAAAAATAGAGAAAAACTGAAGATGAAACACAAAACGAAAATAATGGAGGCAGCCCCCTTGCATGGCAACAATCCTTAGGTTAAGTCTGACCTAGAATGACTAATGGGCCCCCAACAATACAAGTCTGACCCAAACTACAATAAAATAGAATAAAAACTGAAAATAAATGCTGAGGTGGAAAATGATGCAGTAGCGGTGACATGGCAGATGATGTGGCAGCTCCTCTTGAAGTCCAAAAATTAATTCCAAGCCCAAATAATTATTAAACTGCCCTGAAAATAAAATTTGGAATAATTAGATTCAGAAAATTCAAATTAGTTAAAATATGAATTACCGGTCCAATTAAAGCCCAAATAGAAAACAGTAAAGAATATCAACAATTAAGCACAAATCAGAGAAAGGTAAGAAAATAAGGGAAAATAATGACTCATCAAATTTCCCCACACTTAGCCTTTTGCACTCCTGGGAAAAATCAAAAAACAGAGCAAGGAACAATTCCAAAGACATCAAAGAAAGTGACACAACAGGAAGAAACAGAAACAAGAATACACACAAGAAAAAAAATAGATTTACACAATCCTCAATGAATCTTGGGAAAAGAAAAGGAGTAGACAACATCCAACACACAAAGAGTCTGAGAAACCAAATGCTTATGGAAATCATCCAAGCATTTCAAAACATGGCAAGACAATCAATCAGCTCAAGAGGTGAATCAAAAGCAACAAAACCTCACAAGATGCAATGTATCACTGTATCTCTCAAGTGTCTAGGCAACTATATACTCTCAAAGCACTCAAGAAAAACAAGCAACAGATAGACTTGGCAAGCCTCTAAAATCAACACCCAATAAACATGCACATAAGGATCATAAGGTCTTTTCAGGGTTGTAATGTGGTCAAGGACAAGGTAGAGGATAAAATATGGGATAAGTAGCTACGAACCAGAAACCTCTATTGACCTCTATGATGATCAATCCTCTTTCTCTTGCCTCAAACAACTTCTCTTTTTTTATTTTTTTTTTGTTTTTTTTGTATTTTTTTTTGTTTTTTTTTTGTTTTTTTTTGTTTTTTTTGAATGAACAATATGTAGTGAACAGTACACATGAAAATTTAAAATGAGATAAGATAACATGCAGAGAAGTAAAGTGTACAGCATAAGGAATTAACTAGCCAATATACATCATCCAATGAAACATACACACACCCCCACATTTATTCAAGAACTTAATGTTGAGCTTAGAGGAGCCTAAACTTGATGAGGTCAAGATTATCTCTGAAGCTTAAAGGAGTTTTGATGATCACAAAATATGTGTCAATGACAACAACAAACAACAACAAACTTGGAAGACAAAAACAAAGTCAAAGAAAGTGCTATGTAATAGGGATTAGTATATGAATTGTTTTGAATGAGTTTATTTGATGTGTGTGCTGTGTGCATAAGCAAAATCTATATCTAAGCTAATTAGAGAGTGTATGATGATGAGTTAAAAGGACTAAAAAGTTATTTTGAGACTTAAAACGAAGTTTTGAAAACTAACTCAAAATAATCAATTATCATTAAATATAATCGATTATTCCAGCAACAGGCAAAATGGGATGCCTTGCTGCAATAATCGATTATTTGTGAAATAATCGATTATCTCAGAAACGACTCTCTGGAATAATCGATTATCCAGCAAAATAATCGATTATATTGTTCTTGGATGGTTTCCAGAAAACCTGAAGAACAAAATAATCGATTATTCTTTAAAATAATCGATTATCTGGTTCTGAAACTTTTATAAATAGTTTGAACTCTATGAAACTTTAGACATGAGTTAGAACTGATAATCAAATTTAGAAAAGCATTTTTGTGGAGTCTTTGTGACAATCTTGGAGAGTTTTCTTTGTGAATCCAAGAAGAAAAACGTTTGTGAAAAACTTTGAAAGAAGATCATCATCATCATCACATTCTTGAAAGGGGAAGATTAAGATTTACTTCTGAATTCCAGGTGAATTCGTTCCTTTATTCTTTGTGAATACTTGTAAAATCTTGAGAAGGGTTTCTCAAGTGGTAAGGTGATAGCAAACTTAGGAGAAGTGATGGATGATCTTCTCCACAGATTTGCTTAGGCCGGATCTTCTTCAATGGAGACTTGATTCTTCAACTCAAGAACACTTATAAGCTAAGAACTCACGGATGAACTCAACCTAGAACTAGGAGGGAAGCATCCAAGCTCAAGCATCAATGGAGAGCACACTTCAAAGAGAAGGATTCTAAGGTGAAATCCTAAGGTTTTGAAGATGAACTCTAAGGGACTTTTGAGAGAGGAAACTCGGCCAATGGCTCACAAATTTCTATTATGATCAAAAGTGCATACAAAATGTGTTAGGAGGGAACATATAATGCACCGAAAATAGGAGGAGACACTTGGCGCCACATGATAGGTCACATGTTGGCGCCAAGATTTGAATTCAAATTCAAATTTGAATTCAAACCTTGTGTCACATGTGCATAACCGGTCATGTAGAGCTAAATGTGAATTAGGCTGAATTTAGTATGTATTTAGGGTTGCATTTCGGTGTCACACTTGTGTAGCCAAGGTGGTGCCAAAAGTGTGACCTAAATGCAACTTAAATCCATCCTAAATTTAACCTAATTTGTCCTAATTCAAATGAACTACTAAACCTCCTTAAACCCTAATCTAATGACCAAAATACAATGGTCTAATGAATACAATGAATAGGAAAAAATACAAGGAGAAGAATGAGCCCAATATTGGGTATCAAAAGCCCAAAGCCCAAGAAGCCCAAAATTAAGCCCAAGACACCTAAACCCTAATCTATGGTCAAAATACAAGACCAACATCAAAGTAAATTCCTATACTAAGAAAATACAATTAATCATGGTGTTCAATCAATCAAAGCCCAAGTGAAAAGCACCCTAGGCCCACCAAGCCCATTGGGCCCACTAAGCTCTGAAGCAGTCAAATCTTCAAGTAACCTCCTGGCCATTGCTCTAGTGGTTGGGCCTTTAGCCCATGCTCTTCCATCATTCCCTCCCTCTTGAGAAGGATTCGTCCTTGAATCTGAAGACTCTTCCTTATCATCACTAGCACCTACAAAAGGTTTAAGATCACTAACATTAAAAGTGGTGCTGACTCCATAATCAGAGGGTAAATCAAGTCTATAAGCGTTATCATTGATACGCTGTAAGACCTGAAAGGGACCATCTCCTCTAGGACTGAGTTTGGACTTCCTTTGATTTAGAAAACATTCTTTTCTTAAGTGAAGCCAAACCCAATCACCTTCCTCGAAGATCATAGACTTCTTGCCTTTACTTCCTTGTTTTGCATATTTGTCATTTTGATTTTGAATATGAGTTTTAATCTTTTCATGAAGTTTCTTGACAAAATCAGCCTTTGAAGCCCCTTCCTTATGAATGAAATGTTCAACATTAGGAAGAGGTATCAAGTCTAAAGGAGTTAAAGGATTAAACCCATACACAGCCTCAAAAGGAGAAATATTGGTAGTTTTGTGAACTACCCTATTGTAGGCAAATTCGATGTGGGGCAAAAAATCATCCCAAGATTTGTGATTACCCTTTAGGACTGCCCTAAGCATAGTAGACAGAGATCTATTCACTACCTCAGTTTGGCCATCTGTTTGAGGATGACAAGTAGTTGAAAAGAGGAGTTTGGTTCCTAGTCTTGACCACAAGACACGCCAAAAGTGGCTTAGGAACTTTGTATCTCTATCTGAAACTATAGTCCTAGGAAGCCCATGTAGTTTAACCACATCTCTAAAGAAAAGTTTTGCAATGTTGCTTGCATCATCTATTTTGTGGCAAGGAATAAAATGAGCCATTTTACTGAAACGGTCCACTACCACAAAGATAGAATCCATTCCCCTTTGGGTTCTAGGCAAACCTAGCACAAAATCCATGCTAATATCTACCCAAGGAGAAGAAGCAACAGGCAAAGGTGTGTATGTACCATGAGGCATTACTTTAGACTTAGCTTGTAAACAAGCCAAACATCTAAAACAATGCCTTTGGACATCGTTTCGCATATGGGGCCAATAAAATTTTTCTTTTACCAAACTAAGAGTTTTCTCAACTCCAAAGTGCCCCATAAGCCCACCTTCATGACTCTCTTTAATTAATAATTTCCTAATGGATCCTTGGGGTATGCATAACCTTCCTTCTTTATACAAGTACCCCTCAACCATATAGAAACCATCAAAAGCTTTTTGTTGACATTTTTTATAATTATCACCAAACTCAAGATCTTCCTCATACAACTCCCTAATATTATCAAATCCAAGAATTTGAGTACCTAGAGACACAAGCAAAGTATGTCTCCTAGATAAAGCATCAGCTACAACATTTGATTTTCCTTTCTTGAATTTAATGATATATGGAAATTGTTCAAGGAACTCTAACCATTTGGCATGCCTCTTATTTAACTTACCTTGACCTCTTAAATATTTAAGTGACTCATGATCACTATGAATGACAAACTCTTTGGACACAAGATAGTGTTCCCAAATTTGTAAAGCTCTAACCAATGCATACAACTCCTTGTCATAGGTTGGGTAATTGAGGGAGGCACCTTTTAGTTTTTCACTAAAATAGGCAATGGGGTGTCCTCCTTGCAATAACACAGCTCCTATGCCAACTCCTGATGCATCACATTCTAGTTCAAAAGTCTTTTCAAAATTTGGTAGAGCTAAAATGGGTGCATTAGTAAGTTGATCTTTAAGTAATTGAAATGCTTGGTCATGCTTTGAAGTCCAATCAAATAAAATATCTTTTTTGACTAGCTCATTCAAGGGTGAAGCAATGCTAGAGAAGTTAGGCACAAATCTTCTATAAAAAACTTGCTAGTCCATGAAAACTCCTAACTTCACTAACATTTTTAGGCTTGGGCCACTCTTGAATGGCTTTGATTTTCTCGGGGTCCACTTGAACCCCATTTTTGCTTACAATGAACCCTAGGAAAACCACATGATCCACACAAAAAGTACATTTTTCAAGATTTGCAAATAATTGGTTTTCCCTAAGGATCATCATAACTTCTCTAAGATGTCCTAAGTGATCATCTTGAGAACTACTATAGATTAATATATTATCAAAATAAACAACAACAAATTTTCCTATACACTCTCTCAAGACATGATTCATAAGCCTCATGAATGTACTTGGTGCATTAGTTAAACCAAAAGGCATAACTAGCCACTCATACAATCCAAATTTGGTCTTAAAAGCAGTTTTCCACTCATCACCCTTTTTAATTCTTATTTGGTGATAACCACTTTTAAGATCAATTTTAGAAAATATAGAGGCACCATGTAATTCATCAACCTTGTACTACAACAATTACAACAAGACCCACTATCCACAATGAGAGAACAAGCATTATTAAGAATTTTACACCTTGTGTGAAAAATATTCTCTCTTTGTGAAAGGTGAGACTCATGAGGTTGGTTTCCTAGAAGCCTTCTAATCATTAGAAGTTGACCATCACAAGGATATGCACTTTCAATGGGATGGTCTTCCTCACTTGATTCACTGTCACTTGAAGTAGTGGAACTAGATTCATCAACACTACTATAAATGTCTTGCCCCTTCAAAATCATCACCTTTTTAGTTGGGCATTGAGAAGCTATGTGACCTCTCCCAAGACACTTAAAGCATTTGATATCACTAGTTTTGCTACTAGAAGTGACAATATTTTTATTTTTCTCATTTTCTTTTTCTTTTTCTTTGCCAAATTTCTTAGAGGTATCAAATTGACCCTCCCTCTTGTAGTCTTTCTTAACATAAGAGCTAGATTGAGTTTTACCTTTAAAAGAAGTTTTTCTCAAATTTTGTTGTTCCACCCTTATACAAAGTTGGACCAAATCATCAAGGTCCCTATAAGAGAGTAACTCAACTCTATCTCTTATGTCAAAATTAAGACCACTTAGAAATCTAGCAATGGTCAATCTTTCTTCTTCCCTTATCCCAGCCCTCATGAGATACAACTCCATTTTTTGTCTATACTCCTCAACACTCATACCCTTTTGTTGGAGTCTTTGGAGCTTATCCATAAGCTCCCTACTATAATAAGAAGGAATATACCTTCTTCTCATAGCACTCCTCAACTCATTCCAATAAATGATGGGAGGATCATTGTGAAGTCTTCTCTCTCTTTCCAAGGATGTCCACCAATACATGGCTTGTCCTTGAAAAGCTAGGGTGGCTAAAGGAACTTTTCTTTCCTCACCTACTTGATGACAAGTGAAGATTTGCTCCACTTTCATCTCCCAATCCAAGTAGGTGTCCACATTATCTTTTCCATGAAAGTAAGGGAGATCAACCCTTGATTCCCTCACTTTGTGTTCTTTAATGACTCTCCTAGGTGGGGGTTGATAGTAAGCATCCATTTGTATACTACCATCATTATTTTGACTTTGAGAATCATTGGAGCTCTTGGTTGAGCTCCTAGAAGAACCTTTTGGACTTTTATTCTTATTTAATCTTTTCAAAAGTTTTTCTTCTCGTTGCTTAATCTTTTGAATCTCTTGTTCTAAAGCCATGATTTGTACTTCCTTTTCAAGTTTTTCTTTTTGTTTTTGAAGTATTTCATCATGCTTCCAAAGTTTTAGTGCCTCAACCTCCTTGACAATTTTTTTAAAACTTTTAGGAGATTCAAAGTCACTACTACTTTGAGAATGTTGACTCATGATTAAGCAATAAGATTTTATATGCTATGCAAAAAGTTATAAAATGTTTTTGGTATTTTCTAGGAATGAAAATAACACTTGCAAGTCTAAGTGTACAAGTTGCACTATCAAGGGAGGTGAGCTACAAAGAGCCACTTAATAACCAAGCCTTTTCAAGTGGAAATCACTAAACTCCTTTGTGGTACTTCCAATTCGCCAAAACTTTTCACAAAAATTTTGAATGCTTTTTCACAAATTGTTTGTTTTTGAGACTAAACTAAACGTGAGCAAGTAAATCTACACAAGTCTAGACGAACTTAAGCAACTAAGTAAACACAATTAAAGTTCAAACACTTGAAGGAAGCAAGGATAATCAACTAGTCGGTTTGCCCTAGGTGGAAGCTTGAAACATATGAAATTTTCAAGCCACTTCCACTAGTACTACACGTGAGAATGCTAACAAGGAGTTAGATATACCTGACCAGCTTCTTAATACTCCCTCCAAGCTTTACAAATTGATTTTAAAATACAAGAGAGATTGCAAAATTTAAATTAGCCTAGAAAGCAATAAATGGCGGTTTTGGTGACCAATTAGTGACGGTTTTTGTGTTCAACTTTTCTAACACTTGTTTAAGTGTCTTAATCCGCCACTAATCCCTCAAATTTGATGCTCCTGGACCTGCAAAGAATCACAACAAAAGAGGTTAATGGTGGCTGTCTCACAAGGTGAAAGGAATGGTCACTCAAGTGAAGGAAGTTTAGGAGAAGTTTTGGTCACTAATTTAGGTCAAATTTTAAGGTCGTAATGTCCAAACTTTTCCTACTCTTTGTTGAGCAATGCTTGATCCTTGAGCAAGGATTTGAGGCCACTTCCAGCACAGGAAATTAATGAAAGAAAACTAGACAAGCAATAAAGCACAATTTGGAAAGCTTATACCAAAAGTAAAGAGTAATAGATGTATATATGACAAGACTCAAAGAAGTTCAACAAGTAAAACTGAAAATTAAGACTCCAAATAAAATCTAGCACTCAGTTAGGAATGTTCCTAGATAGGTACTAGAGTAGATGAACAAAACAAAAAAAATTTGAAAGCAATTGGATAAGTATAGCACAAGTAGTAGTCAAAACAATAACAAGGAATCAAGTGAATTTTATCAATACACACCTCTCGGCTTTTTCCTTTTAAATTGTTTTCTCTATTTTTTTTTTATTCTTTCTTTTTCCAGTTTCAAGTTAAGAGTCCAGAGAGTATATTTGCCTTTTGTTTCAAATTTTTCTATGATTCCAAGCTATAGAAACCGAGACTACAAGTTAGCCAAAAATTAGGTCAAAATTCAAGTAAACTTGAGAAACTAGTGCACTAATCTTTAGATTTTGATTTGGCTTCTTTATTGTAGACCCCTAAAATTGTCCGGGTCAGAAATAAGACTCAAAGACTCTCGAAGACCGAAGGAAAGTCATCCGGAAGGACTCCTGGAAGACCCTAGGATGATTCTTTGTAGGTCTAGAAGTCTTAGAGTAGCTTAGAATAAGGGTGTGTGAGGATTGGAGCTCAATACGCCCTCCTAGAGGTTCAGTACGGCCGTACTGAGCCATTTGAACTACAATACGGCCATAATGAAATCAATACGGCCGTACTGAAGTTTTTGAACTTCAATACGGCCGTACTGAATTCAGTACGACCGTACTGTAGTTCAAAAACTCAGTACGGGCCGTATTGACTCCTTAGGCCGTACTGCACCTCAATCCTATAAATAGGACATCATTGGCTCGTCCTTCCACACATTTGGAGCATTTCTCCACCATCTGGCTGAGTATTCTTGGGTTTTTGAGCTATTCTCTGCCCTAGAAATCTCTCGGAGAGCTGATCCGACTAAGTTCTTGAGTTCACGAGCCTTTAGCTTGAGACTCGAACAAGTCGAAGGGAAATCTCTTTGATTTCCATAGTTAATATTTATTTTTAGGGAAAGGAGCGAGCGAACGTGTAGTGGGAAGGAGCGCCAAAAAGCCTCCTAACTCCTTTTTGAATATATAAAAGCCCGCTTCGAAGGTTTCTTTCCAAATCCTTTCTTTTACCGCTTTCATTTATCGCTTTTTGATTGTTGCATTGCACGTTTAAAGCTTTCATCATGTAGATAGTTTACTTATAATCGTTCTAATAAATAGGGGTAGTTTAGTAATTTTACGCTATTATTTATGAAATAATCCGTCATAGGGAACCCGAAAGGGGCGTTGTGGGGTGCTAACACCTTCCCCACACGTAATCGACTCCCTTACCCAACTCTGGTTGTAATGGCCAAAGTTGATTTGCGAGAATCAATTGCCTTATGTCTTTTTCCAATGTTTTGAGTTGGTGGCGACTCCAAGAACCCCTTTTTGCGAAAACCACTAATCCATGGAGGGTCCCGTTTGGGATTAACACGGATTGGTGAGAATCATTTAACAAAATTGCTAGTTCGATGAGGTCTCAGTTTGAGAATAAGTCGTTCTAACAATCCATCATTTTTCAAAACTAAAAAAGAGTCCAACCATCGTCGCGAATGCCAATGTCCGTTTCGGCGGGTGGCGACAGATGGCGACTCCACTGGGGAAGCCTTGAGAGTCAGTCCCATTTAGTGATGGATTATTTCTAAAATGATAGTTTAAAATTACTTCATTACCCCTCGCTTGTATGATAATATGTTTTACCTAATTGGCTTTAATAACTGTTGGGTGTTTAAATTTTCGCAATTGTTTGAAATATAAACTGCACACGAACCTTTGCACACAACAGTTCCCTCTATACCCAGGGGCATGAGTGGAAAGCCATAGGGAGTGGATGCTAGTACGGCCGGTTGTCGAATGGGTCTATAGGTGCCCGTAGACCGTTGTCGGAAAGCATCACTCAAGGTGAAAACCATGAACTCAAGTCCGACAGTGCGTTGGAGCTTTCCATCGACTTACGACGAAAGGGATTGGGTCCCTATAATGGGGGCACCTTGGGGGCCTTAGACCGGTGAGAACAGTTAGAACCTCCTTGAATATGCACTTGTCTGCAGGATACCCCTACCTCGTGATTCGCTCGTGACTGTTCGTGGATGAGTGAATTGTTTGTGCATTGTTTATGTGACATTGTTTGAGCATACATTGCATTCTTTAAACATACAACATTCCCCTTTTAGAATAAGAATAAATAGGAATAAGAATCTTCCATTACATGGTGTTAACATCTACCCTCATCACATTCATGTAAGTAGTTTCCCTTTTCACCCAAAAAATACAAAAAACAAAATACCCAAAAAAAAAAAAAAGTTATTTATCCAAACCAACCAATATCATGCATCATCTTAGGAGCATCCTGAAAACATGATAATGCTTAGTTGAATAAACACAATGCATGCATATTCAACGCCATCATCTCATATCATGCATTCTTATCGAAGATCATGGAGGGATCTAGGGGAGTGCAAGGGCAGTTGAAGAAAGTGGACTTCTTGTTATACCGTGCCGAGAGGTTGGACCACCTCTGTTCTTCGATGCCACATGAGGCTCGTGTTGAGTTCGAGAAATCATATGGACGAGTCCTCGATTTGATGAAGATATGTGTGGATCCGGCCTTTCTGAGAGCATTGGTTCACTTTTGGAGTCTCGATCTGCATTGCTTCGAGTTCCCCCAGTTTGACTTAGTTCCTACTCTCGAGGAGTACGAGCTCATGCTGCGATGACCCAAATCAGCAGGAGTCTATGTTTTTCATGGTAATTATGTGGCCGTGGAGAGGGTCGCTACTCAAGTCAAACTACCATCACGATCATCTGCCTTAGTGGGGAACGGCAGTATCAAAGGTTGGAAGCTCGCTATGATTGAGGATCACCTTTCTTCCTTAGCTGGTGAGGGAGATTGGTTAGCTTTCAACAAGACTCTAGCATTAGCCGTGTTTGGGACAGTCCTATTCCCCTTTCACGCTAACACAGTGGACCATGCCGCTATGGATGCTTTCTTCGCATGGGACGTGCACATGAAGAGTCCCGTGCCTGCCATTCTTGCCGACACCTTACTTTCTATCAACATATCTCAGCAGAAGCAAGGGAAGATTATCCGATGCTGCACCTCCTTGTTATATGTGTGGAGCATCACACACTTCTACGCCTCTAGTCACATGGGGACTTTCCCCGATCCGTTGAGGAGCTTTTCGAAGATCCCCGTATGCCGCCGTTATGCTTCCGAATGGAAGGAAGAGATGGAACAGTGGAGCATCGAGCACTTCACATGGGTTTGTCCTTGGTTCCGTCTGAGCAACGTATTGATGAGATGCGGCAGTTACCCAAGCATACCTTTGATGGGCCTCAGAGGTTGCATAGCTTATTCACCTAGATTGGCTATGAGGCAACTTATGAGGACTTAGATTGTTCCTACTAAAGAGGAGCTTGGAGGATTGTGTTTCTCCTTTGATTCCGAGCATCAAAGGGACATGCACGCTGTCGTTAGAACATGGGAGAGACCAATCTACGAGGGAGATCGAGAGCTTGGAAAGCCTTGGGTATCCGTCTCCACCGACTACGAGACTTGGAGGAGCGAGAGGGGAGTGCCCCAACCATCCACCTCTTGCGCAACCGCAGTCACGAGGAGGTTGCTGCAAGAACAAGTCGATGCCTTGACCAAGAAGCTGGAAATCATGGGAGCTCAGATGAGAGTTCTTGAGGAGAAAAGCGAAGAATCCAGTTTCGCCATTGACGGTCTACAAAGGCAGTGCAAGAAAAAAGACCATGAGATAGAGCGGCTCAAGGACGAGTGTGCTAACCTTAATGAGAAGGCTATTCGGGCATCCAAAATGCCAAAGGTCGAACCGAGTAGTCAACTCTGAGATGTCGACGCAAAGATAGCACGCCTTGAAGCCGAGTACGCAAGGCAGGCACAGTTGATCAAGGATATGCAAGATGATCTACTCTTGACTCGATCCGATGCGCAGCAATGGCGGGAAGTTGCTCAACAACAAACCGCAAGCCTTTCCGATTTTCGCAAGAAGGAAAGGGAAGGATTAGCACATATGGCTAAGCTCCGAGAGGAGAAGGATCGAGCCGAAGACGAGCTTAATGAGCTGCAAACCATGATCAACTACTATATTCAAAAGGCGAAGGACGCTCAAAAGATTAGTGATAATATGAGCCAAGCGGTCCATACGCAAGCCGAAGCAATGGCCCGTCATGTAGAGGAAGCCGAAGTTGAATGGAGAAGAAACATGAACCCGCCTGTGGGTTTCTATCGGCTTTTCTCATTTTGTAAAAATTTGCTTCGAAGCATTGTATAATGAGTTGTACACTTTCTTTGATTAATAAATCGAATTTTTGAGATCTATGAAATCTTTCAATTGCCTTTGCATTTCATAGTCATTCATTTGCATACATCTCTCCTAGTAATTCATTAATAACATTAATAAAAAGAAAGGATTAATCGATGCGTATGTTCAGAATGGATCGCACGCCGTTTGTTATTAAGTGTAAGCCAACAACCGCGCCAAGCAAACGCACATCAACTCCGTTGTTGGTAATCAAGACGAATAAAGGGGAAGGTCCGACACCGTTGAAGATCACTGCTCCAAGACCTTTTCCCTACGAATCGAATAAAGCTGTGCCATGGATATACGACATCCATTCTTCTGCCGACAGCGATATCTCTAACATCGCTGGACTTGGGGGCATGACTAGGAGTGGCAGGATCTACACTCCCGAAGATCTTCATGATAAAGCTCCCAAGAATAAAGGAAAGGAAAAAGAAAAAGAGAAAACCGAGGAAAATAAAGAATCCGAGGAGGAGACTGACGAGCTGTTAAAATATATCCGACAGAGCGAGTACTCCATCGTGGATCAAATTCATAGGACGCCAGCAAAGATTACTCTGTTGTCGTTGATCCTAAGCTCCGAACCGCATCGGCAAGCTCTGTTGAAAGTCTTGAACGAGGCGTACGTGTCGCACACTATCTCCCAAGACAAGTTTGAGGGGATTGTTAGTCACATCACGGCTAATGATCACCTCACTTTCACCGATGAAGAAATCCCCGCTGAGGGACCGAATCACAACAAGCCCTTGCACATCTCTGTAAAGTGCAAGGAATATCACATCGCTAAAGTCTTGGTGGATAATGGATCTTCCTTGAATGTGATGCCAAAAAGAACGTTTGATCAAGTGGCAATCAAGGGAATCCAAATGCGCCCGAGCAACATGATCGTCCGAGCTTTCGACGGTTCTAAAAGAGAAGTGGTGGGAGAAATCAATCTTCCAATCCAAATTGGACCCACCATCTTTAATGTCGAATTTCAAGTGATGGACATTACTCCCGCGTACAGCTGTCTCCTCGGCCGACCTTGGATTCATGATGCGAAAGTTGTTCCCTCTACGCTCCACCAGAAAGTCAAATTCATAGTGGGTGACAAGCTGGTGACCGTACAAGCCGAAGATGACATACTCATCAGCAAGCCATCTGCCATACCTTACGTGGATGCAGCAGAGGAAGCTCTAGAGACCGCCTTCCAAGCATTGGAGATTGCCAATGTCGAAACGTTTCCCCGAGAAATGAAGAAGGTAGCCTACATGCTCACCAAGAACGGATACTTGCCTGGACAAGGACTTGGCAAGGATTCCCAAGGAATTCCCGAGCTACCCATTATTAAGGATAATCCGGGGAAACAAGGGTTAGGATACCAACCCTAATAAAGATCAAAGGACGAAGAGGAACCAAGATCCTTCTCGACGTTCTTTAAGCCAGATCTTTAGGAAGGTCGGTTCACAAGCGTCAAGGCCGGTCGTCGTCATCAAGTGCTCTTCTTCTTCCGATAGGGATGTATAGACCTGATGACTGTTAGAGATCACTCCTCGGGGACAGCCCGACCCCCGAGCCTCGATAGGGCACATGTTTCCGCTAGAATTATAATAAAATCGTTCTTTATTAGTTCTTATTGCTTCTTTTCTTGCTTGCAATAAATTTGTAGACCACATTATTTTTAACCCTGTTTGAATAAGCATGAATGAGGTTAAAATCGTCTTAATAACAATAAACCCGCATCATTTTTATGTGGAAGTGTGTGTGACAACTTGGAGCACCTTTCCTTGGCCTCGACAAGTGCCATCATGGATAAAAAAGAAATCCTTTAAGGACAAAATCCTAAAAACAAAAAAAGCTCGGCAGGAAACCCAAAAAGGGGGCTGCGCAAAAATAAGAGCAAAGAACCCGCTAGGAATCCCACGAAAGGGTGACCTAGGCAAAAATTAGGGTTGCAAAAATGAACAAAAACAAAGGTCCGCTGAGACGCCACAAAGGGGTGTTTTAGGCAAAAATAAGGACAATCAAAAAGCAAAAGAAATCCATGATGGTACCATGAGCTGAATTCAAAAAGAAAGGTTCAAGGGAAACTATCTAAGTTGTCGAATCACAACGTCAATAACAAGACTTTCTTAACTTCATAAGTGTTTAATCAAACAAGCCTAAACACATGAGCCTACCTTGGCCAGCCATTCTTACAAAAACCGTTTTCAAAACAATAATAATCCCCTCTAAAACACAAACTTTTGAACAAAAATATCTTTCCTTTCTTTTCTCTTGTCCCAAACGATTTTAGAATAATCTAGTGGAAACATGGAGATATAGTGGTCAATAGGAAGGTTGATACGTCTTCTAAAGGAAGGGAAGGATCACTGGGTTGATGACACCAATCTCGATATAACACGCATCATTCCTCGGTTACAGAAATCGGCAGCACACAGCCCGTCTAGAGGAATGGCAAAAATCCAAGCAAAGAAACGCATCGGTTAATTCTTTTGAAAAATAAATCAAATAGAATTAGGTGCATCATACCGCATACATGCATACAGATGATAGGTGTACTGGAAGATCACTTATTCTCTGTTTATTGAAAAAAAAAATGAACTTCAGAAAAAACAATGCCCCCGTACCATGTTCAGTACGCCCGTACTAAAATTAGGGTTATGAACAAATTTTCAACTCAATACGGGCGTACTGAAATGAATACGGCCGTATTGGCCATAACGTCCTCACCAATACGGGCGTATTGAATTCAATACGGCCCGTATTGGCCCATTCTTTTGTATATCAACAGTAAGATCAGTACGGCCGTACTGAATTCAGTATTCAGTACGGCCGTACTGACCTAATTTTTTCTATAAATACGTCCCTCCTCCTCTCATTCATCACAACATCTTCATTCCTCTGCATACTTTATCTGTGAGTGTGTTTGAGATCCCTCCGATTCTGAAAAAATGGCCGAGTCTTCAAGGAAGAGGCAGAGGGTCCCTGCGCAACTTGAAATGACCGCGCGACACCAAGAGAGGTTGGATTTCCTCGAGTCATTCGTCTTCCAGCCGTCGAGGGTGCTCGACTTCAGCATCCTTCGGGCAATGGAATGGGAAGATGAGGTCAGAGGCTACATCGATGCCATAGGATGGGGGTTCCTCCTTGATCCCCACCCTAAGATCTATCCGACCGCGACAAAGGAATTTCTGGCTACCGTCGGTGTTACAGAGTCGACGAACAGCTACGGCGCAACGGTCTACTCTGTAGACTTCTGGATGAAGGGAGGATACCGCTCCCTGACACTGGATGAATTCAACGTCCAGGCTGGTTTCTTTCGGCGAGCCGATCAGTTGGAATATCGGGACGCCGTCTGTGAGTGCCCTGATAATCTGACCCCGACCGAGATGTGGAGAGAGGTCACGGGTCAGATGGATTATCACGCTGGAGTAAAGGGTACCCGGCTCCCGACTGCGCTCCGGATTTGCCACAAGCTGATCACCGGCTCCATCCACGCCAGACTGAAGAGTCCAGAGTCAGTAACGCGGCAGGATCTGCTAGCTCTTTACTGCATGGCCACCAGGCAGAAGGCCAACCCCGGATTCTTTTTTCTCGAGCATATAAAGAATCTGGGGGCAAGAGAGGGCAGCGACGCTCGGCGAGGATACATTTTGGTCTCTACGTTTCTTTCACGACTCGCCGAGACTTGGGGGTGCCCTAATGGCGTAGATGCGGGGGAGTTGGCGCCCAAGCCTATCAATGCTGCCACCCTGCTCAATATGAAGATCATTGCTAAGGCAGGGAGGCAATATGTACGTGCGACCACCCACGACACCTTTAGTGAGCTTTTCGAGAACATTGAGCTCCCGGGTGAAGGGGACCCGCAGACAGAGGCTGACACCTCGCAGCAAGACAGGGCCTACTTTGATGCTCGTTTCGACGCGTTGCAGCAGAGCATCGACGCTCGATTCGACAATGCGCAGCACAGCATTGACGCCCTGAGACAGGATTTTGACAACCTGTCAGTCTGGCTGCATCGTCGCTTCCCAGACCCTCCACAGGATCCGCCGGCAGAGGAATGAAGACCGGCCATTTGCTGTGTCTTCCTGCTTTTTGTTTATTTTGATTGATCGGGCTGTGCCCCACTCTTTTTATCATCGTTGTACAAATTTCATTCCGTTTGATTAATGAAATTTTCCAATTTCGAGTTCAAAATTCTTTAGCACTTTAATTTCTGTACAGAAAAAGCCAAAAAAGCCGAAATCGACAAAAAAGGCAAAAAATTCAAAAAATCCAACAATCGTACAGAATAACTGAGCCTGGAGAGGCTTGCCGAAATAATACTCCCCAGAGACATCTCAGCTTGCACTCTTGGGCCGAATTCCCAGTGAAAGCTATCAGAGCAAGATCAGCAAGATTCCCCAATGGAAGCATGATCATCCAAACAAAATATCCGAGTCAGAGGACTTAGACTTCCTCAGTGGAAGATAGCTTTCCAACTCGAGCGACGAGTGAAGCTAAGCCTGAAGAGGCTTTCTAAATAATACTCTGGGATACATAAGATCCTCAATCCCCATTCGCCTACTCAGAGGCACTCCTTCAAAAAGAGAAAATCTGAAAAGATCAATAACCATTCCCCAAGCGGAATTCGGTATTCAGCTAAACACCGAACGTCAAGATAATCCGCCTAACAGAAGAGGCCAATCAAGATCAATACGACAGAATCCCCCAGCGGATAACAGCCTACGCAGAGGCAACAAAACCAGAAAATCAAAAAAGTCACCCGAATAAGGATAACCGGGATACTCCACCAACGTCGAAAGGACGTCAGCCAATCATAAGGCATCGCTCACCTCAGAAAGAGCATCTTTGTGTCTGCATCCCCAAGGGATCAGAATTTCCCCAGTGGGCACCAACTACGCAATGGAAAGTTGGGACACAAGAACCTATGAGTAACTGCACATCCCCTAGACGGATCCCTGCGTTATCCAGCCCTCAGCGGCACCAAAATCAAAAATAACCGTCGAAGCAGCATCGTGGACTGTGGAGACAAAATCATCACAAATCCATGGAGAGGGCAAACTCACGCTACCAAAGTGGCCAGAAGCACGGAGGTATGCAACCCTGGGGAGGGCAAACTGCAGACCCTGGAGAGGGCAAACTCACGCTACCGAGGTTGTCAGAAACACCGAGGTATGCACGAGCCTGGAGAGGCGACGACTAATACTCAGCTACCGACATCGTCAGAAACACGGAGGTATGCAGCTGCCAACGTCGTCAGAAACACGGAGGCATGCAGACCCTAGAGAGGGCAAACTCACGCTACCGAGGTCGTCAGAAACACCGAGGTATGCACGAGCCTGGAGAGGCGACGACTAATACTCAGCTACCGACGTCGTCAGAAACACGGAGGTATGCAGCTGCCAACGTCGTCAGAAACACGAAGGCATGCAGACCCTGGAGAGGGCAAACTCACGCTACCGAGGTCGTCAGAAACACCGAGGTATGCACGAGCCTGGAGAGGCGACGACTAATACTCAGCTACCGACGTCGTCAGAAACACGGAGGTATGCAGCTGCCAACGTCGTCAGAGACACGGAGGCATGCAGACCCTGGAGAGGGCAAACTCACGCTACCGAGGTCGTCAGAAACACCGAGGTATGCACGAGCCTGGAGAGGCGACGACTAATACTCATCTACCGACGTCGTCAAAAACACGGAGGTATGGAGCTGCCAACATCGTCAGAAACACGGAGGCATGCAGACCCTGGAGAGGGCAAACTCACGCTACCGAGGTCGTCAGAAACACCGAGGTATGCACGAGCCTGGAGAGGCGAAGACTAATACTCACCCTAGAGAGGGCAAACTCAACCTGGAGAGGCTACTCAACAATTTTCCCACCTGAAGACACTACAAGTCGGAAGGATGGCTTACTCCCCGGACAATTGGGTCAACTCCTTTACTTGTCAACCGGTACACCAAAAAAAGCCGTTCGACTAAGTAAAGGGGGGGCAGCTGTAGACCCCTAAAATTGTCCGGGTCGGAAATAAGACTCAAAGACTCTCGAAGACCGAAGGAAAGTCAGCCGGAAGGACTCCTGGAAGACCCTAGGATGATTCTTTGTAGGTCTAGAAGTCTTAGAGTAGCTTAGAATAAGGGTGTGTGAGGATTGGAGCTCAATACGCCCTCCTAGAGGTTCAGTACGGCCGTACTGAGCCATTTGAACTACAATACGGCCATAATGAAATCAATACGGCCGTACTGAAGTTTTTGAACTTCAGTACGGCCGTACTAAATTCAGTACGGTCGTACTGTAGTTCAAAAACTCAGTACGGGCCGTATTGACTCCTTAGGCCTTACTGCGCCTCAATCCTATAAATAGGACGTCATTGGCTCGTCCTTCCACACATTTGGAGCATTTCTCCACCCTCTGGCTGAGTATTCTTGGGTTTTTGAGCTATTCTCTGCCCTAGAAATCTCTTCGAGAGCTGATCCGACTAAGTTCTTGAGTTCACGAGCCTTTAGCTTGAGACTCGAACAAGTCGAAGGGAAATCTCTTTGATTTCCATAGTTAATATTTATTTTTAGGGAAAGGAGCGAGCGAACGTGTAGTGGGAAGGAGTGCCAAAAAGCCTCCTAACTCCTTTTTGAATATATAAAAGCCCGCTTCGAAGGTTTCTTTCCAAATCCTTTCTTTTACCGCTTTCATTTATCGCTTTTTGATTGTTGCATTGCACGTTTAAAGCTTTCATCATGTAGATAGTTTACTTATAATCGTTCTAATAAATAGGGGTAGTTTAGTAATTTTACGCTATTATTTATGAAATAATCCGTCATAGGGAACCCGAAAGGGGCGTTGTGGGGTGCTAACACCTTCCGCACACGTAATCGACTCCCTTACCCAACTCTGGTTGTAATGGCCAAAGTTGATTTGCGAGAATCAATTGCTTTATGTCTTTTTCCAATGTTTTGAGTAAAACATTGGTGGCAACTCCAAGAACCCCTTTTTGCGAAAACCACTAATCCATGGAGGGTCCCGTTTGGGATTAACACGGATTGGTGAGAATCATTTAACAAAATTGCTAGTTCGATGAGGTCTCAGTTTGAGAATAAGTCATTCTAACAATCCATCATTTTTCAAAACTAAAAAAGAGTCCAACCATCGTCGCGAATGCCAATGTCCGTTTCGGCGGGTGGCGACATTTATGAACTCTTTTCTTTTGATCTTTTGAACACTTTAGGCTCTGTTTTAACTCTGTTTTTCCAGCCTTAATGTATATATTTTTTTTAAAAAAAAAACTTGAATCCGAAGATAATGCACTAGAAGTACTTGAAATTTTGAATCATAAATGTTTTTGTAAGATTTTTTTCAATGGAAAGTGATTTGAAAACTTTAAGAACACAATGGAAACCTAACTCTAAGGAAACTTGCTAGGACTAATATCAAATCATGAACACAATAAGGTAAAAGAAAAGCACATATAGGTAGGCACAAAAAGAACACAAACCGAGAGCAAAAATTAATGAACAATGAACTCAAAACAAAAATTAGATCAACATGCTATTCAAGGAATTTTGTGACATATAAGGACTACACACAAACTCTAAGACAAAACAAGATTAAAAACCAAAAATCTAATGCAAATGCATGAAGTCCAATCACGGACACTTATAAGAATGGAGAGACTCAAAGAAAATTCAAAAAAATAAGCACAAGCAAATAGTTCCTAAACAAGTTGATTGAGGAAGAAATTCAAAAACAATCAACCATGGATCTATGAACACAAAATATGAATTAAAACATATAGATCCGAAGAGAAACTCAAACAAGACAAGGAGAAATACAAGAACACAAGCACGGACACAAAAACAAGATGAAGAACTTATCTCCTTGAAGACCTTGCTCTTGATACCAAAATTGATAGCAAACTTAGGAGAAGTGATGGATGATCTTCTCCACGGATTTGCTTAGGCCGGATCTTCTTCAATGGAGACTTGATTCTTCAACTCAAGAACACTTATAAGCTAAGAACTCACAGATGAACTCAACCTAGAACTAGGAGGGAAGCATCCAAGCTCAAGCATCAATGGAGAGCACACTTCAAAGAGAAGGATTCTAAGGTGAAATCCTAAGGTTTTGAAGATGTACTCTAAGGGACTTTTGAGAGAGGAAACTCAGCCAATGGCTCACAAATTTCTATTATGATCAAAAGTGCATACAAAATGTGTTAGGAGGGAACATATAATGCACCGAAAATAGGAGGAGACACTTGGCGCCACATGATAGGTCACATGTTGGTGCCAAGATTTGAATTCAAATTCAAATTTGAATTCAAACCTTGTGTCACATGTGCATAACCGGTCATGTAGAGCTAAATGTGAATTAGGCTGAATTTAGTATGTATTTAGGGTTGCATTTCGGTGTCACACTTGTGTAGCCAAGGTGGTGCCAAAAGTGTGACCTAAATGCAACTTAAATCCATCCTAAATTTAACCTAATTTGTCCTAATTCAAATGAACTACTAAACCTCCTTAAACCCTAATCTAATGACCAAAATACAATGGTCTAATGAATACAATGAATAGGAAAAAATACAAGGAGAAGAATGAGCCCAATATTGGGTATCAAAAGCCCAAAGCCCAAGAAGCCCAAAATTAAGCCCAAGACACCTAAACCCTAATATATGGTCAAAATACAAGACCAACATCAAAGTAAATTCCTATACTAAGAAAATACAATTAATCATGGTGTTCAATCAATCAAAGCCCAAGTGAAAAGCACCCTAGGCCCACCAAGCCCATTGGGCCCACTAAGCTCTGAAGCAGTCAAATCTTCAAGTAACCTCCTGGCCATTGCTCTAGTGGTTGGGCCTTTAGCCCATGCTCTTCCATCATAAGGTTTCTTGTAGTGGGTTTCTACAGGGGGTACTTTCTTGGGGTCAAGAAAGTGGTTATCTTTAGTGTTGAAGTATATGCATGTGTGGTATCCTTGTAAAACTTCTTCATTGAGATAGTGGAACAAATCTTGATCAGGTGCTGATTGAGGACTGAATGTAGGTCACATGTGGAGTGGCTGAACCAGTATAAAAGACTTGTGCAATCTTCTTCTACCTTTATCTTTTACTTTGAGTAATATCTTGGTTGAACATTAAAGAAGATAATTCTTGATTAACATGTGTGTGTGAATATTGATGGTTTAATATGAATTAAAGCATTACATTTGAACCTCATTATTTTGTAATCAAGAAAGCATAAAGCATTCATTCTTCTATAAACAAGTCTTTGAAGAAACTTCATTGAAAATTCAGTCTTAGAAAAGTTTAAGTGAAATAAAGATCCTAAATACTCTGAAATTTTTTAAAGGGTCATAGAATCCAATTCACCCCCCCTCTTGGATTGTGCCATTCTTTTCTAACAATTGGTATCTAGAGCAAGGTTCTTGAGAGTTATTCAAGATTTCAAAAATGGCCATCAACAACCTACCCTATGGTGAGGGTGTGCCTATTCATAGACCTCCTGTTTTCAATGGTGAAAACTATGTCTACTGGAAAATTAGGATGAGAATTTTCATTGAAGCTATTGATATTGTTGTATGGGATGCAATAGAAAATAGACTCTATATCCCTATAAAAAAAATGGTGATGAGATCAAAGAAAAACATTGGAGTGAGTGGAGTGATGAGGAAAAGAAAAGAGCCCAACATGACAAGAGAGCCAAAAACATCATGATGGATTCCTCCTTCCATGAATGACGTAGGGATTGAAGGGAGAAAGCCTTGGCCCTTGATCTAGGTTCAACAAGGTAGACAAAAGGAAGGTGTATGGTGAAGAAAAGGAAGTTGGCGTGAAAATGATGGTGTTTGGGCGGAAGCACTTAGGGTGGTGGTGTTTGGGTGCTCAAAGTTGGCTCACTCCAAGGTAGGTGGAGGCCACTCTAGGTTTCCTACTCTCCAAGGGTGGAGATAGGAGGGGGATAGCCGAAACTTACCCTAGGGACTAAGGATGAGACGTTGATGTCGCCACCGGCCCGAAACGGGCTTTCGGCATTCGCGAAGGATGGTTGGACTCGTTTATTTGTTTAAAAATATGGATTGCTAGAATGACGTATTCTCAAACTGAGACCTTGTCAAACGAGCAATTTTATTAAATGATTCACCAATCCATATTAATCCCAAGCGGGACCCTCTATGGATTAGTGGTTTTCGCAAAAGGAGGGTTCGTGGAGTCGCCACCAATGTTTTACTCAAAACATTGGAAAAAGGGATAAGGCAATTGATTTTATAAATCAACTTTGGCCATTACAACCAGAGTTGGGTAAGGGAGTCGGTTACGCGTGGGGAAGGTGTTAGCACCCCACAGCGCCCCTTTCGGGTTCCCTATGACAGATTATTTCTAAAATGATAGCGTAAAATTACTAAATTACCCCTATTTATTATAAGCGATTATAAATTAACTATCTACATGATGACAGTTTAAATATGCACACAGAAAGCAGTAAAAGGAAGGATTTAAGAAGAAACCTCTTGAAGCGTGCTTTTATATATTGAGTAAGACTGGGAAGCTTTTTGGCGTTCCCTCACTCTACAAGCTCGCTCGCTCCTTCCTAAAAACTTTTGACTATGGAAATCCGGAGGATTTCCCTTCGACTAGGTTCGAATCTCCAAGCTAAGTGCTCGGAATTCCGGAACTTCGTCGGATCGACTCCCAGAGAGATTTCTAGGGCAGAACACTGCTCAAAAACCCCAGAATACTCAAGGAGGGAGTCAAAACTCAGTGTGAAAGTGTGGAATGACGTCCAATTGACGTCATATTTATAGGGAATAGGCGCAATACGGCCTACAGAAGCAATACGGCCGTATTGAAATTTTTGAACTTCAATACGGTCGTATTGAGTTCAATACGGCCGTATTGAAATTCAGAAATTTCAATGCGCCCGTATTGAGTTCACTGCGGCTGTATTGAAGCTTCAATACGGCCGTATTGGTTTCAGTACGGCCGTATTGAAGTTTCAGAAACTTCAATACGCCGTATTGAGTTCACTGCGGCCGTATTGAAGCTTCAATACGGCCGTATTAAGTTCAGTACGGCCGTATTGGGCTTCATTCCCTCCACTTCCTTATTTTGAGCTATTCTAAGACCTCTAGACCTACAGAGAACCCTCCTAGGGCCTTCCAGGAGTCCTTCTGGCTGATCTTCCTTCAGTCTTCGAGAGTCTTCAAGCTTTATTTCCGACCCGGACAATTTTAGGGGTCTACAGCCGCCCCCCCTTTACTTAGTCGGACGGCCTTTTGGTGTACCGGCTGACAAGTAAAGGAGTTGACCCAATTGTCCGGGTGATGCGCCGACCTTCTGACTTGTAGCGTCTTCCGGTGGAAAATTGTCGAGTAGCCTCTCCAGGTTTTGCTTTGCTTGTTGCCCAAGCTGGAAGCTGTGAGTACCGCCTCTCCAGGCTTAGCTTCACTCTTTGTTCGAGCCGGAAGCTAAGTACCCTTGTGACAACGGTAGCAGTGTGAGTTTCGCCCCTCCAGGCTTAGTCTCGCTCTTTGTTCGAGCCGGAAACTAAGCACCTTTGTGACGACGGTGAGCAGTGTGAGTTTCGCCTCTCCAGGCTTTGCTTTGCTTGCTGCCCAAGCTGGAAGCTGTGAGTACCGCCTCTCCAGGCTTAGCTTCACTCTTTGTTTGAGCCGGAAGCTAAGTACCCTTGTGACAACGGTAGCAGTGTGTACCTCCTTTCCAGAGATAGCTTCGCTCATTGCTCGAGCCGGAAGCTGCATACCCCCGTGTTTGTGACGACGGGGGTAGCGTGAATATTTCCTTTTCAGGGATTTGTGATGATTTTGTCTCCACAGTCCACGATGCTGCTTCGATGGTTGTTTTTTAATTTTTGTGCCACTGAGGGCTGGATAACGCAGGGATCCGTCTAGGGGATGTGCAGTTACTCATAGGTTCTTGTGTCCCAACTTTTCATTGCGTAGTTGGTGCCCACTGGGGAATTTCTGATTCCTTTGGGGTGCAGACACAAAGATGCTCTTTCTGATGTGAGCGGTGCCTTATGATTGGCTGACGTCCTTTCGACGTTGGTGGAGTATCCCGGTTATCCTTGTTCGGGTGTCTCTTTTGGTTTTCTGATTTTGCTGCCTCTGTGTAGGCTGTTATCCACTGGGGGATTTTGTCGTTGATTTTGATTAGCCTCTTCTGTTAGGCATATCACCTTGATGTTCAATGGTTGGCTGAGAGCCAGATTCCACTTGGGGAATGATTATTGATCTTTTTATGATTTTTCCTTTTGAAGGAGTGCCTCTTATGTAGGCGATTGGGGAATGGGGTTCAGTGTTCGGCTGAGTGCCGGATTCCGCTTGGGGAATGGTTATTGATGTTTTTTGATTTTTCTCCTTTTGCAGGGATGCCTCTGAGTAGGCGATTGGGGAATGAGGGATCTTATGTATCCCAGAGTATTATTTAGGAAGCCTCTACAGGCTTAGCCTCACTCGACACTTGAGTTGGAGAGCTATCTTCACTGAGGAAGTTTAAGTCCTTTGACTTGGATATTCTGCTTGGGAGATCGTACTTCCATTGGGGATTTTGACGATCTTGCTTGATTGCTCTTGCTGGGGATTTTGAATCCAAGAGTATGAGTTGAGGTTCCCTCTGGGGAGTATTATTTCTGCGAGCCTCTCCAGGCTCATTTATTCTGTACAGTTGGGGGAGTATTATTTCTGCAAGCCTCTCCAGGCTTTAATTATTCTGAGGAAGTATTATTTCTGCAAGCCTCTCCAGGCTCAATTATTCTGAAAGAGTATTATTTCAGCAAGCCTCTCCAGGCTCAAATATTCTGAGAGTATTATTTCTGCAAGCCTCTCCAGGCTTTAGTTATGATGAAAGAGTATTATTTCGGCGAGCCTCTCCAGGCTCAATTATTCTGAAGGAGTATTATTTCGGCAAGCCTTTCCAGGCTCAATTATTCTGCGGGAGTATTATTTAGGCAAGCCTCTCCAGGCTCAGTTATTCTAAGAGAGTATTATTTCGGCGAGCCTCTCCAGGCTCAATTATTCTGTATGATTTGTTGGATTTTCTGTATTTTGCCCTTTTTTCGATTTTGGCTTTTTCTGTGTTTTTGCCTTTTTTGTTGATTTTGGCTTTTTCTGTATTTTTGCCTTTTTTGTTGAGTTCGGCTTTTTCTGTATTTTTGTTGATTACTGTATTTTTGCCTTTTTTGTTGGTTTTGGCTTTTTCTGTATAGAAATGTCTCAGTTATTCTGAGAGAGTATTATTTCGGCGAGCCTCTCCAGGCTCAATTATTCTGAGAGAGTATTATTTCGGCGAGCCTCTCCAGGCTCAGTTATTTTGAGAGAGTATTATTTCGGCGAGCCTCTCCAGGCTCAGTTATTTTGAGAGAGTATTCTTTCGGCAAGCCTCTCCAGGCTCAGTTATTCTGAGAGTATTCTTTCGGCAAGCCTCTCCAGGCTCAGTTATTCTGAGAGTATTCTTTCGGCAAGCCTCTCCAGGCTCAGTTATTTTGTATGACGCTGTTGATTTTCTGAATCTTTGCATTTTGTTTGCTGCTGTCATACACAAGCAATTTTTCCTATTTTTTCTAATTTATGTAGTTGCCTCATGACGAGGTCTTTGAAAATTTCTTTATGGCCAATACGGCCGCATCCATTTCAGTATGCCCATGTTTGAGTTAAAAATTTGTTCATAACCCCAATTTTGGTACGGGTGTACTGAACATGGTACGGGCGCATTGTTTTTTTCTGAAGTTTATATATTTTATTTATTATTATTTTTTTTTGTTTTTTCAATAAACAGAGAATAAGTGATCTTCCAGTACACCTATCATCTGTATGCATGTATGCAGTATGATGCACCTAATTCTATTTGATTCTTTTTTCAAAAGAATTAACCGATGCGTTTTTCTGTTTGGATTTTGCCATTCCTCCATACGGACTGTGCTCTGCCGATTTCTGTTACCGAGGAATGATGCGTATTTTGATTTTGGTGTCATCAACCAAATGATTCTTCCCTTTCTTTAAGAGATGTGTCAACCCTCCTATTGACCACTATATCTCCATGTTTCCACTAGATTATTCAAAAATCGTTGGGACAAGAGAGAAAAGAAGGAAAGGATATATTTTCAAAAGTTTGTGTTTTAGAGGGGATTATTTTATTTTTGAAAAATTGTTTTTGTAAGCATGGATGGCCAAGGTAGGCTTATTGTGTTTAGGTTTGTTTGTTTAAACACTTATGAGGTTAAGCACATCTTTGTTATTGTGCTTTGACAACTTGGATAGCTTTTCTTGAGCCCCTTTGTTGAATTCAATTGATGGTACCGTCATGGATTTATTCTGTTTTTTTCCTCTTTTTTTTTTTTTTTTTTTTTTGATGGCTCTTACTTTTGCCTAAAACACCCATTTGTGGTGTCTTAGCGGGCTTTTTATTTTGTAACCCTAATTTTTGCCTAGGTCACCCTTTTGTGGGATTCCCAGCGGGTCTTTTGGTCTTATTTTGTAACCCTAACTTTTGCCTAGGTCACCCTTTTGTGGGATTCCTAGCGGGTCTTTTGGTCTTATTTTGTAACCCTAACTTTTGCCTAGGTCACCCTTTTGTGGGATTCCTAGCGGGTCTTTTGCTCTTTAGGATTTCTTTATCCATGATGGCACTTATTGATGCCAAGAAAAGGTGCTCCAAGCTGTCATGCACATTTCCACATAAAAATGATGCGGGTTTATTGATTATTAAGACAATTTTAACCTCATTTATGCTTATTCAAACAGGGTTAAATAATGTGGTTTAGAATTTTATTGCGAGCGAGAAAAGAAGCAATAAAGAATTAATGAAGAATGATTTTATTATAATCGCAGCGGAAACATGTGCCCTATCGAGGCTCGGGGGTCGGGCTGTCCCCGAGGAGTGATCTCTAATAGTCACTGAATTTACACATCCCTATTAGAAGGAGAAAAACATTTTGACGACGACGACCGGCCTTGACGCTTGTGAACCGGCCTTCCTAAAGATCTGGCTTAAAGAACGTCGAGAAGGATCTTGATTCCTCTTTGTTCTTTGATCTTTATAAGGGTTGTATCCTAACCCTTGTTTCCCCGGATTATCCTTGATAATGGGTAGCTCCGGGATTCCTTGGGAGTCCTTGCCTAATCCTTGTCCTGGCAAGTATCCGTTCTTGGTGAGCATGGAGGCTACCTTCTTCATTTCTCGGGGAAACGTTTCGACATTGGCGATTTCCAATGCTTGGAAGGCGGTTTCTAAAGCTTCCTCCGTTGCATCCACGTAAGGTATGGTGGATGGCTAACTGATGAGTATATCATCTTCAGCTTGTACAGTCACCAGCTTGTCACCCACAATGAATTTGACTTTCTGGTGGAGCGTAGAAGGTACAGCTTTCGCATCATGAATCCAAGGTCGGCCGAGGAGACAACTGTATGCGGGAGTAATGTCCATCACTTGGAATTCGACATTAAAGATAGTGGGTCCAATTTGGATTGGAAGATTGATCTCTCCCACCACTTCTCTTTTAGAACCATCGAAGGTTCGAACGATCATGTTGCTCGGGCGCATTTGGACTCCCTTGATTGCCAATTGCTTGAGCGTTCTTTTTGGCATCACATTCAAGGAAGATCCATTATCTACCAAGACTTTAGCGATGTGATACTCCTTGCACTTTATAGAGATGTGCAAGGGCTTGTTGTGGTTTGATCCCTCGGCGGGGATTTCTTCATCGATGAAGGTGAGGTGATCATTAGCCTTGATGTGACTAACAATCCCCTCAAACTCGTCTTTGGGAGATAGTGTGCGACACGTATGCCTCGTTCAAGACTTTCGACAGAGCTTGCCGATGCGGTTTGGAACTTAGGATCAACGACAACAGCGTAATCTTTGCTGGCGTCCTATGAAATTGATCCACGATGGAGTACTCGCTCTGTCGGATAAACTTTAACAGCTCGTCTGTCTCCTCCTCGGATTCTTTTTCCTCGGTTTTCTTTTCTTCTTTTTCTTTATTCTTGGGGGCTTTATCATGAAGATCTTCGGGAGTGTAGATCCTACCACTCCTAGTCATGCCCCCAAGTCCAGCGACGTTGGAGATATCGCTGTCGGCAGAAGAGTGGATGTCGTATATCCACGGCACAGCCTTATTTGATTCGTAGGGGAAAGGTCTTGGAGCGGTGATCCTTAATGGTGTCGGACCTTCCCCTTTATTCGTCTTGATTACCAACAACGGAGTTGATGTGCGCTCGCTTGGCGCGGTTGTTGGCTTACACTTGATGACGAACGGCGTGCGATCCATTTTTGAACATACGCATCGATTTAATCCTTTCTTTTTATTTATGTTTATTACTGAATTACTAGGAGGGATGTATGAAATGAATGATTCCTAGATCCCTCCATGATCTATATGCATGATATGAGATGATGATGTTGAATATGCATGCATTGTGTTTATTGAACTAAGCATTATCATGTTTTTAGGATTTTCCTAAGATGATGCATGATATTGCTTGGTTTGGGTAAATACATATTTTTCTTTTGAATATTTTGTATCTTTTTTTGTATTTTTTGGGTGAAAAGGGAAACTACCTATATGAATGCAATGAAGGTAGATGTTAACACCATGTACTAGAAGATCTTTATTTCTATTTATTCTTTTTATTTAAAAAAGAATGTTGTATGTTTAAAAGGTGCAAATGTATGCTCATACAATGTCACATAAAAATGCACAAACAATTCACTCATCCACGAACAGTCACGAGCGAATCACGAGGTAGGGGTCTCCTGCAGAAAAGTGCATATTCAAGGAGGATCTAACTGTTCTCACTTGGTCAAAGGCCCCCAAGGTGCCCCCATTATAGGGACCCAATTCCTCTCGTCGTAAGTCGATGGAAAGCTCCAACGCACCGTCGGACTCAAGTTCATGGTTATCACCTTGAGTGATGTTTTCCGACAACGGTCTCGTAGGCTCCTATAGACCCATTCAACCGGCCGTACTAACATCCACTCCCTATGGATTACCACTCATGCCCCCGGGTATAGAGGGAACTGTTGTGTGCAAATGTTTGTGTGCAATTTTTATTTCAAACAATTGCGGAAATTTAAACAAACAACAGTTATTTAAAGCCAAATATATAAAGCATGTTATCATACAAGCAAGGGGTAATGAAGTAATTTTTAACTATTATTTGTTAAAAACAATCTGTCACTAAATGGGACTGACTCTCGAGGCTTCCCCAGTGGAGTCGCCATCTGTCGCCACCGGCCCGAAACGGGCTTTCGGCATTCGCGAAGGATGGTTGGACTCGTTTATTTGTTTAAAAATATGGATTGCTAGAATGACGTATTCTCAAACTGAGACCTTGTCAAACGAGCAATTTTATTAAATGATTCACCAATCCATATTAATCCCAAGCGGGACCCTCTATGGATTAGTGGTTTTCGCAAAAGGAGGGTTCGTGGAGTCGCCACCAATGTTTTACTCAAAACATTGGAAAAAGGGATAAGGCAATTGATTTTATAAATCAACTTTGGCCATTACAACCAGAGTTGGGTAAGGGAGTCGGTTACGCGTGGGGAAGGTGTTAGCACCCCACAGCGCCCCTTTCGGGTTCCCTATGACAGATTATTTCTAAAATGATAGCGTAAAATTACTAAATTACCCCTATTTATTATAAGCGATTATAAATTAACTATCTACATGATGACAGTTTAAATATGCACACAGAAAGCAGTAAAAGGAAGGATTTAAGAAGAAACCTCTTGAAGCGTGCTTTTATATATTGAGTAAGACTGGGAAGCTTTTTGGCGTTCCCTCACTCTACAAGCTCGCTCGCTCCTTCCTAAAAACTTTTGACTATGGAAATCCGGAGGATTTCCCTTCGACTAGGTTCGAATCTCCAAGCTAAGTGCTCGGAATTCCGGAACTTCGTCGGATCGACTCCCAGAGAGATTTCTAGGGCAGAACACTGCTCAAAAACCCCAGAATACTCAAGGAGGGAGTCAAAACTCAGTGTGAAAGTGTGGAATGACGTCCAATTGACGTCATATTTATAGGGAATAGGCGCAATACGGCCTACAGAAGCAATACGGCCGTATTGAAATTTTTGAACTTCAATACGGTCGTATTGAGTTCAATACGGCCGTATTGAAATTCAGAAATTTCAATGCGCCCGTATTGAGTTCACTGCGGCTGTATTGAAGCTTCAATACGGCCGTATTGGTTTCAGTACGGCCGTATTGAAGTTTCAGAAACTTCAATACGCCGTATTGAGTTCACTGCGGCCGTATTGAAGCTTCAATACGGCCGTATTAAGTTCAGTACGGCCGTATTGGGCTTCATTCCCTCCACTTCCTTATTTTGAGCTATTCTAAGACCTCTAGACCTACAGAGAACCCTCCTAGGGCCTTCCAGGAGTCCTTCTGGCTGATCTTCCTTCAGTCTTCGAGAGTCTTCAAGCTTTATTTCCGACCCGGACAATTTTAGGGGTCTACAGTTGAGGCATAAGAATGCTCACTCAAAATCTATATAATCCAAAGTATTTACAAGTGGTGGGGTGTTGGGTATTTATAGGAGGGGAGGCATCTAGGGTTGCATTTGGAGTAGGCAAATGCATTCCAAATGAAATGCAAATGAACCCTAGATGCAACTTGGTGGCCAAGGATGGAATCTTTGGGTTTAGATTGGCTATATCTAGGTGCATGATAAGACCATGCAACCTTTGCCCTCCACTTGGGCCTAAGCCTTTCTAACACCAAAAATAGACCCAATAAGCACCAAAAATGTGTCACCCTCTAATTAACACCCTAGCCCAAAATTAAAAATCCTAATAATCTAGAGCACCCCATATTACAAGGGTAAAATGGGAAATACAAAAGAAAATAAATTCTAAGTCCTAAACACCCCAAAATACAAGGGTAAAATTGGAAATACAAGTAAAATAAATTGTATGACTAAAATACCCCAAAATACAAGGGTAAAATAGGAAATTAAAGACAAGGGAAAAATAGGAATAAAGAAATAAATGCTATAAAACCTAGGAGCTAAGGTCCAAAAATGGCCTTACTATCCCATTCCTCTTGCCTCCTTTAGTATATCACCTCTTGGTCTTCTCGACCTTAGTGTTATTCCATCATTCCCTCCCTCTTGAAAAAGATTTGACCTCAAATCAAGAGGTTCTTTATGGTGGACGTCATGACCAACAAAAACATAAAAGTAAGCATGAGAGGTAATAGTATATGATATAGATGGAAAGTGCATCCTAAGAGGAGTGCCACTAAAAATGCTAAAAAGATTTTCTAAACTAAAAAGACTAGACTCCCTAATGCTAAGGATAGGATCCTCCCCATGATGAAGTCTAGGTGTATAACTAAAACCTAAAAAGGTAAAAAGACTAAAACTATAGCACACTAATGCATTAGTCCTAAAAACTAGAACATCTTGCCTAAAGTACCATATGTGGTAACCTAGGCATTTCCTAGAAAACAAAGGAAATACAACTAGAAAATTTCCTAAGCAATTTTGGATTATATTATTTGTTGGATAGTTATGAAAAGAATTTGTCACAAGGAACCTTGAAGGTTCATATGTTATATCCAACAAATAATATATTCCATAAATTGGGTGCATTATTGACACAACTAAGGTAGGAAAAGTCCTACACAAAGGAAGGCTATCTACCTTGGGCACCACCAAGGAAGTAGCACAAGAAGTGGAACTAAGTGAAGTCCATTTCTTCTTCACTAAATCTTGAAGTTGAGATTCTTTTTCTTTAAAAAGGGTTTGTTTTTGAATCTCCACTTCATGACTAGTGGCAACATGGGAGAAAGAGTTGAGGTCTTGATGAATAAAGAGAGTTTCTTTTAAATCATTTTCAATGGGAAAGTGACTCTCTTCAAGCATAAGCCCTTTGGAGGAAACATTATCCTCCTTACTCTTTTCTAAGAGTGTTTGTTGTTTTTCATTTTCTAACCACTCTTGAACTTTTTCTATGCTTTTCTTCATTTTTTCTTTCTTTTCTATTTTCTTTTCTTTTTCTTTTCTTCTAAGTTCTTCCTCTCTTTTTGTATTTTCCTCCTCATGCATACTCCGAGGGACTCTAACTTCTTTTCCTATTTGAGATCTAGTTGGAACAATCCTAGGTTTGGATCCACTAGTTTCTACCAACTTTGCAAGTAAATTTCTTATTTCCTCATTATTCTTTTCAAACTCTTTTTCTTTTTGTCTTAATTCTTCCTCTCTTTTTATATTTTTTTTAGGTACTCCTTGAGTTGCCTAAGTTCATCCCTAACACTATACCTAGTACTACAAGAATTATGACCATGTGCACTAAAATGATCACTCATCTTTGATCAAGAAAAAGATTTTCACAAATTGTTTTCAAAGGGGTTAGAAAAGTTTTCACAAAGAGTGAGTGATAAAAAAAAATGGTTTTCACAAAAGGTTTTCAAAGTGCAAGATAGGTAGGAAAAGGCCTAAGTGTACAAAGTGAACTTTCAAGGGGAGGTGGACTACAAAGAATCACTTAATAACCAAGCCCTATCAAGTAAAAATCACTAAGCCTTTTCTACTTTTCTTACAAAACAATTTGGCACAACAATAAAGTGTGTGTGTGCACGTTACCCCTAGTAGGCAAATAGCAAGCCTTCTAAACGAATTTGAAGACAAAGATAAAAGCCTAAACAATTATACTACCAAAAGCTCTAAAACATGCAAAAGGAAAGCACTTAAAACATGTTCTAGTCGAGGTCCTAGGTGAAGGTTTTCAAATCACCTTCAACTACACGAACTAAAACCAAGTTGAAGAGGTTTAGAAATGGCCAAATTACAAACCAAAAGAATGAAACCAAGGCCAAAAACAAAGAGGCCGAAAATAGAAAATTTCAAGCAAAAATTATGCAAAACAAGAATTTAAGTCTTCAAACTCCTCCACTTGGGTTCCTTCACAATGAGCAAACTTGTTAGACCTCTCCAAGTGTTTGTTCACTCCTTTTGATGTGGTGTAAATCCCTCCAAAGGCTAGGCTTGGATTCGGTTCACCCCTCCACTCAAATCCACCAAAGGTGTGAAAATTGACTAGAGTGGTTTTTCACCTACAATCAAAATGAAACCAACCCAAAGCAAGAGTCCAAGAAATAAAACTGAAAAGCACAATTAGGAAAGGCTAAACTCAGAGAGAATTTATGGAGACAAAACAAAAGAGGCCAAGAAAGACAAGCAAAAAAATTAAGACTCAATCAAAGAAAGGAAGCACACAAAGAGTAATCCTAGAAAGGCACTAGAATTAGGTTAGTGTTTAGTCCACTTGATTAAGTCCTTTATATGTTTCGGTCCAGCCAAAGGTAAGGTCCCAAATTAAGGTCAAAATGTCATAAGTCCAACTCCCAAATGCATAGGTATTGGTCCAAGTCCACAAGTCTAGCAACAAGTCCTTTTTGGTCCAAGAATTTTTTTTTTTTTTGTTCTTTTCTTTTCTTTATAAGTCTTGGATCCGAATTTTTTTTTTTTTAAATTAAGCCCATATGTTGCTTAGGTTTTGCACTTGTGGATGGTCAAAATTTAGGTTAAAATTTAGGAGAAGAAGTGATGACAAGTGGCGGTTTCTTAGAGGTACCTTAAGGAATCTTTTTAGTGGAAAAGGTTTTGTACTAGTTAGTACAAGTTGTTTGCACAATTTTTTTTTTTTTTCAGCCACCTCTTAGATTCTTTTAGGGATCCTTTAAGCATACAAAATTAACCAAAACAAGTGGAATGCAAAGGAAAAGTGGGCAGCAAGTTATATGCATGTGCAAGGAAGCATTTCACACATGGAAACTCAAAATTACAAGGAACATGCTAGGACTATTTAGCATGCATGAATGACCTCTAAAAAGCTTCTAAATGTCATGCCCACTATTATGCAATATGGCATATATTTTGTTCATGTAGTCATGCAAAGTGTTTGGGCACATACATGGAATTTTTTTTTTTTTTGACAAATTATAGGAAACATACAAAGACAAAACTTTTAGGTGGATTCAAAAATGAAAAGCATATTCATGGTATTTTCATGTGAGACTCAACCTAAAAATTAGAAAAACATGGCAACACCTAATAATGGAATCCTAAAATGTTAAAGGAAGGTTCACAAGGACAAGAACATGAACCAAAAGCTATTCGGCCACACAAAGAAGAACAAGAAGAAGGAATGACCGAAAGCAAAAAAAAAAAGACTCAAGGAGACAAGAAAAGACTAGATGTTACCCTTGAAGAACCTTGGCTCTTGATACCACTTGATGGATTCCTCCTTCCATGAACGACGTAGGGATTGAAGGGAGAAAGCCTTGTCCCTTGATCTAGGTTCAACAAGGTAGACAAAAGGAAGGTGTATGGTGAAGAAAAGGAAGTTGGCGTGAAAATGATGGTGTTTGGGCGGAAGCACTTAGGGTGGTGGTGTTTGGGTGCTCAAAGTTGGCTCACTCCAAGGTCGGTGGAGGCCACTCTAGGTTTCCTACTCTCCAAGGGTGGAGATAGGAGGGGGATAGCCGAAACTTACCCTAGGGACTAAGGATGAGACATTGAGGCATAAGAATGCTCACTCAAAATCTATATAATCCAAAGTATTTACAAGTGGTGGGGTGTTGGGTATTTATAGGAGGGGAGGCATCTAGGGTTGCATTTCGAGTAGGCAAATGCATTCCAAATGAAATGCAAATGAACCCTAGATGCAACTTGGTGGCCAAGGATGGAATCTTTGGGTTTAGATTGGCTATATCTAGGTGCATGATAAGACCATGCAACCTTTGCCCTCCACTTGGGCCTAAGCCTTTCTAACACCAAAAATAGACCCAATAAGCACCAAAAATGTGTCACCCTCTAATTAACACCCTAGCCCAAAATTAAAAACCCTAATAATCTAGAGCACCCCATATTACAAGGGTAAAATGGGAAATACAAAAGAAAATAAATTCTAAGTCCTAAACACCCCAAAATACAAGGGTAAAATTGGAAATACAAGTAAAATAAATTGTATGACTAAAATACCCCAAAATACAAGGGTAAAATAGGAAATTAAAGACAAGGGCAAAATAGGAATAAAGAAATAAATGCTATAAAACCTAGGAGCTAAGGTCCAAAAATGGCCTTACTATCCCATTCCTCTTGCCTCCTTTAGTATATCACCTCTTAGTCTTCTCGACCTTAGTGTTATTCCATCACATCATAATATCTGCATTGTCAATTGATGAATTTTTTAGAATTTCACAATGCATATCTGCTAAAGAAATGTGGGATACTTTGCAAGTCACTCATGAAGGAACAAGTGATGTAAAGAGATCAAGAAAGCATACTCTCATTAGAACATATGAGCTGTTTAGAATGCAAAATGGTGAATCTATTTCTGATTTTCAAAAAAGATTTACACACTTGATAAATCACCTTGTTGACCTTGGCAGGAAATTTGAAAAAGAAAAGCTGAATTTGAAAGTGCTGCAATGCTTGGACAGATCATGGCAAGCAAAGGTGACAGCTATAGAAGAATCAAAGGATTTGACCTCCTTGACACTTGCTACTCTCTTTGGGAAGCTAAGAGAGCATGAGCAAAAGCTGCACATATTTGAAGAAAATGAACAGCAGGACAAGAAAGGTAAAGGAGTGTCATTGAAAGCCTTGAAATCTGCCAAAGGGAAAGAGGTGTGTGAAGAATCAAGCTCCGATGATTCCGAAACTGAGAACTTCAATTTGCTGGTGAAGAAGTTCAGAAAATTCATAAGGAGAAAGAAAAATTCCCCCTACAAATTCAATAGAAAGACAAACAAGAAAGAAGAAGCAAGTACATCCTCCTTCAATTGCTTTGAATGTGGAAAACCGGGGCACATGAAAGCTGAGTGTCCAAACCTCTTGAAGAAGCAACAAGAGGAGAAGAAAAGCAAGAGAAATGAAAAAGGGAAGAGAGCCTAAATTGCTTGGGAAGATAATGACTCAAGCACAACAAGTGATGAATCCGAATGTGAGGAGAACAACTTGTGTTTGATGGATGGAGCTGACCAAGACACAATTATAAGTGATTCTGACCTTGAATCTAATCCGAACTATGATCAACTCCAAGAAGCTTTTATACAAATTCATGAAGAGGCTGTGAAATTAGATGCCTTGAATTCAAAGCTGAAAAACAAGCTGAAATTGTATGAAAATGCTTTAATTAAAGCTGAACAAGAGCTTGAGGATTTGAAACATGAGCATGAAAATCTTCAAACTATGTTTAACTTTAATGAAGCTCATTGTGAAAACCCCACCTCCTCAAAAGATGTTTGTGAAAATTGCAAGACTTTTGAAAAAGAAAATGCTGATTTGAAATCCACTCTTGCAAAGTTCACTAATGGAAATGCAAATTTAAATATTCTTTTGGGAAAACAAAGAAACACTTTTGATAGGAGTGGACTTGGTTTTAATCAAAGCATGAGCATGCCATTTAAGTCAAAGAAAGAAGCTTTTAAGAAAAACCAAAATTTTAGAAAATTTAAAAGTAATTTCTCTAGACAAACAACTTGTTTTTATTGCTGTAAAAGAGGTCACACAATAAGGAAATGCTACTCTAGAAAATATGGAGTTCCAAATGGAGAGATGGTTTGGATTGAAAAGAGCCAAAGGCTGAGAACTAACCTACAAGGACCCTTCACATGGGTACCTAAATTTTTTCTCTGAATCTTTGTTGTGGGAATGCTTGAGGGCCAAGAATCTACTTTGGTATCTTGATAGTGGCTGCTCAAGGCATATGACTAGGGATCCTTCAAAATTCTCAACTTTGAAATTGAAGAATGAAGGGTATGTTACCTATGGTGATGGAAAAGCATGGGCTAAAGGCCCAACCACTAGAGCTATGGCCAGAAGATTACTTGAAGACTTGTTTGCTTCAGAGCTTAGTGGGCCCAATAGGCTTGGTGGGCCTAGGATGCTTCTCATATGGACCTTACTTGATTGAACACCATGTTTTATTGCATATTATTAGCATAGGAAGTTACTTTGATTTTGGTCTTGTATTATGATCATAGATTAGGGTTTTTGTTTTTGGGCTTGTATTTGGGCTTCTTGGGCTTTGGGCTTTTGATACCCAATATTAGGCTCATTCTTCTTCTTGTAATTTTTCCTATTCATTGTATTTTCTTGACCATTTTATTTAGGTCATTAGATTAGGGTTTAAGGAGGAATATTAGTTTAATTGGATTAGGTTAAATTAGGTTTAATTTAGGATACATTTAAGTTGCATTTTGAGTCACATGTTTCACGCCACCTTGGCTGAACATGTGTGACTCAAAATTAACCCTAAATGCATCTTAAATCACACCTAAATGCACCTAGCCTAATGTGACCAGACATGACATGTGTGTGTGAAGTTTTGAATTCAAAATTTTTTAATTTTGAATTCAAAACTTGGCGCCACATGTGACTCCTTCACATTGGCGCCAAGGCACTTGAATCCGGATCCATTTAAACACCTCCTTCACACATTTGTAAACACTTTGAACATTATATGAAATTTGAGAGCCTTGTGCCAAGTTTCCTTTCAAAGTCTTCGTGAGAAAGTGAGCTTCACCTTAGGAACCCTAATAGGTTTCCTCCTCTTTAAAGTGAGTTTTCCCTTGAACCTTAAGCTTGGATGCTTCCATCCAAGGCTTAGGCCTCTTCTCCATCCGAGATTCCTCTTCCATTTTGCCTTCAATCCATTCGGATACAAGTTCCATGAAGAAGATCCGAGCTAGAGAGAAGTTTAGGAGAAGCACTTATTCCACTCCTCCTTACCTTCTCCATCAATTTTGGTATCAAGAGCAAGGTCTTCAAGGAGATAAGTGCCCTCATCTTTTTGTGTATCTGTGGTCTTGTTGTTCTTGTGTATTCTTGTGTCTACTTGAGTTTTCCTTTTCGGATCTATTTGTTTTTGAATATTTGTGTTCCATAGATCCATTGTTGATTGTTTTTTATTTTCTTCCACAATCAATGTTTTAGGACTTATTTGCTTGTGCTTACTTTTTGATTTTATTTGAGTTTCTCCATTCTTTTATGTGTCCATTGTCGCCACCGGCCCGAAACGGGCTTTCGGCATTCGCGAATGATGGTTGGACTCGTTTATTTGTTTAAAGTATGGATTGCTAGAATGACTTATTCTCAAATTGAGACCTCGTCAAACAAGCAATTTTATTAAAATGGTTCACCAATCCATATTAATCCCAAGCGGGACCCTCCATGGATTAGTGGTTTTCGCAAAAGGAGGGTTCTTTGGAGTCGCCACCAATGTTTTACTCAAAACATTGGAAAAAGGGATAAGGCAATCGATTCAAAAATCGACTTCGGCCATTACAACCAGAGTCGGGTAAGGGAGTCGGTTACGCGTGGGGAAGGTGTTAGCACCCCACAGCGCCCCTTTCGGGTTCCCTATGACAAATTATTTCTAAAATAATAGCGTAAAATTACTAAATTACCCCTATTTATTCTAAGCAATTATAAATTAACTATCTACATGATGACAGTTTAAATATGCACACAGAAAGCAGTAAAAGGAAGGATTTAAGAAGAAACCTTTGAAGCGTGCTTTTATATATTTCGTAAAACTGGGAAGCTTTTTGGCGTTCCCTCGCTCTACAAGCCCGCTCGCTCCCTCCTATAAAATTTTGACTATGGAAATCCGGAGGATTTCCCTTCGACTAGGTTCGATCCTCAAGCAAAATGGCTCGGGGCTCAAGAACTTCGTCGGATCAACTCTCCGAGTGATTTCTAGGGCAGAACACTGCTCAAAAACCCCAGAATACTCAAGGAGAGGGTTGAAACTATATTCAAAAGTGTGGAATGACGTCCAATTGACGTCATATTTATAGGGAATAGGCGCAATACGGGCTACAGAATCAATACGGCCGTATTGAAATTTTTGAACTTCAATACGGTCGTATTGAAGTTCAATACGGCCGTATTGAAATTCAGAAATTTCAATGCGCCCGTATTGAGTTCACTGCGGTTGTATTGAAGCTTCAATACGGCCGTATTGATTTCAGTACGGTCGTATTGAAGTTTCAGAAACTTCAATACGCCGTATTGAGTTCACTGCGGCCGTGTTGAAGCTTCAATACGGCCGTATTAAGTTTAGTACGGCCGTATTGGGCTTCATTCCCTCCACTTCCTTATTTTAAGCTACTCTAAGACCTCTAAATCTACAGATAGCCATCCTATGGTCTTCTAGGAGTCCTTCTGGCTGACTTTCCTTCGATCTTTGAGGGTCTTCGAGTTTTATTTCCGACCCGGACAATTTTAGGGGTCTACAGCTGCCCCCCCTTTACTTAGTCAAACGGTCTTTTGGTGTACCGGCTGACAAGTAAAGGAGTTGACCCAATTGTCCGGGTGATGTGCCAACCTTCTGACTTATAGCGTCTTCCGGTGGAAAATTGTCGAGTAGCCTCTCCAGGTTTTGCTTTGCTTGCTGCCCAAGCTGGAAGCTGTGAGTACCGCCTCTCCAGGCTTAGCTTCACTCTTTGTTCGAGCCAGAAGCTAAGTACCCTTGTGACAACGGTAGCAGTGTGAGTTTCGCCTCTCCAGGCTTAGTCTCGCCCTTTGTTCGAGCCGGAAACTAAGCACCTTTGTGACGACGGTGAGCAGTGTGAGTTTCGCCTCTCCAGGCTTAGTCTCGCTCTTTGTTCGAGCCGGAAACTAAGCACCTTTGTGACGACGGTGAGCAGTGTGAGTTTCGCCTCTCCAGGCTTTGCTTTGCTTGCTGCCCAAGCTGGAAGCTGTGAGTACCGCCTCTCCAGGCTTAGCTTCACTCTTTGTTCGAGCCGGAAGCTAAGTACCCTTGTGACAACGGTAAGCAGTGAGTACCTCCTTTCCAGAGATAGCTTCGCTCATTGCTCGAGCCGGAAGCTGCATACCTCCGTGTTTGTGACGACGGGGGTAGCGTGAATATCTCCTTTTCAGGGATTTGTGATGATTTTGTCTCCACAGTCCACGATGCTGCTTCGACGGTTGTTTTTCGATTTTTGTGCCACTGAGGGCTGGATAACGCAGGGATCCGTCTAGGGGATGTGCAGTTACTCATAGGTTCTTGTGTCCCAACTTTCCATTGCGTAGTTGGTGCCCACTGGGGAATTTCTGATTCCTTTGGGGTGCAGACACAAAGATGCTCTTTCTGATATGAGCGGTGCCTTATGATTGGCTGACGTCCTTTCGACGTTTGGTGGAGTATCCCGGTTATCCTTATTCGGGTAACTCTTTTTGATTTTCTGATTTTTTGCTGCCTCTGTGTAGGCTGTTATCCGCTGGGGATTCTGGATGTTGATTTTGTCTCCACAGTCCACGATGCTGCTTCGACGATTGTTTTTGATTTTTGTGCCACTGAGGGCTGGATAACGCAGGGATCCGTCTAGGGGATGTGCAGTCATTCACAGGTTCCTGTGCCCCAACTTGCATTGCATTGTTGGTACCCTTGGGGAATTTCTGACTCCTTGGGGTATAGACACAGATGCTCTTTCTCTCTGAGTTGAGCGATGCCTTATGTTTGGCTGACGTCCTTTGACGTTGGTGGAGTATCCCGGTTTATCCTTATTCGGGTATCTCTTTTTAATTTTTGGATTTTGTTGCCTCTGTGTAGGCTGTTATCCGCCAGGGGATTTTGTCATTGGTTGTGATTGGCCTCTTCTGTTAGGCAGATCATCTTGATGTTCAATGATAGGCTGAGATCCGGATTCCGCTTGGGGAATGATTATTGATCTTTTCGATTTTTTCTCTTTTTTGAAAGAGTGCCTCTGAATAGGCGAATTATCTTGATGTTTGATGATTGGCTGAATGCCGAATTCCTCTTGGGGAATGGTTATTGATCTTTTTGATTTTTTCTCTTTTTGAAGGGGTGCCTCTTGAGTAGGCGACTGGGGATTTGAAGTTCAGTGTTCGGCTGAGTGCCAAATTCCGCTTGGGGAATGGTTATTGATGTTTTTTTTTATTTTTCTCCTTTTGCAGGGATGCCTCTGAGTAGGCGACTGGGGAATGTGGGATCTTATGTATCCCAGAGTATTATTTAGGAAGCCTCTGCAGGCTTAGCCTCACTCAGCGCTTGAGTCAGAGAGCTATCTTCCACTGAGGAAGTTTTAAGTCCTTTGACTAGATATACTGCTTGGGTGATCGTGCTTCCATTGGGAATGTCGTCGATCTTGCTTTGATAGCTCTCGCTGGGGATTTGTTCCGTGAGCTTGAGTTGAGGTTTCTCTGGGGAGTATTATTTCTGCGAGCCTCTCCAGGCTCAATTATTCTTTGATGTGGAGTATTATTTTGGCGAGCCTCTCCAGGCTCAATTATTCTGAATGAGTATTGTTTCGGCAAGCCTCTCCAGGCTCAGTTATTTCTGAGAGAGTATTATTTCAGTAAGCCTCTCCAGGCTCAGTTATTCTGATGAGAGTATTATTTCAGCAAGCCTCTCCAGGCTCAATTATTCTGTAAGAGTATTATTTCAGCAAGCCTCTCCAGGCTCAATTATTCTGTAAGAGTATTATTTCGGCGAGCCTCTCCAGGCTCAGTTATTCTGAAAGATGTGAAATCTTTGTCTTTTTTTGTCGACTTTTGACTTTTTCTGTATGTTTGCCTTTTTTGTCATTTTTTGGCTTTTTCTGTATTTTTGCCTTTTCTGTTGTTTTTCGGCTTTTTCTGTACAGAAATGTCTCAGTTATTATGAGAGAGTATTATTTCGGCGAGCCTCTCCAGGCTCAATTATTTTGAGAGAGTATTATTTCGGCGAGCCTCTCCAGGCTCAGTTACTTTGTAGGAGTATTATTTCGGCAAGCCTCTCCAGGCTCAATTATTCTGAAGGAGTATTATTTCGACAAGCCTCTCCAAGCTCAGTTATTCTGAGAGTATTCTTTCGGCAAGCCTCTCCAGGCTCAGTTATTCTGAGAGTATTCTTTCGGCAAGCCTCTCCAGGCTCAGTTATTCTGAGAGTATTCTTTCGGCAAGCCTCTCCAGGCTCAGTTATTCTGAGAGTATTCTTTCGGCAAGCCTCTCCAGGCTCAGTTATTCTGTATGACGCTGTTGATTTTCTGAATCTTTGCATTTTGTTTGCTGCTGTCATACACAAGCAATTTTTCCTATTTTTTCTAATTTATGTAGTTGCCTCATGACGAGGTCTTTGAAAATTTCTTTATGGCCAATACGGCCGCATCCATTTCAGTACGCCCGTATTGAGTTGAAATTTTGTTCATAACCCTGATTTTAGTACGGGTGTACTGAACATGGTACGGGCGCATTGTTTTTTCTGAAATTTATATTTTTTATTTTTTTGTTTTTTCAATAAACAGAGAATAAGTGATCTTCCAGTACACCTATCATCTGTATGCATGTATGCAGTATGATGCACCTAATTCTATTTGATTCTTTTTTTCAAAAGAATTAACCGATGCGTTTTTGTGTTTGGATTTTGCCATTCCTCCAGACGGACTGTGCTCTGCCGATTTCTGTTACCGAGGAATGATGCATATTTGATTTTGGTGTCATCAACCAAATGATTCTTCCCTTTCTTTAGAAGATGTGTCAACCCTCCTATTGACCACTATATCTCCATGTTTCCACAAGATTATTCAAAAATCGTTTGGGACAAGAGAGAAAAGAAGGAAAGGATATATGTTCAAAGGTTTGTGTTTTAGAGGGGATTATTTTATTTTTGAAAAATGGTTTTTGTAAGAATGGCTGGCCATGGTAGGCTTATGTGTTTAGGCTTGTTCGATTAAACACTTATGAGGTTAAGCACATCTTTGTTATTAATGATTGTGTTTTGACAACTTGGATAGCTTTTCTTGAGCCCCTTGTTGAATTCAATTGATGGTACCATCATGGATTTATTTTGTTTTTCTTTTTTGACGGCCCTAACTTTTGCCTAAAACACCCATTTGTGATGTCTTAGCGGGCTTTTGTTTTTGTTCATTATTTTGTAACCCTAATTTTTGCCTAGGTCACCCTTTTGTGGGATTCCTAGCGGGTCTTTTGCTCTTATTTTTGTGCAGCCCCCTTTTTGGGTTTCCTGCCGAGCTTTTTGTTTTTTAGGATTTTTGTCCTGAATGGATTTCTTTTATCCATGACGGCACTTATTGAGACCAAGAAAAGGTGCTCCAAGTCGTTATGCACATTTCCACATAAAAATGATGCGGGTTTATTATTATCAAGATGATTTTAACCTCATTCATGTTTATTCAAACAGGGTTAAATAACGTGGTTTAGATTTTTATTGCGAGCAAGAAAAGAAGCAATAAAGAAATAATGAAGAATGATTTTATTATAATCATAATGGAAACATGTGCCCTATCGAGGCTCGGGGGTCGGGCTGTCCCCGAGGAGTGATCTCTAATAGTCACTGAATTTACACATCCCTATCGGAAGGAGAAAAACATTTTGACGACGACGACCGGCCTTGACGCTTGTGAACCGGCCTTCCTAAAGATCTGGCTTAAAGAACGTCGAGAAGGATCTTGATTCCTCTTCGTTCTTTGATCTTTAACAGGGTTGTATCCTAACCCTTGTTTTCCCGGATTGTCCTTGATAATGGGTAGCTCCGGGATTCCTTGGGAGTACTTGCCTAATCCTTGTCCTGGCAAGTATCCGTTCTTGATGAGCATATGGGCTACCTTCTTCATTTCTCGGGGAAACGTTTCAACATTGGCAATTTCCAATGCTTGGAAGGCGGTTTCTAGAGCTTCCTCTGCTGCATCCACATAAGGTATGTTGGATGGCTTACTGATAAGTATGTCATCTTCAGCTTGCACGGTCACCAGTTTGTCACCCACGATGAACTTGACTTTCTGGTGGAGCGTAGAGGGTACAGCTTTCGCATCATGAATCCAAGGTCGGCCGAGGAGACAGCTGTATGCAGGAGTAATGTCCATTATTTGAAATTCGACGTTAAAGATAGTGGGTCCGATTTGGATTGGAAGACTGACTTCTCCCACCACTTCTCTTTTAGAGCCGTCGAAAGCTCGAACGATCATGTTGCTCGGGCGCATTTGGACTCCCTTGATTGCCACTTGATCAAGCGTTCTTTTGGGCATCACATTCAAGGAAGATCCGTTGTCTACCAAGACTTTTGCGATGTGATACTCCTTGCACTTTACAGAGATGTGCAAGGGCTTGTTGTGATTTGATCCCTCGGCGGGGATCTCTTCATCGGTGAAAGTGAGGTGATCATTAGCCGTGATGTGACTAACAATCCCCTCAAACTTGTCTTGGGAGATGGTATGCGACACATATGCCTCGTTCAAGACTTTCAACAGAGCTTGCCGATGCGGTTCGGAGCATAGGATCAACGACAACAGCGTAATCTTTGCTGGCGTCCTATGAAGTTGATCCACGATGGAGTACTCGCTCTGTCGGATAAATTTTAACAGCTTGTCAGTCTCCTCCTCGGATTCTTTTTCCTCGGTTTTCTTTTCTTCTTTTTCTTTATTCTTGGGGGCTTTGTTATGAAGATCATCGGGAGTGTAGATCCTACCACTCCTAGTCATGCCCCCAAGTCCAGCGATGTTAGAGATATCGCTGTCGGCAGAAGAGTGGATGTCGTATATCCACGGCACAGCCTTATTTGATTTGTAAGGGAAAGGCCTTGGAACTGTGATCCTTAATGGTGTTGGACCTTCCCCTTTGTTTGTCTTGATTACCAACAACGGAGTTGACGTGTGCTCGCTTGGCGCGGTTGTTGGCTTACACTTGATAACGAACGGCGTGTGATCCATTCTTTGAATATACGCATCGATTATTTCTTTCTTTTTATTAATGTTTATTAATGGGTTACTAGGAGAGATGTATGAATGACTCCTAGATCTCTCCATGATCTATATGCATGATATGAGATGATGAGGTTGAATATGCATGCATAGTGTTTATTCAACTAAGCATTATCATGTTTTTAGGATGTTCCTAAGATGATGCATGATATTGCTTGGTTTGGATAAATAACCTTTTTTTTTTTTTTTTTTTCTTTGGGTATTTTGTATCTTTTTTGTATTTTTTTGGGTGAAAAGGGAAACTACCTATATGAATGCAATGAAGGTAGATGTTAACACCATGCAATGGAAGATTCTTATTTCTATTTATTCTTATTTTATTGTAAACAAGAATGTTGTATGTTTAAAAAGGTGCAAATGTATGCTCATACAATGTCACATAGCGAATGCACACACAATTCACTCATCCACGAACAGTCACGAGCGAATCACGAGGTAGGGGTATCCTGCAGAAAAGTGCATATTCAAGGTGGATCTAACTGTTCTCACCGGTCTGAGGCCCCCAAGGTGCCCCCATTATAGGGACCCAATTCCTCTCATCGTAGGTCGATGGAAAGCTCCAACGCACCGTCGGACTCAAGTTCATGGTTATCACCTTGAGTGATGTTTTCCGACAACGGTCTACGGGCACCTATAGACCCATTCGACAACCGGCCGTACTAACATCCACTCCCTATGGTTAATCACTCATGCCCCCGGGTATAGAGGGAACTGTTGTGTGCAAAGGTTTGTGTACAGTTTGTATTTCAAACAATTGCGGAATTTTAAACATACAACAGTTATTTAAAGCCATATAATAAATCATGTTATCATACAAGCAAAGGGGTAATGAAGTAATTTTAACTATTATTTGTTAAAAACAATCTGTCACTAAATGGGACTGACTCTCGAAGCTTCCCCAGTGGAGTCGCCATCTGTCGCCACCGGCCCGAAACGGGCTTTCGGCATTCGCGAATGATGGTTGGACTCGTTTATTTGTTTAAAGTATGGATTGCTAGAATGACTTATTCTCAAACTGAGACCTCGTCAAACGAGCAATTTTATTAAAATGGTTCACCAATCCATATTAATCCCAAGCGGGACCCTCCATGGATTAGTGGTTTTCGCAAAAGGAGGGTTCTTTGGAGTCGCCACCAATGTTTTACTCAAAACATTGGAAAAAGGGATAAGGCAATCGATTCAAAAATCGACTTCGGCCATTACAACCAGAGTCGGGTAAGGGAGTCGGTTACGCGTGGGGAAGGTGTTAGCACCCCACAGCGCCCCTTTCGGGTTCCCTATGACAAATTATTTCTAAAATAATAGCGTAAAATTACTAAATTACCCCTATTTATTCTAAGCAATTATAAATTAACTATCTACATGATGACAGTTTAAATATGCACACAGAAAGCAGTAAAAGGAAGGATTTAAGAAGAAACCTTTGAAGCGTGCTTTTATATATTTCGTAAAACTGGGAAGCTTTTTGGCGTTCCCTCGCTCTACAAGCCCGCTCGCTCCCTCCTATAAAATTTTGACTATGGAAATCCGGAGGATTTCCCTTCGACTAGGTTCGATCCTCAAGCAAAATGGCTCGGGGCTCAAGAACTTCGTCGGATCAACTCTCCGAGTGATTTCTAGGGCAGAACACTGCTCAAAAACCCCAGAATACTCAAGGAGAGGGTTGAAACTATATTCAAAAGTGTGGAATGACGTCCAATTGACGTCATATTTATAGGGAATAGGCGCAATACGGGCTACAGAATCAATACGGCCGTATTGAAATTTTTGAACTTCAATACGGTCGTATTGAAGTTCAATACGGCCGTATTGAAATTCAGAAATTTCAATGCGCCCGTATTGAGTTCACTGCGGTTGTATTGAAGCTTCAATACGGCCGTATTGATTTCAGTACGGTCGTATTGAAGTTTCAGAAACTTCAATACGCCGTATTGAGTTCACTGCGGCCGTGTTGAAGCTTCAATACGGCCGTATTAAGTTTAGTACGGCCGTATTGGGCTTCATTCCCTCCACTTCCTTATTTTAAGCTACTCTAAGACCTCTAAATCTACAGATAGCCATCCTATGGTCTTCTAGGAGTCCTTCTGGCTGACTTTCCTTCGATCTTTGAGGGTCTTCGAGTTTTATTTCCGACCCGGACAATTTTAGGGGTCTACATCCATGGTTGGACCTCATGCATTTGCATTAGATTTTGGTTTTTAATCATTGTTTTGTCTTAGAATTTGTGTTTAGTCATTATATGTTACAAAAATTCCTTGAATAGCATGTTAACCTAAATTTTCTTTTGAGTGCATTGTCTATATTGTTTGGTTTCGGTTTGTGTAATTTTTTGCCTACCTATATGTGCTTTTTATTTTGCCTTATTGAGTTCATGATTTGCTATTAGTTCTAGCAAATTTCTTTAGAGTTAGGTTTCCATTGTGTACTTAAGTTTTCAATTCACTTTCTATTGAAAATTCTTTAAAAAAATTGTGTTACTCAAAATCTCAAGTGTTTAATCCTACTTCTAGTGCACTAATTCTTGTGGATTCAAATTTTAAAAGTAAAGAGACTGAAAAACAGAGGAAAATACAGAGCCTAGTGCTTCAAAAGTTAAAAGAAAAGTGAACAAAAAGAATCCAATACAAAACCTAAAAACTAGTGCACTAGTTTCATCATTTTTCACTTGAATTTGGACCAATTTTGTAGTCTCGGTTTCTATAGCATTGGAATCTTGAAAATTTTGAAAACAAAAGGCAAATACCTTCTCTGGAATCTTAACTTGAATCAGAAAAAGAAAGAATAAAAAAAATATAGATAAAGCAATTTAAAAGGAAAAAGCCGAGAAGTGTACAACTAGAAAATTCACTTGATTCCTTAATCTTATTTTGACTACTATTTGGTTTGTACTTATCCAATTGCTTTCAAAAAAATTTGTGTTGTTAATCTACTCTAGTACCTATCTAGGAACCTTCCTAACTGAGTGCTAGCTTTCTTTGGAGTCTTATTTTTCAGTTTTATTTGTTGAACCTCTTTGAGTCTTGTCATACACATATTACTCTTCACTTTGGTATAAGCTTTTCAAATTGTGCTTTTGTTGCTTGTCTTGTTTTCTTTCATTAAAATTTCTGTGCTGGAAGTGGCCTCAAATCCTTGCTTAAGGATCAAGCATTGACTCAACAAAGAGTAGGAAAAGTGTTGGACATTAAGACTACAAATTTGACCTAATTTAGTGACCAAACTTTTCGTAAACTTCCTTCACTTGAGTGACCATTCCTTTCACCTTCTGAGTAGCCTCCATTAATCAATTTTGTTGTGTTCATTGTGCAGGTCCAGGAACAGCTTAAGCCAAGGAAAATGGCGGATTGAAACACTAGAATCATTGGACAACAAAACCGTCACTAACTTGGTCAATAAAGCCGCCATTTATTGCTTTCTAGGCTAGTTTAAATTTTTGCAATCTCTCTTGTATTTTAAATCAATTTGTAAAGCTTGGAGGGAGTATTAAGAAGCTGGTCAGGTATATCTAACCCCTTGGTAACCTACTCACGTGTAGTACTAGTGGAAGTGGCTTGGAAATTTCATATGTTTCAAGCTTTCACTTAGGGCAAACCGACTAGTTGTTTATCCTTGCTTCCTTTAAGTTACTTGTCCTTAATTGTGTTTACTTTGCTGCCTTGAAACGTCTAGTATTGTGTAGATTTTAATTGTTCACGTTTAGATAAGTTTCAAAAACAAATTGTGAAAAAGCATACAAAAATTTTTTATGAAAAGTTTTGGGGAATCAAAGATACCACAAAGGAGTTTAGTGATTTCCACTTGAAAAGGCTTGGTTATTAAGTGGCTCTTAGTAGCTCACCTCCCTTGATAGTGCAACTTGTACACTTAGACTTCGAAGTGCTATTTTTGTTCCTAGAAAATACCAAAAACATTTTATATCTTTTGCATAGCATATAAAATTCTTATTGCTTAATCATGAGTCACATTTCTCAAAGTAGTAGTGACTTTGAATCTCCTAAAAGTTTTAAAAGAATTGTCAAGGAGGTTGAAGCACTAAAACTTTGGAAGCAACAAGAGGTACTTCAAAAAGAAAAAGAAAAGATTGAAAGAGAAGTACAACTTATTGCTCTTGAGGAAGAGATAAACAAGATTAAGCAAAGAGAAGAAAAACTTTTTAAAAAAATCCATAAAAGCAAAAGTCAAAAAAGTTCCACAAAAAGTTCCAATGTCTCTTCTAGCCAAGAAGATATGGGTAGTTTGAAAATTGATGATTATTACCAACCCATGCCTAGAAAAGTCATTAAGGAACCCAAAGTGAGGGAATCAAGGGTTGATCTCCCTTACTTTCATGGTAAAGAGGATGTGGATGCCTACTTGGACTGGGAGATGAAAGTGGAGCAAATCTTCACTTGTCATCAAGCAGGTGAGGAAAGAAAAGTTCCCTTAGCCACCTTAGCTTTCCAAGGACAAGCTATGTATTGGTGGACATCCTTGTAGACCCCTAAAATTGTCCGGGACGGAAATAAAGCTTGAAGACTCTCAAAGATCGAAGGAAAGTCAGCCAGAAGGACTCCTAGAAGACCATAGGATGGCTATCTGTAGGTTTAGAGGTCTTAGAGTAGCTTAAAATAAGGAAGTGGAGGGAATGAAGCCCAATACGGCCGTACTAAACTTAATACGGCCGTATTGAAGCTTCAACACGGCCGCAGTGAATTCAATACGGCGTATTAAAGTTTCTGAAACTTCAATACGGCCGTACTGAAATCAATACGGCCGTATTGAAGCTTCAATACAGCCGCAGTGAACTCAATACGGGAGCATTGAAATTTCTGAATTTCAATACGACCGTATTGAACTCAATACGGCCGTATTGAAGTTCAAAAATTTCAATACGGGCGTATTGATTCCATAGCCCGTATTGCGCCTATTCCCTATAAATATGGCGTCATTTTGACGTCATTCCACACTTTTGAACATAGTTTCAACCCTCTCCTTGAGTATTCTGGGGTTTTTGAGCAGTGTTCTGCCCTAGAAATCACTCGGAGAGTTGATCCGACGAAGTTCTTCAGCCCCGAGCCATTTTGCTTGAGGATCAAACCTAGTCGAAGGGAAATCCTCCGGATTTCCATAGTCAAAATTTTATAGGAGGGAGCGAGCGGGCTTGTAGAGCGAGGGAACGCCAAAAAGCTTCCCAGTTTTACGAAATATATAAAAGCACGCATCAAAGGTTTCTTCTTCAAAATCCTTCCTTTTACTGCTTTCTGATTGTTGCATCGCATATCTAATTTATTCGCCATGTAGATATCTTGTTCATAATCGTTTATAATAAATAGGGGTAATTTAGTAATTTTACACTGTTATCTATAAAGTAATCTGTCATAGGGAACCCGAAAGGGGCGCTGTGGGGTGCTAACACCTTCCCCACGCGTAACCGACTCCCTTACCCGACTCTGGTTGTAATGGCCGAAGTCGATTTTTGAATCGATTGCCTTATCCCTTTTTCCAATGTTTTGAGTAAAACATTGGTGGCGACTCCAAAGAACCCTCCTTTTGCGAAAACCACTAATCCATGGAGGGTCCCGCTTGGGATTAATATGGATTGGTGAACCATTTTAATAAAATTGCTCGTTTGACGAGGTCTCAGTTTGAGAATAAGTCATTCTAGCAATCCATATTTTAAACAAATAAAAGAGTCCAACCATCCTTCGCGAATGCCGAAAGCCCGTTTCGGGCCGGTGGCGACAGATGGCGACTTCACTGGGGAAGCTTCGAGAGTCAGTCCCATTTAGTGACAGATTGTTTTTAACAAATAATAGTTAAAAATTACTTCGTTACCCCTTGCTTGTATGATAACATGATTTATTATATGGCTTTAAATAACTGTTGTATGTTTAAATTCCGCAATTGTTTGAAATACAAACTGTACACAAACCTTTGCACACAACAGTTCCCTCTATACCCGGGGGCATGAGTGATTAACCATAGGGAGTGGATGTTAGTACGGCCGGTTGCCGAATGGGTCTATAGGTGCCCGTAGACCGTTGTCGGAAAGCATCACTCAAGGTGATAACCATGAACTCGAGTCCGACAGTGCGTTGGAGCTTTCCATCGGCTTACGACGAGAGGAATTGGGTCCCTATAATGGGGGCACCTTGGGGGCCTCAGACCGGTGAGAACAGTTAGATCCACCTTGAATATGCACTTTTCTGCAGGATACCCCTACCTCGTGATTCGCTCGTGACTGTTCGTGGATGAGTGAATTGTTTGTGCATTGTTTATGTGACATTGTATGAGCATATATTTGCACCTTTTAAATATACAACATTCTTGTTTACAATAAAAAATAAGAATAAATAGAAATAAAGATTTTCTAGTACATGGTGTTAACATCTGCCTCCATTGCATTCATATAGGTAGTTTCCCTTTTCACCCAAAATATACAAAAATACAAAATACTCAAAAAGAAAAAAATACGTATTTATCCAAACCAAGCAATATCATGCATCATCTTAGGAATATCCCGAAAACATGATAATGCTTAGTTGAATAAACACTATGCATGCATATTCATCGCCATCATCTCATATCATGCATTGTATTGTAGATTATGGAGAGGTCTAGGGAGGTGCAAAGGCCATTAAAGAAAGTGGACTTCCTATTATACCGTGCTGAGAGGTTGGATCACCTCTGTACCTTGATGTCAAGAGAGGCTCGCGTCGAGTTTGAGAAATCTTTTGGGCGAGTTCTCGATTTGATGAGGATTTGTGTGGATCCAGCTTTTCTGAGGGCATTGGTTCACTTCTGGAGTCCCGATCTGCACTGTTTTGAGTTCCCCCAGTTTGACCTGGTTCCTACTCTAGAGGAGTACGAGCTCATGTTACGGTGGCCTAAATCAGCTGGGGTCTACCTTTTTCAGGGAAACCATGTGGCCGTAGAGAGAGTAGCCACTCAGGTCAAACTACCACTACGATCAGCTGCCTTAGTAGGGAACGGCAGTATCAAGGGTTGGAAGCTTGCTATGATCGAAGACCATCTTTCTTCCTTGGCTGGTGAGGGAGATTGGTTAGCTTTCAACAAGACTCTTGCGTTAGCCGTGTTTGGGACGATCCTATTCCCCTTTCACGCTAACACAGTGGACCATGCTGCGATGGACGCTTTCTTTGCTTGGGACGTGCATATGAAGAGTCCCGTGCCCGCTATTCTTGCCGACACCTTGCTATCTGTTCATCTATCTCAACAGAAGCAAGGGAAGATCATCCGATGCTGCACCTCCTTGTTATATGTGTGGGGCATCACACATTTCTACGCCTCTAGTCACATGGGGACTTTGCCCGATCCGTTGAGAAGCTTCTCAAAGATCCCCGTCTGCCGCCGATATGCTTCCGAGTGGAAGGATGAGATGGAACAGTGGAGTATCGAGCACTTCACGTGGGTTTGCCCTTGGTTCCGTCCGAGCCATGTATTGACAAGATGCGGCAGTTATTCGAGCATACCGTTGATGGGCCTCAGAGGTTGCATAACCTACTCACCTAAATTGGTTATGAGGCAACTAATGAGGACCCAAATCATTCCTACCATAGAGGAGCTGGGAGGGTTGTGTTTCTCTTTTGATCCCGAGCATCAGAGAGATATGCACGCTGTTATAAGAGCGTGGGAGAGACCAACCTATGAGGGAGATCTCGAGCTTGAAAAGCCTCGGGTGTCCGTTTCCATTGATTACGAGAAATGGAGGAATGAGAGGGGGGTGTCACAACCATCCACCTCTTGTGCAACCACGACTACAAGGAGGGTGTTGCAAGAACAGGTCGACGCCTTGACCAAGAAACTGGAAATCATGGGAGCTCAGATGAGAGTTCTTGAAGAGAAAAACGAAGAATCCAGTTTCACCATTGATGGTCTTCAAAGGCAATGCAAGAAGAAGGACCATGAGATAGAGCGGCTCAAGGATGAGTGTGCTAACCTCAACGAGGAGACTACTCGGGCATCCAAAATGCCAAAGGTTGAACCGAGTAGTCAACTCCAAGAAGTCAATGTGAAGATAGCACGCCTTGAAGCCGAGCATGCAAAGCAGGCATAGTTGATCAAGGACATGCAAGATGATTTGTTTCTGACTCGATCCGACGCACAGCAATGGCGGGAAGTCGCTCAACTACAAGCCGCAAACCTTTCCGATTTCCGCAGAAAGGAAAGGGAAGGATTGGCACAAATGGCCAAACTCCAAGAGGAGAAGGATCGAGCCGAAGACGAGCTTAATGAGCTACAGGCCATGATCAACTACTATACTCAGAAAGCGAAGGAGGCTCAGAAAATCAGTGACGATATGAGCCAAGCGGTCCATACGCAGATTGAAGCAATGGGTCGTCATGTCGAGGAAGCCGAAGATGAATGGCAAAGAAATATGAACCCGCCTGTGGGTTTTTACCGGCTTTTCTCTTATTGTAAAAAATTGCTTCAAAGCATTGTATAAAAGTTGTACACTTTCTTTAATGAATAAAATCGTATTTTTGAGATTTATTGCCTTTGCATCTCATTAGTCATTCATTTTGCATTTATCTCTCCTGGTAATTAATAATAAAGATTAATAAAAAGAAAGAATTAATCGATGCGTATGTTCAGAATGGATCGCACGCCATTTGTGATAAAATGCAAACCAACAACTGCGCAAAGCGAACGCACGACGACGCCGTTGTTGGTAATCAAGACAGAAAAAGGGGAAGGTCCCACGCCGTTAAGGATTGTCGCTCCAAGACCTTTCCCTTACGAATCGAATAAGGCTGTGCCATGGATATACGACATCCATACTTCTGCCGACAGTGATATCTCCAATATCGCTGGACTCGGGGGCATGACTAGGAGTGGCAGGATCTACACTCCCGAAGATCTTCATGATAAAGCTCCCAAGAATAAAGAAAAAGGAAAAGATAAAACCGAGGAAAAAGAATCTGAGGAGGAGACTGACAAGCTGTTAAAATTCATCAGACAGAGCGAGTACTCCATTGTGGATCAACTTCACAAGACACCAGCGAAGATCACTTTGTTGTCGTTGATCCTAAGCTCCGAACCGCATCGGCAAGCTCTGTTGAAAGTCTTGAACGAGGCGTATGTATCACATACCATATCCCAAGACAAATTTGAGGGGATTGTTAGTCACATCACGGCTAATGATCACCTCACCTTCACAGATGAAGAGATCCCCACCGAGGGACCGCACCATAACAAGCCCTTGCATATCTCTGTAAAGTGTAAGGAGTATCACATCGCGAAGGTCTTGGTGGATAATGGATCTTCCTTGAACGTGATGCCAAAAAGAACGTTCGATCAGATGGCAATCAAGGGAGTCCAAATGCGCCCAAGCAACATGATCGTTCGAGCTTTCGACGGCTCTAAAAGAGAAGTGGTGGGAGAAGTCAGTCTTCCAATCCAAATCGGACCCACTATCTTTAACGTCGAATTTCAAATAATGGACATTACTCCTGCATACAGCTGTCTCCTCGGCCGACCTTGGATTCATGATGCGAAAGCTGTACCCTCTACGCTCCACCAGAAAGTCAAGTTCATCGTGGGTGACAAACTGGTGACCGTGCAAGCTGAAGATGACATACTCATCAGTAAGCCATCCAACATACCTTATGTGGATGCAGCAGAGGAAGCTTTGGAAACCGCCTTCCAAGCATTGGAAATCACCAATGTTGAGATATTTCCCCGAGAAATGAAGAAGGTAGCTCATATGCTCACAAAGAACGGATACTTGCCAGGACAAGGATTAGGCAAGGACTCCCAAGGGATCCCGGAGCTACCTATTATCAAGGACAATCCGGGGAAACAAGGGTTAGGATACAACCCTGTTAATGATCAAAGAACGAAGAGGAATCAAGATCCTTCTCGACGTTCTTTAAGCCAGATCTTTAGGAAGGCTGGTTCACAAACGTCAAGGCTAGCTGTCGTCATCAAGTGTCCTTTTCCTTCTAATAGGGATGTGTAAATTCAGTGACTATTAGAGATCACTCCTCGGGGACAGCCCGACCCCCGAGCCTCGATAGGGCACATGTTTCCACTATGATTATAATAAAATCATTCATTATTATTTCTTATTGCTTCTTTTCTGGCTTGCAATAAAATTCTAGACCGCGTTATTTAACCCTGTTTGAATAAGCATGAATGAGGTTAAAATCGTCTTAAAAATAAACCCACATCATTTTGCGTGGAAGTGTGCACGACAACTTGGAGCACCTTTTCTTGGCTTCAATAAGTGCCATCATGGATAAAAAGAAATCCTAAAAAATATATAAAAAAAAACTCGGCAGGAAACCCAAAAAGGGGGGCTGCGCAAAATAAGAGCAAAAGACCCGCTAGGAATCCCACAAAAGGGTGACCTAGGCAAAAATTAGGGTTACAAAATAATAAACAAAAAGAAAAAGCCCGCTAAGACACCACAAACGGGTGTTTTAGGCAAAAGTAAGGGCCATCAAAAAGAAAAAGAATAATAATAAATCCATGATGGTACCATCAATCGAATTCAACAAGGGGGGCTCAAGAAAAGCTATCCAAGTTGTCAAAGCACAATCATTAATAACAAAGATGTGCTTAACTTCATAAGTGTTTAATCAAACTAACCTAAACACTTGAGCCTACCGTTGGCCAGCCATTCTTTCAAAATCCATTTTTCGAAAATAAAATAATCCCCTCTAAAACACAAACTTTTGAAAACATATATCCTTTCTTTCTCTTCTCCCTTGTCCCAAAGATTTTTGAATAATCTAAGTGGAAACATGGAGATATAGTGGTCAATAGGAGGGTTGATACATCTTCTAAAGGAAGGGAGAATCATTTGGTGGATAACACCAAAAATATAATACGCATCATTCCTCGGTTACAGAAGTCGGCAGCGCACAGCCCGTCTAAGAGGAATGGAAAAATCCAAAAACGCATCGGTTAATTCTTTTGAAAAAAGAGTCAAATAGAATTAGGTGCATCATACCGCATACATGCATACAGATGATAGGTGTACTGGAAGATCACTTATTCTCTGTTTATTGGAAAAACAAACAAAAAAAAAAAACAAAAAATATATAAACTTCAGAAAAAACAATGCGCCCGTACCATGTTCAGTACACCCGTACTAAAATTGGGGTTATGAACAAATTTTTAACTCAAACATGGGCGTACTGAAATGGATGCGGCCGTATTGGCCATAAAGAAATTTTCAAAGACCTCGTCATGAGGCAATTGCATAAAATAGAAAAAATAGAAAAAATTGCTTGTGTATGACAGCAGCAAACAAAATGCAAAGATTCAGAAAATCAACAGCGTCATACAGAATAACTGAGCCTGGAGAGGCTCGCCGAAATAATACTCTCTCAGAATAACTGAGCCTGAAGAGGCTTGCCAAAATAATACTTCTCAGAGACATTTCTGTACAGAAAAAGCTGAAATCAACCAAAAAAGGCAAAAACACAGAAAAAGCCAAAATCAACAAAAAAGGCAAAAACACAGAAAAAGCCAAAATCAACAAAAAGGCAAAATACAGAAAATTCAACAAATTATACAGAATAATTGAGCCTGGAGAGGCTTGCCGAAACAATACTCTCTCAGAATAATTGAGCCTGGAGAGGCTTGCCGAAATAATACTCCTTCAGAATAACTGAGCCTGGAGAGGCTTGCCGAAACAATACTCATACAGAATAATTGAGCCTGGAGAGGCTTGCCGAAATAATACTCTTTCAGAATAACTAAGCCTGGAGAGGCTTGCAGAAATAATACTCCCCCAATTGTACAGAATAAATGAGCCTGGAGAGGCTCGCAGAAATAATACTCCCCAGAGAAACCTCAACTCAAGCTCACGGAACAAATCCCCAGCGAGAGCTATCAAAGCAAAATCGTCAAAATCCCCAATGGAAGTACGATCTCCCAAGCAGAATATCCAAGTCAAAGGACTTAAACTTCCTCAGTGAAGATAGCTCTCCAACTCAAGTGTTGAGTGAGGCTAAGCCTGTAGAGGCTTCCTAAATAATACTCTGGGATACATAAGATCCCCAAATCCCCAGTTGCCTACTCAAGAGGCATCCCTGCAAAAGGAGAAAAATCAAAAAATACCAATAAATATTCCCCAAGCGGAATCCGGCACTCAGCCGAACACTGAACCCCAATTCCCCAGTCGCCTACATAAGAGGCACTCCTTCAAAAGGAAAAATCAAAAAATATCAATAAATATTCCCCAAGTGGAATCTGGCTCTCAGCCAATCATTGAACATCAAGGTGATATGCCTAACAGAAGAGGCTAATCAAAATCAACGACAAAATCCCCCAGTGGATAACAGCCTACACAGAGGCAGCAAAATCAGAAAACCAAAAGAGACACCCGAACAAGGATAACCGGGATACTCCACCAACGTCGAAAGGACGTCAGCCAATCATAAGGCACCGCTCACATCAGGAAGAGCATCTTTGTGTCTACACCCCTAAGGAATCAGAAATTCCCCAGTGGGCACCAACTACGCAATGGAAAGTTGGGACACAAGAACCTATGAGTAACTGCACATCCCCTAGACGGATCCCTGCGTTATCCAGCCCTCAGTGGCACAAAAATCAAAAAAATAACCATCGAAGCAGCATCGTGGACTGTGGAGACAAAATCATCACAAATCCCTGGAAAGGAGATATTCACGCTACCCCGTCGTCACAAACACAGAGGTATGCAGCTTCCGGCTCGAGCAATGAGCGAAGCTATCTCTGGAAAGGAGGTACTCACTGCTCACCGTCGTCACAAAGGTACTTAGCTTCCGGCTCGAGCAAAGAGCGAAGCTAAGCCTGGAGAGGCGGTATTCACAGCTTCCAGCTTGGGCAGCAAGCAAAGCAAAGCCTGGAGAGGCGAAACTCACACTGCTCACCGTCGTCACAAAGGTGCTTAGTTTCTGGCTCGAACAAAGAGCGAGACTAAGCCTGGAGAGGCGAAACTCACACTGCTCACCGTCGTCACAAAGGTGCTTAGTTTCCGGCTCGAACAAAGAGCGAGACTAAGCCTGGAGAGGCGAAACTCACACTGCTCACCGTCGTCACAAAGGTGCTTAGTTTCCGGCTCGAACAAAGAGCGAAGCTAAGCCTAGAGAGGCGAAACTCACACTGCCACCGTCGTCACAAAGGTACTTAGCTTCCGGCTCGAACAAAGAGCGAAGCTAAGCCTGGAGAGGCGGTACTCACAGCTTCCAGCTTGGGCAGCAAGCAAAGCAAAACCTGGAGAGGCTACTCGACAATTTTCCACCGGAAGACGCTACAAGTCAGAAGGTTGGCACATCACCCGGACAATTGGGTCAACTCCTTTACTTGTCAGCCGGTACACCAAAGGACCGTTTGACTAAGTAAAGGGGGGGCAGCTGTAGACCCCTAAAATTGTCCGGGACGGAAATAAAGCTTGAAGACTCTCAAAGATCGAAGGAAAGTCAGCCAGAAGGACTCCTAGAAGACCATAGGATGGCTATCTGTAGGTTTAGAGGTCTTAGAGTAGCTTAAAATAAGGAAGTGGAGGGAATGAAGCCCAATACGGCCGTACTAAACTTAATACGGCCGTATTGAAGCTTCAACACGGCCGCAGTGAACTCAATACGGCGTATTAAAGTTTCTGAAACTTCAATACGGCCGTACTGAAATCAATACGGCCGTATTGAAGCTTCAATACAGCCGCAGTGAACTCAATACGGGCGCATTGAAATTTCTGAATTTCAATACGACCGTATTGAACTCAATACGGCCGTATTGAAGTTCAAAAATTTCAATACGGCCGTATTGATTCCATAGCCCGTATTGCGCCTATTCCCTATAAATATGGCGTCATTTTGACGTCATTCCACACTTTTGAACATAGTTTCAACCCTCTCCTTGAGTATTCTGGGGTTTTTGAGCAGTGTTCTGCCCTAGAAATCACTCGGAGAGTTGATCCGACGAAGTTCTTCAGCCCCGAGCCATTTTGCTTGAGGATCGAACCTAGTCGAAGGGAAATCCTCCGGATTTCCATAGTCAAAATTTTATAGGAGGGAGCGAGCGGGCTTGTAGAGCGAGGGAACGCCAAAAAGCTTCCCAGTTTTACGAAATATATAAAAGGACGCTTCAAAGGTTTCTTCTTCAAAATCCTTCCTTTTACTGCTTTCTGATTGTTGCATCGCATATCTAATTTATTCGCCATGTAGATATCTTGTTCATAATCGTTTATAATAAATAGGGGTAATTTAGTAATTTTACACTGTTATCTATAAAGTAATCTGTCATAGGGAACCCGAAAGGGGCGCTGTGGGGTGCTAACACCTTCCCCACGCGTAACCGACTCCCTTACCCGACTCTGGTTGTAATGGCCGAAGTCGATTTTTGAATCGATTGCCTTATCCCTTTTTCCAATGTTTTGAGTAAAACATTGGTGGCGACTCCAAAGAACCCTCCTTTTGCGAAAACCACTAATCCATGGAGGGTCCCGCTTGGGATTAATATGGATTGGTGAACCATTTTAATAAAATTGCTCGTTTGACGAGGTCTCAGTTTGAGAATAAGTCATTCTAGCAATCCATATTTTAAACAAATAAAAGAGTCCAACCATCCTTCGCGAATGCCGAAAGCCCGTTTCGGGCCGGTGGCGACAATCCTTGGAAAGAGAGAAAAGACTTCACAATGACCCTCCTATTACTTATTGGAATGAATTGAGGAGTGCTATGAGAAGAAGGCACATACCTTCTTATTATAGTAGGGAGCTTATGGATAAGCTCCAAAGACTCCAACAAAAGAATACGAGTGTGGAGGAGTATAGACAGAAAATGGAGTTGTATTTCATGAGAGCTGGGATTAGGGAAGAAGAAAGATTGACCATTGCTAGATTTTTGAGTGGTCTAAATTTTGATATAAGAGATAGAGTTGAGTTACTCCCTTATAGGGACCTTGATGATTTGGTCCAACTTTGTATAAGGGTGGAACAACAAAATTTAAGAAAAAGTTCTTTCAAAGGCAAAACTCAATCTAGCTCATATATCAAGAAAGACTACAAGAGGGAGGGACAATATGATTCCTCTAAGAAATTTAGCAAGGGTCTAGAAAAGCAAAAAGAAAATGAAAAAAAGAAAAATAAAAATGTTGTCACTTCTAGTAGTAAGACTAGTGACATCAAATGCTTTAAATGTCTTGGGAGAGGCCACATAGCTTCTCAATGCCCAACTAAAAAAGTGATGATTTTGAGAGGGCAAGACATTTATAGTAGTGTTGATGAGACTAGTTCTACCACTTCAAGTGATAGTGAAACAAGTGAGGAAGACCATCCAATTGAAAGGGCATATCCTTATGATGGTCAACTTCTAATGATTAGAAGGCTTCTAGGAAGCCAACCTCATGATTCACACCTTTCACAAAGAGAGAACATTTTTCACACAAGGTGTAAAATTTTTGATAAAGCTTGTTCTCTTATTGTGGATAGTGGGTCTTGTTGCAAATGTTGTAGCACAAGGTTGGTGGAGAAGCTTGATCTTACTTCAATTCCCCATCCGAAACCATATCAACTTCATTGGCTTAATGAAGATGGGGATATCATTGTAGATAAACAACTGAAAGTCAAGTTCTCTATTGGTAAATATGAAGATCAAGTGGTTTGTGACATAGTTCCAATGGAAGCTTGCCATATTTTGTTGGGAAGGCCATGGCAATTTGACTAGAAAACCATGCATAATGGCCTTACCAATGAAATTACTTTCACCCATAAAGAAAAGAAGTTTGTACTTCATCCTTTGTCTCCTTCACAAGTGATAGAGGATCAAGTACAAATGAAAATGAAAAGAGAAGAAGAAAAAAAAACTTGATAAAAAAAAAAGAAAAGAAGCATAAATCTTCAAAGAAGAAGAAGGAAGAGAAACCTCTTCCAATAGAAGGAATTCAACAAGAAACTTTAAAACAAACCCTATTTGTTGAAAAGCCTTCTTACATTCTTCTTTGTAGAGGTATGCTTAATTGTCATAATTTAAGTATTGAACCTAGTTCTTTACCGCTTGAAGTTTCTAATTTGCTAAAAGAATTTGATGATATATTCCCTAGTGATGGTCCCAAGGGCCTTCCTCCTTTTAGGGGTATAGAACATCAAATTGATTTTGTGCCTGGAGCTAGTCTACCCAATAGACCAGCTTATAGGACAAATCCCCAAGAAACTAAGGAGATAGAGAACCAAGTTCAAGAATTATTGGATAAGGGGTGGGTGCAAAAGAGTTTGAGTCCCTGTGCTATGCCTGTATTGTTAGTGCCCAAGAAAGATGGAAAATGGAGAATGTGTAGTGATTGTAGGGCCATTAACAATATGACAATTAAGTACAGGCACCCAATCCCTAGACTTGATGATATGCTTGATGAACTACATGGTGCTACTATATTTTCTAAAATTGATCTTAAAAGTGGTTATCACCAAATAAGAATCAAAGAGGGTGATGAGTGAAAGACTGCTTTTAAAACCAAATTTGGATTGTATGAGTGGCTAGTTATGCCTTTTGGTTTAACTAATGCACCACCAAGTACATTCATGAGGCTTATGAATCATGTCTTGAGAGAGTGTATAGGGAAATTTGTTGTTGTTTATTTTGATGACATCTTAATCTATAGTAGGTCTCAAGATGATCATTTAGGACATCTTAGAGAAGTTTTGATGATCCTTAGGAAAAACCACTTATTTGCAAATATTGAAAAATGTACTTTTTGTGTGGATCATGTGGTTTTCCTAGGGTTCATTGTAAGCAAAGATGGGGTTCGTGTGGACCCCGAGAAAATCAAAGCCATTCAAGAGTGGCCCAAACCAAGGAATGTTAGTGAAGTTAGAAGTTTTCATGGACTTGCAAGTTTTTATAGAAGATTTGTTCCTAACTTCTCTAGCATTGCTTCACCATTGAATGAGCTTGTCAAAAAAGATGTTTTATTTGAATGGACTTCAAAGCATGACCAAGCATTTCAACTTCTTAAGGACCAACTTACAAATGCACCCATACTAGCTTTGCCAAATTTTGAAAAGACTTTTGAGCTAGAATGTGATGCATTTGGAGTTGGCATAGGGGCTGTGTTATTGCAAGGAGGACACCCCATTGCATATTTTAGTGAAAAACTAAAAGGTGCCTCCCTCAATTACCCCACCTATGATAAGGAGTTATATGCCTTGGTTAGGGCTTTACAAACTTGGGAACACTATTTAGTGTCCAAAGAGTTTGTCATCCATAGTGACCATGAGTCACTTAAATATTTAAGAGGTCAAGGTAAGTTAAATAAGAGGCATGCCAAATGGCTAGAATTCCTTGAACAATTTCCATATATTATTAAATTCAAGAAAGGAAAATCAAATATTGTAGCTGATGCACTATCTAGAAGGCATACATTGCTTATGTCTCTAGTTACTCAAATTCTTGGATTTGATAATATTAGGGAATTGTATGAGGAAGATCTTGATTTTGGTGATAATTATAAAAAATGACAATAAAAAGCTTTTGATGGTTTCTATATGGCTGAGGGGTATTTGTACAAAGAAGGAAGGTTATGTATACCCCAAGGATCCATTAGGAAACTGTTAATTAAAGAGAGTCATGAAGGTGGGCTTATGGGGCACTTTGGTGTTGATAAAACCCTTAGTTTTCTAAAAGAAAAATTTTATTGGTCCCATATGCGAAAGGATGTCCAAAGGCATTGTTTTAGATGTTTGGCCTATTTACAAGCCAAGTCTAAAGTAATGCCTCATGGTACATACACACCTTTTCCTGTTGCTTCTTCCCCTTGGGTAGATATTAGCATGGATTTTGTGCTAGGTTTACCTAGAACCCAAAGGGGAATGAATTCTATCTTTGTGGTTGTGGACCGTTTCAGTAAAATGGCACATTTCGTTCCATGCCACAAAGTAGATGATGCAAGCAACATTGCAAAACTCTTTTTTAGAGATGTGGTTAAACTCCATGGACTTCCTAGGACAATAGTTTCAGATAGAGATACAAAGTTCTTAAGTCATTTTTGGCGTGTCTTATGGTCAAGACTAGAAACTAAACTCCTCTTTTCAACTACTTGTCATCCTCAAACAGATGGCCAAACTGAAGTAGTGAATAGATCTCTGTCTACTATGCTTAGGGCAATCCTAAAGGGCAATCACAAATCTTGGGATGAGTATTTGCCTCACATTGAATTTGCCTATTGTCGCCACCCGCCGAAACGGACCTTGGCATTCGCGACGATGGTTGGACTCTTTTTAAGTTTTGAAAAATGATGGATTGTTAGAACGACTTATTCTCAAACTGAGACCTCATCGAACTAACAATTTTATTAAATGATTCACCAATCCATGTTAATCCCAAGCGGGACCCTCCATGGATTAGTGGTTTTCACAAAAGAAGGGTTCTTGGAGTCGCCACCAATGTTTTACTCAAAACATTGGAAAAAGATATAAGGCAATTGATTTCATAAATCAACTTTGGCCATTACAACCAGAGTCGGGTAAGGGAGTCGGTTACGTGCGAGGAAGGTGTTAGCACCCCACAACGCCCCTTTCGGGTTCCCTATGACGGATTATTTTATAAATAACAGTGCAAAATTACTAAATTACCCCTATTTATTATAAACGACTATAAACGAGATATCTACATGATGAAAAATGCAATGCAACAATCAGAAAGCAATAAAAGGAAGGATTTGAAAAAGAAACCTTTGAAGCGTGCTTTTATATATTTAAACAGACGTTAGGAGGCTTTTTGGCGCTCCTTCCCACTACACGCTCGCTCGTTCCTTCCCTAAAGATTAATTTTTACTATGGAAATCAAAAAGATTTCCCTTCGACTAGTTCGAATCCTCAAGCTAAATGCTCAGAACTCAAGAACTTTGTCGGATCGGCTCTCGGAGAGACTTCTAGGGCAGAACACTGCTCAAAAACCCCAGAATACTCAGCAAGAGGGTCCAAAAGTATGGAAAAGGTGTCCAAAATGTGTGGAATGACGTCCAAATGACGTCCTATATATAGGAGTGAGGCGCAGTACGGCCTCTGACATCAATACGGCCCGTACTGAAGTTTTGAACTACAGTACGGTCGTATTGAATTCAGTACGGCCGTACTGAAGTTCAAAAACTTCAGTACGGCCGTATTGGTTTCAGTACGGCCGTATTGTAGTTCAAATTGTTCAGTACGGCCGTACTGAACTTCTAGGTGGCCGTATTGAGCTCCAATCCTCCCACATCCTTATTTTAAGCTACTCTAAGACTTCTAAACCTATGAAGAATCATCCTAGGGTCTTCCAGGGTCTTCCAGGAGTCCTTTCGGCTGACTTTCCTTCGGTCTTCGGAGTCTTCGAGTCTTATTTCCGACCCGGACAATTTTAGGGGTCTACAGCTGCCCCCCTTTTACTTAGTCAAACGGCTTTTTGGTGTACCGGTTGACAAGTAAAGGAGTTGACCCAATTGTCCGGGGAATAAGCCATCCTTCCGACTTGTAGTGTCTTCCGGTGGAAAATTGTTGAGTAGCCTCTCCAGGTTGAGTATTAGTCGTCGCCTCTCCAGTCTCGTGCATACCTCAGTGTTTCTGACAACCTCGGTAGCTGAGTACCGCCTCTCCAGGCTCTGCCTCCGTGTTTCTGACGACGTTAGCAGTTGCACACCTCCGTGTTTCTGACGACGTTGGTGGCTGAGTACCGCCTCTCCAGGCTCTGCCTCTGTGTTTCTGACGACATTGGCAGTTGCATACCTCCGTTGTTTCTGACGACGGGGTAGCTAAGTACCGCCTCTCCAGGCTCTGCCTCGGTGTTTCTGACAACCTTGGCAGCTGAGTTTGCCCTCTCCAGGGTCTGCGGTTTGCCCTCCCCAGGGTTGCATACCTCCGTGTTTCTGACGACGGGGTAGCTGAGTACCGCCTTTCCAGGCTCTGTCTCGGTGTTTCTGACAACCTTGACAGCTGAGTTTGCCCTCTCCAGGGTCTGCGGTTTGCCCTCCCCAGGGTCTGCCTCCGTGTTTCTGACGACGTTGGCAGTGTGAGTTTGCCCTCTCCAGGGATTTGTGATGATTTTGTCTCCACAGTCCACGATGCTGCTTCGATGATTGTTTTTGATTTTTGTGCCACTGAGGGCTGGATAACGCAGGGATCCGTCTAGGGGATGTGCAGTTACTCATAGGTTCTTGTGTCCCAACTTTCCATTGCGTAGTTGGTGCCCACTGGGGAATTTCTGATTCCTTGGGGGTGCAGACACAAAGATGCTCCTTTTGAGGTGAGCGATGCCTTATGATTGGCTGACGTCCTTTCGACGGTGGTGGAGTATCCCGGTTATCCTTATTCGGGTGACTCTTTTTGATTTTCTTGGTTTTGTTGCCTCTGCGTAGGCTGTTATCCGCTGGGGGATTCTGTCGTTAATTTTGATTAGCCTCTTCTGTTAGGCGGATCATCTTGACGTTCAATGATTGGCTGAATGCCGAATTCCGCTTGGGGAATGATTATTGATCTTTTTTGGATTTTCTCTTTTTGAAGGAGTGCCTCTGAGTAGGCGAATTATCTTGATGTTTGGTGTTCGGCTGAGTGTCGGATTCCGCTTGGGGAATGGTTATTGATCTTTTTGATTTTTCTCTTTTTGAAGGGGTGCCTCTGAGTAGGCGAATGGGGATTGAGGATCTTATGTATCCCAGAGTATTATTTAGAAAGCCTCTTCAGGCTTAGCTTCACTCGTCGCTCGAGTTGGAAAGCTATCTTCCACTGAGGAAGTCTGAGTCCTTTGACTCGGATATTTCGTTTGGATGATCATTGCTTCCATTGGGGGATCTTACCGATCTTGCTTTGATAGCTCTTACTGGGGATTTGGTCCAAGAGTGTGAGCTGAGAAGTCTCTGGGGAGTATTATTTCGGCAAGCCTCTCCAGGCTCAGTTATTCTGTACGATTTATTGGTTTTTCTGAATTTCTGCCTTTTTTGTTGATTTCGGCTTTTTCTGTATTTTTGCCTTTTTTGTTGATTTTGGCTTTTTCTGTACAGAAATTAAAGTGCTAAAGAATTTGGATTCAAAAGTGGAAAATTTCATTTATTAAATAGAATGAAATTTGTACAATGGAAATGAAGAGAAGTGGGGCATAGCCTGATCAATCAAATACATAAAAAGCAAGAAAGATAGCCGGTCTTCACTCCTCTGCCGGCGGATCCTGTGGAGGGTCTGGGAAGCGACGATGCAGCCAGACTGACAGGCTGTCAAAATCCTGTCGTAGGGCGTCGATACCGTGCTGTGTAGTGTCGAATCGAGCGTCGATGCTCTGCTGCAACGCGTCGAAACGAGCATCGAAGTAGACCCTGTCCTGCTGTGAGGTGTCGGCCTCTGGCTGCGGGTCCACATCACCCGGGAGCTCGATGTTCTCGAAGAGATCGCTGAAGGTGTCGTGTGTGGTCGCCCGTACATATTGCCTCCCTGCCCTGGCAATAATCCTCATGTTGAGCAGGGTGGCAGCATTGATGGGCTTGGGCGCCAACTCCCGCGCATCTACGCCATCGGGGCACCCCCAGTTCTCGGCGAGTCGTGAAAGGAGCGTGGAGACCATGATGTATCCTCGCCGAGCGTCGCTACCCTCTCGTGCCCCCAGATTCTTTATGTGCTCGAGGAAAAAGAATCCGGGGTTGGCCCTCTGTCCGGTGACCATGCAGTAAAGAGCTAGCAGATCCTGCCGTGTCACTGACTCTGGGCTCTTGGGTCTGGCATGGATGGAGCCGGTGATCAGCTTGTGGCAGATCCGGAGTGAGGTCGGGAGCCGAGTACCCTTCACTCCAGCGTGATAGTCCATCTGCCCCGTGAGTTCTCTCCACATCTCGTTCGGGGTCAGATTATCGGGGCACTCGCAGATGGCGTCCCGATACTCCAGCTGATCAGCTCGCTGAAAGAAGCCAGCCTGGACGTTGAATTCGTCCAGTGTCAGGGAGCGGTATCCTCCCTTCATCCAGAAGTCCACCTAGTAGACCGTCGCGCCGAAACTGTTCGTCGACTCTGTCATGCCGACGGTAGCTAGAAACTCCTTCGTCGCCGTCGGATAGATCTTAGGGTGGGGATCAAGGAGGAATCCCCATCCTATAGCGTTGATGTAGCCTACGACCTCATCCTCCCATTCCATCGCTCGAAGGATGTTGAGGTCGAGCACCCTTGACGACTGGAATGCGAACGACTCTAGGAATTCCAGCCTCTCTTGATGTCGCGCGGTCATCTCGAGTTGCGCGGGGACCCTCTGCCTCTTTCTTGATGACTCGGCCATTTCTCAGAATTGGGAAATCTCAGACACACTCACAGACAAAGTATGCGGAGGGAGAAGAAAGCTGTGCAAAATGAGGGGGAAAAAGGGTGTATTTATAGGGAAAAATAGGTCAGTACGGCCTGTATTGAATTCAATACGGCTGTACTGACTTGGTCGTTATTGTACAAAATGGGGGACCAATACGGGCCGTATTGGATTCAATACGCCCGTATTGGTGTGTCCGTTGGGGTCAATACGGGCGTATTCAGTTCAGTACGCCCGTATTGAACTGAAGGGTTGCCCATAACCCTAGTCTCAATACGGGCGTATTGAGCCTGGTACGGGCGTATTGAGTTTTTTTTTTTTTTTTTTTTTTTTTGAAATAAACAGAGAATAAGTGATCTTCCATTACACCTATCATCTGTATGCATGTATGCGGTATGATGCACCTAATTCTATTTGATTTATTTTTCAAAAGAATTAACTGATGCGTTTCTTTGCTTGGATTTTGCCATTCCTCTAGACGGGCTGTGCGCTGCCGATTTATGTAACCGAGGAATGATGCGTGTTATATCGAGATTGGTGTCATCAACCAAGTGATCCTTTCCTTCCTTTAGAAAACGTGTCAACCCTCCTATTGACCACTATATCTCCATGTTTCTACTAGATTATTCTAAAATCGTTTGGGACAAGAGAGAAAAAAGGAAAGATATTTTTGTTCAAAAGTTTGTGTTTTAGAGGGGATTATTTATTGTTTTGAAAATGGTTTTTGTAAGAATAGCTGGCCAAGGTAAGCTTATGTGTTTAGGCTTGTTTGATTAAACACTTATGAAGTTAAGAAAGTCCTGTTATTGACGTTGTGATTTGACAACTTAGATAGCTTCCCTTGAACCTTTCTTTTTGAATTCGGCTCATGGTACCATCATGGATTTCTTTTGCTTTTTTGATTGTCCTTATTTTTTGCCTAAAACACCCTTTTGTGGCGTCTCAGCGGACCTTTGTTTTTGTTCATTTTTGCAACCCTAACTTTTGCCTAGGTCACCCTTTCGTGGGATTCCTAGCGGGTTCTTTGCTCTTATTTTTGCGCAGCCCCCTTTTTGGGTTTCCTGCCGAGCTTTTTTTTATGATTTTTGTTTTTAAAGGATTTCTTTTTTATCCATGATGGCACTTGTCGAGGCCAAGGAATGGTGCTCCAAGTTGTCACACACACTTCCACATAAAAATGATGCGGGTTTATTGTTTATTAAGACAATTTTAACCTCATTCATGCTTATTCAAACAGGGTTAAAATAATGTGGTCTAGAAATTTATTGCAAGCAAGAAAAGAAGCAATAAGAAATAATAAAGAATGATTTTATTATAATTCTAGCGGAAACATGTGCCCTATCGAGGCTCGGGGGTCGGGCTGTCCCCGAGGAGTGATCTCTAACAGTCATCAGGTCTATATATCCCTATCGGAAGGAGAAGAGCACTTGATGACGACGACCGGCCTTGACGCTTGTGAACCGGCCTTCCTAAAGATCTGGCTTAAAGAACGTCGAGAAGGATCTTGATCCCTCTTCGTCCTTTGATCTTTTTCCTCGGATTCTTTATTTTCCTCGGTTTTTTTTTTCTTTTTTTTCTTTTTCTTTTTCCTTTCCTTTATTCTTGGGAGCTTTATCATGAAGATCTTCGGGAGTGTAGATCCTGCCACTCCTAGTCATGCCCCCAAGTCCAGCGATGTTAGAGATATCGCTGTCGGCAGAAGAATGGATGTCGTATATCCATGGCACAGCCTTATTCGATTCGTAGGGGAAAGGTCTTGGAGCAGTGATCCTTAACGGGGTCGGACCTTCCCCTTTATTTGTCATGATTACTAACAACGGAGTTGACGTGCGTTCGCTTGGCGCGGTTGTTGGCTTGCATTTAATAACAAATGGCGTGCGATCCATTCTGAACATACGCATCGATTAATTCTTTCTTTTTATTAATGTTTATTAATGATTTATTGGGAGAGATATATGCAAATGAATGACTATGAAATGCAAAGGCAATTGAAAGATTTCATAAATCTCAAAAATTCGATTTCATTAATCAAAGAAAGTGTACAACTTATTATACAATGCTTCGAAGCAATCTTTTACAAAATGAGAAAAGCCGATAGAAACCCACAGGCGGGTTCATGTTTCTTCTCCATTCATCTTCGGCTTCCTCTACATGGCGGGCCATTGCTTCGACTTGCGTATGGACTGCTTGGCTCATATCATCACTGATCTTTTGAGCGTCCTTCGCCTTTTGAATATAGTAGTTGATCATGGCTTGCAGTTCATTAAGTTCGTCTTCGGCTCGATCCTTCTCCTCTCGGAGCTTAGCCATCTGTGCTAATCCCTCCCTTTCCTTCTTGCGGAAATCGGAAAGGCTTGCGGTTTGTTGTTGAGCAACCTCCCGCCATTGCTGCGTATCGGATCGAGTCAAGAGTAGGTCATCCTGCATGTCCTTGATCAACTGTGCCTGCCTTGCATACTCGGCTTCAAGATGTGCTATCTTTGCGTCAACATCTCGGAGTTGACTACTCGGTTCAACCTTTGGCATTTTAGATGCCCGAATAGCCTTCTCATTGAGGTTAGCACATTCATCCTTGAGCCGCTCTATCTCGTGGTCCTTTTTCTTGCATTGCCTTTGTAGACCATCAATGACGAAACCGGATTCTTCATTCTTTTCTTCAAGAACTCTCATCTGAGCTCCCATGATTTCCAGTTTCTTGGTCAAGGCGTCGACTTGTTCTTGCAACACCCTCCTTGTGACTGTGGTTGCGCAAGAGGTGGATGGTTGGGGCACCCCCCTCTCGCTCCTCCAAATCTCGTAGTCAGTGGAGACGGATACCCGAGGCTTTCCAAGCTCTTGATCTCTCTCATAGATTGGTCTCTCCCACGCTCTAATGACAGCGTGCATGTCTCTCTGATGCTCGGGATCAAAGGAGAAACACAATCCTCCAAGCTCCTCTTGAGTAGGAACAATCTGAGTCCTCATAAGTTGTCTCATAGCCAATCTAGGTGAGTAGGCTATGCAACCTCTGAGGCCCATCAAAGGTATGCTTGGATAGCTGCCGCATCTCATCAATATATTGCTCGGACAGAACCAAGGACAAATCCATGTGAAGTGCTCAATGCTCCACTGTTCCATCTCCTCCTTCCATTCGGAAGCATAGCGGCGGCGTACGGGGATCTTCGAAAAGCTCCTCAACGGATCGGGCAAAGTCCCCATGTGACTAGAGGCATAGAAATGTGTGATGCCCCATACATATAACAAGGAGGTGCAGCATCGGATAATCTTCCCTTGCTTCTGCTGAGATAGGTGGACAGAAAGCAAGGTGTCGGCAAGAATGGCAGGCACGGGGCTCTTCATGTGTACGTCCCATGCGAAGAAAGCGTCCATAGCAGCATGGTCCACTGTGTTAGCGTGAAAGGGGAATAGGATCGTCCCAAACACGGCTAACGCTAGAGTCTTGTTGAAAGCTAACCAATCTCCCTCACCAGCCAAGGAAGAAAGGTGGTCCTCAATCATAGCGAGCTTCCAACCTTTGATACTGCCGTTCCCCACTAAGGCAGATGATCGTGATGGCAGTTTGACTTGAGTAGCAACCCTCTCCACGGCCACATGATTGCCATGAAAGACATAGACCCCTGCTGATTTGGGCCATCGTAGCATGAGCTCATACTCCTCGAGAGTAGGAACTAAGTCAAACTGGGGGAACTCGAAGCAATGCAGATCGAGACTTCAGAAGTGAACCAATGCTCTCAGAAAAGCCGGATCCACACATATCTTCATCAAGTCGAGGACTCGTCCATAAGATTTCTCGAACTCCACACGAGCCTCACGTGGCATCAAAGAACAGAGGTGGTCCAACCTCTCGGCACGGTATAATAAGAAATCCACTTTCTTCAACTGCCCTTGCATTCCCCTAGATCCCTTCATGATCTACGACAAAAATGCATGATATGAGATGATGGCGTTGAATATGCATGCATAGTGTTTATTCAACTAAGCATTATCATGTTTTCAGGATGTTCCTAAGATGATGCATGATATTGCTTAGTTTGGATAAATATATTTTTTCTTTATTTTTCTTTGAGTATTTTGTTTTTTGTATTTTTCGGGTGAAAAGGGAAACTACCTATATGAATGTGAAGGTAGATGTTAACACCATGTAATGGAAGATTCTTATTCATATTTATTCTTATTTAAAAAGGAATGTTGTATGTTTAAATAATGCAATGTATGCTCAAACAATGTCACATAAACAATGCACAAACAATTCACTCATCCACGAACAGTCACGAGCGAATCACGAGGTAGGGGTATCCTGCAGAAAAGTGCATATTCAAGGAGGTTCTAACTATTCTCACTGGTCTGAGGCCCCCAAGGTGCCCCCATTATAGGGACCCAATTCCTCTCGTCGTAAGTCGATGGAAAGTTCCAACGCACTGTCGGACTTGAGTTCATGGTTATCACCTTGAGTGATGCTTTCCGACAACGGTCTACGGGCACCTATAGACCCATTCGACAACCGGCCGTACTAACATCCACTCCCTATGGCTTTCCACTCATGCCCTCGGGTATAGAGGGAACTGTTGTGTGCAAAGGTTTGTGTGCAGTTTTTATTTCAAACAATTGCGAAAATTTAAACATTCAACAGTTATTAAAAGCCACATAGATAAAACATATTATCATACAAGCGAGGGGTAATGAATTAATTTTAAACTATTATTTTAGAAATAATCCATCACTAAATGGGACTGACTCTCGAGGCTTCCCCAGTGGAGTCGCCATCTGTCGCCACCCGCCGAAACGGACCTTGGCATTCGCGACGATGGTTGGACTCTTTTTAAGTTTTGAAAAATGATGGATTGTTAGAACGACTTATTCTCAAACTGAGACCTCATCGAACTAACAATTTTATTAAATGATTCACCAATCCATGTTAATCCCAAGCGGGACCCTCCATGGATTAGTGGTTTTCGCAAAAGAAGGGTTCTTGGAGTCGCCACCAATGTTTTACTCAAAACATTGGAAAAAGATATAAGGCAATTGATTTCATAAATCAACTTTGGCCATTACAACCAGAGTCGGGTAAGGGAGTCGGTTACGTGCGAGGAAGGTGTTAGCACCCCACAACGCCCCTTTCGGGTTCCTTATGACGGATTATTTTATAAATAACAGTGTAAAATTACTAAATTACCCCTATTTATTAGAAACGACTATAAACGAGATATCTACATGATGAAAAATGCAATGCAACAATCAGAAAGCAATAAAAGGAAGGATTTGAAAAAGAAACCTTTGAAGCGTGCTTTTATATATTTAAACAGACGTTAGGAGGCTTTTTGGCGCTCCTTCCCACTACACGCTCGCTCGTTCCTTCCCTAAGGATTAATTTTTACTATGGAAATCAAAAAGATTTCCCTTCGACTAGTTCGAATCCTCAAGCTAAATGCTCAGAACTCAAGAACTTTGTCGGATCGGCTCTCGGAGAGACTTCTAGGGCAGAACACTGCTCAAAAACCCCAGAATACTCAGCAAGAGGGTCCAAAAGTATGGAAAAGGTGTCCAAAATGTGTGGAATGACGTCCAAATGACGTCCTATATATAGGAGTGAGGCGCAGTACGGCCTCTGACATCAATACGGCCCGTACTGAAGTTTTGAACTACAGTACGGCCGTATTGAATTCAGTACGGCCGTACTAAAGTTCAAAAACTTCAGTACGGCCGTATTGGTTTCAGTACGGCCGTATTGTAGTTCAAATTGTTCAGTACGGCCGTACTGAACTTCTAGGAGGTCGTATTGAGCTCCAATCCTCCCACATCCTTATTTTAAGCTACTCTAAGACTTCTAAACCTATGAAGAATCATCCTAGGGTCTTCCAGGGTCTTCCAGGAGTCCTTTCGGCTGACTTTCCTTCGGTCTTCGAGAGTCTTCGAGTCCTATTTCCAACCCGGACAATTTTAGGGGTCTACACCTATAATAGGGTAGTCCACAAAACTACCAATACTTCTCCTTTTGAAGCTGTGTATGGATTTAATCCTTTAACTCCTTTAGACTTGATACCTCTTCCTAATGTTGAACATTTCATTCATAAGGAAAGGGCTTCAAGAGCTGAGTTTGTTAAGAAAATTAATGAAAGGATTAATACTCATATCCAACTCCAAAATGAGAAGTATGCTCAACAAGGAAATAAAGGCAAAAGACCTATCATCTTCGAGGAAGGTGATTGGGTTTGGCTTCATTTAAGAAAAGATCGTTTTCCAAAACAAAGGAAGTCCAAACTCAGTCCTAGAGGAGATGGTCCTTTTCAGGTCTTACAGCGTATCAATGATAACGCTTATAGACTTGATTTACCCTCTGATTATGGAGTAAGTCCTACTTTTAATGTTAGTGATCTCAAACCTTTTGTAGGTGCTAGTGATGATGAGGAAGAGTCTTTAGATTCGAGGAAGAATCCTTCTCAAGAGGGAGGGAATGATGGAAAAGCATGGGCTAAAGGCCCAACCACTAGAGCTATGGCCAGAAGATTACTTGAAGACTTGTCTGGTTTAGAGCTTAGTGGGCCCAATAGGCTTGGTGGGCCTAGGGTGCTTCTCATATGGACCTTACTTGATTGAACACCATGTTTTATTGCATATTATTAGCATAGGAAGTTATTTTTATTTTTGTCTTGTATTATGACAATAGATTAGGGTTTTTGATTTTGGGCTTGTATTTGGGCTTCTTGGGCTTTGGGCTTTTGATACCCAATATTAGGCTCATTTTTCTTCTTGTAATTTTTCCTATTCATTGTATTTTCTTGACCATTGTATTTAGGTCATTAGATTAGGGTTTAAGGAGGAATATTAGTTTAATTGGATTAGGTTAAATTAGGTTTAATTTAGGATACATTTAAGTTACATTTTGAGTCACATGTTTCATGCCACCTTGGCTGAACATGTGTGACTCAAAATTAACCCTAAATGCATCTTAAATCACACCTAAATGCACCTAGCCTAATGTGATTGGACATGACATGTGTGTGTGAAGTTTTGAATTCAATTTTTTTGAATTTTGAATTCAAAACTTGGCGCCACATGTGACTCCTTCACATTGGCGCCAAGGCACTTGAATCCGGATCCATTTAAACACCTCCTTCACACATTTGTAAACACTTTGAACATTATATGAAATTTGAGAGCCTTGTGCCGAGTTTCCTTTCAAAGTCTTCGTGAGAAAGTGAGCTTCACCTTAGGAACCCTACTAGGTTTCCTCGTCTTTGAAGTGAGCTTTCCCTTGAACCTTAAGCTTGGATGCTTCCATCCAAGGCTTAGGCCTCTTCTCCATCCGAGATTCCTCTTCCATTTTGCCTTCAATCCATTCGGATACAAGTTCCTTGAAGAAGATCCGAGCTAGAGAGAAGTTTAGGAGAAGCACTTCTTCCACTCCTCCTTACCTTCTCCATCATATGGTGACAACAACAAAGGGAGAATTCTTGGCCATGGCAATGTTGGTAACTCCTCCTCTCAAACATTGATTGAGAATGTACTGCTTGTTGATGGATTGAAACATAATTTGTTGAGTATAAGTCAACTAAGTGACAAAGGCTTTAAAATTGAATTTGATAAAACATGTTGCTTGATATTTGATAAAAAAGACTAAAGAAATCAAAGTCATAGGAAAAAGAATTGACAATATATACATGATTGACTTGGAACACTCTATAGCAATTTCAAATACTAAGTGCTTAATAACTCAAGAAGAAAACATATGGCTTTGGCATAGGAGAGCTGCACATATTCATATGGATCATTTGAATAAACTGAGTAGGAAAGAATTAGTGGTTGGTTTACCTAAACTCAAGTTTAGTAAGGACAAACTATGTGATGCTTGTCAAAAGGGCAAGCAAGTGAAGGCTAGCTTTAAAGGCAAAAATCAGATTTCCACAACTAGACCTTTGCAATTAATTCACATGGATTTGTTTGTTCCTTCAAGAACCATGAGCTTAGGTGGAAACTACTATGGTTTAGTGATTGTTGATGACTACTCAAGATACACATGGGTTATGTTTCTTGCAAACAAAAATAATGCTTTTAATGCCTTTATAAAATTTGCCAAGCTTGTTCAAAATGAGAAATGTTCAAACATTACCTCTATAAGAAGTGACCATGGAGGTGAATTTCAAAACATAATGTTTCAAAAATTCTGTGAGGAACATGGCATAAACCATAATTTCTCAGCACCTAGGACACCTCAACAAAATGGGGTTGTTGAGAGGAAAAACAGGTCCTTAGAAGAACTAGCTAGAATTATGTTAAATGAAACAAAATTGCCAAAATATTTTTGGGCTGATACTATTAACACAACATGTCATGTGTTAAACAAAGTACTAATCCGACCTATATTAAAGAAAAAACCCTATGAAATCTACAATGGAAGGAAGCCTAATATTTCATATTTTAGAGTGTTTGGGTGTAAGTGCTATGTGCTGAACAATGGGAAAGAGCAACTTGGAAAATTTGATGCAAAGGCTGATGAGGCAATCTTTCTAGGATACTGATGGAATAACACTAAGGCCGAGAAGACCAAGAGGTGATATACTAAAGGAGGCAAGAGGAATGGGATAGTGAGACCATTTTTGGACCTTAGCTCCTAAGTTTTTTTTTTAGCATTTATTTTATTTTCTATTTTACCCTTGTATTTTGGGGTATTTTAGTCATAGAATTTATTTTCTTGTATTTCCAATTTTACCCTTGTATTTTGGGGTGTTTAGGACTTAGAATTTATTTTCTTTTATATTTCCCATTTTACCCTTGTATTATGGGGTGTTCTAGATGATTAGAGTTTTAATTTTGGGCTAGGGTTTAACATTAGGAGGTGACGCATTTTTTTGGTGACCTTGGACCTATTTTTGGTGTTAGAAAGGCTTAGGCCCAAGTGGAGGGCAAAGGTTGCATGGTCTTATCATGCACCTAGATATAGCCAATCTAAGCCCATAGATTCCATCCTTGGCCACCAAGTTGCATCTAGGGTTCATTTGCATTTCATTTGGAATGCATTTGCCTACTCCAAATGCAACCCTAGATGCCTCCCCTCCTATAAATACCCAACACCCCACCACTTGTAAATACTTTGGAATATATAGATTTTGAGTGAGCATTTTATGCCTCAACATCTCTTCCTTAGTCACTAGGTTGGATTCGTCTAACCCCCTCCTATCTCCACCCTTGGAGAGTAGGAAACCTAGAGTGGCCTCCACCTTCACTTGGAGTGAGCCAACCTTGTGAGCACCAAACACCTTTCACCATATGCTTCCGCCCAACACCTTCTTTCACACCCATCTCCCTTTTGTCCCACAAAAACTTTCCTTTGTCTACCCCTTGGTGAACCTATATCAAGGGCAAGGAGTCTCCTTTCAACCATTGTCATCTTCCATGGAAGGAACTACTCCATCAGATACTCTACAAATAGTAAAGCCTATAGAATTTATAATAAGAGAACCCTGGTTGTAGAAGAGTCTGTCCATGTGGTATTTGATGAATCTAACAAACAAGAGACAAGGCAAACTGAAATTGAAGATTTAACTGAATTGCTTGATCAACCTCTATTGGAGAATGAACCAAATGATAAGCTTAAAGAGAGTGAATCACATGAAAACACAAAGGAAACAAGTGAACAATTGCCTAAGGAATGGAAAAATTCTAGAGACTTATCAATGGATAACATAATTGGCAATATTGGTAAGGGAGTTTCAACTAGAAGTGCCATTAAGAATATTTGCAATACTATGGCTTTTGTGTCACAAGTTGAACCTAAAAGCATTGATGAAGCACTAAAAGATGAACATTGGTTAATGGCCATGCAAAAGGAACTAAATCAGTTTGAAAGGAATGAAGTATGGGATTTAGTGTCATTGCCAAAAGATTATCCAATTATAAGAACCAAGTGGATTTTTAGAAATAAGCTTGATGAATCTAGGATAATTCTAAGAAATAAGGCAAGACTAGTGGCTAAGGGGTATAATCAAGAAGAGGGAATTGACTATGATGAGACTTTCGCCCCTGTAGAAAGGATAGAGGCTTAGATTACTTCTTGCTTATTCCTCTATAATGAATTTCAAGCTTTATCAAATGGATGTGAAAAGTGCTTTCCTCAATGGGTTCATACAAGAGGAAGTGTATGTTGAACAACCACCAGGCTTTGTGGACTTTAAGAATCCTAATCATGTGTACAAGCTCAAAAAGGCACTCTATGGCTTGAAGCAAGCTCCAAGATCATGGTATGACAGGTTGAGCAATTTTTTGATTGAGAATGACTATGAAAGAGGGAAGGTGGATAATACATTGTTTGTCAAGAAGTTTAAAAATGATACAATATATGTACAAATCTATGTGGATGATATTGTATTTGGATCTACTAATAACTCTCTATGCAAAGAATTTTCTAAAACCATGCAAGGAGAATTTGAAATGTCAATGATGGGGGAGCTTACTGTAGACACCCAATTTCGTCCGGGGGCACACAAACAAGTAAATGGACCTCCATTGTGAAGGAAAGGAGCTCCTGAAGCATGGAAACAATAAGAGATGATAGCCTAGAATGGGCTGTTCCAAGACCAGAATGGGCTATTCGCAAAACAGAACGGGTCGTTCCAAAACAGATTGATATATGCAAGATTTGAACCCAGAACGGGCCGTTCCGATTTTGGAACGGGCCGTTCCAGGTTCTTATTTTACCTATAATAAACTTGCCCAGAACGGGCCGGTCAAAACTGGAACGGGCCGTTCCCCTAGTTTGGAACGGGCCGTTCTAGAACAACTTTGTGTAAGTAAAATTCGAAACCAAAACGGGCCGTTCCACTTTTGGAACGGGCCGTTCCAGTGTCTTATTTTACCCATAACGGATTAGCCCAGAATGGGCCGTTCCGAATCCGGAACGGGCCGTTCTGGTCCCCTTCTGATTCTTATAAATAGGAGCCTTGGGCACAGTTTTCAGGGCAGCCAGAGAAATTTTGAATAAGACTCCTTTGAGCACGAAAATTCTCTATCTCTCTCCCTTCTATTATATTTCTTGAGATTTGTGTCGCATCTCTATCTTCTTTCTCCCTCCTATTGTATTTCTTGAGATCTGTGAGCCATATTGTAGTGTGAAAGGTCGCCACAAAGAACCTTTTCTATATTTGAAGATTCAATAGAGCTTGTTCAAGAGGTATTTCAGTCAATCTTCTTCTCTTCCTTTTTATTCCTCATCTTTATCACTTTTTTTGTTATAATAAACGTCATAATGTAAATATTTTAGGGTTAATCGCTTAATTTATATTTTAAGCATGTAAATAGTTATTAATAAAGGGGATCTAATATTTAATTTATTAATTCTTATCACGTTAACTTCATCATAAGGTACCAATTGAGGGCGCTGTAGGGGTGCTTAATTCCTTCCCTACGCGTAACCGACCCCCAAACCCAATTCTGGTAATCAAGACCATTATTGGATTCCTTTTTAAAAATCCTTTCTTTTTCCAATGTTTTGAGTAAAACATTGGTGGCGACTCGATGAACCTATTTTTAAAACCATTAATTAAGGATTAGTCTAGTGTTCGGGCATTCCTTAATTAATGAGATTTTCAAAAGGATGTCTAAATCATTAGTCGCGAGATCGGAAATTTTCAGGTTGCGACAGATGGCGACTCCACTGGGGACGTTTTAAGAGGGTCAGGTCCAATAAATGATGAAGTTAGTAAAATAGGAATAATAATTTAAATATTTTTGCCCCTTTACTTTGTTTTTTATTTGTTTTGCTTGCATATCTGTTTGCTTGTTTAAATTCTGCACCTGTTTGAATTATATTGTACACAATCCTTTGCACACAACAGTTCCCCCTACACCCGGGGGCATGAGAGTATTAAACATAGGGAGTGGTTGACGTACGACCGGCCCAAGTTTGGCCTTAGAGCTTGCGAGCCTTGTCGGAAATCACACTCAAGGTGATAACCGGTTACTCTAGCTTGAAATACTGCGATAGACCTTAGAGTTTGCCAGGTGACGGTGACAAAGATACTGGGTCCCTATAATGGGGGCACCTTGGGAGCCTTGAGAACCAGTGAGATTAGAACCGTCCTATACAATGCACTTTTCTTACAGGGACCACAGACCAAGGATTTGAATACGATCGTTCGTGGGTGTATATTGATTGAGCATGTGTGTGTGTGCATTTGTTTGTATTATTTCTTCTAATAAGAGTGGATTGGAATTTTAAAATAAGCAAACAGATAATAAAAAAATATAATAAAATAAAAAAAATAATAAAATTTTATACCCATTTGTACATTCTTATGTCATCATTCCATTAACATCATATAGATAGTTTCCTTTTTTTTTAAAAAATGAATAAAAGAAATCTCATCTTTACCATGCATCATTTCTCTTTAGATAATAGAAACATGATAAAGATTAGGCAAAAAAAATGACATATATTCTAGATTAGCTCATTAATTTCATTCATTTTATTTTATTAGCTAAGGAGGATTAGGTTGCAGTACGTATAGAAAGTTAAGAAAAGTGAATGCTCTAATATACGACAGTATCTGCGCTTTAAAGAAAAGCCCAAATTAATTTTTAAAAAAAAATACTATGGTTGGGTTATTGCTTTGATATGTTTTAAGTCTTCTGAGAATCTAATACAGATTCTCGCTCAATACTGTTAAAATCTATTTGAGCATTCACAAATAAACAAATCAATGAGACTGATATTTATTATTCTTAACTTTCTCTACATGTTTGCATTACATTCATTTAGAACATATCCCTCCTTGTAAAAGAATAAATGAGAATAAAAAAGGAAATTGACCTATGTGCATTAGTCGAAAATAATGGAAAACAAGCCATATGCATAAAAAGTTTTTAAGACGCCAACTCTCGCCCCAAGAGGATAAAGCCGTGTCGTGCAACCATGAAATCCAAGCGAAATAGGAGAAACGACTAGGAATGGATGGATCCACACTCTTAACAAGTTGCAAGCTAATAAGAGAATCTGAGGAGGACGAATCCCTCAAACAATAAGGCAAAGTGAATAGAGCTTTCTCGAAAGGTAATTTCAACAAGAAAGAAACATTGTTTGTTAAGAAGTTGGTAGAATGAAAACCCGCAAAGGGCATTCTAGGAAAAAAAATTAAAGTAAAATAAAAAAAATAAAAAATTTGAGAAGCAATGTTTGTTCGAGCTGAAAATTGAGAGACAGCTTGAATATTCCTCTTGAGAAGCAAGACTCCATGGAAATCTCTATCATCGCTTCTACCCATTCCTATTTCTTAGGAAAGGCTTAGGATATGAGTCGAAAATACCTTTACAAGAGAAGAAGCCAAAGGACCTCTCTCTACACGAGATCTTCTAAAGTGCCCTCCCTCCGAGATCTTCTGAAGTGCCACATCCAAGAAAGTGGAGGAGGACTAGCGCTATAGTTAAATGACCTAGGCTTCTCTAAGGGGAAACCTCCTTCTACTTCTTTGTGTATGAATCACGAACTCGGGGCATGCCCGGGCCCTCGAGCTGCATTAAATGGGCACGTGTAGATTGAAAATTTTTTTTTAATGCCATACATTTTTCTACCTCGTTTCTCTTCTCCCTCTTATCTACTCTAAGCCTCATTAACAAACCTTAAATGAACAAGTACATTTGAAATAAGGACATCATTAGAAACAATGGCTTAATACGCAATAAGGAACACATAAAGATCAATCAAATTTGGCATGACTTGTGGATAAAAGTCCAAGCGGAATCAGTGCAAGGGGCACCCCCCTTTATTAAAGGAATGAAAGATGATCACAAATACTGCAAAGACAAAAGCCTGGTAGAAAATCCACTAAGGGGGCTGCGCAAAAATTAGGGCAAGGTTCGCTAGGAGACCCACAAACAAAAAGGGTAGCCTAGACAAAAGTGAGGATCAAACAAAAAAGAAAATGTCCGCTAGGAAACACATCTCAAGTAACCTAGGCAAAAGTTAGGAAAAAGCAGCATCCCGAGTTGAAAACCGAAAGGTGGCTCGAGAAGATCATTTAATCAATATGCAATCCCAAGTCGTTGCTTAACTTTGAAGGAAATAATAAGAAAACGCGAAAAATGATTTCCTCACTTTGAATGTGCTTGTTCATCAGCCTAAACCACTAGCCTACCTCGGCCAGCCATTCTTCTATAAACCATTTTTGAAAAAATCCTTTCTAACAAAACTTTTACAAAAAAAATATTTGTATATATCCCCTTCCTCTTGACCTACATGGCATTAAGATAAATTTGAAAGATACACGGAATATGCACAGTGAACACTCACAAGGAAAAGATGGAGGTGTCCTAGAACAGAGTCTAGGTATACCTGATCTAAGGGCTAACATATCATATTCGGTACAAGCGAGAGGGCCGAACTACACAAACCTCAGGTTCAAAAAAGCAACACTAAATTCGACACAACTAAAAGGCTAACAATCCATGTCATTCATCAATGCGCATAGATTAATTTCTTGAAAGTAAAATCAATCTGCATTCAAGCATTAACATAGAGGCATCATTGCATAGCATGCATAGGGCATAAGTGTGCACAAAAGGGTATAACTTCACTTTACAAAAAAAATAAAAATAAAATAAATATAATAAAAAAATTCAATCCATTCCTGTCTTGCATTTTCATGTGCATCCATGCATCCATACTCACCATGGGGCATCCGTCAACAATCAAACAATCAATCATCAATGAATCAAAAGGACTCCGCAACAAGCGCCTGGAGAGGCATCAAAATACTCACGTGGCAGGGACAACACTAGAATCCCTACTAGCCATCCACTTCTCTGCCCACCAACACAGGGGCACATCAAACATCTCCTGCCCATCCACCTAGGGGCAGTCTCTCATCCCACAACACCAACAAGAAAAAGCCAAGAAAGGGGAACACAAATTCCAATTGACAGCATCCAAACAAAAGAAAAAAGCAGCCTAAATTAAAGGCATCACAACACACCTTTTGCCCAACATCCTTGGGGCAATATCTACCACAAGTCAAGCAAACCAATGAGGGCATCAACAGTTTCCTCAAAATACAACAAAGGTCTAGTGAGACTGTACTCACCTACTAATTCGTTATATGACAAAGCCGTGAAAGAAAGGTCTGGAGAGACTGTACTCACATCCTAATCCGGTATACGACAAAGCCATGAGAGAAAGGTCTGGAGAGACTGTACTCGCATCCCAATTCAGTATACGACAAAGCTATGAGGGAAAGGTCTGGAGAGACTGTACTCGCATCCCAATCTGGTATACGACAAATCCGTGAGGGAAAGGTCTGGAGAGACTATACTCACATCCCAATCCGGTATACGATAGAGCCGTGAGGGAAAGGTCTGGAGAGACTGTACTCGCATCCAGATCCGGTATATGACAAAGCCATGAAGGAAAGGTCTGGAGAGACTGTACTCAAATTCCAATTCGGTATACGACAAAGCCGTGAGGGAAAGGTCTGGAGGGACTGTACTCGCATCCCAATCTGGTATACGACAAAGCCATGATGATGGAAATCTAATCCCCAAGGATCCCTTTGGAAGAGGTAAGACCAAGAAAGGTGAAGGTTGATCCAAGGAGGCTCAAACTTGAAGACCATTAGGCCTTTAACTAGGTCCATGGTTAGGAGGCTAGAGGAGGCTTCTAGAGAGGAGGTGCTTCTTAGACCTATGCTCAATATGAGTATTGAGTATGATTCCTCTTTTTAGTTTCATAGTCTCTATTGTACATACATTGTATAGTTTGATGTCCTGTACCTTGTATATAGTAGATACTTGTATAGGTGTATTTTTGCCTTTGTATTTGTGAGGCACTTTATTTCCTTTTATTAGCTATTGTATATTGTTTCTAGGGTAGGTTACTTGGGCACTTTGACTCCATTTAACCTAATCTAGAAATATACTCTTTTCTTATTGTCTCTAGAGGCCTCTCATTGCAGTTGGAAAATATGAATCTTGTACCAGACAATGTCTTTGGTATGATAGTATCTCTCACTACAGACCTAATTTAACGATCTAACCTTTGAAATTAAAGATCAATAAATTTTGAAGATACCATAAAAAATCCAGCACGATTCGACGGTTAACGAATCCTCTAGAGCTCTTGCATGGTGCCTAGGAAAATATTGTATTTTTATAAAATTTAGTCCCACATCGGGTATCTCTCTTATGCTTTTGTCTCCTAGTTGGTTATATAAGAAACCCTCTGGCCAAGGGATAAAAACAATGAACCGCACATAGCTTCCCCCATCTTTATGTAAACCTTTAAGTGATAGTGAGGTTTTTGTATAGCGAAAGACTGTCAAAACGTGCCCCGCATGCATTTGGGAAGATTCCTTTATAAAAAACTTGCTTCACAGGTTCTAAATTCTTATCTTTTATTTATTCTATTTATTATTTTTATTTTATTTATTATTTATTACTTTATTTCTTTTTATTTTATTTATAATTCTTATATACAATAAATAATCATGTAGATAATATGTATTTTTTGTCATGAAAATAATATTAAATAATAAAAGGGGATAAAATATTTAAAATTTTATTTATTATTATGTTAATTTCATCATAAGGGTACCGATTTAGGGCGCTATAGGGGTGTTAATTCCTTCCTTACACGTAATCTACCCCCGAACCCAATTTTGGTTGTTAAGGTCATTATTGGAATTTTTTTTAAAACCTTTTCTTTTTCCAATGTTTTGAGTAAAACATTGGTGGTGACTCCATGAATTCATTTTTAAAACCATTATTTGAGTATTAGTCTGGCGTTTGGGTATTCCTTAATTAATGAGATTTTTCAAAAAGGTAGTCCAAACTATTGGTCTTGAGATTGAAAATTTTCGGGTTACGATAATGATGAACTCGCCACTCATGATAGCCAAGATTCTTTAGACATACTACCTCAAATTGTCATAATTAGGGTTACATGACTAATAAAAAGAATAAGTAAGGTCAAGAGGCTAACTCATCATTAGCGATCGTATTAACTAATTAGTAATCAAGAACTAAATCCCATCAAATCCAAATTCATTATGATCAATATAAATAATTACACATATCAATGTAAAATCTCTATTCATTTATTACTCACATAAGTATTTGTATGAGATCTTTACTTGAATACTGGAGTGTCTTTTGCAAATACTTCACCTATTGTCGACAAGTTGAAAATCTAAATACTCTAGATGTTAGAGACATGACCCATTGATGTATCCTTAGATAAATATACTTATAATAAGAATATACAAATCTATTATACATACATATATATATATATAAATATTTCTCTAACTATGTTTCTTTTAATAAATAATCTTATTATTATTATTTTTATGTGTTTGTCTATATTTTTTAATAGGATTTTTTTTAATTTTTTAAGAATTAGGGGTCTATTGATTTAGGATTTCATAATATTTTAAAAGACTTTTTTTTAAGTAAAAAAGTCTGTTGGTATTTAATCAAGATTTTATGTTACTTAAAAATAATCCAGTGGTATTCAATCTAGATTTTCAAAATATTTTAAAGAGTCCATCAAAATCCATTAGTATTTATTTGAGACTTTTTACAACTTAAAAATAATCCATTGATATTCAAAAATATAAGGATTTTAAAGGATTGTTGTATTAGACGGATTTTGAAGGACTTTTTAGCAGTATCTATAAATATCAAATTCATAACCACTTTCTTGCCCCCAAGAAAGCACTTCTTGTAGAAACCCACTACAAGAATTCCTTACCACTTGAGACACCTAATCAAGATTTCCCTTACAAATTACACAAAGAGTTAAAGGAACAAATTCACCTGGAAGCTGAACAAATCAGACTATGAATTCCAAACAAATCTTAATCTTTCTCTCCCAAGAATGTAGTGATGATGATGATCTCTTTTAAAGCATTTCACAAAATGTTTTTCTTCTTGGTTTCACAAAGAAAACACTCCAAGATGTCGCAACCCGAAAATTTCTGATCTTGCGACTAATGGTTTAAACATCCTTTTAAAGAGCTCATCAATTAAGGAATGCCCGGACACCAGACTAATCCTTAATCAATGGTTTTGAAAATAGGTTCTATGGAGTCGCCACCAAAGTTTTACTCTAAACATTGGAAAAAGAAAAGATTTTTAAAAGATCCAATAATGGCCTTGATAACCAGAATTGGGTTCGGGGGTCGGTTACGTGTAAGGAAGGTATTAAGCACCCTTACAACGCCCTAAATCGGTACCCTATGATGAAGTTAATGCGATAAGAAATAATAAATTAAATATTATATCCCCTTTTATTGATGATTATTTACATGATTTAAAATTTAAATTAACAATTGACTCTAAAATATCTACATGATTGCTCTTATTATAAACAATATTTATCAAATGTAAGAAATAAAATAGAGAGAAGAAAATTGATTTGAATACCTCTTGAACGAGCTCTATTAATCTTCAAAGGTGGAGATTTGGGTGCTTTTTGGCAACCCTTCACACTACAATGCCTCACAAAAATCTCAAGAAATACAAAAAGAGAGGGGAAGAGAGAAAAAGAGAGAAATTTCGAGCTATAGGAAGTCTGGACGAAATTTTGGAGTCCGGAGAAATGAGCCCCAGCTTTCTATTTATAGACTTCGGGAAGGGGGTCCAGAACGGCCCGTTCCAAAATTAGAACGGCCATTCTGGATATGGCCATTGTGGGTTAATTTGGACCCTGGAACGGCCCGTTCTGAAACTGGAACGGCCCGTTCTGAAACCGGAACGGCCCGTTCTGAAACCGGAACGGCCCGTTCTGATTTCAGAACGGCCGTTCTGGGGGCCAAATTAAGCCCACATGATTTGGTCTGGAACGGCCTTGGAACGGCCCATTCCAGATTTAAGAACGGCCCGTTCCAGCCCCGTTCCAGTTAACCTTTTAACCCTTTTTGGATGAGTTTGGAACGGTCTGTTCCGATTTTGGAACGGCCCGTTCCAATTTGGGTTTTTTGGCCCTTTAAAAGACTTGGAACGGCCCGTTCCAAATCTAGAACGGCTCGTTCTGGACCTTGGAACGGCCCGTTCCGATTTTGGAATGGTCCGTTCCGGGCCAATAAAAAACTCAACTTGTGCTTTTGGGCCCTTTAAGGTCCTGTCTTCTTGTTGGCATGCTTCGGGAGCTCCTTCCCCTCATAACAGATGTCCATGTCTTTGTTTGTATGCTCCCGGACGAAATTGGGTGTCTACAGCTGCCCCTCTTTACTTGTCCTTTGGAATAGTAATGTGTTGCTTTTCCAAAGGCAAGGAAAGACGTAGACATTTCGTCCGGGTCTTCTCTTCGTCTCTTTGCGTGATGCTCCTACGTTGTTTCCCTTGTGATAATGTGTAGCTCCTTCCATTCTGAGGTTAGGTAACTGATAGACTATGGCCAAGGCCAAGGAATCCAAGAGGAGATACATTAAAAGAACCAAGAGGAATGGGATGATTTTGAAGACCTTTTTCATATGTTGTAAATATCTTGTACACAGTTCTCTTGTATAGGCTTATTTTTGCCTTTGTATTTGTGAGACACTTTAGTTTCTTTTATTAGTCATTACATATTGATTCTAGGGTGGGTTACTTGGAGAGTTTGACTCCATTTAACCTCTTTTGTTGATACACTCATTTTCTATTTTTCCAGTAGTAGAAGTGGGGTGGCATTTAGCAATGCTTGAAGGTGTGACTAGTAATTGGGCCAGAATTGGGCCTAGGCAAAATTTTACATATTGGACTCATTTTGCTCCTAATTTTTCATAGATTTGATTTAGCTAGGTCTCATCATCATTGGATGAACCTAACTAAACCAAATCAAACATTTTTGAAATAATCAAAGTGAGCAAAATAGGACCTTGGCCGCCCACCTTTGCCTAGCTCTTTGTCTTGGCCAAATTGCTTATCCTTTCTCAAAGTTGAGAAGCTTGTGCTACAAGCTTCTCCTTGCTTGCTTCCCAAGCAAGCTAAGTGAGAAGCTTGCTCCACAAGCCTCTTAACTAGCTTGGATGGTCAAGCCAACCAAACCATGGTTCACTTGAACCATGGTTAAGGTTAGCTTGCTCCATAAGCTACCTACTTCTATAAATTTGTAAACCTTTCATTTTCCCTCACTTTGGATGAATGAAATCAGAATTTCTAAAAGAATTCTCTCTTCTCAAAGTCTCAAAACCGTGGAGAACAAGTTCTCCCTAGTTCCTTCACAAAGGTTTCCACCTTTGTGCCTTGGAGCCTCCATCTTCTACTTCTTCAAGGAGTAACCGAGCACTCCTTAGTGCTTCTTCACCATTGGAGCTTCTTCAAAGGTGTTTCTTCATCATTGGAGTGTCTAACCTCAAGAGAAGAAAGGGACTTAGCATGGTTCAACTTGAAGAACATCAATCTTCTCCAAGTGGTTCCATCAGTTTTGGTATCTAGAGCCTTGGTGCTCTTGAGGTTATGTGTTCTTAAACTTTTGTATGAATCCGTGTTGTCTCTTCCATATTTTACATGTCTTCTTGTGTTTGCTGTATGGATCTAGGTTTAATACATATTTTGATGGATCCTATATGTCACATGAGAATTGATTGATTCACATTTTGCTTGTTCCGTTAATCTTGAATCAATCCGGTTTTGGTGCTTTAGGCTTCTATGAACTTGTGCGTTTTTTATTTTGTTGAGTCTTCTCTTATTCCTTATGACCTGAATCCGTGATTGGATTATGATAATGAATAGCATGTGTTTTTGGTTTATAATCTTGTGTTTTGTCTAGAGTCATGTGTAGTCCTTTACATGTCATTAATTCCTAGACTAGCTTGTTTAACCTTTGTTTTTGTGTTGTTTTTGGTCAATTCTTTTTGTGCAATTTAAATACTCTTTGTACCTGACCTATATGTGCTTTTGTTTTACATATTTGAGTTCTTGATTTGCTATTAGTTCTAGCAAATTTCATAGAGTTAGGTTTCTTTGATGTCACATTAAAAGTTTTGTCAAGAAAATATGTCAAACACTATTCCTATTAGGTTTCTTTGTGTCTTGCTTTGTGGCTGAAACTTTTAACACTTTTTAAGTCCTCAAAACAGAGGCAAAATAGAGGTATTAGTATGTTAAATTTAATGGAAAAACAAAAGAAAAGAGTGCTTGAAAATTGACCTAAATTTTGTACAAAATTGTGAAGCACTAGAAAAACATTTTCACTAGTATACCTCTTGTTTTGTGGAATTATTTTGGCAGCAGTTTTACTTCTTTAAATCCGAGATTAATACATGTTTAAAAGGCATTAAAATCCTGTACAAAAAGAAAAAGAAAAAGTGCAAAAGAATTTACAAAAAGAATCACAAAGAAAAAGTACAAGAAAAAGCCAAGGAGTAGAAAATTGTGTGTGGTGTGCTCTCGGATTTTGGTTTGTATTGTTTGTTTGAAAGCTGTCCAGCCACATAGAACTTGTTCTTGAGTCTTATTTTTTTTTTGTAATCATAGATTTTGTTTTGTAATCTACTCTAGTGCCATTGATAGGTTTTTCCTTTGTGTGCTAACCTTTCCTTGGTGCCTTAATTTTTGCTTGTCTTTGATTGGAACTCTTCCTAGTTTTGTCTCATTAATTTCCACCAATTGGTATAGCTTTTCCTAATTGTTATTTTTCAGTTTTAGCACTAATAATCCAGCAACTTAAGGTGTGTTGAGTGCTTCTTGAAGGTGTGGAAGGCCAAGTTACAAAGGAAGCCAACATTGGAAGGTTTTGTGGTGACCTAGGGAACTTGCTTCTCTATTGGTGGAAGAACTTTGGGAAACTAAACACCTAGGAGTGACCAACATCAAGGTTGCTTCTAAAAGAGGAGTGACACACTTGAGAGGGCTGCACATTGGTGGCTGAATTGGAGGAAAAAGGAGCAACAAAATCTTGAGAAAATTTTTGTGAAAAACAAGGAATTAGTAACAAATTTAGTGACGGAAATTTTGCTTTAAAAAAATTTCCATTTCTAAATCTGTCACTAAAATTGTCACTAATTAGTGGCTGAATTTTGTTTCTAAAACTTTTGGTGCAGCCATTGATTTCATTTCAAGTAAATTTGCATTTCATTTGAATGTGAATTTACAAATGGGATGATTTTGAAGACCTTTTTTATATGTTGTAAATATCTTGTACACAGTTCTCTTGTATAGGCTTATTTTTGCCTTTGTATTTGTGAGGCACTTTAGTTTCTTTTATTAGTAATTACATATTGATTCTAGGGTGGGTTACTTGGAGAGTTTGACTCCATTTAACCTCTTTTGTTGATACACTCATTTTCTATTTTTCCAGTAGTAGAAGTGGGGTGGCATTTAGCAATGCTTGAGGGTGTGACTAGTAATTGGGCCAGAATTGGGCCTAGGCAAAATTTTACATATTGGACTCATTTTGCTCCTAATTTTTCATAGATTTGATTTAGCTAGGTCTCATCATCATTGGATGAACCTAACTAAACCAAATCAAACATTTTTGAAATAATCAAAGTGAGCAAAATAGGACCTTGGCCGCCCACCTTTGCCTAGCTCTTTGTCTTGGCCAAATTGCTTATCCTTTCTCAAAGTTGAGAAGCTTGTGCTACAAGCTTCTCCTTGCTTGCTTCCCAAGCAAGCTAAGTGAGAAGCTTGCTCCACAAGCCTCTTAACTAGCTTGGATGGTCAAGCCAACCAAACCATGGTTCACTTGAACCATGGTTAAGGTTAGCTTGCTCCATAAGCTACCTACTTCTATAAATTTGTAAACCTTTCATTTTCCCTCACTTTGGATGAATGAAATCAGAATTTCTAAAAGAATTCTCTCTTCTCAAAGTCTCAAAACCGTGGAGAACAAGTTCTCCCTAGTTCCTTCACAAAGGTTTCCACCTTTGTGCCTTGGAGCCTCCATCTTCTACTTCTTCAAGGAGTAACCGAGCACTCCTTAGTGCTTCTTCACCATTGGAGCTTCTTCAAAGGTGTTTCTTCATCATTGGAGTGTCTAACCTCAAGAGAAGAAAGGGACTTAGCATGGTTCAACTTGAAGAACATCAATCTTCTCCAAGTGGTTCCATCAGTAACCCTCTTTGATCTTGTACTAGTTTTGGGGATCTAGCAACCCTTTCACTAAGGTCAGGTAACCCACTTTGTACTAGTTTTGGGGATCTAGTAACCCTATCACTAAGGTTAGGTAACCCACTTTGTACTAGTTTTGGGGATCTAGTAACCCTTTCGCTAAGGTCAGGTAACCCACTTTGTACTAGTTTTGGGGATCTAGTAACCCTTTCACTAAGGTCAGGTAACCCACTTTGTACTAGTTTTGGGGATCTAGTAACCCTTTCACTAAGGTCAGGTAACCCACTTTGTACTAGTTTTGGGGATCTAGCAACCCTTTCACTAAGGTCAGGTAACCCATTCTGTTGTTGAAGTAGTTTCGTAGCTCAGCCTCTCCAAGCTGGACTGATATTTAAGGCTTCAGCCAGCCTCCTCTAAGGTCAGGTAACCCACTTTTTTGTTGAAGTAGTTTCGTAGCTCAGCCTCTCCAAGATGGACTGATATTTAAGGCTTCAGCCGGCCTCCTCTAAGGTCAGGTAACCCAATTTGTTCTTGTACTAGTTTTAGGGATCTAGCAACCCTTTCACTAAGGTCAGGTAACCCACTTTGTTCTTGTACTTGATGTCTTCTTGTTGGTGTTCTGAGATGAAAGACTGCCCCCACGTGGATAGGCAGGAAATGTTTGATGTGCCCCTATGTTGGTGGGCAAAGAAGTAGATGAATGACACGGATTCTAATGTTCCCCCCTGCCATATGAGTATTGTGATGCCTCTCCAGGCGTCTGCTTGTGGTAGGTTTTTTTTTTTCTGAATTTCATTTTTGTTTAGCTTCGGCTCTTTCATGTTTGAAGCTTGCCTTTTTCTGCTGTTTTTCTAAATGCTTCGGCTTTTTCAACATTTATGAAGCTTGCCTTTTTCTCATGTTGTTTTTGCTTTTTATTGTCATCATTGGTGGAAGGATCTATTCCCATGATGTTATTCGCTGAATCTTTATTGATGAGTATTCTTTTGGAAGCCACTCCTGGCTTTGGTTAGGAAACCATTCCTGGTCTTGGTATTCTCTTGGATCATCCTTCATTCAATTGAGGAATAGGGCGAGATGGCCTCTTCATGCTTACAGACTTGCTTGTTTGATCGATTCTATTCTATTCCACTATTGATATGTCTTTGTTTAGTGGGAAGATAGAATCACTTGGGGTTGCCGTTTGCCCCTGCTTGGTTCATGGTTGGCTATTTAGCTTGTGCTTCGTCTTGATGACTCCTTCTGACCCATAACAAGTAGAATGCATGGATGTATGGATGCAATGAAAATGCAAGACAGGAATGATTCTTTTATTTTTTTTGTGTAACGCCCTTCCATATGCCCCTAACTCATATGCATGCGATGCAGTTTATGCTCATGTGTTTGTTCCTAAAGATGCAATTTATTTTTTGTCGGGAAATTAACCTGTACGCATTAAGGTTAATGTTGACGATTTCTTTCTATCCATGCCAATCTTGATTACTGTCGGGATATGTTCTTTTGAGCCCAAGCTTCAGTGGCTCCTTGACTATCCAGTCGATGTGTGGTCAAGCGTCTCTAACCTCTATTTGAGGACATCTCGGCCTTCCCTCTGTGAGTATTCACTGTGCATTTTTCGTGTATCTTTTCGGTACCATTTTAATGCCATAAGGGTTAAGAGAAAAAGAAGGGATGTTTGTATTTATTTATCTTTTTCAAAAGGGTTGTTAGAAAGGATTTTTCAAAAGAAGGGGTTTTTAGAAGAAGGGCTGGCCAAGGTAGGCTTTGGTGTTTAGGGTTATTAATCAAAACGTATTTGCTGCAAGGAAGCTATTATTGTGTTTTAGCCTTTTTGGAAAGTGGAGTGATGACTTGGGTTTGTGCTTTGTTTAGATGATCCCCTGAGCTGCCTTTCAGTTTTCAAACTCACGTCACTGCTTTGACGTCCTAACTTTTGCCTAGGTTACTTGAGATGCGTTCCCTAGCGGACATTTTTTTATCATTACTTTTGCCTAGGTTACCCTTTTTTGATTGTGGGTTGCCTAGCAGATCTTGCCCTAACTTTTGCGCAGCCCCCTTGGTGGGTTTCCTGCCAGGCTTTCATTTTTGCAGCGTTTGTGTGGGGCGCTCTATTTTTATTAAACCCTAGTCATGTTTGAATTCCTGATTGTTCCTTTGTTATCCTTTCCATGCTATTATTAAGTAACATCTTTGTCACAAATACATTTTGTTTATTAAGGGTTAATGGATGAGGCCTAGAGTGAATATTTAAAGGGAGAAGAGAAATGAAAGAATGTTATGGCATTTGAAACAGTACTTCCAATTTACACGTAGCTCGAAGGCCCGGGCATGCCCCGAGTTCGTGATTTGTACACAGAGAGATTAACCGAGGCTGCCCCCTAGAGAGGCATGGTTGACGATTGGTTGAACTACGTTAGGAATGCATTCCCACTTGCTTAAATGTGGGTGTTTCGACTTCGGAGTGAAACCTTTATGAATTCTTGCTTTCTAAAGGGAATACTCAAGCCGCCTTTCGGTTTTCAACTCAAGTAGGCATTACTTTTTTTTTTTTTTTATGTATCCCTAACTTTTGCATAGGGCGTATCCTATCGGGATTTTGATTCTTTTTCTTTACCCTAATTTTTGCCTAGGACACCCTTTACAGGTTTTCATCCTAGCGGGTTTTTGTCATGCAATGCCTTTATTCTTCAATTGGGTTTTGTTGTAATTCCCTAGAAGCAAGGATTCATTCATTCTTGATCATTCCTCCTATCCCAACAGTTGTCATTTTCGCATGGGGAACTCTCGGTGTTTGAATCATCAATTTGGGCGTGTTATGCCCCCAGTCTTCTTGCACAATTACTGGTTTTTAAGTGCTTCCAATTTGATGTATCGGGTTTGCACTTGATTACCAGTGATCTCATTATTTGATTAACACGCACAGGTTAGGTTTCCCTTTTTATTCTCATTTATTATTTACAAGGAAGACATATTATCTATATGAAGTGCAAAATAGAATGCAAAGGTGATTGAGAAATTCAACAAATATCATTCTCATTGATTTGTTTGTTTAGAGAACATTCTTTGTACAAATCTTTTGGTGCACTTTGACGATATTGTAAAAGGCTACAGAAGCTAATGCTTGAATGATGTCCCTATAGACATGTTTGCTCGTGCGTTGATTTGCAATTAGCCTTCATTTCTTCTCAGATTCTCTTCTTGCTATTCCCATCAGAAGTAACTGTCAATAGGATCTTCGGGTTCACCACTATTTTTGTGATTGCCAAAATTTTCATCTTTATTGACGAGGTTGATGAGTCAGAGAAGAAAGATGCAGTTTGTAGTGACTTGATAACGAATTGGAGGTGTAAGGGAGCTTATCATCAATTTTTTTTTTAAACTCCCTAGGCTCATGATTTCTCGTTCATCAGCGAAGTTTTCTTTAGCTTCCCAAACTATGTTCTTTTGAAGCAAATTCTTGTTCTTTTTTTTTTTGCTTCAATTTCCTTTTTTGCGTGCCTTCTTTTCAAAATTTCAAATAATCTTCTATTTGAGTTGAGGAATGACATCTTTCTAAATCGGAAGAAGTCTGAGAAGATGTAGATTTTGCCTTCTGTTGAAAGGATGACGAGAGTCCATAGTCTAGTAGGCCTCCTTAGTATGTGCACACGATTCTTGTACTTTAGAATGTTCTCCTTTCTCAAAAATCTTTACATACTATGTGTCTTCCATTTTCTAATGAATGTATATGCTAAACTAAAAGATGCATGATATTTGTTTTCTGCCTAAATTTTATCATTTTTTTTACTAAAGGGAAATGATGCATGATTTTTGCTATATATTTATCTTCTTCTTTTTTTTTTTTTGAAATAAACTATCTTATATGATGCTTTGAAGTTTGGGTATATAGAAGGGAGTTAGAATTTTATCATATTTTTTATTAATATTTATTTGTTTGTAATTCTTATCCATTTGAAATAAATAAACACAAATAAATGCAACACACACTTGCTCAAACAAATGTACACCCGCGAACAATCACGTTTAAATTCTTGGTCTGTGGTCCCTACAAGAAAAGTGCATTGTATAGGATAGTTCTAATCTCACTGGTCTTAAGGCTCCCAAGGTGCCCCCATTATAGGGACCCAGTATCTCTGTCGCCGTCACCTGGCAAACTCTAAGGTCTGTCGCAGTATTTCAGGCTAGAGTAACCGGTTATCACCTTGAGTGTGATTTCCGACAAGGCTCGCAGGCTCCAAGGCCAAACTTGGGCCGGTCGTACGTCAACCACTCCCTATGTTTATTACCCTCATGCCCCCAGGTGTAGGGGGAACTGTTGTGTGCAAAGGATTGTGTACAATTTTTATTTCAAGCAAATGCTGAATTTAAACCGGCAAATAAATATTAAAGCCGAACAAACAAAGCAAACAAATTAAAGGGGAAAAATATTTAAATTATTATTTTTATTTTATTAACTTCATCAATTAAATGGGCCTGACCCTCTTTAAACGTCCCCAGTGGAGTCGCCATCTGTCGCAACCCGAAAATTTCCGATCTTGCGACTAATGGTTTAAACATCCTTTTAAAGAGCTCATCAATTAAGGAATGCCCGGACACCAAACTAATCCTTAATCAATGGTTTTGAAAATAGGTTCTATGGAGTCGCCACCAAAGTTTTACTCTAAACATTGGAAAAAGAAAAGATTTTTAAAAGATCCAATAATGGCCTTGATAACCAGAATTGGGTTCGGGGGTCGGTTACGTGTAAGGAAGGTATTAAGCACCCTTACAACACCCTAAATCGGTACCCTATGATGAAGTTAATGCGATAAGAAATAATAAATTAAATATTATATCCCCTTTTATTGATGATTATTTACATGATTTAAAATTTAAATTAACAATTGACTCTAAAATATCTACATGATTGCTCTTATTATAAACAATATTTATCAAATGTAAGAAATAAAATAGAGAGAAGAAAATTGATTTGAATACCTCTTGAACGAGCTCTATTAATCTTCAAAGATGGAGATTTGGGTGCTTTTTGGCAACCCTTCACACTACAATGCCTCACAAAAATTTCAAGAAATACAAAAGGAGAGAGGAAGAGAGAAAAAGAGAGAAATTTCGAGCTATAGGAAGTCTGGACGAAATTTCGGAGTCCGGAGAAATGAGCCCCAGCTTTCTATTTATAGACTTCGGGAAGGGGGTCCAGAACGGCCCGTTCCAAAATCGGAACAGCCGTTCTGGATATGGCCGTTGTGGGTTAATTTGGACCCTGGAACGACCCGTTCTGAAACCGGAACGGCCCGTTCTGATTTCAGAACGGCCGTTCTGGTGGCCAAATTAAGCCCACATGATTTGGTCTGGAACGGACCGTTCCAGATTTAGGAACGGCCCGTTCCAGCCCCGTTCCAGTTAACCTTTTAACCCTTTTTGGATGAGTTTGGAACGGTCCGTTCCGATTTTGGAACGGCCCGTTCCAATTTGGGTTTTTTGGCCCTTTAAAAGACTTGGAACGGCCCATTCTGGACCTTGGAATGGCCCGTTCCGATTTTGGAACGGTCCGTTCCAGGCCAATAAAAAACTCAACTTGTGCTTTTGGGCCCTTTAAGGTCCTGTCTTCTTGTTGGCACGCTTCGGGAGCTCCTTCCCTTCATAACAGATGTCCATGTCCTTGTTTGTATGCCCCCGGACGAAATTGGGTGTCTACACAAGAAGGTCACAAAGACTTCACAATATAGTTTTCCTCTTTTTGATTCTCAGTTCATCTCTTTTCTTTAGTTTCAAAGTGTGAAAGCTATTTATAAAGTTTCAGATCCAGATAATCGATTATGTTAAAGGAAAATCGATTATTTTGTTCTTCATGATTTTTGGAAACCACTCAAGAACAGAATAATCAATTATTTTGCAGGATAATCGATTATTCCAAAGAGTACTTCCTGGAATAATCGATTATTTCACAGATAATCGATTATTACAGCAAGGCTCTTTTCACCTGTTGCTAGAATAATCGATTACACTTAATGATAATCGATTATTTTGAGTTAGCTTTCAAAAACTCAATTTTATACTTCAAAAATCTTTCCAAGTATTTTAAATCATCATCGTACTCACTCTCAGTCAATTTAGATTAAGATTAACTCATGCACAAAGCATACACATGCAAAATAAGCTAATCAAAACAATACAACACATAAGAACTTATAAGCTACTCCTATTACACATCATGTGATGTGCTTCCACTTGGATGCACATAGGAGGAACTTCAAGTCTCCACGGATCCTTGGAAGAGGCGTCAAGGATTGGAGCTCCAAGGAGACTCAAGGTGGCCGAAGCTTGCTTCTAGCTAAGTTCCAAGGAAGAAAGGTGACCTAGCTCTACAAAGAGAAGCACTCAAGGAGGGTAGAGAAGGTGACCAAGGTGACTTTCGGAGGGAGAGGTTTCAAGTGAAGAAATCTCATTCAATTATTCCAAAAGTGAGGTACAAAGCTCGGCCATAGTGTTTTATAGGGAGAAATTAGGTCTAGGTAACCATGGGTTAGCCTAAGGTTAAGTGGAACCATGGTATGGTTCACTTAACTTTAGGCGCCCAAAATTTGAATTCAAAAATTCAAATTTTGGAGCTTAAACCGGATCACCCATGTGCAAGTTCATTTGGAATGTCATTAGGCTTCCATTTGGCTTGCATTTCGGATCACACCATGTGCATGTGTTGCACATGGCCGAAATGTACTCCAAATGTGAATCTAATTACATTCTAATGCAACTTCACATGCAACCTAAATAACCCTAAATGTAAATGACCTCTAAATGAAAATCCTAAACTACAAGGCCGGAAATACAAGGCCCAAGGAAAATACAAGGCACTAAGGCCCAAATCATATACTACCCTATACTACTTGGGCTTGAGTCAAAGCCCAACAAAACAGAGTAATGGGCTTCTCTTGGGCTTGGGCCCACTCTTTATGAATCCTCCTTGCCATAGCCCTAGTAGTTGGGCCCTTAGCCCATGGGCCTCCTCCATCATCATGATATTCATATCTTCTTCTTGACTAGTTTGTGTCCTTGGTCAGCTTCAACTCTCAGAATCCATCATTTGTTATCATCAAAACTCTCATACTCCAGGGCTGAGTTGATTCACTACTCCATGAATCTTAACACTATTTAGTTGAGTTTGTTCCTCAAATATATAACAAAGAAAATGCTTGAAATTTCAACTTTTAAATAGTAATCTTTTTATAACACGTCAAGAAAAGGGATAGGTGAAAGCTAAAATTGATATCATAATCTCTACAATCAACTATAGACCTTGTAATCAATTTAGATTTATTAAAACATATATATATATATATATATATATATATATATATATTTGAGGGGGTTATAATTACATTGGTGTAACTTTTACTAAGTATTACACCGCTCAATAACTTTATATTAATTGTGAATTTTGTAAATCCAACCGTTAGATTGAAAGTTCATATCACTTTATTCGTGTATATCAAATTTTGCTAAAATTGAACAACAACTTGAAGGTAATCAAAGTGTTCATATTTTAGTGTATTTTGAAGTGAATATATTACGTCAATTTTGTTTTATAAGAATGAAGTATCAAATCATCTTGGATTAATATAAAATTTTGTATATATGATCTAAGTGTAAAGAACTTTCAATTTAACGGTTAGATTTACAAAATTTACATTTAATATAAAGAACATAGTAAAAGTTATACCGGTATAATTATAACCTCCCTTATATATATATATATATATATATATATATATATATATATATATAATTTTGTAAATCCTACCGTTAGATCGAAAGTTTTTTACACTTAGATCATATATACAAAATTTTATATTAATCCAAGATGATTTGATACTTCATTCTTATAAATAAAAAATTGACGTAATATATTTATTTCAAAATATACTAAAATATGAACATTTTGATTATCTTCAAGTTGTTGTTCAATTTTAGCAAAATTTGATATACACATATAAAGTGATATGAATTTTCAATCTAACGGTTGGATTTTCAAAATTCATATATATATATATGAGGGGGTTATAATTAAACCGGTGTAACTTTTACTAAGTGTTATACCGCTCAATAACTTTATATTAAATGTGAATTTTGAAAATCCAACCGTTAGATTGAAAGTTCATATCACTCTTAGATCATCTATATCAAATTTTATATTAATCTAAGATGATTTGATACTTCATTCTCATAAAACAAAATTGACGTAATATATACATTTCAAAATATACTAAAATATGAACACTTTGATTACCTTAAAGTTGTTGTTTAATTTAAACAAAATTTGATATATATGATCTAAGAGATATGAACTTTCAATCTAACGGTTGGATTTTCAAAATTCACATTTAATATAAAGTTATTGAGCGGTGTAACACTTAGTAAAAGTTACATCGCTGTCGTTTGAACCCTCATATATATATATATATGTGTGTGTGTGTGTGTGTGTGTAAAAGATGAATTTGAGTTAGAGTTTTTGTAAGTAGAATGAGATGAGAATGCATCTTAATTGGGAGAAGAACCCTCAACACAAAAATAACTATCTCTCTTTATCTTTCCTCCTTTTATGACTCAATAATTATTTTATTTCTTTTTTTGCTATGAACTTTATTTTATTTTTAAATTTTTATATTGTGAAATTGTGATTTTTTATATTTTTAAAAGGAAATTATCATAAGACATTGTGATATCTTAGAATTTAATACTAAAAATATTTCTTCGCGAGTAAATAATTAAAATCAATTAAAAATTCAAAATTTTTATCTTTGACTCTTTATAAATTTAAATGTATGAAAAACAATCTTGAACTTTTATCGTATATAAAAAATTTACAAAATTCTATAAAGTTTACAAAATTTCGTAGAATCCATTAAAATCTTGATTTAAAAAGCTTGTAGATTCCATTAAATTCCTAATTTAAAATTTTGTAAAATCCTATAAAGTCTTAAAAATCATGAAAATCATGCAAAATTTTTCAAAATTCACAGAACTTTTTTCAGCTAAAAAAATCTTTGAAAATCTTAATCCAATACACCACCTTATTTTTAAAAAAAAATACTTGTTTAAAAATTCTTATTTTAAGTTTAAACAAAGAAAGTCTTTGAAGTGTTTTATGCATGAAAAGGAATTAGCTGTCATGAATAAAGAAATTAAGTTATTTTATTTATGCCCAACAAAACTGGCAGTAATACCACGGGAGAAGGCGGAACGAGGAAAGTGGGAGAAACAAAAGGAGGCACGTCACGTAGAGACGCACATGTGTGATGAGACCACGCAGGGACAGTGACAGGCGCAGATTCGCATTCGAATCATATTCCAACTCAGCGCAGTCCGAATCGCCGCGTCGAAGGCCGAAGGTGTGGGCTCTGATGGCGGGGCAATCGCGGAAGTGGATGATCCTGGTGGTCACCATTTGGATTCAGGCCTTCACGGGCACCAATTTCAATTTCTCGCAATACTCGTCGTCGCTGAAATCCACGCTCAACGTGTCGCAGGTGCAATTGAACTACCTCGCCACCGCCAACGACATGGGCAAGGTTTTCGGCTGGTCCTCGGGTCTCGCTCTCATGCACCTTCCTCTCTCCCTTGTTCTGTTCCTCGCTGCTTTCATGGGATTCTTCGGCTACGGCCTCCAGTGGCTCCTCATCAACGGTGTCATCGATTTGCCTTATTTTCTGGTAATTTTACACCTTTTTTTTTTTTTTTTTCCAGGGAGTTAAGATTAATTATAATTTATTTCTGACTCCTCAATGGTGGCCATGTCACCAGACTCACCACCTACCTTCCCTCTGCTTCCGAGTGGTTGATTTTGTTTTATAGCCAGCCACCTGGGAAAGAAAAAAAATATACTGGTAATTGGATATTAAACATACTCTTTTTGATATATTTTTTTATTATTAAACGAATTTCATTTTTTTATTTAATAACCGTACTCGTAATTATTTAATTTTACTAACTTATAATGAAAATTATATTAAAAAATTGGTTGATACTCTTGTACCAAATTAAGTTTAAGAAAAGCAAAAAACAGTTATATTGGATGTAAAATTAAAAGTAATTCCAAAAAAAAATTTAAAAGTAATTATTCTCTGTTATATATTTTGTTGTGACGATTTGACAATTTTTATCTATTTTAATATGATTGTTGTTTTATGTATTATTAAATTTGTTATTATATCTTTAATTATTTTTTAATTAATGCTATTTTTAATACTTATTTTATTGGTAGAAGTTCAAAAAGATTTAAAAGTACCTGGGAAAGTTTGATAGAAAATATTTATAAAATAAGATAGAGAGTATTAAATGTGGGTTAATAATTTTACCAAATATATGAATTCATGAGTAGATAACATGATAAAACTCTTAAATAGTGTACTTCTAAATTTGTATCAGTATTCAAATAAAACCGTCCTGTTTTATTTTTCTTTTCCAAAATAGTGAGAAAAATCATTTTATTTCCTTGAGGAATATTCTTTTTTTTTTCCAGTTCATAAAAATAAATAGAATTCCTGTCCGTGTATCAAATTGCTGAGTTTCCCAACCAATTCTTTTATGTTCCAATAAACACTCTTCACACTTCTTTGCTGAAATTTACGATAATATGTTTTTCAACTATAGAGTGATGATGTTTTTGGTACTTGGATGTTTTTGGTCAAATATAAGACTGTAGACGAGTTGAAAAAATATGAGTATATATCATACCAAAATTTTGACCTAAAGCAAGTAGCAAAGCAATTTATTGTTTAATGAAGTCTTAGGCACGTATATTTGAAATACTATTGTCGTCAAGTTTTACAGTTTCAAAGGGACGAATGTGGTTTTCCCTTGCGTGGTTTTCATTTCTGCAACCTTCCATATGTGGTCGCAACTTCATTCATAGCTCCACAAACAAAATAAAGTATTGGCTTTAAACAATAGAGCAGCCATGTTCTACAGTTTAAATTCTCCACAATTTATTTAATATATATTCGGACCTTACATATGAAAAACAGCTAACAGAGTCATGCCGTGAATGTTTTGGATTCATGATTGCTTCCCGTGAGCATAACTATAGTGCTACAGAGAAGGAAAAATAAATAAATTTCCATAAACATACTATTTTTTATAGTGTTCCTGCGTAGAAACACTCCTCTTGTCGTTCTTCCTTCTTGATTTTCTAAGTCTTCGGTGCCGACCAAATACTGTCTCCACGGGGTGGGGAGGGTACCTGCAAAGGCACTCCAACGATCAAGTGAGTATTCGGTACAGAGCAATAAGTACTTTTATATTGGATGATAACGTACCTCTTTATGTCACATCACCTGTGTATTTATAGTGACACAATTGGGCCTGGTGGGCCTTCAGTCTTGAGAGATGGGTAACACTTGAGTTAGCATTAATCTCCTCTTAATCTGGCATGGTAATTAGCGCATAATAAGTATCTAACTTGTCATGTGTTGTTTGTGATCTGCTCTTTGTTGAAGTCCTCGGCTAGGCATAAGGCCGAAAGGGTGTTCGGCCTCCCCCAAGGCCGAAGAGGTGTTCGGCCTAGGTCAATGCCGAGGAGGTGTTCGGCCTAGGTCAAGGCCGAGGAGGTGTTTGGCTCGTCCTTGATGGCAGTGTTGTTTGTGATCTGCTCTTTGTTGAAGTCCTCGGCTAGGCATGAGGCCGAAAGGGTGTTTGGCCTCCCCCAAGGCCGAAGAGGTGTTCGGCCTAGGTCAATGCCGAGGAGGTGTTCGGTCTAGGTCAAGGCCGAGGAGGTGTTTGGCTCGTCCTTGATGGCAGTTGGGGGGGGTTCGTCCTATCCCGAGGCCGAGGGGGTGTTCGGCCTACGTCAATGCCGAAGAGGTCTTCGGCCCAGCTTAATACCGAGAGGTTTTGATGGGTGTTCTCTTCTAGTGGTAAGGGAGTCCTGGAGTACCCCCTTTGGCCGAGAGGGTGTGTTCGGCCCATCCTCCAACCGAAGGGGTGGTGTGTTTTCGTCGGCTCGGGCACCCCTTTCGGCCTATTGCCTGACCGAAGGGGTGCCTCCTAGTACATATAGCAACATGGCTTCACGTGATTGTGGCGCACCATACGGAGGCATAGAAAGTATGATTACAATAGTACTTGTAGAATCAACCTGCACCAGGAAAAACCCGAGTGTTGACAATACTTTTGGATCTATGTTCTATTCCTTAATCATGCTTGTTCAATTAAGGGTTAAATCCCATGTTTTCAAATTTTTAGTGGATTGATTAACAAGTCTTGAAAATGCTTTTTCTATTGATTGCAAAGAGTATTGGCAAAAATAATAACCAGTCTCCTTTGACCTTCATTGAAAGCCTGTGAGAACAAAAAATGAATGAGATGTTATGATTGAATCCATATTTACTTATTCACTATTCTGTGATACGTATGAACGTGTTGCAAGTGGCGAGCTGATAAATTCAGTTGTAGCAAGCATCGTTTTTCTCTTCATCAATACCAATCCCACATATTTTTTTAATATAAATAGTTATTAGTTATTTGATTTAATCTAGAAGTATTTCATGTCTCATACTAAATGAAAAACACTTGCATGATTTCTGTGCAATGATCTGTATTCGATAAAATAAAGGTGCTGTATCTTAAAAGAATTCATGTAAACATTGAGATTCATTAATTCTGTGATTACATCTGGAAACTAAACTCTGGCAGATTACCTCTTAAAAATCACCGAATCTTGTTATACAAAATAATTTGCTCATAGCCTACATCTCATTGACAATCCTTTGTTTTTTATTGGCAGGTCTTTCTTTTGTGCCTTTTAGGTGGTTGTAGCATATGTTGGTTCAACACAGTATGTTTTGTTCTCTGCATTAGGAATTTTCCTGTTAACCGAGCCCTTGCATTATCGCTCACTGTGAGTTTCAATGGCATTAGTGCAGCACTCTACACCCTTGCTGCCAATTCAATTGACCCTTCATCTGATTCACTGTATCTGCTTTTGAATGCTCTTGTTCCCCTTCTCATTTGCATTGCAGCACTTGTTCCTATTCTTCGCCAACCGGCTCTAGACCCTCTCCCTCCTGATGCAGTGAACCGGGACTCAGTAATATTTCTAATATTGAACTTCTTAGCCATTTTAACTGGCCTTTATCTTCTCCTGTTTGGCTCATCTGCTTCTGGTGTGACTTCTGCTCGGCTCTATTTTTGTGGAGCTATTCTTCTCCTCATCTTCCCATTATGTATTCCTGGCATTGTATATGCTCGTGCTTGGTTTCGCCGTACCATCCATTCCAGCTTCCGGATGGAAAGTGCTAGCTTCATTCTTGTTCATGATGATGATCTTGAGATGCATAAAGAGCTCCATAGCCGTCAAAATAGTATTGTTAGCAATGGAGATACTTACGGCCTGCTAAGTGACAATGGACACTTGTTTGGAAGTCAGAAGGAAAAAGATAGCGATTTGTGTTGTGAGAGGGTGATTGGCCAGGATCAGTTAGCAGTGCTAGGAGAAGAGCACCCAGCTGCAGTAATTGTCCGCAGATTGGATTTTTGGCTATACTATATTACATACTTCTGTGGAGGTACAATTGGTCTAGTCTATAGCAATAATCTGGGACAGATTGCTCAATCTCTGGGCAAGAGTTCAAATACTTCTACACTTGTTACACTCTATGCATCCTTTTCCTTTTTTGGTCGCTTGCTTTCAGCTGCACCAGATTACATTCGAAAGTAAGTATTCTCTTCAATCTCTGATGTATTATACTTTTGGAGCTTCCTATACAGGAAGATAATTTTATTCTGCCTCTGTTTTTAATTGGAAGTGAATCTTGGAAATAAATTGTAACAGTTATGTTGATTTAATCTTTTGCATTGCAGTAAACTCTATTTTGCAAGGACTGGTTGGCTATCAGTCGCACTTATACCAACCCCAATTGCCTTCTTCTTCCTTGCTGCATCAGACAGTCTTCTGGCACTGCAGACAGGCACTGCACTGATTGGATTGAGTTCTGGTTTTATATTTGCAGCTGCTGTGTCGGTTACATCTGAGCTGTTTGGACCCAACAGTGTGGGCGTCAATCACAACATTCTCATAACAAATATCCCTATTGGATCTCTGCTCTATGGTTTTCTTGCTGCACTAGTTTATGATGCTAATGCAGACTCGACACCAGGAAACTTAATAATGTCTGACTCGGTCGTGTGTATGGGAAGGGGGTGCTACTTCTGGACATTTGTCTGGTGGGGATGCATATCTGTCATGGGACTAGGTTCAAGTGTGTTATTATTCTTAAGAACCAGGCATGCATATCATCATTTTGAGAAACACCGTATTTCAACACAATCGATTGTGTCATAATTTTTGTCATTGATGGGCCTTGAAGATCATGGTGTGTCTGAATTCATTTGTACAGTAGCAGAAGCTTCACGTGTATATGGACAAATATGCATTGGGAGGTTGAGATTAGAGGAGCAGAGTTAAAGCTAGGTTGATTCTTCAGGAACATATGTATGGTAGTGTTATATTGTAGAGAAGAATTGAAGATTCAGAAGCAAGAGGATAAGGATTTTGTTTAACTCTTTCAAAGTGCACAAAAAAATGAGAAAAAAAAACAGGGTATAGAAGTAATCTCAGGAACTACACATCAATAAACATAATGACATCTGAACCTTCCTGAAGTTTTGCCTGTCTTGCAAATTCTGATTACTCATCATGCTAAACTTAGAATCCTAACACATGTATTTGTAAATTTTCCCTCTCTTTCCATCATCTTTATCATGTTCTGAATCATTGGCGTGAGCTTTGTTGAGACCATAGAAATAAAGTGTCTGTTTATTTTAAGTATCAATGAAAGATCATTTGTATATCCACATAGAATAAGACTCAGTTTGCCCATGTATCGATAGAATATATTGCTTTCATTTTTAATAAATCTCCTTTATTTATTGTATCCTCCGATATTAGATACACCAGAACAGAGTCATCCAAGATGGAAGCCATAATTTTTGAAATTGATTCACGAAATTATAATCATTTGAAAACTATATCTGATAATTGTTTAAAAATTTGAATATAATTTTATCATAGTGAATAAAAGAAAAATGAATGAAAGAAAGGTATAAAAGGAGTTTCTAGCCCTAAACTTCAAGGATAGGTACAGAACGTACGATCTTTTATACATAGAAATAACCTCTCATATGCTAATGCCATCTTTCTTGCTGTAAACATTTTAGCTGCATATTCCCGGCATGCCTTGCCCCTCCTTGCTAGCCTCTGCGGTCCTTCCTTTACCACTGCTTCCAGTGCCTCTAAAAAGGACTCTACATTCGGCGAAAACATGAAACCATATTCATCATCAACCACAATAGTCCCTTTAATGCTTGGAAATCTTGAGGCCAACAATGGCTTCCCACTCATCATTGCCTCCATCAAAGTAAGGTCAAGCCCTTGTGGTCTGAGTGTGGGGTTGACAAAAATGTCAATAGCATTATAGAAAGCTCTTAACATGGAAGGACTCATTGATCCCAGAACAAGAACCTGGCTCCCCAAATCCCTGTACCTGTTCTCCCATGGTCCAGAACCAGCAACAATCAAGTACACATCAGGGTACTTGGTTATAAGCCTTGAGTAGGCTTCATGAAGCAGAGAATGGCCTTTGTCCTTCACTAATCTTCCAGCCACACCAAGTACCAAACTTGCATTCCCCGGAATGCCAATTTTCATTCTGAATTCCCTTCCCAATTCAACATCTTCTCCAAAGTCATCCTCATCTACACCATTCAGTATTACATGGACTCTTTTGTTGGGAATTTGGTACACATCCCTCAGCATCTCACCACAACTATCACTGATAGCAACATGATGGGCATAATTCCTGAAGAACCTTATCTCGTTCAGCACCTTAGGCACAACACCTTGTATGCTCTTGTTGAAAAGAGGGGACATAGGCTCGTCAGGCCGGCGAGCCAAGTCCTGGAAAATGCTTGATTGCAAGCTCTCAAGGGCTATGCCATGCCAAGACACTGCAAGGTTTGACATGTTCCTTGCTAGCCAGTGAGGGAGTGCCACACTTTCTGAGTGCACAACATCAAATGGTTCTCTCTGGTTTTCTTCCACAAACTGTTCCCATGCCTTGTTATAGCGCCACCTGCCAGGCTCACCATCATGGCAATGGATGTAAGGGCGAGAAGATGCACCTTGTTCATGATTGTCTTTGTTTATTGCAGGGCTTTCATCTTGGGGTGATGTGAAGACATGAACTTGATGGCCACGGTGTGCTAAAGCTGTGTGAAGGGTGTGAGCATGACGCTCCATGCCACCAGGGATTGTGCTAATAGGCCATTTTCTAGAGAAGACAGCAATTTTGAGAGCAAAGGGTGGTCGGGTGTGTTCAAAATATGAGAGGCGGTTCCATGCAAATTCAACTAATTGAAGATCACCTGACCAAGTTTTAGCTTGGGAGGAAGCAAGGGTGGTGCATATGGAGGTGGTGGTAGGGGCATGGAGGAGGAAAATAACAGGTATAGTGAAGAGAACAATGAAGAAAAGAGTTGTGCAAAAGTAAAAATTTGAGGGTGAAATGGCTTTTTTGGACTTGGTGGTGAAGGCCATTTCCTCAGGGTGTTCTGAGGATATGGGCATAGAGATGCTTTGGTTTCTTGAGGGTTGGAATTATGTGATATTTGTGGTGAAAGATAAGGGAAAGGGAAAATGAAGAAGAATGTGAGGGGCCATTGGGGAGGTAGACACGCACTGAAGCAAGTGCGTTGAGTTTGAGTTTTCTAAGAGTGCGTTCCTCACGCCTGTCTTTCAGGCCAAAAAGTGGATTCATGTGATACGGGTTTCGTAAGTATTAGAATAATTAGAATAGTTAACATGCACGCACAATTAGGCGTACTCCAACACCCATGTAGACTTCAGATTAAGAATCATTAATATCCTGAATTCCTGGTTAAGTTTTCTTCTCTTTTGTTATGGAAAGAGGAACTCAGTCGCAACATGGAACAGCATCTTGTGAATCTTTTCCTTTTACGAGTTTTATTGTGATCTATAAAGTTAGATAGGAAAAAAAAATTCTCTTTAAAATTAAGTTCAATGTAATTTATAAGTTTAAACATACGATTACGTGAAACTGCACACATACTTTTTACTTTTTTAATGTTACGGTTAAATTCCTTTCGGATTCGCAATGTGATATATATATATATATATATATATATATATATATATATATATATATATATATTAAATGAGTAATGTTGGAGTAGAAAAAAATAAGGAATATGTATATAATTTTATGAAATTCAATATATATGTATGTGACTTTCTCATAAAACTTTTGTAATTCAAAATTTCCTAAGCAATTAGTTTTCATATTTGTTTTTTTATTTGTGACCAACCCTGACATTTTTACATCTTGTTCTTTTAAAATTCTTATTTTACCTTTATTATTTTTTCAATCTCTATTTTAGTATTTTCGTTATAATGTCTATGTCATTTCCTATTTCACTCTTCTCTTTATATGTTTTTCTTATTTAATTATATAAATTAAATATAAAGAAAAGAGAGATTCATTTATTTTAAATATAAAGTGATTTAATTGTTAAATTAAAATTTTTTAATAAATAAATTAAATTTATCAATCTTTCAAAATTTAAAAATTATACGATACATTCATTTTATAAATTCAAATTAATCTATAATATAAACAAAAAAAATTAATGAATAATATAGTTTTATAAATATTTATCAATTTAAATTAATGTAATAAAATATTAAATAATTTTTAAATTAGCAAAATTCACTAGCTTGTTGATTACTTGATATCTGCTTTAATTATTTGGGACCAGTCAAATACATTTGTGAAACCAGCTTTGTATACTACGTATTTGTGAGTCAAAGAAATGGTGCACGTCCAACCAAATTGCCATTTACTTTTTTTATTTTTATTTTTTATTTTTTATAAAAGAAAAGGTGCGCAAAACCTAACATACATTAACAGACGTCATCGACGATTCCCATACTGAAGTAAATATCTTTTTATTTTACTTAATTGTATTTTTGTCTTCATTATTTAACAAATTCACAAATCTTGTATTCCATTTGTTCCACTCACATCTTTTTGTCCAAATCCATTTATTACTTGATCGCTAAAGTGGTAATATTAAGTGTTGATTGATGTGACATTTTGATATTAACAAAATAATACACATGGTATTGACATGAATTGATAACGAGATATTGACATAATACCGATTTGATGGCGTATAATTTTGAGTAATAAAATATTTTGAAATTATCCTAAATAAAATATAAAAAATGTTAAAATATCACAAAATTAATAAATAAAAAATTATTGATTTTTGTTGTCTCTGAACTTTCCCGAATCATCCTAGCCTACAAATAGAACCATCTCAAATATTAAAACAAGTCATAGTCTATCATAAACCACCATTTTTAACCCTTCTATAACTCATCACGCGAAGACATGATTTAGGCTTAAAAATCTATTTTAGTCCCTTATAATAATTGTTTATTTTAATTTAGTCTCACTTATATTTTTTGTCTCAATTTAGTTCTTAATAAATTAATTAGTTGTAATGTTGGACTTTCGTCTAATTTATTTAAACGGAGTTAACTGTTGGCCACGTGGATACCAAGTAGGTGCATAGGTGGACATCACGTGGATGACAAATGGCTCGAAACACCTGGAACCAGAATGACTCGTTCTGAAACCAGAACGGGTCATTCGGGGTGCACTCTTGGTGTGTTAATTTTGCATCTGAAATGGGTCGTTCCAGATGCAAAATTAACACACCACCAATATATCAGAACGGGTCGTTCTGATTTCAAAACGGGTCGTTATGGATTTAGAACGGCTCGTTCCAGAACTCTGTTAAATGGAAACAATAGAATATTCTATATTAATTTTATTAAAAAATATAATAATTTTGAAAAATATTTTTTATGGTAAAAATTTTAAAATTACTTATTTTTATAAAATACAATTATCTTATAAATAGAGTGATAACTTTTTCCTTTTCTCTTTCTGTCTGAAGAAATATTTAAGTATCACTTTATAATTTTTTGCAACTTATTTAAAATTAGAAGAATAAAATGATAAAAATTAATAGGATAAACATAATAAAATTATTAATTTATTTTCTTTTATTGTCCTCTAAATTTTTACACTCATTTAAAACAAAAATATTTTATATGTTAGTTTGAATTAATTTAACGAAGTATCATATGATTTTTAATTTTTTAAATTTTTTTATAAATTTGATGTATACATGAAAAACTTTTTAATTTAATAATTAAAATTTTTAAAATTTGATATAGAAAATTAATTATTAAGTAGAATAAATCTATTAAGACTTACTCTTGAAGTAAGTAAATTTTTTCTTCATTAAAAATGAAGATAATTTTACCACAAAATAAAAAATAATTAAACAAAAAAATAAAATATAAAAAAAATATTAATGTATTTATTTTATTAGATATAACAACATAATTAAAATATAATTAATAATATATATTTTATAAAATTATTAATATTTTATATATAAAAAAAAAGAATGAAAAAAAAATTTAGTGGGGCAAGTGCCCCCACTATGATTAACTTAGATCCGTCCCTGCATGTGGTTGTGTGATGAAATGTTAGTCCTGTGTATACTCTTCCTTTACTTCAAGTTCTACCTCTTCAAGAACAGGTTGTTGTTGTTGTTGTTGTTGGGGTACATCGTTAATGACTTCAAGGAAAAATGTCATGTCATTTCATCATTTTCTGTATAGTGGCAATTTGGTAGTAAGTGATTCACTCCAGTTTGACTAACAATGAAATAAAATCTGCTACCATTGTCTTTAGTGATATACTGCATTGTCCTTAATGATACACTATATAGCCCAACTATTTAGCAATTGAAGTTATCAATTTCCATTAACAATATTACCAAATCCAATGTTTGAAATGCTTTGTACCTTGGGTCTTTTTCCTTCCACGATTAACAACCGTAAACTATAATCATTGACTGTTGTGTTTAGCACTGGAACTAGAACGACCCGTTCTGAAATCAGAACGGCCCGTTCTGGTTACACTCTTAGTGTGTTAATTTTGCACCTGGAACGGGCCGTTCTGGATGCAAAATTAACACACCAAGAGTGCATCCAGAACGACCATTCTGGTTTCAGAACGGACCGTTCTGGTTCCAGGTGTTTTTAAAAATTTTGACATCCACGTGGCATTCACCTATGCATCTATGTGGCATTTATGTGGTCAACAGTTAACTCCGTTTAAATAATTTGGACAGAAGTCCGACATTGTAACTAATTAATTTATTAGGGATCAAATTGAGACCAAAAATAAAAGTGGGACTAAATTGAAACAAACAATTATTATAAGGGACTAAAATATTATTTTAGCCTAAGTTTTATGACACAATAAATACCATGTTTTCTTAGTTATTTTCTAACACCTTCATAAAAATACATACTCATGTCTCACATGAACATAATTTTGCGTTTATCCTTGCCATATACTAATTTAAAATCGAATACACAGAAAGTGAAAGTTTATATCAGCCTTGTCAAGAAACCACGTAGTATAAGAAATAAAATAACGAGGATCGTTGCTTTGAAGCAGACCGATAAGCATACCCATTTTGACTTGGAGAATCTCTTTTAGGCTTATTGTTTGGTTGACTTGCACTTTGCGTACATGATTTGATAGGTAAAGTTTGGCCAATTAAGCATTTTCTTTTAGGGCTGCGTTTGCTTAGAAATTTAGTAAGAATTTTTATTGTCCTTCGAGATTTCCATCTCTAGAATTGCATATAAATTTTAGTACGCAGCATCTATACGCTAATGTCCCATTCCTTGTAAATCACATGGAAAAGGCTTCGACTTGAAAAAAGTATGTACACATACTTAATTTATATATATATATATATATATATATATATATATATATATATATATATATAAATTATATGAAATATACAGCTAGAGATTAAGACAAAAAGAGTTGCACCGATTTTTTTTTTCCAGCAAAATAAAGTTGCATTAATAAAATTAAATACATAGGATGTATCGAGATCCATGTACAACCCCACCCGAAAAGTATAAACTAATTGCAAATTCCACAAGTGATATTTTTCATGTCTAGATAACTACAAAATTAACCATTTGTTTACATGACTTCTATCACTCCAATTCCTTCTAAGTCCCTTCTAACCTTCTAAATCCCTTCCAAGTCACCCAAGGTCTTGCTACCTTTCTACATCATGGCAAACTTAATTGATACACCAAAATTCCATGTGTGAAGCACTAGTACAAAAGGGATAATCATTATTGCAATATACATTCTTGCATATAACCAGACACTAATATAAAAGGGATAATTTACGTCGGTTATTTTAAACTTTTTACATCCGAAAAAAGTCTGACGTTAATGCGGGAGACGTAAATTTATGTCGGTTGTGATAGACGACGTAAATTTACATGGGACATTGTCAAGCCCCGACGTAAAAAATAGTTATAAAACAAAAAAAAAATACTAAAAAATTTATGTCGAACTATACCATGTCCGACGTAAATGTATGCATTTTTTTTTAAAGATTTGTATTACTTTTTGATACACCCAAAACCTGCATACAATCCAGGATACAAAACCTAACCCAGGTAGTCCAGAATACAAATTCAAATATAATATATATTTCAAAATTGAATCACAAAAAGAAAATAATATATAAATCTTAAAAAGCATAAATTAAGACAATGTAAATCCTATTATCCTAAAAAAGCTATAGAACATAAGTTTGTCAATGCTATCAAACTAGAAACATAATATCCAACTAACTAAACTTAGAAATCTAACTATTATATACTTTGAAGAAAAAAAGTTGCCCATTGTTCTCTTATCTTGATGATTTCATCTTCAAGCAATAGAAATGGATCTTGAAATACCTGAAACATTAATTTAAGTGTCATTAATATGCAATGTTAATTATCATAAAGGTAAATATAAATAAATTTTGATATGAATTACCTGCCCCCAAGAATCAATAATACTTGCAGAAACTATGGATATCATCCAATACATGATGTAATAGCCACATTCAAACGAGTCTTGTTGCTTATTACACTAAAATGAGAAACAAATAACAATATTATTTCCAAAGTCGATAAATTCAAATATTATTGCCTCTATTAAATAATTTGCTAACCTTAGGGAATATGAAGTGCAATGTCTTTGATCTGGCTCTACCACTTAAAATATTAGTTTCAGACACGATTCTAATTAATTAAAATAAAAACAGATGTTAGCCAATATATATAGTTACAATTTTAAAACATAATGAAAAATTATAGTTACCCTTGTAATTGGCATTTCATTTCGTGGCTTGGTTTTCGATGTAGTGAACAAAACCATACCACGATGTATTCCTTAGGAATGATTACAATTAACTGCCAATGGGACCTACATTGTATGACAAACAAATTAGTTATAAAATTACCATGATTAAAAAACTAAGCCTTCAATGTATGGAGCCATGTATATATGTCTTCCTGATTCACTCATCCATGTTTGCATATATTGTTGGATCTGGACCTGAGTGTTTCCTGATTTTTGGATGGATTGAGGCTCAATAAATGCATATACTTGTGCTTGTGCTTGCTCCACACTCAATTTGTCCATGTACCTAACACAATTAATTATTATAAGTTAAATGTAATTATTGTAATTTTAGACTCATAAAAGAAAATATCACTTACATGGCCCATAGTTGTATGATAGATATATTTAACATAGAGTTTCCCCAAACAATCTCTAATGCGTCGGACAGGGATATGTATAGTGGAACATTAGAGCTATCAACTCCAAAAACTCTAATGTCCCACTACAATTGAATTGGTTTGTTCTTCAATCGTGATAATATGGTTAGAAGCCTAGATATAGGATCATCCTCAGCTTCTACGATATCACCATCATCAATAACAGGTTCTCTCATGACCTCCTTACCACGATTGATAAAATCCCAAACAAATAATCAAAATTAGTTAAACAATAATAGAATTATAAGAATATAAAAGAGCAATAATAGAATTACCTTTGCTCGTGCTGAAAACGACATCACCAAACATTTTGGCCAAGCTAAGAATGTGTCGGTTGCCTGCCCCACTAGTTGAACCTCTGTACTGGGCAAAGGCATTGGAGTAGCAGCATCTTGAACTTGGTCAACCACAACCCGTCTCTAGTCTGGCTCTAGAGGGACACCATGGATGGTTGAGCCACCCTCAAATACTCGACCAATAGCCACTAATTATGCACTACAAGAAAAATCAGCATTACCTACAAAAATTTTCGAAGATAATCATGAAAATCCTTAGGTAACTGTCAATTATCTACGGATTATCTACGAAAAAAATTCCTAGGTAATAAGGTCGTAGATAATGTTATCTACAGAAAATTTCATAGATAACATTATCTACGGAACATTATTTACGAAATTTTCCGTAGATAACTTTATCTATGTATCAACGGAATTTTCCGTAGATAACTCACGAAAGTTGTTATCTACGAATTTTATCTGTAGATAACTTTCAGAAATTTTTTGTTTAAATTTAATAAATTTATTAATGTAACAATCCTCATATTTGGTCTCTCAAGGATGTTATTTTATGACACTTCACTTTTCAATGTGTATTGTCCTTACTGCACATTTTCTGGGAGACTTCCTAGAAGGTCACCCATCCCTATAATACTCCAAGTCAAGCACGCTTAACTGTGGAGTTCTGATGAGATAAGCTACCGAAAAGTAAAATGCATGTTATCTGATGGCATCGTCACTTGCATGGACATGAGATAATGGACAAGGAAGAGGACGCCTCACTCCAAGTGATGGAGGACCATCCTTGAAGCATCATATAGGGCCTATCACAAGGTCCATGGCTAGGAGAGTAGAGGAAGATGAAGAACACACCACACCAAAGGCCATGATCATCATGTGTGTGGAATTTTAGCCATCTCCTTAATTTGTTGCTTCCTTTTCCCATTTTGCCCTTGTATTTTGGGGTACATTAGATATTAGAATTTTATTTTGTATTTTTATTTAGCCTTTGTATTATGGGGCAAAATTAGTCTTAGGATTTATTTTAGGACTTAAGCCTTATTTTTAAGGTCAAAAGTCCATTTCTTTCTTTTTCTTGACCTAAGGGTACTTTAGTCTTTTAGGAGGGATGAGACCCATTTCATTTGGGATGCATTTAGGGTTCATTTAGGGTGCATTTGGACACCAAAATTTCGGCCAAATGCTCCCAAGAAACCCTAGATGCCTTTCTTTCCCTATAAGTACTCTAGGTAACCCACCTTGTAGCCACTTTGGAAATTAGTGAATTTGAGTGAGCCTTTGTGCCTCTTCATTCCTTCCTTAGTCCCCTAGGAACTCCATGGCCCCCCTATCCTCTCCTCTATACCTAGAGTGAGCTTGGGTCTTCCTTGGTTGGCCTTCATCATCCTAAGTGAAGTGAGCTAGCCTAAAGGAGCTACACCACCAAACACCTATCCATTTCTCTCCTTCATTTTGTGTGTCACCCTTCACCTTCCCAAACACCAAATCCTACACTTCCATACCCTTGAAGAGATCATCCTTCACATCATATCAACCTTGGAGAAGAGAAGGAATCAACCACTAACTCTCATGGAGAAGTTGGTTCCATCACCAAGGATCAAGTTCTTCAAGGTGGCCCAAGGTTTTAGGGTGGATGATGATGGAATGGACGAAAATGGAGGTTGGGTAGAAGGTGTTTGAGGAAATGCTTGAGGAGGGTACTCTAGGGTTGGCTCACTTCATGATGATGAAGGCCACTTCTAGGGTTGTTTCTCTCAAGGTGGAGATGGTAGGGTTTGGTCGAAAATAGCCAAGGGTGACTAAGGAAAGATATAAAGGCACAAAAGACTCTATTTATATTCAATATCCAAAGTATTTATAAGGTGAGGTGCCTAGGGTATTTATAGGAGTGGGAGGCATCTAGGGTTGCATTGGCCAAAATTTACAATGCCAAATGCACACCAAATGAAACCTAAATTAACCCTAGATGCAACTTGGTGGCCAAGGATAGAATCTTTGGGTTTAGTTAAACCTAAATTATCTAGGTGCATGGTAAGACCATGCAACCTTTGCCCTCCACTTGGGCCTAAGCCTTTCTAAGTCCAAAAATAGGTCCAAACACCACCAAAAATACGTCTAGCTCCCTAATTAAATACCTTATCCCAAAATTAAAGACCTATGATCTAAAACAGCCCATTATACAAGGGTAAAATGGGAAATACAACAGAAAATAAATCCTATGACTAAGATACCCCATAATACAAGGGTAAAATGGGAAATACAAAAGAAAATAAATCCTATGTCTAAGATACCCAAAATACAAGGGTGAAAATAGGAAATTTAAAGATAAGGGAAAAATAGAAATAAATTTTATGCTAATAAAAACGTAGGATCTAAGGCCCAAAAGTAGGCCCACCCTTCTTAGGGTTTTCAAAACTAACTCATTCCTCTTGCCTCTATCAAAATATCACCTCTTAGTCTTCTTGGCCTTAGTGTGATTCCATCATTATCAGTATAAGTAGCACAAATTAATTCATTTAAGTCATCCTTAACTATACAATCTCATACTTATACTATTGTTATTATTATTATTATTATTATTATTATTATTATTATTATTACTATTATTACTATTATTATTATTATTTGTGGGTTATCTACGGAAAATTCGGTAGGTAACGTTACCTACAAAAAATTCCGTAGATAACACCTTTCGTGAGTTATCTACAAAAAATTTCGTAGGTAACGTTACCTACGGAATTTTTCATAGATAACCCACGAAACTTATTATTATTATTATTATTATTACTATTATTATTACTATTATTATTATTATTATTATTATTATTATTATTTATTATTATTATAATAATAATAATTATTACCATTATTATTATTATTATTATGATGATTTATGAGTTATCTATGGAAAATTCTGTAGGTAATGTTACCTACGAAAAATTCCATAGATAAAAGCTTTTGTGGGTTATCTACGAAAAATTCCGTAGGTAACGTTACCTACGGAAAATTCAGTAGATAATACCTTTCGTGGGTTATCTATGGAAAATTCCGTAGGTAACGTTACCTACGGAATTTTCCATAGATAACCCATGAAACTTATTATTATTATTATTATTATTAATACTATTATTATTATTATTTATTATTAATATTATTATTATTATTATCATTATTATTATTATTATTATTATTATCATTATTATTATTATTATTATTATTATTATTATTATTATTATCATTATTTGTGGGTTATCTACGAAATTTTTCGTAGGTAACAAAATTTCGTAGGTAACGTTACCTACAAAAAATTCTGTAGATAACACCTTTCGTGAGTTATCTATGGAAAATTTCATAGGTAATATTTCGTAGATAATTAAACATTATCTACGGAAAAAATTTCGTAGGTAATATTCCGTAGATAACTAAATATTATCTATGGAAAAAATTCCGTAGATAATATTCCGTAGATAATAACAATTTTTCTTGTAGTGGTGGTGGGTCATCCTCAACATATAACTCACATTGGTTTGGTACATTAGTGCGAGTATGTTCCCCTGAAGGATCTGGAGCAGCACAACTCCCTTTAGTGCTGACTCGAACACCATCATTATCAACTGTAGTTTGTTGCTGAGAACGAGCCAAAAGCTCAAACTTCTGTTCAAACTCTTGTTGCTTGTTATTCAATTTTTCTTCAAATAGCATCTCCATTCTTTGCATAGCCTCCTGACTGCAAGCGTCAACAGTACTACTCCTCGATGGTGGTGCACCAAAGTAATCTCGGAGACTCCAAGAACCACCAATACCACGCATATGCCCTGGGTGCTCTAGCATTTCTATGGCCGTTGTGAGTATATCATTCCGACCATGGGGAACAAATGAGCCCTCGGTGGTCTGCTTAACTAATCTCTCCTACAACATATTAACAATAAGTATACCACTACAAGAAAAACACAAATTTCTAACGGATTTAGATCTGTCGGAAAGTATAAATTTTTTGACAGAAAATTTTTGATGGAAAAATCTGTCGGAAATTTCTGATAGAAAATTTGATCGAAAAAAATGTCAGAAATTTTTTACGGATTTTTCTGTCAGAAAATATAAATTTTTCGACGGATACAAATCTGTCAGAAAATCCATCGGAAAATTTATGTTTTTGATAAAAAAATTCGTAGTTAAAGTTATTATTGATGAAATATTTTTGACAAATTTATATTTTTCAAAAATATAAAAATTTATTTACAAAGATTGAAAATCATATATTAAAAAAATCAATATATATATATATATATATATATATATATGAGGAGGGTTATAATAACTCTGGCATAATTTTTGCTAAGTATTACATCGGTCAATAACTTTATATTAACTTTGTAAATCCAACCGTTAAATTGAAAATTCTTTACTCTTAAATCATATATACAAAATTTTATATTAGAAAATAAATTAAGGATAAATACATTTTTTGAATTTTATATGTTTGATTTAAGATAAATAAATATAATAATTTATTAATAATTTATATTAAGTATGTAATAGATAAATATTTATAGTTTTGTAAATTATATTATCATTATAAATTATAAAATTAAATAATTTAAATTATAATTTTAAATATAAATAAGTAGATTGTTAATTATAAAAGTAAGTATATATAAATAAAGAATAATTAAATATATTATTATTATTATTATTATTATTATTATTATTATTATTATTCGTAATATAATTATTATATATTATTATATTTTTATAGTAAGTTAAAAGTTGGATTTGCAAAATTTACATTTAATATAAAGTTATTGAGCGGTGTGTAATACTTAGTAAAAATTATACCAGTATTAGTATAATAACCTCTCTCTCTCTATATATATTCCTTTTATATAATGTTATAGATATATATATAAAGATAGAGAGAGACATAGAGACAAAGAGACAAAGAAAATGAATGGAAGATAAATAGTTAAATAGTTGTTTGATTATCTATAGTAATAGATAAAGAGAAATATACGTCATCTTGTAACTGATTTTTGTCTCCAAAATTATGGATAATTATACCCTTAATTCTTAAGAAATAAATAAATAATTTTTAATAATTTTACTTTTAAAAATATTTAAAGACACGAAGTGTGTGTTTCCTCTTTCTCCTAGTATATATATAATGGTACGTGATAACCTAATTTAATATATGTAGAGAGATCCTTTTACTCCAAGAGTAAGTTTACCTAAACTTACTCCGTTCAATAACTCATGTTCAATATTAAATTTCAACGATCCAACTGTTCAATTTAAAATTCTTAATGCATAGATCAAATCTGCAAATTTTTAGAAAATTTGAAAATTATTTTATACTTCATTTCATTAATTCAAATTGACGGATAATCATAAAATCATTTTATACATTGATTCAAATTAATAAAACGAAGTATCAAATGATTTTCAAATTTTCTGACAATTTACATATTTGATCTAAAAATAAATAATTTAAATTATAATTTTAAATAAAAATAAGTAGATTGTTAATTATAAAAGTAAGTATATATAAATAAAGATTAATTAAATATATTATTATTATTATTATTATTATTATTATTATTCGTAAGATAATTATTATATATTATTATATTTTTTTTATAGTAATCTAACGGTTGGATTTATAAAATTCACATTTTAATATAAAATTATTGAGAAGTGTGTAATACTTAGTAAAAGTTACACCAATGTTAGTATAACCCTTCTCTCTCTCTCTCTCTCTCTCTCTCTCTCTATATATATATATATATATATATATATATATATATATATATATATATATATATATATATATATATATATATATATATATACAGAGAGAGAGAGAGGAGGAATCAAATAACTTACAAAATAACTTAGTAAAGTTATTCCGCTCAATAACTCATGGTATTTGTTGAATTTCATCGATCAAATTGTTAAATTTAAATTTATTAAATTTTACTAATAATTAATATAAATAAATTAATTAACTTAATTATTGACAATTTACTATATGATCTTATCTGGTTTTAAATTTGATATGAGAATATTATATATGATATAATTAGATAAGATTTTAAGTTAGTATTTTATTAATGTTTGATAATTAGAAAATAAAACAAGGATAACACTAATGCAAAATAAGGTTACTATGTCACCCCTTTTACGTCAGAAATCCTGAAATCTGACGTAAAAAAGACGCGATGGCATTTTTGTAATTTTCGTGAACTTTTTTACGTCAGACCTGGTATGGTCTGACGTAAAAAGTCAAATCTACGTCGGACACAACATACATCCGACGTAAAAAAGTTCACGAATTTGAATAAGAGAGTGGGGCACACCGTGCGCATTCACTCTTCATCACTTTTCATTTTTTTCTCTGTAAACCCTCTCCCTCTCCTTTGTTACTGAATCATTTTTTTTTCTTTTGTAGAGGGGTGAACTCTTTGTTACTCATTCGCACACTGTTGCAGCTCATCAGGTATGAATCAAGGTTTCGTTAACACTTTTTTTCTTCGCATTGTTATTGTGCCTATCTGTTCTTTTCGATTTTTTGGTTTTTCTATTTATATAGGTTTTTGGCCTTTTCATTTGGGTTGTTCTACGAAGCAGAACGACCTGTTCTGCTTGTAGAACGGCCTGTTCTCCAAGCAGAACGACCCATTCTGCAAACAGAACGGGCAGTTCTGCTTGCATTCTTATGTTTTTTTTTATATTTATTTTACTACTTTTTTACGTCGGATTTTTGTAATGTTCGACGTAAATTTACGTCGGTGTTACAGTACCGACGTAAATCTACGTATCCCGCATCTACGTCGGTATTTTTTCTGACGTAAATAGCTCAAAATACCCGACGTGGAATACTTCTTTTGTACTAGTGTAAATACATTTTTTTTTGAATTTTATATGTTTGATTTAAGATAAATAAATATATTAAATTAATTAATAATTTATTTAAAATGTTAAAATTTAATTTATAAGTATGTAATAAATAAATATTTACAATTTTATAAATATATATCATTATAAATTATAAAATTAAATAATTTAAATTATAATTTTAAATAGAAATAAGTAGATTGTTAATTATAAAATTAAGTACATATAAATAAAGAATAATTAAATATATTATTATTATTATTGTTCATAATATAAAATTATTATATATTATTATTATAGTACAAATATGAGATTGTATAGTTGAAGATGACTTAAATGAATTAATTTGTACAAGTTATACTGACAACATGCATATACATTTCGGTAGTTTATCTCATCAGAACTTCACAGTTAAGAGTGCTTGACCTGGAGTAATATAGGGATGGGTGACCTTCTAGGAAGTTTCCTAGAAATTGCGCAAGTAAGGATAAAACACGCTAAAAAGTGAAATGTCGTGAAATAAAACCCTTGAGAGACCAAATATGAGTGTTGTCACATTAATAAATTTATTAAAATTAAACAAAAATTATAATTTTTGACAGAATTTTCCGAGGGAATTTTCCATAAAAAATTTCTAATGAAATTTTCTGTTAGAAATTTTCCATCGAAAATTTTTGACAGAATATGGTATTTCCGACAGATTTTTTTTTCCGATGCCACTTTTTCTGATGGATTTAAATTCGTCAAAAAAAAATCCATCAAAAATTTCCATTGGAAATTTGCATTTTTCTTGTAGTGTACCCTAAACTACACTTATGAATTGAATGAGTTGAAATTAAGAGTGTTAGTTTGTATATTTTTACTTACTATTTTATCAGTAATGACCCTTGTAGACTTGGAAGTCATTTGCCCATCTGATTTTGTTCGAGCTGCTATCCACATCTCATAGCGGGGAGGTGGATCCAAAAGGTTAGTAGACTCAACCTCTGATGCCTCTGCCCTAGCCTTCATCAGTTTTTTTTAATTCATATCCCCCTCTTGACAATAGATGGGATGCATAATTCTTGCTCTGTCGTTCTTAGGCAGCTACTCTTTTGGCCTGCAATAATACAAATAAGAAAATAAGATTAAAATATACCTTAAGTATTTGTGTCAATGTAAGAATTATCAATAACTAGCCTGCTAAGAAGGGTCCAATCGACTGGAACGAAATTGCATCCACTCCTCGTCAGTAATCTAGTACTTTAGACAGGGAGTCTCATTTTGTCGCTCTCCAAATACATACTCTCGTGTCAAGAAAGTCTTGAAGTCTCTCCACCTGGTGGCAAGGGCAGATAACCTCTTCTTTCTCGTGATCTCAATGCTGGGAATGTCAAAATTTTGCTATCAAAATAACAACAAATAATAAATAACATATTTAAGTTATATAATATTGAAGGGATGTGCAAGTATATACCTGAATATCTTGCCACATGAGGTTCTTGTCAGCCTCCTCAACATCATCCCATGATGGAATGATAATAGAAACATGACGTCGAGCTAGGACTCCCAAATAGCTCCTAAACTTTGCAGCATTTGGGCTTGACGCCTTGTCAGAACGAGGATCCACCTCAACCTGTGTCCTATCCTTGGCAATGCGTCCAACTATTAACCCAGACAATCGGTGAGAGATCTACTTTCCCTCCTTACACTACCAGACTCCGAATCTGCCATAACCCTGAAAAAATAAAACTCTCATTATTAAAACAAAGAATTAACTAAATAGATAAATAAAGTAAAAAAGATAATAACAATATAGCAACAAAACAACTAATAAAACAATGAATAATACACAAACACAAACCTATTATGATGGAACCACTTGGAGAAGATTGTTGTTCTTCAAGTTGAACCGTCCAAGATCTTTCTACTCTTGAGGTGACACGTTGAGAAGCTTGAATACACCTTGAAGAAACTTCAATGGTGAAGGAAGCATGAAGGAGGTTCGGCCACTTCAATGGAGGATGAAGAAGCTTGAGGAACCAAGGCAAAGGTTGAAGAACCTTTGAGAGAAACCTTAGAGACAGAGTTGTCTACAGTTTTTATGACTCTTGAGTGAGAGAGAAATCTGATTTCTATTTCTCAAAATGTTCAAAAGTGATTACAAAAGTAGAAATTACAAATATATAGAGGTAGGTAGCTTAAGGAGCAAGCTAACCTTAACCATGGTTCACTAGGAACCATGGTAAGGTTAGTTAACCTTCCAAGTGAGTTTAGAAACTTGTGGAGCAAGCTTCTCACTTAGCTTGCTTCTCAAGCAAGCTAAGGAGAAGCTTGTAGCACAAGCTTCTCAACTCCTTGAAGGTTAGAGAAGCAATTCGGCCAAAGAGAAGGCTAGGCAAGGTGGGCGGCTAACTCATCTTTTGCTCACTTTGGTTATTTCAAAAATGTTTGATTTGGTTTATTTAGGTTCATCCAATGATGATGAGACCTAGCTAAATAAAATTGTGAAAAATTAGGAGCAAAATGAGTCCAATATGTAAAATTTTGCCTAGGCCCAATTCTGGCCCAATTACTAGTCACACCCTCAAGCATTGTTAAATGCCACCCCACTTCTACTACTGAAAAAATAGAAAATGAGTGTATCAACAAAGGAGGTTAAATGGAGTCAAACTCTCCAAGTAACCCACCCTAGAATCAATATACAATGACTAATAAAAGAAACTAAGGTGCCTCACAAATACAAAGGCAAAAATAAGCCTATACAAGAGAACTATGTACAAGATATTTACAACTAGAAATATGCCTTCTCTTCATGATAGAGTGGTTCAAATTGAAAAGTACCTGGGCTTGGAAAGCCCACTAGTCTTCAAGGTGTCCACTGGTCTTCAAGGTGGATATAGCTCTAGTGATTGGGCCAAGGGCCCATGGTCCATCATCCCATTCCTCTTGGATTCGTTGGCCTTGGCCATAGTCTATCATCCCCTCCCTCTTGAAAAGGATTTGACCTCAAATCTCGAGGGTCTTCTTAATGATCGGCCACACCTACAAATATATAATACAATTCATTAAAGGTGATATTCTCAACAAATAAATGTGAAAGGTATATCCTAGAAGGAATCCTTTCATGGAACCTAAAAAAATCAATGATACTAGACCTTCTAATATAATGAATAGGATCCTCTCCTAAACATAGACTAGATATATTACTAAATCCTAAAAATGTGATAAAACTAAAACTATAGCACACTAAAGACTTAATCCTAAAAACTAGAACATCTTGCCTAAAGTACCCTATGTGGTAACCTAGGCATTTCCTAGAAAAGAAAGAAAATACAACTAGAAATTTTCCTAAGAAATTTTGGATTATATTATTTGTTGGATAGTTATGAAAAGAATTTGTCACAAGGAACCTTGAAGGTTCATATATTATATCCAAAAAATAATATATTCCATAAATTGGGTGCATTATTGAAACAACTAAGGTAGGAAAAGTCCTACACAAAGGAAGGCTATCTACCTTGGGCACTATCAAGGAAGTAGCATGAGAAGTGGAACTAAGTGAAGTACACTTCTCCTTCACCAAATCTTGAAGATAAGATTCTTTTTCTTTAAAAATAATGGATTTGTGAATCTCTTCTTCAAGACTAGTGGCAGTGTGAAGGTAAGGGTAAAGTCTTTATGAATAAAGAGAATATTTTTCGTAGGATTTCTAGTGATAAAGCAATTCTCTTTAGTCATAACTCCCTTACAGGATATTTCTTCCTCTTTACTCTTCGCTATTTTCTCTCTTTTTCTTTTTATTTTCATTTGTGCTTGATCCTTAGCCACTTGTTGAGGTGAGAGAGGATAAAACACAAATTTCTTTTCCTTATGAGTGAAGGTGATTTCATTAGTAAGACCATTATGTATAGTTTTCTTTTCAAATTTCCATGGTCTTCCTAACAAAATATGACAAGGATTGGTACTATATCACATAAAGCTTGGTCCTCATACTTCCCAATGGAAAACTTAACCTTCATTTGTTGGTCAACTACTATGTCGCCATCCTTATTAAGCCATTGCAAATGATAAAGTTGAAGATGTGGCATAGTAATTAAACTCAACTTGTTAACCAACCTAGTGCTACAACAATTGCACCATGAACCACTATCAACAATGAGAGAACAAGCATTATTTAAAACATTACATCTTGTATGAAAGATGTTCTCTCTTTGTGATAGAGTACCACTAGGTTGATTATGAAGGATTCTCCTAAGCATTAGGAGCTCTCCTTCAAAAGGGTAAACTGGCCCCCTTAAGATCATGACTTTCTTTGTAGGGCATTGAGAAGCAATGTGGCCTCTCCCTAGACACTTGAAAAATTTTATATCACTAGTCTTTGTGCTAGTGAGTGGAGTGATGAGACCTTTACCCTTGTCTCTATTTTTCTCTTTATTTTTAGCTAATTCCTTGGAGGGTTCTGAAATAATTTTCTTTTCAAAATATTTTTCCTCATCCATTTAATCTTTCTTAAGAGATCTAGAGTGGGAGCTTTCTCTTTTAGAAGAAGATTTTCTCAATATTAGTTGTTCTACCCTGACACAAAGTTGGACTAAGTCATTTAAGTCCCTGTAGGGTAGTAGCTCCACTTGGTCTCTAATCTCTAAGTTAAGACCACTTAGGAATCTGGCTACTATGGTGGCTTCCTCCTGTCTAATAGATGCCCTTATCATGTATAGCTCCATTTGTTGCCTATATTGTTCAACAATCATATCTTTCTGTTGGAGCATTTGGAGCTTATTCATAAGCTCCCTTCCATAATAGGTGGGAATGTGCCTCCTTCTCATTGTACTCTTAAGATCATTCCAATATTGAATTGGAGGATCATTATGGAGGCGTCTCTCTCTTTCTAGAGTTGTCCACCAATACATGTCATGCTCTTGGAAGCTAAGGGTAGCCAGAGGGACTTTCCTCTCTTCACTTACCTTGTGGCAAGCAAAGAGTTGCTCAACTTTCATCTCCCAATCTAGATATGACTCCATATCATCTTTTCCAAAGAATTGTGGGAGGTCAACTTTGACTTCCCTAGGCCTTATGGTCCTTCTAGGTGGAGGTTGGTAGTGATCCCCTTGATTCATGCTTTCATTAGGGGATGTATATTGGGAATGTGAGCTCCTACTTTTTTTTTTTTCTGTTTCTTCATATCTTCTTTCAAGTTTTCTTCTTCTTGCCTAAGAATTCTCGATTCTTCCTCAAGATAAGCAAGTTGGCCTTCTCTTTCAATTTTATCTCTTTCTCTTTGAATAGCCTCTTGCTTTTTCCATAGTTTAAGTGATTTGAGCTCTTTAGTAATGTATGAAAGACTTTTTGGAGAGCATCACTTTCACTATGGGAGGAATCTTGAGACATGATTAGACAGAAAGGTTTTTCACACAAAAATAGTTTTTAAAGAAATTTTTTTTAGAAGTGCTTAGACTTGGCACTTAGAGGTCTAAGAGTACAAATTGAACTTTGGAGGGAGGTGAGCTACTAAAGAGCCACTTAATAACCAAGCTTCTTCTAGTAAAAATCTCTAAACCCCCTTGTACGTTTGCCTTGCACAAAACAATTTTCACAAAGATATTTTCAAAAGAAAAATAACAAACAAGTGCCTAAAGTGTACAATTATTCAATGCTTGAAAACATAAAGTGCTTGAAAACATAAATGGCAAGAAAACATAAATTGCTTGAAAACTTAAATTGCTGAAAACATAAATTGCATGAAAACCTAAATTGCAAGAAAACTTAAAGACAAGAAAACATAAACTAGGCGTTTAAAGCAAGTAAACCTAGGTGAGAGCTTGGAAAGTACCAAAAACTTCCAAGGACCCTCTCACAAATACTAAACGATTTTACTACTTGAAAACAATAAGGAGAGATGGAGATACACCAAAGGCACTCCAAGACACTCTTTAATAAAGGCCTTGTACAAAATGGAAGAAATTGAAAAGTTACAAGAAATGAAATGCAAATTTACATCAAATGAAATGCAAATTCACATTCAAATGAAATGCAAATTCACTACAAATGAAATGTAAATTTATACTAAATGAAATTAGTGGCTGCACTTAATTTCAAAAAAAAAACAAAATTAGCCACTAACTAGAGACAGATTTAGAGACGGATTTTGTAAGGAAAATTGGTTTTGAGAAAATTTTCCGTCACTAAACTAGTCTCTAAAGTTCACAATTTTTTTTAAAAAAATTTTGTTGCTCCTTTTCTTCCAATTCCAGCCACCAATGTTGCTTCTCTCACAAGTGTATCACTCCACTTTTAGAAGTAGCCTTAATGTTGTATACTTCTAGGTGTTTAGTTTCCAAGAGGCCTTCCACCAAGAGAGAAACAAGCTCCCTAAGCATCCACCAAAGCCTTCAAAGTTGGCTTCCTTTAGACTTGGCCTTCTACACCTTCAAGAAGCACTCAACACACATTCAATTGATGCAATATTAGTGCTAAAACTGAAAAGGCACCATTTAGAATAGCTACACCAATTGGTGGAAAGAAATGTGACAAGACTAGAAGGAATTCCAAGAAAAGACAAGCAACAAATAAAGCATAATTTGGAAAGCTAGCACACAAAGGAAATCCTAACAAAGGCACTAGAGTAGATTAAAAAATAAAAGCTAAGATTAGAAAGTAAAGTAAGAATCAAAGCAATGTATATGTGGCTGGACAGAAAATTTAAGACAAGGCACAAAAATTCATTCAAAACCGAGAGCAAAATTTCACCAATATTCTTCACTCCTTGGCTTTTTCTTGTACCTTTTTTTTATATTCTTTTTATAACTTCTTTTGCACTTTTTATTTTCTTTTGTACAGGATTTTAATGCCTTTTAAACATGTATAGGTCTCGGTTTTAGGATAATAAAACTGCTGCCAGGAAATTACACAAAAACAAGAGGTGTTCACTTGAAACATTCAACTAGTACTTCACAATTTTGTACTAATTTTAGGTCTAATTTTCAATCACTGATTTCTTTTGTTTTTCTCATGCATTAAGAACACATACACCTCTGTTTTGTCTCTGTTTTAATGCTTCAAAAATTAATATAAGTTTCAGCCACACACAAGACTCAAAGAAACCTAATAGGAATTAATGTTTAACAATTTTTTTGACAAAACTTTTAACAAGACATAATAGAAACCTAACTCTAGGAAATTTGCTAGAACTAATAGCAAATCATGAACTCAATCATATAAAGCAAAAGAAAATTTAGATAGGTTCATATTTATAAGGTAAAAGACGCACCAAACAATGAGTTAAGAACAACACAAAAATTAGGTCAAACAAGCTAGTCTAGGAATTTTCAACATACAAAGAACTACACATGACTTTCTAAGACAAAACAAGTGATTCAAAAACAAATCTAATGCAATATGAATGTTGTCCAATCACGGACACATGTTAGGGAATGGAGAGACTCAAGTAAAACACAAAATGCACAAGCAAGGAACCTAGGCGCACCAAAACAAATTGATTCAAGAATTAGGAACAAGCAAAAATATGAATCAATTATTTTTCATGTGACAAATAGGATCCATCGAGATATGAACAAAATTAGATCCATACAGCAAACACAAATGTAGTCATGGAAAAAGGAAGAAAAGACAACACGGATTCAAGTAGAACAAGTTAGAGACACAAAACCTCAAGAGCACCAAAGCTCTAGATACCAAAAATGATGGAAACACTTGGAGAAGAAACTCCATTGGTGAAGGAAGCTTGAAGGAGGTTCGGCCACTTCAATGGAGGATGAAGAAGCTTGAGGAACCAAGGCAAAGGTTGAAGAACCTTTGAGAGAAACCTTAGAGAGAGAGTTCTCTATGGTTTTTAGGACTCTTGAGTGAGAGAGAAATATGATTGCTATTTCTCAAAATGTTCAAAAGTGATTACAAGAGTAGAAATTACAAATATATAGAGGTAGGTAGCTTAAGGAGCAAGCTAACCTTAACCATGGTTCACGAGGAACCATGGTAAGGTTAGTTGACCTTCTAAGTGAGTTTAGAAACTTGTGGAGAAAGCTTCTCACTTAGCTTGCTTGGGAAGCAAGCTAATGTCAACTCCTTGAAGGTTAGAGAAGCAATTCGGCCAAAGAGAAGGCTAGGCAAGGTGGGAGGCCAACTCATCTTTTGCTCACTTTGATTATTTAAAAAAATGTTTGATTTGGTTTAGTTAGGTTCATCCAATGATGATGAGACCTAGCTAAATCAAATCTATGAAAAATTAGGAGCAAAATGAGTCCAATATGTAAAATTTTTCCTAGGTCCAATTCTGGCCTAATTACCAGTCACACCCTCAAGCATTGCTAAATGCCACCCCACTTCTACTACTGAAAAAATAGAAAATGAGTGTATCAACAAAGGAGGTTAAATGGAGTCAAACTCTCTAAGTAACCCACCCTAGAATCAATATACAATCACTAATAAAAGAAACTAAGGTACCTCACAAATACAAAGGCAAAAATAAGCCTATACAAGAGAAATATGTACAAGATATTTACAACTAGAACTATGCCTTCTCTTCATGATAGAGTGGTCCAAATTGAAGAGTACCTTGGGCTTGGAAAGCCCACTGGTCTTCAAGGTGGCCATAGCTCTAGTGATTGGGTCCTTGGCCCATGGTCCATCATCCCATTCCTCTTGGTTCTTTCAGTGTATCACCTCTTGGATTCCTTGGCCTTGGCCATAGTCTATCATATTAGGTTGGTATGTTTTCCCATATTCCTTCATCATGATCACTTCAAATGACATGCATTTTGTCCACTTGATTGTCTACAATAGGACCTGTAGACCCCTAAAATTGTCCGGGTCGGAAATAAAGCTTGAAGACTCTCGAAGACTGAAGGAAGATCAGCCAGAAGGACTCCTGGAAGGCCCTAGGAGGGTTCTCTGTAGGTCTAGAGGTCTTAGAATAGCCCAAAATAAGGAAGTGGAGGGAATGAAGCCCAATACGGCCGTACTGAACTTAATACGGCCGTATTGAAGCTTCAATACGGCCGCAGTGAACTCAATACGGCGTATTGAAGTTTCTGAAACTTCAATACGGCCGTACTGAAATCAATACGGCCGTATTGAAGCTTCAATACAGCCGCAGTGAACTCAATACGGGCGCATTGAAATTTCTGAATTTCAATACGGCCGTATTGAACTCAATACGACCGTATTGAAGTTTAAAAATTTCAATACGGCCGTATTGCTTCTGTAGGCCGTATTGCGCCTATTCCCTATAAATATGACGTCAATTGGACGTCATTCCACACTTTTTTACTGAGTTTTGACTCCCTCCTTGAGTATTCTGGGGTTTTTGAGCAGTGTTCTGCCCTAGAAATCTCTCTAGGAGTCGATCCGACGAAGTTCTGGAATTCCGAGCACTTAGCTTGGAGATTCGAACCTAGTCGAAGGGAAATCCTCCGGATTTCCATAGTCAAAAGTTTTTAGGAAGGAGCGAGCGAGCTTGTAGAGCGAGGGAACGCCAAAAAGCTTCCCAGTTTTACTCAATATATAAAAGCACGCTTCAAGAGGTTTCTTCTTAAATCCTTCCTTTTACTGCTTTCTGTGTGCATATTTAAACTGTCATCATGTAGATAGTTAATTTATAATCGCTTATAATAAATAGGGGTAATTTAGTAATTTTACGCTATTATTTTAGAAATAATCTGTCATAGGGAACCCGAAAGGGGCGCTGTGGGGTGCTAACACCTTCCCCACGCGTAACCGACTCCCTTACCCAACTCTGGTTGTAATGGCCAAAGTTGATTTATAAAATCAATTGCCTTATCCCTTTTTCCAATGTTTTGAGTAAAACATTGGTGGCGACTCCACGAACCCTCCTTTTGCGAAAACCACTAATCCATGGAGGGTCCCGCTTGGGATTAATATGGATTGGTGAGACATTTAATAAATAAATTGGATAAGATCGACAAGGTCTCAGTTTGAGAACAAGTCGTTCTAATAATCCAATACATTTTCAAAACTAAAATAAAAGCGAGCTCGACCGTCTTCGCGACAGCCGAAGCCCGTTTGGGCCGGTGGCGACAGATGGCGACTCCACTGGGGAAGCCTCGAGAGTCAGTCCCATTTAGTGACAGATTATTTTAACAAATAATAGTTAAAATTACTTTATTACCCCTTACTTGTATGATAACATGTTTATCTATTTGGCTTTAATAACTGTTGTATTTTTAAATTCACGCAATTGTTTGAAATAAAAGCTGCACACAAACCTTTGCACACAACAGTTCCCTCTATACCCGGGGGCATGAGTGATTAACCATAGGGAGTGGATGTTAGTACGGCCGGTTGTCGAATGGGTCTATAGGTGCCCGTAGACCGTTGTCGGAAAACATCACTCAAGGTGATAACCATGAACTTGAGTCCGACGGTGCGTTGGAGCTTTCCATCGACCTACGATGAGAGGAATTGGGTCCCTATAATGGGGGCACCTTGGGGGCCTTGGACTGGTGAGAACAGTTAGAACCACCTTGAATATGCACTTTTCTGCAGGAGACCCCTACCTCGTGATTCGCTCGTGACTGTTCGTGGATGAGTGAATTGTTTGTGCATTGTTTATGTGAAATTGTTTGAGCATACATTGCATTTCTTTAAACATACAACATTCCTATTCTTTTTAAAATAAGAATAAATAGGAATAAGAATCTTCCATTATACGGTGTTAACATCTACCTTCATCACATTCATATAGGTAGTTTCCCTTTTCACCCAAAAATACAAAAAAATATATAAAATAAAAATACCCAAAAAAGAAAAAAGGGTTATTTATCCAAACCAAGCAATATCATGCATCATCTTAGGGACATCCTAAAAACATGATAATGCTTAGTTGAATAAACACTATGCATGCATATTCAACCTCATCATCTCATATCATGCATATAGATCATGGAGAGATCTAGGAGTCATTCATACATCTCTCCTAGTAATCCATTAATAAACATTAATAAAAAGAAAGAAATAATCGATGCGTATGTTCAAAGAATGGATCACACGCCGTTCGTTATCAAGTGTAAGCCAACAACCGCGCCAAGCGAGCACACGTCAACTCCGTTGTTGGTAATCAAGACGAACAAAGGGGAAGGTCCAACACCATTAAGGATCACAGTTCCAAGGCCTTTCCCTTACAAATCAAATAAGGCTGTGCCGTGGATATACGACATCCACTCTTCTGCCGACAGCGATATCTCCAACATCGCTGGACTTGGGGGCATAACTAGGAGTGGTAGGATCTACACTCCCGATGATCTTCATAACAAAGCCCCCAAGAATAAAGAAAAAGAAGAAAATAAAACCGAGGAAAAAGAATCCGAGGAGGAGACAGACGAGCTGTTAAAGTTTATCCGACAGAGCGAGTACTCCATCATGGATCAACTTCATAGGACGCCAGCAAAGATTACGCTGTTGTCGTTGATCCTAAGCTCCGAACCGCATCGGCAAGCTCTGTCGAAAGTCTTGAACGAGGCATATGTGCCGCACACTATCTCCCAAGACAAGTTTGAGGGGATTGTTAGTCACATCAAGGCTAATGATCACCTCACCTTCATCGATGAAGAAATCCCCGCCGAGGGATCAAACCACAACAAGCCCTTGCACATCTCTATAAAGTGCAAGGAGTATCACATCGCGAAGGTCTTGGTGGATAATGGATCTTCCTTGAACGTGATGCCAAAAAGAACGTTCGATCAGATGGCAATCAAGGGAGTCCAAATGCGCCCAAGCAACATGATCGTTCGAGCTTTCGACGGCTCTAAAAGAGAAGTGGTGGGAGAAGTCAGTCTTCCAATCCAAATCGGACCCACTATCTTTAACGTCGAATTTCAAATAATGGACATTACTCCTGCATACAGCTGTCTCCTCGGCCGACCTTGGATTCATGATGCGAAAGCTGTACCCTCTACGCTCCACCAGAAAATCAAGTTCATCGTGGGTGACAAACTGGTGACCGTGCAAGCTGAAGATGACATACTCATCAGTAAGCCATCCAACATACCTTATGTGGATGCAGCAGAGGAAGCTTTGGAAACCGCCTTCCAAGCATTGGAAATCGCCAATGTTGAAACGTTTCCCCGAGAAATGAAGAAGGTAGCCCATATGCTCACAAAGAACGGATACTTGCCAGGACAAGGATTAGGCAAGAACTCCCAAGGAATCCCGGAGCTACCCATTATCAAGGACAATCCGGGGAAACAAGGGTTAGGATACGACCTTGTTAAAGATCAAAGAACGAAGAGGAATCAAGATCCTTCTCGACGTTCTTTAAGCCAGATCTTTAGGAAGGCTGGTTCACAAACGTCAAGGCCAGCTGTCGTCATCAAGTGTCCTTTTCCTTCTAATAGGGATGTGTAAATTCAGTGACTATTAGAGATCACTCCTCGGGGACAGCCCGGCCCCCGAGCCTCGATAGGGCACATGTTTCCATTATGATTATAAAAAAATCATTCTTCACTAATTCTTTATTGCCTCTTTTCTTGCTTGCAATAAAATTCTAAACCACGTTATTTAACCCTGTTTGAATAAACATAAGTGAGGTTAAAATCGTCTTAATAATCAATAAACCCGCATCATTTTTATGTGGAATTGTGTGTCAACTTGGAGCACCTTTTCTTGGCTTTAATAAGTGCCATCATGGATAAAAAAAAAAATCCTAAAAAACAAAAAGCTCGGCAGGAAACCCAAAAAGGGGACTGTGCAAAATAAGAGCAAAAGACCCGCTAGGAATCCCACAAAAGGGTGACCTAGGCAAAAATTAGGGTTACAAAATAATGAACAAAGACAAAAGCCCGCTAAAACATCACAAATGGGTGTTTTAGGCAAAAGTTAGGGCAATCGAAAAAAACAAAATAAATCCATGATGGTACCATCAATTGAATTCAACAAGGGGCTTAAGAAAAGCTATCCAAGTTGTCAAAGCACAATCATTAATAACAAAGATGTGCTTAATCTCATAAGTGTTTAATCGAACAAACCTAAACACAATAAGCCTACCATTGGCCAGCCATTCTTACAAAATCCATTTTTCAAAAAAAATAATAAATAAATAATCCCCTCTAAAACACAAACTTTTGAAAATATATCCTTTCCTTCTTTTCTCTCTTGTCCCAACGATTTTTGAATAATCTAGTGGAAACATGGAGATATAGTGGTCAATAGGAGGGTTGACACATCTTCTAAAGAAAGGGAAGAATCATTTGGTTGATGACACCAAAATCAAATACACATCATTCCTCGGTAACAGAAATCGGCAGAGCACAGCTCATCTAAAGGAATGGCAAAAATCCAAACAGAAGAACGCATCGATTAATTCTTTTGAAAAAATGAATCAAATAGAATTAGGTGCATCATATACTGCATACATGCATACAGATGATAGGTGTACTGGAAGATCACTTATTCTCTGTTTATCTTCAAAAAAAAAAAAAAAAAAAAAAAAAAAAGAATGAAAATCAATGCGCCCGTATTGAGTTTAATACGGGCGTATCAAGGTGAACGTTGAAGCAACGTTTCGTATTCAATACGACCGTATTAAACACAATACGGGCGTATTGACGTTCAATACGGCCGTATTCCATTCAATACGGGCCGTATTGATTGCCACATTTGTACAATAACGGTAAAGCCAATACGGCCGTATTGAATTCAATACGGCCGTACTGGCGAAAATTTCTCTATAAATAAGCCTCCCCCCTCTCATTTTTGCATACCAATCTTCATTCTCTGCATATTTTGTTTGTGAGTGCACCCTAGACAGCTTCTCAGAAATGGCAGAGTCGTCCCGAAAAAGACAGAGAGCCCCGGCTCGACGTGAGATGACGGATCGACACAGGCAACGGCTGGAGCTCATAGAGACATTCAACTTCGAGCCGTCAAGGGTGCTCGACTTTGACCTTCTCCGAGCAGTGGGCTTGGAGGATGACGTCAGGGGTTACTTCGGCAGCATAGGATGGGGATTTCTCCTTGATTCCCCTTCTCAACTGTACTTGACAGCCACGAAGGAGTTCCTGGCCTCCGTCGGTGTTACTGAGTCGACGAACAGTTATGGGGAAGATGTCTGCTCGGTTGACTTCTGGATGAATCAGGGGTACCGCTCCTTGACTTTGGACGAGTTCAATGTCCAGGCAGGATTTTTCAGCCGCACTGATCAGCTGGAATTTCGTGATGCCATATGCGAGTGGCCTGATCAGTGGACTCCGGTTGACATGTGGAGATTGCTCACTGGCCGAGAGGATTACCATTCAGGGGTAAAGGGCTCCCGGCTTCCGACCGCTCTTCGGATCTGCCACAAGATCCTTACCAGTACTATCCATGGCAGGTCCAAGAGCCCCGAGTCGATTACTCGTCCCGACCTGCTGGCATTATATTGCATGGCCACCGGACGGAAGGCCAACCCTGGATATTTCTTCCTCGAGCATGTGAAGAAGCTGGGGACACGAGAGGGAGGAGAGTCTAGACAGGGGTATATCTTGGTCGCCCCACTCCTTTCACAGCTGGCGGAGACATGGGGATGCCCCGATGGCGAAGAGCCAAGGGCGCTGGCGCCAAAGCTGATCGGTGCTACCACTTTGATTAGCATGAGGATCATTACTAGATCAGCTGGGGGGTTTGTACGAGTAGATGGCCCTGATGCCTATGCCGACATCCTCAATGACCTCGACTTTGAGGGCGATGGCAGCCCACAGCCAGAGACCGGCACCTCGCAGTCGGATAGGGCCTACTTTGATGCCCGCTTTGACGCTTTACAGCAAAGCATCAATACTCGATTCGATGCTTTTCAGCATAGCATCGGCACATGGCAGCAGAGTACAGATGCTCGACTAGATACCTTGGTGCAGGGGTTCGACAACCTCTCCGTCTGGATGCATCGCCGCTTCCCGGACCCGCCACAGGACCCGCCGGCAGAGGAGTGAAGACCGGCTTCTGTTTTCATTGCTTTTTCATGCATTAGTTTGATTGGGCTTAGCCCCATTTCTCAAATTTTCCTTGTACAAATTCATTTTTAGTAATGAAATTTGCCATTTCTGAATTTAATTTCTTTAGCAATTTAAATTCTGTACAGCAAAAGCCAAAAACATAAAAAAGGCAAAATACAGAAAAAGCCAAATCAGAAGAAAAGGCAAAATAGAAAAAGCCGAAAATGAAAAAGGCAAGGATATAGAAAATCCAACAAAAAGATTGCACAAAATAATTGAGCCTGGAGAGGCTCGCCGAAATAATACTCTCAGAATAATTGAGCCTGGAGAGGCTTGCTGAAATAATACTCTTTCAGAATAATTGAGCCTGAAGAGGCTTGCAGAAATAATACTTCCTCAGAATAACTAAAGCCTGGAGAGGCTTGCAGAAATAATACTCCCCCAACTGTACAGAGTCAATGAGCCTGGAGAGGCTCGCAGAAATAATACTCCCCAGAGGGAACCTCAACTCATGCTCTTGGATTCAAAATCCCCAGCAAGAGCTATCAAGCAAGATCGTCAAAATCCCCAATGGAAGTACGATCTCCCAAGCAGAATATCCAAGTCAAAGGACTTAAACTTCCTCAGTGAAGATAGCTCTCCAACTCAAAGCGCTGAGTGAGGCTAAGCCTGCAGAGGCTTCCTAAATAATACTCTGGGATACATAAGATCCCTCATTCCTCAATCGCCTACTCAGAGGCATCCCTGCAAAAGGAGAAAAATCAAAAAAAATATATCAATAACCATTCCCCAAGCGGAATTTGGCACTCAGCCGAACACTGAACTTCAAATCCCCAGTCGCCTACTCAAGAGGCACCCCTTCAAAAAGAGAAAAAATCAAAAAGATCAATAATCATTCCCCAAGTGGAATCTGGCTCTCAGCCAATCATTGAACATCAAGGTGATATGCCTAACAGAAGAGGCTAATCAAAATCAATGACAAAATCCCCCAGTGGATAACAGCCTACACAGAGGCAGCAAAATCAGAAAACCAAAAGAGACACCCGAACAAGGATAACCGGGATACTCCACCAACGTCGAAAGGACGTCAGCCAATCATAAGGTGCCGCTCACATCAGAAAGAGCATCTTTGTGTCTGCACCCCAAAGGAATCAGAAATTCCCCAGTGGGCACCAACTACGCAATGGAAAGTTGGGACACAAGAACCTATGAGTAACTGCACATCCCCTAGACGGATCCCTGCGTTATCCAGCCCTCAGTGGCACAAAAATCGAAAAACAACCGTCGAAGCAGCATCGTGGACTGTGGAGACAAAATCATCACAAATCCCTGAAAAGGAGATATTCACGCTACCCCCGTCGTCACAAACACGGAGGTATGCAGCTTCCGGCTCGAGCAATGAGCGAAGCTATCTCTGGAAAGGAGGTACACACTGCTACCGTTGTCACAAGGGTACTTAGCTTCCGGCTCGAACAAAGAGTGAAGCTAAGCCTGGAGAGGCGGTACTCACAGCTTCCAGCTTGGGCAGCAAGCGAGACAAAGCCTGGAGAGGCGAAACTCACACTGCTCACCGTCGTCACAAAGGTGCTTAGTTTCCGGCTCGAACAAAGAGTGAAGCTAAGCCTGGAGAGGCAGTACTCACAGCTTCCAGCTTGGGCAGCAAGCGAGACAAAGCCTGGAGAGGCGAAACTCACACTGCTCACCGTCGTCACAAAGGTGCTTAGTTTCCGGCTCGAACAAAGAGCGAGACTAAGCCTGGAGAGGCGAAACTCACACTGCTCACCGTCGTCACAAAGGTGCTTAGTTTCCGGCTCGAACAAAGAGCGAGACTAAGCCTGGAGAGGCGAAACTCACACTGCTACCGTTGTCACAAGGGTACTTAGCTTCCGGCTCGAACAAAGAGTGAAGCTAAGCCTAGAGAGGCGGTACTCACAGCTTCCAGCTTGGGCAGCAAGCAAAGCAAAACCTGGAGAGGCTACTCGACAATTTTCCACCGGAAGACGCTACAAGTCAGAAGGTCGGCGCATCACCCGGACAATTGGGTCAACTCCTTTACTTGTCAGCCGATACACCAAAAGGCCGTCCGACTAAGTAAAGGGGGGGCAGCTGTAGACCCCTAAAATTGTCCGGGTCGGAAATAAAGCTTGAAGACTCTCGAAGACTGAAGGAAGATCAGCCAGAAGGACTCCTGGAAGGCCCTAGGAGGGTTCTCTGTAGGTCTAGAGGTCTTAGAATAGCCCAAAATAAGGAAGTGGAGGGAATGAAGCCCAATACGGCCGTACTGAACTTAATACGGCCGTATTGAAGCTTCAATACGGCCGCAGTGAACTCAATACGGCGTATTGAAGTTTCTGAAACTTCAATACGGCCGTACTGAAATCAATACGGCCGTATTGAAGCTTCAATACAGCCGCAGTGAACTCAATACGGGCGCATTGAAATTTCTGAATTTCAATACGGCCGTATTGAACTCAATACGACCGTATTGAAGTTTAAAAATTTCAATACGGCCGTATTGCTTCTGTAGGCCGTATTGCGCCTATTCCCTATAAATATGACGTCAATTGGACGTCATTCCACACTTTTTTACTGAGTTTTGACTCCCTCCTTGAGTATTCTGGGGTTTTTGAGCAGTGTTCTGCCCTAGAAATCTCTCTAGGAGTCGATCCGACGAAGTTCTGGAATTCCGAGCACTTAGCTTGGAGATTCGAACCTAGTCGAAGGGAAATCCTCCGGATTTCCATAGTCAAAAGTTTTTAGGAAGGAGCGAGCGAGCTTGTAGAGCGAGGGAACGCCAAAAAGCTTCCCAGTTTTACTCAATATATAAAAGCACGCTTCAAGAGGTTTCTTCTTAAATCCTTCCTTTTACTGCTTTCTGTGTGCATATTTAAACTGTCATCATGTAGATAGTTAATTTATAATCGCTTATAATAAATAGGGGTAATTTAGTAATTTTACGCTATTATTTTAGAAATAATCTGTCATAGGGAACCCGAAAGGGGCGCTGTGGGGTGCTAACACCTTCCCCACGCGTAACCGACTCCCTTACCCAACTCTGGTTGTAATGGCCAAAGTTGATTTATAAAATCAATTGCCTTATCCCTTTTTCCAATGTTTTGAGTAAAACATTGGTGGCGACTCCACGAACCCTCCTTTTGCGAAAACCACTAATCCATGGAGGGTCCCGCTTGGGATTAATATGGATTGGTGAGACATTTAATAAATAAATTGGATAAGATCGACAAGGTCTCAGTTTGAGAACAAGTCGTTCTAATAATCCAATACATTTTCAAAACTAAAATAAAAGCGAGCTCGACCGTCTTCGCGACAGCCGAAGCCCGTTTGGGCCGGTGGCGACAGGACCAAATGATCTACTTGAGAAAGACGGTGTCTCATGCATATCTAGAGACTCATCTTTGTGAATTCTGTGCATGGTTCTTCCTTCGAGGACCACTGACCATTTCTCATTACATGGATCCTTGACAGAAATTTTTTTTCTTGCTTGATATGCCATAATAAAAAATTTCTTCACGATATGCATCAAAGACCTCCACTCCTGTTTCCCACAACATTTTCAAGTCATCAATCAAGGGACTAAGATACACATCTATGTCATTTCCTGGTTGTTAGGGTCCTGATATTGTCATACAAAACATAATATATTTTCTCTTCATGCATAGCCAAGGAGGCAAATTGTAAATGACCAACAAAAATGGCCATGAACTGTGTTTACTACTTAAGTTCCCATAAGGATGTTAGAAAAGAATGGCTCAATCCAAGAGAGGGGGTGAATTGGATTCTATGACACTTAAATTTTTTTTTGAGTTCTAAGGATCTTTATTTCAACTTAAACTTTTCTAATATGAATTCTCAAAGAAGTTCCTTGAAAGACTTGCCAATGGGAATGAGTCCTATATCCTTTCTTGATTAATCTTGATTAAGTTCAATGTTAAGAACACTTAATATGCAAAACTTTGGTTTAGTTTAAAGCAATGTTATGCACACAAACATATTAATCAAGATCATCCACTTTAACACTCAACCAAGATTTTTCTCAATGTAAAAGATAAGAGTGAGAGATAAGAATGCACAAGTATTTTATCCTAGTTCAGCCACTCAACATGTGACCTACATCCAGTCCTCAATCATAACCTAATCAAGATTTGTTCCACTATCTCAATAAAAAAGTTTTACAAGCATACCACACATTCATATACTCCTACATTCAAGATAAACACTTTCTTGCCCCCAAGAAAGCGATTCTTGTAGAAACCCACTACAAGAATTCCTTACTACTTGAGACACCTACTCAAGATTTCCCTTACACTTTGCACAAAGAATTAAATGAACGAATTCACCTGGAAGCTAAACAAATCAGACTGTGAATTCCAAAAGCAAATATTAATCTTTCTCTCCCAAGAATGTAGTGACGATGATGATCTTTATCAAAGCATTTCAAAATGTTTTACTTCTTGGTTTCACAAAGAAAACTGATGGAGCCTTCAAAGGAAAGTGCTTCATGAATCTTGAACACCTCTCCACGGTTCCTTGTGATGGATGCAAGGAGGAGAAACTAAGATGGAGAAGCAAGGGTAGCCTAGTTTGATCTTCCAATTCCGGATAGAAGATAAGCTAGACTAGCTCTACAAAGAGAGAAGCTCAAGTAGAGAAAGAGAAAGGAACTCCTAGAGTACCTTTCGGTGTGAGAGAATTTTCAAAGAAATGAATTCTCATATATTGCCAAAGGTTTATTACAAGTCCGACCATAAGGAATTTATAGGGTTGGAAAGTGTGGTGAACAAGCTAGGCTTAACCCAAGGTTAAGTTAAACCATGGTATGGTTTAACTAACCTTAGGTGCCAAAATTTGAATGTTTGAATTCAAATTTTGGTGCCAGGACCGGTCACCCCCATGTGCTCCTAATTTGCATGTGATTTGGTATTCATTTCGGAGTAATTTCGGTCACCCCATGTGCATGAGTGCACATGGCCGAAATGCCTACTAAATGTAATACTAATTACATGCAAATTTAAATGCACATGAAAACCTAAATTAACCCTAAATTAAAATGGTAATGAAATGAAATTCATAATCTAGGTGGCCAAAATACAAGGCCCAAAAAATATAATACAAGCCCAAAGGCCCAACCTAATCTACATGGGCTTGAGTTAAAGCCCAACTAAAAAGTACTATGGGCTTCTCTTCAGCATTGGCCCATTCTTCCTGCATCCTCTTGGCCATAGACCTAGTAGTTGGGCCCTTCGCCCTTGGGCCTCCATCATCCCCTCCCTCTTGAAGAGGATTTGACCTCAAATCCAAAGAGTTTTCCTCTTGGTCAGCAAGTCCTGTAAAAAGAGATAAATCAGATATATTGAAACTAGGACTAACCTCATACTTAGAGGGAAGATCTAGGACATAGGCATTATTATTGATGTGCTTAAGGACTTGAAAGGGTCCATCTCCTCTAGGACTAAGTTTAGACTTTCTTTTGGAAGGAAATCTATCCTTCCTAAGGTGTAGCCAAACCCAGTCTCCTTCATTGAAGACAACTTTCCTTCTACCCTTATTATTGTATTTTGTGTATTTTTCAGTTTGGGATTGTATATGATTTCTAACCCTCTCATGCAAGTTCTTCACAAATTCAGCCCTAGATGTTCCTTCTTTATGAATAAAAGAAGCAACTTCAGGTAAGGGTAATAAGTCTAAAGGGGTAAGAGGATTGAAACCATAAACAATCTCAAAAGGAGATATGTTACTGGTTTTATGAACCACCCTGTTATAGGCAAACTCCACATGAGGGAGATAGTCATCCCATGACTTTTTATTGCCTTTGAAGATTGCCCTCAAAATAGCTCCAAGAGACCTATTGACTACCTCAGTTTGCCCATCAGTTTGTTGGTGACATGTGGTAGAAAATAGAAGTTTAGTTCCTAGCCTTGCCCATAAAGTTTTCCAAAAATGGCTAAGGAACTTAACATCTCTATCAGAAACTATAGTTTTAGGTAACCCATGGAGTCTCACTATTTCTTGAAAGAATAACTTAGCGATATTACTTGCATCATCCACTTTGTGGCATGGAATAAAATGTGCCATTTTACTAAAACGGTCCACTACCACAAAGATGGAATCCTTTCCTCTTTGGGTTCGAGGCAAACCAATGACAAAGTCCATGGAACTGTCAACCTAAGGAGCATTGGATATAGGCAAGGGGATGTATAGTCCATGAGGTTTTGTTGTAGATTTAGCTTGAATACAAGCTATGCATCTAGTACAAAACCTTTGAAGATCTCTTTTCATATGAGGCCAAAATAATTTCTCTTTTAAAAGTAAAAGAGTTTTCTCAATTCCAAAATGCCCCATGAGCCCACCCTCATGGTGATGGAATCATGCCTAGGAAGGCAAGAGGTGACATATTGAAGGAGCCAAGAGGAGTTGGTTAGACATGAAGGTGTGGGCCAGTCAAGGCCCAATGGGCCCGATGGGCCTGGGAAGGCCCAAGTTGAACTTTTCATGGGCCATATTTTGTTATAGCTAATTTCATATGTTTTGTATACATGATGTTAGTATAGGTATCATATATTTTGGTCTTGTATTTTGGACCACATAGAATAGCATTTTAGGTTTTAGGCTAGTTAGGCCTAGTTTTGGGCTTCATGGGCCTTAGGGCTTTTGGTACCCAATATTGGGCTCATTTTCATTCTTGTAATTTTTCCTTTCCATTGTAATTGTTTGACCAATGTAATTAGGTCATTAGAATAGGAAAATACAAGGAATACTAAAGTATGCTAATTAGGTTAAACTAGGTTTAATTTGGAAGCCATTTAAGTTACATTTGAGTCACATGTTTTGCACCATTGGTGGCTGAACATTTGACACTCAAATTAACCCTAAATGACTCTCAAATCAGACCTAAATGCACCTTGGTACCTAAATTTTCGGACTTACACATGTGCACCAAAGTTTGAATTCAAATTTCAAATTTGAATTCAAACTTTAGGCGCCAATTTGTGTAGCTTTGGTTTAGGTGCCTATGTGCTTCATTTCCGTGCATACTTAAGTCCTCCCTTCACATTTTTGTATTCACTTTTGAGAATAATGAAATTTGAGAGCTTATTCAACCAAATTTCTTCAAGAGTCACCAAATTTAGAGAGCTACACTTTTAGGAACCCTTTTAGGTTTCCTCCTCTTTGAAGTGAGCTTTCCCTTGAACCTTAAGCTTGGATGCTTCCATCCAAGGCTTAAGCCTTCTTCCAATCCGTGAATCATCCTCCATCTAGTGTTCATCATTGTGGTTTCCATCTCCTTGAAGAAGATCCGAGCAAAGGAGAAGCTAAGGAGAAGTCATCTACCACTCCTCCTAACCTTTTCCATCACATGGCTCTCCTTTACCAAGAGTTTCCTAATAGATCCTTGGGGAATACAAAGTGTGTTTTCTTTAAAAAGAAACCCCTCAGAAATATAGTAACCTTGATAAGGTTTTTGAATACATAAAAGATAAAAGTTAGCAAAATCGGGATCTTTCTCATACAATTCCTTTATGTCATCAAACCCTAGTATTTGAGATCCTAGGATATTCAACAACACATGCCTTCTTGATAAAGCATCAGCTACTACATTTGTAGAGCCCTTTTTATACTTGATGACATAAGGAAATTGTTCTAGATACTCAACTCATTTTGCATTCCTTTTATTTAACTTACCATGGCCCTTCAAGTATTTAAGTGATTCATGATCACTATGAATGACAAATTCCTTGGTCACAAGATAATGTTCCCAAGTTTGAAGAGCTCAAACTAAAGCATAAAGCTCCTTGTCATAGGTTGGGTAGTTCAAGGCAGCCCCATGAAGTTTTCCACTGAAATAAGCTATGGGATGGCCACCTTGTAATAACACAACTCCTATGCCAATACTCGAAGCATCAGCTCAAAAGTTTTGCTAAAATCAGGGAGAGCTAGAACAAGTGCTTGAGTGAGTTTTTGCTTAAGTTCTTGGAAGGCTAAATTATGTTTTTCTTGCTATAGGAAGACCACATCCTTCTTCACTAACTCATTGAGAGGTGAAGCTAATGTAGAGAAGTTAGGAACAAAGAATCTATAAAAGCTTTCCAATCCATGGAAGCTCCTAACTTCACTTACATTAGTAGGAATAGGTCATTCTTGAATGGCTTTGATTTTCTCGGGGTGCACATGAACCCCTTGTTTGCTCACTACAAATCCCAAGAATATAACATTATCACACAAAAGGTGCACTTGCCTACATTGGCAAACAAGTGATTGTATCTAAGCACACGCAAAACTTGTCGTAGGTGATCCACATGATCACTTAGACTTTTGCTATAGATTAAGATATCATCAAAATAAACAACTACAAACCTACCAATGCAATCCCTAAGGACATGATTCATCAACCTCATGAATGTACTAGGTGAATTAGTAAGCCCAAATGGAATTACTAACCATTCATATAATCCAAACTTAGTCCTAAAAGCAGTCTTCCACTCATCACCTTCCTTAATGCAAATTTGGTGATATCCACTTTTAAGATCTATTTTGGAAAATATGGATGACCCATGTAATTCATCAAGCATGTCATCAAGCCTAGGAATTGGGTGCCTATATTTAATAGTGATGTTGTTGATGGCTCTACACTCACAACACATCCTCCATTTTCCATCCTTTTTGGGCACCAATAAAACAGGCACAGCACAAGGGCTTAGACTCTTTTGAATCCATCCCTTATCCAACAAATCTTGTACTTGTTTCTTTATCTCTTTAGTTTCTTGAGGATTTGTCCTATAAGCTGGTCTATTAGGTAGACTAGCTCCAGGTACAAAATCTATTTGATGTTCTATAACCCTAAAAGGTGGAAGTCCCATAGGTCCTTCACTAGGGAATACATCATCAAATTCTATCAAAAGATTTTGAATTTCAAGAGGTAGAGAAAGTTTCATAGAATTTGTGGCAGTGCATGTGAGTGTTCCTCTACACATGAGAATATAAGAAGATGGTTCAAGTAAGAGAGATGTTTTTGGTAATGTTTTTGTTTCAAACTTCTCTTCTTGAACTATCTTTAGAGAGGGAACACTAGTCTCTCTAGAATCCTCTTGTTTACTAATTTTTAGAGGTTTTTTTTTACTCTCCTTCTTTTTTTTGTTTTCTTCTTTTTTTTCTTGGTCACGCTTGGTCTTCATTTGTACTTGATCCTCTACTACTTGTGAAGGTGTAAGAGGATGAAGTACAAACTTTTTACCCTTATGAGTGAAAGTTATTTTGTTAGAAAAACCATCATGATATGTTTGTTTATCAAATTGCCATGGCCTTCTGATGGAATCATACTTGGGAATGCAAGAGGTGACACACTCAAAGATCCAAGAGGAGTGAGCTAGACATGGAAGATTGGGCCTGTCAAGGCCCAATGGGCCCTATGGGCTTGGAAGGCCCAAACCAAGTTTCAACATGGGCCTATCTTGTTATTAACATTCTTATTATATTTTTTTTAGCATAGTTTGAATATATTTTGGTCTTGTATTTTGGACCACATAGAGTAGCATTTTAGGTTTTAGGCTAGTTGGGCCTAGTTTTGGGCTTCATGGGCCTTTGGGCTTTTGGTACCCAATATTGGGCTCATTTTCATTCTTGTAATTTTTCCTTTCTATTGTAATTGTTTGACCAATGTAATTAGTTCATTAGAATAGGAAAATACAAGGAATACTAAAGTATGCTAATTAGGTTAAATTAGGTTTAATTTGGAAGTCATTTAAGTTACATTTGAGTCACATGTTTAGCACCATGGGTGGCTGAACATGTGCCACTCAAATTAATCCTAAATGACTCTCAAATCACACCTAAATGCACCTTGGTACCTAAATTTTTGGACTTACACATGTGCACCAAAGTTTGAATTCAAAATTCAAATTTGAATTCAAAATTCAAATTTGAATTCAAACTTTAGGCGCCATTTTGTGAGGCTTTAGTTTAGGCACCTATGGGTCACAATTCTGTGCATACTTAAGCCATTCTTTAACCTTTTGTATTCACTTTTGAGAATAATGAAATTTGAGAGCTTATTCAGCCAAATTTCGTTCAAGAGTCACCATGAGAGAAAGCTTCACCTTAGGAACCCTACTAGGTTTTCCTCCTCTTTGAAGTGAGCTTTCCCTTGCACCTTAAGCTTGGATGCTTCCATCCAAGGCTTAAGCCTCTTCCATCCGTGATACTTCCTCCTTCTTTGGTTCATCATTTTGTGTTCAATCTCCTTTGAAGAAGATCTGAGTTTAAGGAGTAGCTAAGGAGAAGTCCACTATCACTCCTCCTAAACTTCTCCATCAATTTTGGTATCAAGAGCAAGGTTCTTCAAGGAGATAAGTTTTTCCTAAATTTTTGTGTGTCCGTGTTTGTGTCTATGTGTTCTTCTTGTTCTATTTGAGTTTCTATTTCGGATCTGTTATTTTGATTCATTGTGTTCTATAGATCCATTAGTTGATTGTTTTTGAATTTCTTCCACAATCAACATGTTTAGGAACTATTTGCTTGTGCTATTTTGATTTTATTTTGAGTCTCTCCATTCCTTGTATGTGTCCGTGATTGGACCTCATGCATATGCATTAGATTTTGTTTTTGAATCTTTGTTTTGTCTTAGAAGTTTATGTTTAGTCCTTATATGTTGCAAATTCCTTGAATAACATGTTTAACCTAGTTTTATTTTGAGTTCATAATTTGCTATTAGTTCTAGAAAATTTCTTTAGAGTAAGGTTTCCATTGTGTACTTAAGTTTTCAATTCACTTTCCATTGAAAAATCTTATAAAAATTTGTGTTACCTAAAAATTTCAAGTGCTTAACCCTATTTCTAGTGCACTAATTTTGTGGATTCAAATTTAAAAAAAAAAAAAAAAAAAGAGTTAAGAGGCTGAAAAACAGAGGCAAAAACAGAGCCTAAGGTTCAAAAAGTTCAAAAAGAAAGAATACAAAAGGAATCCAAATACAAAACCTAAAACTAGTGCACTAGTTTCATCATTTTCACTTGAATTTTTGGTTAACTTGTAGTCTCGGTTTCTATAGCTTGGAATCATAGAAAAATTTGAAACAAAAGGCAATTACCTTCTTTGGAATCTTAATTTGAATCTAGAAAAAGAAAGAATAAAAAAAAATTATATAAAACAAATTAAAAGGAAAAAGCCGAGAGGTGTACAATCTGAAAAATCTACTTGATTCCTTGTTATTGTTTTGACTACTATTTGTTCTATACTTATTCAATTGCTTTCAATTTTTTTTTGTTTTGTTCATCTACTCTAGTACCTATCTAGGAACCTTCCTAACTGTGTGCTAGCTTTATTTGGAGTCTTAATTTTCAGTTTTACTTGTTGAACCTCTTTGAGTCTTGTCTTACACATATTACTCTTTATTTTGGTATAAGCTTTTCAAATTGTGCTTTTGTTGCTTGTCTTGTTATCTTTCCTTAAATTCCCTGTGCTGGAAGTGGCCTCAAATCCTTACTCAAGGATCAAGCATTTCTCAACAAAGAGTAGGAAAAGTTTGGACACTAAGACTACAAAATTTTGACCTAATCTAGTGACCTAGCTTTTCCTAAACTTCCTTCACTTGAGTGACCATTCCTTTCACCTTGTGAGGCAGCCACCATTAATCTCTTTTGTTGTGTTTCTTTTGCAGGTCCAGGAGCATCATATTTGAAGGATTAGTGGCGGATTAAACACTTCAATAAGTGTTAGAAAATTTGAACATCAAATCCGTCACTAATTGGTTACCAAAGCCACCATTTTATTGCTTTCCTAGGCTAGTTTACATTTTTGCAAAATCTCTTGTATTTTAAACCAATTTGTAAATCTTGGAGGGAGTATTAAGAAGCTGGTCAGGTATATCTAAATCCTTGATAGCCTCTCACATGTAGTACTAGTGGAAGTGGCTTGGAAATTTCATATGTTTCAAGCTTCCACTTAGGGTTATACGACTAGCTACTTATCCTTGCTTCTTTTAAGCTTCTTGTTCATATTTGTGTTTACTTTGCTTCCTTAATACGTCTAGAATTGTGTAGTTTTATTTGCTCATGTTTAGTTTAGTCTCAAAAACAAACAAATTGTGAAAAACATACAAAATTTTTGTGAAAAGTTTTGGGGTTTGGAAATACCACAAAGGAGTTTAGTGATTTCCACTTGAAAAGGCTTGGTTATTAAGTGGCTCTTTGTAGCTCACCTCCCTTGATAGTGCAACTTGTACACTTAGACGTCCAAGTGCTATTTTCATTCCTAGAAAAATACCAAAAACATTTTATACCTTTTTGCATAGCATACAAATTCTCATTGTTTTATCATGAGTCATATTTCTCAAAGTAGTAGTGACTTTGAATCTCCTAAAAGTTTTAAAAGAATTGTTAAGGAGGTTGAAGCACTAAAACTTTGGAAGCATGAAGAGGTACTTCAAAAAGAAAAAGAAAAGATTCAAAGAGAAGTACAACTTATTGCTTTAGAGGAAGAGATACAAAAGATTAAGCAATGAGAAGAAAAACTTTTGAAAAAAATAAATAAAAGTAAAAGTCAAAAAAGTTCCTCAAGGAGCTCAACCAAGAGTTCCAATGACTCTCAAAGCCAAGAAAATGATGGTAGTTTGAATATGGATGCATACTATCAACCTACACCTAGAAGAGTCATTAAAGAACCCAAAGTGAGGGAATCAAGGGTTGATCTCCCTTACTTTCATGGAAAAGAAAATGTTGATGCCTACTTAGATTGGGAAATGAAAGTGGAGCAAATCTTCACTTGTCATAAAGTAGGTGAGGAAAGAAAGGTTCCCTTAGCCACCCTAGCTTTCCAAGGACAAGCCATGTATTGGTGGACATCCTTAGAAAGAGAGAGAAGACTTCACAATGACCCTCCAATCACTTATTGGAATGAGTTGAGGAGTGCTATGAGAAGAAGGCACGTACCTTCTTATTATAGTAGGGAGCTTATGGATATGCTCCAAAGGCTCCAACAAAAGAATATGAGTGTGGAGGAGTATAGATAGAAAATGGAGTTGTATCTTATGAGGGCTGGGATTAGGGAAGAAGAAAGGTTGACCATTGCTAGATTTTTGAGTGGTCTAAATTTTGATATTAGAGATAGAGTTGAGTTACTCCCTTATAGGGACCTTGATGATTTGGTCCAACTTTGTATAAGGGTGGAACAACAAAATTTGAGAAAAAGTTCTTTTAAAGGTAAAACTCAATCTAGCTCATATATCAAGAATGACTACAAGAGGGAGGGTCAACATGACTCTTCTACAAACTCTAGTAAGGGTCAAGAAAAAGAAATAAAAAAAGAAAATGATAAAAATGAAAATGTTGTCACTTCTAGTAGTAAAACTAGTGACATCAAATGCTTTAAATGTCTTGGGAGAGGCCATATAGCTTCTCAATGTCCAACTAAAAAGGTCATGTTCTTGATAGGACAAGACATTTATAGTAATATTGATGAATCTAGTTCTACCACTTCAAGTGATAGTGAGAATAGTGAGGAAGATCCTAAAATTGAAAAGTTATATCCTGTTGATGGTGATCTTCTTATGATCAAAAGGCTTCTTGGAAGCCAACCTTGTCCCACTTCACTATCTCAAAGAGAGAACATCTTTCATACAAGATGTTTTGTTTTTAAAAGAACTTGTTCTCTCATTGTTGATAGTGGATCATGTTCTAATTGTTGTAGTACAAGGTTGTTTAACAAGTTAGCCCTTACCACCATTCCTCACCCTCACCCTTATAAACTTCATTGGCTCAATGAAGGTGAGGAATTGGAGGTGAATCAACAAGTGAAGGTCAAGTTTTCTATAGGGGATTATAAAGACAAAGTTTTATGTGATGTGATCCCTATGGAAGCTTGTCATATTTTGCTTGGTAGGCCATGGCAATTTGATAAACAAACTATACATGATGGCCTTACTAACAAAATAGCCTTCACTCATAAAAATAAGGAAATTGTTTTTAATCCTTTAACACCACCCCAAGTGTTTGAGGATCAAAAGCAAATGAAAAGAAAAAGAATAAAGAAAGAAAAGAAGGAAAGAGTGTGGAAGAAGGGGATTCCACTAAAACCTTTGTGACCAAGGAGAGTTATTTTATGAATAAACAAGACTTGAAAAGAACTCTCTTTATGAATAAACCTTTGTGACCACTTGATGGATTTCTCCTTCCATGAATGACGTAGGGATTGAAGGGAGAAAGCCTTGGCCCTTGATCTAGGTTCAACAAGGTAGACAAAAGGAAGGTGTATGGTGAAGAAAAGGAAGTTGGCGTGAAAATGATGGTGTTTGGGCGGAAGCACTTAGGGTGGTGGTGTTTGGGTGCTCAAAGTTGGCTCACTCCAAGGTAGGTGGAGGCCACTCTAGGTTTCCTACTCTCCAAGGGTGGAGATAGGAGGGGGATAGCCGAAACTTACCCTAGGGACTAAGGATGAGACGTTGAGGCATAAGAATGCTCACTCAAAATCTATATAATCCAAAATATTTACAAGTGGTGGGGTGTGGGGTATTTATAGGAGGGGAGGCATCTAGGGTTGCATTTGGAGTGTGCATGGCCGAAAATCACAAGGCAAATGCACTCCAAATGAAATGCCAAATGAACCCTAGATGCTACTTGGTGGCCAAGGATGGAATCTAAGGGGTTAGATTGGCTATTTCTAGGTGCATGATAAGTCCATGCAACCTTTGCCCTCCACTTGGACCTAAGCCTTTCTAACACCAAAAATAGGTCCAATGCTCACCAAAAATAGGCGTCACCTCCTAATGTAACACCCTAGCCCAAAATTAAAACCCTACTCATCTAAAGCACCCCATAATACAAGGGTAAAATAGGAAATACAAAGAAAATAAATCCTATGACTAAAATACCCCAAAATACAAGGGTAAAATTGGAATAAAGTAATAAATTCTATACTACTCAAATTGGCCATAGCCATGAACCATGTGATGGGTCTCACATGAAGTGAAGTACCAAGGGTGGTCCTCCATCATATTGATGGATTTCTCCTTCCATGAATGACGTAGGGATTGAAGGGAGAAAGCCTTGGCCCTTGATCTAGGTTCAACAAGGTAGACAAAAGGAAGGTGTATGGTGAAGAAAAGGAAGTTGGCGTGAAAATGATGGTGTTTGGGCGGAAGCACTTAGGGTGGTGGTGTTTGGGTGCTCAAAGTTGGCTCACTCCAAGGTAGGTGGAGGCCACTCTAGGTTTCCTACTCTCCAAGGGTGGAGATAGGAGGGGGATAGCCGAAACTTACCCTAGGGACTAAGGATGAGACGTTGAGGCATAAGAATGCTCACTCAAAATCTATATAATCCAAAGTATTTACAAGTGGTGGGGTGTGGGGTATTTATAGGAGGGGAGGCATCTAGGGTTGCATTTGGAGTGTGCATGGCCGAAAATCACAAGGCAAATGCACTCCAAATGAAATGCCAAATGAACCCTAGATGCTACTTGGTGGCCAAGGATGGAATCTAAGGGGTTAGATTGGCTATTTCTAGGTGCATGATAAGTCCATGCAACCTTTGCCCTCCACTTGGGCCTAAGCCTTTCTAACACCAAAAATAGGTCCAATGCTCACCAAAAATAGGCGTCACCTCCTAATGTAACACCCTAGCCCAAAATTAAAACCCTACTCATCTAAAGCACCCCATAATACAAGGGTAAAATAGGAAATACAAAGAAAATAAATCCTATGACTAAAATACCCCAAAATACAAGGGTAAAATTGGAATAAAGCAATAAATTCTATACTACTCAAATTGGCCATAGCCATGAACCATGTGATGGGTCTCACATGAAGTGAAGTACCAAGGGTGGTCCTCCATCACTTGAGAGGGTGATAGAGGACACAACACAATCCTTTTACCTAAGTGATGAAAACTTATTTTGTTGGTTAGGCCATCATGAATAGTTTTTTTGTCAAATTGCCAAGGCCTTCCAAGTAAAATATGACTAACATCCAATGGCACTATATCACATAAAACTTCATCTTGGTATTTGCCAATGGAGATAGGTATATTTACTTGTTGATTAACTACAATACCTCCCTTTTCATTGATCCATTGTAATTTGTAAGATTTTGGGTGAGGTATAGTAGTTAAGGCTAGCTTATCCACTAATCTAGTGCTACAACAATTGCAACTAGATCCACTATCCACAATGAGAGAACAAGTGTTTTCTAAAACTTTGCACCTTGTATGAAACAAGTTCTCTCTTTGGGATTGGTCTAGGTTACTAGATTGGTTTCCAAGAAGCCTTCTAACCATTAACAAGTCTCCTTCACAAGGGTAAATTTCTTCCTCGGACTCTAAGTTTTCTTCTTCATCACTTGAAGAAGAAGAAGAAGTTTCATCAAGGCTACTATAGTGGTCTTGGCCCTTTAAAATCATGATTTTCTTTGTTGGGCATTGAGAGGCAATGTGCCCTCGACCAAGGCACTTAAAGCACTTGATGTCACTTGTCTTAGTGTCTTTGGAAGATGTTTTTTGAGAGGTTTCTTTTTCTTTTTCTTTAGGAAAAGGATTGGAAGAGGGGCCCTCCTTCTTAAAACTCTTGGAATAAGATGGAGTGGAGTCTTTTCTAAAAGTTTTTCTTTTAAGTTGGTGCTCCACTCTAGAACAAAGTTGAACAAGCTCATTCAAATCTCTATATGGTAAGAGCTCAACTTTGTCCCTTATTTCAAGGTTAAGACCACTTTGGAATCTTGAGATGGTGGTCCTCTCTTCTTCCCTTATCCCAGCCCTCATCATGAGTAACTCCATAGATTGCCTATATTCTTCCACACTAGATGACCCTTGTTTCAATCTTTGTAGCTTATCCATAAGCTCACGGTCATAGTATGGAGGAATATGCCTCCTTCTCAAGGCACTACGGAGCTCATTCCAATATTGAATTGGAGGCTCATGGTTTATTCTTCTCTCTTTTTCTAAGGAGGTCCACCAATACATGGCATGCCCTTGGAAGCTAAGGGTTGCCAAAGAAACCTTTCTCTCTTCACTCACTCCATGGCAAGAAAATAGTTGTTCTACTTTCATTTCCCAATCCAAATAAGTTTCAACATTGTCTTTGCCATGGAATGGGGGAAGAGGGATGTGGGGTTCCCTATTGGAAGACTCCCTATGTCTATCATGCCTTGGGGGTCTTTGATAGTAACCATCATTGTGATGGCTACTAATGAAGGTATCACTTAGAGGTTGGGTGTGATGCCCTTCCTCCTCATGAACACTTGCATACATATGCCCCTTTCCTCTTGAGGGTTGAGGAGAAGTGACTCTTGGTTTTGAACCACTAGCCTCTCCTACCACAACTAGTCTTTCAAGCAATCTTTTTATTTCTTCATTATTTCTTTCAAACTCTTTTTCTTTTTTTCTTAATTCTTCCTCTCTTTTTATATTTTCCTCTTCTTTTTTTCTTAGGTACTCTTTGAGTTGCCTAAGTTCATCCCTAACACTAGACCTAGTACTACAAGAATTATGACCATGGACACTAGAATGATCACTCATCTTTGATCCAAAAAGGTTTTCACAAAGTTGTTTTCAAAAAGGGTTTGAAATGGTTTTCACAAAGAGTGAGTGATAAAAAGGTTTTCACATAAAGGGTTTTCAAGGTGCAAGATAGGTAGGAAAAGGCCTAAGTGTACAAAGTGAACTTTCAAGGGGAGGTGGACTACAAAGAATCCCTTAATAACCAAGCCCTATCAAGTAAAAATCACTAAGCCTTTTCTACTTTTCTTACAAAACAATTTGGCACAATAATAAAGTGTGTGTGTGCACGTTACCCCTAGTAGGCAAAAGCAAGCCTTCTAAACGGATTTGGAGACAAAGATAAAAGCCTAAGCAATTATACTACCAAAACTATAAAACATGCAAAAGGAAAGCACTTAAAACATATTCTAGTCGAGGTCCTAGGTGAAGGTTTTCAAATCACCTTCAACTACACGAACTAAAACCAAATTGAAGAGGTTTAGGAATGGCCAAATTACAAACCAAAGGAAAGAAACCAAGGCCCAAAAAACACACTAGGCCGAAAGCAAAGAAATCAAGTAAAGCTTATGAAACCTAAAATTTTAGGTCTTCAAACTCCTCCACTTGGGTTCCTTTACAAAGAACAAACTTGTTAGTCCTCTTGATAGCAAACTTAGGAGAAGTGATGGATGATCTTCTCCACGGATTTGCTTAGGCCGGATCTTCTTCAATGGAGACTTGATTCTTCAACTCAAGAACGCTTGGAAGCTAAGAACTCACGGATGAACTCAACCTAGAACTAGGAGGGAAGCATCCAAGCTCAAGCATCAATGGAGAGCACACTTCAAAGAGGAGGATTCTAAGGTGAAATCCTAAGGTTTTGAAGATGAACTCTAAGGGACTTTTGAGAGAGGAAACTCGGCCAATGGCTCACAAATTTCAATTATGATCAAAAGTGAATACAAAAATGTGAAGGGAGGACTTAAGTATGCACGGAAATGAAGCACATAGGAACCTAAACCAAAGCTACACAAATTGGCGCCTAAAGTTTGAATTCAAATTTGAAATTTGAATTCAAACTTTGGTGCACATGTGTAAGTCCGAAAATTTAGGTACCAAGATGCATTTAGGTGTGATTTGAGAGTCATTTAGGGTTAATTTGAGTGTCACATGTTCAGCCACCAATGGTGCAAAACATGTGACTCAAATGTAACTTAAATGGCTTCCAAATTAAACCTAGTTTAACCTAATTACCATACTTTAGTATTCCTTGTATTTTCCTATTCTAATGACCTAATTACATTGGTCAAACAATTACAATGGAAAGGAAAAATTACAAGAATGAAAATGAGCCCAATATTGGGTACCAAAAGCCCAAAGGCCCATGAAGCCCAAAACTAGGCCTAACAAGCCTAAAACCTAAAATGCTACTCTATGTGGTCCAAAATACAAGACCAAAATATATGATACCTATACTAACATGATGTATACAAAACATATGAAAATAGCTATAACAAAATATGGCCCATAAAAAGTTCAACTTGGGCCTTCCCAGGCCCATCAGGCCCATTGGGCCCTGACTGGCCCAAACCTTCATGTCTAGCCAACTCCTCTTGGCTCCTTCAATATGTCACCTCTTGCCTTCCTAGGCATGATTCCATCATCCCCTCCCTCTTGAAAAAGATTTGTCCTCAAATCACGAGGATGCATGGAATAAGAATCATCACCTACATACACAACAAACCATGTATAAGAGGTGACATGTTTATAATGAGAAAATGGATTATGGATCCTAAGAGGAGTCCTTATATCTAGCCTAAGAAAAAATAAACTATCAAAATTAGACTCCCTAAAAGTAGAAATAGGCTCCTCTCCTAAGCATAACCTAGAAGTAAAACCTAAGAATGTAATAACACTATGACTAAGACAATGAAAAGAATGATTTTTAAACACTACAATATCTTGCCTAAAATACCCTAAATGGTAGCCTAGGCTTTTCCTAAAATATAAAGAAAAGAATACTAGAAAACGTCCTAAACAATTTTGAATCATATTGTTTGGTAGATAAAATGTCTTGAAAAATCTTGAAAACTCATATAAACTATTTTTGTCTTGTAGGGAAGGGTGCAAATTAAGTTCAAATAAAGATGAACTTCCCATAAGATCAAAAATAGAATATGAAATATGACAAAATGTATCTATCAAACAATATATTCCAAAATTTGGGTGCTTTATTAGAACAACTATGGTAGAAGGATTCCTAAAGAGAGGAAGGCTATCTTCCTTGGGCACCTCCAAGGAAGTAGCACAAGAAGTGGAACTAAATGTAGTCCACTTCTTCTTCACTACATCTTGAAGTTGAGATTCATTTTTCTTTAGAATGATTTGTTCTTGAATCTCTACTTCATAACTAGTGGTAAGATTAGGGTAAGAGTTAAGGTCTTTATTTATGAAAAGAGTATTTTGTAAATGATTTTTAGTGGTAGAACAACTCTCTTCACTCACAAGTCCTTTAGAGGAGTTATTTTCCTCCTTACTCTTCCCTAAGAGCAATGCCTTTTTTCTTTCTTTTTCTCTTGTTTTTCTCAATTTTTCTTTTGCTAAAAGTTTTTCTCTCTTTTGTTTAATAATGTGAATTTCTTCCTCTAAAATTGCAAGTTGTGCTTTTTTTTCAAGTTTTTCTTTTTCTTTTTTTAAAGCTTCTTGCTTTGTCCAAAGTGTTAGTGATTTAAGCCTTTGAGTAGAATGTGAAAAACCTTTTGGAGAGCTTGAATCACTACCACTTGAGGAATATTTTCTCATGATTAAACAAAATAATTTTTTTTTATATGCTATGCAAAAAGTTATAAAATGTTTTTGGTATTTTCTAGGAATGAAAATAGCACTTCGAAGTCTAAGTGTACAAGTTGCACTATCAAGGGAGGTGAGCTACAAAGAGCCACTTAATAACCAAGCCTTTTCAAGTGGAAATCACTAAACTCCTTTGTGGTACTTCCAATTCCCCAAAACTTTTCACAAAAATTTTGAATGCTTTTTCACAATTTGTTTGTTTTTGAGACTAAACTAAACGTGAGCAAGTAAAACTACACAAGTCTAGTCGTTTTAAGGCAGCAAATAAACCAATTAAAAGACAAAGAACTTAAAGGAAGCAAGATAAGTAACTAGTCGAGTTCCCTAAGTGGAAGCTTGAAACATATGAAATTTCCAAGCCACTTCCACTAGCACTACACGTGAGGATGCTAACAAGGATTTAGATATACCTTACCAGCTTCTTAATACTCCCTCCAAGCTTTACAAATTGATTTTAAAATACAAGAGAGATTGCAAAATTTAAACTAGCCTAGAAAGCAATAAATGGCGGTTTTGGTGACCAATTTAGTGACGGATTGTTGTGCAAATTTTCCAACCCTTAATCAAGTGTTTAATCCGCCACTAATCCTTCAATATGATGCTACTGGACCTGCAAAAGAAACACAACAAAGATGTTAATGGTGGCTGCCTCACAAGGTGAAAGGAATGGTCACTCAAGTGAAGGAAGTTTAGGAGAAGTTTTGGTCACTAAATTAGGTCAAATTTTTAGGTCTTAGTGTCCAAACTTTTCCTACTCTTTGTTGAGCAATGCTTGATCCTTGAGCAAGGATTTGAGGCCACTTCCAGCATAGAAAAATTATTGAAAGAAAACTAGACAAGCAATAAAGCACAATTTGGAAAGCTTATACCAAAAGTTAAGAGTAATATGTATATATGACAAGACTCAAAGAGGTTCAACAAGTAAAACTGGAAAATAAGACTCCAAATAAAGCTAGCACTCAGTTAGGAATGTTCCTAGATAGGTACTAGAGTAGATGAACAAAACAACAAAAAAAATTTGAAAGAAATTGGATAAGTATAGCACAAGTAGTAGTCAAAACAATAACAAGGAATCAAGTGATTTTTCACCAATGTACACCTCTCGGCTTTTTCACTTTAAAATGCTTTCTCTAATTTTTTTTAATTCTTTCTTTTTCTATATTCAAGTTAAGAGTCCAGAGAGTATATTTGCCTTTTGTTTCAAATTTTTCTAAGATTCCAAGCTATAGAAACCGTGACTACAAGTTAGACAAAATTTTTTATAAGATTTTTCAATGGAAATGTGATTTGAAAACTTAAGACACAATGGAAACCTAACTCTAAAGAAACTTACTAGAACTAATAGCAAGTTATGAACACAATAAGGTAAAAGAAAAAGCACATATAGGAGGCAAGAACAATAAGCAAACCGAGAGCAACAAATTGATGAACAAGACACAAAGAAATTTAGGTCAACATGCTATTCAAGGAATTTTAAGACATATAAAGACTACACAAACACACTAAGACAAAACATGGATTAAAAACCAAAATCTAAATGCAATGCATGCAGTCCAATCACGGACACATATTAGGAATGGAGAGACTCAAAATTAAAATCAAAAACAAGCACAAGCTAATAGGTCCTAACAAATTGATTGAAGGAGAAAATCAAAAATCAATCAACCAATGGATCTATGGAACAAAATATGATATAAAGCATATAGATCCGAATAGAAACTCAAAGAAGACAATGAGAACACAATGAACACAAAAACAAACGGACCAAAACTCAAGAACACTTATCTCCTTGAAGACCTTGCTCTTGATACCAAAAATGATAGCAAACTTAGGAGAAGTGATGGATGATCTTCTCCACGGATTTGCTTACGCCGGATCTTCTTCAATGGAGACTTGATTCTTCAACTCAAGAACGCTTGGAAGCTAAGAACTCACGGATGAACTCAACCTAGAACTAGGAGGGAAGCATCCAAGCTCAAGCATCAATGGAGAGCACACTTCAAAGAGGAGGATTCTAAGGTGAAATCCTAAGGTTTTGAAGATGAACTCTAAGGGACTTTTGAGAGAGGAAACTCGGCCAATGGCTCACAAATTTCAATTATGATCAAAAGTGAATACAAAAATGTGAAGGGAGGACTTAAGTATGCACGGAAATGAAGCACATAGGAACCTAAACCAAAGCTACACAAATTGGCGCCTAAAGTTTGAATTCAAATTTGAAATTTGAATTCAAACTTTGGTGCACATGTGTAAGTCCGAAAATTTAGGTACCAAGGTGCATTTAGGTCTGATTTGAGAGTCATTTAGGGTTAATTTGAGTGTCACATGTTCAGCCACCAATGGTGCAAAACATGTGACTCAAATGTAACTTAAATGGCTTCCAAATTAAACCTAGTTTAACCTAATTACCATACTTTAGTATTCCTTGTATTTTCCTATTCTAATGACCTAATTACATTGGTCAAACAATTACAATGGAAAGGAAAAATTACAAGAATGAAAATGAGCCCAATATTGGGTACCAAAAGCCCAAAGGCCCATGAAGCCCAAAACTAGGCCTAACAAGCCTAAAACCTAAAATGCTACTCTATGTGGTCCAAAATACAAGACCAAAATATATGATACCTATACTAACATGATGTATACAAAACATATGAAAATAGCTATAACCAAATATGGCCCATAAAAAGTTCAACTTGGGCCTTCCCAGGCCCATCAGGCCCATTGGGCCCTGACTGGCCCAAACCTTCATGTCTAGCCAACTCCTCTTGGCTCCTTCAATATGTCACCTCTTGCCTTCCTAGGCATGATTCCATCACCTCTCCAAGTGTTTAGACACTGTAGACCCCTAAAATTGTCCGGGTCGGAAATAAAGCTCAAAGACTCTCAAAGACCGAAGGAAAGTCAGCCAGAAGGACTCCTAGAAGACCCTAGGGTGATTCTTTGTAGGTCTAGAGGTCTTAGAGTAGCTTAGAATAAGGGTGTGTGAGGATTGGAGCTCAATACGCCCTCCCAGAGGTTCAGTACGGCCGTATTGAGCTTTTTGAACTACAATACGGCCACACTGAAACCAATACGGCCGTATTGAAGTTTTTGAACTTCAATACGGCCGTATTGAATTCAATACGGCCGTATTGTAGTTCAAAAACTCAATACGGGCCGTATTGACCTCCCAGGCCGTATTGTGCCTCAATCCTATAAATAGGACGTCATTTGCACGTCATTCCACACTTTTTCCACACTTCTGGACCCTCGTGCTGAGTATTCTTGGGTTTTTGAGCTATTCTCTGCCCTAGAAGTCTCTCCGAGAGCCAATCCGACGAAGTTCTTGAGTCATGAGCCATTAGCTTGAGACTCGAACAAGTCGAAGGGAAATCTCTTTGATTTCCATAGTAAAAATTATCTTTAGGGAAAGGAGCGAGCGGACGTGTAGTGGGAAGGAGCGCCAAAAAGCCTCCTAAACTTCGTTTTGAATATATAAAAGCACGCTTCAAAGGTTTATTCCCAAAATCCTTTCTTTTACCGCTTTTTGATTGTTGCATTACACGTTTAAAGCTTTCATCATGTAAATATTTTACTCATAATCGTTTCTAATAAATGGGGGTAATTTAGTAACTTTACGCTATTATTTATGAAATAATCTGTCATAGGGAACCCGAAAGGGGCGTTGTGGGGTGCTAACACCTTCCTCACACGTAACCGACTCCCTTACCCAACTCTGGTTGTAATGGCCGAAGTTGATTTGCGAAAATCAATTGCCTTATATCTTTTTCCAATGTTTTGAGTAAAACATTGGTGGCGACTCCAAGAACCCCTTCTTTTGCGAAAACCACTAATCCATGGAGGGTCCCGCTTGGGATTAACATGGATTGGTGAGAGCCATTTAAACAAAATTGTTAGCTCGATGAGGTCTCAGTTTGAGAATAAGTCGTTCTAACAATCCATCATCTTTCAAAACCTAAAAAGAGTCCAACCATCGTCGCGAATGCCAATGTCCGTTTCGGCGGGTGGCGACAGATGGCGACTCCACTGGGGAAGCCTCGAGAGTCAGTCCCATTTAGTGATGGATTATTTCTAAAATGATAGTTCAAAATTACTTCATTACCCCTCGCTTGTATGATAATATGTTTTATCTAATTGGCTTTAATAACTGTTGGATGTTTAAATTTCCGCAATCGTTTGAAATATAAACTGCACACGAACCTTTGCACACAACAGTTCCCTCTATACCCGGGGGCATGAGTGGAAAGCCATAGGGAGTGGATGTTAGTACGGCCGGTTGTCGAATGGGTCTATAGGTGCCCGTAGACCGTTGTCTGAAAACATCACTCAAGGTGAAAACCATGAACTCGAGTCCGACAGTGCGTTGGAGCTTTCCATCGACTTACGACGAGAGGAATTGGGTCCCTATAATGGGGGCACCTTGGGGGCCTTGGACCGGTGAGAACGGTTAGAACCTCCTTGAATATGCACTTTTCTGCAGGATACCCCTACCTTGTGATTCGCTCGTGACTGTTCGTGGATGAGTGAATTGTTTGTGTATAGGTCTATGTGATATTGTTTGTGCATTAATAATAAACCTCGTAATAAGGTCTAAGAATAACCCCCATGCATGAAAAATGTCATGACATGAGAGGAAAGACCATGTGTGAAAATATAATAAAAGTGAGGAGCATGTGCATCATTACCAATAAGACATCATGCATCCTCATAACCATTCATTTGAGGCTCACCAATACCCCTTGACATAAGCGAAAGAGACCCATGACTATTGAGATTCTTCGTTGGGGAGAGATCATAAGTCAAGGAGGGTGGTAAACCTCCGTCTTAAAAAGGCAGCGCCTTAAAGATGGAAGGTTATCAAGCTCATGTCAAGAGTGTATTCATTCCATAGATAAACTAATTAGATTAAGCATTCATTTTAGAAAGTGGCTGGTCATCTCTTTGTCCTCACGCGCGCGCAGAAACTCAAGAAAATGGACGCGTTGGAGGAACAAAACAAGAAGCTTACAACCGAGCTCTCACAGCTCAAGGAGCAAATGGCGCAAATGATGGAACTCATGCGTCACCAAAACATACACGGGGCTCAACACAGTGACCATGAGTCCCATCATGAGGAGGAGCATGAGCAAGAACCTCCGCAAGCTGTACCCCCTGGGGCGGGGATTACAATTAGAGAGCCCGAGATTTCAAAGGAACAATTCCACGCTCTCGAGGACCGGTTGAGGGCTATGGAGGGGCATGATTTTGATATCAAAGATGCCTTCGACATGTGCTTAGTGAGGGACATCCAATTCCCTCCCAAATTTAAACTGCCCGATCTCCCAAAGTATGTGGGATCGACTTGCCCCAAAAGTCATCTCACCATGTATTGCCGAAAGATGGCTGCATATGCCACTAATGAAAAGCTCTTAATCCATTGCTTCCAAGAGAGCTTGGCTGACACCGCACTCAACTGGTATATGCAGCTGGATGGGAATCAGGTGCTTACATGGAAGCAGTTGGCCGACGCATTTCTCAAGCGCTACAAGTATAACATCGACCTAACACCCGATAGGTCCGATCTTCAAGCCTTGAGTAAGAAAAGTGATGAATCCTTTAAGGCGTACGCCCAACGATGGAGGGAGTTGGCGGCACAAATAGAGCCCCCGCTGTCGGATAAGGAGACGGTGTCCCTGTTTATAAACTCGTTGACCGGTCCCTATTATGACAAGATGATAGGGAACACGACAACACTCTTCTCGGACATCATCACCATTGGAGAAAGAGTGGAACAAGGGCTGAAAAGTGGGAAGCTAGCTAAGCCTTCCCAATCATTTGAAGCTAAGAAGACCTTTGGGAAGAAGGAGGGAGGAGTCAACGCCATAACTATTTCTTCGTCTTCCTCCGCTTCGAAGTCGGGAAAGTCGCAGTACAACCCTGTGAAGAAGTTTGATAAACTTCCGACCACATATAGCGACCTCCTACTGAAGCTAGTGCAAGCTCATCTTCTAGCTTACATTCCAGCAAGGAAAATTGATCCACCTTACCCCGATTGGTACAATCCGCAAGACAAATGTCTATACCATTCGGGGGCACCGGGGCATTCAACGGAGAATTGTAGAGCTCTCAAATATAAGGTCCAAGACCTTATTGATGCCGGGTGGATCACTTTTGATTCAACAGCGCCCGACGTGAGCAAGAATCCTCTGCCGAAGCAGGAGTAGAGAGAAGAGCAAGCCACAATAGGGCCCCTCCACATTTTTCTTTTTGGGACTCATGATCAGTACCCGAGATCATGAGACCCTTTTCATGTGAATAAGGGTTTTTTGTACAGTTTTTCATACATATCAATAAAGAGGCATTTTTCACACATCATTCTCTCATTTATTCTTTTCTCTCTTTCTCTCATTAACATTAATAATTCTAAACCAAAAACAGAACCAATAAAACAATTATGTCTGTGATTGTTCGCTCCGACCGGGATCCGAAAGTTGAGGATGAATGGGTTGAGTTGGACAGTGATGAGGAGACCATCTCTCCGGATCTGCAAAGACTGCTAGATCAAGAAGCTCGTCTACTCCAACTGTACCAAGAGAAATTGGAGACCGTGAATTTGGGGCAGGGCCAAGAGATAAAAGAGGTCAACATTGGGACCCATATCAGTGATGAAATAAGGGCGCAATTGATCCAATTATTAAGGGAATATAAGGACGTATTTGCATGGTCGTATCATGATATGCCCGGTTTGGACTCTAACATCGTCGAGCACAAGTTACCGTTGAAGGAAGGGTTTCGACCCGTCAAACAAAAGCTCCGACGAATCAAGCCCGAGTGGTCTTTAAAGATCAAGGAGGAGGTAGAAAAGCAATTAGATGCGGGGTTCTTGGTTGTATCTCAGTATCCCGAATGGCTGGCTAACATCGTGCCAGTCATTAAAAAGAATGGAAAGGTTAGAGTTTGTGTTGACTACAGGGATCTGAATCGTGCCAGTCCAAAGGACGATTTTCCCTTACCGCACATCGATACACTAGTGGATCATACAGCCACGAACACACTCTATTCCTTTATGGATGGGTACTCTGGGTACAACCAAATTAAGATGAATGTGGAAGACCGCGAGAAAACTTCCTTCATTACACCCTGGGGTACTTTCTGCTACAGGGTGATGCCTTTTGGACTCAAAAATGCGGGTGCCACCTACCAACGAGCGATGGTGATGTTATTCCACGACATGATCCACAAAGAAATCGAAGTATACGTGTACGACATGATCGCAAAGTCGAAGGACGAAATGGACCATACCCAATATTTGAGAAAATTATTCAGCCGGCTTCGCAAGTATCAGCTTAAGCTAAATCCGGCTAAGTGTACTTTCGGAGTTCGATCGGGTAAGCTTCTCGGGTTCATCGTCAGCAAGAAAGGCATAGAGGTGGACCCCGATAAAGTGAAGGCAATAATGGAAATGCCTCCTCCTAAGACCGAGAAAGAGATAAGAGGATTCCTCGGCAGGGTGAACTATGTCGCAAGGTTCATCGCACAGTTGACTGACACGTGCAAACCAATATTCAGGCTGTTGCGCAAGAATCATTCCGAATTTTGGGATGAGGATTGTCAACAAGCTTTTGATAAGATTAAACAGTGTTTGGCCAATCCACCAGTATTGGTGCCGCCTGTCGAGGGAAGACCATTAATCCTCTACTTAACTGTGCTTGATGAGTCCATGGGAGCTGTGCTAGGACAACAAGATGAAACGGGAAAGAAAGAACGAGCCATCTACTACCTGAGCAAGAAATTTCTCGACTATGAAACCCGCTACACGCCGTTAGAAAAGACGTGCTGTGCGTTAGCATGGGCAACACAACGGCTCAGGCAGTATATGATTAGGCATACTACTTGGTTGGTTTCCAAAATGGATCCAATTAAGTACGTGTTCGACAAACCAATAATCACTGGGAAGATTGCCCGATGGAAAGTACAGTTATCAGAATTTGACATCATACATGTCACACAAAAGGCCATCAAGGGTAGTACCCTAGCTGATTACCTAGCACACGGGCCGACCAGCGACTACCAATCCCTTCAGGATAATTTCCCCGATGAGGATATAATGAATCTACAACATGAAGAGCCTAAAGATGATGCGTGGACCATGTATTTTGATGGAGCCTCCAACTTGCTTGGACGAGGGATTGGCACAGTGCTAATCTCTCCACAAGGAAAATACATTCCCATAACGGCAAGACTCAACTTCGATTGTACAAACAACATGGCTGAATACGAGGCTTGTGCGTTGGGAATCCAAGCAGCCATCAACAATGGTATCCTAAAGCTCAAAGTGTTTGGTGAATCGGCCTTAGTCATCCACCAACTACGAGGTGATTGGGAAGTCCAAAATCCTAAACTGATACCATATGTTGAACACATCAAAGATTTGACACATTTCTTCCAAAGTGTCGTCTTTGAATACATTCCAAGGGAGGAGAATCAGTTTGCCGATGCTCTTGCTACGCTCTCGTCGATGTTCGCCTTGGATAGTGAGCATGAAATGCCCATCATCAATATCCGGCGGCACGATAAGCAAGCGTTCTGCCTTCTGATAGATAAAGTTGTCGATGATTGTCCATGGTTCCATGATATCAAGCAATATTTAACAAAAGGGGAATATCCTGATGCGGCCAACGACAATGACAAGAAGCATATCCGAAGAAGGGCCATGGGATTTCTGCTAGTCGGTGAAACCCTCTACAAGAAAAATTATGACTCGGTCTTGTTGAGATGTATAGACCAAGTCGAAGCTCAAAATATGATCAAAGAAGTACATGAGGGGGTTTTCGGTACCCATATCCCCGGGCCTGCAATGGCTAAAAAGATCCTCAGGGCGGGATACTATTGGTCGACCATGGAAAAGGATTGTTACCAGTACGTGCGAAAATGCCATAAGTGTCAAGCATACGTGATGTGAATCAAGAAGAAGCAATAATGGACTAGGAATTTAAGTAGTTTGGGACTGAATAATTAATAAGTTCATTATCTTATTTTTAATGTAATTTTCGTTTTATTTTATTTTATTAAATAAATATGATAGGTTGCCTTGCCTTTTAGGTTGCTAAGGGGAAATAAATGCTAGTGGGAATTTATTGCTTAGTTAGTGGGCTAGTGAAGAGTCAATATTAAGTGTTAGTGGGAATTTATGTCATCTTGCCCATCTAAGCTTATAAATAGGAACCATTTGTAAAAGTTTGGGGAGAAAATGAATTATTCAGAATTTGGATATTTTTCCAATTGAGAGGATTTTCTCTCTCTAGGTTCTTAGGAACTACTTTTGATTCTTATCCTTGAATTTCCTAATTCAAAGTGGCGAATCTTCCTCAACTTATCAATCTTTAGGGATTGTGGCGTTGTTCTTCCATTTCTTACCTCAATCCATATTTTTTTCTTTTAATTTCTTAATTATGAGCTTTCCAACCTAGATAGATCCGTAAAACGAATCCATCCCTCTGGGTTCATATCATTTGGTATCAGAGCTTCGGCTCTGGGTTTGGAATGGAAATGGAAATTTACTATACAAGATGTTTGGTTGACGACTCTCTATTCTTGGTTGCAGTAGATGAATTTAATTTCAGAAATGTCGTGAGCAGCAGGGCGGTTGAGAAATTATGTCTGCCCACTACAAATGGACAAGCAATGATTAAATTCTCTATTGGAACATATGAAGATGAAGTTCTTTGTGATATTGCCCCCATGGAGACATGCCATATGTTATTAGGGAGGCCATGGTTGTATAATAAAATTATAAATCCTGAACGACCTTCTATTTCTTTTGTGCATGGTGGACGAAGGATTAAGTTGATATGTCTATCATCCGACGATGTACATGAGGATCAACTGAAATTGAAAATAAAGATAGAAAAAGAAAGAGAAGAGAAGAGGAGAGTAGAAGATGAGATACATAGAGAGGAAGATGACAACTCTAACGTTACATTTTCTTCTTTTGATGTGTCAAATTTACAGGAACAAGAGGACAAGTTTTCTTGTTTGAAGAAGCATGTAAACATCATTCCTAATGCACCTTTATACATTCAGTCCACCTTTCAAAATAAAATTCAAGAGACCTTGCACCTGGAAAATGGAGTTGATTTGTTGTTTGAAGTTACTATTTTCCAAAGCTGCCACTTGAATGGGATTCAATTCCTATTCATTGAGTACGTTTGTGGTTATGAGTTTGAAGAGGTTTTATTTGTTTCATTGATGATTAATAACTTACCAACAGGTGAAGCTAGAGATGGATACAAGCGAGATGTCTTCGACCCAGGAGGAAGCATTTACGTTTCGGCAGTAGTTAGTGAATTAAATAAATTAGGAAATAAATAAAGTCTAAAGATTCGGGACGAATCTTCTCAAAGAAGGAGGGTATGATGTGAATCAAGAAGAAGCAATAATGGACTAGGAATTTAAGTAGTTTGGGACTGAATAATTAATAAGTTCATTATCTTATTTTTAATGTAATTTTCGTTTTATTTTATTTTATTAAATAAATATGATAGGTTGCCTTGCCTTTTAGGTTGCTAAGGGGAAATAAATGCTAGTGGGAATTTATTGCTTAGTTAGTGGGCTAGTGAAGAGTCAATATTAAGTGTTAGTGGGAATTTATGTCATCTTGCCCATCTAAGCTTATAAATAGGAACCATTTGTAAAAGTTTGGGGAGAAAATGAATTATTCAGAATTTGGATATTTTTCCAATTGAGAGGATTTTCTCGCTCTAGGTTCTTAGGAACTACTTTTGATTCTTATCCTTGAATTTCCTAATTCAAAGTGGCGAATCTTCCTCAACTTATCAATCTTTAGGGATTGTGGCGTTGTTCTTCCATTTCTTACCTCAATCCATATTTTTTTCTTTTAATTTCTTAATTATGAGCTTTCCAACCTAGATAGATCCGTAAAACGAATCCATCCCTCTGGGTTCATATCAATACGCCGACAACATTCATGTCCCACCGACTCCACTCAATGTATTGGCTTCACATTGGCCATTCGCAATGTGGGGCATGGATGTTATTGGACCCATCGAGCCGAAAGCATCCAATGGACATAGATTCATCCTTGTGGCCATTGACTACTTCACCAAATGGGTAGAAGCGGCATCGTATGCTCATGTGACCCGAAAGGTGGTAACATCCTTCATCAAGAAGAACATTATATGCAGATACGGTATTCCCGATAAAATCATCACTGATAATGGATCTAATTTGAATAACAAAATGGTGGAAGAACTGTGCCAAGAATTCAAGATCCAACACCACAATTCTTCCCCATATCGGCCGAAGATGAATGGGGCAGTCGAGGCAGCCAATAAAAACATTAAGAAAATAGTGCAAAAGATGGTTGTCTCATTTAAAGACTGGCATGAGATGTTACCCTTCGCTCTTCATGGTTATAGGACTTCAGTACGCACATCTACAGGAGCTACTCCATTCTCCCTCGTCTATGGGATGGAGGCAGTTCTACCTGTCGAAGTCGAGATACCTTCTCTAAGGGTAATCATGGAAGCAAAACTTTCCGAGGCAGAATGGGTTCAAAGCCGATACGACCAGTTGAATCTTATCGAAGAGAAACGGCTGAACGCCATATGCCATGGTCAAGCCTATCAGAGGAAGATCAAAAAGGCTTTTGACAAGAAAGTCCACCCTCGAGTCTACCATGAGGGAGAGCTGGTAATGAAGAAGTTGCTACCAGCTCAAAAGGACAAAATCGGAAAGTGGGCCCCGAATTACGAAGGACCATACGTGGTGAAGCGAGCCTTCTCAGGAGGAGCATTGATCCTCACGGACATGGATGGAGAAGAACTTCGATACCCAGTCAACGCTGACGTGGTAAAGAAGTACTATGCTTGAAGACGTTGCTTGCATAGGCCCGCTAGGATGAAAACCCGAAAAGGGCATCCTAGGCAAAAGTTAGGGCAAAATAAAAAGCCCGTCAGTACAAGGGTACTAGGCAAAACAAAGGCGAATTTATCCCTGCTAGGATACGTCCTAGGCAAAAATTAGGGGCAAAAGAATAAGACACAAAAACAAAGCAAGCAACGATCACTCGAATCGAAAACCGAAAGGCGGTTCAAGTGATTATCTGCTAGAAGCAAGCGTCTTGCAGTATCTACACTCCTGACTCAGGCATCTCACCCGAAGCAATTAGGGGAACGTAAGAGCAACAATTACAGATATAATTGTTAAGCCCAATGTATATAGCCTACCCTGGCCAACCATTCTTCAGAAATTCCTTTTGTATATCTTCCTGTAAAAAACATTTGTGAATATCAATAAAATATCTATTCATTTCTCTTCTCTTGACCATGTGATTATGCCTCTAAATTGGTGTTTCTTAAAAAATTGTACGAAATTCCTTTAAATAATCGGTCAATAAAGAAAGTTGGAGGGGTTCCTATAAAATCCGTAAATCTCCTACGTAAGAGGCTCACAGAAATCCTCCTTCACATCGACGACAGAAATTCCTCCAAGAAGAGGAGGATAGGGAGAGCCATTCATTTTTCTAAAAACATTAACAAAATAATTAAACTTGCATTTTGTGCATCACACACACATTAGTTGCACATTCAAAGACCTTATCATGAGGCAGTCGCATAAAATAGAAAAAATAGGAAAAATTTCTTGTGTATGACAACAGCCAACAGGAAAAGCCGAAAAATCGACAAAAAAGGCAAAAATTCAGAAAATCCAACAAATCATACAGAATAACTGAGCCTGGAGAGGCTTGCCGAAATAATACTCCCCAGAGACATCTCAGCTTGCACTCTTGGGCCGAATTCCCAGTGAAAGCTATCAGAGCAAGATCAGCAAGATTCCCCAATGGAAGCATGATCATCCAAACAAAGTATCCGAGTCAAAGGACTTAGACTTCCTCAGTGGAAGATGGCTTTCCAACTCAAGCGACGAGTGAAGCTAAGCCTGAAGAGGCTTTCTAAATAATACTCTGGGATACATAAGATCCTCAATCCCCATTCGCCTACTCAGAGGCACTCCTCCAAAAAAGAGAAAATCCAAAAAGATCAATACCCATTCCCTAAGCGGAATTCGGTATTCAACCAAACACCGAACGTCAAGATAATCCGCCTAACAGAAGAGGCTAATCAAGATCATCACAACAGAATCCCCCAGCGGATAACAGCCTACGCAGAGGCAACAAAACCAGAAAATCAAAAGAGTCACCCGAATAAGGATAACCGGGATACTCCACCACCGTCGAAAGGACGTCAGCCAACCATAAGGCACCGCTCACATCAGAAAGAGCATCTTTGTGTCTACATCCCCAAGGAATCAGAATTTCCCCAGTGGGCACCAACTACGCAATGGAAAGTTGGGACACAAGAACCTATGAGTAACTACACATCCCCTAGACAGATCCCTGCGTTATCCAGCCCTCAGCGGCACCAAAATCAAAAACAACCATCGAAGCAGCATCGTGGACTGTGGAGACAAAATCATCACAAATCCCTGGAGAAGGCAAACTCACGCTACCAAAGTGATCAGAAGCACGGAGGTATGCAACCCTGGGGAGGGCAAACCGCAGACCCTGGAGAGGGCAAACTCAAGCTGCCAAAGTGATCAGAAACACTGAGGTATGCAACGAGCCTGGAGAGGCGACGACTAATACTCAGCTACCTGTAGACCCCTAAAATTGTCCGGGTCGGAAATAAAGCTTGAAGACTCTCGAAGACTGAAGGATAATCAGCCAGAAGGACTCCTCGAAGGCCCTAGGAGGGTTCTCTGTAGGTCTAGAGGTCTTAGAATAGCTCAAAATAAAGAAGTGGAGGGAAAAAGCCCAATACGGCCGTACTGAACTTAATACGGCCGTATTGAAGCTTCAATACGGCCGTACTGAAGTCAGTACGACCGTATTGACACTTCAATACAACCGCAGCGAACTCAATACGGGCGTATTGAAATTTCTGAACTTCAATACGACCGTATTGAACTTCAATACGACCGTATTGAAGTTCAAAAATTTCAATACGGCCGTATTGCCCCTGTAGGCCGTATTGCGCCTATTCCCTATAAATATGACGTCAATTGGACGTCATTCCACACTTTTTCACTCAGCTTTGACTCCCTCCTTGAGTATTCTGGGGTTTTTGAGCAGTGTTCTGCCCTAGAAATCTCTCTGGGAGTCGATCCGACGAAGTTCTGGAATTCCGAGCACTTAGCTTGGAGATTCGAACCTAGTCGAAGGGAAATCCTCCGGATTTCCGTAGTCATTTTGTTCTAGGAGAGCGAGGAGCGGGCTTGTAGAGCGAGGGAACGCCAAAACGCTTCCCAGTTCTTTGCAATATAAAAGCACGCTTCAAGAGGTTTCCCTTCAATCCTTCCTTTTACTGCTTTCTGTGTGCATATTTAAACTGTCATCATGTAGATAGTCAATTTATAATTGCTTAGAATAAATAGGGGTAATTTAGTAATTTTATACTGTTCTTTTAAAAATAATCTGTCATAGGGAACCCGAAAGGGGCGCTGTGGGGTGCTAACACCTTCCCCACGCGTAACCGACTCCCTTACCCAACTCTGGTTGTAATGGCCAAAGTTGATTTATAAAATCAATTGCCTTATCCCTTTTTCCAATGTTTTGAGTAAAACATTGGTGGCGACTCCACGAACCCTCCTTTTGCGAAAACCACTAATCCATGGAGGGTCCCGCTTGGGATTAATATGGATTGGTGAGCCTTTTAATAAAATTGCTCGTTTGACGAGATCTCAGTTTGAGAATAAGTCACTCTAGCAATCCACATTTTTAAACAAATAAACGAGTCCAACCATCCTTCGCGAATGCCGAAAGCCCGTTTCGGGCCGGTGGCGACAGATGGCGACTCCGCTGGGGAAGCCTCGAGAGTCAGTCCCATTTAGTGACAGATTATTTTTAACAAATAATAGTTAAAAATTACTTTATTACCCCTTGCTTGTATGATAACATGATTTATTATATGGCTTTAAAATAACTGTTGTATGTTTAAATTCCGCAATTGTTTGAAATAAAAACTGCACACAAACCTTTGCACACAACAGTTCCCTCTATACCCGGGGGCATGAGTGATTAACCATAGGGAGTGGATGTTAGTACGGTCGGTTGTCGAATGGGTCTATAGGTGCCCGTAGACCGTTGTCGGAAAACATCACTCAAGGTGATAACCATGAACTTGAGTCCGACGGTGCGTTGGAACTTTCCATCGACCTACGACGAAAGGAATTGGGTCCCTATAATGGGGGCACCTTGGGGGCCTTTGACCAAGTGAGAACAGTTAGATCCTCCTTGAATATGCACTTTTCTGCAGGAGACCCCTACCTCGTAATTTGCTCGTGACTGCTCGTGGATGAGTGAATTGTTTGTGCATTGACTATGTGACATTGTATGAGCATACATTTGCATTTGTTAAACAAACAACATCCCTATTCTATTTAAATAAAAAGAATAAATAGAAATAAAGATCTTCTAGTACATGGTGTTAACATCTACCTTCATTTGCATTCATATAGGTAGTTTCCCTTTTCACCCAAAAAATACAAAAATATATAAAATATTCAAAAGAAAAATATATATTTATCCCAAACCAAGCAATATCATACATCATATTAGGAAAATCCCGAAAACATGATAATGCTTAGTTAAATAAATACTATGCATGCATATTCATCTCCATCATCTCATATCATGCATTTTATTGTAGGTCATGGAGGGATCTAGGGGAGTGCAAGGGCAATTGAAGAAAGTGGACTTCTTATTATACCGTGCCGAGAGGTTGGATCACCTCTGTACCTTGATGCCACGAGAGGCTCGTTTGGAGTTTGAAAAATCCTATGGACGAGTTCTCGACTTGATGAAGATTTGTGTAGATCCATCCTTTCTGAGAGCATTGGTCCACTTTTGGAGTCTCGATCTACATTGTTTCGAGTTCCCCCAGTTTGACCTAGTTCCTACTCTCGAGGAGTACGAGCTCATGCTTCGATGGCCCAAATCAATAGGGGTCTATATTTTCCATGGAAATCATGTGGCCGTAGAGAGAGTTGCCACTCAAGTCAAACTACCACCACGATTATCTGCTTTAGTGGGGAACGGCAGTATCAAGGGTTGGAAGCTTGCTATGATTGAAAACCACCTTTCTTCTTTGGCTGATGAGGAAGATTGGTTAGCTTTCAACAAGACTCTAGCGTTAGCCGTGTTTGGGATGATCTTATTCCCCTTTCACGCTAACACAGTGGACCATGCTGCCATGGACGCCTTCTTCGCTTGGGACGTACATATGAAAAGTCCCGTGCCTGCCATTCTTGCCGACACCTTGCTTTCTGTCAACTTATCTCAACAGAAGCAAGGGAAAACTATCCGATGCTGTACCTCCTTGTTGTATGTGTGGGGCATCACACACTTTTATGCCTCTAGTCATATGGGGACTTTGCCCGACCCTTTAAGAAGTTTTTCGAAGATCCCCGCACGCCGCCGGTATGCTTCTGAGTGGAAGGAAGAGATGGAACAGTGGAGTATTGAGCACTTCACGTGGGTTTGTCCTTGGTTCCGTCCAAGCAATGTATTGACAAAATGCGGCAATTATCCAAGCGTACCATTAATGGGCCTCAGAGGTTGCATAGCTTATTCACCTAGATTGGCTATGAGGCAACTCATGAGGACTCAAATTGTTCTTACCAAAGAGGAGCTTGGAGGGTTGTGTTTCTCCTTTGATTCCGAACATCAGAGGGACATGCACGCTGTCATTAGAGCGTGGGAGAAACCAATCTATGAGGGAGATCGAGAGCTTGGGAAGCCTCGGGTATCCGCCTCCACCGACTACGAGATATGGAGGAACGAGAGAGGGGTGCCTCAACCATCCACCTCTTGCGCAACCACAACCACAAGGAGGTTAATGCAAGAACAAGTCGATGCCTTGACCAAAAAGCTGGAAAGTATGGAAGCTCAAATGAGGTTTCTTGAAGAAAAAAATGAAGAATCCAGTTTTACTATTGATGGTCTTCAAAGGCAATGCAAGAAGAAAGACCACGAGATAGAGCGGCTCAAGGATGAGTGTGCTAACCTCAATGAGGAGACTACTCGGGCATCCAAAATGCCAAAGGTTGAACCGAGTAGTCAACTCCAAGAAGTCAATGCAAAGATAGCACACCTGGAAGCCGAACATGCAAGGCAGGCTCAGTTGATCAAGAACATGCAAGAAGATCTGCTCTTGACTCGATCCGACGCACAACAATGGCGGGAAGTTACTCAACAACAAGCCGCAAACCTTTCCGATTTCCGCAAAAAGGAAAGGGAGGGACTAGCACAAATGGCTAGACTCCGAGAGGAGAAGGATCGAGCCGAAGACGAGCTTAATGAGCTACAGGCCATGATCAACTATTACACTCAAAAGGCGAAGGATGCTTAGAAAAGTAGTGATGATATGAGCCAAGCCGTCCATATGCAAGTTGAAGCAATAGCACGCCACGTGGAGGAAGCCGAAGACGAATGGAGAAGAAAAATGAACCCGCCTGTGGGTTTTTATCGGCTTTTCTCATATTGTAGAAAATTGCTTCAAAGCATTGTATAAAAAGTTGTACACTTTCTTCAATGAATAAAATCAAATTTTTGAGATTTATCGCCTTTGCATCTCATTAGTCATTCATTTGCATTTTATCTCTCCCGGTAATTTAATAATAAATGTTAATAAAAAGAAAGAAATAATCGATGCGTATGTTCAGAATGGATCGCACGCCATTGGTCATTAAATGCAAACCAACAACTGCACCAAGCAAGCACACGGCGACTCCGTTGTTGGTAATCAAGACAGACAAAAGGGAAGGTCCGACACCGTTAAGGATCATCGCTCCAAGACCTTTCCCTTACGAATCAAATAAGGCTGTGCCATGGATATACGACATCCATACTTCTGCCGGCAGTGATATCTCCAACATCGCTGGACTTGGGGGCATGACTAGGAGTGGCAGGATCTACACTCCCGAAGATCTACACGATAAAGCTCCCAAGAATAAAGGAAAAGAAAAGGAGAAAACCGAGGAAGATAGAGAATCCGAGGAGGAGACTGATGAGTTGTTAAAATTCATCAAACAAAGCGAGTACTCCATCGTGGATCAACTTCACAAGACACCAGCAAAGATCACTTTGTTGTCGTTGATCCTAAGCTCCGAACCGCATCGGCAAGCTCTGTTGAAGGTCTTGAACGAGGCATATGTGTCGCATACCATCTCCCAAGACAAGTTTGAGGGAATTGTTAGCCACATCACGGCTAATGATCACCTCACTTTCACCGATGAAGAAATCCCCGCCGAGGGACCTAATCACAACAAACCCTTGCACATCTCTGTAAAGTGCAAGGAGTACCACATCGCAAAAGTCTTGGTGGATAACGGATCTTCCTTGAATGTGATGCCCAAAAGAACTCTTGATCAAGTGGCAATCGAGGGAGTCCAAATGCGCCCGAGTAACATGATCGTTCGAGCTTTCGACGGTTCTAAAAGAGAAGTGGTGGGAGAAGTCAATCTTCCAATCCAAATTGGACCCACCATCTTCAACGTCGAATTCCAAGTGATGGATATTACTCTTGCATACAGCTGTCTCCTAGGCCGACCTTGGATTCATGATGCGAAAGCTGTACCCTCTACGCTCCACCAAAAAGTCAAATTCATTGTGGGTGACAAACTGGTGACCGTGCAAGCTGAAGACGACATACTCATCAGTAAGCCATCCAACATACCTTATGTGGATGCAGCAGAAGAAGCTTTAGAAACCGCCTTCCAAGCATTGGAAATTGCCAATGTTGAAACGTTTCCCAGAGAAATGAAGAAGGTAGCCCATATGCTCACAAAGAACGGATACTTGCCAGGACAAGGATTGGGCAAGTACTCCCAAGGAATCCCAGAACTACCTATTATCAAGGACAATCCGGGGAAACAAGGGTTGGGATACAACCCTGTTAAAGATCAAAGAACAAAGAGGAATCAAGATCCTTCTCGACGTTCTTTAAGCCAGATCTTTAGGAAGGCTGGTTCACAAACATCAAGGCCAGCTGTTGTCATCAAGTGTCCTTCTCCTTCCGATAGGGATGTATAGACTCAGTGACTATTAGAGATCACTCCTCGGGGACAGCCCGACTCCCGAGCCTCGATAGGGCACATGTTTCCATTATGATTATAATAAAATCATTCTTCATTAATTTCTTATTGATTCTTTTCTTGCTTACAATAAAATTCTAGACCACATTATTTAACCCTGTTTGAACGAACATAAGTGAGGTTAAAATCGTCTTAATAATCAATAAACCCGCATCATTTTTATGTGGAAATGTGCATGACAGCTTGGAGCACCTTTTCTTGGCATCAATAAATGCCATCATGGATAAAGAAATCCTAAAGATAATAAGCTCGGCAGGAAACCCAAAAGGGGACTGCGCAAAATAAGAGCAAAAGACCCGCTAGGAATCCCACAAAAGGGTGACCTAGGCAAAAATTAGGGTTACAAAATAATGAACAAAAACAAAAGCCCGCTAAGACATCACAAATGGGTGTTTTAGGCAAAAGTTAGGGCCGTCAAAAAAAGAAAAACAAAATAAATCCATGATGGTACCATCAATCGAATTCAACAAGGGGCTCAAGAAAAGCTATCCAAGTTGTCAAAACACAATCATTAATAACGAAGATGTGCTTAACTTCATGAATGTTTAATCGAACAAACCTAAACACAATAAGCCTGCCATTGGCCAGCCATTCTTACAAAATCCATTTTTCAAAAATAAAACAATCCCCTCTAAAACACAAACTTTTGAAAAATATACCTTTTCCTTCTTTCCTCTCTTGTCCCCAATGATTTTTGAATAATCTAGTGGAAACATGGAGATATAGTGGTCAATAGGAGGGTTGACACATCTTCTAAAGGAAGGGAGAATCATTTGGTTGATAACACCAAAAATCAAATACGCATTGTTCCTCGGTTACAGAAATCGGCAAAGCACAGTCTGTCTGGAGGAATGGCAAGATCGAAACAAAGAACGCATCGATTAATTCTTTTGAAAAACTGAATCAAATAGAATTAGGTGCATCTCATTTGCATACATGCATACAGATGATAGGTGTACTAGAAGATCACTTATTCTCTGTTTATTTAAAAAAAAAAAAAAAAAAAAAAAAAAAAAAAATCATAAATCAGAAAAATCCAATACGCCCGTATTGATATTAATACGGTCGTATTGGAGTTAACGTTAAGGACAACGTTTCAACTCCAATACGGGCGTATTAAAATCCAGTACGCCCGTACTAAACCCCAATACGGTCGTATTGAATCCAATACGGACCGTATTGGTTATAAACTTTTGTACATCAACGGAAAGGCCAATACGGCCGTATTGAATCCAATACGGGCCGTATTGGCGGAATTTTGCCTATAAATAAAGGCTTCCCCTCCCTCATTTTTGCATACCTTTCTTCATTCTCCACATTCCTTGCTTGTGAGTGCATTCCTAGAGAGATTATCGGAAATGGCAGAATCTTCTCGCAAAAGGCAGAGAGCCCCGGCCAGACGTGTAATGACAGACCGACACCGAGACCGGCTACAGCTTATAGAGACGTTCACCATCGAGCCGTCAAGAGTGCTCGACTTTGAGCTTCTCCAAGCAGTGGGCTTGGAGAATGATGTCAGGAACTACTTCGACGCCATAGGATGGGGATTTGTCCTTAATCCACCATCCCAGCTATATTTGACGGCCACGAAGGAGTTCTTGGCCACAGTCGGCGTCACGGAGTCGACTAACAGCTATGGGGAGGATGTTTGCGCGGTGGATTTCTGGATGAATGAAGGATACCGCACGCTGACGTTGGACGAGTTCAACGTCCAGGCAGGGTTTTTCAGCCGCACTGATCAGCTGGCCTTCCGAGATGCCATATGCGAGTGGCCTGATCAGTGGACTCCGGTTGAGATGTGGAGTTTGCTCACTGGCCGACGGGATTATCATTCAGGGGTAAAGGGCTCCCGGCTCCCGACTGCTCTTAGGATCTGCCACAAGATCCTTACCAGTACTATTCATGGCAGGTCCAAGAGTCAGGAGTCGATTACACGACCGGATCTGCTGGCCTTATATTGCATGGCCACCGGCCGGAAGGCCAATCCTGGATATTTCTTCCTTGAGCACGTGAAGAAGTTTGGGATACGAGAGGGAGGAGAGTCCAGACAGGGGTACATCTTGGTTGCCCCACTCCTCTCACAGCTGGCAGAGACATGGGGATGTCCCGATGGTGCAGAGCCAGGGGCATTGGCGCCAAAGTTGATTGGTGCCTCCACCCTGATTAACATGAAGATCATCGCTAGATCGCCAGGAGGGGGGTTTGTGCGAGTAGATGGCCTCGAGACCTTCGACGACCTCCTCAACAACCTCGACTTTGAGGGGGGCGACACCCCGCAGCCAGAGGCTAGCACGTCACGGTCGGACAGAGGATACTTTGACGCCCGCTTCGACACGCTGCAGCAGAGCATTGACACGCGATTCGATGCTTTTCAGCAGAGCATCGACACGCGATTCGATGCTTTTCAGCATAGTGTCGGTACATGGCAGCAGAGTACCGATGCTCGACTAGATACCTTGGTGCAGGGGTTCGACAACCTCTCCGTCTGGATGCATCGCCGCTTCCCGGACTCGCCACAGGACCCGCCAGCAGAGGAGTGAAGACTGGCTTCTGTTTTATTGCTTGTCATGTACTAGTTTGGTTGGGCTTAGCCCCATTTCTCAAATTTTTCTTGTACAAATTCATTTTTAATGAAATTTGCCACTTTTGAATTCAAAATTCTCTAGCAATTTAAATTCTGTACAGCAAAAGCCAAAAACATAAAAAAGGCAAAATACAGAAAAAGCCAAAAACATAAAAAAGGCAAAATACAGAAAAAGCCAAGAAATAAAAAAGGCAAGGATACAGAAAATCCAACAATCAGTTTGCACAGAATAACTGAGCCTGGAGAGGCTTGCCGAAACAATACTCCTCATCCCCCACATCAAAGAATAATTGAGCCTGGAGAGGCTCGCAGAAATAATACTCCCCAGAGAAACCTCAACTCACGCTCTTGAACTCAAAATCCTCAACAAGAGCTATCAAGCAAGATCGTCAGAATCCCCAATGGAAGCACGATCACCCAAGCAGAATATCCAAGTCAAAGGACTTAAACTTCCTCAATGAAGATAGCTCTCCAACTCGAGTGTCGAGTGAGGCTAAGCCTGTAGAGGCTTCCTAAATAATACTCTGGGATACATAAGGTCCCCAAAATCCCCAGTCGCCTACTCAAAAGGCATCCCTGCAGAAGGAGAAAAAATAAAAAAATCAATAATCATTCCCCAAGTGGAATCTGGCTCTCAGCCAATCATTGAACGTCAAGCTGATACGCCTAACAGAAGAGGCTAATCAAAATCAACGACAAAATCCCCCAGTGGATAACAGCCTACACAGAGGCAGCAAAATCAGAAAACCAAAAGAGACACCCGAACAAGGATAACCGGGATACTCCACCAACGTCGAAAGGACGTCAGCCAATCATAAGGCACCGCTCACATCAGAAAGAGCATCTTTGTGTCTGCACCCAAAGGAATCAGAAATTCCCCAGTGGGAACCAACTACGCAATGGAAAGTTGGGACACAAGAACCTATGAGTAACTGCACATCCCCTAGACGGATCCCTGCGTTATCCAGCCCTTAGTGGCACAAAATCAAAAAACAACCGTCGAAGCAGCATCGTGGACTGTGGAGACAAAATCATCACGAATCCCTGGAAAGGAGATATTCACGCTACCCCCGTCGTCACAAACACGGAGGTACGCAACTTCCGGCTCGGGCAATGAGCGAAGCTATCTCTGGAAAAGGGGTACTCACCGCTTACCGTTGTCACAAAGGTACTTAGCTTCCGGCTCAAACAAAGAGTGAAGCTAAGCCTGGAGAGACGGTACTTACAGCTTCCAGCTTGGGCAACAAGCAAAGCAAGGCCTGGAGAGGCAAAACTCACACTGCTCACCGTCGTCCCAAAGGTGCTTGGTTTCCGGCTCGAACAAAGAGCGAGACTAAGCCTGGAGAGGCGAAACTCACACTGCTACCGTTGTCACAAGGATACTTAGCTTCCGGCTCGAACAAAGAGTGAAGCTAAGCCTGGAGAGACGGTACTCAACCATCAGCGTCATCAGAGGCGCGTTGATGTCCAACTTCCGGCTCGGGCGTCGAGTGAAGTTGACCTTGGAGAAGGTAAACTCAGCTACCGAGGATGTCAGAAGCGCCGAGGTATGCACCCACCTGGAGAGGCTACTCAACATTTTCCCACCGGAAGACGCTACAAGTCAGAAGGTCGGCACAATACCCGGACAATTGGGTCAACTCCTTTACTTGTCAGCCGATACACCAAGAGGCCGTCCGACTAAGTAAAGGGGGGGCAGCTGTAGACCCCTAAAATTGTCCGGGTCGGAAATAAAGCTTGAAGACTCTCGAAGACTGAAGGATAATCAGCCAGAAGGACTCCTCGAAGGCCCTAGGAGGGTTCTCTGTAGGTCTAGAGGTCTTAGAATAGCTCAAAATAAAGAAGTGGAGGGAAAAAGCCCAATACGGCCGTACTGAACTTAATACGGCCGTATTGAAGCTTCAATACGGCCGTACTGAAGTCAGTACGACCGTATTGACACTTCAATACAACCGCAGCGAACTCAATACGGGCGTATTGAAATTTCTGAACTTCAATACGACCGTATTGAACTTCAATACGACCGTATTGAAGTTCAAAAATTTCAATACGGCCGTATTGCCCCTGTAGGCCGTATTGCGCCTATTCCCTATAAATATGACGTCAATTGGACGTCATTCCACACTTTTTCACTCAGTTTTGACTCCCTCCTTGAGTATTCTGGGGTTTTTGAGCAGTGTTCTGCCCTAGAAATCTCTCTGGGAGTCGATCCGACGAAGTTCTGGAATTCCGAGCACTTAGCTTGGAGATTCGAACCTAGTCGAAGGGAAATCCTCCGGATTTCCGTAGTCATTTTGTTCTAGGAGAGCGAGGAGCGGGCTTGTAGAGCGAGGGAACGCCAAAACGCTTCCCAGTTCTTTGCAATATAAAAGCACGCTTCAAGAGGTTTCCCTTCAATCCTTCCTTTTACTGCTTTCTGTGTGCATATTTAAACTGTCATCATGTAGATAGTCAATTTATAATTGCTTAGAATAAATAGGGGTAATTTAGTAATTTTATACTGTTCTTTTAAAAATAATCTGTCATAGGGAACCCGAAAGGGGCGCTGTGGGGTGCTAACACCTTCCCCACGCGTAACCGACTCCCTTACCCAACTCTGGTTGTAATGGCCAAAGTTGATTTATAAAATCAATTGCCTTATCCCTTTTTCCAATGTTTTGAGTAAAACATTGGTGGCGACTCCACGAACCCTCCTTTTGCGAAAACCACTAATCCATGGAGGGTCCCGCTTGGGATTAATATGGATTGGTGAGCCTTTTAATAAAATTGCTCGTTTGAAGAGATCTCAGTTTGAGAATAAGTCACTCTAGCAATCCACATTTTTAAACAAATAAACGAGTCCAACCATCCTTCGCGAATGCCGAAAGCCCGTTTCGGGCCGGTGGCGACACTACCCCCGTCGTCAGAAACACGGAGGTATGCAGCTGCCGAGGTTGTCAGAAACACCAAGGTATGCACGAGCCTGGAGAGGCGACGACTAATACTCAGCTACCCCGTCGTCAGAAACACGGAGGTATGCAGCTGCCGAGGTTGTCAGAAACACCAAGGTATGCACGAGCCTGGAGAGGCGACGACTAATACTCAGCTACCCCGTCATCAGAAACACGGAGGTATGCAGCTGCCGAGTTGTCAGAAACACCAAGGTATGCACGAGCCTGGAGAGGCGACGACTAATACTCAGCTACCCCGTCGTCAGAAACACGGAGGTATGCAGCTGCCAACATCGTCAGAAACATGGAGGCATGCAGACCCTGGAGAGGGCAAACTCACGCTACCGAGGTTGTCAGAAACACCGAGGTATGCAACGAGCCTGGAGAGGCGACGACTAATACTCAACCTGGAGAGGCTACTCAACAGTTTTCCCACCTGAAGACACTACAAGTCGGAAGGGTGGCCTGTTCCCCGGACAATTGGGTCAACTCCTTTAGTTGTCAACCGGTACACCAAAAAGCCGTTTGACTAAGTAAAGGGAGGGCAGCTGTAGACCCCTAAAATTGTCCGGGTCAGAAATAAAGCTCAAAGACTCTCAAAGACCGAAGGAAAGTCAGCCAGAAGGACTCCTAGAAGACCCTAGGGTGATTCTTTGTAGGTCTAGAGGTCTTAGAGTAGCTTAGAATAAGGGTGTGTGAGGATTGGAGCTCAATACGCCCTCCCAGAGGTTCAGTACGGCCGTATTGAGCTTTTTGAACTACAATACGGCCACACTGAAACCAATACGGCCGTATTGAAGTTTTTGAACTTCAATACAACCGTATTGAATTCAATACGGCCGTATTGTAGTTCAAAAACTCAATACGGGCCGTATTGACCTCCCAGGCCGTATTGCAAGGTTAAGACCACTTTGGAATCTTGAGATGGTGGTCCTCTCTTCTTCCCTTATCCCAGCCCTCATCATGAGTAACTCCATAGATTGCCTATATTCTTCCACACTAGATGACCCTTGTTTCAATCTTTGTAGCTTATCCATAAGCTCACGGTCATAGTATGGAGGAATATGCCTCCTTCTCAAGGCACTACGGAGCTCATTCCAATATTGAATTGGAGGCTCATGGTTTATTCTTCTCTCTTTTTCTAAGGAGGTCCACCAATACATGGCATGCCCTTGGAAGCTAAGGGTTGCCAAAGAAACCTTTCTCTTTTCACTCACTCCATGGCAAGAAAATAGTTGTTCTACTTTCATTTTCCAATCCAAATAAGTTTCAACATTGTCTTTGCCATGGAATGGGGGAAGAGGGATGTGGGGTTCCCTATTGGAAGACTCCCTATGTCTATGATGCCTTGGGGGTCTTTGATAGTAACCATCATTGTGATGGCTACTAATGAAGGTATCACTTAGAGGTTGGGTGTGATGCCCTTCCTCCTCATGAACACTTGCATACATATGCCCCTTTCCTCTTGAGGGTTGAGGAGAAGTGACTCTTGGTTTTGAACCACTGGCCTCTCCTCCCACAACTAGTCTTTCAAGCAATCTTTTTATTTCTTCATTATTTCTTTCAAACTCTTTTTCTTTTTTTCTTAATTCTTCCTCTCTTTTTATATTTTCCTCTTCTTTTTTTCTTAGGTACTCTTTGAGTTGCCTAAGTTCATCCCTAACACTAGACCTAGTACTACAAGAATTATGACCATGGACACTAGAATGATCACTCATCTTTGATCCAAAAAGGTTTTCACAAAGTTGTTTTCAAAAAGGGTTTGAAATGGTTTTCACAAAGAGTGAGTGATAAAAAGGTTTTCACAAAAAGGGTTTTCAAGGTGCAAGATAGGTAGGAAAAGGCCTAAGTGTACAAAGTGAACTTTCAAGGGGAGGTGGACTACAAAGAATGACTTAATAACCAAGCCCTATCAAGTAAAAATCACTAAGCCTTTTCTACTTTTCTTACAAAACAATTTGGCACAATAATAAAGTGTGTGTGTGCACGTTACCCCTAGTAGGCAAAAGCAAGCCTTCTAAACGGATTTGGAGACAAAGATAAAAGCCTAAGCAATTATACTACCAAAACTATAAAACATGCAAAAGGAAAACACTTAAAACATATTCTAGTCGAGGTCCTAGGTGAAGGTTTTCAAATCACCTTCAACTACACGAACTAAAACCAAATTGAAGAGGTTTAGGAATGGCCAAATTACAAACCAAAGGAAAGAAACCAAGGCCCAAAAAACACACTAGGCCGAAAGCAAAGAAATCAAGTAAAGCTTATGAAACCTAAAAGTTTAGGTCTTCAAACTCCTCCACTTGGGTTCCTTCACAAAGAACAAACTTGTTAGTCCTCTCCAAGTGTTTAGACACTCCTTTTTTTTTGGTGTATCTTCCTCCAAAGGCTAGGTTTGGATTCGATTCACTCCTCCACTCAAATCCACCAAAGGTGTGAAAGTTTGCTAGAGTGGTTCTTCACCTACAAACAAAATGAAACCAACCCAAGAGCAAGAGTCCAAGAAAATAAAACTGAAAAAGCACAATTAGGAAGGCTAAACTCAGAGGGAATTGATGAAGACAAAACAAAAGAGGCCAAAGAAAAGACAAACTAAAATTAAGACTCAATCACAAAAAGGAAGCACACAAAAGAGTAGTCCTAGAAAGGCACTAGAATGGATTAGTGTTTTAGCTCACTTGATTAAGTCTTTTAGAGGATTCGGTCCAGCCAATATTAAGGTCCCAAAATATGGTCAAAATGTCACAAGTCCAACTCCCAAATGCTTAGGTAAAGGGTCCAAGTCCACAAGTCTAGCAACAAGTCCTTTTTGGTCCATTTTTTTTTTGATACTTTTTTCTTCTTTTGTTCTATTTTTCACGTCAATTTCTTTTAGGCTCCTTGGGTCCAATTTATTTTCTTTAATGTTCAGCCCATTGTTGCTTAGGTTTTGCACTTGTGGGTGGTGAAAATTAGGTCAAATTTTAGGAGAAGAGATGAAGACAAGTGGCGTGATTTTAGAGGTGTTTAGGGTATCTTTTGAGTGGAAAATGACTTGTACTATCTAGTACAAGTTGTTTGCACAAAATTTTTCAGCACACCTCTTAGATTCTTTTAGGGTTTCTTTAGGCATAGAAAGATGACCAAATCAAGTGAAAATGCAAGGAGAGTGGGCGGTTATGCATGTGCAAGGAAATGTTTACACATGGAAATCAAAAATCACATAGAACATGCTAGGACTAGGTAGCATGCATGAATGACTCCTAAAAAGAAAGCTATATGTCACGCCCACTATGTAATGCAATATGGCATTTTTTTTTTCATGTGTTTCATGCAAAGTGTTTGGCACATACATGGAATTTATGTAGACAAAATATAGGAAACAACAAATGACAAAACTTTAGGTGGATTCAAAAATTAAAAGCATGTTCATAGCATGTTCTTCATGTTCATGTGAGACTCAAGAAAATGAAAAGCATGGCAACACCTAATAATGGAAACCTAAAATGTTCAAGGAAGGTTCACAAGAAGCAAGAATATGAACCCAAACATTCGGTCATACAAAGAAAGCAAAAGAGAGACAAAGACCGAATGGAAAGAAGACAAAGGAGACAAGGAAAAATAACGTTTACCCTTGATGAACCATGGCTCTTGATACCACTTGATGGCTTCCTCCTTCCATGGTTGAAGTAGAGTATGAAAGGGAAGACCTTGCCCTTGATCTAGGCTCACCAAAGGGTAGAGAAAAAGGATGACTTTGATGGGAAAGGAAGATAGGCGTGAGGTATAGATGGTTGGCGGAAGTGTTTAGGGTTAAGGTGTTTGGTGCTCACAAGGTTGGCTCACTCCAAAGGTAAATGGAGGCCACTCTAGGGTTCTCACTCTCCAAGGGTGGAGATAGGAGAAGGTTAGCCAAAGTTAACCTAGTGACTAAGGAGAAGATTTGAGGCACAAAAAGGCTCACTCAAATTCATATATTCCAAAGTATTTACAAGTGGTGGGGTGTTGGGTATTTATAGGAGGGGAGGCATCTAGGGTTGCATTTGGGACATGCATGGCCGAAATTCATAAGGCAAATGCACTCCAAATGACATGCCAAATGAACCCTAGATGCTACTTGGTGACCAAGTTTGGAATCTATGGGTCTAGATTGGCTACATCAAGGTGCATGATATAATCATGCAACCTTTACCCTCCACTTGGGCCTAAGCCTTTCTATCACCAAAAATAGATCCAAAACTCACCAAAAATAGCGTCACCTCCTAATGTGATACCCTAGCCCAAATTAGAAACCTAATCTCCTAAAGCACCCCATAATACAAGGGTAAAATGGGAAATACAAAGAAATAAATCCTATGACTAAAATACCCCAAAATACAAGGGTAAAAATGGAAAATATAATAAATCCTAAATTAATGAGGCTTAGGAGAGCACTAATACTCTATGATCATGAGGAGAGTGTCCCTTGGTGTGTGAACTCCCTCCTCCTCTTCAACTCTCCTAGCCATGGACCTAGTGATGGGGCCCACATGTGTCTTCAAGGATGGTCCTCCATCACTCAGAGTACATATAAAAATCTATATCCTAGAATTCTCTGCCCCGATGTCACAATATCAGAGCATACCCACAATTCAACTGTTGGCATCCTAGATGCCACTCAAAGCCGGATCTTCCTCACCTAAAACATCCACAAATTGTACGGTGAGAAAAGAAAGCATCTATATATATAAAGTACATAAGGAAAACGCAACATATTGTCTCATTATACTTAATAAAATATTCATAAACATTTCAACATGTCATAACTCGATCAATCATACATCATCATGTCATAATTCGCAATCACACCAATCATCAAAAATCTTGCCCTTCACACTATGCCAAGGTCACGTTACCCATTTAACAATCCAAGGTCGTGCTCACCCCTGATATAACACTGTGCCAAGGTCACGTTTCCCCTGTAGCATATCTAGCCCAGGGTCATGCTCACCCCCGATGATGGAGGAAGCCCATGGGCCAAGGGCCCAACTACTAGGGCTATGGCAATGAGGATACATGAGGAGTGGGCCCAAGCCCAAGGAAAGCCCATCTCTTTGTTTAGTTGGGCCTTGACTCAAGCCCAAGTAGATTAGGGTTAGTGTAGGATTGGGCCTTAGTGCCTTGTATTTCTTTTGGGCCTTGTATTCACGGCCATTTAGCTTAGGATTTTCATTTGAAGGTCATTTGAATTTAGGGTTATTTAGGTTGCATGTGTAGTTGCATTAGAATGTAATTAGATTCACATTTGGCATGCATTTCGGCCATGTGTAACACATGCACATGGTGTGATCCGAAATGCAACTCAAATGGAAGTCTAATGACATTGCAAATGCATTGCACATGGGTGATCCAGATTTAGGCTCCAAAATTTGAATTTTGAATTCAAATTTTGGGCGCCTAAGGTTAAGTGAACCCTACCATGGTTTCACTTAACCTTAGGCTAACCCATGGTTACCTTGACCTAGTTTTCCCCTATAAATCCTTATGACCGAGCCTTGTAAGACACTTTGGATTATTGAATGAGTTTTTCTCTCTTAGAATTCTCCTTCTCCGAAGTCACCACTCTCCTAGACTCTACCCTACTTAATAGCTTCTCCTTGTAGAGCTAGGATCTCTTATTCTTCTCTGGACTTGACTATACGCAAGCCTAGGTCACATTGAAGCTTCTTTGGAGTCTTATTCCTTGAAGTTCTTCCAAGGAATCCTAGAAGCTAAGGAAGTGTTCATGAGATTTCCAAGTGGAATCCCATCAAGTGGTATCAAGAGCATTCGGTTCTTCAAGAGATAAGTCATTTTCTTGTCTTTTGAAGTTGTGATCCGTGGTTAATTCTCATCTTGTGTTCATCTTTTTTTTGAGTCTTTGTCACTTAGAGTTTACTATTTCCTAGATCTAATTTTTTGTCTTAAAATTTGATGGATCTAGTATCAATTGCTTGAATGATTCATTTATGCTTTATGACTATATGCTTACATGAATCATGCTCCATTCTCTTTTTCCTATTAGGAAATTTCTGCCTATGATATTTTTGCTTTCTTTGAGTCATAATTGAAATTTTATTCGGTCATTGCATGTTTGAGTCCATTTTTATTTTGAATCTATGTCTAGTAGTCATGTGTAGTTATTTTTGTGTTCATCATTCCTAGCTATGCTTGTTGATCCGTTTTGATTTTCTTTTGAATTGCATCTTAAAAGTATTTTCTGGATTTGGCCGAGATCCATAGCCTTTGGTATATGCTCATAATTTTGTTTTAATTTGAGTTCATAAACTACTACTAGTTCATTAATAGTTTTCTTAGAATTTTAGGTTTCCTATACTTGAAAATGTCTTAAAAAAAACTTTCCCTATCCGTGAGTGTTTGATCTTGTTTGAGTTGTGGTGTGTTGAAATTTATGTTAGAGTCATTTTGAAATTTGAATTTGGAGCCTAAACCGGTGCATGTGCCATTCAAGTTAGCAAGCATCAAAAGCATGTGATATGTTCATTGCATTTTAACCTAATTTGCTTTTCATTTGGCATTTAAAATTTGAATCCGGTTTTGGTGCTTCTCTTAAGTGTGACCGAGACTAGCATGTTACATCTTGTATTGTATCTTGAAAAAGGGAAATCCTAAGATTTTAAAAAAAATATATATATAGAAGAAAGATAAAAAAAAATGCAAGAACAAAGTGATTAAAAAAAAGTGCTAAACCTAATTTTCAAAAAGAAAAAGCCAATTAAGGAGTTTTGGTTACAAGAATTCTTCTCGGATTGATATTGCTTATTTTTACATCATATTTTCAGCTTACGTATCTTGAGTTTTTTAGTTTTGTAAATCAAATTCTAGAACCTTTCTTAGGTCATTTCTTTCTTGTCCTAGCCATCTCTTGTTTTGGTCATCTATATTGTCACTTCTACTCTACTCTTGTCTTCATTACTTCTCAAATTATCTTTGCTGTTCTTTATCCTTGTTTAAACTCAAGTGTGACCTATGTTTGACCTAGCCTATCTCCTAGAAACTAGTTCTACAAGGGTCATCAAAATAAGACTAAGAAAAGGAGGAGGAAAGGACATTGGTGGCTCTCGGATTTGGCTACTCAAAAACATAAACACTAAACACTTGGAGCTGGAAATTTTGGTGGCAACTGGACTTGTCATTCGTGGAGAACCTTGAAGTTTCAAATTGATTTTGTAATTGAATTAAAAAAATAAAAACAGAGTTTAGTGACGGATTTGGAGACCATAATTTTCCTTACTTATTTGAATTTTTTGTTGAAAAATTTGGTCACTAATCCCTCACTAACTCTTGGTGGCCGTTTTTAATTTCTCTTCAAGCCACTTGTTGTTTTTCTGTTTAACTTTGTAAATACCTTGTAATTGGCCATTTGAAGGAGTGTCTTGGGTGTGTCTTTGGTACACAACCATCTCTCCTTAGGTATTCATTTTCGTTAGTACTTGGTGAGAGTGGTCCTTGATTGATCTTTGGTATCTCTCAAGCTCTCACCCTAGGACACGTTTAGATAGTTTAATTTTTGCTTTAAATACTTGTTTTAATTGCTTTCATTCTTCTAGCCTATCATAGATCACCAATCATCAAAAATAATTTTCATTGAAAAGAATTTGGTAGAGATTAATTACAAAGGGGATTAGTAATTTTTACTTGAAGAGACTTGGTTATTAAGTGGCTCTTAGTAGCTCTCCTCCCTCCAAAGTTCAATTTGTATACTTAGTCCTCTAAGTAATTAGTCTTAACCTTGCATAAAAATTGTTTTTCAAACTTCTTTCATCAAAAGAAACCTTTCTCCTATAATGGAAGAAGTTTCTACTCCTCAAAGTGATAGTAATTCAAGTGATTACAATGACATGTCAAAAGTAACACATGAATTAAGATCACTTAAAATTTGGAAAGAGCAAGAGTCCAAACAAAGACTCAAAGAAAAACTTGAAAGGGAGGCTCAACTTGCTCTTTTAGAGGAGGAGATTCGTTTATTAAAGGAGAAAGAGGAAAAATTACACCACAAGCACCGTAGTAGACATAGCTCCCAAACTCATAGTTCAACCCTAGGAGAGTCAATGCATAATGATAGCCTAGCCTTAGGAGATCATTATCAACAACCTCCTAGAAGAGTTCATAGGACCCCTAAGCCAAGGGAATCTAGGGTAGATCTCCCTTATTTTCATGGCAAAGATGATGTTGAGTGGTACCTTGATTGGAGATGAAGGTTGAACAAATCTTCACTTGCCATCAAGTGAGTGAAGAAAGAAAAGTACCCCTAGCCACTTTGAGCTTCCAAGGTCATGCCATGTATTGGTGGACTTCCCTTGTTAGGGATAGGCGTCTCCATAATGACCCTCCAATTCAATATTGGAATGAGTTAAGGAGTGCCTTGAGGAAGAGGCATATTCCCTCTTATTACACTAGGGAGCTTATCAACAAGCTCCAAAGGCTCCATCAAAAAAACATGACTGTGGAAGAGTATAGACAAACGATGGAGTTATATTTGATGAGGGCTGGTATTAGGGAGAAAGAAAACATTATCATTGCTAGATTTTTGAGTGGTTTAACTTTTGAGATAAGAGATAAGGTTGAGCTTCTTCCTTATAGAGATTTAAATGATTTGGTTCAACTTTGTATCAAGGTTGAACAACAAAATTTGAGAAAAGGTTTCAAAACAAGCTCATACTCATATTCTTACTCTAAGGTTGACTACAAGAGGGAGGGCAAGAAAAATGATTTTGAAAAGAAAAATAATTTTCCCTCCAAAAATCTAGACAAGGGTAAAGAAAAAGAAAAAGACAAAAAAAAAAAACACCTCACACACTAGCACCAAGTCTAGTGATATAAAGTGCTTTATGTGTCTTGGGAGAGGCCACATTGCCTCTCAATGCCCTAACAAGAAGGTGATGATTCTAAGGGGCCAAGACATTTATAGTAGCCAAGATGAAGCTACTACTTCTTCATCTTCAAGTGAGGATGAAGAAGAAGCAAGTGAGGGAGAGTCATGTGAGGTCACTTATCCTTACAATGGGGAACTTCTTATGATGAGAAGGGTCCTCAACAACCAACCTAGTGATACACAATCCCAAAGAGAGAACATCTTTCATACAAGATGTAATATTTCAAACAAGGCCTGTTCTCTCATAGTGGATAATGGATCTTGGTGCAATTGTTGTAGCACTAGGATGGTTGAAAAGTTGGGCTTGACTACCACACCCCATCCCAAACCTTATCAACTTCAATGGCTTAATGATGATGGGGATATGGTGGTCAACCAACAAGTGGAAGTAGAGTTTTCTATTGGGAACTATCAAGATAAAGTTAAATGTGATGTAGTTCCCATGGAAGCTTGTCATATTTTATTGGGTAGGCCATGGAAATTTGACAAACAAACTCATCATGATGGCCTAACCAATAAGATAACTTTCATTCACAAGGGTAAGAAGTTTGTGCTCCATCCTCTATCACCTTCACAAGTGATGGAAGATCAAGTACAAATGAAGACCAAACGTGAGCAAGAGAAAGGAAAACAAAAAAAAAATTGAAAAAAAAACTTCTAAAAATTAGTGAAAAAGAGGATTCTAGAGAGACTAGTGTTCCCTCTCTAGAGATAGTTCAAGAAGAGATTTTTGATTCAAAACCTTTACATAAAACCTCTCTCTTCCTTGAACCATCTTGTCATATCCTCATGTGTAGAGGAACACTCACATGCACTGCCACAAGTTCTTTGGAAACTTCTCTATCTCTTGAGGTGCAAAATATTTTGAAAGAATTTGATGATGTATTCCCTAGTGAAGGCCCAGTGGGACTTCCACCTTTTAGGGGAATAAAGCATCAAATAGATCTTGTGTCTGGGGCTAGTCTTCCAAATAGACCAGCCTATAGGACCAACCCACAAGAGACAAAAGAGATAGAGAAGCAAGTACAAGAGTTGTTGGATAAGGGTTGGATTCAAAAGAGTCTAAGCCCTTGTGTTGTGCCTGTCATGTTGGTGCCAAAAAAAGATGGAAAATGGAGGATGTGTTGTGATTGTAGAGCCATCAACAACATCACCATAAAATATAGGCACCCAATTCCTTGGCTTGATGACATGCTTGATGAATTGCATGGGTCATCCATATTTTCCAAAGTAGATCTTAAGAGTGGATATCACCAAATTAGAATCAAGGAAGGTGATGAGTGGAAAACCGCTTTTAAGACTAAATTTGGACTATATGAATGGTTGGTAATGCCTTTTGGGCTTACTAATGCACTTAGCACATTCATGAGGCTGATGAATCATGCCCTTAGGGATTGCATTGGTAGGTTTCTAGTTGTTTATTTTGATGATATTTTAATATATAGCAAAAGTCTCAGTGATCATGTGGATCACCTAAGACAAGTTTTACTTGTTCTTAGAGACAATCACTTGTTTGCCAATGTAGACAAGTGCACTTTTTGTGTGGATAATGTTATTTTTTAGGGTTTGTGGTAAGTAAAAATGGGGTTCATGTGGACCCCGAGAAAATCAAAGCCATCCAAGAATGGCCTATTCCTACTAATGTTAGTGAAGTTAGGAGCTTCCATGGTTGAGCAAGCTTTTATAGACTTTTTGTTCCTAACTTCTCTACATTACCTTCACCTCTCAATGGGTTGGTGAAGAAGGATGTGGTCTTTGAGTGGCAAGAAAAACATAATTTAGCCTTTCAAGAGCTTAAGCATAAACTCACTCAAGCACCTGTTTTAGCTTTGCCTGATTTTAGCAAAAGTTTTTGAGCTAGAATGTGATGCTTCAGGTCTTGGCATTGGAGCTGTGTTGTTACAAGGTGGCCACCCCATAGCCTATTTCAGTGAAAAACTTCACGGGGCTGCCTTGAACTACCCTACCTATGACATAGAGTTATATGCTTTAGTTCGTGCCCTTCAAACTTGGGAGCATTATCTTGTGACCAAGGAATTTGTTATCCATAGTGATCATGAATCACTTAAATACTTGAAGGTGTTGAGCTTAGGAGAGCTTGAATCTTAAAGGAGTTTTGATGATCACAACAAGTATACAACAACAACTTGGAGCACAAAAACAAAGTTAAAGAAGAGTCAAGAAAATGCTATGAAATGGAGCTTTGTAATAGAACTTAGGAAATAAATTGTTTTGAATCTGTTTTTATATTTTGTGTGCTTTGTATGCTTTGTGCATAAGAAAATCTATATCTAAACTAAGTAGAGAGTATATGATGATGAATTAAAAAGATTGGAAATTTATTTTGAGGTATAAAATGAAGTTTTAAAAACTAACTCAAAATAATCGATTATCATTAAATATAATCGATTATTCCAGCTAATAGGCTAAGTGGAATGCCTTGCTGTAATAATCGATTATTTGCCAAAATAATCGATTATCCCAGGAACAACTCTCTGGAATAATCGATTATCCAGCTAAATAATCGATTATATTGTTCTTGGTTGATTTCCAGAAAATTTGAAGAACAAAATAATCGATTATTCTTTAAAATAATCGATTATCTGTGTCTGAAACTTTTATAAATAGTTTGAACTTTGAGAAAGTTCAAACAATGAGTTAGAACTGATAATCAATTTGTGAAAAACGTTTTTGTGAGTCTTTGTGACATCTTGGAGAGTTTTCTTTGTGAAATCGAAGAGTGAAAACGTTTGTGAAAAGCTTTGTTAGAAGATCATCATCATCATATTCTTGAAAGGGGAAGATAAAGATTTGTTCAAGAATTCCAGGTGAATTCGTTCCTTTTATTCTTTGTGAATCTTTGTGGAAAATCTTGAGAAGGGTTTCTCAAGTGGTAAGGTTTCTTGTAGTGGGTTCTACAAGGGGTGCTTTCTTGGGGTCAAGAAAGTGGTTATCTTTTAGTATTGAAGTATATGCATGTGTGTGTGCTTGTAAACCTTCTTGCTTAAAGATAGTGAAACAAATCTTAATTAGGTGGTGATTAAGGACTGGATGTAGGTCATAAGTGGAGTGGCTGAACCAGTATAAAAGACTTGTGCAATCTTCTTCTACCTTATCTTTTACTTTGTGTAATTTCTTGGTTAAACTTTAAAGAAAATAAAACTTGATTAACAAGTGTATGTGAATCTTGATGGTTTAAATCTGTAATTGAACATTATTGTTAAACCTCATTATGTTGTAATCAAGTGAGCATATTGCATTCATATTTTCATAACAAGTCTTTAGAAGAGCTTCATTTGGAAATTATGTCATAGAAAAGTTTTAATTGAAATTAAGATCCAAAATACTCTGATAAATTTTAAAGGGTCATTGAATCCAATTCACCCCCCCTCTTGGATTGTGCCATTCTTTTCTAACAATTGGTATCTAGAGCAAGGTTCTTGAGAGTTATTCAAGATTTCAAAAATGGCCAACAACAATTTACCCTATGGTGAGGGTGTGTCTATTGGAAAATTAGGATGAGAATTTTCATTGAAGCTATGGATATTGCTTTATGAGATGCTATAGAAAATGGACCCTATATCCCTATGAAAAAAGATGATGATGGTGAGCTTAAGGAAAAACATTGGAGTGAATGGAGTGATGAGGAAAAGAAAAGAGCCCAACATGATAAGAGAGCCAAAAACATTATAACATCTGCATTGTCTATTGATGAATTTTTTAGAATTTCACAATGCATATCTGCTAAAGAAATGTGGGATACTTTGCAAGTCACTCATGAAGGAACAAGTGATGTAAAAAGATCAAGAAAGCATACTCTCATAAGAGAATATGAGCTGTTTAGAATGCAAAATGGTGAATCTATTTCTGATTTTCAAAAGAGATTTACACACTTGATAAATCACCTTGTTGACCTTGGCAGGAAATTTGAGAAGGAAGAGCTGAATTTAAAAGTGCTGCAATGCTTGGACAGATCATGGCAAGCAAAGGTGACAGCCATTGAAGAATCAAAGGATTTGACCTCCTTGACATTAGCTACTCTCTTTGGGAAGTTGAGGGAGCATGAGCAAAAGCTGCACATATTTGATGAACATGAGCAGCAAGATAAGAAAGGTAAAGGAGTGTCATTGAAAGCTTTGAAATCTGCAAAAGGAAAAGAGGTGAATGAAGAAACAAGCTCCGATGAGTCCGAAACCGAGAACTTCAACTTGCTGGTGAAGAAGTTCAAAAAGTTCATGAGAAGAAAGACAAAACTCCCCCTATAAATTCAATAAAAAGACAAATAAGAAAGAGGAAGCAAGCACATCCTCCTTTAATTGCTTTGAATATGGAAAACCGGGACACATGAAAGCTGAGTGTCCAAATCTCTTGAAGAAGCAACAAGAGGAGAAGAAGTTTAAGAAAAAGGGAAAAGGAAAAAGAGCCTATATTGCTTGGGAAGACAATGACTCAAGCACAACAAGTGAAGAATCTGAAAGTGAGGAGAACAACCTGTGTTTGATGGCTGGAACTGACCATGACACAATTGTAAGTGACTCTGACCTTGAATCCAATCCGGATTATGATCAGCTTCAAGAAGCTTTTATACAAATTCATGAAGAAGCTGTCAAATTAGGTGCCTTAAATTCAAAGTTGAAAAACAAGCTGAAATGGTATGAAAATGCTTTAACTGAAGCTGAACAAGAGCTTGAAGATTTGAAGCATGAGCATGAAAATCTTCAAACTATGTTTAACTTTAGTGAAGCTCACTCCTCAAAAGATGTTTGTGAACATTGCAAAATTTTTGAAAAAGAAAATGCTGATTTAAAATCTACACTTGTAAGGTTCACTAATGGAAATGAAAACTTGAACATTCTTTTGGGAAAACAAAGAAACACTTTTGATAGGAGTGGACTTGGTTTTAACCAAAGTATGAGCATGCCATTTAAGTCAAAGAAAGAAGCTTTTGTGAAAAATCAAAATTTTAGAAAATTCAAAAGCAACTTTTCTAGACAAACAACTTGTTTTTATTACTGTAAAAGAGGCCATACAATTAGGAACTGCTATTCTAGGAAATATGGAGTTCCAAATGGAGAAATGATTTGGGTTGAGAAGAGTCAAAGGCTAAGAACTAACCTACAAGGACCCTCCACATGGGTACCTAAATTTTTCCTCTGAATTTTTGTTGTAGGAATGCTTGAGGGCCAAAAATCTACTTTGGTATCTTGATAGTAGCTGCTCAAGGCATATGACTGGGGATCCTTCAAAATTCACAAATCTGAAATTGAAGAATGAAGGGTATGTTACCTATGGTGACAACAATAAGGGAAAAATTCTTGGCCATGGCAATGTTGGTAATCCCTCCTCTCAAACATTGATTGAAAATGTTTTGCTTGTTGATGGGTTGAAACATAATTTGCTGAGTATTAGTCAATTGAGTGATAAAGGCTTTAAAATTGAATTTGATGATACATGTTGCTTGATATGTGATAAAAAGAGTAAAGAAATCAGATTCATTGGCAAAAGAATTGACAATATATACATGCTTGACTTAGAACACTCTATAAGAATGTCAAACACTAAGTGTCTAATAACTCAAGAAGAAAACATATGGCTTTGGCATAGGAGAGCTGCACATATTCATATGGACCATTTGAATAAATTGAGTAGGAAAGAATTAGTGGTTGGTCTACCTAAACTCAAGTTTGGAAAGGACAAACTATGTGATGCTTGTCAAAAGGGCAAGCAAGTAAAGGCTAGCTTTAAAAGCAAAAATCAGATTTCCACATCTAGACCTTTGCAATTAATTCACATGGATTTGTTTGGTCCTTCAAGAACCATGAGCTTAGGCGAAAACTACTATGGCTTAGTAATTGTTGATGACTATTCTAGATACACATGGGTTATGTTTCTTGCAAATAAAAATGATGCTTTTAATGCGTTTAGAAAATTTGCCAAACTTGTTCAAAATGAGAAGTGCTCAAACATCACCTCTATAAGAAGTGACCATGGAGGTGAGTTTCAAAACTTGATGTTTCAGAAATTCTGTGAGGAACATGGTATAAACCATAATTTCTCAGCACCTAGGACACCTCAACAAAATGCGGTTGTTGAGAGGAAAAATAGGTCCTTAGAAGAACTTGCTAGAACAATGTTGAATGAAACAAACTTGCCAAAATATTTTTGGGCTGATGCAATTAACACTGCTTGTCATGTGTTAAATAAAGTTCTGATCCGGCCTATATTAAAGAGAACACCCTATGAAATATTTTAGAGTGTTTGGGTGTAAATGCTATGTGCTGAACAATGGGAAAGAGCAACTTGGAAAGTTTGATGCAAAGGCTGATGAAGCAATCTTTCTAGGATACTCTACAAATAGTAAGGCTTATAGAATTTATAATAAGAGAACTCTAGTTGTAGAAGAATCTGTCCATGTGGTATTTGATGAGTCAAATAAGCAACAGTCTAGGCAAACTGAAATTGAAGATTTAAATGAGTTGCTTGATCAATCCCTATTGGAGAATGAACCTAATGAAGTGCCTAAGGAGAGTGAATCACATGAGAAAGCAAAGGAAACATGTGAACAATTGCCTAAGGAATGGAAAACCACTAGAGATTTATCAATAGACAACATAATTGGAAGTATTGGTAAGGGTGTTTCAACTAGAAGTGCTGTTAAAAATATTTGCAACACCATGGCATTTGTGTCACAAGTTGAACCTAAGAACATTGATGAAGCACTTAAAGATGAGCATTGGTTAATGGCCATGCAAGAGGAACTAAATCAGTTTGAAAGAAATGAAATGTGGGGTTGTGGTATCCAAAGGGAGTCTCACTAAGTCTGATAGGCTACTCAGATTCAGACTATGCTGGGTGTAGACTAGATAGGAAGAGCACAAGTGGAACTTGTCACTTGCTAGGTAGTGCACTTGTTTCATGGCATAGCAAAAAGCAAGCTTGTGTTGCTTTAAGTACAGTTGAGGCTGAATATATAGCTGCTGGAAGTTGTTGTGCTCAAATTCTTTGGATGAAACAACAATTAAGAGATTATGGAGTTGAGTTGAACAAAATTCCTTTGAAGTGTGACAATACTAATGCAATAAATTTGACCAAGAATCCAGTGTTGCACTCTAGAACAAAACATATTGAAATAAGACACCACTTTTTGAGAGATCATGTTCAAAGGAATGATTGTGTTGTAGAGTTTGTGGAAATAAGCAAGCAATTAGCTGATATTTTTACAAAACCTCTACCAAGAGAAAGATTCAATCATTTGAGAATTGAATTGGGAATAATCAATGAATCATGTTTGGATTAATTATGCTTTGAGAGTGGAAATTAGAGATGGTTGGAAGAAAGTATCAGTGACAAATAAGACTTGGTAAAATTTGACAAATGTTAAAATTTCTGAGAAGCAAAACTTCTCTGGAATAATCGATTATCTTAAGATATAATCGATTATCTTAAGTAATCCCATGGAAATAATCGATTATCTGGGGTAATAATCGATTATCTGGAACATGAAGAATTCCAAAAGTCTCTGAAATAATCGATTATTTGGGCAATAATTAAGAGTCACTATAATAATCGATTATCTTGGATAACAATCGATTATCTGGAAGTTGGAATCTGAGAAGTCACTGGAATAATCGATTATTTTGTAAATAATCGATTATCTGGGTTGTGTTAGGAGAAACTACCCTCTGTAATAATCGATTATCCTTAAAATAATCGATTATCCATATCAGATTGCGTTTTTAAGTGTTTTTACTGATGCAAATAATCGATTATTTGCATAAATAATCGATTATCTGGGCGGTGTGTTTAAAATTTCTTGAAACGGTTATCTCCGCACCAACTTTTAAAACCACCCATTACCCTTATACCCAGAATGTATTAGGGCATAAAACACTTCTCTCAACTGATCTTCTCTCATTCTCTCATTTTCTCTCAACCCTCAAAACCCTAACTCTCTCAAATCCTCTCAAATCTCTCAATCTTCTTCATTTTCTTCAAGACCCATCCATGGCATCTTCATCCAAAAGACCAAAGAAGCTTGAAGTGAGGGGGAGCAAGCGTCCTCTTCCCTCTGAGCAGCTGATCACAAAGTGGTTTGCGGATGAGAAAGCTCAAGAATACTATCATTTCTCCAAAGACCCTAAAGCTTGATTGGTTCAAGAACGAAGGTTTTAGTTTTCCAACCCTTCTGGAGTATCAAGGGCGGAAGAAATTCTTGGAGATGGAAGGTCCTTACTATCCTGAGCTGATCAGGCTATTTCTTTGCTTTGCCACGAGCAATGATGGCATCATGCAATCAGTGGTAAAAGGAAAGTTGATTCGGCTGGACGGACCGACATTGGTGGCCGCTGCGGGTCTGAGCGGCACTGGAGCAGAGAAACCCCAACCCTTCAACTTTGGGGATTTTGAAGAGCTGACCACATTCTGGGATTGTCAAAGGAACCCGATGAACACCAATTATGAGAAATTCTTGGCGAGAGGTATGAAAAAGAACTCTCGTTTAATTTCTTTTATTATTGCTTGGATGTTAAAACCCAGGTTACACAATCATGCTCAAATGTCAAGGGATGACATTTTGCTGATGCATGTCATTAAGAAGAAAATTAAGATCGATTGGGTATCAGTTGTGAATGATTGTATATGGAAAGCAAGGAGAAAGGAAGATGGTCTGATTCCATATGCTCTTTTGCTATCTAAAATTTTTGAGAATGTTGGAGTAGATTTGACAGGTGAAAGAAAAATTGTGTTGCATGCTTCGAATAAAATAGAGAAGTCTTCTTTGCATCACATGGGGATGCTCAAGCAAGAAGACAAGTGGCTGTTTAAAGGCGATGTACCCCCTACCCCGGAGCCGGCAACAGATGAAGACGGTGTTCCGTCCCATGATGAGGATCAGCCACCACAGGTGGAAGCTGAGCCTGGAAGGGAGCCTGAACCGGAACTGAAGCTGTTCTCACTGTTTGAGCAAATCATGATCAACAAGATGGATGCAATGATGGAAATGTCAAGAAGACATGAATCCTTGTGTTCTGGTATTCTTGATAGATTTGATGATTTGGATCATGAAGTGAGACTGATCAAGACCCAACTTGGCATTCTGGAGGATGAGGATTGATCCGTGTTCTGTTTCTTTGATTAGTTTTAATTAGGATTTTTAATTCTGTTTTGGAACAATTTAGTTCAATATGGTTATAATAGTATAAGTTTTTGAACAATTTTAATGCTTTGTTGAACAATTTGAATTCTGATGAAGTTTGGATTTTATTTTGCTGATTTGGATGTGATATCATTTTCTGGTTTGCTTGATTGATGCAAAAGTGCTTTGTTTTGTGAGCATGAGTTGCTATTTTGGTTTTGATTGGAATACTTTGTTTTTAATATTGTGAACATGTTTTTCTTGACTTGATTTGGTCTGAAATGTGGCTTAATGGTGCACATATGATTGGTTTGGTTTGCTGAATCAAAGTTTTATTTTGGTTATTGCTGGACATACTCTATACATGGCTTATATTTGAAAAACTTGGCTTACTTTATTTTTGATAATGCCAAAGGGGGAGAAATGGTGTGGTGTGTGTATAGAAATGGTATGGTGTGTGTGTATAGTTGTTGTTTTTGCAGGTATTGCACTTGTGTGTGTATTGTGCAGGTTGGAATGAATTGAAGGCACAATAGCATTGGGTTGATACAATATGAATCATGGGTTGTCATCATCAAAAAGGGGGAGATTCTGGAGCTTAGGAGAGCTTGAATCTTAAAGGAGTTTTGATGATCACAACAAGTATACAACAACAACTTGGAGCACAAAAACAAAGTTTAAGAAGAGTCAAGATAATGCTATGAAATGGAGCTATGTAATAGAACTTAGGAAATAAATTGTTTTGAATGTGTTTTTATATTTTGTGTGTTTTGTATGCTTTGTGCATAAGAAAATCTATATCTAAACTAAGTAGAGAGTATATGATGATGAATTAAAAAGATTGGAAACTTATTTTGAGGTATAAAATGAAGTTTTAAAAACTAACTCAAAATAATCGATTATCATTAAATATAATCGATTATTCCAGCTAATAGGCTAAGTGGAATGCCTTGCTGTAATAATGATTATCCCAGGAACAACTCTATGGAATAATCGATTATCCAGCTAAATAATCGATTATATTGTTCTTGATTGATTCCAGAAAATCTGAAGAACAAAATAATCGATTATTCTTTAAAATAATCGATTATCTGTGTCTGAAACTTTTATAAATAGTTTGAACTTTGAGAAACTTCAAACAATGAGTTAGAACTGATAATCAATTTGTGAAAAATGTTTTTGTGAGTCTTTGTGACATCTTGGAGAGTTTTCTTTGTGAAATCGAAGAGTGAAAACGTTTGTGAAAAGCTTTGTTAGAAGATCATCATCATCATATTCTTGAAAGGGGAAGATAAAGATTTGTTCAAGAATTCCAGGTGAATTCGTTCCTTTTATTCTTTGTGAATCTTTGTGGAAAATCTTGAGAAGGGTTTCTCAAGTGGTAAGGTTTCTTGTAGTGGGTTCTACAAGGGGTGCTTTCTTGGGGTCAAGAAAGTGGTTATCTTTTAGTATTGAAGTATATGCATGTGTGTGTGCTTGTAAACCTTCTTGCTTAAAGATAGTGAAACAAATCTTAATCAGGTGGTGATTAAGGACTGGATGTAGGTCACAAATGGAGTGGCTGAACCAGTATAAAAGACTTTTGCAATCTTCTTCTACCTTATCTTTTATATTGTGTAATTTCTTGGTTAAACTTTAAAGAAGATAAAACTTGATTAACAAGTGTATGTGAATCTTGATGGTTTAAATCTGTAATTGAACATTATTGTTGAACCTCATTATGTTGTAATCAAGTGAGCATATTGCATTCATATTTTCATAACATCTTTAGAAGAGCTTCATTTGGAAATTCTGTCATAGAAAAGTTTTAATTGAAATTAAGATCCAAAATTCTCTGATAAATTTTAAAGGGTCATTGAATCCAATTCACCCCCCTCTTGGATTGTGCCATTCTTTTCTAACAGAAGGGTCAACATAAGTTAAATGAGTACCTTGAGCAATTTCCTTATGTCATCAAATACAAAAAGGGCTCTACAAATGTAGTAGCTGATGCTTTGTCAAGAAGACATGTTTTGTTGAACATCCTAGGTTCTCAAATACTAGGGTTTGATGACATCAAGGAATTGTATGAGAAAGACCTAGATTTTGCTAACTTTTATTCTTTATGTATTCAAAAACCTTATCAAGGGTACTATATTTCTGAGGGGTATCTTTTTAAAGAAAATAAACTTTGTGTACCCCAAGGATCTATTAGGAAACTCTTGGTCAAGGAGAGCCATGAGGGTGGGCTCATGGGGCATTTTGGAATTGAGAAAACTCTTTCACTTTTGAGAGAGAAATTCTTTTGGCCTCATATGAAAAGAGATGTCCAAAGGTTTTGTAGTAGTTGCATTGCTTGTTTACAAGCAAAGTCTACCACTAAACCTCATGGATTATACACCCCCTTGCCAATATCCAATTCTCCTTGGGTAGACATTTCCATGGATTTTATCCTTGGTTTGCCTAGAACCCAAAGAGGAAAGGATTCCATCTTTGTGGTTGTGGACCATTTTAGCAAAATGGCACATTTTATTCCATGCCACAAAGTGGATGATGCAAGTAACATTGCTAAATTATTCTTTCAAGAAATTGTGAGACTACATGGGTTACCCAAAACTATAGTCTCCAATAGAGATGTTAAGTTCCTTAGCCATTTTTGGAAAACTCTTTAGGCAAGGCTAGAAACTAAACTTCTATTTTCTACCACATGTCATCCCCAAACTGATGGGCAAACTGAGGTAGTAAATAGGTCTCTAGGGACTATGTTGAGGGCAATCCTCAAAGGCAATAAAAAGTCATGGGATGACTATCTCCCTCATGTGGAGTTTGCCTATAATAGAGTGGTTCACAAAACCACTAACATGTCTCCTTTTGAGATTGTCTATGGTTTCAATCCTCTTACTCCTTTGGATCTCTTCCCCTTACCAGATGTTGCTTCCTTTATTCATAAAGAAGGCACATCTAGGGCTGAGTTTGTTAAAAAAATTACATGAGAGGGTTAGAGATCATATTCAATCCAAACTGAAAAATACCAAAAATATAATAATAAAGGTAGAAAGGAAGTTGTCTTCAAGGAAGGTGACTGAGTTTGGCTACACCTTAGGAAGGATAGGTTTCCTTCCCAAAGAAAGTCAAAACTTAGTCCTAGAGGAGACAGACCCTTTCAAATCCTTAGGAAAATAAATAATAATTGTCGCCACCCGCCGAAACGGACATTGGCATTCGCGACGATGGTCGGACTCTTTTTAGTTTTGAAAAATGATGGATTGTTAGAACGACTTATTCTCAAACTGAGACCTCATCGAACTAACAATTTTGTTAAATGATTCTCACCAATCCATGTTAATCCCAAACGGGACCCTCCATGGATTAGTGGTTTTCGCAAAAAAAGGGGTTCTTGGAGTCGCCACCAATGTTTTACTCAAAACATTGGAAAAAGACATAAGGCAATTGATTTTCGCAAATCAACTTCGGCCATTACAACCAGAGTTGGGTAAGGGAGTCGATTACGAGTGGGGAAGGTGTTAGCACCCCACAACGCCCCTTTCGGGTTCCCTATGACGGATTATTTTATAAATAATAGCGTAAAATTACTAAACTACCCCTATTTATTGGAACGATTATAAGTAAACTATCTACATGATGAAAGCTTTAAACGTGCAATGCAACAATCAAAAAAAGCGGTAAAAGAAAGGATTTGGAAAGAAACCTTCGAAGCGTGCTTTTATATATTCAAAAAGGAATCTAGGAGGCTTTTTGGTGCTCCTTCCCACTACACGTTCGCTCGCTCCTTTCCCTAAAAATAATGTTTACTATAGAAATCAAAGAGATTTCCCTTCGACTTGTTCGAGTCTCAAGCTAATGGCTCGTGAACTCAAGAACTTAGTCGGATCGGCTCCCGGAGAGATTTCTAGGACAGAGAATAGCTCAAAAACCCAAGAATACTCAGCCAGAGGGTGGAGGAATGCTCCAAAAGTGTGGGAGGACGTGCCAATGACGTCCTATTTATAGGATTGAGGCGCAGTACGGCCTAGGGGGTCAATACGGCCCGTACTGAGTTTTTGAACTACAGTACGGCCGTATTGAATTTGGTACGGCCGTACTGAAGTTCAAAAACTTCAGTACGGCCGTATTGATTTCACTACGGCCGTATTGTAGTTCAAATGGCTCAGTACGGCCGTACTGAACCTCTAGGAGGGTGTATTGAGCTCCAATCCTCGCACACCCTTATTCTAAGCTACTCTAAGACTTCTAGACCTACAAAGAATCATCCTAGGGTCTTCCAGGAGTCCTTCCGGCTGACTTTCCTTCGGTCTTCGAGAGTCTTTGAGTCTTATTTCCGACCCGGACAATTTTAGGGGTCTACAGCTGCCCCCCCTTTACTTAGTCGAACGGCTTTTTTGGTGTACCGGTTGACAAGTAAAGGAGTTGACCCAATTGTCCGGGGAGTAGGCCATCCTTCCGACTTGTAGTGTCTTCAGGTGGGAAAATTGTTGAGTAGCCTCTCCAGGGTGAGTATTAGTCGTCGCCTCTCCAGGCTCGTGCATACCTCGGTGTTTCTGACAACCTCGGTAGCGTGAGTTTGCCCTCTCCAGGGTCTGCATGCCTCCGTGTTTCTGACGACGTTGGCAGCTGCATACCTCCGTATTTCTGACGACGTCGGTAGCTAAGTATTAGTCGTCGCCTCTCCAGGCTCGTGCATACCTCGGTGTTTCTAATGACCTTGGTAGCCTGAGTTTGCCCTCTCCAGGGTCTGCATGCCTCTGTGTTTCTGACGACGTTGACAGCTGCATACCTCCGTGTTTCTGACGACGTCGGTAGCTGAGTATTAGTCGTCGCCTCTCCAGGCTCGTGCATACCTCGATGTTTCTGACGACCTCGGTAGCGTGAGTTTTCCCTCTCCAGGGTCTGCATGCCTCCGTGTTTCTGACGACGTTGGCAGCGTGAGTTTGCCCTCTCCAGGGATCGTGCATACCTCGGTGTTTCTGACGACCTCGGTAGCGTGAGTTTGCCCTCTCCAGGGTGAGTATTAGTCGTCGCCTCTCCAGGCTCGTGCATACCTCGGTGTTTTTGACGACCTCGGTAGTGTGAGTTTGCCCTCTCCAGGGTCTGCATGCCTCCGTGTTTCTGACGATGTTGGCAGCTGCATACCTCCGTGTTTCTGACAACGTCGGTAGCTGAGTATTAGTCGTCGCCTCTCCAGGCTCGTGCATACCTCGGTGTTTTTGACAACCTCGGTAGCGTGAGTTTACCCTCTCCAGGGTCTGCATGCCTCCGTGTTTCTGACGACGTTGGCAGCTGCATACCTCCGTGTTTCTGACGACGTCGGTAGCTGAGTATTAGTCGTCGCCTCTCCAGGCTCATGCATACCTCGGTGTTTCTGACAACCTCGGTAGCGTGAGTTTGCCCTCTCCAGGGTCTGCATGCCTCCGTGTTTCTGACGACGTTGGCAGCTGCATACCTCCGTGTTTCTGACGACGTCGGTAGCTGAGTATTAGTCGTCGCCTCTCCAAACTCGTGCATACCTCGGTGTTTCTGACGACCTCGGTAGCGTGAGTTTGCCCTCTCCAGGGTCTGCATGCCTCCGTGTTTCTGACGACGTTGGCAGCTGCATACCTCCGTGTTTCTGACGACGTCGGTAGCTGAGTATTAGTCGTCGCCTCTCCAGGCTCGTGCATACCTCGGTGTTTCTGACGACGTTGGCAGCGTGAGTTTGCCCTCTCCAGGGATGCATACCTCCGTGCTTCTAGTCACTTTGGTAGCGTGAGTTTGCCCTCTCCAGGGATTTGTGATGATTTTGTCTCCACAGTCCACGATGCTGCTTCGACGGTTGTTTTTGATTTTGGTGCCGCTGAGAGCTGGATAACGCAGGGATCCGTCTAGGGGATGTGCAGTTACTCATAGGTTCTTGTGTCCCAACTTTCCATTGCGTAGTTGGTGCCCACTGGGGAAATTCTGGTTCCTTGGGGATGCAGACACAAAGATGCTCTTTCTGAGGTGAGCGATGCCTTATGATTGGCTGACGTCCTTTCGACGTTGGTGGAGTATCCCGGTTATCCTTATTCGGGTGACCTTTTTTGATTTTCTGGTTTTGTTGCCTCTGCGTAGGCTGTTATCCGCTGGGGGATTCTGTCGTATTGATCTTGATTGGCCTCTTCTGTTAGGCGGATTATCTTGACGTTCGGTGTTTGGCTGAATACCGAATTCCGCTTGGGGAATGGTTATTGATCTTTTCGGATTTTCTCTTTTTGAAGGAGTGCCTCTGAGTAGGCGAATGGGGATTGAGGATCTTATGTATCCCAGAGTATTATTTAGAAAGCCTCTTCAGGCTTAGCTTCACTCGTCGCTTGAGTTGGAAAGCTATCTTCCACTGAGGAAGTCTAAGTCCTTTGACTTGGATATTTTGTTTGGATGATCATGCTTCCATTGGGGAATCTTACTGATCTTGCTCTGATAGCTTTCACTGGGAATTCGGCCCAAGAGTGCAAGCTGAGATGTCTCTAGGGAGTATTATTTTGGCAAGCCTCTACAGGCTCAGTTATTCTGTACGATTGTTGGATTTTCTGAATTTTTGCCTTTTTGTCGATTTTTCGGCTTTTCCTGTTGGCTGCTGTCATACACAAGAAATTTTTCCTATTTTTTCTATTTTATGCGACTGTCTCATGATAAGGTCTTTGAATGTGCAACTAATGTGTGTGTGATGCGCAAAATGCAAGTTTAATCATTTTGTTGATGTTTTTAGAAAAATGAATGGCTCTCCCTATCCTCCTCTTCTTGGAGGAATTTCTGTCGTCGACGTGAGGGGGGATTTCTGTGAGCCTCTTACGCAGGAGATTACGGATTTTATAGGAACCCCTCCAACTTTCTTTATTGACCGATTATTAAAGGAATTTCGTACAATTTTTAAGAAACACCAATTTAGAGGCATAATCACATGGTCAAGAGAAGAGAAATGAATAGATATTTTATTGATATTCACAAATGTTTTTACAGAAAGATATACAAAAGGAATTTCTGAAGAATGGCTGGCCAGGGTAGGCTATATACATTAGGCTTAACAATTATATCTGTAATTGTTGCTCTTACGTTCCCCTAATTGCTTCGGGTGAGATGCCTGAGCCAGGAGTGTAGACACTGCAAGACGCTTGCTTCTAGAAGATGATCACTTGAACTGCCTTTCGGTTTTCGGTTCAAGTGATCGTTGCTTGCTTTGTTTTTGTGTCTTATTCTTTTGCCCCTAATTTTTGCCTAGGACGTATCCTAGCGGGGATAAATTCGCCTTTGTTTTGCCTAGTACCCTTGTACTGGCGGGCTTTTTATTTTGCCCTAACTTTTGCCTAGGACGCCCTTTTCGGGTTTTCATCCTAGCGAGCCTATGCAAGCAACGTCTTCAAGCATAGTACTTCTTTACCACGTCAGCGTTCACTGGGTATCGAAGTTCTTCCCCATCCATGTCCGTGAGGATCAATGCTCCTCCTGAGAAGGCTCGCTTCACCACGTATGGTCCTTCGTAATTCGGGGCCCACTTTCCGATTTTGTCCTTTTGAGCTGGTAGCAACTTCTTCATTACCAGCTCTCCCTCATGGTAGACTCGAGGGTGGACTTTCTTGTCAAAAGCCTTTTTGATCTTCCTCTGATAGGCTTGACCATGGCATATGGCGTTCAGCCGTTTCTCTTCGATAAGATTCAACTGGTCGTATCGGCTTTGAACCCATTCTGCCTCGGAAAGTTTTGCTTCCATGATTACCCTTAGAGAAGGTATCTCGACTTCGACAGGTAGAACTGCCTCCATCCCATAGACGAGGGAGAATGGAGTAGCTCCTGTAGATGTGCGTACTGAAGTCCTATAACCATGAAGAGCGAAGGGTAACATCTCATGCCAGTCTTTAAATGAGACAACCATCTTTTGCACTATTTTCTTAATGTTTTTATTGGCTGCCTCGACTGCCCCATTCATCTTTGGCCGATATGGGGAAGAGTTGTGGTGTTGGATCTTGAATTCTTGGCACAGTTCTTCCACCATTTTGTTATTCAAATTAGATCCATTATCAGTGATGATTTTATCGGGAATACCGTATCTGCATATAATGTTCTTGATGAAGGATGTTACCACCTTTTGGGTCACATGAGCATACGATGCCGCTTCTACCCATTTGGTGAAGTAGTCAATGGCCACAAGGATGAATCTATGTCCATTGGATGCTTTCGGCTCGATGGGTCCAATAACATCCATGCCCCACATTGCGAATGGCCAAGGTGAAGCCAATACATTGAGTGGAGTCGGTGGGACATGAATGTTGTCGGCGTATGCTTGACACTTATGGCATTTTCGCACGTACTGGTAACAATCCCTTTCCATGGTCGACCAATAGTATCCCGCCCTGAGGATCTTTTTAGCCATTGCAGGCCCGGGGATATGGGTACCGAAAACCCCCTCATGTACTTCTTTGATCATATTTTGAGCTTCGACTTGGTCTATACATCTCAACAAGACCGAGTCATAATTTTTCTTGTAGAGGGTTTCACCGACTAGCAGAAATCCCCTGGCCCTTCTTCGGATATGCTTCTTGTCATTATCGTTGGCCGCATCAGGATATTCCTCTTTTGTTAAATATTGCTTGATGTCATGGAACCATGGACGATCATCGACAACTTTATCTATTAGAAGGCAGAACGCTTGCTTATCGTGCCGCCGGATATTGATGATGGGCATTTCATGCTCACTATCCAAGGCGAACATCGACGAGAGCGTAGCAAGAGCATCGGCAAACTGATTCTCCTCCCTTGGAATGTATTCAAAGACGACACTTTGGAAGAAATGTGTCAAATCTTTGATGTGTTCAACATAAGGTATCAGTTTAGGATTTCGGACCTCCCAATCACCTCGTAGTTGATAGATGACTAGGGCCGAATCACCAAACACTTTGAGTTTTAGGATACCATGATGGAACTAGATTGAAGATGATTGTTGATCTTCAATAGCTCCATGCTTGGACCGTGATGCTTCTTGAGGTTTACTCCTTAGGAACTCTGAAATCTCCTTTGAAGAAGCTTCAATGGAGTGGAAGACCTTGAAGGAGGTTCGGTTCTCCTTAGCTTGTGGTAGAAGCTTAAGGAACCAAGTTCAAAGTAGAAGAACTTTGAGAGAAAACCTAGAGTGGAAGTTCTCTCGGTTTTGAGACTCTTGAGTGGGAGAGAAAAATCAGAATTCTTATTCTCCAAATGTTCAAAAGTGAGTACAAGTGTAGGAAAATCAAATATATAGGGAATAGTAGCTTGTAGGAGAAGTTATCCCTAACCATGGTTCATTAAGAACCATGGTAGGATTAACTTAAACTCCTACGGTTTAGCTAGCTTCTAGGAGAAGCTAAACCTTGACCATGGTTCTTTTAGGAACCAAGGTAAGGTTAAGCTAACCTTGCTTGAGTTTAGAAGCTTGCAAGACAAGCTTCAAACTCAAGTAAGAATGCTTGAAAAATTCGGCCAAGGAGAAGGAAACAAGCTAGGCGGTCCATGGTTCAAATTGCTCCTTGATTTAATTTGAAATTCTTTGATTTGGTTTAGTTAGGTTCATCATATGATGATGAAACCTAGCTAAATCAAATCTGTGAAAAATTAGGAGCAAAATGAGTCCAATATGTAAAATTTTGCCTAGGCCCAACTCTGGCCCAATTTCTAAGCACACTCCCTAACTTTGCTAAATGTCACCCCCTTTTTCCTACTGAAAAATAAAGAATGAATGTGTCAACTAGGGAGGTTAAATGGAGTTAAACTCTCCAAGTAACCTACCTCAAAATCAATATACAAACACTAGAAAAAGCTAGTAAAGTGCCTCACAAATACAAAGGCAAAAATAACCTATACACAAGACTATGTATAAACTGTACAATATAAACAAGTAGAACTAAGGCCTTCTCTTCATGATAGAGCATTCCAAGTGAAGATTATCTTGGGCCTGACAAGCCCATTAGTCTTCTCTAGATCCAGCTCTTCCTGTATCCTCCTAGCCATAGCTCTGGTCACTGGGCCCTTGGCCCATGGTCTATCATCCCCTCCTTCTTGAGAAGGATTTGTCCTCAAATCTGTAGGTTCATCTTCCTCATCATAGCCTGTAAAGGGAATAAGATCACTCACATTAAAAGTGTTACTCACTCCATAATCACTAGGAAGATCTATCCTATAAGCATTATCATTTATTCTTTGGAGGACTTGGAAGGGACCATCTCCTCTTGGGTTGAGTTTAGACTTTCTTTGAGAAGGAAACCTTTCCTTTCTCAAATGAAGCCAAACCCAATCCCCTTCCTCAAAAATGAGGGTTTTCTTTCCCTTACTTCTATCTAAAGCAGTTCTCTCATTTTGTTGTTGTATTTGAGTTTTAACCTTCTCATGCAATTTCTTAACAAATTCAGCCCTCGATACCCCTTCTTTATGAAAATAATGAGAAGAATCTGGTAGGGGTATTAGGTCTAAAGGAGTAAGAGGGTTAAAACCATATACAACCTCAAAAGGTGAGATTTTGGTAGTCTTATGGACTACCCTGTTATAAGCAAATTCAATGTGGGGCAAGTACTCATCCCAAGACTTATGGTTACCTTTAAGAACTGCCCTTAACATTGTAGATAGGGATCTATTAACTACTTCTGTTTGCCCATCAGTTTGTGGGTGACAAGTAGTAGAGAAAAGTAATTTAGTTCCTAGCCTACTTCAAAGAGTTTTCCAGAAATGGCTAAGGAACTTAGTATCCCTATCTGAAACAATGGTCTTGGGTAGACCATGAAGTCTAACCACTTCCTTGAAGAAGAGTCTTGCTATGTTGCTTGCATCATCTATTTTGTGGCAAGGTATAAAGTGGGCCATTTTACTAAATCTGTCTACTACCACAAAAATAGAATCCATGCCTCTCTGGGTCTTGGGCAAGCCCAAAATAAAATCCATACTGATATCAACCCATGGAGAGTTAGTGATGTGAATTAATCGATTATAAGGAAGGCGCCACAAATATGATTATTTGATAAGCCAAGAAAGATCGCCACAAGAATTGGAGAATTCTTGATAAGATCAAATGATGCAAGGAAAAACCCTAGCAGAGCTAAAACTCACAAAAATTTGTAATATGAATAATCTGTCATTTTCTCAATTCTCAAAATGTTTAATACAACTTTTGTTTGAGTTTGCCTCATTTGGAAATAAATAAAGAAAATTAAAATATTAATATCCCAACAGAAGCTAATATGCCCAAGTGGTTTGATGAAGGCATTATAAGCTTAAGGTCTTGGGTTCAAATCCTGAAATGTAGTAGTTTATTATTTTTATTTTTAATACTGCCTTTTACAAAACAAAACTAACACAACTTTAAAACTTAAGACATAAAAAGATAATAATAATAAAATAAAAACGAAATCTTCCAGTTGGCCTCCTAGCTTCCCAAGCAAGCTATGCATGTAATAAGTCTAGCCTCCTCCATGTGTTGAGTCGATTGTTGGGTCTCTAGTAAATGGGCCACTTTGTGCTGCAATGCCTCTTGGGTTTTTTTAAGCATCCCTCTAGTCATAGGCCCACTTAAGATTTGAATTGGATCTTGATCTTTGTCCTCTTCGTCGTGGACTTGGGCCTTCTGGTCATGGGCCTCTTGAGTTTGGGCTTTTATGTCCACATCATTCTCTCCTTCTTGGGCAGCATTTGTCCTCAAAGCTATGAATTCATCTCCTGCATCAAAATGAGTCAAATCAGCAACATTAAAAGAAGAACTTACACCATACTCACCTGGTAGATCAATTTTGTAAGCATTATCATTGATCTTTTCTAGGACTTGGAAAGGCCCATCTCCTCTAGGTTGAAGTTTGGACTTCCTTTGTTCAGGGAACCTCTCTTTTCTCATATGTACCCAAACCCAATCACCAGGTTCAAAAATAAATTTCTTTCTGCCCTTGTTGGCTTGTTTGGCATAACTCTCAATTTTCTTTTCAGTTTGAGCTTTCACTTGCTCATGCAACTTCTTCACATATTCAGCCTTAGCCTGTGCATCTTTATGCTTAAATTCAGAAATGTTAGGCATAGGTAACAAGTCAAGTGGTGTTAGAGGATTAAATCCATACACAATTTCAAATGGTGAACATTTAGTTGTGCTATGGACAGCCCTATTATATGCAAACTCTACATGAGGCAAATGTTCTTCCCAAAATTTAATATTTTTCTTTAAAACAGTCCTAAGCAAAGTGCCTAAAGTTCTATTCACTACCTCAGTTTGTCCATCGGTTTGTGGGTGACAAGTAGTAGAGAAAAGTAATTTAGTACCCAACTTACCCCACAACGTTCTCCAAAAATGACTTAGGAACTTGGTGTCCCTATCACTTACAATGCTCCTAGGTAGCCCGTGGAGTCGCACAACTTCCCTAAAAAATAAGTCAGCTACATGGCAAGCATCATTAACCTTTTTACATGGTATAAAATGTGCCATTTTTGAAAACCTGTCAACAACAACAAAAATAGAATCTTTTCCATTCTTTGTTCTAGGCAACCCCAAAACAAAGTCCATAGATATATCAATCCAAGGAAAATCAGGAACAGGCAAAGGGGTATACAATCCATGAGGCTTAACTTTAGATTTAGCCTTTTTACAAACAATACAATGATCACAAAATTTATGTACATCATGCTTCATATGGGGCCAATAGAAATGTTCTTGCAAAATTTCCAACGTCTTTTGAACCCCAAAATGACCCATCAATCCCCCCTCATGTGATTCACTCACAAGTAGCTCTCTAATGGAACACTTAGGCACACACAATCTATTTGCTTTAAACAAGAACCCATTATGCCTATAGTAACCATTTTCAGAAAACTTTTCACATGCAGCAAAATTTTCAGCAAAGTCCACATCATGCATATACATGTCTTTCAAAGATTCAAGACCAAATAGTTTAGTTTCAAGCATAGAGAGCAAATTATGTCTCCTAGACAAAGCATCAGCCACTACATTCCCTTTTCCCTTTTTATGCTTGATGACATATGGAAATTGCTCTAGAAACTCTACCCACTTAGCATGCCTCTTATTAAGCTTACCTTGTCCTTTTAAGTACTTTAAGGACTCATGATCACTATGGATGACAAACTCTTTGGGCAAAAGGTAATGTTGCCAAGTCCTTAAAGCTCTCACCAAGGCATACAATTCCTTATCATAAGTGGGATAGTTTAGGGCAGCCCCATTCAACTTCTCACTAAAATAAGCAATTGGATGACCTTCTTGCATCAAAACAGCCCCAATACCCACATTAGATGCATCACATTCAATTTCAAAAGATTTTGCAAAATTTGGTAATGCAAGAATGGGGGCATTAGTTAGTTTGTGCTTAAGTTCAGAAAATGCCTTCTCTTGTTTTTCACCCCATTTAAACCCAACATGCTTTTTAACTATTTCATTAAGAGGTGCAGCCAAAGTACTAAAATCCTTAACAAACCTCCTATAGAAACTAGCTAACCCATGAAAACTTCTCACTTCACTCACATTCTTAGGGGTAGGCCACTCTTGGATGGCTCTAATCTTTTCCTCATCAACTTGTACCCCTTTAGAACTCACAACAAATCCCAAAAACACAACATGATCAGTGCAAAAGGTACATTTTTCAATATTAGCAAACAATTTTTTCCTTTCTGAGCACATTCATGACAACACTTAAATGTTCAACATGCAAATCAAAGTTAGTGCTATATATCAGAATATCATCAAAGTATACCACAACACATTTGCCTAAAAATTCCTTTAAGACATGGTTCATCAATCTCATAAAAGTGCTTGGGGCATTAGTTAACCCAAAGGGCATCACTAGCCACTCATACAAACCATACTTAGTTTTAAAGGCAGTTTTCCATTCATCCCCTTCCCTAATCCTAATTTGATGGTACCCACTTTTCAAGTCAATTTTTGAAAAAATACAGGCACCATGCAATTCATCCAATAAGTCATCTAACCTAGGAATAGGATGCCTATACTTAACTGTGATGTTGTTGATGGCTCTACAATCAGTGCACATCCTCCATGTTCCATCCTTCTTAGGGACTAAAATGACTGGAACTGCACATGGGCTCATGCTTTCTTGTACCCATCCTTTGCTCATCAATTCTTCGACTTGCCTTTGGATCTCTTTGGTCTCTTGGGGATTACTTCTATATGCTGGTCGGTTGGGCAATGACACTCCTGGAATGAGATCAATATGGTGTTCAATTCCCCTCAAAGGTGGTAGTCCCTTTGGTAACTCCTTCGGAAACACATCTTTATATTCCTGCAAAATAAATTCAACACTAGGAGGAATAGCAATTTTATTTGAATTGTCAGCAACAAAAATATTATTTTTGCAGTACATCAAGTAAAGTGGTTTGTGAGCAAGAAACATCTTTTTCACCTCACTTTCTTTTGCTAAACAACTCATTTTTCTCTCAAGTGTTTCACTCTTTCCCTCAAGTGTTTCACTCTTCTTCTTTCTACTTTTGATAGGTGTTTCACTCTTCTTCTTTCTACTTTTGATAGGTGTTTCACTCTTCTCTCTTTTCTCTTGCATTATTTTTTCTCTCATTTTTATTTGATCCTCACACACATCTCTAGGAGATAATGGTTTGAGAATAATTTTCTGGTCATTGTGCATGAAAGAAATTTTGTTGGTGAATCCATCATGTAGTGCTTTTGTGTCATACTGCCATGGCCTCCCTAGGAGGAGATGAGTTGCCTCCATTGGAACCACATCACACAACACCTTATCATTATACCTTCCAATTGAGAAGCACACCTCAACCTGCTGAGTTACTTTCATCTCTCCATCTTCACTAAGCCATTGAAGTTTGTATGGCCTAGGATGTGGTTTGGTTCCCAAATTTAACTTAGATACTAATCTGGTACTAGCCACATTAGTACAACTTCCACCATCAACTATTAAAGAGCATAATTTACCTTTGATGGAACATCTAGTGTGGAAAATATTTTCTCTTTGGGTTTGCTCAAGTGGTTGTATCTGACTTCCCAACAACCTCCTTACCATTAGTATATCACCCTGCAATGCTTCCTCTTCTTTCTCCACTTCTTCTTCATCAGGTTCAGATTCACTAGTGATTTGCCCATCCTCCTTCATGATCATGATCCTCCTAGTTGGGCATTCAGAAGCAATATGTCCTCTTCCCAAGCATTTGAAGCATTTGATGTTTCTAGTTCCAGTAGGAAAGACAGATGTATTTGGATTTGTTGGTGATTTCCCTTGTGGAGGAGTCACTGCTGAACTAGATGAATTTCCTCCTTCCTTCTTAAATCTATCCCTCCAGTTTGGATTATAAGAACTGGAAGAATTCTTCCTTGCTATACCTTTCCTCTTGAGTTGTTGTTCAACCTGTACAGCCTTGTGCAACAAATCTTCCATCTCCACATATTCCTGCAATTCCACAACATCCCTAATATCAGTGTTTAGGCCATTCAGAAAACGAACCATTGTTGCTTCATTTTCTTCCTCTATGCAGGCTCTCATCAATGCCATCTCCATCTCCTTATAGTATTCTTCAACAGTCATGCTACCTTGAGTTAATTTTTGAAGTTTTAAACGCAAAGTTCTACTATAACTGGTTGGCACGTATCTCTTCCTCATGACTCTCCTCATTTCAGCCCATGTATCTATTTCCCGTTCCTCATCTCTTTGCATTTCCTTTTGATATTTGTTCCACCAAATGAGGGCACAGTCTGAGAATTCAGCTGCAGCCAACTTGACCTTTTGTGCTTCAGTATAGTCATTGCATGAAAACACATGTTCAATATTCATCTCCCACTCTAGATAGGCATCTGGATCACTCCTACCTTTGAATGGGGGAACATTCAACTTCACTCCTTCAAGTCTGTTTTGTCTAGGACCTCCATTGCCGCCTCTACCTCCCCTATTTCGGTTAGGACCTCCATCATCTTGATTTAGTTGATTTTCAATTCCTTCAATCCTCTCATAGAGCTCTTGATTATTTTGTGTCATCAATCTTTGCATTTGTGCAGTCATAGCTTCAAGTAACAATCTTTGAGCTCCATCTAAATGAGGACCACCACCTCCCGCTCCTGCCATTGTTCAACTAAAAGAACCGAAAACAAAAAAAAATGTGAAGTAATAGGACCTTACCACTCTTCTCATGTGTTTGCACTCAAAGATGTACCACTCGTGTTTACTCTCAACTTGGCTTTTGTGTAAATATTCACTCTTGCCTTTTTCCACTCAATCTCTGACTTAAGGTTCTTACAAGAATCAAATAATCTATAATCAAGAATCACCTTCAAGGATAGCAATCATAAGGAATAAAATAGAATTGTAGTACCCACAAAGGACAAGTAGCAACGAACAAGGAAGACGCTTGACACTTAGGAATTTTATCAAACAGGTAATGTGCACAAAATTTAAGGAAGAACAACTGCCATATATTTGTATATATATATATATATATATATATATATATTTTTTAACTTCTTTTGCTGCAGATTTTTTTTTTTTTTTTAAACTTCTTTTGCTGCAGATTTTTTTTTTTTTTTTTTGTTTAGAAAACTTTTTTTTTTTGGCAGAATTTATGTTCCAAAATGAAAGAGAATCACTAAAGAAATATGTGGATACACAATAACAAGAAGAAATGAAACAAGGAAAGAAAAAAAATTTAAAACAGGAATTTGAACAGTACCGTGAACAGTGATGATGAACAGTGCATAAAATAAAAACGAAATCTTCCAGTTGGCCTCCTAGCTTCCCAAGCAAGCTATGCATGTAATAAGTCTAGCCTCCTCCATGTGTTGAGTCGATTGTTGGGTCTCTAGTAAATGGGCCACTTTGTGCTGCAATGCCTCTTGGGTTTTTTTAAGCATCCCTCTAGTCATAGGCCCACTTAAGATTTGAATTGGATCTTGATCTTTGTCCTCTTCGTCGTGGACTTGGGCCTTCTGGTCATGGGCCTCTTGAGTTTGGGCTTTTATGTCCACATCAGTTAGCAACAGGTAAGGGTGTATAGATGCCATGAGGCATTACTTTAGACTTTGCTTGTAAACAAGCTATACATCTAGAGCAAAACCTCTCAACATCCCTTCTCATATGGGGCCAAAAGAATTTTTCTTTTAGAAAACTTAGAGTCTTTTCAACTCCAAAGTGCCCCATGAGACCACCCTCATGACTTTCTTGAACAAGGAGTTTTCTTATAGATCCTTGGGGTATACAAATTCTTCCCTCTTTATATAAGTACCCCTCAGAAATATAGAAACCTCCTTGAGGCTTTGCTAAGCATTGGGTATAATTTTCTTTGAATTCGAGATCATTAGTATACAATTCCTTAATGTGATTAAATCCCAAGATTTGAGATCCAAGGGAGATTAACAAAGTGTGTCTCCTATAAAGGGCATCAGCCACAACATTATTTTTCCCTTTCTTGTATTTAATCACATATGGAAATTGTTCTAAGAACTCTACTCACTTAGCATGCCTTTTGTTTAGCTTGCCTTGGCCCCTCAAATATTTAAGTGACTCATGGTCACTATGAATGACAAACTCTTTGGGAATAAGGTAATGTTCCCAAGTTTGAAGGGCCCTAACCAAGGCATAGAGCTCTTTGTCATAGGTAGGATAGTTAAGGGAGGCACCTTTGAGTTTTTCACTGAAATATGCAATAGGGTGCCCACCCTGTAACAAAACCGCCCCTATACCAACTCCAGAGGCATCACATTCTAACTCAAAAGTTTTTGAAAAATCAGGTAGAGCTAGAAGTGGTGCATGGGTAAGCTTATGCTTCAAGGTTATGAAGGCATTTTCTTGTTTCTCTCCCCATATAAATTCCACATTCTTCTTGACTAAGTCATTTAATGGGGAGGCTAGTGTGGAGAAATTAGGAACAAACCTCCTATAGAAGCTTGCCAAACCATGGAAGCTCCTAATATCTCCAACACTTTTAGGAGTGGGCCATTCTTGGATGGCCTTGATTTTCTCGGGGTCCACATGAACCCCTTTTTTACTAATTATAAACCCTAGAAAAACTACACTATCTACACAAAAGGTACATTTTTCTAAATTTCCAAAAAGTTGATTTTTCCTAAGAATATCAAAAACTTGCCTTAAGTGTCCTATATGATCACTTAGACTCCTACTGTATATGAGAATATCATCAAAATAAACTACTACAAATCTACCTATACAATCCCTAAGGACATGATTCATGAGACGCATGAATGTACTAGGAGCATTGGTGAGCCCAAAAGGCATCACTAACCACTCATATAATCCAAACTTGGTCTTGAAAGCGGTTTTCCATTCATCTCCTTCTTTGATTCTAATTTGATTGTATCCGCTTTTAAGATCAACTTTAGAAAATATGATGGCTCCATGAAGCTCATCTAACATGTCATCAAGCCTAGGGATGGGGTGTCTATATTTCACAGTGATGTTGTTGATGGCTCTACTATCACAACACATTCTCCACTTGCCATCTTTTTTTGGAACCAACAACACTGGAACAGCACAAGGACTTAAGCTCTTTCGAACCCAGCCCTTCTCCAACAAATCTTGGACCTGAGACTCAATTTCTTTAGTTTCTTGGGGGTTGGTCCTATAGGCAGGCCTATTAGGTAGGCTAGCTCCAGGCACCAAATCAATTTGATGTTCTATTCCTCTAGAAGGAGGAAGGCCCAGTGGACCCTCGGGAGGAAATAAATCATCAAATTCCTTTAAAAGTGTTTTTACCCCCTTAGGTAAAGTCTCATGTCCACTAGATGTGGCAGTGCAAGAAAGAGTTCCTTTACAGAGAAGGAAATAAGAGGGTTGTTGAATCAAGAGGGTTTGTTTGGAAATTTTATTCTCTTGATTAACGACCTCTAGGGAGGGAACTCCTTTCTCCCTAGATTCCTCTTTATCCTTAAGTTTCACAAACTTTTTTTTTTCTCTCTTTTCTTCTTTTTTTTTTTAAATCTCTTTTCACTATCTCTTTTGAGTTTCATTTGTGCTTGATCCTCAGCCACCTGTTGAGGAGAAAGAGGATGAAGCACAAACTTTCTTTCCTTATGAGTAAAGGTAATCTCGTTAGTAAGGCCATTGTGCATGGTTTTCTTATCAAATTGCCATGGCCTTCCTAATAAGATGTGACAAGCTTCCATTGGTACTACATCACATAGCACCTCATCTTCATAGTTCCCAATGGAAATTTTGACCTTTACTTGTTGGTCAACTGCTAAATCACCATCCTCATTAATCCAATGGAGTTGATAAGGTTTAGGATGGGAATTAGTAGTTAAACCCAACTTCTCAACCAGCCTAGTGCTACAACAATTGCACCATGAGCCACTATCAACAATGAGAGAACATGCACTGTTTGAAACTTTGCATCTAGTATGAAATATGTTCTCTCTTTGTGATAGAGTATCACTAGGTTGGTTGTTGAGGAGTCTTCTAATCATTAAGAGCTCCCCTTCATAAGGAAAAGTAGACTCTACACCTTTCTCTTGATCACTTGCTTCTTCCTCACTATTACTAGAGGAAGTAGTAACCTCATCTTGGCTACTATAAATGTCATGCCCCCTCATGATCATTACCTTCTTTGTGGGGCATTGGGATGCAATGTGGCCTCTCCCTAAACATTTAAAGCACTTAATATCACTAGTCCTAGAACTAGTGTGTGTAGTGTCCTTTCCCTTTCCCTTATCTTTTTCTGTGGCTAGATTTTTGGAGGGTTCAAAAGTTTTCTTCTTTTCAAAAGTTTTTCCCTCCTTCTTGGAATCTTTCTTTAGAAATGAAGAGTTGGAGCTATTTTTGTAAGATTTCCTCATTCTTTGTTGTTCTACCCTTACACAAAGTTGGACCAAGTCATTTAGGTCCCTGTAGGGTAGTAGCTCCACTTGGTCTCTTATTTCTAAATTAAGACCACTCAAAAATCTAGCTATAGTAGTAGCTTCCTCTTCCCTAATACAAGCCCTCATCATTAATAGCTCCATTTGTTGCCTGTACTGTTCTACAGACATGTCTCTTTGTTGGAGCCTTTGGAGCTTATTCATAAGCTCCCTCCCATAGTAGGTGGGAATGTGCCTCCTCCTCATTGCACTTTTAAGATCATTCCAATATTGAATTGGAGGATCATTGTGGAGGCGTCTCTCTCTCTCTAGGGTTGTCCACCAATACATGGCATGCCCTTGGAAGCTAAGGGCAGCCAAAGGTACTTTCCTCTCTTCACTTACCCTATGGCAAGCAAAGAGTTGCTCAACCTTCATTTCCCAATCTAAATAAGACTCCACATCATCTTTGCCAAAGAATTGTGGGAGGTCAACCTTGACTTCCCTTGGCCTAGTAGTTCTCCTAGGAGTATGTTGGTAGTGATCCCCTTGATTCATGCTTTCATTAGGGGATGTGTATTGGGAATGTGAGCTCCTACTCTTTTTCTTATGTTTCTTCATATCTTCTTTCAATTTTTCCTCCTCTTGTCTTAAAATTCTCAACTCTTCCTCAAGATAAGCAAGTTGTCCTTCTCTTTCAATTCTTTCCTTCTCTCTTTGAATGGACTCTTGCTTTTTCCATAGTTTAAGTGATTTGAGCTCTTTAGTAATGTAAGAAAGACTTTTTGGAGAGCCATCACTTTCACTATGGGAGGAATCTTGAGACATTTTAATTCAAGAGATATTTTTCACACAAAAATAGTTTTTATGAAAATAAGGTTTTGGAGTGCTTTAGACTTGGCACTTAGAGGTCTAAGAGTACAAATTGAACTTTGGAGGGAGGTGAGCTACTAAAGAGCCACTTAATAACCAAGCCTCTTCAAGTAAAAATCTCTAAACCCCCTTGTACTTTTGTCTTGCACAAAACAATTTTCACAAAGAACTTTTCTAAAGAAAATAACAAGCAAGTGCCTATGTGTACAATTTATAAAATGCTTGAAAACATAAAGAGCATGAAAACATAAATTGCTTGAAAACTTAAATGACTGAAAACATAAATTGCTTAAAACATAAATTGCTTGAAAACTTAAAGACAAGAAAACATAAACTAGACGTTGAAAGCAAGTAAACCTAAGTGAGAGCTTGAAAGGCACCAAAGACCTTCAAGGACCACTCTCACAAGTACTACACGTGGATTACTATAAAAGTTCTTAAGGAGAGATGGAGATACACCAAAGGCACTCCAAGACACTCCTTAATAAAGGCCTTGTACAAAAATTTAGAAAACAAAAATTACAAGGTAAATGAAATTCAAATTTGCTTCAAATGAAATGTAAATTTACACTCCAAATGAAATGTAAATTCACTCTCAAATGAATTTAGTGGCTGCACCTAATTTCAAGGAAAACAAATTAGCCAATAATTTAGAACAAATTTAGAGACGGATTTTGTAATGAAAAACTAGGTTTTAGAAACCAAAATTTCCGTCACTAAATTTAGTTCTAAATTTTCACAAAAATTTTCACAATTGGTTTAGTTTCTTGTTGCTCCAAATCAGCCACCAACTGCAGCCTCACAAGGTGTTTCACTCCTCTCTTTAGAAGCAACTTTGATGTTAGTCACTTCTAGGTGTTTCCAAGAGCCTAGCCACCAAGAGAGAACAAACTCCCTAAGCAACCACCAAAGCCTTCAAGTGGATGTCCTTTGCCTTGGCCTCCTACACCTTTCAAGAAGCACTCAACCACCTTCAAGACTGAATATTAGTGCTAAAACTGAAAATGAACAATTTAGAATGGCTACACCAAGTGGTAGAAGAAAATGAGACAAGACTAGAAAGAGTTCCACAAATTGACAAGCAAAAATTAAGGCAAATTTGGAAGCTAGTACACACAAGAGTAACCTAGGAAAGGCACTAGAATGGATTACAAAATTAAAAGCTAAGATTATGAACAAAAACAAGACACAATATGTGGCTGGACCAACACAAAAATGTCACACAAAATAGATCAAAACCGAGAGCAATATTTTCTCAAATTTTCACTCCTTTGGCTTTTCTTTTGCTATTTTCTTTCTTTTTCTTTTGCAAATTATTTTTCACTTATTTTTTCTTTGTATGTTCAGGAGTTTCAATGCCTTTTAAGCACTTATATGTCTCGGTTTCAATATAGAAAAACTGCAGCAAAATTATGACACAAAACAAGAGGTGTTCACAAGTATGTTTTCACTAGTGCTTCACTATTTTGTAGTATTTTTTTTAGGTCAAATTTTTAAGCACTTTGTTTCTTTGTTTTTCTCAAGCAATTAGGACACTCACACCTCTGTTTTGGTTCTGTTTTAAGGTCCAAAAAATTTCAATAAGTTTCAGCCACAACACAAGATACAAGGAAACCTAATAGGAGAGTGTTTATGAACTTTTCTTGACAAAACTTTTAATATGACATAAAGGAAACCTAACTCTAGGAAATTTGCTAGAACTAATAGCAAATTAGGAACTCAAACATGTAAATCAAAAGCTCATATAGTAAGGTACAGATTTATCAAGAAAATATTCAATAATTTTCGGACACAAAAACACAAAGCAAAAAAATTAGGTCAAACAAGCTAGTCTAGGAATCAATGACATTCAAAGGACTACACATGACTCTAGACAAAACATATGATTCAAAAACAAAATATACAGTAAACATTATCAATGTCCAATCACGGACTCATGTTATAGGAATGGAGAAGACTCAAGCAAAAATTAAAAGCACAAGTACATGAACCTAGGCGCACAACACAAATTGATTCAAGAATAAGGAACAAGCAAAACTATGAATCAATTACTTCATATGTGAACTAGGTGAGGAGATTGTTGATGGGCCTCAGAGGTTGCATAGCTTATTCACCTAGATTGGCTATGAGGCAACTTATGAGGACTCAGATTGTTCCTACTAAAGAGGAGCTTGGAGGATTGTGTTTCTCCTTTGATTCCGAGCATCAAAGGGACATGCACGCTGTCGTTAGAGCGTGGGAGAGACCAATCTACGAGGGAGATCGAGAGCTTGGAAAGCCTCGGGTATCCGTCTCCACCGACTACGAGACTTGGAGGAGCGAGAGGGGAGTGCCCCAACCATCCACCTCTTGCGCAACCGCAATTACGAGGAGGTTGCTGCAAGAACAAGTCGATGCCTTGACCAAGAAGCTGGAAATCATGGGAGCTCAGATGAGAGTTCTTGAGGAGAAAAGCAAAGAATCCAGTTTTGCCATTGACGGTCTACAAAGGCAGTGCAAGAAAAAAGACCATGAGATAGAGCGGCTCAAGGACGAGTGTGCTAACCTTAATGAGAAGGCTATTTGGGCATCCAAAATGCTAAAGGTCGAACCGAGTAGCACAAGTACCTCTGTTCTTTGATGCCACATGAGGCTCGTGTTGAGTTCGAGAAATCATATGGACGAGTCCTCGATTTGATGAAGATATGTGTGGATCCGGCCTTTCTGAGAGCATTGGTTCACTTTTGGAGTCTCGATCTGCATTGCTTCGAGTTCCCCCAGTTTGACTTAGTTCCTACTCTCGAGGAGTACGAGCTCATGCTGCGATGGCCCAAATCAGCAGGAGTCTATGTTTTTCATGGTAATTATGTGGCCGTGGAGAGGGTCGCTACTCAAGTCAAACTACCATCACGATCATCTGCCTTAGTGGGGAACGGCAGTATCAAAGGTTGGAAGCTCGCTATGATTGAGGATCACCTTTCTTCCTTAGCTGGTGAGGGAGATTGGTTAGCTTTCAACAAGACTCTAGCGTTAGCCGTGTTTGGGACAGTCCTATTCCCCTTTCACGCTAACACAGTGGACCATGCCGCTATGGATGCTTTCTTCACATGGGACGTGCACATGAAGAGTCCCGTGCCTGCCATTCTTGCCGACACCTTGCTTTCTGTCAACATATCTCAGTAGAAGCAAGGGAAGATTATCCGATGCTGCACCTCTTTGTTATATGTGTGGAGCATCACACACTTCTACGCCTCTAGTCACATGGGGACTTTCCCCGATCCGTTGAGGAGCTTTTTGAAGATCCCCGTATGCCGCCGTTATGCTTCCGAATGGAAGGAAGATGATGAGGACATGGGCAAGGATTTAGGAGCACTCAAAGGACTTGGAGGACCAATGACTAGGGCAAGGACTAAAAGGGCCAAGGATGCTTTGCAACAAGTTGCGGCCCTTATTCTTGAAGAAATGCCCAATGATGAAGACAAGGCCAAGATGGTGAATTGTATCAAGGATTATGAAGACTAATTACGCCATTTTCTTAGTGGGTGTTTTTTTTAGTACTTGTAATTAGTAAATAAAGGCCTAAAACTCTTGTTAAAGTGGCTGCCAACTCTTGTTTGGGCTGCACCACTTATTGGGCTAGTTATTAGGCAAGTTGTTTTTAGTTAAATAAGGTCCAAAACCTTTGGGATGAATCAGCCATGAGGCATACCAAAGGGTGCACGAATTTAGCATGTGTTTGTTTTGCATTAGTGGTCATAATTGTTAGGCTTAGTGGAGTTCATTAATTGCCCACTAATGGAGTTCATTAATTGCCCACTAATGTAAGTGAAAGGTCTTGGTTGTAAGCTATATAAGCTGCCCATTGGGATGAATAAGAACAGATCAGAATTTGAGTTTTATTAACTGAGAGTGATTCTCCAATTGTTCTTGAGTGATTCAAGAATTTGGGCATATCAAAGGATCATCCACAATTCTTTGTGTGAAGCCTTCCTTGGAAGAGTGATTCTTCCTCCATTCCTTTACCGTTTCCTTCTCTCCATTTCTTGCATCTAATTTCCTTACCTACATTCCAGAAATTAAGTCCAAGATTTTAACCCAAAAGATCCTTCCCTACATTCCAGAAATTAAGTCTAAGATTTTGAACCCAAAAGATCCTTTTTCAACTCTGGTGCAATTAGGAATCATATCATTTGGTATCAGAGCTCCGGTTTTTTGGGTTCATCCACATCATTTGCTGGAATTTCTTTGGGTAACATCCTTCCTTGTTATTTCTCATTACCATTAATATTACCTTAGTGTTCTTTCTTTATTTGCTGAACCATTGCAAAAATTAGGCCTTAATAGTGTTAAAAAATATTTAAAATAAAATTCGTGCATAATAATAAAAAAAAAAAAAAAAAAAAAAAAAGAAGAAAGAGTTGTGGCTGAATGGTTCATGCGTTTAGAACACTTGAAACTCAATCTTTAAGGTAATATTTTGGTTTGGTTGAAGGTTGTTACTAACTTATCTAAATTCCAGTTTTTGATTCCTAAATTTCCTTGTTTTTTTTTTGAATTTTTGGTGGCTGTTTTGTATTCCTTTTTAAGCCTACCCTAAACCTTGCTTTTAACACAAAAAAATTGTGGTTTGTTCTTTGTGTTGTCTATTTTTTTTGAATTGCTTTAAAAAAAAATAATAATAAAAAAAAAAAAAGCCATTAAGAGTGACATACACGAGTGTTCATTTTACGAGTGTAAACAAGTGAGAAGAGTGGTGAGGTCCTATTTTCTTTGTGTTTGTTATTACTCTTGTTTTTGAAGTATGGCAGATGGAAATCATTTGGATGGAACACAAAGACTCTTGTTCGACGCTATTAATGCTCAAATGCAAAGATTATTGAGAGAAAACAATGAAGAGTTGTATGGAAGAATTGAGCGATTAGAGAATCGTGATCATCATGAAGAAGAAAGGAGAGGAAGAAATGGTGGTGCTCCTAGGCAAAACAGAATTGAAGGTGTTAAACTTAATGTTCCTCCATTTAAGGGGAAGAGTGATCCGGAAGCCTATGTGGAATGGGAACTCAAAATAGAACATATTTTCACTTGTAACAATTATGATGAAGAACAAAAGGTGAAACTTGCAGCAGCGGAGTTCTCGGACTATGCACTTGTGTGGTGGAATAAGTTGAAAAGAGAAAGGTTGAGAAATGAAGAGCCTTTGGTGGAAACATGGGCTGAAATGAAAAGGCTCATGAGGAAACGTTATGTGCCGGCTAGCTATGCTAGAGATGTGAAATTTAAACTTCAAAAATTGTCACAAGGCACCAAAGGAGTTGAAGAGTATTACAAGGAATTGGACTTGCTCATAATGCAAGCCAATATTGAAGAAGATCCAGAACTAACCATGGCTCGTTTTATTAATGGCTTGAATAACGATATTCGTGATGTTGTTGAATTGCAGGAATTTGTTGAGATAGAAGACTTGCTGCACAAATCCATTCAAGTGGAACAACAACTCAAAAGAAAAAGTGTGACCAAGAAGAGTTCTTCTAATTATAATTCCTATAGTTGGAAGGACAAAAATAAGAAGGAGGTGGCTGCCACTCCAAGCAATCTAGCATCTACTTCTCATGGAAAATCATCCTCTAAGTCCTTAGAACAGCCTCAAAAGAAGAGTAAAGACATAAAATGCTTTAAGTGTCAAGGCATGGGTCATTATGCCTATGAGTGTCCTACCAAAAGGACCATGGTTCTCAAGGAGAATGGAGATTACACTAGCCAATCTGATGTTAGTGAGGAAGAAGAAGGTGACATTGAGGAGGAAGAGGAGGCCCTTGAGGGAGATTTATTGATGATTAGGAGAATGATGGGTAGTCAAATGAGTCCTTTAGAAAGAAGCCAAAGGGAGAATATTTTCCACACAAGATGTTCCATCAATGGAAAGGTTTGCATGGTGATTATTGATGGAGGGAGTTGCGCTAATGTGGCTAGTGCTAGATTAGTGTCAAAGCTAAATTTAGACACTAAACCACATCCTAGGCCATATAAACTTCAGTGGCTTAGTGAGGATGGAGAGGTGCAAGTGAGGCAGCAAGTAGAAGTGGATATTTCCATTGGAAAATACAAAGATAAGGTGCTATGTGATGTAGTTCCAATGGAGGCCAGCCACATACTTTTGGGAAGGCCTTGGCAATTTGACACTAAAGCCGTCCATGATGGCTATTCCAATAAGATCTCTTTTGTGCACCAAAATAAAAAGATTGTCCTCAAGCCTTTGAGTCCTAAAGAGGTGTGTGAGGATCAAATGAGGATGAGAGAAAAGATTTCTTTGGAGAGAAAAGAAAGTGATCTTGAGAAAAAGAGTGAACAAAAACTTGAGAAAAAAAAAAGTGGAAAGAAAAGGAGCGAAACACTTGAGAGAAAAGAGAGTCTTTTGGCAACAAAGGGTGAGGTGAAGAGGTTGTTCCTTGCTAAACAGCCCCTTTATCTAATGTATTGCAAAAATCAGATTTTAAACACTAACACTTTTGATGAATTGGAAATACCTTCTAGTGTTAAATCTCTTTTGCAGGAATTTCATGACGTTTTTCCATCAAGTGTACCAAGTGGATTACCACCTTTGAGGGGAATTGAACACCAAATTGATCTCATTCCAGGAGCTTCCTTACCCAATAGGCCAGCTTATAGGAGCAATCCACAAGAAACGCAAGAAATTCAAAAGCAAGTGGATGAACTCATGACCAAAGGATGGGTAAGAGATAGCATGAGTCCTTGTGCTGTTCCGGTAATTTTGGTCCCTAAAAAAGATGGGACATGGAGAATGTGTTCTGATTGTAGGGCTCTAAATAACATCACCATAAAATATAGGCACCCAATTCCTAGACTTGATGATTTGCTTGATGAATTGCATGGTGCAAGTATTTTCTCTAAAATTGATTTGAAAAGTGGATATAATCAAATTAGAATTAGAGAGGGTGATGAATGGAAAACTGCTTTTAAAACAAAATATGGTTTGTATGAGTGGTTGGTTATGCCTTTTGGCTTAACTAATGCACCAAGTACTTTTATGAGATTGATGAACCATGTTTTGAGGGAATTTATTGGCAAATTTGTTGTGGTATATTTTGATGATATTCTTGTCTATAGCACTTCTCTTGAATTGCATGTGGAACATTTGAAATCTGTTTTGAAGGTGCTTAAGGAAGAACAATTGTTTGCCAATCTTGAAAAATGTGTGTTTTGTACTGATCATGTTGTATTCCTTGGTTTTGTTGTAAGTTCTAAAGGAGTACAAGTAGATGAGGAAAAGGTTAAGGCCATCCAAGAATGGCCCACACCTAAATCCGTGAGTGAAGTGAGAAGTTTCCATGGTTTGGCAAGTTTTTATAGGAGGTTTGTTAAGGACTTTAGCACCTTGGCAGCACCTCTTAATGAAGTAGTAAAGAAACATGTGGTTTTTAAGTGGGGAGGGAAACAAGAGGAAGCCTTTGTTGCTCTTAAGCAAAGGCTAACCAATGCTCCCATTCTTGCCTTACCAAACTTTGCTAAATCTTTTGAAATTGAATGTGATGCTTCCAATGTTGGGATTGGGGCTGTGTTGTTACAAGAAGGCCATCCAATTGCTTATTTTAGTGAGAAGTTAAGTGGAGCTGCCCTTAATTTTTCCACTTATGATAAGGAATTGTATGCCTTGGTAAGAGCTTTGAAAACATGGCAACACTACCTTTTTCCCAAAGAGTTTGTAATACATAGTGACCATGAGTCCCTAAGGTATTTGAAGGGACAAGGCAAGCTTAACAAGAGGCATGCCAAGTGGGTGGAGTTTTTGGAACAATTTCCCTATGTCATAAAACATAAAAGGGGAAAAGGGAACATTGTGGCTGATGCTTTATCAAGGAGACATATATTGCTTTCCACTCTTGAAACTAAATTGCTTGGATTTGAATCTTTGAAAGAAATGTATGCTTCTGATGAAACTTTTGGTGAAATATATGCTGCATGTGAGAAACTATCTCAATATGGGTATTTTAAGCACAATGGGTTTTTATTTAAAGAAAACAAATTGTGTGTGCCTACATGTTCCATTAGAGAATTGCTTGTTAGTGAATCACATGGTGGTGGTTTGATGGGGCACTTTGGGATTAAAAAGACTTTGGAAATTTTACAAGAACATTTCTTTTGGCCTCATATGAAACGTGATGTGCAAAAATTTTGTGAACATTGTGTTGTGTGCAAAATGGCTAAATCTAAATCATTGCCACATGGATTGTATACTCCTTTGCCTACTCCTGAATATCCTTGGATTGACATATCTATGGACTTTGTTTTGGGACTGCCTAGAACAAAGAATGGCAAAGATTCTATTTTTGTGGTTGTTGACAGGTTTTCAAAAATGGCACATTTCATACCTTGCAAAAAGGTAGATGATGCGTGTCATGTGGCTGATTTGTTTTTCAAAGAAGTTGTGAGGCTTCATGGTGTGCCAAGGAGTATTGTAAGTGATAGGGATGCTAAATTCCTTAGTCATTTTTGGAGGACTTTGTGGGGCAAGTTAGGTACTAAATTATTATTTTCAACAACTTGTCACCCACAAACCGATGGACAAACTGAGGTAGTCAATAGAACTTTGGGGACCTTGCTTAGGACTGTTTTAAAAAAGAATATAAGTCCTGGGAAGCAAGTTTGCCTCATGTTGAATTTGCATATAATAGGGTTGTCCATAGCACAACAAATTGTTCACCTTTTGAGGTTGTGTATGGTTTTAACCCTTTGACTCCTCTTGATTTATTGCCTATGCCTAACATTTCTGTTTTTAAGCATAAAGAAGGGCAGGCCAAAGCGGACTATGTGAAGAAGTTACACGAACGTGTGAAGGCTCAAATTGAGAAGAAAAATGAGAGCTACGCGAAACATGCTAACAAAGGGCGAAAGAAAGTTGTGTTCCAACCTGGTGATTGGGTTTGGGTACACATGAGGAAGGAAAGATTTCCGGAACAAAGGAAATCAAAGCTTTTGCCAAGAGGGGATGGTCCATTTCAAGTACTAGAAAGAATAAATGACAATGCTTACAAGATTGAATTGCCCGATGAGTACAATGTTAGTTCCACTTTCAATGTTTCTGATTTATCTCTCTTTGATGTAGATGATGGAGACTTTGATTTGAGGACAAATTCTTCTCAAGAGGGAGGGAATGATGAGGACATGGGCAAGGATTTAGGAGCACTCAAAGGACTTGGAGGACCAATGACTAGGGCAAGGACTAAAAGGGCCAAGGATGCTTTGCAACAAGTTGCGGCCCTTATTCTTGAAGAAATGCCCAATGATGAAGACAAGGCCAAGATGGTGAATTGTATCAAGGATTATGAAGACTAATTACGCCATTTTCTTAGTGGGTGTTTTTTTTAGTACTTGTAATTAGTAAATAAAGGCCTAAAACTCTTGTTAAAGTGGCTGCCAACTCTTGTTTGGGCTGCACCACTTATTGGGCTAGTTATTAGGCAAGTTGTTTTTAGTTAAATAAGGTCCAAAACCTTTGGGATGAATCAGCCATGAGGCATACCAAAGGGTGCACGAATTTAGCATGTGTTTGTTTTGCATTAGTGGTCATAATTGTTAGGCTTAGTGGAGTTCATTAATTGCCCACTAATGGAGTTCATTAATTGCCCACTAATGTAAGTGAAAGGTCTTGGTTGTAAGCTATATAAGCTGCCCATTGGGATGAATAAGAACAGATCAGAATTTGAGTTTTATTAACTGAGAGTGATTCTCCAATTGTTCTTGAGTGATTCAAGAATTTGGGCATATCAAAGGATCATCCACAATTCTTTGTGTGAAGCCTTCCTTGGAAGAGTGATTCTTCCTCCATTCCTTTACCGTTTCCTTCCCTCCATTTCTTGCATCTAATTTCCTTACCTACATTCCAGAAATTAAGTCCAAGATTTTAACCCAAAAGATCCTTCCCTACATTCCAGAAATTAAGTCTAAGATTTTGAACCCAAAAGATCCTTTTTCAACTCTGGTGCAATTAGGAATCATATCAGAAGAGATGGAACAGTGGAGCATCGAGCACTTCACATGGGTTTGTCCTTGGTTCCGTCCGAGCAACGTATTGATGAGATGCGGCAGTTACCCAAGCGTACCTTTGATGGGCCTCAGAGGTTGCATAGCTTATTCACCTAGATTGGCTATGAGACAACTTATGAGGACTCAGATTGTTCCTGCTAAAGAGGAGCTTGGAGGATTGTGTTTCTCCTTTGATTCCGAGCATCAAAGGGACATGCACGCTGTCGTTAGAACATGGGAGAGACCAATCTACGAGGGAGATCGAGAGCTTGGAAAGCCTCGGGTATCCGTCTCCACCGACTACGAGACTTGGAGGAGCGAGAGGGGAGTGCCCCAACCATCCACCACTTGCGCAACCGCAGTCACGAGGAGGTTGCTGCAAGAACAAGTCGATGCCTTGACCAAGAAGCTGGAAATCATGGGAGCTCAGATGAGAGTTCTTGAGGAGAAAAGCGAAGAATCCAGTTTCGCCATTGACGGTCTACAAAGGCACTGCAAGAAAAAAGACCATGAGATAGAGTGGCTCAAGGACGAGCGTGCTAACCTTAATGAGAAGGCTATTCGGGCATCCAAAATGCCAAAGGTCGAATCGAGTAGTCAACTCCGAGATGTCGACGCAAAGATAGCACGCCTTGAAGCCGAGTACGCAAGGCAGGCACAGTTGATCAAGGATATGCAAGATGATCTACTCTTGACTCGATCCGATGCGCAGCAATGGCGGGAAGTTGCTCAACAACAAACCGCAAGCCTTTCCGATTTTCGCAAGAAGGAAAGGGAAGGATTAACACATATGGCTAAGCTCCGAGAGGAGAAGGATCGAGCCGAAGACGAGCTTAATGAGCTGCAAGCCATGATCAACTACCATATTCAAAAGGCGAAGGACGCTCAAAAGATTAGTGATAATATGAGCCAAGCGGTCCATACGCAAGCCGAAGCAATGGCCCGTCATGTAGAGGAAGCCGAAGTTGAATGGAGAAGAAACATGAACCCGCCTGTGGGTTTCTATCGGCTTTTCTCATTTTGTAAAAATTTGCTTCAAAGCATTGTATAATGAGTTGTACACTTTCTTTGATTAATCGAATTTTTGAGATCTATGAAATCTTTCAATTGCCTTTGCATTTCATAGTCATTCATTTGCATACATCTCTCCTAGTAATTCATTAATAACATTAATAAAAAGAAAGGATTAATCGATGCGTATGTTCATAATGGATCGCACGCCGTTTGTTATTTAGTGTAAGCCAACAACCGCGCCAAGCGAACGCACATCAACTCCGTTGTTGGTAATCAAGACGAATAAAGGGGAAGGTCCGACACCGTTGAAGATCACTACTCCAAGACCTTTTCCCTACGAATCGAATAAAGCTGTGCCATGGATATACGACATCCATTCTTCTGCCGACAGCGATATCTCTAACATCGTTGGACTTGGGGGCATGACTAGGAGTGGCAGGATCTACACTCCCGAAGATCTTCATGATAAAGCTCCCAAGAATAAAGGAAAGGAAAAAGAAAAAGAGAAAATCGAGGAAAATAAAGAATCCGAGGAGGAGACTAACGAGCTGTTAAAATATATCCGACAGAGCGAGTACTCCATCGTGGATCAACTTCATAGGACGCCAGCAAAGATTACTCTGTTGTCGTTGATCCTAAGCTCCGAACCGCATCGGCAAGCTCTGTTGAAAGTCTTGAACGAGGCGTACGTGTCGCACACTATCTCCCAAGACAAGTTTGAGGGGATTGTTAGTCACATCACGGCTAATGATCACCTCACTTTCACCGATGAAGAAATCCCCGCTGAGGGACCGAATCACAACAAGCCCTTGCACATCTCTGTAAAGTGCAAGGAATATCACATCGTTAAAGTCTTGGTGGATAATGGATCTTCCTTGAATGTGATGCCAAAAAGAACGTTTGATCAAGTGTGATGTGGACATAAAAGCCCAAACTCAAGAGGCCCATGACCAGAAGGCCCAAGTCCACGACGAAGAGGACAAAGATCAAGATCCAATTCAAATCTTAAGTGGGCATATGACTAGAGGGATGCTTAAAAAAACCCAAGAGGCATTGCAGCACAAAGTGGCCCATTTACTAGAGACCCAACAATCGACTCAACACATGGAGGAGGCTAGACTTATTACATGCATAGCTTGCTTGGGAAGCTAGGAGGCCAACTGGAAGATTTCGTTTTTATTTTATTATTATTATCTTTTTATGTCTTAAGTTTTAAAGTTGTGTTAGTTTTGTTTTGTAAAAGACAGTATTAAAAATAAAAATAATAAACTACTACATTTCAGGATTTGAACCCAAGACCTTAAGCTTATAATGCCTTCATCAAACCACTTGGGCATATTAGCTTCTGTTGGGATATTAATATTTTAATTTTCTTTATTTACTTCCAAATGAGGCAAACTCAAACAAAAGTTGTATTAAACATTTTGAGAATTGAGAAAAGGACAGATTATTCAGATTACAAATTTTTGTGAGTTGTAGCTCTGCTAGGGTTTTTCCTTGCATCATTTGATCTTATCAAGAATTCTCCAATTCTTGTGGCGATCTTTCTTGGCTTATCAAATAATCATATTTGTGGCGCCTTCCTTATAATCGATTAATTCACATCATTTGGTATTCAGAGCTAGGTTGGGGGTACTGTTCACACAACACCGTCCTGGTACTGTTCATCGGTACTGTTCACACACACAGTTCCTGGACTGTTCATCGATACTGTTCATCGTCACTGTTCCTGGTACTGTTCATCGATACTATTTCACGCGCACTGTTCATCATCACTGTTCACGGTACTGTTCAAATTCCTGTTTTAAATTTTTTTTTCTTTCCTTGTTTCATTTCTTCTTGTTATTGTGTATCCACATATTTCTTTAGTGATTCTCTTTCATTTTGGAACATAAATTCTGCCAAAAAAAAAAAGTTTTCTAAAAAAAAAAAAAAAAAAAAAAAATCTGCAGCAAAAGAAGTTTAAAAAAAAAAAAAAAATCTGCAGCAAAAGAAGTTAAAATATATATATATACAAATATATGGCAGTTGTTCTTCCTTAAATTTTGTGCACATTACCTGTTTGATAAAATTCCTAAGTGTCAAGTGTCTTCCTTGTTCGTTGCTACTTGTCCTTTGTGGGTACTACAATTCTATTTTATTCCTTATGATTGCTATCCTTGAAGGTGATTCTTGATTATAGATTATTTGATTCTTGTAAGAACCTTAAGTCAGAGATTGAGTGGAAAAAGGCAAGAGTGAATATTTACACAAAAGCCAAGTTGAGAGTAAACACGAGTGGTACATCTTTGAGTGCAAACACGTGAGAAGAGTGAAACACCTATCAAAAGTAGAAAGAAGAAGAGTGAAACACTTGAGGGAAAGAGTGAAACACTTGAGGGAAAGAGTGAAACACTTGAGAGAAAAATGAGTTGTTTAGCAAAAGAAAGTGAGGTGAAAAAGATGTTTCTTGCTCACAAACCACTTTACTTGATGTACTGCAAAAATAATATTTTTGTTGCTGACAATTCAAATAAAATTGCTATTCCTCCTAGTGTTGAATTTATTTTGCAGGAATATAAAGATGTGTTTCCGAAGGAGTTACCAAAGGGACTACCACCTTTGAGGGGAATTGAACACCATATTGATCTCATTCCAGGAGTGTCATTGCCCAACCGACCAGCATATAGAAGTAATCCCCAAGAGACCAAAGAGATCCAAAGGCAAGTCGAAGAATTGATGAGCAAAGGATGGGTACAAGAAAGCATGAGCCCATGTGCAGTTCCAGTCATTTTAGTCCCTAAGAAGGATGGAACATGGAGGATGTGCACTGATTGTAGAGCCATCAACAACATCACAGTTAAGTATAGGCATCCTATTCCTAGGTTAGATGACTTATTGGATGAATTGCATGGTGCCTGTATTTTTTCAAAAATTGACTTGAAAAGTGGGTACCATCAAATTAGGATTAGGGAAGGGGATGAATGGAAAACTGCCTTTAAAACTAAGTATGGTTTGTATGAGTGGCTAGTGATGCCCTTTGGGTTAACTAATGCCCCAAGCACTTTTATGAGATTGATGAACCATGTCTTAAAGGAATTTTTAGGCAAATGTGTTGTGGTATACTTTGATGATATTCTGATATATAGCACTAACTTTGATTTGCATGTTGAACATTTAAGTGTTGTCATGAATGTGCTCAGAAAGGAAAAAATTGTTTGCTAATATTGAAAAATGTACCTTTTGCACTGATCATGTTGTGTTTTTGGGATTTGTTGTGAGTTCTAAAGGGGTACAAGTTGATGAGGAAAAGATTAGAGCCATCCAAGAGTGGCCTACCCCTAAGAATGTGAGTGAAGTGAGAAGTTTTCATGGGTTAGCTAGTTTCTATAGGAGGTTTGTTAAGGATTTTAGTACTTTGGCTGCACCTCTTAATGAAATAGTTAAAAAGCATGTTGGGTTTAAATGGGGTGAAAAACAAGAGAAGGCATTTTCTAAACTTAAGCACAAACTAACTAATGCCCCCATTCTTGCATTACCAAATTTTGCAAAATCTTTTGAAATTGAATGTGATGCATCTAATGTGGGTATTGGGGCTGTTTTGATGCAAGAAGGTCATCCAATTGCTTATTTTAGTGAAAAGTTGAATGGGGCTGCCCTAAACTATCCCACTTATGATAAGGAATTGTATGCCTTGGTGAGAGCTTTAAGGACTTGGCAACATTACCTTTTGCCCAAAGAGTTTGTCATCCATAGTGATCATGAGTCCTTAAAGTACTTAAAAGGACAAGGTAAGCTTAATAAGAGGCATGCTAAGTGGGTAGAGTTTCTAGAGCAATTTCCATATGTCATCAAGCATAAAAAGGGAAAAGGGAATGTAGTGGCTGATGCTTTGTCTAGGAGACATAATTTGCTCTCTATGCTTGAAACTAAACTATTTGGTCTTGAATCTTTGAAAGACATGTATATGCATGATGTGGACTTTGCTGAAAATTTTGCTGCATGTGAAAAGTTTTCTGAAAATGGTTACTATAGGCATAATGGGTTCTTGTTTAAAGCAAATAGATTGTGTGTGCCTAAGTGTTCCATTAGAGAGCTACTTGTGAGTGAATCACATGAGGGGGGATTGATGGGTCATTTTGGGGTTCAAAAGACGTTGGAAATTTTGCAAGAACATTTCTATTGGCCCCATATGAAGCATGATGTACATAAATTTTGTGATCATTGTATTGTTTGTAAAAAGGCTAAATCTAAAGTTAAGCCTCATGGATTGTATACCCCTTTGCCTGTTCCTGATTTTCCTTGGATTGATATATCTATGGACTTTGTTTTGGGGTTGCCTAGAACAAAGAATGGAAAAGATTCTATTTTTGTTGTTGTTGACAGGTTTTCAAAAATGGCACATTTTATACCATGTAAAAAGGTTAATGATGCTTGCCATGTAGCTGACTTATTTTTTAGGGAAGTTGTGCGACTCCACGGGCTACCTAGGAGCATTGTAAGTGATAGGGACACCAAGTTCCTAAGTCATTTTTGGAGAACGTTGTGGGGTAAGTTGGGTACTAAATTACTTTTCTCTACTACTTGTCACCCACAAACCGATGGACAAACTGAGGTAGTGAATAGAACTTTAGGCACTTTGCTTAGGACTGTTTTAAAGAAAAATATTAAATTTTGGGAAGAACATTTGCCTCATGTAGAGTTTGCATATAATAGGGCTGTCCATAGCACAACTAAATGTTCACCATTTGAAATTGTGTATGGATTTAATCCTCTAACACCACTTGACTTGTTACCTATGCCTAACATTTCTGAATTTAAGCATAAAGATGCACAGGCTAAGGCTGAATATGTGAAGAAGTTGCATGAGCAAGTGAAAGCTCAAACTGAAAAGAAAATTGAGAGTTATGCCAAACAAGCCAACAAGGGCAGAAAGAAAGTTATTTTTGAACCTGGTGATTGGGTTTGGGTACATATGAGAAAAGAGAGGTTCCCTGAACAAAGGAAGTCTAAACTTCAACCTAGAGGAGATGGGCCTTTCCAAGTCCTAGAAAAGATCAATGATAATGCTTACAAAATTGATCTACCAGGTGAGTATGGTGTAAGTTCTTCTTTTAATGTTGCTGATTTGACTCATTTTGATGCAGGAGATGAATTCATAGCTTTGAGGACAAATGCTGCCCAAGAAGGAGAGAATGATGTGGACATAAAAGCCCAAACTCAAGAGGCCCATGACCAGAAGGCCCAAGTCCACGACGAAGAGGACAAAGATCAAGATCCAATTCAAATCTTAAGTGGGCATATGACTAGAGGGATGCTTAAAAAAACCCAAGAGGCATTGCAGCACAAAGTGGCCCATTTACTAGAGACCCAACAATCGACTCAACACATGGAGGAGGCTAGACTTATTACATGCATAGCTTGCTTGGGAAGCTAGGAGGCCAACTGGAAGATTTCGTTTTTATTTTATTATTATTATCTTTTTATGTCTTAAGTTTTAAAGTTGTGTTAGTTTTGTTTTGTAAAAGGCAGTATTAAAAATAAAAATAATAAACTACTAGATTTCAGGATTTGAACCCAAGACCTTAAGCTTATAATGCCTTCATCAAACCACTTGGGCATATTAGCTTCTGTTGGGATATTAATATTTTAATTTTCTTTATTTACTTCCAAATGAGGCAAACTCAAACAAAAGTTGTATTAAACATTTTGAGAATTGAGAAAAGGACAGATTATTCAGATTACAAATTTTTGTGAGTTTTAGCTCTGCTAGGGTTTTTCCTTGCATCATTTGATCTTATCAAGAATTCTCCAATTCTTGTGGCGATCTTTCTTGGCTTATCAAATAATCATATTTGTGGCGCCTTCCTTATAATCGATTAATTCACATCAAAGTGGCAATCAATGGAATCCAAATGCGCCCGAGCAACATGATCGTCCGAGCTTTCGACGGTTCTAAAAGAGAAGTGGTGGGAGAAATCAATCTTCCAATCCAAATTGGACCCACCATCTTTAATGTCGAATTTCAAGTGATGGACATTACTCCCGCGTACAGCTGTCTCCTCGGCCGACCTTGGATTCATGATGCGAAAGCTGTTCCTTCTACGCTCCACCAGAAAGTCAAATTCATAGTGGGTGACAAGCTGGTGACCGTACAAGCCGAAGATGACATACTCATCAGCGAGCCATCTGCCATACCTTACGTGGATGCAACAGAGGAAGCTCTAGAGACCGCCTTCCAAGCATTGGAGATTGCCAATGTCGAAACGTTTCCCCGAGAAATGAAGAAGGTAGCCTACATGCTCACCAAGAACGGATACTTGCCTGGACAAGGACTTGGCAAGGATTCCCAAGGAATTCCCGAGCTACCCATTATTAAGGATAATCCGGGGAAACAAGGGTTAGGATACAACCCTAATAAAGATCAAAGGTTAAAGAGGAACCAAGATCCTTCTCGACGTTCTTTAAGCCAGATCTTTAGGAAGGTCGGTTCACAAGCGTCAAGGCCGGTCGTCGTCATCAAGTGCTCTTCTTCTTCCGATAGGGATGTATAGACCTGATGACTGTTAGAGATCACTCCTCGGGGACAGCCCGACCCCCGAGCCTCGATAGGGCACATGTTTCCGCTAGAATTATAATAAAATCGTTCTTTATTAGTTCTTATTGCTTCTTTTCTTGCTTGCAATAAATTTCTAGACCACATTATTTTTAACCCTGTTTGAATAAGCATGAATGAGGTTAAAATCGTCTTAATAACAATAAACCCGCATCATTTTTATGTGGAAGTGTGTGTGACAACTTGGAGCACCTTTCCTTGGCCTCGACAAGTGCCATCATGGATAAAAAAGAAATCCTTTAAGGACAAAATCCTAAAATCAAAAAAAGCTCGGCAGGAAACCCAGAAAGGGGGCTGCGCAAAAATAAGAGCAAAGAACCCGCTAGGAATCCCACGAAAGGGTGACCTAGGCAAAAATTAGGGTTGCAAAAATGAACAAAAACAAAGGTCCGCTGAGACGCCACAAAGGGGTGTTTTAGGCAAAAATAAGGACAATCAAAAAGCAAAAGAAATCCATGATGGTACCATGAGCTGAATTCAAAAAGAAAGGTTCAAGGGAAACTATCTAAGTTGTCGAATCACAACGTCAATAACAAGACTTTCTTAACTTAATAAGTGTTTAATCAAACAAGCCTAAACACATGAGCCTACCTTGGCCAGCCATTCTTACAAAAACCGTTTTCAAAACAATAATAATCCCCTCTAAAACACAAACTTTTGAACAAAAATATCTTTCCTTTCTTTTCTCTTGTCCCTAACGATTTTAGAATAATCTAGTGGAAACATGGAGATATAGTGGTCAATAGGAAGGTTGATACGTCTTCTAAAGGAAGGGAAGGATCACTGGGTTGATGACACCAATCTCGATATAACACGCATCATTCCTCGGTTACAGAAATCGGCAGCGCACAGCCCGTCTAGAGGAATGGCAAAAATCCAAGCAAAGAAACGCATCGGTTAATTCTTTTGAAAAATAAATCAAATAGAATTAGGTGCATCATACCGCATACATGTGCATCATACCGCATACATGCATACAGATGATAGGTGTACTGGAAGATCACTTATTCTCTGTTTATTGAAAAAAAAAAATGAACTTCAGAAAAAAACAATGCGCCCGTACCATGTTCAGTACGCCCGTACTAAAATTAGGGTTATGAACAAATTTTCAACTCAATACGGGCGTACTGAAATGAATACGGCCGTATTGGCCATAACGTCCACACCAATACGGGCGTATTGAATTCAATACGGCCCGTATTGGCCCATTCTTTTGTACATCAACAGTAAGATCAGTACGGCCGTACTGAATTCAGTACGGGCCGTACTGACCTAATTTTTTCTATAAATACGTCCCTCCTCCTCTCATTCATCACAACATCTTCATTCCTCTACATACTTTATCTGTTAGTGTGTTTGAGATCCCTCCGATTCCGAAAAAATGGCCGAGTCTTCAAGGAAGAGGTAGAGGGTCCCTGCGCAACTTGAAATGACCGCGCGACACCAAGAGAGGTTGGATTTCCTCGAGTCATTTGTCTTCCAGCCGTCGAGGGTGCTCGACTTCAGCATCCTTCGGGCAATGGAATGGGAAGATGAGGTCAGAGGCTACATCGATGCCATAGGATGGGGGTTCCTCCTTGATCCCCACCCTAAGATCTATCCGACCGCGACAAAGGAATTTCTGGCTACCGTCGGTGTCATAGAGTCGACGAACAGCTACGGCGCAACGGTCTACTCTGTAGACTTCTGGATGAAGGGAGGATACCGCTCCCTGACACAGGATGAATTCAACGTCCAGGCTGGTTTCTTTCGGCGAGCCGATCAGTTGGAATATCGGGACGCCGTCTGTGAGTGCCCTGATAATCTGACCCTGACCGAGATGTGGAGAGAGGTCACGGGTCAGATGGATTATCACGCTGGAGTAAAGGGTACACGGCTCCCGACTGCGCTCCGGATTTGCCACAAGCTGATCACCGGCTCCATCCACGCCAGACTGAAGAGTCCAGAGTCAGTAACGCGGCAGGATCTGCTAGCTCTTTACTGCATGGCCACCGGGTAGAAGGCCAACCCCAGATTCTTTTTTCTCGAACATATAAAGAATCTGGGGGCAAGAGAGGGCAGCGACGCTCGGTGAGGATACATTTTGGTCTCTACGCTCCTTTCACGACTCGCCGAGACTTGGGGGTGCCCTGATGGCGTAGATGCGGGGGAGTTGGCGCCCAAGCCTATCAATGCTGCCACCCTGCTCAATATGAAGATCATTGCTAAGGCAGGGAGGCAATATGTACGTGCGACCACCCGCGACACCTTCAGTGAGCTTTTCGAGAACATCGAGCTCCCGGGTGAAGGGGACCCGCAGACAGAGGCCGACACCTCGCAGCAAGACAGGGCCTACTTTGATGCTCGTTTCGACGCGTTGCAGCAGAGCATCGACGCCCGATTCGACACTGCGCAGCACAGCATTGACGCCCTGAGACAGGATTTTGACAACCTGTCAGTCTGGCTGCATCGTCGCTTCCCAGACCCTCCATAGGATCCGCCGGTAGAGGAATGAAGACCGGCCATTTGCTGTGTTTTCCTGCTTTTTTTTTATTTTGATTGATCGGGCTCTGCCCCACTCTTTTTATCATCATTGTACAAATTTCATTCCGTTTGATTAATGAAATTTTCCACTTTCGAGTTCAAAGTTCTTTAGCACTTTAATTTCTATACAGAAAAAGCCGAAAAAAGCCGAAATCGACAAAAAAGGCAAAAATTCAGAAAATCCAACAATCGTACAGAATAACTGAGCCTGGAGAGGCTTGCCGAAATAATACTCCCCAGAGACATCTCAGCTTGCACTCTTGGGCCGAATTCCCAGTGAAAGCTATCAGAGCAAGATCAGCAAGATTCCCCAATGGAAGCATGATCATCCAAACAAAATATCCGAGTCAAAGGACTTAGACTTCCTCAGTGGAAGATAGCTTTCCAACTCGAGCGACGAGTGAAGCTAAGCCTGAAGAGGCTTTCTAAATAATACTCTGGGATACATAAGATCCTCAATCCCCATTCGCCTACTCAGAGGCACTCCTTCAAAAAGAGAAAATCCGAAAAGATCAATAACCATTCCCCAAGCGGAATTCGGTATTCAACCAAACACCGAACGTCAAGATAATCCGCCTAAACAGAAGAGGCCAATCAAGATCAATACGACAGAATCCCCCAGCGGATAACAGCCTACGCAGAGGCAACAAAACCAGAAAATCAAAAAAGTCACCCGAATAAGGATAACCGGGATACTCCACCAACGTCGAAATGACGTCAGCCAATCATAAGGCATCGCTCACCTCAGAAAGAGCATCTTTGTGTCTGCATCCCCAAGGAATCAGAATTTCCCCAGTGGGCACCAACTACGCAATGGAAAGTTGGGACACAAGAACCTATGAGTAACTGCACATCCCCTAGACGGATCCCTGCGTTATCCAGCCCTCAGCGGCACCAAAATCAACAACAACCGTCGAAGCAGCATCATGGACTGTGGAGACAAAATCATCACAAATCCCTGGAGAGGACAAACTCACGCTACCGAAGTGACCAGAAGCACGGAGGTATGCAACCCTGGGGAGGGCAAACCGCAGACCCTGGAGAGGGCAAACTCAAGCTGCCAAGGTGATCAGAAACACCGAGGTATGCACGAGCCTAGAGAGGCGACGACTAATACTCAGCTACCGACGTCATCAGAAACACGGAGGTATGCAGCTGCCAACGTCGTCAGAAACACGGAGGCATGCAGACCCTGGAGAGGGCAAACTCACGCTACCGAGGTCGTCAGAAACACCGAGGTATGCACGAGCCTGGAGAGGCGACGACTAATACTCAGCTACCGACGTCGTCAGAAACACGGAGGTATGCAGCTGCCAACGTCGTCAGAAACACGAGGGCATGCAGACCCTGGAGAGGGCAAACTCACGCTTGTCGCCACCGGCCCGAAACGGGCTTTCGGCATTCGCGAAGGATGGTTGGACTCGTTTATTTGTTTAAAAATAGTGGATTGCTAGAATGACTTATTCTCAAACTGAGACCTCGTCAAACGAGCAATTTTATTAAAAGGCTCACTAATCCATATTAATCCCAAGCGGGACCCTCCATGGATTAGTGGTTTTCATAAAAGGAGGGTTCGTGGAGTCGCCACCAATGTTTTACTCAAAACATTGGAAAAAGGGATAAGGCAATTGATTTAAAAATCAACTTTGGCCACTACAACCAGAGTTGGGTAAGGGAGTCGGTTACGCGTGGGGAAGGTGTTAGCACCCCACAGCGCCCCTTTCGGGTTCCCTATGACAGATTATTTTTAACAGAACAGTATAAAATTACTAAATTACCCCTATTTATTCTAAACAATTATGAATTGACTATCTACATGATGACAGTTTAAATATACACACAGAAAGCAGTAAAAGGAAGGATTGAAGGGAAACCTCTTGAAGCGTGCTTTTTATAAAAAATGAACTGGGAAGCGTTTTGGCGTTCCCTCGCTCTACAAGCCCGCTCCTCGCTCTCCTAGAACAAAATTTTAACTAAGGGAATCAAAAAGATTTCCCCTCGACTAGGTTCGATCCTCAAGCAAAATGGCTCGGGGCTCAAGAACTTCGTCGGATCAACTCTCCGAGTGATTTCTAGGGCAGAACACTGCTCAAAAACCCCAGAATACTCAAGGAGAGGGTTCAAACTCTGTTGAAAAGTGTGGAATGACGTCCAATTGACGTCATATTTATAGGGAATAGGCGCAATACGGCCTACAGGAGCAATACGGCCGTATTGAAATTTTTGAACTTCAATACGGTCGTATTGAGTTCAATACGGCCGTATTGAAATTCAGAAATTTCAATACGCCCGTATTGGTTTCAGTACGGCCGTATTGAAGTTTCAGAAACTTCAATACGCCGTATTGAGTTCACTGCGGCCGTATTGAAGCTTCAATACGGCCGTATTAAGTTCAGTACGGCCGTATTGGGCTTCATTCCCTCCACTTCCTTATTTTGAGCTATTCTAAGACCTCTGGACCTACAGAGAACCCTCCTAGGGCCTTCGAGGAGTCCTTCTGGCTGATTATCCTTCAGTCTTCGAGAGTCTTCAAGCTTTATTTCCGACCCGGACAATTTTAGGGGTCTACAGCTGCCCCCCCTTTACTTAGTCGGACGGCCTTTTGGTATACCGGCTGACAAGTAAAGGAGTTGACCCAATTGTCCGGGTATTGTGCCGACCTTCTGACTTGTAGCGTCTTCCGGTGGGAAAATGTCGAGTAGCCTCTCCAGGTGGGTGCATACCTCGGCGCTTTTGACATCCTCGGTAGCTGAGTTTACCTTCTCCAAGGCCAACTTCACTCGACGCCCGAGCCGGAAGTTGGACATCAACGCGCCTCTGATGACGCTGATGGTTGAGTACCCGCCTTTCCAGGCTTAGCTTCACTCTTTGTTCGAGCCGGAAACCAAGCACCTTTACGACGACGGTGAGCAGTGTGAGTTTTGCCTCTCCAGGCCTTGCTTTGCTTGTTGCCCAAGCTGGAAGCTGTGAGTACCGTCTCTCCAGGCTTAACTTCACTCTTTGTTCGAGCCGGAAGCTAAGCACCTTTGTGACGACGGTGAGCAGTATGAGTTTTGCCTCTCCAGGCCTTGCTTTGCTTGTTGCCCAAGCTGGAAGCTGTAAGTACCGTCTCTCCAGGCTTAACTTCACTCTTTGTTCGAGCCGGAAGCTAAGCACCTTTGTGACGACGGTGAGCAGTATGAGTTTTGCCTCTCCAGGCCTTGCTTTGCTTGTTGCCCAAGCTGGAAGCTGTAAGTACCGTCTCTCCAGGCTTAGCTTCACTCTTTGTTCGAGCCGGAAGCTAAGTACCTTTATGACAACGGTAGGCGGTGAGTACCCTTTTTCAGAGATAGCTTCGCTCATTGTCCGAGCCGGAAGCTGCATACCTCCGTGTTTGTGATGACGGGGTAGCGTGAATATCTCCTTTCCAGGGATTCGTGACGATTTTGTCTCCACAGTCCACGGTGCTGCTTCGACGGTTATTTCTGATTTTGTGCCACTAAGGGCTGGATAACGCAGGGATCCGTCTAGGGGATGTGCAGTTACTCATAGGTTCTTGTGCCCCAACTTTCTATAGCGTAGTTGGTTCCCACTGGGGAATTTCTGATTCCTTTGGGTGTAGACACAAAGATGCTCTTTCTGATGTGAGCGGTGCCTTATGATTGGCTGACGTCCTTTCGACGTTGGTGGAGTATCCCGGTTATCCTTGTTCGGGTGTCTCTTTTGGTTTTCTGATTTTGCTGCCTCTGTGTAGGCTGTTATCCACTGGGGGATTTTGTCGTTGATTTTGATTAGCCTCTTCTGTTAGGCGTATCAGCTTGACGTTCAATGATTGGCTGAGCCAGATTCCACTTGGGGAATGATTATTGATTTTTATTTTCTTCTCCTTCTGTAGGGATGCCTCTTGAGTAGGCGACTGGGGATTTGGGGATCTTATGTATCCCAGAGTATTATTTAGGAAGCCTCTACAGGCTTAGCTTCACTCGACACTTGAGTTGGAGAGCTATCTTCACTGAGGAAGTTTAAGTCCTTTGACTTGGATATTCTGCTTGGGTGATCGCCGCACTTCCATTGGGGATTGCGTCGATCTTGCTTTAATAGCTCTCGCTGGGGATTTTCCCGTAAGCTTGAGCTGAGGTTCCCTCTGGGGAGTATTATTTCTGCGAGCCTCTCCAGGCTCAGTTATTCTGAGATGTGGAGGATGAGGAGTATTTTGGTAAGCCTCTCCAGGCTCAGTTATTCTGTACAAACTGATGAGTATTGTTTCGGCAAGCCTCTCCAGGCTCGGTTATTCTGCGGGATCTTTTTGTTGGATTTTCTATATCCTTGCCTTTTTCATTTTCGGCTTTTTCTGTATTTTGCCTTTTCTTCTGATTTGGCTTTTTCTGTATTTTGCCTTTTTATGTTTTTGGCTTCTGCTGTACAGAAATTAAAAGTGCCAAAGAAATTAAATTCTGTTATTATGAGAGAGTATTATTTCGGCAAGCCTCTCCAGGCTCAGTTATTTTGTAGGAGTATTGTTTCGGCAAGCCTCTCCAGGCTCAATTATTCTGTGGGAGTATTGTTTCGGCAAGCCTCTCCAGGCTCAATTATTCTGAGAGTATTTTTTCGGCAAGCCTCTCCAGGCTCAGTTATTCTGTGGGAGTATTGTTTCGGCAAGCCTCTCCAGGCTCAATTATTCTGAGAGTATTTTTTCGGCAAGCCTCTCCAGGCTCAGTTATTTTGAGAGTATTCTTTCGACAAGCCTCTCCAGGCTCAGTTATTCTGTATGATGCTGTTGATTTTCTGAATCTTTGTATTTTGCTTGCTGCTGTCATACACAAGCAATTTTCTATTTTTCTATTTTATGCGGTTGCCTCATGATAAGGTCTTTGAATGTGCAACTAATGTGTGTGTGATGCACAAATGCAATACAATTTTTTATTTTTGTTCATTTATTTAGAAAAGTGAGTGGCTCTCCCTATCCTCTTCTTCTTGGAGGACTTTCTCTTGACGCGAGGGAGTATTTTTGTGAGCCTTTATGCAGGAGATTATGGATTTTACAGGAACCCCTCCAATTTTCTTTTATTGACCGATTATTAAGAGTTTCGTACAATTTTTAGAAACATCAATTTAAAGGCATAATCACAAGGTCAAGAAAGAAAAGAAACAAATGGATATTTTATTGATATTCACAAATGTTTATACAGAAAGATTTACAAAGGGAATTTCTGAAGAATGGCTGGCCGAGGTGGGCTATTCATTTTTGGCTTAAACAATTATATCTGTAATTGCTGCTCTTCCCGTTTCCCTAGTTGTTTCGGGTGAGATGCCTGAGCCAGGAGTGTAGATACTGCAAGACGCTTGCTTCTAGAAGATTATCACTTGAACCGCCTTTCGGTTTTCGGTTCAAGTGATCGTTGCTGGCTTTGTTTTTATATCTTATTCTTTTGCCCCTAACTTTTGCTTAGGACGTATCCTAACGGGGTAAATTTGCCTTTGTTTTGCCTAGTACCCTTGTACTGGCAGGCTTTTTATTTTGCCCTAACTTTTGCCTAGGACGCCCTTTTTGGGTTTTCATCCTAGCGGGCCTATGCAAGCAACGTCTTCAAGCATAGTACTTCTTTACCACGTCAATGTTGACTGGGTATCGAAGTTCTTCTCCATCCATGTCTGTGAGGATCAATGCTCCTCCTGAGAAGGCTCGTTTTACCACGTATGGTCCTCCGTGATTTGGGGCGCACTTTCCGATTTTGTCCTTTTGAGTTGGTAGCAATTTCTTCATTACCAACTCTCCCTCATGGTAGACTCGAGGGTGGACTTTCTTGTCAAAAGCCTTTTTGATCTTCCTCTGATAGGCTTGACCATGGCATATGGTGTTCAGCCGTTTCTTTTTGATAGGGTTCAACTGGTCATATTGGCTTTGAACCCATTCTGCCTCGGAAAGTTTTGTTTCCATGATTACCCTTAGATAGAATATCTCGACTTCGATGGGTAGAACTGCCTCCACCCCATAAACGAGTGAGAATGGAGTAGCTCCTGTAAATGGACGTACTGAAGTCCTATAGCCATGAGGAGCGAAGGGTAACATCTCGTGTCAGTCTTTAAATGAGACAACCGTCTTTTGCACTATTTTTTTTTTTGATGTTCTTATTGGTTGCCTCGACTGCCCCATTCATCTTTGGCCGATATGGGGAAGAGTTGTGGTGTTGGATCTTGAATTCTTGGCACAGTTCTTCCACCATTTTATTATTCAGATTAGATCCATTATCAGTGATGATTTATTTCTCCATGCTTCCACTAGATTATCCTAAAATCCTTTTGGGACAAGAGAGAAAAGAAAAGAAAGATATTTTTATTCTGAAGTTTGTGTTTTAGAGGGGATTTATTTTTTCAAAAATGGTTTTTGTAAGAATGGGTGGCCAAGGTAGGCTTAAGTGTTTAGGCTTGTTTGATTAAACACTTATGAAGTTAAAAAATCGTGTTGTGATTCGACAACTTGGATAGCTTCCCTTGAACCTTTCTTTTTGAATTTGGTTCATGGTACCATCATGGATTTCTTTTGTTTTTTGATTGTCCTTATTTTTGCCTAAAACACCCTTTTGTGGCGTTTTAGCGGACCTTTGTTTTTGTTTATTTTTGTAACCCTATCTTTTGCCTAGGTCACCCTTTCGTGGGATTCCTAGCGGGTCTTTTGCTCTTATTTTTGCGCAGTCCCCTTTTTGGGTTTCCTGCCGAGCTTATTATCTTTAGGATTTCTTTTATCCATGATGGCACTTATTGATGCCAAGAAAAGGTGCTCCAAGTTGTCACACACACATCCACATAAAAATGATGTGGGTTTATTATCATTAAGATGATTTTAACCTCATTCATGTTTATTCAAACAGGGTTAAAAATAATGTGGTTTAGAATTTTATTATAAGCAAGAAAAGAAGCAATGAAGAATGATTTTATTATAATCATAGCGGAAACATGTGTCCTTATTTCATCACTGATATGGGTCCCCATGTTGACCTCTTATATCTTTCGGCCATGCCCCAAATTCACAATTTCCAATTTCTCTTGACGAGCTTCCTAATCTAGCAATCTTTGCAGATCCGGAGAAATGGTCTCCTCATCACTGTCCAACTCAACCCTTTCACCTTCGGATCCCGGTCAGAGCGAACAATTACAGACATAATTATTTTATTGGTTCTATTTAGGTTTAGAATTATTAATGTTAATGAGGAAAGAGAGAAAAGAACAAAAAGAGAGTAATGTGAAAATGCCTCTTTATTGATGTATGTATATAAAACTGTACAAAACCCTTATTTACATGAAAAGGTCCTCATGATCTCGGGTACTGATCATGAGTCCCTAAAAGAAAAATATGAAGGGGCCCTATCGTGGCTTGTTCTTCTCTCTATTCCTGCTTTGGCCGAAGATTCTTACTCACGTCGGGCGCTGTTGAATCAAAAGTGATCCACCCGGCATCAATAAGGCTTTGGACCTTGTGTTTGAGAGCTAGACAGTTCTCTGTTGAATGCCCTGATGCCCCCGAGTGGTATAGGCATTTATCTTGTGGTTTGTACCACTCGGGATAAGGTGGATCCATCTTCCTTGGTGGAACGTAAGCTAGAAGACGTGCTTCCACTAGCTTCGGCAGGAGATCGTTATATGTGGTCGGAAGTTTATCAAACTTCCTCACAGGGTTGAATTGCGATTTTCCTGACTTCGAAGTGGAAGAAGATGAGGAAATGGTTATAGCATTGACTCCTCCTTCCTTCTTCTTCCCAAAGGTCTTCTTAGCTTTAAATGATTGGGAAGGTTTAACTAGCTTCCCACTTTTCAGCTCTTGTTCCACTTTTCCTTCAACATGATGGGACTCATGGTCACTGTGCTCAGCCCCGTGTATGTTGTGGTGACGCATGAGTTCCATCACTTGCGCCATTTGCTCCTTGAGCTGTGAGAGCTCGGCTGTAAGCTTCTTAATTTGCTCCTCCATCGCGTCCATCTTCTTGATTTTCTGCGCGCGCGTGAGGACAAAGAGATGACCAGCCACTTTCTAAAATGAATATTTAGTTAGTTTATTTTACGGAATGAATACACTCTTTAACATGAGCTTGATAAACCTCCATCTTTAAGGCGCTGCCTTTTTAAGACGGAAGTTTACCACCCTTCTTTGTCTATGATTTCTCCCCAACGGAGAATCTCTATAGTCATGGGTCTCTTTCACTCATGTCAAGAGGTATTGGTGATCCTAAAATGTATGTTTTTATGAGGATGCATGATGTCTTATTGGTAATGATGTACATGCTTCTCACTTTTATTATATTTTCACACATGGTCTTTCCTCTCATGTCATGGTTTTTTATGCATGGGGATTATTTTTAGACCTTATCACGAGGTTATTTATTAATGCACAAACAATTGCACATAAGCATTTACACAAACAATTCACTCATCCACGAACAGTCACGAGCGAATCACGAGGTAGGGGTCTCCTGCAGAAAAGTGCATATTCAAGGAGGATCTAACTGTTCTCACTTGGTCAAAGGCCCCCAAGGTGCCCCCATTATAGGGACCCAATTCCTCTTGTCGTAGGTCGATGGAAAGCTCCAACGCACCGTCGGACTCAAGTTCATGGTTATCACCTTGAGTGATGCTTTTCGACAACGGTCTCATAGGCTCCTATAAACCCATCAACCGGCCGTACTAACATCCACTCCCTATGGATTACCACTCATGCCCCCGGGTATAGAGGGAACTGTTGTGTGCAAAGGTTTGTGTGCAGTTTTTATTTCAAACAATTGCGGAATTTAAGCATACAACAGTTATTTAAAGCCATATAATAAAACATATTATAATACAAGCAAGGGGTAATGAAGTAATTTTAACTATTATTTGTTAAAAATAATCTGTCACTAAATGGGACTGACTCTCAAGGCTTCCCCAGTGAAGTCGCCATCTGTCGCCACCGGCCCGAAACGGGCTTTCGGCATTCGCGAAGGATGGTTGGACTCGTTTATTTGTTTAAAAATAGTGGATTGCTAGAATGACTTATTCTCAAACTGAGACCTCGTCAAACGAGCAATTTTATTAAAAGGCTCACTAATCCATATTAATCCCAAGCGGGACCCTCCATGGATTAGTGGTTTTCATAAAAGGAGGGTTCGTGGAGTCGCCACCAATGTTTTACTCAAAACATTGGAAAAAGGGATAAGGCAATTGATTTAAAAATCAACTTTGGCCACTACAACCAGAGTTGGGTAAGGGAGTCGGTTACGCGTGGGGAAGGTGTTAGCACCCCACAGCGCCCCTTTCGGGTTCCCTATGACAGATTATTTTTAACAGAACAGTATAAAATTACTAAATTACCCCTATTTATTCTAAACAATTATGAATTGACTATCTACATGATGACAGTTTAAATATACACACAGAAAGCAGTAAAAGGAAGGATTGAAGGGAAACCTCTTGAAGCGTGCTTTTTATAAAAAATGAACTGGGAAGCGTTTTGGCGTTCCCTCGCTCTACAAGCCCGCTCCTCGCTCTCCTAGAACAAAATTTTAACTAAGGGAATCAAAAAGATTTCCCCTCGACTAGGTTCGATCCTCAAGCAAAATGGCTCGGGGCTCAAGAACTTCGTCGGATCAACTCTCCGAGTGATTTCTAGGGCAGAACACTGCTCAAAAACCCCAGAATACTCAAGGAGAGGGTTCAAACTCTGTTGAAAAGTGTGGAATGACGTCCAATTGACGTCATATTTATAGGGAATAGGCGCAATACGGCCTACAGGAGCAATACGGCCGTATTGAAATTTTTGAACTTCAATACGGTCGTATTGAGTTCAATACGGCCGTATTGAAATTCAGAAATTTCAATACGCCCGTATTGGTTTCAGTACGGCCGTATTGAAGTTTCAGAAACTTCAATACGCCGTATTGAGTTCACTGCGGCCGTATTGAAGCTTCAATACGGCCGTATTAAGTTCAGTACGGCCGTATTGGGCTTCATTCCCTCCACTTCCTTATTTTGAGCTATTCTAAGACCTCTGGACCTACAGAGAACCCTCCTAGGGCCTTCGAGGAGTCCTTCTGGCTGATTATCCTTCAGTCTTCGAGAGTCTTCAAGCTTTATTTCCGACCCGGACAATTTTAGGGGTCTACAACGCTACCGAGGTCGTTAGAAACACCGAGGTATGCACGAGCCTGGAGAGGCGACGACTAATACTCAGCTACCGACGTCGTCAGAAACACGGAGGTATGCAGCTGCCAACGTCGTCAGAAACACGGAGGCATGCAGACCCTGGAGAGGGCAAACTCACGCTACCGAGGTCGTCAGAAACACCGAGGTATGCACGAGCCTGGAGAGGCGACGACTAATACTCACCCTGGAGAGGGCAAACTCAACCTGGAGAGGCTACTCAACAATTTTCCCACCTGAAGACACTACAAGTCGGAAGGATGGCTTACTCCCCGGACAATTGGGTCAACTCCTTTACTTGTCAACCGGTACACCAAAAAAGCCGTTCGACTAAGTAAAGGGGGGGCAGCTGTAGACCCCTAAAATTGTCCGGGTCGGAAATAAGACTCAAAGACTCTCGAAGACCGAAGGAAAGTCAGCCGGAAGGACTCCTGGAAGACCCTAGGATGATTCTTTGTAGGTCTAGAAGTCTTAGAGTAGCTTAGAATAAGGGTGTGTGAGGATTGGAGTTCAATACGCCCTCCTAGAGGTTCAGTACGGCCGTACTGAGCCATTTGAACTACAATACGGCCATAATGAAATCAATACGGTCGTACTGAAGTTTTTGAACTTCAGTACGGCCGTACTGTAGTTCAAAAACTCAGTATGGGCCGTATTGACTCCTTAGGCCGTACTGCGCCTCAATCCTATAAATAGGACGTCATTGGCTCGTCCTTCCACACATTTGGAGCATTTCTCCACCCTCTAGCTGAGTATTCTTGGGTTTTTGAGCTATTCTCTGCCCTAGAAATCTCTCCGAGAGCTGATCCGACTAAGTTCTTGAGTTCACGAGCCTTTAGCTTGAGACTCGAACAAGTCGAAGGGAAATCTCTTTGATTTCCATAGTTAATATTTATTTTTAGGAAAAGGAGCGAGCGAACGTGTAGTGGGAAGGAGCGCCAAAAAGCCTCCTAACTCCTTTTTGAATATATAAAAGCCCGCTTCGAAGGTTTCTTTCCAAATCCTTTCTTTTACCGCTTTCATTTATCGCTTTTTGATTGTTGCATTGCACGTTTAAAGCTTTCATCATGTAGATAGTTTACTTATAATTGTTCTAATAAATAGGGGTAGTTTAGTAATTTTACGCTATTATTTATGAAATAATCCGTCATAGGGAACCCGAAAGGGGCGTTGTGGGGTGCTAACACCTTCCCCACACGTAATCGACTCCCTTACCCAACTCTGGTTGTAATGGCCAAAGTTGATTTGCGAAAATCAATTGCCTTATGTCTTTTTCCAATGTTTTGAGTAAAAAATTGGTGGCGACTCCAAGAACCCCTTTTTGCGAAAACCACTAATCCATGGAGGGTCCCGTTTGGGATTAACACGGATTGGTGAGAATCATTTAACAAAATTGTTAGTTCGATGAGGTCTCAGTTTGAGAATAAGTCGTTCTAACAATCCATCATTTTTCAAAACTAAAAAAGAGTCCGACCATCGTCGCGAATGCCAATGGCCGTTTCGGCGGGTGGCGACAAGGATGATGAAGAAGATGAAGTGCTTTCCTCACTTAGGATCTCATTGCCCCTAATGATCATGGTCTTTTTTGTGGGGCATTGGGAAGCTATGTGTCCCCTCCCTAAGCACTTAAAGCACTTAATAGAACTAGTTCTAGGCTCATCGGAAGGTTTTTCTTTTTGTTTTTCTTTTAGTGGCCTTGCTTTTGAATAGGAGGGTTGACCCTCCTTCTTGAAGTCCTTTATAGGGTATGAGGTAGATTCCTTCCTAAGGGTAGGCTTTCTCCTAATTTGTTGTTCTACTCTCACACAAAGTTGAACTAGCTCATTTAGATCTCTATAGGGTAATAGTTCAACTTTATCCCTAATCTCTCGGTTTAGGCCACTTTGAAACCTAGCTATGGTAGTTCTCTCCTCTTCCCTAATTCCAGCCCTTAGCATAAGCAACTCCATTTGTTGCCTATATTCCTCCACACTAAGGTTCCTTTGTTGGAGTCTTTGGAGCTTGTCCATTAACTCCCTCTCAAAATAAGGAGGAATGTGCCTTCTCCTTAAGGCACTCCTAAGTTCATTCCAATATTTTATGGAGGGCTCTCTCATAATTTGTTTTTCTCTCATTAGGGAAGTCCACCAATGCATGGCACTCCCTTGAAAACTAAGGGTGGCCATAGGAACTCTTTTCTCTTCACTCACATTGTGGCAAGTGAAGAGTTGTTCAACCTTCATCTCCCAATCTAAGTAATCATCAACATTGTCTTTTCCATGGAAGGGAGGAAGGTCAAACCTAGGTTTTCTAAGAGTAGTTGTTTCATGCCTAGGCCTATGTTGCCTAGGGGGTCTTTGATAGTAGCCATCATCATGGTGACTACTATAAAACCCTTCACTTGAGGATAAGTGAGTGTGTGAATGGTGACTATTGGACCTAGATGGTTCTTCTTCATGTTTATGTCTATGGGACCTAGAAGGCCCTTCACCATCATGTCTCTTGGGCCTAGAAGGCCCATGACCCTCATTGGCATGGGGTTTGTTAGAATCACCCCCCACCACAAGCTTACTCAACAACTCTCTTATTGTCTCATTATTTTTTTCATTTTCTATCTCTTTTTTCCTAATATAATTCCTAAGTTCTCTAAGTTCATCTTTAGTGCTTTTACGACTCCTAGGAGAATGATGACCATGCACACTACTCTCATGAGAATGATCACTCATTTTGCAAGAGAAAGGTTTTCAAAAAATCTTAAGAATTTTCCAAAGTGAGTGATAAAGATTTTCACAAAAGAGTTTCTCTTTTTGGTGTAATACTAAGTACTTGGAGGTCTAAGTATACAAGTTGCACTATCAAGGGAGGTGAGCTACAAAGAGCCACTTAATAACCAAGCCTTTTCAAGTGGAAATTACTAAACCCCCTTATACCTTTCTTACAAAACAAATTTTCACACAAGCAAGCAAAGTAGTTGTGTGTGTGTGCACGAAACCCCTATTAGGCAAAGGAAGCCTTCTAAACGAACTTAGAAATTAAAACAAGTAAAAGGAAAGCAAGTAAAGCATATACTAGTCGTAGGGTCCTAATGTGGAATTCCAAGTGGCACTTGAAGCTTTTTGGGACACTTCCACAAGTCTAAACGAAGTATGAAAGCAATAAAGTTAGGCGTGTCCTAATGGAAGCCCAAATGGCACTTAAAGCCTTTGGGGACCCTTCCACATGCACTAACCGAATCTAATAGTCTTTATTTAGAACTATTTAGGAAGTGGTGGAACTTAGACAATGTGATAGGATTCCTAATTTGCACAAGGAATGAAGAAGGATCTTTTGGGTTCAAAAATCTGGAACTTAATTTTCTGGAATGTAGGGAAGGATCTTTTGGGTTAAAAATCTGGAACTTAATTTTCTGGAATGAAAGTAAGAAAATTAGAATGCTAGAAATGAAGGTAAAAGGATACAGTAAAAAAATGAATGAAGGAAGAATCACTCTTCCAAGGAAAAGGCTTCACACAAAGAATTGTGGTTTATCCTTTGATATGCCCAAACTCTTGAATCACTCAAGAACAATTAGAGAATTACTCTCAGTAATTAAAACTCAAATTCTGATCTGATTTTGTTCATCCCCATGGGCAGCTTATATAGCTTACAATCAACAACCTTCACTTACATTAGTGGACAAATAATGGACTCCACTAAGCCTGAATTATGACCACTAATGACAAAATATTATAAAAAAACACTTTAGTGGGTAATTATTGAACTTCCACTAAGCCTAACAATTATGACCACTAAAACATTAAATAAAACACATGCTAAATTCGTGCACCCCTCTGGTATGCCTCATGGCTGACTCATCCCAAAGGTTTTGGGCCTTATTTGATAAAAATAACTTGCTTAAAAAACTAGCCCAATAAGTGGTGCAGCCCAAAAAGAGTTGGCAGCCACTTTAACAAGAGTTTTAGGCCTTTATTTACTAATTACAATTACTAAGAACACCATAGAGTAATTAGGCTTCATAATCCTTGATACAATTCACCATCTTGGCCTTGTTTTCATCTTTAGGCATTTCTTCAAGAATGAGGGCCGTAACTTGTTGCAAAGCATCTTTGGCCTTTTTAGTCCTCGCCCTAGTCATTGGTCCTCCAAGTCCTTTGAGTGCTCCTAAATCCTTGCCCATGTCCTCATCATTCCCTCCCTCTTGAGAAGAATTTGTCCTCAAATCAAAATCTCCATCTTCTACATCAAAGAGAGATAAATCAGAAACATTAAAAGTGGAACTAACATTGTACTCACCGGGCAATTCAATCTTGTAAGCATTGTCATTTATTCTTTCAAGTACTTGAAATGGACCATCCCCTCTTGGCAAAAGCTTTGATTTCCTTTGTTCCGGAAATCTTTCCTTTCTCATGTGTACCCAAACCCAATCACCAGGTTGAAACACAACTTTCTTTCGCCCTTTGTTAGCATGTTTTGCGTAGCTCTCATTTTTCTTCTCAATTTGAGCCTTCACACGTTCGTGTAACTTCTTCACATAGTCTGCTTTGGCCTGCCCTTCTTTATGTTTAAAAACAGAAATGTTAGGCATAGGCAATAAATCAAGAGGAGTCAATGGGTTAAAACCATACACAACCTCAAAAGGTGAACAATTTGTGGTGCTATGGACAGCCCTATTATATGCAAATTCAACATGAGGCAAACTTGCTTCCCAATACTTAATATTTTTTTTTAAAACAGTCCTAAGCAAGGTTCCCAAAGTTCTATTGACTACCTCAGTTTGTCCATCAGTTTGTGGGTGACAAGTTGTTGAAAATAATAATTTAGTACCTATCTTTCCCCACAAAGTCCTCCAAAAATGACTAAGGAATTTAGCATCCCTATCACTTACAATACTCCTTGGCACACCATGAAGTCTCACAACTTCTTTGAAAAACAAATCAGCCACATGACACGCATCATCTACCTTTTTGCAAGGTATGAAATCTGCCATTTTTGAGAACCTGTCAACAACCACAAAAATAGAATCTTTGCCATTCTTTGTTCTAGGCAGTCCTAACACAAAGTCCATAGATATGTCAATCCAAGGATATTCAGGAGTTGGCAAAGGAGTATACAATCCTTGCGGTAATGATTTAGATTTAGCCATTTTGCACACAACACAATGTTCACAAAATTTTTGCACATCACGTTTCATATGAGGCCAAAAGAAATGTTCTTGTAAAATTTCCAAAGTCTTTTTAATCCCAAAGTGCCCCATCAAACCACCACCATGTGATTCATTAACAAGCAATTCTCTAATGGAACATGCAGGCACACACAATTTGTTTTCTTTAAATAAAAACCCATTGTGCTTAAAATACCCATTTTGAGATAATTTCTCACATGCAGCATATATTTCACCAAAAGTTTCATCAGAAGCATACATTTCTTTCAAAGATTCAAATCCAAGCAATTTAGTTTCAAGAGTGGAAAGTAATGTATGTCTCCTTGATAAAGCATCAGCCACAATGTTCCCTTTGCCCCTTTTATGTTTTATGACATAGGGAAATTGTTCCAAAAACTCCACCCACTTGGCATGCCTCTTCTTAAGCTTGCCTTGTCCCTTCAAATACCTTAGGGACTCATGATCACTATGTATTACAAATTCTTTGGGAAAAAGATAGTGTTGCCATGTTTTCAAAGCTCTTACCAAGGCATACAATTCCTTATCATAAGTGGAAAAGTTAAGGGCAGCCCCACGTAATTTTTCACTAAAATAAGCAATTGGATGGCCTTCTTGTAACAACACAGCCCCAATACCAACATTGGAAGCATCACATTCAATTTCAAAAGATTTAGCAATGTTTGGTAAAGCAAGAATAGGCGCATTGGTTAACCTTTGCTTAAGAGCAACAAAGGCTTCCTCTTGTTTCTCTCCCCACTTAAAACCCACATGTTTCTTTACTACTTCATTAAGAGGTGCTGCCAAGGTGCTAAAGTCCTTAACAAACCTCCTATAAAAACTTGCCAAACCATGGAAACTTCTCACTTCACTCACGGATTTAGGTGTGGGCCATTCTTGGATGGCCTTAACCTTTTCCTCATCTACTTGTACTCCTTTAGAACTTACAACAAAACCAAGGAATACAACATGATCAGTACAAAACACACATTTTTCAAGATTGGCAAACAAATGTTCTTCCTTCAGCACATTCAAAACAGATTTCAAATGTTCCACATGCAATTCAAGAGAAGTGCTATAGACAAGAATATCATCAAAATATACTACAACAAATTTGCCAATAAATTCCCTCAAAACATGGTTCATCAATCTCATGAAAGTACTGGGTGCATTAGTTAAGCCAAAAGGCATAACCAACCACTCATACAAACCATATTTTGTTTTAAAAGCAGTTTTCCATTCATCACCCTCTCTAATTCTAATTTGATTATACCCACTTTTCAAATCAATTTTAGAGAAAAAACTTGCACCATGCAATTCATCAAGCAAATCATCAAGTCTAGGAATTGGGTGCCTATATTTTATGGTGATGTTATTTAGAGCCCTACAATCAGAACACATTCTCCATGTACCATCTTTTTTAGGGACCAAAATTACTGGAACAGGACAAGGACTCATGCTATTTCTTACCCATCCTTTGGCCATGAGTTCATCCACTTGCTTTTGTATTTCTTGCGTTTCTTGTGGATTGCTTCTATAAGCTGGCTTATTGGGTAAAGAAGCTCCTGGAATGAGATCAATTTGGTGTTCAATTCCCCTCAAAGGTGGTAGTCCACTTGGTATGCTTGATGGAAAAACATCACGAAATTCCTGCAAAAGAGATTTAACACTAGAAGGTATTTCCAATTCATCAAAAGTGTTAGTGTTTAAAATCTGATTTTTGCAATACATTAGATAAAGGGGCTGTTTAGCAAGGAACAACCTCTTCACCTCACTCTTTGTTGCCAAAAGACTCTCTCTTCTCTCAAGTGTTTCACTCCTTTTCTTTTTTTTAAATTTTTGTTCACTCTTTTTCTCAAGATCACTTTCTTTTCTCTCCAAAGAAATCTTTTCTCTCATCCTCAATTGATCCTCACACACCTCTTTAGGACTCAAAGGCTTGAGGACAATCTTTTTATTTTGGTGCACAAAAGAAATCTTATTGGAATAGCCATCATGGACGGCTTTAGTGTCAAATTGCCAAGGCCTTCCTAAAAGTATGTGGCTGGCCTCCATTGGAACTACATCACATAGCACCTTATCTTTGTATTTTCCAATGGAAATCTCCACTTCTACTTGCTGCCTCACTTGCACCTCTCCATCCTCACTAAGCCACTGAAGTTTATATGGTCTAGGATGTGGTTTAGTGTCTAAATTTAGCTTTGACACTAATCTAGCACTAGCCACATTAGCGCAACTCCCTCCATCAATAATCACCATGCAAACCTTTCCATTGATGGAACACCTTGTGTGGAAAATATTCTCCCTTTGGCTTATTTCTAAAGGACTCATTTGACTACCCATCATTCTCCTTATCATCAATAAATCTCCCTCAAGGGCCTCCTCCTCCTCCTCAATGTCACCTTCCTCTTCTTCACTAACATCAGATTGGCTAGTGTAATCCCCATTCTCCTTGAGAACCATGGTCCTTTTGGTAGGACACTCATAGGCATAATGACCCATGCCTTGACACTTAAAGCATTTTATGTCTTTACTCTTCTTTTGAGGTTGTTCTAAGGTCTTAGAGGATGATTTTACATGAGAAGTAGATGCTGGATTGCTTGAAGTGGCAGTCACCTCCTTCTTATTTTTGTCCTTCCAACTAAAGGAATTATAATTAGAAGAACTCTTCTTGGTCACACTTTTTCTTTTGAGTTGTTGTTCCACTTGAATGGATTTGTGCAGCAAATCTTCTATATCAACAAATTCCTGCAATTCAACAACATCACGAATATCATTATTCAAACCATTAATAAAACGAGCCATGGTTAGTTCCGGATCTTCTTCAACATTGGCTTGCATCATGAGCAAGTCCAATTCTTTGTAATACTCTTCAACTCCCTTGGTGCCTTGTGACAATTTTTGAAGTTTAAATTTCACATCTCTAGCATAGCTAGCTGGCACATAACGTTTCCTCATGAGCTTTTTCATTTCAGCCCAAGTCTCCACCAAAGGCTCTTCATTTCTCAACCTTTCTCTTTTCAACTTATTCCACCACACAAGTGCATAGTCTGAGAACTCAGCTGCTGCAAGTTTCACCTTTTGCTCTTCATCATAATTGTTACAAGTGAAAATATGTTCTATTTTGAGTTCCCATTCCACATAGGCTTCCGGATCACTCTTCCCCTTAAATGGAGGAACATTAAGTTTAATACCTTCAATTCTGTTTTGCCTAGGAGCACCACCAATTCTTCCTCTCCTTTCTTCTTCATGATGTTCATAATTCTCTAATCGTTCAATTCTTCCATACAACTCCTCATTGTTTTCTCTCAATAATCTTTGCATTTGAGCATTAATAGCGTCGAACAAGAGTCTTTGTGTTCCATCCAAATGATCTCCATCTGCCATCTTCAAAAAAAACAAGAGTACTAACAAACACAAAGAAAATAGGACCTCACCACTCTTCTCACGTGTTTACACTCGTAAAAAGATCACTCTTTTTTTTTTTTTTAAAAGCAATTCAAAAATAGACAACACAAAGAACAAACCACAAATTTGATATTTTGTGTTAAAAGCAAGGTTCAGGGTAGGCTTAAAAAAAAAAAAAGAAAGGAATACAAAACAGTCACCTAAAATTCAAAAAGAAAACAAGGAAACTTAGGAATCAAAAACTGGAATTTTAGATAAGTTAGTAACACCCTTCAACCCAACCGAAATATTACCTTAAATTTTGAGTCTTAAGTGTTCTAAACGCATGAACCATTCAGCCACAACTTTTTTTTTTTTTTATTTTATATATTCACGAAATTTTTTTTTTTTTAATACTATTCAGGCCTAATTTTTGCAATGGTTCAGAAATAAAGAAAGAACACTAAGGTAATATCAATGGTAATGAGAAATAATAAGGAAAGATGTTACCCAAAGAAATTCCAGCAAATGATGTGGATGACCCAAAAAAAACCGGAGCTCTTGATACCAAATGATAGGATTCCTAATTTGCACAAGGAATGAAGAAGGATCTTTTGGGTTCAAAAATCTGGAACTTAATTTTCTGGAATGTAGGGAAGGATCTTTTGGGTTAAAAATCTGGAACTTAATTTTCTGGAATGAAAGTAAGAAAATTAGAATGCTAGAAATGAAGGTAAAAGGATACAGTAAAAAAATGAATGAAGGAAGAATCACTCTTCCAAGGAAAAGGCTTCACACAAAGAATTGTGGTTTATCCTTTGATATGCCCAAACTCTTGAATCACTCAAGAACAATTAGAGAATTACTCTCAGTAATTAAAACTCAAATTCTGATCTGATTTTGTTCATCCCCATGGGCAGCTTATATAGCTTACAATCAACAACCTTCACTTACATTAGTGGACAAATAATGGACTCCACTAAGCCTGAATTATGACCACTAATGACAAAATATTATAAAAAAACACTTTAGTGGGCAATTATTGAACTTCCACTAAGCCTAACAATTATGACCACTAAAACATTAAATAAAACACATGCTAAATTCGTGCACCCCTCTGGTATGCCTCATGGCTGACTCATCCCAAAGGTTTTGGGCCTTATTTGATAAAAATAACTTGCTTAAAAAACTAGCCCAATAAGTGGTGCAGCCCAAAAAGAGTTGGCAGCCACTTTAACAAGAGTTTTAGGCCTTTATTTACTAATTACAATTACTAAGAACACCATAGAGTAATTAGGCTTCATAATCCTTGATACAATTCACCATCTTGGCCTTGTTTTCATCTTTAGGCATTTCTTCAAGAATGAGGGCCGTAACTTGTTGCAAAGCATCTTTGGCCTTTTTAGTCCTCGCCCTAGTCATTGGTCCTCCAAGTCCTTTGAGTGCTCCTAAATCCTTGCCCATGTCCTCATCACAATGTCCCAAACAACCACTCCTAAATGTAGGTTTGTATACACAAGTAATTTTAAGCAAAACTAACCCAAAAAGGGTTTAAGAGTTACAAGACAAGGAAACTAAACAAGTCAAATTCTTCTTGAAGAATTTTCCACCAAAGGTAGTGAGGATAGGTCCGTCACTAATGGCTTCAAATCCGTCACTAGTTTGTTTCCAAATCCGTCTCCAATTTGTAACCTAAAAATCAAACAATTCTTGGCTGCAAAAATAACAAACAAATTAGCCTATCCAAAGGTGTTTCACTCAGGTTGGGTGTACCTCAATCTCCTTCAAGTATAGACTCCTTTGAGATTAGCCAATATGTCTCAATTATTCCTTCCTTCCAAGTGTGATGGCTTGAAAAAGGATTATGTCTCACCAAGGCTTAACAACCATACAAGAAAGAGTAGAGGCCAAGGAATGAAAACTGAAAAGCACAATTTAGAAAGGCTACACTCTAATAGGAATTTGATATGACAAAACAAAAGAGAGCCAAGAAGACACAAAGCAAAAATTAAGGCAAATTTTAAAAAGCTAGCACACAAAAGATTATACCTAGGAATGGTACTAGAATGGATTACAAAAACCAAAATAAAATTTGTGCTAATGTTTTGAAGGTTTTGAAGTCTTTTTCCAACCACTGGACAGCAAGCAAACCTCACACAAATTCACACAAAAATTCAAGGCCAAGTGCTACAAAATTTGTTTTGTTTTCACTTTGATTTTTCTAGGTTTTCTCTTTTGTTTTGTTTTCTTTTTCTTTTCTTTTTGTCTCTTTTCTTTATTTCTTTTCTTTCAATACAGAGTGTAAGCACTTCAAACAGAGGCCAAACAATTAATAAAGAGGTTTTCCAAGTGGTGGAGAAAAGAAGAACAAGAAGAGTAGAAGTGTAAGTGTACTAGTAAAAAATTTCAACACAAATTGTTACTAGTTTTAGTACTAGTTTGTTCACTTCTTTTGTACACTTTAATTTTCGTTTTCAATACACTTCTACCTCTGTTTTCTTTTGTCAAAACAAGCACAAGACACACAAGGAATTGCTGGTCACAAATTGCTAAGAAACTATTAGCAAAAGAAGTTCACAAAAATTGACTCTAGAACATGTTAGGTCTAATAACATGCATTGGAATCTTTATGAGCACACTAAGATTTATTTAATGTTCAACCAGCAATGACACAATATAGGAACAGAGATTAACACATTAAGATTCAAAAAGAAAAAGGCACAACAAGGATTTAATGACAAGAAAAACAACTACACATGACTCTAAGACAAAACTAGTGGATTAAGAAATGTAAAAAGCTTGTATTCTTGTTTCTTTTTTAGGAGTTTCTTTTGACCGAATTATTTAGGAGTCCAAAGGAAGATAAAAGCAGTCCTAAAACAATTAAAAAGACATACAAAGAATACCTAAGGCACACACAAGGATTGGTTCACAAGAATTTAGAAGAAGAACCAAAAAAACAAGCAAGACAAAGTGAGTGTGTTCTATAGATTTATGGTTGTGACACAAGAACCACTCAAGGCACACAAACTTAAGACTCAAAAAGGAAATACATGTGAGAACAGATTAGACACAATACAAGATTGATATGAACTGAACAAACAAGACAAAGAAGCATAGGAACGAATTTACCAAGGAGACCTAGCTCTTGATACCAAATGATGGAAAACTTGTTGGAGACCCGGATTGATGTTGAGTTTCCTTCAAGCTCCTCCCTAGATCTTGAACTCCTTGATTCTTCCTATGCTTGGTTAAGGTCTCCTATGGAGGAGGAGGCCTTAAGACCACCACGGTTGGTGGAGAAACACTCCCAAGAGGCGCCACTCCTTGAAGAAGAGATAAGCCCCTTCAATTCTCACCACACTCTTCTATGAAAGGGATAAGAGAATTGGATGCACTCAAAGAGGTTTAGGGACTTTTGGAAGAGAGAAATCTGAACTCTATTCAGAATATACAATCTCAATTACATCAAAAGTGTTTTACAAAGAGGGAAAAACGAAAATATAGGAGTAGGAAGCTTGGAGAGTAAGCTAGTCTTAACCATGGTTCACTAGGAACCATGGTAAGGTCTAGCTAACCACCCATGGTCTAGAGGCTTGGAGTGCAAGCTACTCACTTAGCTTGCTTGGTAAGCAAGCTAAGGAGAAGCTTGTGCTTCAAGCTTCCAAGCTTGAGAAGAACCAAGCAATTTGGCCAAGTGTGAACACAAGTGTGAACACATCTAGGTGGGCGGCCTTTTGGACTTATTTTACTCCAATCACGTTTGAAAATGGTTAATTTGGTTTAGTTAGGTTCATTCAATGTGAATGGAACCTAGCTAAATCAAATCTATGAAAAATTAGGAGTAAAATGAGTCCAATATGTAAATTTTAGCCTAGGACCACCTTTGGCTAAATTGCTAGGAGCACTCTCTAGCTTACTAAGGACACTCTCTATTTTGCTATTGCCACTCCTACTAGAAAACTAAAAAGGAATGTATTTCTAGGTTAGGTTAAATGGAGTCAAAGTGTCCAAGTAACCTACCCTAGAATTCATGTACAAAAGCTACTAGAAAAGAAAACAAAGTGCCTTACAAATACAAAGGCAAAAATGCACCTATACAAGTATCTACTATATACAATGTACAAGAAATCAAACTATACAATGTATTTACAATAGAGACTATGAGACTAACAAGAGGAATCATACTCAATACTCATATTGAGCATAGGTCTAAGAAGCACCTCCTCTCTAGAAGCCTCCTCTAGCCTCCTAACCATGGACCTAGTTAAAGGCCCAATGGTCTTCAAGTGTGAGCATCCTTGGATCACCCTTCACCCTTCTTGGTCTTACCTCTTCCAAAGGGATCCTTGGGGATTAGATTTCCATCAAACATCAAAAACAATTTTCATTGAAAAAGAATTTGGTAGAGATTAACTACAAAGGGGATTAGTAATTTTTACTTGAAGAGGCTTGGTTTTTAAGTGGCTCCTAGTAGCTCACCTCCCTCCAAGGTTCAATTTGTATACATAATCCTCTAAGTACTTAGTCTTAACCTTGCACAAAAACAATTGCTTTTCAAAGTTCATTCATAAAAAATAATCTTTCACCTATAATGGAAGAATTTTCTACTCCTCATAGTGATACTAATTCAAGTGACAACAAAAGTTTTACTAAATTGTCACATGAATTAAGATCACTAAAGATATGGAAAGAGCAAGAATTACAACAAAAACTTGAAAAAGAAGCTCAATTTGCTCTAATGGAGGAGGAAATTCGTTTATTAAAGGAGAAAGATAAAAGGAAACATCATCATGGTCAACATAGTTCCTACGTTCATAGTTCCACACTAGGAGAATCAATGCATGATAGCCTAGCTTTAGGAGATCATTATCAACCACCTCCTAGGAGAATCCATAGGACCTCCAAAACAAGGGAATCTAGGGTAGATCTCCCTTATTTTCATGGAAAAGATGATGTGGAGGGTTACCTAGACTGGGAAATGAAAGTAGAACAAATTTTCACTTGCCACCAAGTGAGTGAAGAAAGAAAAGTTTCTCTAGCCACTTTGAGTTTCCAAGGTCATGCCATGTATTGGTGGACCTCTCTTGTGAGAGATAGGCGTCTCCATAATGAACCTCCAATTCAATATTGGAATGAATTAAGGAGTGCCTTGAGGAGGAGACATATAACCTCTTACTACACTAGGGAGCTTATCAACAAGCTCCAAAGACTCCATCAAAAAAATATGACTGTGGAGGAATATAGACAAATGATGGAGTTGTATATCATGAGGGCTGGCATTAGAGAAGAGGAAAATAGTACCATTGCTAGGTTTTTGAGTGGATTATCCTATGAAATAAGAGATAAGGTTGAGCTTCTCCCTTATAGGGATTTGGATGATTTGGTTCAACTTTGCATAAAGGTTGAACAACAAAATTTACGCAAAGGTTTTCAAACAAGCTCATACTCATCTTCTTTTTCTAAGGATAACTACAAGAGGGAGGGTAAGAAAAATGATTTTGAAAAAAAGGCTACTTTTACCTCCAAAAATCTAGACAAAGGTAAAGAAAAAGATAAAAAAATAAACACTTCACACACTAGCACAAAGTCTAGTGACATAAAATGCTTTAAGTGTCTTGGGAGAGGCCACATTGCTTCTCAATGCCCTAACAAAAAAGTGATGATTTTAAGGGGCCAAGACATTTATAGTAGCCATGATGAAGCTACTACTTCTTCATCTTCAAGTGAGGATGAAGAAGAAGCAAGTGAAGAAGAGTCATGTGAGGTTACTTATCCTTATAATGGGGAACTTCTTATGATGAGAAGGGTCCTCAATAACCAACCTAGTGATACACAATCCCAAAGAGAGAACATCTTTCATACAAGATGTAACATTTCAAACAAGGCTTGTTCTCTCATAGTGGATAGTGGATCTTGGTGCAATTGTTGTAGCACTAGGATGGTTGAGAAGTTGGGATTGACTACCACACCCCTCCCAAAACCTTATCAACTTCATTGGCTTAATGATGATGGGGATATGGTGGTCAACCAACAAGTGGAAGTAGAGTTTTCTATAGGGAACTATCAAGATAAAGTTAAATGTGATGTAGTTCCTATGGAGGCTGGTCATATTTTATTGGGTAGGCCATGGCAATTTGATAAACAAACTCATCATGATGGCCTAACTAATAAAATAACTTTCACACATAAGGGTAAAAAGTTTGTGCTTCATCCTTTATCACCTTCACAAGTGATACAAGATCAAGTACAAATGAAGGCCAAACGTGAGCAAGAAAAAGGAAAACAAAAAAAAGTTGAAAAAAAAAAAACTTCTAAAAATTGATGAAAAAGAGGATTCTAGAGAGATTAATGTTCCCTCTCTAGAGATAGTTCAAGAAGAGAGTTTTCAATCAAAACCTTTACACAAAACTTCTCTCTTTATTGAACCATCTTCTCATATCCTCATGTGTAAAGGAACATTAACTTGCACTGCCACATCTCCTTTGGAAACTTCTCTACCTTTTGAGGTAAAAACTCTTAGAAGAATTTGATGAAATATTCCCTAAGGAAGGCCCAATTGGACTTCCTCCTTTTAGGGGAATAGAGCATCAAATAGATCTTGTGCCTGGGGCTAGTCTTCCAAATAGACCAGCCTATAGGACTAATCCACAAGAAACCAAAGAGATAGAGAAGCAAGTACAAGAGTTGTTGGAGAAGGGTTGGATTCAAAAGAGTCTAAGCCCTTGTGCTGTACCAGTCATCTTGGTGCCAAAAAAAGATGGAAAATGGAGGATGTGTTGTGACTGTAGAGCCATCAACAACATCACCATAAAATATAGGCACCCAATTCCTAGGCTCGATGACATGCTTGATGAATTGCATGGGTCATCCATATTTTCCAAGGTAGATCTTAAGAGTGGATATCACCAAATTAGAATCAAGGAAGGTGATGAATGGAAAACCGCTTCTAAGACTAAGTTTGGACTATATGAATGGTTAGTAATGCCTTTTGGACTTACTAATGCACCTAGCACATTCATGAGGTTAATGAATCATGCCCTTAGGGATTGCATTGGTAGATTTGTAGTAGTCTATTTTGATGATATTTTAATCTATAGCAAAAGTCTAAGTGATCATGTGGATCACCTAAGGCAAGTCTTTCTTGTCCTTAGAGACAATCACTTGTTTGCCAATGTAGACAAGTGCACTTTTTGTGTGGATAATGTCATTTTCTTAGGATTTGTGGTCAGCAAAAATGGGGTTCATGTGGACCCCGAGAAAATCAAAGCCATCCAAGAATGGCCTATTCCTACTAATGTTAGTGAAGTTAGGAGCTTCCATGGTTTGGCAAGCTTTTATAGACATTTTGTTCCTAACTTCTCTACATTAGCTTCACCTCTCAACGAGTTGGTGAAGAAGGATGTGGCTTTTGAATGGAAGGAAAAACATAACTTAGCTTTCCAAGAACTTAAGCTTAAACTTACTCAAGCACCTATTCTAGCTTTACCTGATTTTTCAAAAACTTTTGAGCTAGAATGTGATGCTTCAGGTCTTGGCATAGGGGCTGTATTGTTACAAGGTGGTCACCCCATAGCTTATTTTAGTGAAAAACTTCATGGGGCTGCCTTAAACTACCCCACCTATGACAAGGAGTTATATGCTTTAGTTCGTGCCCTTCAAACTTGGGAATATTATCTTGTAACCAAGGAATTTGTCATACATAGTGATCATGAATCACTTAAATATTTGAAGGGTCAACATAAATTAAATAAGAGGCATGCAAAATGGGTTGAGTATTTAGAACAATTTCCTTATGTCATCAAATATAAAAAAGGCTCTACAAATGTAGTAGCTGATGCTTTGTCTAGAAGACATGTTTTATTGAACACCCTAGGTTCTCAAATACTAGGGTTTGATGACATCAAGGAGTTGTATGAGAAAGACCTTGATTTTGCTAACTTTTATTCTTTATGTATTCAAAAACCTTACCAAGGTTACTATATTTCTGAGGGGTTCCTTTTTAAAGAAAACAAACTTTGTATACCCCAAGGATCTATTAGAAAACTTTTGGTTAGGGAGAGCCATGAGGGTGGGCTCATGGGGCATTTTGGAATTGAGAAGACTCTTTCACTTTTGAGAGAGAAATTCTTTTGGCCTCATATGAAGAGAGATGTCCAACGGTTTTGTAGTAGTTGCATTGCTTGTTTACAAGCAAAGTCTACCACTAAACCTCATGGGCTGTATACCCCCTTGCCTATATCCTCTTCTCCTTGGGTAGATATTTCCATGGATTTTATCCTTGGATTGCCTCGAACCCAAAGAGGAAAGGATTCCATATTTGTGGTAGTGGACCGTTTTAGCAAAATGGCACACTTTATTCCATGTCACAAAGTGGATGATGCAAGTCACATTGCTAAATTATTCTTTCAAGAAATTGTGAGACTACATGGGTTACCTAAGACTATAGTCTCAGATAGAGATGTTAAGTTCCTAAGCCACTTTTGGAATTGGGCAAGGTTAGGAACTAAACTTTTATTTTCTACCACATGTCATCCCCAAACTGATGGGCAAACTGAGGTAGTAAATAGGTCTCTAGGGACTATGTTGAGGGCAATCCTCAAGGGCAATAAAAAGTCATGGGATGACTACCTCCCTCATGTGGAGTTTGCCTATAATAGAGTGGTTCACAAGACCACTAACATGTCTCCTTTTGAGATTGTTTATGGCTTTAATCCTCTTACTCCCTTAGATTTATTACCCCTACCCGATGTTGCTTCCTTTATTCATAAAGAAGGGACATCTAGGGCTGAGTTTGTCAAGAAATTGCATGAGAGGGTTAGAGATCATATTCAATCCCAAACAGAAAAATACCAAAAATACAATAATAAGGGTAGGAAGGAAGTTATCTTCAAGGAAGGTGACTGGGTTTGGCTACATCTTCGGAAGGATAGGTTTCCTTCCAAAAGAAAGTCAAAGCTTAATCCTAGAGGAGATGGACCCTTCCAAATCCTTCAGAAAATAAATAACAATGCCTATGTCCTAGATCTCCCTTCTGAGTATGGTGTTAGTTCTAGTTTCAATGTGTCTGATCTCTCTTTGTTTACAGGACTAGCTACCCATGAGGAGGATGCATTGGATTTGAGGACAAATCCTCTTCAAGAGGGAGGGGATGATGGAGGAAGCCCATGGGCTAAGGGCCCAACTACTAGGGCTATGGCAAGGAGGATGCATGAAGAGTGGGCCCAAGCCCATGGAAAGCCCACCACTTTGTTTTGTTGGGCTTTGACTCAAGCCCAAGTAGATTAAGGTTAGTATAGGGTTGGGCCTTGGTGCCTTGTATTTCTTTTGGGCCTTGTATTTTCGGCCATATAGCATAGGAATTTCATTTCATGGTTATTAAGATTTAGGGTTAATTTAGGTCACATGTTCACTTCATTTGAATGTCATTAGTATGACATTTGAAGGTGCATTTCGGCCATGTGCACACATGCACATGGTGTGACCGAAATGCAACTCAAATAGATACTAAATCACATCCAAATGAGTGCACATGGAGGGGGTGGCCGGTTGGCACCAAAATTTGAATTTTAGAATTCAAATTTTGGCTAAAATTCAAATTTTGGCGCCTAGAGTTAAGTTAACCATACCATGGTTTTACTTAACTCTAGGTGAACCCAACTTAAACCCTTAACCTAATTTCTCCTATAAATCTTCCCATGGCCGGATATTGTAGGACTTTGGATCATATATTGATGAGATATTCTTCTTTGAATTTCATCACTTCCGAAGTCACTTTGCATCCTACTCTACCCTCCTTGAGTGCTTCTCCTTGTAGAGTTAGGATCTTGTTCTTCTTTGGAACTTGGCTACACGCTAGCTTAGGTCACCTTGGGCCTTGTGGAGACTCCATTCCTTGAAGCATCTTCCAAGGAACTCCGTGAAGGCTTGAAAAGTTCATGTGCTTCCAAGAGGAATCACATCAAAATGAGCTAGCACATGGGTGATCCGGGTTTTGGCACCAAAATTTGAATTTTGAATTCAAATTTTGGGCGCCTAAGGTTAAGTGAACCTTACCTTGGTTCCACTTAACCTTAGACTAACCCAAGGTCACCTTAACCTAATTTTATCCTATAAATCACTATGGCCGAGACTTGTATGATACTTTTGGATTAATTGAATGAGTTTTCACTACTTGAAATATCTCCCTCCGAAAGTCTCTCACAACCTTGCTCTACCCTACTTGAGCTCCTCTCTTTGTAGAGCTAGGTTGATCATCTTCTTCTGGATTTAGCTTGTTCAAGCTTAGGTCTCATTGGTTCTTCTTGGGAGCATCCGTCCTTGAAATTCTTCCAAGGATCCAAGAAGAATTTGAAGGTGTTCATGAGGATTCACTTAGTGGAACCTCATCACTCAGCCTCGCCCTTAGCGGACTTGGAAATTTCCATCAATTCATCAACCTGGGCGGCATACGCCTCGTTGGCCTTCACAACAATCTCCAAAGACTTCGGCATCTTTGCGAAATCCCTCCTCAAGGCTTGCAGCTCAACCTCGCCCTTTTGTTCTTTCTTCAACTGACTTACTTGCTACACTTGGGGAGGCTAATAACCAACACAAATGTACAACATAACATGTAATTGGCTTACTGTTCATTGGTTCTCTCTAATTCTTCAACTGACTTACTTGCTACACCTGGGGATACTAATAACCAACACAAATGGACAACATAACATGTAATTGGTTTACTGTTTATTGGTTATCTCTAATTCTTCAATTGACTTACTTGCTACACCTGGGGAGACTAATAACCAACACAAATGCACAACATAACATGTAATTGGTTTACTGTTCATTGGTTCTCTCTAATTCTCAACTGTCTTACTTACTACACCTGGGGAGACTAAAAACAAACACAAATGCACAACATAACATTGGTTCTATCTAATTCTTCAACTGACTTACTTGCTACACCTGGGGAGACTAATAACCAAAACAAATGCACAACATAACATGTAATTGGTTTACCGTTCATTGGTTCTCTCTAATTCTTCAACTGACTTACTTGCTACACCTGGGGAGACTAATAACCAACACAAATGCACAACATAACATGTAATTGGTTTACTGTTCATTGGTTCTCTCTAATTCTTCAACTGACTTACGTGCTACACCTGGGGAGACTAATAACTAACAAAAATGCACAACATAACATGTAATTGGTTTACTGTTCATTGGTTCTCTCTAATTCTTCAACTGACTTACTTGCTACACCTGGGGAGACGAATAACCAACACAAATGCACAACATAACATATAATTGGTTTACCGTTCATTGGTTTTCTCAAATTTTTCAACTGACTTACTTGCTACACCTGGGGAGACTAATAACCAACACAAATGCACAACATAACACGTAATTGGTTTACTATTCATTGGTTCTCCCTAATTCTTCAACTGACTTACTTGCTACACCTGGGGAGACTAATAACCAACAAAAATGCACAACATAACATGTAATCGGCTTACTGTTCATTGGTTCTCTCTAATTCTTCAACTGACTTACTTGCTACACCTTGGGAGACTAATAACCAACAAAAATGCACAACATAACATGTAACTGGCTTACTGTTCATTGGTTCTGATGTGAATCTGATGGGAGCACTCAAAGGACTTGGAGGACCAATGACTAGGGTTTTCTTAGTGGGTGTTTTTAGTACTTGTAATTAGTAAATAAAGGCCTAAAACTCTTGTTAAAGTGGCTGCCAACTCTTGTTTGGGCTGCACCACTTATTGGGCTAGTTATTAGGCAAGTTGTTTTTAGTTAAATAAGGTCCAAAACCTTTGGGATGAATCAGCCATGAGGCATACCAAAGGGTGCACGAATTTAGCATGTGTTTTTAATGTTTTGTCATTAGTGGTCATAATTGTTAGGCTTAGTGGAGTTCAACAATTGCCCACTAAAGTGATTTTTTTAATGTTTTGTCATTAGTGGTCATAATTGATAGGCTTAGTGGAGTCCATTAATTGCCCACTAATGTAAGTGAAAGGTGTTGATAGGCTTAGTGGAGTCCATTAATTGCCCACTAATGTAAGTGAAAGGTGTTGGCTGCCCATTGGGATGAATAAAAAACAGACAAGAATTTGAGTTTTAATAATAAAAAAAACTAAGTGAGAGTGATTCTCCAATTGTTCTTGAGTGATTCAAGAATTTGGGCATATCAAAGGATCATCCACAATTCTTTGTGTGAAGCCTTCCTTGGAAGAGTGATTCTTCCTCCATTCCTTTACCGTTTCCTTCCCTCCATTTCTAGCATCTAATTTCAATCCATATTTTTTTATTTTAATTTATTAATTATGAGGTTTCAAACCTAGATAGATCCGTAAAACGAATCCATCCCTCTGGAATCATATCATTTGGTATCAGAGCTTCGGCTCTAGGTTTGAATGGAAATGGAAATTTACTATACAAGATGTTTGGTTGACGACTCTCTGTTTTTGGTCGCAGTAGATGAATTCAATTTCAAAAATATTGTGAGCAGCAGGGGGGTTGAGAAATTATGTCTGCCCACTACAAATGGATAAGCAATGATTAAATTCTCTATTGGAAAATATGAAGATGAAGTTCTTTGTGATATTGCCCCCATGGAGACATGCCATATGTTATTAGGGAGGCCATGGTTGTACAATAAAATTATAAATCCTGAACGACCTTCTATTTCTTTTGTGCATGGTGGACGAAGGATTAAGTTGATATGTCTATCATCCGACGCTGTACATGAGGATCAACTGAAATTGAAAATAAAGATAGCAAAAGAAAGAGAAGAGAAAATGAGAGAAGAAGATGAGATACATAGAGAGGAATATGACAACTCTAACGTTACATTTTCTTCTTTTGATGTGTCAAATATACAGGAACAGGAACACAAGTTTTCTTGTTTGAAGAAGCATGTCAACATCATTCCTAATGCACCTTTATACATTCTGCCCACCTCTCAAAATAAAATTCAAGAGACCTTGGACCTGGAAGATGAAGTTGATTTATTGTTTGAAGTTACTATTTTCCAAAGCTGCCACTTGAATGGGATTCAATTCCTATTCATTGAGTATGTTTGTGGTTATGAGTTTGAAGAGGTTTTATTTGTTTCGTTGATGATTAATAACTTACCAACAGGTGAAGCTAGAGATGGATACAAGCGAGATGTCTTCGACCCAGGAGGAAGCATTTGTGTTTCGGCAGTAGTTACTGAATTAAATAAATTAGGAAATAAATAAAATTTTAAGATTCGGGACGAATCTCCTCAAAGAAGGAGGGTATGATGTGAATCTGATAGGAGCACTCAAAGGACTTGGAGGACCAATGACTAGGGTTTTCTTAGTGGGTGTTTTTAGTACTTGTAATTAGTAAATAAAGGCCTAAAACTCTTGTTAAAGTGGCTGCCAACTCTTGTTTGGGCTGCACCACTTATTGGGCTAGTTATTAGGCAAGTTGTTTTTAGTTAAATAAGGTCCAAAACCTTTGGGATGAATCAGCCATGAGGCATACCAAAGGGTGCACGAATTTAGCATGTGTTTTTAATGTTTTGTCATTAGTGGTCATAATTGTTAGGCTTAGTGGAGTTCAACAATTGCCCACTAAAGTGATTTTTTTAATGTTTTGTCATTAGTGGTCATAATTGATAGGCTTAGTGGAGTCCATTAATTGCCCACTAATGTAAGTGAAAGGTGTTGGTTGTAAGCTATATAAGCTGCCCATTGGGATGAATAAAAAACAGACAAGAATTTGAGTTTTAATAATAAAAAAACTAAGTGAGAGTGATTCTCCAATTGTTCTTGAGTGATTCAAGAATTTGGGCATATCAAAGGATCATCCACAATTCTTTGTGTGAAGCCTTCCTTGGAAGAGTGATTCTTCCTCCATTCCTTTACCGTTTCCTTCCCTCCATTTCTAGCATCTAATTTCAATACATATTTTTTTATTTTAATTTATTAATTATGAGGTTTCAAACCTAGATAGATCCGTAAAACGAATCCATCCCTCTGGAATCATATCATTTGCTGTTCATTGGTTCTCTCTAATTCTTCAACTGACTTACTTCTACACCCCTGGGTAGACTAATTACCAACACAAATGTGCAACATAACATGTAATTGGTTTTCTGTTCATTGGTTCTCTCTAATTCTTAAACTGACTTACTTGCTACACCTAGGGAGACTAATAGCGAACACAAAAGCACAACATAACATGTAATTGGTTTACTGTTCATTGGTTCTCTCTAATTCATCAACTGACTTACTTGCTACACTTAGGGAGACTAATAACCAACACAAATGCACAAAATAACATGTAATTGGATTACTGTTCATTGGTTCTCGCTAATTCTTTAATTGACTTACTTGCTACACCTGGGGAGACTAATAACCAACACAAATGCACAACATAACATGTAATTGGTTTACTCTAATTCTTCAACTGAATTACTTGCTACACCTAGGGAGACTAATAACCAACACAAATGCACAACATAACATGTAATTGGTTTGCTCTTCATTGGTTCTCTCTAATTCTTCAACTGACTTACTTGCTACACCTGGGGAGACTAATAACCAACACAAATGCACAACATAACATGTAATTGGTTTACTCTTCATTGGTTCTCTCTAATTCTTCAACTGACTTACTTGCTACACGTGGGTAAACTAATAACTAACACAAATGCACAACATAACATTGGTTCTATCTAATTCTTCAACTGACTTACTTGCTACACCTGGGGAGACTAATAACCAACACAAATGCTCAACATAACATGTAATTGGTTTACTGTTCATTGGTTCTCTCTATTTCTGCAACTGACTTACTTGCTACACCTGGGGAGACGAATAACCAACACAAATGCACAACATAACATGTAATTGGTATACTGTTCGTTGGTTCTCTCTAATTCTTCAACTGACTTACTTGCTATACCTGGGGAGACTAATAACCAACACAAATGCACAACGTAACATGTAATTGGTTTATTGTTCATTGGCCCTCTCTAATTCTTCAACTGACTTACTTGCTACACCTGGGGAGACTAATAACCAACACAAATGCACAACATAACATGTAATTGGTTTGCTGTTCATTGGTTCTCTCTAATTCTTCAACTGACTTACTTGCTACACCCCTAGGTAGACTAATACCCAACACAAATGTGCAACATAACATGTAATTGGTTTTCTGTTCATTGGTTCTCTCTAATTCTTCAACTGACATACTTGCTACACCTAGGGAGACTAATAACCAACACAAATGCACAAAATAACATGTAATTGGATTACTGTTCATTGGTTCTCGCTAATTCTTTAACTGACTTACTTGCTACACCTGGGGAGACTAATAACCAACACAAATGCACAACATAACATGCAATTGGTTTACTGTTCATTGGTTCTATCTAATTCTTCAACTGACTTACTTGCTACACCTAGGGAGACTAATAACCAATACAAATGCACAACATAACATGTAATTGGTTTGTTGTTCATTGGTTATCTCCAATTCTTCAACTGACTTCCTTGCTACACCTGGGGAGACTAATAACCAACACAAATGCACAACATAACATGTATTGGTTTACTGTTCATTGGTTCTCTCCAATTCTTCAACTGACTTCCTTGCTACACCTGGGGAGACTAATAACCAACACAAATGCACAACATAACATATAATTGGTTTACTGTTCATTGGTTCTCTCTAATTCTTCAACTGACTTACGTGCTACACCTGGGGAGACTAATAACTAACAAAAATGCACAACATAACATGTAATTGGTTTACTGTTCATTGGTTCTCTCTAATTCTTCAACTGACTTACTTGCTACACCTGGGGAGACTAATAACCAACACAAATGCACAACATAACATGTAATTAGTTTACTGTTCATTGGTTCTCTCTAATTCTTCAACTAACTTACTTGCTACACCTGGCGAGACTAATAACCAACACAAATGCACAACATAAAATGTAATTGGTTTACTGTTCATTGGTTCTCTCTAATTCGTCAACTGATTTACTTGCTACACCTGGGGACACTAATAACCAACACAAATGCAGAACATAACATTAAATTGGTTTACTGTTCATTGGTTCTCTCTAATTCTTCAATTGACTTACTTGCTACACCTTGGGAAACTAATAACAAACACAAATGCACAACATAACATGTAATTGGTTTACTGTTCATTGGTTCTCTCTAATTCTTCTACTTACTTACTTGCTACACCTGGGGAGACTAATAACCAACACAAATGCACAACATAACATGTAATTAGTTTACTGTTCATTGGTTCTCTCTAATTCTTCAACTAACTTACTTGCTACACCTGGCGAGACTAATAACCAACACAAATGCACAACATAAAATGTAATTGGTTTACTGTTCATTGGTTCTCTCTAATTCGTCAACTGATTTACTTGCTACACCTGGGGACACTAATAACCAACACAAATGCAGAACATAACATTAAATTGGTTTACTGTTCATTGGTTCTCTCTAATTCTTCAATTGACTTACTTGCTACACCTTGGGAGACTAATAACAAACACAAATGCACAACATAACATCTAATTGGTTTACTGTTCATTGGTTCTATCTAATTCTTCAACTGACTTACTTGCTACACCTGGGGAGACTAATAACCAACACAAATGCACAACATAACATGTAATTGGTTTACTGTTCATCGGTTCTCTCTAATTCTTCAGCTGACTTACTTGCAACACCTGGGGAGACTAATAATAACCAACAGAAATGCACAACAGAACATGTAATTGGTTTACTGTTCAATGGTTCTCTCTAATTCTTCAACTGACTTACTTGCTACACCCCTAGGTAGACTAATACCCAACAAAAATGCACAACATAACATGTATTGGTTTACTGTTCATTGGTTCTCTCCAATTCTTCAACTGACTTCCTTGCTACACCTGGGGAGACTAATAACCAGCACAAATGCACAACATAACATATAATTGGTTTACTGTTCATTGGTTCTCTCTAATTCTTCAACTGACTTACTTGCTACACCTGGCGAGACTAATAACCAACACAAATGCACAACATAACATGTAATTGGTTTACTGTTCATTGGTTCTCTCTAATTCTTCAACTATCTTAATTGCTACACCTGGGGAGACTAATAACCAACAAAAATGCACAACATAACATGTATTGGTTTACTGTTCATTGGTTCTCTCCAATTCTTCAACTGACTTCCTTGCTACACCTGGGGAGACTAATAACCAACACAAATGCACAACATAACATATAATTGGTTTACTGTTCATTGGTTCTCTCTAATTCTTCAACTGACTTACTTGCTACACCTGGCGAGACTAATAACCAACACAAATGCACAACATAACATGTAATTGGTTTACTGTTCATTGGTTCTCTCTAATTCTTCAACTGTCTTACTTGCTACACCTGGGGAGACTAATAACCAACAAAAATGCACAACATAACATGTATTGGTTTACTGTTCATTGGTTCTCTCCAATTCTTCAACTGACTTCCTTGCTACACCTGGGGAGACTAATAACCAACACAAATGCACAACATAACATATAATTGGTTTACTGTTCATTGGTTCTCTCTAATTCTTCAATTGACTTACTTGATATACCTGGGGAGACTAATAACCAACACAAATGCACAACATAACATGTAATTGGTTTACTGTTCATTGGTTCTCTCTAATTCTTCAACTGACTTACTTGTTACACAAGGGGAGACTAATAACCAACACAAATGCAGAACATAACATGAAATTGGTTTACTATTCGTTGGTTCTCTCTAATTCTTCAACTGAGTTACTTGCTACACCTGGGGAGACTAATAACCAACTAAAATGCACAACATAACATGTAATTGGTTTAACATGTAATTGGTTTACTGTTCATTGGTTCTCTCTAATTCTTCAACTGACTTCCTTGCTACACCTGGGGAGACTAATAACCAACACAAATGCACAACATAACATGTAATTGGTTTACTGTTCATTGGTTCTCTGTAATTCATCAATTAACTTACTTGCTACACCTGGGGAGACTAATAACCAACACAAATGCACAACATAACATGTAATTGGTTTACTGTTCATTGGTTCTCTCTAATTCTTCAATTGACTTACTTGCTACACCTGGGGAGACTAATAACCAACTTAAATGCACAACATAACATGTAATTAGTTTACTGTTCAATGGTTCTCTCTAATTCTTCAACTGACTTACTTGTTACACCTGGGGAGACTAATAACCAACAAAAATGCACAACATAACATGTAATTGGTTTACTGTTCATTGGTTCTCTCCAATTCTTCAACTCACTTCCTTGCTACACCTGGGGAGACTAATAACCAACACAAATGCACAACATAACATGTAATTTATTTACCGTTCATTGGTTCTCTCTAATTTTTCAACTGACTTACTTGCTACACCTGGGGAGACTAATAACCAACACAAATGCACAACATAACATGGAATTGATTTACTGTTCATTGGTTGTCTCTAATTCTTCAACAGACCTACTTGCTACACCTGGGGAGACTAATAACCAACACAAATGCACAACATAACATGTAATTGGTTTGCTGTTCATTGGTTCTCTCTAATTCTTCAACTGACTTACTTCTACACCCCTGGGTAGACTAATTACCAACACAAATGTGCAACATAACATGTAATTGGTTTTCTGTTCATTGGTTCTCTCTAATTCTTAAACTGACTTACTTGCTACACCTGGGGAGACTAATAGCGAACACAAAAGCACAACATAACATGTAATTGGTTTACTGTTCATTGGTTCTCTCTAATTCATCAACTGACTTACTTGCTACACTTAGGGAGACTAATAACCAACACAAATGCACAAAATAACATGTAATTGGATTACTGTTCATTGGTTCTCGCTAATTCTTTAATTGACTTACTTGCTACACCTGGGGAGACTAATAACCAACACAAATGCACAACATAACATGTAATTGGTTTACTGTTCATTGGTTCTCTCTAATTCTTCAACTGAATTACTTGCTACACCTAGGGAGACTCATAACCAACACAAATGCACAACATAACATGTAATTGGTTTGCTCTTCATTGGTTCTCTCTAATTCTTCAACTGACTTACTTGCTACACCTGGGGAGACTAATAACCAACACAAATGCACAACATAACATGTAATTGGTTTACTCTTCATTGGTTCTCTCTAATTCTTCAACTGACTTACTTGCTACACGTGGGTAAACTAATAACTAACACAAATGCACAACATAACATTGGTTCTATCTAATTCTTCAACTGACTTACTTGCTACACCTGGGGAGACTAATAACCAACACAAATGCTCAACATAACATGTAATTGGTTTACTGTTCATTGCTTCTCTCTATTTCTGCAACTGACTTACTTGCTACACCTGGGGAGACGAATAACCAACACAAATGCACAACATAACATGTAATTGGTATACTGTTCGTTGGTTCTCTCTAATTCTTCAACTGACTTACTTGCTATACCTGGGGAGACTAATAACCAACACAAATGCACAACGTAACATGTAATTGGTTTATTGTTCATTGGCCCTCTCTAATTCTTCAACTGACTTACTTGCTACACCTGGGGAGACTAATAACCAACACAAATGCACAACATAACATGTAATTGGTTTGCTGTTCATTGGTTCTCTCTAATTCTTCAACTGACTTACTTGCTACACCCCTAGGTAGACTAATACCCAACACAAATGTGCAACATAACATGTAATTGGTTTTCTGTTCATTGGTTCTCTCTAATTCTTCAACTGACATACTTGCTACACCTAGGGAGACTAATAACCAACACAAATGCACAAAATAACATGTAATTGGATTACTGTTCATTGGTTCTCGCTAATTCTTTAACTGACTTACTTGCTACACCTGGGGAGACTAATAACCAACACAAATGCACAACATAACATGCAATTGGTTTACTGTTCATTGGTTCTATCTAATTCTTCAACTGACTTACTTGCTACACCTAGGGAGACTAATAACCAATACAAATGCACAACATAACATGTAATTGGTTTGTTGTTCATTGGTTATCTCCAATTCTTCAACTGACTTCCTTGCTACACCTGGGGAGACTAATAACCAACACAAATGCACAACATAACATGTATTGGTTTACTGTTCATTGGTTCTCTCCAATTCTTCAACTGACTTCCTTGCTACACCTGGGGAGACTAATAACCAACACAAATGCACAACATAACATATAATTGGTTTACTGTTCATTGGTTCTCTCTAATTCTTCAACTGACTTACGTGCTACACCTGGGGAGACTAATAACTAACAAAAATGCACAACATAACATGTAATTGGTTTACTGTTCATTGGTTCTCTCTAATTCTTCAACTGACTTACTTGCTACACCTGGGGAGACTAATAACCAACACAAATGCACAACATAACATGTAATTAGTTTACTGTTCATTGGTTCTCTCTAATTCTTCAACTAACTTACTTGCTACACCTGGCGAGACTAATAACCAACACAAATGCACAACATAAAATGTAATTGGTTTACTGTTCATTGGTTCTCTCTAATTCGTCAACTGATTTACTTGCTACACCTGGGGACACTAATAACCAACACAAATGCAGAACATAACATTAAATTGGTTTACTGTTCATTGGTTCTCTCTAATTCTTCAATTGACTTACTTGCTACACCTTGGGAGACTAATAACAAACACAAATGCACAACATAACATGTAATTGGTTTACTGTTCATTGGTTCTCTCTAATTCTTCTACTTACTTACTTGCTACACCTGGGGAGACTAATAACCAACACAAATGCACAACATAACATGTAATTAGTTTACTGTTCATTGGTTCTCTCTAATTCTTCAACTAACTTACTTGCTACACCTGGCGAGACTAATAACCAACACAAATGCACAACATAAAATGTAATTGGTTTACTGTTCATTGGTTCTCTCTAATTCGTCAACTGATTTACTTGCTACACCTGGGGACACTAATAACCAACACAAATGCAGAACATAACATTAAATTGGTTTACTGTTCATTGGTTCTCTCTAATTCTTCAATTGACTTACTTGCTACACCTTGGGAGACTAATAACAAACACAAATGCACAACATAACATCTAATTGGTTTACTGTTCATTGGTTCTATCTAATTCTTCAACTGACTTACTTGCTACACCTGGGGAGACTAATAACCAACACAAATGCACAACATAACATGTAATTGGTTTACTGTTCATCGGTTCTCTCTAATTCTTCAGCTGACTTACTTGCAACACCTGGGGAGACTAATAATAACCAACAGAAATGCACAACAGAACATGTAATTGGTTTACTGTTCAATGGTTCTCTCTAATTCTTCAACTGACTTACTTGCTACACCCCTAGGTAGACTAATACCCAACAAAAATGCACAACATAACATGTATTGGTTTACTGTTCATTGGTTCTCTCCAATTCTTCAACTGACTTCCTTGCTACACCTGGGGAGACTAATAACCAGCACAAATGCACAACATAACATATAATTGGTTTACTGTTCATTGGTTCTCTCTAATTCTTCAACTGACTTACTTGCTACACCTGGCGAGACTAATAACCAACACAAATGCACAACATAACATGTAATTGGTTTACTGTTCATTGGTTCTCTCTAATTCTTCAACTATCTTACTTGCTACACCTGGGGAGACTAATAACCAACAAAAATGCACAACATAACATGTATTGGTTTACTGTTCATTGGTTCTCTCCAATTCTTCAACTGACTTCCTTGCTACACCTGGGGAGACTAATAACCAACACAAATGCACAACATAACATATAATTGGTTTACTGTTCATTGGTTCTCTCTAATTCTTCAACTGACTTACTTGCTACACCTGGCGAGACTAATAACCAACACAAATGCACAACATAACATGTAATTGGTTTACTGTTCATTGGTTCTCTCTAATTCTTCAACTGTCTTACTTGCTACACCTGGGGAGACTAATAACCAACAAAAATGCACAACATAACATATAATTGGTTTACTGTTCATTGGTTCTCTCTAATTCTTCAATTGACTTACTTGATATACCTGGGGAGACTAATAACCAACACAAATGCACAACATAACATGTAATTGGTTTACTGTTCATTGGTTCTCTCTAATTCTTCAACTGACTTACTTGTTACACAAGGGGAGACTAATAACCAACACAAATGCAGAACATAACATGAAATTGGTTTACTATTCGTTGGTTCTCTCTAATTCTTCAACTGAGTTACTTGCTACACCTGGGGAGACTAATAACCAACTAAAATGCACAACATAACATGTAATTGGTTTAACATGTAATTGGTTTACTGTTCATTGGTTCTCTCTAATTCTTCAACTGACTTCCTTGCTACACCTGGGGAGACTAATAACCAACACAAATGCACAACATAACATGTAATTGGTTTACTGTTCATTGGTTCTCTGTAATTCATCAATTAACTTACTTGCTACACCTGGGGAGACTAATAACCAACACAAATGCACAACATAACATGTAATTGGTTTACTGTTCATTGGTTCTCTCTAATTCTTCAATTGACTTACTTGCTACACCTGGGGAGACTAATAACCAACTTAAATGCACAACATAACATGTAATTAGTTTACTGTTCAATGGTTCTCTCTAATTCTTCAACTGACTTACTTGTTACACCTGGGGAGACTAATAACCAACAAAAATGCACAACATAACATGTAATTGGTTTACTGTTCATTGGTTCTCTCCAATTCTTCAACTCACTTCCTTGCTACACCTGGGGAGACTAATAACCAACACAAATGCACAACATAACATGTAATTTATTTACCGTTCATTGGTTCTCTCTAATTTTTCAACTGACTTACTTGCTACACCTGGGGAGACTAATAACCAACACAAATGCACAACATAACATGGAATTGATTTACTGTTCATTGGTTGTCTCTAATTCTTCAACAGACCTACTTGCTACACCTGGGGAGACTAATAACCAACACAAATGCACAACATAACATGTAATTGGTTTGCTGTTCATTGGTTCTCTCTAATTCTTCAACTGACTTACTTCTACACCCCTGGGTAGACTAATTACCAACACAAATGTGCAACATAACATGTAATTGGTTTTCTGTTCATTGGTTCTCTCTAATTCTTAAACTGACTTACTTGCTACACCTGGGGAGACTAATAGCGAACACAAAAGCACAACATAACATGTAATTGGTTTACTGTTCATTGGTTCTCTCTAATTCATCAACTGACTTACTTGCTACACTTAGGGAGACTAATAACCAACACAAATGCACAAAATAACATGTAATTGGATTACTGTTCATTGGTTCTCGCTAATTCTTTAATTGACTTACTTGCTACACCTGGGGAGACTAATAACCAACACAAATGCACAACATAACATGTAATTGGTTTACTGTTCATTGGTTCTCTCTAATTCTTCAACTGAATTACTTGCTACACCTAGGGAGACTAATAACCAACACAAATGCACAACATAACATGTAATTGGTTTGCTCTTCATTGGTTCTCTCTAATTCTTCAACTGACTTACTTGCTACACCTGGGGAGACTAATAACCAACACAAATGCACAACATAACATGTAATTGGTTTACTCTTCATTGGTTCTCTCTAATTCTTCAACTGACTTACTTGCTACACGTGGGTAAACTAATAACTAACACAAATGCACAACATAACATTGGTTCTATCTAATTCTTCAACTGACTTACTTGCTACACCTGGGGAGACTAATAACCAACACAAATGCTCAACATAACATGTAATTGGTTTACTGTTCATTGCTTCTCTCTATTTCTGCAACTGACTTACTTGCTACACCTGGGGAGACGAATAACCAACACAAATGCACAACATAACATGTAATTGGTATACTGTTCGTTGGTTCTCTCTAATTCTTCAACTGACTTACTTGCTATACCTGGGGAGACTAATAACCAACACAAATGCACAACGTAACATGTAATTGGTTTATTGTTCATTGGCCCTCTCTAATTCTTCAACTGACTTACTTGCTACACCTGGGGAGACTAATAACCAACACAAATGCACAACATAACATGTAATTGGTTTGCTGTTCATTGGTTCTCTCTAATTCTTCAACTGACTTACTTGCTACACCCCTAGGTAGACTAATACCCAACACAAATGTGCAACATAACATGTAATTGGTTTTCTGTTCATTGGTTCTCTCTAATTCTTCAACTGACATACTTGCTACACCTAGGGAGACTAATAACCAACACAAATGCACAAAATAACATGTAATTGGATTACTGTTCATTGGTTCTCGCTAATTCTTTAACTGACTTACTTGCTACACCTGGGGAGACTAATAACCAACACAAATGCACAACATAACATGCAATTGGTTTACTGTTCATTGGTTCTATCTAATTCTTCAACTGACTTACTTGCTACACCTAGGGAGACTAATAACCAATACAAATGCACAACATAACATGTAATTGGTTTGTTGTTCATTGGTTATCTCCAATTCTTCAAGGTGTAGCAAGTAAGTCAGTTGAAGAATTAGAGAGAACCAATGAACAGTAAACCAATTACATGTTATGTTGTGCATCTGTGTTGGATTTTAGTCTCCCCAGGTGTAGCAAGGAAGTCAGCTGAAGAATTAGAGAGAACCAATGAACAGTAAACCAATTACATGTTATGTTGTGCATTTGTGTTGGTTATTAGTCTCCCCAGGTGTAGCAAGGAAGTCAGTTGAAGAATTAGAGAGAACCGATGAACAGTAAACCAGTTACATGCTATGTTGTGCATCTGTGTTGGTTATTAAACTCCCCAGGTGTAGCAAGTAAGTCAGTTGAAGAACTAGAGAGAACCGATGAACAGTAAACTAATTACATGCTATGTTGTGCATCTGTGTTGGTTATTAGTCTCCCCAGGTGTAGCAAGTAAGTCAGTTGAAGAATTAGAGAGAACCGCTGAATAGTAAACCGATTACATGTTATGTTGTTCATCTGTGTTGGTTATTAGTCTCCCCAGGTGTAGCAAGTAAGACAGTTGAAGAATTAGAGAGAACCGATGAACAGTAAACCAATTACATGTTATGTTGTGCATCTGTGTTGGTTATTAGTCTCCCCAGGTGTAGCAAGTAAGTCAGTTGAAGAATTAGAGAGAACCGATGAACAGTAAACCAATTACATGCTATGTTGTGCATCTGTGTTGGTTATTAAACTCCACAGGTGTAGCAAGTAAGTCTGTTGAAGAATTAGAGAGAATCGATGAACAGTAAACCAATTACATGCTATGTTGTGCATCTGTGTTGGTTATTAGTCTCCCCAGGTGTAGCAAGTAAGTCAGTTGAAGAATTAGAGAGAACCGATGAAAAGTAAACCAATTACATGCTATGTTGTGCATCTGTGTTGGTTATTAAACTCCCCAGGTGTAGCAAGTAAGTCAGTTGAAGAATTAGAGAGAACCGATGAACAGTAAACCAATTACATGCTATGTTGTGCATCTGTGTTGGTTATTAAACTCCCCAGGTGTAGCAAGTAAGTCAGTTGAAGAATTAGAGAGAACCGATGAACAGTAAACTAATTACATGCTATGTTGTGCATCTTTGTTGGTTATTAGTCTCCCCAGGTGTAGCAAGTAAGTCAGTTGAAGAATTAGAGAGAACCGATGAACAGTAAACCAATTACATGTTATGTTGTGCATCTGTGTTGGTTATTAGTCTCCCCAGGTGTAGCAAGTAAGTCAGTTGAAGAATTAGAGAGAACCGATGAACAGTAAACCAATTACATGCTATGTTGTGCATCTGTGTTGGTTATTAAACTCCACAGGTGTAGCAAGTAAGTCTGTTGAAGAATTAGAGAGAATCGATGAACAGTAAACCAATTACATGCTATGTTGTGCATCTGTGTTGGTTATTAGTCTCCCCAGGTGTAGCAAGTAAGTCAGTTGAAGAATTAGAGAGAACCGATGAAAAGTAAACCAATTACATGCTATGTTGTGCATCTGTGTTGGTTATTAAACTCCCCAGGTGTAGCAAGTAAGTCAGTTGAAGAATTAGAGAGAACCGATGAACAGTAAACCAATTACATGCTATGTTGTGCATCTGTGTTGGTTATTAAACTCCCCAGGTGTAGCAAGTAAGTCAGTTGAAGAATTAGAGAGAACCGATGAACAGTAAACTAATTACATGCTATGTTGTGCATCTTTGTTGGTTATTAGTCTCCCCAGGTGTAGCAAGTAAGTCAGTTGAAGAATTAGAGAGAACCGATGAACAGTAAACCAATTACATGTTATGTTGTGCATCTGTGTTGGTTATTAGTCTCCCCAGGTGTAGCAAGTAAGTCAGTTGAAGAATTAGAGAGAACCGATGAACAGTAAACCAATTACATGCTATGTTGTGCATCTGTGTTGGTTATTAAACTCCACAGGTGTAGCAAGTAAGTCTGTTGAAGAATTAGAGAGAATCGATGAACAGTAAACCAATTACATGCTATGTTGTGCATCTGTGTTGGTTATTAGTCTCCCCAGGTGTAGCAAGTAAGTCAGTTGAAGAATTAGAGAGAACCGATGAAAAGTAAACCAATTACATGCTATGTTGTGCATCTGTGTTGGTTATTAAACTCCCCAGGTGTAGCAAGTAAGTCAGTTGAAGAATTAGAGAGAACCGATGAACAGTAAACCAATTACATGCTATGTTGTGCATCTGTGTTGGTTATTAAACTCCCCAGGTGTAGCAAGTAAGTCAGTTGAAGAATTAGAGAGAACCGATGAACAGTAAACCAATTACATGCTATGTTGTGCATCTGTGTTGGTTATTAAACTCCCCAGGTGTAGCAAGTAAGTCAGTTGAAGAATTAGAGAGAACCGATGAACAGTAAACTAATTACATGCTATGTTGTGCATCTTTGTTGGTTATTAGTCTCCCCAGGTGTAGCAACTAAGTCAGTTGAAGAATTAGAGAGAACCGCTGAATAGTAAACCAATTACATGTTATGTTGTGCATCTTTGTTGGTTATTAGTCTCCCCAGGTGTAGCAGGTAAGTCAGTTGAAGAATTAGAGAGAACCGATGAACAGTAAATCAATTACATGCTATGTTGTGCATCTTTGTTGGTTATTAAACTCCCCAGGTGTAGCAAGTAAGTCAGTTGAAGAATTAGAGAGAACCGATGAACAGTAAACCAATTACATGCTATGTTGTTCATCTGTGTTGGTTATTAGTCTCCCCAGGTGTCGCAAGTAAGTCAGTTGAAGAATTCGAGAGAACCGATGAACAGTAAACCAGTTACATGCTATGTTGTGCATCTGTGTTGGTTATTAGTCTCCCCAGGTGTAGCAAGTAAGTCAGTTGAAGAATTCGAGAGAACCGATGAACAGTAAACCAGTTTCATGCTATGTTGTGCATCTGTGTTGGTTATTGGTCTCCCTAGGTGTAGCAAGTAAGTCAGTTGAAGAATTAGAGAGAACCGATGAACAGTAAACCAATTACAAGCTATGTTGTGCATCTGTGTTGGTTATTAAACTCCCTAGGTGTAGCAAGTAAGTCAGTTGAAGAATTAGAGAGAACCGATGAACAGTAAACCAGTTACATGCTATGTTGTGCATCTGTGTTGGTTATTAGTCTCCCCAGGTGTAGCAAGTAAGTCAGTTGAAGAATTCGAGAGAACCGATGAACAGTAAACCAGTTTCATGCTATGTTGTGCATCTGTGTTGGTTATTGGTCTCCCTAGGTGTAGCAAGTAAGTCAGTTGAAGAATTAGAGAGAACCGATGAACAGTAAACCAATTACAAGCTATGTTGTGCATCTGTGTTGGTTATTAAACTCCCTAGGTGTAGCAAGTAAGTCAGTTGAAGAATTAGAGAGAACCGATGAACAGTAAACCAATTACATGCTATGTTGTGCATCTGTGTTGGTTATTAAACTCCCCAGGTGTAGCAAGTAAGTCAGTTGAAGAATTAGAGAGAACCGATGAACAGTAAACCAGTTACATGCTATGTTGTGCATCTGTGTTTGTTATTAAATTCCCCAGGTGTAGCAAGTAAGTCAGTTGAAGAATTAGAGAGAACCGATGAACAGTAAACTAATTACATGCTATGTTGTGCATCTGTGTTGGTTATTAGTCTCCCCAGGTATAGCAAGTAAGTCAGTTGAAGAATTAGAGAGAACCGCTGAATAGTAAACCAATTACATGTTATGTTGTTAATCTGTGTTGGTTATTAGTCTCCCCGGGTGTAGCAAGTAAGACAATTGAAGAATTAGAGAGAACCGATGAACAGTAAACCAATTACATGGTATGTTGTGCATCTGTGTTGGTTATTAGTCTCCCCAGGTGTAGCAAGTAAGTCAGTTGAAGAATTAGAGAGAACCGATGAACAGTAAACCAATTACATGCTTTGTTGTGCATCTGTGTTGGTTATAAGTCTCCCCAGGTGTAGCAAGTAAGTCAGTTGAAGAATTAGAGAGAACCGATGAACAGTAAACCAGTTACATCCTATGTTGTGCATCTTTGTTGGTTATTAAACTCCCCAGGTGTAGCAAGTAAGTCAGTTGAAGAATTAGGGAGAACCGATGAACAGTAAACCAATTACATGCTATGTTGTTCATCTGTGTTGGTTATTAGTCTCCCCAAGTGTCGCAAGTAAGTCAGTTGAAGAATTAGAGAGAACCGATGAACAGTAAACCAATTACATGCTTTGTTGTGCATCTGTGTTGGTTATAAGTCTCCCCAGGTGTAGCAAGTAAGTCAGTTGAAGAATTAGAGAGAACCGATGAACAGTAAACCAGTTACATGCTATGTTGTGCATCTGTGTTGGTTATTAGTCTCCCCAGGTGTAGCAAGTAAGTCAGTTGAAGAATTCGAGAGAACCGATGAACAGTAAACCAGTTTCATGCTATGTTGTGCATCTGTGTTGGTTATTAGTCTCCCTAGGTGTAGCAAGTAAGTCAGTTGAAGAATTAGAGAGAACCGATGAACAGTAAACCAATTACTAGCTATGTTGTGCATCTGTGTTGGTTATTAAACTCCCCAGGTGTAGCAAGTAAGTCAGTTGAAGAATTAGAGAGAACCGATGAACAGTAAACCAATTACATGCTATGTTGTGCATCTGTGTTGGTTATTAAACTCCCCAGGTGTAGCAAGTAAGTCAGTTGAAGAATTAGAGAGAACCGATGAACAGTAAACCAATTACATGCTTTGTTGTGCATCTGTGTTGGTTATAAGTCTCCCCAGGTGTAGCAAGTAAGTCAGTTGAAGAATTAGAGAGAACCGATGAACAGTAAACCAGTTACATCCTATGTTGTGCATCTTTGTTGGTTATTAAACTCCCCAGGTGTAGCAAGTAAGTCAGTTGAAGAATTAGGGAGAACCGATGAACAGTAAACCAATTACATGCTATGTTGTTCATCTGTGTTGGTTATTAGTCTCCCCAAGTGTCGCAAGTAAGTCAGTTGAAGAATTAGAGAGAACCGATGAACAGTAAACCAATTACATGCTTTGTTGTGCATCTGTGTTGGTTATAAGTCTCCCCAGGTGTAGCAAGTAAGTCAGTTGAAGAATTAGAGAGAACCGATGAACAGTAAACCAGTTACATGCTATGTTGTGCATCTGTGTTGGTTATTAGTCTCCCCAGGTGTAGCAAGTAAGTCAGTTGAAGAATTCGAGAGAACCGATGAACAGTAAACCAGTTTCATGCTATGTTGTGCATCTGTGTTGGTTATTAGTCTCCCTAGGTGTAGCAAGTAAGTCAGTTGAAGAATTAGAGAGAACCGATGAACAGTAAACCAATTACTAGCTATGTTGTGCATCTGTGTTGGTTATTAAACTCCCCAGGTGTAGCAAGTAAGTCAGTTGAAGAATTAGAGAGAACCGATGAACAGTAAACCAATTACATGCTTTGTTGTGCATCTGTGTTGGTTATAAGTCTCCCCAGGTGTAGCAAGTAAGTCAGTTGAAGAATTAGAGAGAACCGATGAACAGTAAACCAGTTACATCCTATGTTGTGCATCTTTGTTGGTTATTAAACTCCCCAGGTGTAGCAAGTAAGTCAGTTGAAGAATTAGGGAGAACCGATGAACAGTAAACCAATTACATGCTATGTTGTTCATCTGTGTTGGTTATTAGTCTCCCCAAGTGTCGCAAGTAAGTCAGTTGAAGAATTAGAGAGAACCGATGAACAGTAAACCAATTACATGCTTTGTTGTGCATCTGTGTTGGTTATAAGTCTCCCCAGGTGTAGCAAGTAAGTCAGTTGAAGAATTAGAGAGAACCGATGAACAGTAAACCAGTTACATGCTATGTTGTGCATCTGTGTTGGTTATTAGTCTCCCCAGGTGTAGCAAGTAAGTCAGTTGAAGAATTCGAGAGAACCGATGAACAGTAAACCAGTTTCATGCTATGTTGTGCATCTGTGTTGGTTATTAGTCTCCCTAGGTGTAGCAAGTAAGTCAGTTGAAGAATTAGAGAGAACCGATGAACAGTAAACCAATTACTAGCTATGTTGTGCATCTGTGTTGGTTATTAAACTCCCCAGGTGTAGCAAGTAAGTCAGTTGAAGAATTAGAGAGAACCGATGAACAGTAAACCAATTACTAGCTATGTTGTGCATCTGTGTTGGTTATTAAACTCCCCAGGTGTAGCAAGTAAGTCAGTTGAAGAATTAGAGAGAACCGATGAACAGTAAACCAATTACATGCTATGTTGTGCATCTGTGTTGGTTATTAAACTCCCCAGGTGTAGCAAGTAAGTCAGTTGAAGAGTTAGAGAGAACCGATGAACAGTAAACCAGTTACATGCTATGTTGTGCATCTGTGTTGGTTATTAAACTCCCCAGGTGTAACAAGTAAGTCAGTTGAAGAATTAGACAGAACCGATGAACAGTAAACTAATTACATGCTATGTTGTGCATCTGTGTTGGTTATTAGTCTCCCTAGGTGTAGCAAGTAAGTCAGTTGAAGAATTAGAGAGAACCGCTGAATAGTAAACCAATTACATGTTATGTTGTTCATCTGTGTTGGTTATTAGTCTCCCCAGGTGTAGCAAGTAAGACAGTTGAAGAATTAGAGAGAACCGATGAACAGTAAACCAATTACATGCTATGTTGTGCATCTGTGTTGGTTATTAGTCTCCCTAGGTGTAGCAAGTAAGTCAGTTGAAGAATTAGAGAGAACCGATGAACAGTAAACCAATTACATGCTATGTTGTGCATCTGTGTTGGTTATTAAACTCCCTAGGTGTAGCAAGTAAGTCAGTTGAAGAATTAGAGAGAACCGATGAACAGTAAACCAATTACATGCTATGTTGTGCATCTGTGTTGGTTATTAAACTCCCCAGGTGTAGCAAGTAAGTCAATTGAAGAATTAGAGAGAACCGATGAACAGTAAACTAATTACATGTTATGTTGAGCATTTGTTTTGGTTATTAGTCTCCCCAGGTGTAGCAAGTAAGTTAGTTGAAGAATTAGATAGAACCAATGAACAGTAAACCAACTACATGTTATGTTGTGCATTTGTGTTGGTTATTAGTCTCCCCAGGTGTAGCAAGTAAGTCAGTTGAAGAATTAGAGAGAACCAATGAACATGAAACCAATTACATGATATGTTGTGCATTTGTGTTGGTTATTAGTCTACCCAGGTGTAGCAAGTAAGTCAGTTGAAGAATTCGAGAGAACCAATGAACAGTAAACCAATTACATGTTATGTTGTGCATTTGTGTTGGATTTTAGTCTCCCTAGGTGTAGCAAGGAAGTCAGCTGAAGAATTAGAGAGAACCAATGAACAGTAAACCAATTACATGTTATGTTGTGCATTTGTGTTGGTTATTAGTCTCCCCAGGTGTAGCAAGGAAGTCAGTTGAAGAATTAGAGAGAACCGATGAACAGTAAACCAGTTACATGCTATGTTGTGCATCTGTGTTGGTTATTAAACTCCCCAGGTGTAGCAAGTAAGTCAGTTGAAGAACTAGAGAGAACCGATGAACAGTAAACTAATTACATGCTATGTTGTGCATCTGTGTTGGTTATTAGTCTCCCCAGGTGTAGCAAGTAAGTCAGTTGAAGAATTAGAGAGAACCGCTGAATAGTAAACCGATTACATGTTATGTTGTTCATCTGTGTTGGTTATTAGTCTCCCCAGGTGTAGCAAGTAAGACAGTTGAAGAATTAGAGAGAACCGATGAACAGTAAACCAATTACATGCTATGTTGTGCATCTGTGTTGGTTATTAGTCTCCCCAGGTGTAGCAAGTAAGTCAGTTGAAGAATTAGAGAGAACCGATGAACAGTTAACCAATTACATGCTATGTTGTGCATCTGTGTTGGTTATTAAACTCCACAGGTGTAGCAAGTAAGTCTGTTGAAGAATTAGAGAGAATCGATGAATAGTAAACCAATTACATGCTATGTTGTGCATCTGTGTTGGTTATTAGTCTCCCCAGGTGTAGCAAGTAAGTCAGTTGAAGAATTAGAGAGAACCGATGAAAAGTAAACCAATTACATGCTATGTTGTGCATCTGTGTTGGTTATTAAACTCCCCAGGTGTAGCAAGTAAGTCAGTTGAAGAATTAGAGAGAACCGATGAACAGTAAACCAATTACATGCTATGTTGTGCATCTGTGTTGGTTATTAAACTCCCCAGGTGTAGCAAGTAAGTCAGTTGAAGAATTAGAGAGAACCGATGAACAGTAAACTAATTACATGCTATGTTGTGCATCTTTGTTGGTTATTAGTCTCCCCAGGTGTAGCAACTAAGTCAGTTGAAGAATTAGAGAGAACCGATGAACAGTAAACCAATTACATGCTATGTTGTGCATCTGTGTTGGTTATTAGTCTCCCCAGGTGTAGCAAGTAAGTCAGTTGAAGAATTAGAGAGAACCGATGAACAGTTAACCAATTACATGCTATGTTGTGCATCTGTGTTGGTTATTAAACTCCACAGGTGTAGCAAGTAAGTCTGTTGAAGAATTAGAGAGAATCGATGAATAGTAAACCAATTACATGTTATGTTGTGCATCTTTGTTGGTTATTAGTCTCCCCAGGTGTAGCAGGTAAGTCAGTTGAAGAATTAGAGAGAACCGATGAACAGTAAATCAATTACATGCTATGTTGTGCATCTTTGTTGGTTATTAAACTCCCCAGGTGTAGCAAGTAAGTCAGTTGAAGAATTAGAGAGAACCGATGAACAGTAAACCAATTACATGCTATGTTGTTCATCTGTGTTGGTTATTAGTCTCCCCAGGTGTCGCAAGTAAGTCAGTTGAAGAATTAGAGAGAACCGATGAACAGTAAACCAATTACATGCTTTGTTGTGCATCTGTGTTGGTTATAAGTCTCCCCAGGTGTAGCAAGTAAGTCAGTTGAAGAATTAGAGAGAACCGATGAACAGTAAACCAGTTACATGCTATGTTGTGCATCTGTGTTGGTTATTAGTCTCCCCAGGTGTAGCAAGTAAGTCAGTTGAAGAATTCCAGAGAACCGATGAACAGTAAACCAGTTTCATGCTATGTTGTGCATCTGTGTTGGTTATTAGTCTCCCTAGGTGTAGCAAGTAAGTCAGTTGAAGAATTAGAGAGAACCGATGAACAGTAAACCAATTACAAGCTATGTTGTGCATCTGTGTTGGTTATTAAACTCCCTAGGTGTAGCAAGTAAGTCAGTTGAAGAATTAGAGAGAACCGATGAACAGTAAACCAATTACATGCTATGTTGTGCATCTGTGTTGGTTATTAAACTCCCCAGGTGTAGCAAGTAAGTCAGTTGAAGAATTAGAGAGAACCGATGAACAGTAAACCAGTTACATGCTATGTTGTGCATCTGTGTTGGTTATTAAATTCCCCAGGTGTAGCAAGTAAGTCAGTTGAAGAATTAGAGAGAACCGATGAACAGTAAACTAATTACATGCTATGTTGTGCATCTGTGTTGGTTATTAGTCTCCCCAGGTATAGCAAGTAAGTCAGTTGAAGAATTAGAGAGAACCGCTAAATAGTAAACCAATTGCATGTTATGTTGTTAATCTGTGTTGGTTATTAGTCTCCCCGGGTGTAGCAAGTAAGACAATTGAAGAATTAGAGAGAACCGATGAACAGTAAACCAATTACATGGTATGTTGTGCATCTGTGTTGGTTATTAGTCTCCCCAGGTGTAGCAAGTAAGTCAGTTGAAGAATTAGAGAGAACCGATGAACAGTAAACCAATTACATGCTTTGTTGTGCATCTGTGTTGGTTATAAGTCTCCCCAGGTGTAGCAAGTAAGTCAGTTGAAGAATTAGAGAGAACCGATGAACAGTAAACCAGTTACATGCTATGTTGTGCATCTTTGTTGGTTATTAAACTCCCCAGGTGTAGCAAGTAAGTCAGTTGAAGAATTAGAGAGAACCGATGAACAGTAAACCAATTACATGCTATGTTGTTCATCTGTGTTGGTTATTAGTCTCCCCAGGTGTCGCAAGTAAGTCAGTTGAAGAATTAGAGAGAACCGATGAACAGTAAACCAATTACATGCTTTGTTGTGCATCTGTGTTGGTTATAAGTCTCCCCAGGTGTAGCAAGTAAGTCAGTTGAAGAATTAGAGAGAACCGATGAACAGTAAACCAGTTACATGCTATGTTGTGCATCTGTGTTGGTTATTAGTCTCCCCAGGTGTAGCAAGTAAGTCAGTTGAAGAATTCGAGAGAACCGATGAACAGTAAACCAGTTTCATGCTATGTTGTGCATCTGTGTTGGTTATTAAACTCCCCAGGTGTAGCAAGTAAGTCAGTTGAAGAACTAGAGAGAACCGATGAACAGTAAACTAATTACATGCTATGTTGTGCATCTGTGTTGGTTATTAGTCTCCCAAGGTGTAGCAAGTAAGTCAGTTGAAGAATTAGAGAGAACCGATGAACAGTAAACCGATTACATGTTATGTTGTTCATCTGTGTTGGTTATTAGTCTCCCCAGGTGTAGCAAGTAAGACAGTTGAAGAATTAGAGAGAACCGATGAACAGTAAACCAATTACATGCTATGTTGTGCATCTGTGTTGGTTATTAGTCTCCCCAGGTGTAGCAAGTAAGTCAGTTGAAGAATTAGAGAGAACCGATGAACAGTAAACCAATTACATGCTATGTTGTGCATCTGTGTTGGTTATTAAACTCCACAGGTGTAGTAAGTAAGTCTGTTGAAGAATTAGAGAGAATCGATGAACAGTAAACCAATTACATGCTATGTTGGGCATCTGTGTTGGTTATTAGTCTCCCCAGGTGTAGCAAGTAAGTCAGTTGAAGAATTAGAGAGAACCGATGAAAAGTAAACCAATTACATGCTATGTTGTGCATCTGTGTTGGTTATTAAACTCCCCAGGTGTAGCAAGTAAGTCAGTTGAAGAATTAGAGAGAACCGATGAACAGTAAACCAATTACATGCTATGTTGTGCATCTGTGTTGGTTATTAAACTCCCCAGGTGTAGCAAGTAAGTCTGTTGAAGAATTAGAGAGAACCGATGAACAGTAAACTAATTACATGCTATGTTGTGCATCTTTGTTGGTTATTAGTCTCCCCAGGTGTAGCAACTAAGTCAGTTGAAGAATTAGAGAGAACCGCTGAATAGTAAACCAATTACATGTTATGTTGTGCATCTTTGTTGGTTATTAGTCTCCCCAGGTGTAGCAGGTAAGTCAGTTGAAGAATTAGAGAGAACCGATGAACAGTAAATCAATTACATGCTATGTTGTGCATCTTTGTTGGTTATTAAACTCCCCAGGTGTAGCAAGTAAGTCAGTTGAAGAATTAGAGAGAACCGATGAACAGTAAACCAATTACATGCTATGTTGTTCATCTGTGTTGGTTATTAGTCTCCCCAGGTGTCGCAAGTAAGTCAGTTGAAGAATTAGAGAGAACCGATGAACAGTAAACCAATTACATGCTTTGTTGTGCATCTGTGTTGGTTATAAGTCTCCCCAGGTGTAGCAAGTAAGTCAGTTGAAGAATTAGAGAGAACCGATGAACAGTAAACCAGTTACATGCTATGTTGTGCATCTGTGTTGGTTATTAGTCTCCCCAGGTGTAGCAAGTAAGTCAGTTGAAGAATTCGAGAGAACCGATGAACAGTAAACCAGTTTCATGCTATGTTGTGCATCTGTGTTGGTTATTAGTCTCCCTAGGTGTAGCAAGTAAGTCAGTTGAAGAATTAGAGAGAACCGATGAACAGTAAACCAATTACAAGCTATGTTGTGCATCTGTGTTGGTTATTAAACTCCCTAGGTGTAGCAAGTAAGTCAGTTGAAGAATTAGAGAGAACTGATGAACAGTAAACCAATTACATGCTATGTTGTGCATCTGTGTTGGTTATTAAACTCCCCAGGTGTAGCAAGTAAGTCAGTTGAAGAATTAGAGAGAACCGATGAACAGTAAACCAGTTACATGCTATGTTGTGCATCTGTGTTGGTTATTAAATTCCCCAGGTGTAGCAAGTAAGTCAGTTGAAGAATTAGAGAGAACCGATGAACAGTAAACTAATTACATGCTATGTTGTGCATCTGTGTTGGTTATTAGTCTCCCCAGGTATAGCAAGTAAGTCAGTTGAAGAATTAGAGAGAACCGCTAAATAGTAAACCAATTGCATGTTATGTTGTTAATCTGTGTTGGTTATTAGTCTCCCCGGGTGTAGCAAGTAAGACAATTGAAGAATTAGAGAGAACCGATGAACAGTAAACCAATTACATGGTATGTTGTGCATCTGTGTTGGTTATTAGTCTCCCCAGGTGTAGCAAGTAAGTCAGTTGAAGAATTAGAGAGAACCGATGAACAGTAAACCAATTACATGCTTTGTTGTGCATCTGTGTTGGTTATAAGTCTCCCCAGGTGTAGCAAGTAAGTCAGTTGAAGAATTAGAGAGAACCGATGAACAGTAAACCAGTTACATGCTATGTTGTGCATCTTTGTTGGTTATTAAACTCCCCAGGTGTAGCAAGTAAGTCAGTTGAAGAATTAGAGAGAACCGATGAACAGTAAACCAATTACATGCTATGTTGTTCATCTGTGTTGGTTATTAGTCTCCCCAGGTGTCGCAAGTAAGTCAGTTGAAGAATTAGAGAGAACCGATGAACAGTAAACCAATTACATGCTTTGTTGTGCATCTGTGTTGGTTATAAGTCTCCCCAGGTGTAGCAAGTAAGTCAGTTGAAGAATTAGAGAGAACCGATGAACAGTAAACCAGTTACATGCTATGTTGTGCATCTGTGTTGGTTATTAGTCTCCCCAGGTGTAGCAAGTAAGTCAGTTGAAGAATTCGAGAGAACCGATGAACAGTAAACCAGTTTCATGCTATGTTGTGCATCTGTGTTGGTTATTAGTCTCCCTAGGTGTAGCAAGTAAGTCAGTTGAAGAATTAGAGAGAACCGATGAACAGTAAACCAATTACTAGCTATGTTGTGCATCTGTGTTGGTTATTAAACTCCCCAGGTGTAGCAAGTAAGTCAGTTGAAGAATTAGAGAGAACCGATAAATAGTAAACCGATTACATGTTATGTTGTTCATCTGTGTTGGTTATTAGTCTCCCCAGGTGTAGCAAGTAAGACAGTTGAAGAATTAGAGAGAACCGATGAACAGTAAACCAATTACATGCTATGTTGTGCATCTGTGTTGGTTATTAGTCTCCCCAGGTGTAGCAAGTAAGTCAGTTGAAGAATTAGAGAGAACCGATGAACAGTAAACCAATTACATGCTATGTTGTGCATCTGTGTTGGTTAGTAAACTCCACAGGTGTAGCAAGTAAGTCTGTTGAAGAATTAGAGAGAATCGATGAACAGTAAACCAATTACATGCTATGTTGTGCATCTGTGTTGGTTATTAGTCTCCCCAGGTGTAGCAAGTAAGTCAGTTGAAGAATTAGAGAGAACCGATGAAAAGTAAACCAATTACATGCTATGTTGTGCATCTGTGTTGGTTATTAAACTCCCCAGGTGTAGCAAGTAAGTCAGTTGAAGAATTAGAGAGAACCGATGAACAGTAAACCAATTACATGCTATGTTGTGCATCTGTGTTGGTTATTAAACTCCCCAGGTGTAGCAAGTAAGTCAGTTGAAGAATTAGAGAGAACCGATGAACAGTAAACTAATTACATGCTATGTTGTGCATCTTTGTTGGTTATTAGTCTCCCCAGGTGTAGCAACTAAGTCAGTTGAAGAATTAGAGAGAACCGCTGAATAGTAAACCAATTACATGTTATGTTGTGCATCTTTGTTGGTTATTAGTCTCCCCAGGTGTAGCAGGTAAGTCAGTTGAAGAATTAGAGAGAACCGATGAACAGTAAATCAATTACATGCTATGTTGTGCATCTTTGTTGGTTATTAAACTCCCCAGGTGTAGCAAGTAAGTCAGTTGAAGAATTAGAGAGAACCGATGAACAGTAAACCAATTACATGCTATGTTGTTCATCTGTGTTGGTTATTAGTCTCCCCAGGTGTCGCAAGTAAGTCAGTTGAAGAATTAGAGAGAACCGATGAACAGTAAACCAATTACATGCTTTGTTGTGCATCTGTGTTGGTTATAAGTCTCCCCAGGTGTAGCAAGTAAGTCAGTTGAAGAATTAGAGAGAACCGATGAACAGTAAACCAATTACATGCTTTGTTGTGCATCTGTGTTGGTTATAAGTCTCCCCAGGTGTAGCAAGTAAGTCAGTTGAAGAATTAGAGAGAACCGATGAACAGTAAACCAGTTACATGCTATGTTGTGCATCTGTGTTGGTTATTAGTCTCCCCAGGTGTAGCAAGTAAGTCAGTTGAAGAATTCGAGAGAACCGATGAACAGTAAACCAGTTTCATGCTATGTTGTGCATCTGTGTTGGTTATTAGTCTCCCTAGGTGTAGCAAGTAAGTCAGTTGAAGAATTAGAGAGAACCGATGAACAGTAAACCAATTACAAGCTATGTTGTGCATCTGTGTTGGTTATTAAACTCCCTAGGTGTAGCAAGTAAGTCAGTTGAAGAATTAGAGAGAACCGATGAACAGTAAACCAATTACATGCTATGTTGTGCATCTGTGTTGGTTATTAAACTCCCCAGGTGTAGCAAGTAAGTCAGTTGAAGAATTAGAGAGAACCGATGAACAGTAAACCAGTTACATGCTATGTTGTGCATCTGTGTTGGTTATTAAATTCCCCAGGTGTAGCAAGTAAGTCAGTTGAAGAATTAGAGAGAACCGATGAACAGTAAACTAATTACATGCTATGTTGTGCATCTGTGTTGGTTATTAGTCTCCCCAGGTATAGCAAGTAAGTCAGTTGAAGAATTAGAGAGAACCGCTAAATAGTAAACCAATTGCATGTTATGTTGTTAATCTGTGTTGGTTATTAGTCTCCCCGGGTGTAGCAAGTAAGACAATTGAAGAATTAGAGAGAACCGATGAACAGTAAACCAATTACATGGTATGTTGTGCATCTGTGTTGGTTATTAGTCTCCCCAGGTGTAGCAAGTAAGTCAGTTGAAGAATTAGAGAGAACCGATGAACAGTAAACCAATTACATGCTTTGTTGTGCATCTGTGTTGGTTATAAGTCTCCCCAGGTGTAGCAAGTAAGTCAGTTGAAGAATTAGAGAGAACCGATGAACAGTAAACCAGTTACATGCTATGTTGTGCATCTTTGTTGGTTATTAAACTCCCCAGGTGTAGCAAGTAAGTCAGTTGAAGAATTAGAGAGAACCGATGAACAGTAAACCAATTACATGCTATGTTGTTCATCTGTGTTGGTTATTAGTCTCCCCAGGTGTCGCAAGTAAGTCAGTTGAAGAATTAGAGAGAACCGATGAACAGTAAACCAATTACATGCTTTGTTGTGCATCTGTGTTGGTTATAAGTCTCCCCAAGTGTAGCAAGTAAGTCAGTTGAAGAATTAGAGAGAACCGATGAACAGTAAACCAGTTACATGCTATGTTGTGCATCTGTGTTGGTTATTAGTCTCCCCAGGTGTAGCAAGTAAGTCAGTTGAAGAATTCGAGAGAACCGATGAACAGTAAACCAGTTTCATGCTATGTTGTGCATCTGTGTTGGTTATTAGTCTCCCTAGGTGTAGCAAGTAAGTCAGTTGAAGAATTAGAGAGAACCGATGAACAGTAAACCAATTACTAGCTATGTTGTGCATCTGTGTTGGTTATTAAACTCCCCAGGTGTAGCAAGTAAGTTAGTTGAAGAATTAGAGAGAACCGATGAACAGTAAACCAGTTACATGCTATGTTGTGCATCTGTGTTGGTTATTAAACTCCCCAGGTGTAGCAGGTAAGTCAGTTGAAGAATTAGAGAGAACCGATGAACTGTAAACTAATTACATGCTATGTTGTGCATCTGTGTTGGTTATTAGTCTCCCTAGGTGTAGCAAGTAAGTCAGTTGAAGAATTAGAGAGAACCGCTGAATAGTAAACCAATTACATGTTATGTTGTTCATCTGTGTTGGTTATTAGTCTCCCCAGGTGTAGCAAGTAAGACAGTTGAGGAATTAGAGAGAACCGATGAACAGTAAACCAATTACATGCTATGTTGTGCATCTGTGTTGGTTATTAGTCTCCCCAGGTGTAGCAAGTAAGTCAGTTGAAAAATTAGAGAGAACCGATGAACAGTAAACCAATTACATGCTATGTTGTGCATCTGTGTTGGTTATTAAACTCCACAGGTGTAGCAAGTAAGTCAGTTGAAGAATTAGAGAGAATCGATGAACAGTAAACCAATTACATGCTATGTTGTGCATCTGTGTTGGTTATTAGTCTCCCCAGGTGTAGCAAGTAAGTCAGTTGAAGAATTAGAGAGAACCGATGAACAGTAAACCAATTACATGCTATGTTGTGCAGCTGTGTTGGTTATTAAACTCCCCAGGTGTAGCAAGTAAGTCAGTTGAAGAATTAGAGAGAATCGATGAACAGTAAACCAATTACATGCTATGTTGTGCATCTGTGTTGGTTATTAAACTCCCCAGGTGTAGCAAGTAAGTCAATTGAAGAATTAGAGAGAACCGATGAACAGTAAACTAATTACATGCTATGTTGTGCATCTTTGTTGGTTATTAGTCTCCCCAGGTGTAGCAACTAAGTCAGTTGAAGAATTAGAGAGAACCGCTGAATAGTAAACCAATTACATGTTATGTTGTGCATCTTTGTTGGTTATTAGTCTCCCCAGGTGTAGCAGGTATGTCAGTTGAAGAATTAGAGAGAACCGATGAACAGTAAATCAATTACATGCTATGTTGAGCATCTTTGTTGGTTATTAAACTCCCCAGGTGTAGCAAGTAAGTCAGTTGAAGAATTAGAGAGAACCGATGAACAGTAAACCAATTACATGCTATGTTGTCCATCTGTGTTGGTTATCAAACTCCCCAGGTGTAGCAAGTAAGTCAGTTGAAGAATTAGAGAGAACCGATGAACAGTAAACTAATTACATGCTATGTTGTGCATCTTTGTTGGTTATTAGTCTCCTCAGGTGTAGCAACTAAGTCAGTTGAAGAATTAGAGAGAACCGCTGAATAGTAAACCAATTACATGTTATGTTGTGCATCTTTGTTGGTTATTAGTCTCCCCAGGTGTAGCAGGTAAGTCAGTTGAAGAATTAGAGAGAATCGATGAACAGTAAATCAATTACATGCTATGTTGTGCATCTTTGTTGGTTATTAAACTCCCCAGGTGTAGCAAGTAAGTCAGTTGAAGAATTAGAGAGAACCGATGAACAGTAAACCAATTACATGCTATGTTGTGCATCTGTGTTGGTTATTAGTCTCCCCAGGTGTAGCAAGTAAGTCAATTGAAGAATTCGAGAGAACCGATGAACAGTAAACCAGTTTCATGCTATGTTGTGCATCTGTGTTGGTTATTAGTCTCCCTAGGTGTAGCAAGTAAGTCAGTTGAAGAATTAGAGAGAACCGATGAACAGTAAACCAATTACAAGCTATGTTATGCATCTGTGTTGGTTATTAAACTGCCCAGGTGTAGCAAGTAAGTCAGTTGAATAATTAGAGAGAACCGATGAACAGTAAACCAATTACATGCTATGTTGTGCATCTGTGTTGGTTATTAAACTCCCCAGGTGTAGCAAGTAAGTCAGTTGAAGAATTAGAGAGAACCGATGAACAGTAAACCAGTTACATGCTATGTTGTGCATCTGTGTTGGTTATCAAATTCCCCAGGTGTAGCAAGTAAGTCAGTTGAAGAATTAGAGAGAACCGATGAACAGTAAATCAATTACATGCTATGTTGTGCATCTTTGTTGGTTATTAAACTCCCCTGGTGTAGCAAGTAAGTCAGTTGAAGAATTAGAGAGAACCGATGAACAGTAAACCAATTACATGCTATGTTGTGCATCTGTGTTGGTTATTAAACTCCGCAGGTGTAGCAAGTAAATCAGTTGAAGAATTAGAGAGAACCGATGAACAGTAAACTAATTACATGCTATGTTGTGCATCTTTGTTGGTTATTAGTCTCCCCAGGTGTAGCAACTAAGTCAGTTGAAGAATTAGAGAGAACCGCTGAATTGTAAACCAATTACATGTTATGTTGTGCATCTTTGTTGGTTATTAGTCTCCCCAGGTGTAGCAGGTAAGTCAGTTGAAGAATTAGAGAGAACCGATGAACAGTAAATCAATTACATGCTATGTTGTGCATCTTTGTTGGTTATTAAACTCCCCAGGTGTAGCAAGTAAGTCAGTTGAAGAATTAGAGAGAACCGATGAACAGTAAACCAATTACATGCTATGTTGTGCATCTGTGTTGGTTATCAAACTCCCCAGGTGTAGCAAGTAAGTCAGTTGAAGAATTAGAGAGAACCGATGAACAGTAAACTAATTACATGCTATGTTGTGCATCTTTGTTGGTTATTAGTCTCCCCAGGTGTAGCAACTAAGTCAGTTGAAGAATTAGAGAGAACCGCTGAATAGTAAACCAATTACATGTTATGTTGTGCATCTTTGTTGGTTATTAGTCTCCCCAGGTGTAGCAGGTAAGTCAGTTGAAGAATTAGAGAGAATCGATGAACAGTAAATCAATTACATGCTATGTTGTGCATCTTTGTTGGTTATTAAACTCCCCAGGTGTAGCAAGTAAGTCAGTTGAAGAATTAGAGAGAACCGATGAACAGTAAACCAGTTACATGCTATGTTGTGCATCTGTGTTGGTTATTAGTCTCCCCAGGTGTAGCAAGTAAGTCAATTGAAGAATTCGAGAGAACCGATGAACAGTAAACCAGTTTCATGCTATGTTGTGCATCTGTGTTGGTTATTAGTCTCCCTAGGTGTAGCAAGTAAGTCAGTTGAAGAATTAGAGAGAACCGATGAACAGTAAACCAATTACAAGCTATGTTGTGCATCTGTGTTGGTTATTAAACTGCCCAGGTGTAGCAAGTAAGTCAGTTGAATAATTAGAGAGAACCGATGAACAGTAAACCAATTACATGCTATGTTGTGCATCTGTGTTGGTTATTAAACTCCCCAGGTGTAGCAAGTAAGTCAGTTGAAGAATTAGAGAGAACCGATGAACAGTAAACTAATTACATCCTATGTTGTGCATCTATGTTGGTTATTAGTCTCCCTAGGTGTAGCAAGTAAGTCAGTTGAAGAATTAGAGAGAACCGCTGAATAGTAAACCAATTACATGCTATGTTGTGCATCTGTGTTGGTTATCAAACTCCCCAGGTGTAGCAAGTAAGTCAGTTGAAGAATTAGAGAGAACCGATGAACAGTAAACTAATTACATGCTATGTTGTGCATCTTTGTTGGTTATTAGTCTCCCCAGGTGTAGCAACTAAGTCAGTTGAAGAATTAGAGAGAACCACTGAATAGTAAACCAATTACATGTTATGTTGTGCATCTTTGTTGGTTATTAGTCTCCCCAGCTGTAGCAGGTAAGTCAGTTGAAGAATTAGAGAGAACCGATGAACAGTAAATCAATTACATGCTATGTTGTGCATCTTTGTTGGTTATTAAACTCCCCAGGTGTAGCAAGTAAGTCAGTTGAAGAATTAGAGAGAACCGATCAACAGTAAACCAGTTACATGCTATGTTGTGCATCTGTGTTGGTTATTAGTCTCCCTAGGTGTAGCAAGTAAGTCAATTGAAGAATTCGAGAGAACCGATGAACAGTAAACCAGTTTCATGCTATGTTGTGCATCTGTGTTGGTTATTAGTCTCCCTAGGTGTAGCAAGTAAGTCAGTTGAAGAATTAGAGAGAACCGATGAACAGTAAACCAATTACAAGCTATGTTGTGCATCTGTGTTGGTTATTAAACTGCCCAGGTGTAGCAAGTAAGTAAGTTGAAGAATTAGAGAGAACCGATGAACAGTAAACCAATTACATGCTATGTTGTGCATCTGTGTTGGTTATTAAACTCCCCAGGTGTAGCAAGTAAGTCAGTTGAAGAATTAGAGAGAACCGATGAACAGTAAACCAGTTACATGCTATGTTGTGCATCTGTGTTGGTTATCAAATTCCCCAGGTGTAGCAAGTGAGTCAGTTGAAGAATTAGAGAGAACCGATGAACAGTAAATCAATTACATGCTATGTTGTGCATCTTTGTTGGTTATTAAACTCCCCTGGTGTAGCAAGTAAGTCAGTTGAAGAATTAAAGAGAACCGATGAACAGTAAACCAATTACATGCTATGTTGTGCATCTGTGTTGGTTATTAAACTCCCCAGGTGTAACAAGTAAATCAGTTGAAGAATTAGAGAGAACCGATGAACAGTAAACTAATTACATGCTATGTTGTGCATCTTTGTTGGTTATTAGTCTCCCCAGGTGTAGCAACTAAGTCAGTTGAAGAATTAGAGAGAACCGCTGAATTGTAAACCAATTACATGTTATGTTGTGCATCTTTGTTGGTTATTAGTCTCCCCAGGTGTAGCAGGTAAGTCAGTTGAAGAATTAGAGAGAACCGATGAACAGTAAACCAATTACATGCTATGTTGTGCATCTGTGTTGGTTATTAAACTCCCCAGGTGTAGCAAGTAAGTCAGTTGAAGAATTAGACAGAACCGATGAACAGTAAACTAATTACATGCTATGTTGTGCATCTTTGTTGGTTATTAGTCTCCCCAGGTGTAGCAAGTAAGTCAGTTGAAGAATTAGAGAGAACCGCTGAATAGTAAACCAATTACATGTTATGTTGTGCATCTTTGTTGGTTATTAGTCTCCCCAGGTGTAGCAACTAAGTCAGTTGAAGAATTAGAGAGAACCGCTGAATAGTAAACCAATTACATGTTATGTTGTGCATCTTTGTTGGTTATTAGTCTCCCCAGGTGTAGCAGGTAAGTCAGTTGAAGAATTAGAGAGAACCGCTGAATGGTAAACCAATTACATGCTATGTTGTGCATCTTTGTTGGTTATTAAACTCCCCAGGTGTAGCAAGTAAGTCAGTTGAAGAATTAGAGAGAACCGATGAACAGTAAACTAATTACATGCTATGTTGTGCATCTTTGTTGGTTATTGGTCTCCCCAGGTTAGGCAACTAAGTCAGTTGAAGAATTAGAGAGAACCGCTGAATAGTAAACCAATTACATGTTATGTTGTGCATCTTTGTTGGTTATTAGTCTCCCCAGGTGTAGCAGGTAAGTCAGTTGAAGAATTAGAGAGAACCGATGAACAGTAAACCAATTACATGCTATGTTGTGCATCTGTGTTGGTTATTAAACTCCCCAGGTGTGGCAAGTAAGTCAGTTGAAGAATTAGAGAGAACCGATGAACAGTAAACTAATTACATGCTATGTTGTGCATCTTTGTTGGTTATTAGTCTCCCCAGGTGTAGCAACTAAGTCAGTTGAAAAATTAGAGAGAACCGCTGAATAGTAAACCAATTACATGTTATGTTGTGCATCTTTGTTGGTTATTAGTCTCCCCAGGTGTAGCAGGTAAGTCAGTTGAAGAATTAGAGAGAACCGATGAACAGTAAATCAATTACATGCTATGTTGTGCATCTGTGTTGGTTATCAAATTCCCCAGGTGTAGCAAGTAAGTCAGTTGAAGAATTAGAGAGAACCGATGAACAGTAAACTAATTACATGCTATGTTGTGCATCTGTGTTGGTTATTAGTCTCCCCAGGTATAGCAAGTAAGTCAGTTGAAGAATTAGAGAGAACCGCTGAATAGTAAACCAATTACATGTTATGTTGTTAATCTGTGTTGGTTATTAGTCTCCCCAGGTGTAGCAAGTATGATAGTTCAAGAATTAGAGAGAACCGATGAACAGTAAACCAATTACATGCTATGTTGTGCATCTGTGTTGGTTATTAGTCTCCCCAGGTGTAGCAAGTAAGTCAGTTGAAGAATTAGAGAGAACCGATGAACAGTAAACCAATTACATGCTATGTTGTGCATCTGTGTTGGTTATTAAACTCCCCAGGTGTAGCAAGTAAGTCAGTTGAAGAATTAGAGAGAACCGATGAACAGTAAACCAATTACATGCTATGTTGTGCATCTGTGTTGGTTATTAAACTCCCCAGGTGTAGCAAGTAAGTCAGTTGAAGAATTAGACAGAACCGATGAACAGTAAACTAATTACATGCTATGTTGTGCATCTTTGTTGGTTATTAGTCTCCCCAGGTGTAGCAAGTAAGTCAGTTGAAGAATTAGAGAGAACCGATGAACAGTAAACCAATTACATGCTATGTTGTTCATCTGTGTTGGTTATTAGTCTCCCCAGGTGTAGCAGGTAAGTCAGTTGAAGAATTAGAGAGAACCGATGAACAGTAAACCAATTACATGCTATGTTGTGCATCTGTGTTGGTTATTAAACTCCCCAGGTGTAGCAAGTAAGTCAGTTGAAGAATTAGACAGAACCGATGAACAGTAAACTAATTACATGCTATGTTGTGCATCTTTGTTGGTTATTAGTCTCCCCAGGTGTAGCAAGTAAGTCAGTTGAAGAATTAGAGAGAACCGCTGAATAGTAAACCAATTACATGTTATGTTGTGCATCTTTGTTGGTTATTAGTCTCCCCAGGTGTAGCAACTAAGTCAGTTGAAGAATTAGAGAGAACCGCTGAATAGTAAACCAATTACATGTTATGTTGTGCATCTTTGTTGGTTATTAGTCTCCCCAGGTGTAGCAGGTAAGTCAGTTGAAGAATTAGAGAGAACCGCTGAATGGTAAACCAATTACATGCTATGTTGTGCATCTTTGTTGGTTATTAAACTCCCCAGGTGTAGCAAGTAAGTCAGTTGAAGAATTAGAGAGAACCGATGAACAGCAAACTAATTACATGCTATGTTGTGCATCTTTGTTGGTTATTGGTCTCCCCAGGTGTAGCAACTAAGTCAGTTGAAGAATTAGAGAGAACCGCTGAATAGTAAACCAATTACATGTTATGTTGTGCATCTTTGTTGGTTATTAGTCTCCCCAGGTGTAGCAGGTAAGTCAGTTGAAGAATTAGAGAGAACCGATGAACAGTAAACCAATTACATGCTATGTTGTGCATCTGTGTTGGTTATTAAACTCCCCAGGTGTGGCAAGTAAGTCAGTTGAAGAATTAGAGAGAACCGATGAACAGTAAACTAATTACATGCTATGTTGTGCATCTTTGTTGGTTATTAGTCTCCCCAGGTGTAGCAACTAAGTCAGTTGAAGAATTAGAGAGAACCGCTGAATAGTAAACCAATTACATGTTATGTTGTGCATCTTTGTTGGTTATTAGTCTCCCCAGGTGTAGCAGGTAAGTCAGTTGAAGAATTAGAGAGAACCGATGAACAGTAAATCAATTACATGCTATGTTGTGCATCTGTGTTGGTTATCAAATTCCCCAGGTGTAGCAAGTAAGTCAGTTGAAGAATTAGAGAGAACCGATGAACAGTAAACTAATTACATGCTATGTTGTGCATCTGTGTTGGTTATTAGTCTCCCCAGGTATAGCAAGTAAGTCAGTTGAAGAATTAGAGAGAACCGCTGAATAGTAAACCAATTACATGTTATGTTGTTAATCTGTGTTGGTTATTAGTCTCCCCAGGTGTAGCAAGTAAGATAGTTCAAGAATTAGAGAGAACCGATGAACAGTAAACCAATTACATGCTATGTTGTGCATCTGTGTTGGTTATTAGTCTCCCCAGGTGTAGCAAGTAAGTCAGTTGAAGAATTAGAGAGAACCGATGAACAGTAAACCAATTACATGCTATGTTGTGCATCTGTGTTGGTTATTAAACTCCCCAGGTGTAGCAAGTAAGTCAGTTGAAGAATTAGAGAGAACCGATGAACAGTAAACCAATTACATGCTATGTTGTGCATCTGTGTTGGTTATTAAACTCCCCAGGTGTAGCAAGTAAGTCAGTTGAAGAATTAGACAGAACCGATGAACAGTAAACTAATTACATGCTATGTTGTGCATCTTTGTTGGTTATTAGTCTCCCCAGGTGTAGCAAGTAAGTCAGTTGAAGAATTAGAGAGAACCGATGAACAGTAAACCAATTACATGCTATGTTGTTCATCTGTGTTGGTTATTAGGCTCCCCAGGTGTAGCAAGTAAGTCAGTTGAAGAATTAGAGAGAACCGATGAACAGTAAACCAATTACATGCTTTGTTGTGCGTCTGTGTTGGTTATAAGTCTCCCCAGGTGTAGCAAGTAAGTCAGTTGAAGAATTAGGGAGAACCGATGAACAGTAAACCAGTTACATGCTATGTTGTGCATCTGTGTTGGTTATTAGTCTCCCCAGGTGTAGCAAGTAAGTCAGTTGAAGAATGCGAGAGAACCGATGAACAGTAAACCAGTTACATGCTATGTTGTGCATCTGTGTTGGTTATTAGTCTCCCTAGGTGTAGCAAGTAAGTCAGTTGAAGAATTAGAGAGAACCGATGAACAGTAAATCAATTACAAGCTATGTTGTGCATCTGTGTTGGTTATTAGTCTCCCCAGGTGTAGCAAGTAAGTCAGTTGAAGAATTCGAGAGAACCGATGAACAGTAAACCAGTTACATGCTATGTTGTGCATCTGTGTTGGTTATTAGTCTCCCTAGGTGTAGCAAGTAAGTCAGTTGAAGAATTAGAGAGAACCGATGAACAGTAAACCAATTACAAGCTATGTTGTGCATCTGTGTTGGTTATTAAACTCCCCAGGTGTAGCAAGTAAGTCAGTTGAAGAATTAGAGAGAACCAATGAACAGTAAACCAATTACATGCTATGTTGTGCATCTGTGTTGGTTATTAAACTCCCCAGGTGTAGCAAGTAAGTCAGTTGAAGAATTAGAGAGAACCGATGAACAGTAAACCAGTTACATGCTATGTTGTGCATCTGTATTGGTTATTAAATTCCCCAGGTGTAGCAAGTAAGTCAGTTGAAGAATTAGAGAGAACCGATGAACAGTAAACTAATTACATGCTATGTTGTGCATCTGTGTTGGTTATTAGTCTCCCCAGGTATAGCAAATAAGTCAGTTGAAGAATTAGAGAGAACCGCTGAATAGTAAACCAATTACATGTTATGTTGTTAATCTGTGTTGGTTATTAGTCTCCCCAGGTGTAGCAAGTAAGATAGTTCAAGAATTAGAGAGAACCGATGAACAGTAAACCAATTACATGCTATGTTGTGCATCTGTGTTGGTTATTAGTCTCCCCAGGTGTAGCAAGTAAGTCAGTTGAAGAATTAGAGAGAACCGATGAACAGTAAACCAATTACATGCTATGTTGTGCATCTGTGTTGGTTATTAAACTCCCCAGGTGTAGCAAGTAAGTCAGTTGAAGAATTAGAGAGAACCGATGAACAGTAAACCAATTACATGCTATGTTGTGCATCTGTGTTGGTTATTAAACTCCCCAGGTGTAGCAAGTAAGTCAGTTGAAGAATTAGACAGAACCGATGAACAGTAAACTAATTACATGCTATGTTGTGCATCTTTGTTGGTTATTAGTCTCCCCAGGTGTAGCAAGTAAGTCAGTTGAAGAATTAGAGAGAATCGATGAACAGTAAACCAATTACATGCTATGATGTTCATCTGTGTTGGTTATTAGTATCCCCAGGTGTAGCAAGTAAGTCAGTTGAAGAATTAGAGAGAACCGATGAACAGTAAACCAATTACATGCTTTGTTGTGCGTCTGTGTTGGTTATAAGTCTCCCCAGGTGTAGCAAGTAAGTCAGTTGAAGAATTAGAGAGAACCGATGAACAGTAAATCAATTACATGCTATGTTGTGCATCTGTGTTGGTTATTAAACTCCCCAGGTGTAGCAAGTAAGTCAGTTGAAGAATTAGAGAGAACCGATGAACAGTAAACCAGTTACATGCTATGTTGTGCATCTGTGTTGGTTATTAAACTCCCCAGGTGTAGCAAGTAAGTCAGTTGAAGAATTAGAGAGAACCGATGAACAGTAAACTAATTACATGCTATGTTGTGCATCTGTGTTGGTTATTAGTCTCGCTAGGTGTAGCACGTAAGTCAGTTGAAGAATTAGAGAGAACCGCTGAATAGTAAACCACTTACATGTTATGTTGTTCATCTGTGTTGGTTATTAGTCTCCCCAAGTGTAGCCAGTAAGCCAGTTGAAGAATTAGACAGAACCGATGAACAGTAAACTAATTACATGCTATGTTGTGCATCTTTGTTGGTTATTAGTCTCCCCAGGTGTAGCAAGTAAGTCAGTTGAAGAATTAGAGAGAACCGCTGAATAGTAAACCAATTACATGTTATGTTGTGCATCTTTGTTGGTTATTAGTCTCCCCAGGTGTAGCAACTAAGTCAGTTGAAGAATTAGAGAGAACCGCTGAATAGTAAACCAATTACATGTTATGTTGTGCATCTTTGTTGGTTATTAGTCTCCCCAGGTGTAGCAGGTAAGTCAGTTGAAGAATTAGAGAGAACCGCTGAATGGTAAACCAATTACATGCTATGTTGTGCATCTTTGTTGGTTATTAAACTCCCCAGGTGTAGCAAGTAAGTCAGTTGAAGAATTAGAGAGAACCGATGAACAGTAAACTAATTACATGCTATGTTGTGCATCTTTGTTGGTTATTGGTCTCCCCAGGTTAGGCAACTAAGTAAGTTGAAGAATTAGAGAGAACCGCTGAATAGTAAACCAATTACATGTTATGTTGTGCATCTTTGTTGGTTATTAGTCTCCCCAGGTGTAGCAGGTAAGTCAGTTGAAGAATTAGAGAGAACCGATGAACAGTAAACCAATTACATGCTATGTTGTGCATCTGTGTTGGTTATTAAACTCCCCAGGTGTGGCAAGTAAGTCAGTTGAAGAATTAGAGAGAACCGATGAACAGTAAACTAATTACATGCTATGTTGTGCATCTTTGTTGGTTATTAGTCTCCCCAGGTGTAGCAACTAAGTCAGTTGAAGAATTAGAGAGAACCGCTGAATAGTAAACCAATTACATGTTATGTTGTGCATCTTTGTTGGTTATTAGTCTCCCCAGGTGTAGCAGGTAAGTCAGTTGAAGAATTAGAGAGAACCGATGAACAGTAAATCAATTACATGCTATGTTGTGCATCTGTGTTGGTTATCAAATTCCCCAGGTGTAGCAAGTAAGTCAGTTGAAGAATTAGAGAGAACCGATGAACAGTAAACTAATTACATGCTATGTTGTGCATCTGTGTTGGTTATTAGTCTCCCCAGGTATAGCAAGTAAGTCAGTTGAAGAATTAGAGAGAACCGCTGAATAGTAAACCAATTACATGTTATGTTGTTAATCTGTGTTGGTTATTAGTCTCCCCAGGTGTAGCAAGTAAGATAGTTCAAGAATTAGAGAGAACCGATGAACAGTAAACCAATTACATGCTATGTTGTGCATCTTTGTTGGTTATTAGTCTCCCCAGGTGTAGCAAGTAAGTCAGTTGAAGAATTAGAGAGAACCGATGAACAGTAAACCAATTACATGCTATGTTGTGCATCTGTGTTGGTTATTAAACTCCCCAGGTGTAGCAAGTAAGTCAGTTGAAGAATTAGAGAGAACCGATGAACAGTAAACCAATTACATGCTATGTTGTGCATCTGTGTTGGTTATTAAACTCCCCAGGTGTAGCAAGTAAGTCAGTTGAAGAATTAGACAGAACCGATGAACAGTAAACTAATTACATGCTATGTTGTGCATCTTTGTTGGTTATTAGTCTCCCCAGGTGTAGCAAGTAAGTCAGTTGAAGAATTAGAGAGAACCGATGAACAGTAAACCAATTACATGCTATGTTGTTCATCTGTGTTGGTTATTAGTCTCCCCAGGTGTAGCAAGTAAGTCAGTTGAAGAATTAGAGAGAACCGATGAACAGTAAACCAATTACATGCTTTGTTGTGCGTCTGTGTTGGTTATAAGTCTCCCCAGGTGTAGCAAGTAAGTCAGTTGAAGAATTAGGGAGAACCGATGAACAGTAAACCAGTTACATGCTATGTTGTGCATCTGTGTTGGTTATTAGTCTCCCCAGGTGTAGCAAGTAAGTCAGTTGAAGAATGCGAGAGAACCGATGAACAGTAAACCAGTTACATGCTATGTTGTGCATCTGTGTTGGTTATTAGTCTCCCTAGGTGTAGCAAGTAAGTCAGTTGAAGAATTAGAGAGAACCGATGAACAGTAAATCAATTACAAGCTATGTTGTGCATCTGTGTTGGTTATTAGTCTCCCCAGGTGTAGCAAGTAAGTCAGTTGAAGAATTCGAGAGAACCGATGAACAGTAAACCAGTTACATGCTATGTTGTGCATCTGTGTTGGTTATTAGTCTCCCTAGGTGTAGCAAGTAAGTCAGTTGAAGAATTAGAGAGAACCGATGAACAGTAAACCAATTACAAGCTATGTTGTGCATCTGTGTTGGTTATTAAACTCCCCAGGTGTAGCAAGTAAGTCAGTTGAAGAATTAGAGAGAACCAATGAACAGTAAACCAATTACATGCTATGTTGTGCATCTGTGTTGGTTATTAAACTCCCCAGGTGTAGCAAGTAAGTCAGTTGAAGAATTAGAGAGAACCGATGAACAGTAAACCAGTTACATGCTATGTTGTGCATCTGTATTGGTTATTAAATTCCCCAGGTGTAGCAAGTAAGTCAGTTGAAGAATTAGAGAGAACCGATGAACAGTAAACTAATTACATGCTATGTTGTGCATCTGTGTTGGTTATTAGTCTCCCCAGGTATAGCAAATAAGTCAGTTGAAGAATTAGAGAGAACCGCTGAATAGTAAACCAATTACATGTTATGTTGTTAATCTGTGTTGGTTATTAGTCTCCCCAGGTGTAGCAAGTAAGATAGTTCAAGAATTAGAGAGAACCGATGAACAGTAAACCAATTACATGCTATGTTGTGCATCTGTGTTGGTTATTAGTCTCCCCAGGTGTAGCAAGTAAGTCAGTTGAAGAATTAGAGAGAACCGATGAACAGTAAACCAATTACATGCTATGTTGTGCATCTGTGTTGGTTATTAAACTCCCCAGGTGTAGCAAGTAAGTCAGTTGAAGAATTAGAGAGAACCGATGAACAGTAAACCAATTACATGCTATGTTGTGCATCTGTGTTGGTTATTAAACTCCCCAGGTGTAGCAAGTAAGTCAGTTGAAGAATTAGACAGAACCGATGAACAGTAAACTAATTACATGCTATGTTGTGCATCTTTGTTGGTTATTAGTCTCCCCAGGTGTAGCAAGTAAGTCAGTTGAAGAATTAGAGAGAACAGATGAACAGTAAACCAATTACATGCTATGTTGTTCATCTGTGTTGGTTATTAGTATCCCCAGGTGTAGCAAGTAAGTCAGTTGAAGAATTAGAGAGAACCGATGAACAGTAAACCAATTACATGCTTTGTTGTGCGTCTGTGTTGGTTATAAGTCTCCCCAGGTGTAGCAAGTAAGTCAGTTGAAGAATTAGGGAGAACCGATGAACAATAAACCAGTTACATGCTATGTTGTGCATCTGTGTTGGTTATTAGTCTCCCCAGGTGTAGCAAGTAAGTCAGTTGAAGAATGCGAGAGAACCGATGAACAGTAAACCAGTTACATGCTATGTTGTGCATCTGTGTTGGTTATTAGTCTCCCTAGGTGTAGCAAGTAAGTCAGTTGAAGAATTAGAGAGAACCGATGAACAGTAAATCATTTACAAGCTATGTTGTGCATCTGTGTTGGTTATTAAACTCCCCAGGTGTAGCAAGTAAGTCAGTTGAAGAATTAGAGAGAACCAATGAACAGTAAACCAATTACATGCTATGTTGTGCATCTGTGTTGGTTATTAAACTCCCCAGGTGTAGCAAGTAAGTCAGTTGAAGAATTAGAGAGAACCGATGAACAGTAAACCAGTTACATGCTATGTTGTGCATCTGTGTTGGTTATTAAACTCCCCAGGTGTAGCAAGTAAGTCAGTTGAAGAATTAGAGAGAACCGATGAACAGTAAACTAATTACATGCTATGTTGTGCATCTGTGTTGGTTATTAGTCTCCCTAGGTGTAGCAAGTAAGTCAGTTGAAGAATTAGAGAGAACCGCTGAATAGTAAACCACTTACATGTTATGTTGTTCATCTGTGTTGGTTATTAGTCTCCCCAAGTGTAGCAAGTAAGACAGTTGAAGAATTAGAGAGAAACGATGAACAGTAAACCAATTACATGCTATGTTGTGCATCTGTGTTGGTTATTAGTCTCCCCAGGTGTAGCCAGTAAGCCAGTTGAAGAATTAGAGAGAACCGACGAACAGTAAACCAATTACATGCTATGTTGTGCATCTGTGTTGGTTATTAAACTCCACAGGTGTAGCAAGTAAGTCAGTTGAAGAATTAGAGAGAATCGATGAACAGTAAACCAATTACATGCTATGTTGTGCATCTGTGTTGGTTATTAGTCTCCCCAGGTGTAGCAAGTAAGTCAGTTGAAGAATTAGAGAGAACCGATGAACAGTAAACCAATTACATGCTATGTTGTGCATCTGTGTTGGTTATTAAATTCCCCAGGTGTAGCAAGTAAGTCAGTTGAAGAATTAGAGAGAACCGATGAACAGTAAACCAATTACATGCTATGTTGTGCATCTGTGTTGGTTATTAAACTCCCCAGGTGTAGCAAGTAAGTCAGTTGAAGAATTAGAGAGAATCGATGAACAGTAAACCAATTACAAGCTATGTTGTGCATCTGTGTTGGTTATTAAACTCCCCAGGTGTAGCAACTAAGTCAGTTGAAGAATTAGAGAGAACCGCTGAATAGTAAACCAATTACATGTTATGTTGTGCATCTTTGTTGGTTATTAGTCTCCCCAGGTGTAGCAGGTAAGTCAGTTGAAGAATTAGAGAGAACCGATGAACAGTAAATCAATTACATGCTATGTTGTGCATCTGTGTTGGTTATCAAATTCCCCAGGTGTAGCAAGTAAGTCAGTTGAAGAATTAGAGAGAACCGATGAACAGTAAACTAATTACATGCTATGTTGTGCATCTGTGTTGGTTATTAGTCTCCCCAGGTATAGCAAGTAAGTCAGTTGAAGAATTAGAGAGAACCGCTGAATAGTAAACCAATTACATGTTATGTTGTTAATCTGTGTTGGTTATTAGTCTCCCCAGGTGTAGCAAGTAAGATAGTTCAAGAATTAGAGAGAACCGATGAACAGTAAACCAATTACATGCTAAGTTGTGCATCTGTGTTGGTTATTAGTCTCCCCAGGTGTAGCAAGTAAGTCAGTTGAAGAATTAGAGAGAACCGATGAACAGTAAACCAATTACATGCTATGTTGTGCATCTGTGTTGGTTATTAAACTCCCCAGGTGTAGCAAGTAAGTCAGTTGAAGAATTAGAGAGAACCGATGAACAGTAAACCAGTTACATGCTATGTTGTGCATCTGTGTTGGTTATTAAACTCCCCAGGTGTAGCAAGTAAGTCAGTTGAAGAATTAGAGAGAACCGATGAACAGTAAACTAATTACATGCTATGTTGTGCATCTGTGTTGGTTATTAGTCTCCCTAGGTGTAGCACGTAAGTCAGTTGAAGAATTAGAGAGAACCGCTGAATAGTAAACCACTTACATGTTATGTTGTTCATCTGTGTTGGTTATTAGTCTCCCCAAGTGTAGCCAGTAAGCCAGTTGAAGAATTAGACAGAACCGATGAACAGTAAACTAATTACATGCTATGTTGTGCATCTTTGTTGGTTATTAGTCTCCCCAGGTGTAGCAAGTAAGTCAGTTGAAGAATTAGAGAGAACCGCTGAATAGTAAACCAATTACATGTTATGTTGTGCATCTTTGTTGGTTATTAGTCTCCCCAGGTGTAGCAACTAAGTCAGTTGAAGAATTAGAGAGAACCGCTGAATAGTAAACCAATTACATGTTATGTTGTGCATCTTTGTTGGTTATTAGTCTCCCCAGGTGTAGCAGGTAAGTCAGTTGAAGAATTAGAGAGAACCGCTGAATGGTAAACCAATTACATGCTATGTTGTGCATCTTTGTTGGTTATTAAACTCCCCAGGTGTAGCAAGTAAGTCAGTTGAAGAATTAGAGAGAACCGATGAACAGTAAACTAATTACATGCTATGTTGTGCATCTTTGTTGGTTATTGGTCTCCCCAGGTTAGGCAACTAAGTAAGTTGAAGAATTAGAGAGAACCGCTGAATAGTAAACCAATTACATGTTATGTTGTGCATCTTTGTTGGTTATTAGTCTCCCCAGGTGTAGCAGGTAAGTCAGTTGAAGAATTAGAGAGAACCGATGAACAGTAAACCAATTACATGCTATGTTGTGCATCTGTGTTGGTTATTAAACTCCCCAGGTGTGGCAAGTAAGTCAGTTGAAGAATTAGAGAGAACCGATGAACAGTAAACTAATTACATGCTATGTTGTGCATCTTTGTTGGTTATTAGTCTCCCCAGGTGTAGCAACTAAGTCAGTTGAAGAATTAGAGAGAACCGCTGAATAGTAAACCAATTACATGTTATGTTGTGCATCTTTGTTGGTTATTAGTCTCCCCAGGTGTAGCAGGTAAGTCAGTTGAAGAATTAGAGAGAACCGATGAACAGTAAATCAATTACATGCTATGTTGTGCATCTGTGTTGGTTATCAAATTCCCCAGGTGTAGCAAGTAAGTCAGTTGAAGAATTAGAGAGAACCGATGAACAGTAAACTAATTACATGCTATGTTGTGCATCTGTGTTGGTTATTAGTCTCCCCAGGTATAGCAAGTAAGTCAGTTGAAGAATTAGAGAGAACCGCTGAATAGTAAACCAATTACATGTTATGTTGTTAATCTGTGTTGGTTATTAGTCTCCCCAGGTGTAGCAAGTAAGATAGTTCAAGAATTAGAGAGAACCGATGAACAGTAAACCAATTACATGCTATGTTGTGCATCTGTGTTGGTTATTAGTCTCCCCAGGTGTAGCAAGTAAGTCAGTTGAAGAATTAGAGAGAACCGATGAACAGTAAACCAATTACATGCTATGTTGTGCATCTGTGTTGGTTATTAAACTCCCCAGGTGTAGCAAGTAAGTCAGTTGAAGAATTAGAGAGAACCGATGAACAGTAAACCAATTACATGCTATGTTGTGCATCTGTGTTGGTTATTAAACTCCCCAGGTGTAGCAAGTAAGTCAGTTGAAGAATTAGACAGAACCGATGAACAGTAAACTAATTACATGCTATGTTGTGCATCTTTGTTGGTTATTAGTCTCCCCAGGTGTAGCAAGTAAGTCAGTTGAAGAATTAGAGAGAACCGATGAACAGTAAACCAATTACATGCTATGTTGTTCATCTGTGTTGGTTATTAGTCTCCCCAGGTGTAGCAAGTAAGTCAGTTGAAGAATTAGAGAGAACCGATGAACAGTAAACCAATTACATGCTTTGTTGTGCGTCTGTGTTGGTTATAAGTCTTCCCAGGTGTAGCAAGTAAGTCAGTTGAAGAATTAGGGAGAACCGATGAACAGTAAACCAGTTACATGCTATGTTGTGCATCTGTGTTGGTTATTAGTCTCCCCAGGTGTAGCAAGTAAGTCAGTTGAAGAATGCGAGAGAACCGATGAACAGTAAACCAGTTACATGCTATGTTGTGCATCTGTGTTGGTTATTAGTCTCCCTAGGTGTAGCAAGTAAGTCAGTTGAAGAATTAGAGAGAACCGATGAACAGTAAATCAATTACAAGCTATGTTGTGCATCTGTGTTGGTTATTAGTCTCCCCAGGTGTAGCAAGTAAGTCAGTTGAAGAATTCGAGAGAACCGATGAACAGTAAACCAGTTACATGCTATGTTGTGCATCTGTGTTGGTTATTAGTCTCCCTAGGTGTAGCAAGTAAGTCAGTTGAAGAATTAGAGAGAACCGATGAACAGTAAACCAATTACAAGCTATGTTGTGCATCTGTGTTGGTTATTAAACTCCCCAGGTGTAGCAAGTAAGTCAGTTGAAGAATTAGAGAGAACCAATGAACAGTAAACCAATTACATGCTATGTTGTGCATCTGTGTTGGTTATTAAACTCCCCAGGTGTAGCAAGTAAGTCAGTTGAAGAATTAGAGAGAACCGATGAACAGTAAACCAGTTACATGCTATGTTGTGCATCTGTATTGGTTATTAAATTCCCCAGGTGTAGCAAGTAAGTCAGTTGAAGAATTAGAGAGAACCGATGAACAGTAAACTAATTACATGCTATGTTGTGCATCTGTGTTGGTTATTAGTCTCCCCAGGTATAGCAAATAAGTCAGTTGAAGAATTAGAGAGAACCGCTGAATAGTAAACCAATTACATGTTATGTTGTTAATCTGTGTTGGTTATTAGTCTCCCCAGGTGTAGCAAGTAAGATAGTTCAAGAATTAGAGAGAACCGATGAACAGTAAACCAATTACATGCTATGTTGTGCATCTGTGTTGGTTATTAGTCTCCCCAGGTGTAGCAAGTAAGTCAGTTGAAGAATTAGAGAGAACCGATGAACAGTAAACCAATTACATGCTATGTTGTGCATCTGTGTTGGTTATTAAACTCCCCAGGTGTAGCAAGTAAGTCAGTTGAAGAATTAGAGAGAACCGATGAACAGTAAACCAATTACATGCTATGTTGTGCATCTGTGTTGGTTATTAAACTCCCCAGGTGTAGCAAGTAAGTCAGTTGAAGAATTAGACAGAACCGATGAACAGTAAACTAATTACATGCTATGTTGTGCATCTTTGTTGGTTATTAGTCTCCCCAGGTGTAGCAAGTAAGTCAGTTGAAGAATTAGAGAGAACAGATGAACAGTAAACCAATTACATGCTATGTTGTTCATCTGTGTTGGTTATTAGTATCCCCAGGTGTAGCAAGTAAGTCAGTTGAAGAATTAGAGAGAACCGATGAACAGTAAACCAATTACATGCTTTGTTGTGCGTCTGTGTTGGTTATAAGTCTCCCCAGGTGTAGCAAGTAAGTCAGTTGAAGAATTAGGGAGAACCGATGAACAATAAACCAGTTACATGCTATGTTGTGCATCTGTGTTGGTTATTAGTCTCCCCAGGTGTAGCAAGTAAGTCAGTTGAAGAATGCGAGAGAACCGATGAACAGTAAACCAGTTACATGCTATGTTGTGCATCTGTGTTGGTTATTAGTCTCCCTAGGTGTAGCAAGTAAGTCAGTTGAAGAATTAGAGAGAACCGATGAACAGTAAATCAATTACAAGCTATGTTGTGCATCTGTGTTGGTTATTAAACTCCCCAGGTGTAGCAAGTAAGTCAGTTGAAGAATTAGAGAGAACCAATGAACAGTAAACCAATTACATGCTATGTTGTGCATCTGTGTTGGTTATTAAACTCCCCAGGTGTAGCAAGTAAGTCAGTTGAAGAATTAGAGAGAACCGATGAACAGTAAACCAGTTACATGCTATGTTGTGCATCTATGTTGGTTATTAAACTCCCCAAGTGTAGCAAGTAAGTCAGTTGAAGAATTAGAGAGAACCGATGAACAGTAAACTAATTACATGCTATGTTGTGCATCTGTGTTGGTTATTAGTCTCCCTAGGTGTAGCAAGTAAGTCAGTTGAAGAATTAGAGAGAACCGCTGAATAGTAAACCACTTACATGTTATGTTGTTCATCTGTGTTGGTTATTAGTCTCCCCAAGTGTAGCAAGTAAGACAGTTGAAGAATTAGAGAGAACCGATGAACAGTAAACCAATTACATGCTATGTTGTGCATCTGTGTTGGTTATTAGTCTCCCCAGGTGTAGCCAGTAAGCCAGTTGAAGAATTAGAGAGAACCGACGAACAGTAAACCAATTACATGCTATGTTGTGCATCTGTGTTGGTTATTAAACTCCACAGGTGTAGCAAGTAAGTCAGTTGAAGAATTAGAGAGAATCGATGAACAGTAAACCAATTACATGCTATGTTGTGCATCTGTGTTGGTTATTAGTCTCCCCAGGTGTAGCAAGTAAGTCAGTTGAAGAATTAGAGAGAACCGATGAACAGTAAACCAATTACATGCTATGTTGTGCATCTGTGTTGGTTATTAAATTCCCCAGGTGTAGCAAGTAAGTCAGTTGAAGAATTAGAGAGAACCGATGAACAGTAAACCAATTACATGCTATGTTGTGCATCTGTGTTGGTTATTAAACTCCCCAGGTGTAGCAAGTAAGTCAGTTGAAGAATTAGAGAGAATCGATGAACAGTAAACCAATTACAAGCTATGTTGTGCATCTGTGTTGGTTATTAAACTCCCCAGGTGTAGCAAGTAAGTCAGTTGAAGAATTAGAGAGAACCGCTGAATAGTAAACCAATTACATGTTATGTTGTGCATCTTTGTTGGTTATTAGTCTCCCCAGGTGTAGCAGGTAAGTCAGTTGAAGAATTAGAGAGAACCGATGAACAGTAAATCAATTACATGCTATGTTGTGCATCTTTGTTGGTTATTAAACTCCCCAGGTGTAGCAAGTAAGTCAGTTGAAGAATTAGAGAGAACCGATGAACAGTAAACCAATTACATGCTATGTTGTGCATCTGTGTTGGTTATTAAACTCCCCAGGTGTAGCAAGTAAGTCAGTTGAAGAATTAGAGAGAACCGATGAACAGTAAACTAATTACATGCTATGTTGTGCATCTATGTTGGTTATTAGTCTCCCTAGGTGTAGCAAGTAAGTCAGTTGAAGAATTAGACAGAACCGCTGAATAGTAAACCAATTACATATTATGTTGTGCATCTTTGTTGGTTATTAGTCTCCCCAGGTGTAGCAGGTAAGTCAGTTGAAGAATTAGAGAGAACCGATGAACAGTAAATCAATTACATGCTATGTTGTGCATCTTTGTTGGTTATTAAACTCCCCAGGTGTAGCAAGTAAGTCAGTTGAAGAATTAGAGAGAACCGATGAACAGTAAACCAGTTACATGCTATGTTGTGCATCTGTGTTGGTTATTAGTCTCCCCAGGTGTAGCAAGTAAGTCAGTTGAAGAATTCGAGAGAACCGATGAACAGTAAACAGTAAACCAGTTTCATGCTATGTTGTGCATCTGTGTTGGTTATTAGTCTCCCTAGGTGTAGCAAGTAAGTTAGTTGAAGAATTAGAGAGAACCGATGAACAGTAAACCAATTACAAGCTATGTTGTGCATCTGTGTTGGTTATTAAACTCCCCAGGTGTAGCAAGTAAGTCAGTTGAAGAATTAGAGAGAACCGATGAACAGTAAACTAATTACATGCTATGTTGTGCATCATTGTTGGTTATTAGTCTCCCCAGGTGTAGCAACTAAGTCAGTTGAAGAATTAGAGAGAACCGATGAACAGTAAACCAATTACATGTTATGTTGTGCATCTTTGTTGGTAATTAGTCTCCCCAGGTGTAGCAGGTAAGTCAGTTGAAGAATTAGTGAGAACCGATGAACAGTAAATCAATTACATGCTATGTTGTGCATCTTTGTTGGTTATTAAACTCCCCAGGTGTAGCAAGTAAGTCAGTTGAAGAATTAGAGAGAACCGATGAACAGTAAACCAATTACATGCTATGTTGTGCATCTGTGTTGGTTATTAAACTCCCCAGGTGTAGCAAGTAAGTCAGTTGAAGAATTAGAGAGAACCGATGAACAGTAAACTAATTACATGCTATGTTGTGCATCTATGTTGGTTATTAGTCTCCCTAGGTGTAGCAAGTAAGTCAGTTGAAGAATTAGACAGAACCGCTGAATAGTAAACCAATTACATATTATGTTGTGCATCTTTGTTGGTTATTAGTCTCCCCAGGTGTAGCAGGTAAGTCAGTTGAAGAATTAGAGAGAACCGATGAACAGTAAATCAATTACATGCTATGTTGTGCATCTTTGTTGGTTATTAAACTCCCCAGGTGTAGCAAGTAAGTCAGTTGAAGAATTAGAGAGAACCGATGAACAGTAAACCAGTTACATGCTATGTTGTGCATCTGTGTTGGTTATTAGTCTCCCCAGGTGTAGCAAGTAAGTCAGTTGAAGAATTCGAGAGAACCGATGAACAGTAAACAGTAAACCAGTTTCATGCTATGTTGTGCATCTGTGTTGGTTATTAGTCTCCCTAGGTGTAGCAAGTAAGTTAGTTGAAGAATTAGAGAGAACCGATGAACAGTAAACCAATTACAAGCTATGTTGTGCATCTGTGTTGGTTATTAAACTCCCCAGGTGTAGCAAGTAAGTCAGTTGAAGAATTAGAGAGAACCGATGAACAGTAAACCAATTACATGCTATGTTGTGCATCTGTGTTGGTTATTAAACTCCCCAGGTGTAGCAAGTAAGTCAGTTGAAGAATTAGAGAGAACCGATGAACAGTAAACCAGTTACATGCTATGTTGTGCATCTGTGTTGGTTATCAAATTCCCCAGGTGTAGCAAGTAAGTCAGTTGAAGAATTAGAGAGAACCGATGAACAGTAAATCAATTACATGCTATGTTGTGCATCTTTGTTGGTTATTAAACTCCCCAGGTGTAGCAAGTAAGTCAGTTGAAGAATTAGAGAGAACCGATGAACAGTAAACCAATTACATGCTATGTTGTGCATCTGTGTTGGTTATTAAACTCCCCAAGTGTAGCAAGTAAGTCAGTTGAAGAATTAGAGAGAACCGATGAACAGTAAACTAATTACATGCTATGTTGTGCATCTGTGTTGGTTATTAGTCTCCCTAGGTGTAGCAAGTAAGTCAGTTGAAGAATTAGAGAGAACCGCTGAATAGTAAACCACTTACATGTTATGTTGTTCATCTGTGTTGGTTATTAGTCTCCCCAAGTGTAGCAAGTAAGACAGTTGAAGAATTAGAGAGAACCGATGAACAGTAAACCAATTACATGCTATGTTGTGCATCTGTGTTGGTTATTAGTCTCCCCAGGTGTAGCCAGTAAGCCAGTTGAAGAATTAGAGAGAACCGACGAACAGTAAACCAATTACATGCTATGTTGTGCATCTGTGTTGGTTATTAAACTCCACAGGTGTAGCAAGTAAGTCAGTTGAAGAATTAGAGAGAATCGATGAACAGTAAACCAATTACATGCTATGTTGTGCATCTGTGTTGGTTATTAGTCTCCCCAGGTGTAGCAAGTAAGTCAGTTGAAGAATTAGAGAGAACCGATGAACAGTAAACCAATTACATGCTATGTTGTGCATCTGTGTTGGTTATTAAATTCCCCAGGTGTAGCAAGTAAGTCAGTTGAAGAATTAGAGAGAACCGATGAACAGTAAACCAATTACATGCTATGTTGTGCATCTGTGTTGGTTATTAAACTCCCCAGGTGTAGCAAGTAAGTCAGTTGAAGAATTAGAGAGAATCGATGAACAGTAAACCAATTACAAGCTATGTTGTGCATCTGTGTTGGTTATTAAACTCCCCAGGTGTAGCAAGTAAGTCAGTTGAAGAATTAGAGAGAACCGCTGAATAGTAAACCAATTACATGTTATGTTGTGCATCTTTGTTGGTTATTAGTCTCCCCAGGTGTAGCAGGTAAGTCAGTTGAAGAATTAGAGAGAACCGATGAACAGTAAATCAATTACATGCTATGTTGTGCATCTTTGTTGGTTATTAAACTCCCCAGGTGTAGCAAGTAAGTCAGTTGAAGAATTAGAGAGAACCGATGAACAGTAAACCAATTACATGCTATGTTGTGCATCTGTGTTGGTTATTAAACTCCCCAGGTGTAGCAAGTAAGTCAGTTGAAGAATTAGAGAGAACCGATGAACAGTAAACTAATTACATGCTATGTTGTGCATCTATGTTGGTTATTAGTCTCCCTAGGTGTAGCAAGTAAGTCAGTTGAAGAATTAGACAGAACCGCTGAATAGTAAACCAATTACATATTATGTTGTGCATCTTTGTTGGTTATTAGTCTCCCCAGGTGTAGCAGGTAAGTCAGTTGAAGAATTAGAGAGAACCGATGAACAGTAAATCAATTACATGCTATGTTGTGCATCTTTGTTGGTTATTAAACTCCCCAGGTGTAGCAAGTAAGTCAGTTGAAGAATTAGAGAGAACCGATGAACAGTAAACCAGTTACATGCTATGTTGTGCATCTGTGTTGGTTATTAGTCTCCCCAGGTGTAGCAAGTAAGTCAGTTGAAGAATTCGAGAGAACCGATGAACAGTAAACAGTAAACCAGTTTCATGCTATGTTGTGCATCTGTGTTGGTTATTAGTCTCCCTAGGTGTAGCAAGTAAGTTAGTTGAAGAATTAGAGAGAACCGATGAACAGTAAACCAATTACAAGCTATGTTGTGCATCTGTGTTGGTTATTAAACTCCCCAGGTGTAGCAAGTAAGTCAGTTGAAGAATTAGAGAGAACCGATGAACAGTAAACTAATTACATGCTATGTTGTGCATCATTGTTGGTTATTAGTCTCCCCAGGTGTAGCAACTAAGTCAGTTGAAGAATTAGAGAGAACCGATGAACAGTAAACCAATTACATGTTATGTTGTGCATCTTTGTTGGTAATTAGTCTCCCCAGGTGTAGCAGGTAAGTCAGTTGAAGAATTAGTGAGAACCGATGAACAGTAAATCAATTACATGCTATGTTGTGCATCTTTGTTGGTTATTAAACTCCCCAGGTGTAGCAAGTAAGTCAGTTGAAGAATTAGAGAGAACCGATGAACAGTAAACCAATTACATGCTATGTTGTGCATCTGTGTTGGTTATTAAACTCCCCAGGTGTAGCAAGTAAGTCAGTTGAAGAATTAGAGAGAACCGATGAACAGTAAACTAATTACATGCTATGTTGTGCATCTATGTTGGTTATTAGTCTCCCTAGGTGTAGCAAGTAAGTCAGTTGAAGAATTAGACAGAACCGCTGAATAGTAAACCAATTACATATTATGTTGTGCATCTTTGTTGGTTATTAGTCTCCCCAGGTGTAGCAGGTAAGTCAGTTGAAGAATTAGAGAGAACCGATGAACAGTAAATCAATTACATGCTATGTTGTGCATCTTTGTTGGTTATTAAACTCCCCAGGTGTAGCAAGTAAGTCAGTTGAAGAATTAGAGAGAACCGATGAACAGTAAACCAGTTACATGCTATGTTGTGCATCTGTGTTGGTTATTAGTCTCCCCAGGTGTAGCAAGTAAGTCAGTTGAAGAATTCGAGAGAACCGATGAACAGTAAACAGTAAACCAGTTTCATGCTATGTTGTGCATCTGTGTTGGTTATTAGTCTCCCTAGGTGTAGCAAGTAAGTTAGTTGAAGAATTAGAGAGAACCGATGAACAGTAAACCAATTACAAGCTATGTTGTGCATCTGTGTTGGTTATTAAACTCCCCAGGTGTAGCAAGTAAGTCAGTTGAAGAATTAGAGAGAACCGATGAACAGTAAACCAATTACATGCTATGTTGTGCATCTGTGTTGGTTATTAAACTCCCCAGGTGTAGCAAGTAAGTCAGTTGAAGAATTAGAGAGAACCGATGAACAGTAAACCAGTTACATGCTATGTTGTGCATCTGTGTTGGTTATCAAATTCCCCAGGTGTAGCAAGTAAGTCAGTTGAAGAATTAGAGAGAACCGATGAACAGTAAATCAATTACATGCTATGTTGTGCATCTTTGTTGGTTATTAAACTCCCCAGGTGTAGCAAGTAAGTCAGTTGAAGAATTAGAGAGAACCGATGAACAGTAAACCAATTACATGCTATGTTGTGCATCTGTGTTGGTTATTAAACTCCCCAGGTGTAGCAAGTAAGTCAGTTGAAAAATTAGAGAGAACTGATGAACAGTAAACTAATTACATGCTATGTTGTGCATCTTTGTTGGTTATTAGTCTCCCTAGGTGTAGCAACTAAGTCAGTTGAAGAATTAGAGAGAACCGCTGAATAGTAAACCAATTACATGTTATGTTGTGCATCTTTGTTGGTTATTAGTCTCCCCAGGTGTAGCAGGTAAGTCAGTTGAAGAATTAGAGAGAACCGATGAACAGTAAATCAATTACATGCTATGTTGTGCATCTTTGTTGGTTATTAAACTCCCCAGGTGTAGCAAGTAAGTCAGTTGAAGAATTAGAGAGAACCGATGAACAGTAAACCAGTTACATGCTATGTTGTGCATCTGTGTTGGTTATTAAACTCCCCAGGTGTAGCAAGTAAGTCAGTTGAAGAATTAGAGAGAACCGATGAACAGTAAACTAATTACATGCTATGTTGTGCATCTGTGTTGGTTATTAGTCTCCCCAGGTGTAGCAAGTAAGTCAGTTGAATAATTAGAGAGAACCGATGAACAGTAAACCAATTACATGCTTTGTTGTGCGTCTGTGTTGGTTATAAGTCTCCCCAGGTGTAGCAAGTAAGTCAGTTGAAGAATTAGAGAGAACCGATGAACAGTAAACCAGTTACATGCTATGTTGTGCATCTGTGTTGGTTATTAGTCTCCCCAGGTGTAGCAAGTAAGTCAGTTGAAGAATGCGAGAGAACCGATGAACAGTAAACCAGTTACATGCTATGTTGTGCATCTGTGTTGGTTATTAGTCTCCCTAGGTGTAGCAAGTAAGTCAGTTGAAGAATTAGAGAGAACCGATGAACAGTAAACCAATTACAAGCTATGTTGTGCATCTGTGTTGGTTATTAAACTCCCCAGGTGTAGCAAGTAAGTCAGTTGAAGAATTAGAGAGAACCGATGAACAGTAAACCAATTACATGCTATGTTGTGCATCTGTGTTGGTTATTAAACTCCCCAGGTGTAGCAAGTAAGTCAGTTGAAGAATTAGAGAGAACCGATGAACAGTAAACCAGTTACATGCTATGTTGTGCATCTGTGTTGGTTATTAAACTCCCCAGGTGTAGCAAGTAAGTCAGTTGAAGAATTAGAGAGAACCGATGAACAGTAAACTAATTACATGCTATGTTGTGCATCTGTGTTGGTTATTAGTCTCCCTAGGTGTAGCAAGTAAGTCAGTTGAAGAATTAGAGAGAACCGCTGAATAGTAAACCAATTACATGTTATGTTGTTCATCTGTGTTGGTTATTAGTCTCCCCAAGTGTAGCAAGTAAGACAGTTGAAGAATTAGAGAGAACCGATGAACAGTAAACCAATTACATGCTATGTTGTGCATCTGTGTTGGTTATTAGTCTCCCCAGGTGTAGCCAGTAAGTCAGTTGAAGAATTAGAGAGAACCGACGAACAGTAAACCAATTACATGCTATGTTGTGCATCTGTGTTGGTTATTAAACTCCACAGGTGTAGCATGTAAGTCAGTAGAAGAATTAGAGAGAATCGATGAACAGTAAACCAATTACATGCTATGTTGTGCATCTGTGTTGGTTATTAGTCTCCCCAGGTGTAGCAAGTAAGTCAGTTGAAGAATTAGAGAGAACCGATGAACAGTAAACCAATTACATGCTATGTTGTGCATCTGTGTTGGTTATTAAATTCCCCAGGTGTAGCAAGTAAGTCAGTTGAAGAATTAGAGAGAACCGATGAACAGTAAACCAATTACATGCTATGTTGTGCATCTGTGTTGGTTATTAAACTCCCCAGGTGTAGCAAGTAAGTCAGTTGAAGAATTAGAGAGAATCGATGAACAGTAAACCAATTACAAGCTATGTTGTGCATCTGTGTTGGTTATTAAACTCCCCAGGTGTAGCAAGTAAGTCAGTTGAAGAATTAGAGAGAACCGCTGAATAGTAAACCAATTACATGTTATGTTGTGCATCTTTGTTGGTTATTAGTCTCCCCAGGTGTAGCAGGTAAGTCAGTTGAAGAATTAGAGAGAACCGATGAACAGTAAATCAATTACATGCTATGTTGTGCATCTTTGTTGGTTATTAAACTCCCCAGGTGTAGCAAGTAAGTCAGTTGAAGAATTAGAGAGAACCGATGAACAGTAAACCAATTACATGCTATGTTGTGCATCTGTGTTGGTTATTAAACTCCCCAGGTGTAGCAAGTAAGTCAGTTGAAGAATTAGAGAGAACCGATGAACAGTAAACTAATTACATGCTATGTTGTGCATCTATGTTGGTTATTAGTCTCCCTAGGTGTAGCAAGTAAGTCAGTTGAAGAATTAGACAGAACCGCTGAATAGTAAACCAATTACATATTATGTTGTGCATCTTTGTTGGTTATTAGTCTCCCCAGGTGTAGCAGGTAAGTCAGTTGAAGAATTAGAGAGAACCGATGAACAGTAAATCAATTACATGCTATGTTGTGCATCTTTGTTGGTTATTAAACTCCCCAGGTGTAGCAAGTAAGTCAGTTGAAGAATTAGAGAGAACCGATGAACAGTAAACCAGTTACATGCTATGTTGTGCATCTGTGTTGGTTATTAGTCTCCCCAGGTGTAGCAAGTAAGTCAGTTGAAGAATTCGAGAGAACCGATGAACAGTAAACAGTAAACCAGTTTCATGCTATGTTGTGCATCTGTGTTGGTTATTAGTCTCCCTAGGTGTAGCAAGTAAGTTAGTTGAAGAATTAGAGAGAACCGATGAACAGTAAACCAATTACAAGCTATGTTGTGCATCTGTGTTGGTTATTAAACTCCCCAGGTGTAGCAAGTAAGTCAGTTGAAGAATTAGAGAGAACCGATGAACAGTAAACTAATTACATGCTATGTTGTGCATCATTGTTGGTTATTAGTCTCCCCAGGTGTAGCAACTAAGTCAGTTGAAGAATTAGAGAGAACCGATGAACAGTAAACCAATTACATGTTATGTTGTGCATCTTTGTTGGTAATTAGTCTCCCCAGGTGTAGCAGGTAAGTCAGTTGAAGAATTAGTGAGAACCGATGAACAGTAAATCAATTACATGCTATGTTGTGCATCTTTGTTGGTTATTAAACTCCCCAGGTGTAGCAAGTAAGTCAGTTGAAGAATTAGAGAGAACCGATGAACAGTAAACCAATTACATGCTATGTTGTGCATCTGTGTTGGTTATTAAACTCCCCAGGTGTAGCAAGTAAGTCAGTTGAAGAATTAGAGAGAACCGATGAACAGTAAACTAATTACATGCTATGTTGTGCATCTATGTTGGTTATTAGTCTCCCTAGGTGTAGCAAGTAAGTCAGTTGAAGAATTAGACAGAACCGCTGAATAGTAAACCAATTACATATTATGTTGTGCATCTTTGTTGGTTATTAGTCTCCCCAGGTGTAGCAGGTAAGTCAGTTGAAGAATTAGAGAGAACCGATGAACAGTAAATCAATTACATGCTATGTTGTGCATCTTTGTTGGTTATTAAACTCCCCAGGTGTAGCAAGTAAGTCAGTTGAAGAATTAGAGAGAACCGATGAACAGTAAACCAGTTACATGCTATGTTGTGCATCTGTGTTGGTTATTAGTCTCCCCAGGTGTAGCAAGTAAGTCAGTTGAAGAATTCGAGAGAACCGATGAACAGTAAACAGTAAACCAGTTTCATGCTATGTTGTGCATCTGTGTTGGTTATTAGTCTCCCTAGGTGTAGCAAGTAAGTTAGTTGAAGAATTAGAGAGAACCGATGAACAGTAAACCAATTACAAGCTATGTTGTGCATCTGTGTTGGTTATTAAACTCCCCAGGTGTAGCAAGTAAGTCAGTTGAAGAATTAGAGAGAACCGATGAACAGTAAACCAATTACATGCTATGTTGTGCATCTGTGTTGGTTATTAAACTCCCCAGGTGTAGCAAGTAAGTCAGTTGAAGAATTAGAGAGAACCGATGAACAGTAAACCAGTTACATGCTATGTTGTGCATCTGTGTTGGTTATCAAATTCCCCAGGTGTAGCAAGTAAGTCAGTTGAAGAATTAGAGAGAACCGATGAACAGTAAATCAATTACATGCTATGTTGTGCATCTTTGTTGGTTATTAAACTCCCCAGGTGTAGCAAGTAAGTCAGTTGAAGAATTAGAGAGAACCGATGAACAGTAAACCAATTACATGCTATGTTGTGCATCTGTGTTGGTTATTAAACTCCCCAGGTGTAGCAAGTAAGTCAGTTGAAGAATTAGAGAGAACCGATGAACAGTAAACTAATTACATGCTATGTTGTGCATCTTTGTTGGTTATTAGTCTCCCTAGGTGTAGCAACTAAGTCAGTTGAAGAATTAGAGAGAACCGCTGAATAGTAAACCAATTACATGTTATGTTGTGCATCTTTGTTGGTTATTAGTCTCCCCAGGTGTAGCAGGTAAGTCAGTTGAAGAATTAGAGAGAACCGATGAACAGTAAATCAATTACATGCTATGTTGTGCATCTTTGTTGGTTATTAAACTCCCCAGGTGTAGCAAGTAAGTCAGTTGAAGAATTAGAGAGAACCGATGAACAGTAAACCAGTTACATGCTATGTTGTGCATCTGTGTTGGTTATTAAACTCCCCAGGTGTAGCAAGTAAGTCAGTTGAAGAATTAGAGAGAACCGATGAACAGTAAACTAATTACATGCTATGTTGTGCATCTGTGTTGGTTATTAGTCTCCCCAGGTGTAGCAAGTAAGTCAGTTGAATAATTAGAGAGAACCGATGAACAGTAAACCAATTACATGCTTTGTTGTGCGTCTGTGTTGGTTATAAGTCTCCCCAGGTGTAGCAAGTAAGTCAGTTGAAGAATTAGAGAGAACCGATGAACAGTAAACCAGTTACATGCTATGTTGTGCATCTGTGTTGGTTATTAGTCTCCCCAGGTGTAGCAAGTAAGTCAGTTGAAGAATGCGAGAGAACCGATGAACAGTAAACCAGTTACATGCTATGTTGTGCATCTGTGTTGGTTATTAGTCTCCCTAGGTGTAGCAAGTAAGTCAGTTGAAGAATTAGAGAGAACCGATGAACAGTAAACCAATTACAAGCTATGTTGTGCATCTGTGTTGGTTATTAAACTCCCCAGGTGTAGCAAGTAAGTCAGTTGAAGAATTAGAGAGAACCGATGAACAGTAAACCAATTACATGCTATGTTGTGCATCTGTGTTGGTTATTAAACTCCCCAGGTGTAGCAAGTAAGTCAGTTGAAGAATTAGAGAGAACCGATGAACAGTAAACCAGTTACATGCTATGTTGTGCATCTGTGTTGGTTATTAAACTCCCCAGGTGTAGCAAGTAAGTCAGTTGAAGAATTAGAGAGAACCGATGAACAGTAAACTAATTACATGCTATGTTGTGCATCTGTGTTGGTTATTAGTCTCCCTAGGTGTAGCAAGTAAGTCAGTTGAAGAATTAGAGAGAACCGCTGAATAGTAAACCAATTACATGTTATGTTGTTCATCTGTGTTGGTTATTAGTCTCCCCAAGTGTAGCAAGTAAGACAGTTGAAGAATTAGAGAGAACCGATGAACAGTAAACCAATTACATGCTATGTTGTGCATCTGTGTTGGTTATTAGTCTCCCCAGGTGTAGCCAGTAAGTCAGTTGAAGAATTAGAGAGAACCGACGAACAGTAAACCAATTACATGCTATGTTGTGCATCTGTGTTGGTTATTAAACTCCACAGGTGTAGCAAGTAAGTCAGTTGAAGAATTAGAGAGAATCGATGAACAGTAAACCAATTACATGCTATGTTGTGCATCTGTGTTGGTTATTAGTCTCCCCAGGTGTAGCAAGTAAGTCAGTTGAAGAATTAGAGAGAACCGATGAACAGTAAACCAATTACATGCTATGTTGTGCATCTGTGTTGGTTATTAAATTCCCCAGGTGTAGCAAGTAAGTCAGTTGAAGAATTAGAGAGAACCGATGAACAGTAAACCAATTACATGCTATGTTGTGCATCTGTGTTGGTTATTAAACTCCCCAGGTGTAGCAAGTAAGTCAGTTGAAGAATTAGAGAGAACCGATGAACAGTAAAGTAATTACATGCTATGTTGTGCATCATTGTTGGTTATTAGTCTCCCCAGGTGTAGCAACTAAGTCAGTTGAAGAATTAGAGAGAACCGCTGAATAGTAAACCAATTACATGTTATGTTGTGCATCTTTGTTGGTTATTAGTCTCCCCAGGTGTAGCAGGTAAGTCAGTTGAAGAATTAAAGAGAACCGATGAACAGTAAATCAATTACATGCTATGTTGTGCATCTTTGTTGGTTATTAAACTCCCCAGGTGTAGCAAGTAAGTCAGTTGAAGAATTAGAGAGAACCGATGAACAGTAAACCAATTACATGCTATGTTGTGCATCTGTGTTGGTTATTAAACTCCCCAGGTGTAGCAAGTAAGTCAGTTGAAGAATTAGAGAGAACCGATGAACAGTAAACTAATTACATGCTATGTTGTGCATCTATGTTGGTTATTAGTCTCCCTAGGTGTAGCAAGTAAGTCAGTTGAAGAATTAGACAGAACCGCTGAATAGTAAACCAATTACATATTATGTTGTGCATCTTTGTTGGTTATTAGTCTCCCCAGGTGTAGCAGGTAAGTCAGTTGAAGAATTAGAGAGAACCGATGAACAGTAAATCAATTACATGCTATGTTGTGCATCTTTGTTGGTTATTAAACTCCCCAGGTGTAGCAAGTAAGTCAGTTGAAGAATTAGAGAGAACCGATGAACAGTAAACCAGTTACATGCTATGTTGTGCATCTGTTTTGGTTATTAGTTTCCCCAGGTGTAGCAAGTAAGTCAGTTGAAGAATTCGAGAGAACCGATGAACAGTAAACCAGTTTCATGCTATGTTGTGCATCTGTGTTGGTTATTAGTCTCCCTAGGTGTAGCAAGTAAGTCAGTTGAAGAATTAGAGAGAACCGATGAACAGTAAACCAATTACAAGCTATGTTGTGCATCTGTGTTGGTTATTAAACTCCGCAGGTGTAACAAGTAAGTCAGTTGAAGAATTAGAGAGAACCGATGAACAGTAAACCAATTACATGCTATGTTGTGCATCTGTGTTGGTTATTAAACTCCCCAGGTGTAGCAAGTAAGTCAGTTGAAGAATTAGAGAGAACCGATGAACAGTAAACCAGTTACATGCTATGTTGTGCTTCTGTGTTGGTTATCAAATTCCCCAGGTGTAGCAAGTAAGTCAGTTGAAGAATTAGAGAGAACCGATGAACAGCAAACTAATTACATGCTATGTTGTGCATCTGTGTTGGTTATTAGTCTCCCCAGGTATAGCAAGTAAGTCAGTTGAAGAAATAGAGAGAACCGCTGAATAGTAAACCAATTACATGTTATGTTGTTAATCTGTGTTGGTTATTAGTCTCCCCAGGTGTAGCAAGTAAGACAGTTGAAGAATTAGAGAGAACCGATGAACAGTAAACCAATTACATGCTATGTTGTGCATCTGTGTTGGTTATTAGTCTCCCCAGGTGTAGCAAGTAAGTCAGTTGAAGAATTAGAGAGAACCGATGAACAGTAAACCAATTACATGCTATGTTGTGCATCTGTGTTGGTTATTAAACTCCCCAGGTGTAGCAAGTAAGTCAGTTGAAGAATTAAAGAGAACCGATGAACAGTAAACCAATTACATGCTATGTTGTGCATCTGTGTTGGTTATTAAACTCCCCAGGTATAGCAAGTAAGTCAGTTGAAGAATTAGAGAGAACCGATGAACAGTAAACTAATTACATGCTATGTTGTGCATCTTTGTTGGTTATTAGTCTCCCCGGGTGTAGCAAGTAAGTCAGTTGAAGAATTAGAGAGAACCGCTGAATAGTAAACCAATTACATGTTATGTTGTGCATCTTTGTTGGTTATTAGTCTCCCCAGGTGTAGCAGGTAAGTCAGTTGAAGAATTAGAGAGAACCGATGAACAGTAAATCAATTACATGCTATGTTGTGCATCTTTGTTGGTTATTAAACTCCCCAGGTGTAGCAAGTAAGTCAGTTGAAGAATTAGAGAGAACCGATGAAAAGTAAACCAATTACATGCTATGTTGTTCATCTGTGTTGGTTATTAGTCTCCCCAGGTGTAGCAAGTAAGTTAGTTGAAGAATTAGAGAGAACCGATGAACAGTAAACCAATTACATGCTTTGTTGTGCGTCTGTGTTGGTTATAAGTCTCCCCAGGTGTAGCAAGTAAGTCAGTTGAAGAATTAGAGAGAACCGACGAACAGTAAACCAGTTACATGCTATGTTGTGCATCTGTGTTGGTTATTAGTCTCCCTAGGTGTAGCAAGTAAGTCAGTTGAAGAATTCGAGAGAACCGATGAACAGTAAACCAGTTACATGCTATGTTGTGCATCTGTGTTGGTTATTAGTCTCCCTAGGTGTAGCAAGTAAGTCAGTTGAAGAATTAGAGAGAACCGATGAACAGTAAACCAATTACAAGCTATGTTGTGCATCTGTGTTGGTTATTAAACTCCCCAGGTGTAGCAAGTAAGTCAGTTGAAGAATTAGAGAGAACCGATGAACAGTAAACCAATTACATGCTATGTTGTGCATCTGTGTTGGTTATTAAACTCCCCAGGTGTAGCAAGTAAGTCAGTTGAAGAATTAGAGAGAACCGATGAACAGTAAACCAGTTACATGCTATGTTGTGCATCTGTGTTGGTTATTAAACTCCCCAGGTGTAGCAAGTAAGTCAGTTGAAGAATTAGAGAGAACCGATGAACAGTAAACTAATTACATGCTATGTTGTGCATCTGTGTTGGTTATTAGTCTCCCTAGGTGTAGCAAGTAAGTCAGTTGAAGAATTAGAGAGAACCGCTGAATAGTAAACCAATTACATGTTATGTTGTTCATCTGTGTTGGTTATTAGTCTCCCCAGGTGTAGCAAGTAAGACAGTTGAAGAATTAGAAAGAACCGATGAACAGTAAACCAATTACATGCTATGTTGTGCATCTGTGTTGGTTATTAGTCTCCCCAGGTGTAGCAAGTAAGTCAGTTGAAGAATTAGAGAGAACCGATGAACAGTAAACCAATTACATGCTATGTTGTGCATCTGTGTTGGTTATTAGTCTCCCCAGGTGTAGCAAGTAAGTCATTGGAAAAATTAGAGAGAACCGATGAACAGTAAACCAATTACATGCTATGTTGTGCATCTGTCTTGGTTATTAAACTCCCCAGGTGTAGCAAGTAAGTCAGTTGAAGAATTAGAGAGAACCGATGAACAGTAAACCAATTACATGCTATGTTGTGTATCTGTGTTGGTTATTAAACTCCCCAGGTGTAGCAAGTAAGTCAGTTGAAGAATTAGAGAGAACCGATGAACAGTAAACTAATTACATGCTATGATATGCATCTGTGTTGGTTATTAGTCTCCCTAGGTGTAGCAAGTAAGTTAGTTGAAGAATTAGAGAGAACCGCTGAATAGTAAACCAATTACATGTTATGTTGTGCATCTTTGTTGGTTATTAGTCTCCCCAGGTGTAGCAGGTAAGTCAGTTGAAGAATTAGAGAGAACCGATGAACAGTAAATCAATTACATGCTATGTTGTGCATCTTTGTTGGTTATTAAACTCCCCAGGTGTAGCAAGTAAGTCAGTTGAAGAATTAGAGAGAACCGATGAACAGTAAACCAATTACATGCTATGTTGTGCATCTGTGTTGGTTATTAAACTCCCCAGGTGTAGCAAGTAAGTCATTTGAAGAATTAGAGAGAACCGATGAACAGTAAACCAATTACATGCTATGTTGTGCATCTGTGTTGGTTATTAAACTCCCTAGGTGTAGCAAGTAAGTCAGTTGAAGAATTAGAGAGAACCGATGAACAGTAAACCAGTTACATGCTATGTTGTGCATCTGTGTTGGTTATTAAACTCCCCATGTGTAGCAAGTAAGTCAATTGAAGAATTAGAGAGAACCGATGAACAGTAAACTAATTACATGCTATGTTGTGCATCTGTGTTGGTTATTAGTCTCCCCAGATGTAGCAAGTAAGTCAGTTGAAGAATTAGAGAGAACCGCTGAATAGTAAACCAATTACATGTTATGTTGTTCATCTGTGTTGGTTATTAGTCTCCCCAGGTGTAGCAAGTAAGTCAGTTGAAGAATTAGAGAGAACCGATGAACAGTAAACCAATTACATGCTATGTTGTGCATCTGTGTTGGTTATTAAACTCCACAGGTGTAGCAAGTAAGTCAGTTGAAGAATTAGAGAGAATCGATGAACAGTAAACCAATTACATGCTATGTTGTGCATCTGTGTTGGTTATTAGTCTCCCCAGGTGTAGCAAGTAAGTCAGTTGAAGGATTAGAGAGAACCGATGAACAGTAAACCAATTACATGCTATGTTGTGCATCTGTGTTGGTTATTAAACTCCCCAGGTGTAGCAAGTAAGTCAGTTGAAGAATTAGAGAGAACCGATGAACAGTAAACCAATTACATGCTATGTTGTGCATCTGTGTTGGTTATTAAACTCCCCAGGTGTAGCAAGTAAGTCAGTTGAAGAATTAGAGAGAACCGATGAACAGTAAACTAATTACATGCTATGTTGTGCATCTTTGTTCGTTATTAGTCTCCCCAGGTGTAGCAACTAAGTCAAATGAAGAATTAGAGAGAACCGCTGAATAGTAAACCAATTACATGTTATGTTGTGCATCTTTGTTGGTTATTAGTCTCCCCAGGTGTAGCAGGTAAGTCAGTTGAAGAATTAGAGAGAACCGATGAACAGTAAATCAATTACATGCTATGTTGTGCATCTTTGTTGGTTATTAAACTCCCCAGGTGTAGCAAGTAAGTCAGTTGAAGAATTAGAGAGAACCGATGAACAGTAAACCAGTTACATGCTATGTTGTGCATCTGTGTTGGTTATCAAATTCCCCAGGTGTAGCAAGTAAGTCAGTTGAAGAATTAGAGAGAACCGATGAACAGCAAACTAATTACATGCTATGTTGTGCATCTGTGTTGGTTATTAGTCTCCCCAGGTATAGCAAGTAAGTCAGTTGAAGAAATAGAGAGAACCGCTGAATAGTAAACCAATTACATGTTATGTTGTTAATCTGTGTTGGTTATTAGTCTCCCCAGGTGTAGCAAGTAAGACAGTTGAAGAATTAGAGAGAACCGATGAACAGTAAACCAATTACATGCTATGTTGTGCATCTGTGTTGGTTATTAGTCTCCCCAGGTGTAGCAAGTAAGTCAGTTGAAGAATTAGAGAGAACCGATGAACAATAAACCAATTACATGCTATGTTGTGCATCTGTGTTGGTTATTAAACTCCCCAGGTGTAGCAAGTAAGTCAGTTGAAGAATTAAAGAGAACCGATGAACAGTAAACCAATTACATGCTATGTTGTGCATCTGTGTTGGTTATTAAACTCCCCAGGTATAGCAAGTAAGTCAGTTGAAGAATTAGAGAGAACCGATCAACAGTAAACTAATTACATGCTATGTTGTGCATCTTTGTTGGTTATTAGTCTCCCCAGGTGTAGCAAGTAAGTCAGTTGAAGAATTAGAGAGAACCGCTGAATAGTAAACCAATTACATGTTATGTTGTGCATCTTTGTTGGTTATTAGTCTCCCCAGGTGTAGCAGGTAAGTCAGTTGAAGAATTAGAGAGAACCGATGAACAGTAAATCAATTACATGCTATGTTGTGCATCTTTGTTGGTTATTAAACTCCCCAGGTGTAGCAAGTAAGTCAGTTGAAGAATTAGAGAGAACCGATGAAAAGTAAACCAATTACATGCTATCTTGTTCATCTGTGTTGGTTATTAGTCTCCCCAGGTGTAGCAAGTAAGTCAGTTGAAGAATTAGAGAGAACCGATGAACAGTAAACCAATTACATGCTTTGTTGTGCGTCTGTGTTGGTTATAAGTCTCCCCAGGTGTAGCAAGTAAGTCAGTTGAAGAATTAGAGAGAACCGACGAACAGTAAACCAGTTACATGCTATGTTGTGCATCTGTGTTGGTTATTAGTCTCCCTAGGTGTAGCAAGTAAGTCAGTTGAAGAATTCGAGAGAACCGATGAAAAGTAAACCAGTTACATGCTATGTTGTGCATCTGTGTTGGTTATTAGTCTCCCTAGGTGTAGCAAGTAAGTCAGTTGAAGAATTAGAGAGAACCGATGAACAGTAAACCAATTACAAGCTATGTTGTGCATCTGTGTTGGTTATTAAACTCCCCAGGTGTAGCAAGTAAGTCAGTTGAAGAATTAGAGAGAACCGATGAACAGTAAACCAATTACATGCTATGTTGTGCATCTGTGTTGGTTATTAAACTCCCCAGGTGTAGCAAGTAAGTCAGTTGAAGAATTAGAGAGAACCGATGAACAGTAAACCAATTACATGCTTTGTTGTGCGTCTGTGTTGGTTATAAGTCTCCCCAGGTGTAGCAAGTAAGTCAGTTGAAGAATTAGAGAGAACCGATGAACAGTAAACCAGTTACATGCTATGTTGTGCATCAGTGTTGGTTATTAAACTCCCCAGGTGTAGCAAGTAAGTCAGTTGAAGAATTAGAGAGAACCGCTGAACAGTAAACCAATTACATGTTATGTTGTTCATCTGTGTTGGTTATTAGTCTCCCCAGGTGTAGCAAGTAAGACAGTTGAAGAATTAGAGAGAACCGATGAACAGTAAACCAATTACATGCTATGTTGTGCATCTGTGTTGGTTATTAGTCTCCCCAGGTGTAGCAAGTAAGTCAGTTGAAGAATTAGAGAGAACCGATGAACAGTAAACTAATTACATGCTATGTTGTGCATCTGTGTTGGTTATTAAACTCCACAGGTGTAGCAAGAAAGTCAGTTGAAGAATTAGAGAGAATCGATGAACAGTAAACCAATTACATGCTATGTTGTGCATCTGTGTTGGTTATTAGTCTCCCCAGGTGTAGCAAGTAAGTCAGTTGAAGAATTAGAGAGAACCGATGAACAGTAAACCAATTACATGCTATGTTGTGCATCTGTGTTGGTTATTAAACTCCCCAGGTGTAGCAAGTAAGTCAGTTGAAGAATTAGAGAGAACCGATGAACAGTAAACCAATTACATGCTATGTTGTGCATCTGTGTTGGTTGTAAATCTCCCCAGGTGTAGCAAGTAAGTCAGTTGAAGAATTAGAGAGAACCGATGAACAGTAAACTAATTACATGCTATGTTGTGCATCTATGTTGGTTATTAAACTCCCCAGGTGTAGCAAGTAAGTCAGTTGAAGAATTAGAGAGAACCGATGAACAGTAAACCAATTACATGCTATGTTGTGCATCTGTGTTGGTTATTAAACTCCCCAGGTGTAGCAAGTAAGTCAGTTGAAGAATTAGAGAGAACCGCTGAACAGTAAACCAGTTACATGATATGTTGTGCATCTGTGTTGGTTATCAAATTCCCCAGGTGTAGCAAGTAAGTCAGTTGAAGAATTAGAGAGAATCGATGAACAGTAAACTAATTACATGCTATGTTGTGCATCTGTGTTGGTTATTAGTCTCCCCCGGTATAGCAAGTAAGTCAGTTGAAGAATTAGAGAGAACCGCTAAATAGTAAACCAATTACATGTTATGTTGTTAATCTGTGTTGGTTATTAGTCTCCCCAGGTGTAGCAAGTAAGACAGTTGACGAATTAGAGAGAACCGATGAACAGTAAACCAATTACATCCTATGATGTGCATCTGTGTTGGTTATCAGTCTCCCCAGGTGTAGCAAGTAAGTTAGTTGAAGAATTAGAGAGAACCGATGAACAGTAAACCAATTACATGCTATGTTGTGCATCTGTGTTGGTTATTAAACTCCCCAGGTGTATCAAGTAAGTCAGTTGAAGAATTAGAGAGAACCGATGAACAGTAAACCAATTACATGCTATGTTGTGCATCTGTGTTGGTTATTAAACTCCCCAGGTGTAGCAAGTAAGTCAGTTGAAGAATTAGAGAGAACCGCTGAATAGTAAACTAATTACATGCTATGTTGTGCATCTTTGTTGGTTATTAGTCTCCCCAGGTGTAGCAGGTAAGTCAGTTGAAGAATTAGAGAGAACCGATGAACAGTAAACCAATTACATGTTATGTTGTGCATCTTTGTTGGTTATTTGTCTCCCCAGGTGTAGCAAGTAAATCAGTTGAAGAATTAGAGAGAACCGATGAACAGTAAACCAATTACATGCTATGTTGTTCATCTGTGTTGGTTATTAGTCTCCCCAGGTGTAGCAAGTAAGTCAGTTGAAGAATTAGAGAGAACCGATGAACAGTAAACCAATTACATGCTATGTTGTTCATCTGTGTTGGTTATTAGTCTCCCCAGGTGTAGCAAGTAAGTCAGTTGAAGAATTAGAGAGAACCGATGAACAGTAAACCAATTACATGCTTTGTTGTGCGTCTGTGTTGGTTATAAGTTTCCCTAGGTGTAGCAAGTAAGTCAGTTGAAGAATTCGAGAGAACTGATGAATAGTAAACCAGTTACATGCTATGTTGTGCATCTGTGTTGGTTATTAGTCTCCCTAGGTGTAGCAAGTAAGTTAGTTGAAGAATTAGAGAGAACCGATGAACAGTAAACCAATTACATGCTATGTTGTGCATCTGTGTTGGTTATTAGTCTCCCCAGGTGTAGCAAGTAAGTCAGTTGAAGAATTAGAGAGAACCGATGAACAGTAAACCAATTACATGCTATGTTGTGCATCTGTGTTGGTTATTAAACTCCACAGGTGTAGCAAGTAAGTCAGTTGAAGAATTAGAGAGAATCGATGAACAGTAAACCAATTACATGCTATGTTGTGCATCTGTGTTGGTTATTAGTGTCCCCAGGTGTAGCAAGTAAGTCAGTTGAAGAATTAGAGAGAACCGATGAACAGTAAACCAATTACATGCTATGTTGTGCATCTGTGTTGGTTATTAAACTCCCCAGGTGTAGCATGTAAGTCAGTTGAAGAATTAGAGAGAACCGATGAACAGTAAACTAATTACATGCTATGTTGTGCATCTGTGTTGGTTATTAAACTTCCCAGGTGTAGCAAGTAAGTCAGTTGAAGAATTAGAGAGAACCGCTGAATAGTAAACCAATTACATGTTATGTTGTTAATCTGTGTTGGTTATTAGTCTCCCCAGGTGTAGCAAGTAAGACAGTTGAAGAATTAGAGAGAACCGATGAACAGTAAACCAATTACATGCTATGTTGTGCATCTGTGTTGGTTATTAGTCTCCCCAGGTGTAGCAAGTAAGTCAGTTGAAGAATTAGAGAGAACCGATGAACAGTAAACCAATTACATGCTTTGTTGTGCATCTGTGTTGGTTATAAGTCTCCCCAGGTGTAGCAAGTAAGTCAGTTGAAGAATTAGAGAGAACCGATGAACAGTAAACCAATTACATGCTATGTTGTGCAGCTGTGTTGGTTATTAAACTCCCCAGGTGTAGCAAGTAAGTCAGTTGAAGAATTAGAGAGAACCGATGAACAGTAAACTAATTACATGCTATGTTGTGCATCTTTGTTGGTTATCAGTCTCCCCAGCTGTAGCAAGTAAGTCAGTTGAAGAATTAGAGAGAACCGCTGAATAGTAAACCAATTACATGTTATGTTGTGCATCTTTGTTGGTTATTAGTCTCCCCAGGTGTAGCAGGTAAGTCAGTTGAAGAATTAGAGAGAACCGATGAACAGTAAATCAATTACATGCTATGTTGTGCATCTTTGTTGGTTATTAAACCCCCCAGGTGTAGCAAGTAAGTCAGTTGAAGAATTAGAGAGAACCGATGAACAGTAAACCAATTACATGCTATGTTGTTCATCTGTGTTGGTTATTAGTCTCCCCAGGTGTAGCAAGTAAGTCAGTTGAAGAATTAGAGAGAACCGATGAACAGTAAACCAATTACATGCTTTGTTGTGCGTCTGTGTTGGTTATAAGTCTCCCCAGGTGTAGCAAGTAAGTCAGTTGAAGAATTAGAGAGAATCGATGAACAGTAAACCAGTTACATGCTATGTTGTGCATCTGTGTTGGTTATTAGTCTCCCCAGGTGTAGCAAGTAAGTCAGTTGAAGAATTCGAGAGAACCGATGAACAGTAAACCAGTTACATGCTATGTTGTGCATTTGTGTTGGTTATTAGTCTCCCTAGGTGTAGCAAGTAAGTCAGCTAAAGAATTAGAGAGAACCGATGAACAGTAAACCAATTACAAGCTATGTTGTGCATTTGTGTTGGTTATTAAACTCCCCAGGTGTAGCAAGTAAGTGAGTTGAAGAATTAGAGAGAACCGATGAACAGTAAACCAGTTACATGCTATGTTGTGCATCTGTGTTGGTTATTAAACTCCCCAGGTGTAGCAAGAAAGTGAGTTGAAGAATTAGAGAGAACCGATGAACAGTAAACCAGTTACATGCTATGTTGTGCATCTGTGTTGGTTATTAAACTCCCCAGGTGTGGCAAGTAAGTCAGTTGAAGAATTAGAGAGAACCGATGAACAGTAAACTAATTACATGCTATGTTGTGCATCTGTGTTGGTTATTAGTCTCCCCAGGTGTAGCAAGTAAGTCAGTTGAAGAATTAGAGAGAACCGCTGAATAGTAAACCAATTACATGTTATGTTGTTCATCTGTGTTGGTTATTAGTCTCCCCAGGTGTAGCAAGTAAGACAGTTGAAGAATTAGAGAGAACCGATGAACAGTAAACCAATTACATGCTATGTTGTGCATCTGTGTTGGTTATTAGTCTCCCTAGGTGTAGCAAGTAAGTCAGTTGAAGAATTAGAGAGAACCGATGAACAGTAAACTAATTACATGCTATGTTGTGCATCTGTGTTGGTTATTAAACTCCACAGGTGTAGCAAGTAAGTCAGTTGAAGAATTAGAGAGAATCGATGAACAGTAAACCAATTACATGCTATGTTGTGCATCTGTGTTGGTTATTAGTCTCCCCAGGTGTAGCAAGTAAGTCAGTTGAAGAATTAGAGAGAACCGATGAACAGTAAACCAATTACATGCTATGTTGTGCAGCTGTGTTGGTTATTAAACTCCCCAGGTGTAGCAAGTAAGTCAGTTGAAGAATTAGAGAGAACCGATGAACAGTAAACTAATTACATGCTATGTTGTGCATCTTTGTTGGTTATCAGTCTCCCCAGCTGTAGCAAGTAAGTCAGTTGAAGAATTAGAGAGAACCGCTGAATAGTAAACCAATTACATGTTATGTTGTGCATCTTTGTTGGTTATTAGTCTCCCCAGGTGTAGCAGGTAAGTCAGTTGAAGAATTAGAGAGAACCGATGAACAGTAAATCAATTACATGCTATGTTGTGCATCTTTGTTGGTTATTAAACCCCCCAGGTGTAGCAAGTAAGTCAGTTGAAGAATTAGAGAGAACCGATGAACAGTAAACCAATTACATGCTATGTTGTTCATCTGTGTTGGTTATTAGTCTCCCCAGGTGTAGCAAGTAAGTCAGTTGAAGAATTAGAGAGAACCGATGAACAGTAAACCAATTACATGCTTTGTTGTGCGTCTGTGTTGGTTATAAGTCTCCCCAGGTGTAGCAAGCAAGTCAGTTGAAGAATTAGAGAGAACCGATGAACAGTAAACCAGTTACATGCTATGTTGTGCATCTGTGTTGGTTATTAGTCTCCCCAGGTGTAGCAAGTAAGTCAGTTGAAGAATTCGAGAGAACCGATGAACAGTAAACCAGTTACATGCTATGTTGTGCATTTGTGTTGGTTATTAGTCTCCCTAGGTGTAGCAAGTAAGTCAGCTAAAGAATTAGAGAGAACCGATGAACAGTAAACCAATTACAAGCTATGTTGTGCATTTGTGTTGGTTATTAAACTCCCCAGGTGTAGCAAGTAAGTGAGTTGAAGAATTAGAGAGAACCGATGAACAGTAAACCAGTTACATGCTATGTTGTGCATCTGTGTTGGTTATTAAACTCCCCAGGTGTAGCAAGTAAGTGAGTTGAAGAATTAGAGAGAACCGATGAACAGTAAACCAGTTACATGCTATGTTGTGCATCTGTGTTGGTTATTAAACTCCCCAGGTGTAGCAAGTAAGTCAGTTGAAGAATTAGAGAGAACCGATGAACAGTAAACTAATTACATGCTATGTTGTGCATCTGTGTTGGTTATTAGTCTCCCCAGGTGTAGCAAGTAAGTCAGTTGAAGAATTAGAGAGAACCGCTGAATAGTAAACCAATTACATGTTATGTTGTTCATCTGTGTTGGTTATTAGTCTCCCCAGGTGTAGCAAGTAAGACAGTTGAAGAATTAGAGAGAACCGATGAACAGTAAACCAATTACATGCTATGTTGTGCATCTGTGTTGGTTATTAGTCTCCCCAGGTGTAGCAAGTAAGTCAGTTGAAGAATTAGAGAGAACCGATGAACAGTAAACTAATTACATGCTATGTTGTGCATCTGTGTTGGTTATTAAACTCCACAGGTGTAGCAAGTAAGTCAGTTGAAGAATTAGAGAGAATCGATGAACATTAAACCAATTACATGCTATGTTGTGCATCTGTGTTGGTTATTAGTCTCCCCAGGTGTAGCAAGTAAGTCAGTTGAAGAATTAGAGAGAACTGATGAACAGTAAACCAATTACATGCTATGTTGTGCATCTGTGTTGGTTATTAAACTCCCCAGGTGTAGCAAGTAAGTCAGTTGAAGAATTAGAGAGAACCGATGAACAGTAAACTAATTACATGCTATGTTGTGCATCTATGTTGGTTATTAAACTCCCCAGCTGTAGCAAGTAAGTCAGTTGAAGAATTAGAGAGAACCGATGCACAGTAAACCAATTACATGCTATGTTGTGCATCTGTGTTGGTTATTAAACTCCCCAGGTGTAGCAAGTAAGTCAGTTGAAGAATTAGAGAGAACCGCTGAACAGTAAACCAGTTACATGCTATGTTGTGCATCTGTGTTGGTTATCAAATTCCCCAGGTGTAGCAGGTAAGTCAGTTGAAGAATTAGAGAGAACCGATGAACAGTAAATCAATTACATGCTATGTTGTGCATCTTGGTTGGTTATTTGTCTCCCTAGGTGTAGCAAGTAAGTCAGTTGAAGAATTAGAGAGAACCGATGAACAGTAAACCAATTACAAGCTATGTTGTGCATCTGTGTTGGTTATTAAACTCCCCAGGTGTAGCAAGTAAGTCAGTTGAAGAATTAGAGAGAACCGATGAACCGTAAACCAATTACATGCTATGTTGTGCATCTGTGTTGGTTATTAAACTCCCCAGGTGTAGCAAGTAAGTCAGTTGAAGAATTAGAGAGAACCGATGAACAGTAAACCAGTTACATGCTATGTTGTGCATCTGTGTTGGTTATTAAACTCCCCAGGTGTAGCAAGTAAGTCAGTTGAAGAATTAGAGAGAACCGATGAACAGTAAACTAATTACATGCTATGTTGTGCATCTGTGTTGGTTATTAGTCTCCCTAGGTGTAGCAAGTAAGTCAGTTGAAGAATTAGAGAGAACCGCTGATTAGTAAACCAATTACATGTTATGTTGTTCATCTGTGTTGGTTATTAGTCTCCCCAGGTGTAGCAAGTAAGACAGTTGAAGAATTAGAGAGAACCGATGAACAGTAAACCAATTACATGCTATGTTGTGCATCTGTGTTGGTTATTAGTCTCCCCAAGTGTAGCAAGTAAGTTAGTTGAAGAATTAGAGAGAACCGATGAACAGTAAACCAATTACATGCTATGTTGTGCATCTGTGTTGGTTATTAAACTCCCCAGGTGTAGCAAGTAAGTCAGTTGAAGAATTAGAGAGAACCGATGAACAGTAAACCAATTACATGCTATGTTGTGCATCTGTGTTGGTTATTAAACTCCCCAGGTGTAGCAAGTAAGTCAGTTGAAGAATTAGAGAGAACCGATGAACAGTAAACTAATTACATGCTATGTTGTGCATCTGTGTTGGTTATTAAACTCCCCAGGTGTAGCAAGTAAGTCAGTTGAAGAATTAGAGAGAACTGCTGAATAGTAAACCAATTACATGTTATGTTGTGCATCTTTGTTGGTTATTAGTCTCCCCAGGTGTAGCAGGTAAGTCAGTTGAAGAATTAGAGAGAACCGATGAACAGTAAATCAATTACATGCTATGTTGTGCATCTTTGTTGGTTATTAAACCCCCCAGGTGTAGCAAGTAAGTCAGTTGAAGAATTAGAGAGAACCGATGAACAGTAAACCAATTACATGCTATGTTGTTCATCTGTGTTGGTTATTAGTCTCCCCAGGTGTAGCAAGTAAGTCAGTTGAAGAATTAGAGAGAACCGATGAACAGTAAACCAATTACATGCTTTGTTGTGCGTCTGTGTTGGTTATAAGTCTCCCTAGGTGTAGCAAGTAAGTCAGTTGAAGAATTAGAGAGAACCGATGAACAGTAAACTAATTACATGCTATGTTGTGCATCTATGTTGGTTGTTAAACTCCCCAGGTGTAGCAAGTAAGTCAGTTGAAGAATTAGAGAGAACCGATGAACAGTAAACCAATTACATGCTATGTTGTGCATCTGTGTTGGTTATTAAACTCCCCAGGTGTAGCAAGTAAGTCAGTTGAAGAATTAGAGAGAACCGCTGAACAGTAAACCAGTTACATGCTATGTTGTGCATCTGTGTTGGTTATCAAATTCCCAGGTGTAGCAAGTAAGTCAGTTGAAGAATTAGAGAGAATCGATGAACAGTAAACTAATTACATGCTATGTTGTGCATCTGTGTTGGTTATTAGTCTCCCCAGGTATAGCAAGTAAGTCAGTTGAAGAATTAGAGAGAACCGCTGAATAGTAAACCAATTACATGTTATGTTGTTAATCTGTGTTGGTTATTAGTCTCCCCAGGTGTAGCAAGTAAGACAGTTGAAGAATTAGAGAGAACCGATGAACAGTAAACCAATTACATGCTATGATGTGCATCTGTGTTGGTTATTAGTCTCCCCAGGTGTAGCAAGTAAGTTAGTTGAAGAATTAGAGAGAACCGATGAACAGTAAACTAATTACATGCTATGTTGTGCATCTGTGTTGGTTATTAGTCTCCCTAGGTGTAGCAAGTAAGTCAGTTGAAGAATTAGAGAGAACCGATGAACAGTAAACCAATTACATGCTATGTTGTGCATCTGTGTTGGTTATTAGTCTCCCTAGGTGTAGCAAGTAAGTCAGTTGAAGAATTAGAGAGAACCGATGAACAGTAAACCAATTACATGCTATGTTGTGCATCTGTGTTGGTTATTAAACTCCACAGGTGTAGCAAGTAAGTCAGTTGAAGAATTAGAGAGAATCGATGAACAGTAAACCAATTACATGCTATGTTGTGCATCTGTGTTGGTTATTAGTGTCCCCAAGTGTAGCAAGTAAGTCAGTTGAAGAATTAGAGAGAACCGATGAACAGTAAACCAATTACATGCTATGTTGTGCATCTGTGTTGGTTATTAAACTCCCCAGGTGTAGCAAGTAAGTCAGTTGAAGAATTAGAGAGAACCGATGAACAGTAAACCGATTACATGCTATGTTGTGCATCTGTGTTGGTTATTAAACTCCCCAGGTGTAGCAAGTAAGTCAGTTGAAGAATTAGAGAGAATCGATGAATAGTAAACCAATTACATGCTATGTTGTGCATCTGTGTTGGTTATTAAACTCCCCAGGTGTAGCAAGTAAGTCAGTTGAAGAATTAGAGAGAACCGCTGAACAGTAAACCAGTTACATGCTATGTTGTGCATCTTTGTTGGTTATTTGTCTCCCCAGGTGTAGCAGGTAAGTCAGTTGAAGAATTAGAGAGAACCCATGAACAGTAAATCAATTACATGCTATGTTGTGCATCTTGGTTGGTTATTTGTCTCCCTAGGTGTAGCAAGTAAGTCAGTTGAAAAATTAGAGAGAACCGATGAACAGTAAACCAATTACAAGCTATGTTGTGCATCTGTGTTGGTTATTAAACTCCCCAGGTGTAGCAAGTAAGTCAGTTGAAGAATTAGAGAGAACCGATGAACAGTAAACCAATTACAAGCTATGTTGTGCATCTGTGTTGGTTATTAAACTCCCCAGGTGTAGCAAGTAAGTCAGTTGAAGAATTAGAGAGAACCGATGAACCGTAAACCAATTACATGCTATGTTGTGCATCTGTGTTGGTTATTAAACTCCCCAGGTGTAGCAAGTAAGTCAGTTGAAGAATTAGAGAGAACCGATGAACAGTAAACCAGTTACATGCTATGTTGTGCATCTGTGTTGGTTATTAAACTCCCCAGGTGTAGCAAGTAAGTCAGTTGAAGAATTAGAGAGAACCGATGAACAGTAAACTAATTACATGCTATGTTGTGCATCTGTGTTGGTTATTAGTCTCCCTAGGTGTAGCAAGTAAGTCAGTTGAAGAATTAGAGAGAACCGCTGATTAGTAAACCAATTACATGTTATGTTGTTCATCTGTGTTGGTTATTAGTCTCCCCAGGTGTAGCAAGTAAGACAGTTGAAGAATTAGAGAGAACCGATGAACAGTAAACCAATTACATGCTATGTTGTGCATCTGTGTTGGTTATTAGTCTCCCCAAGTGTAGCAAGTAAGTTAGTTGAAGAATTAGAGAGAACCGATGAACAGTAAACCAATTACATGCTATGTTGTGCATCTGTGTTGGTTATTAAACTCCCCAGGTGTAGCAAGTAAGTCAGTTGAAGAATTAGAGAGAACCGATGAACAGTAAACCAATTACATGCTATGTTGTGCATCTGTGTTGGTTATTAAACTCCCCAGGTGTAGCAAGTAAGTCAGTTGAAGAATTAGAGAGAACCGATGAACAGTAAACTAATTACATGCTATGTTGTGCATCTGTGTTGGTTATTAAACTCCCCAGGTGTAGCAAGTAAGTCAGTTGAAGAATTAGAGAGAACTGCTGAATAGTAAACCAATTACATGTTATGTTGTGCATCTTTGTTGGTTATTAGTCTCCCCAGGTGTAGCAGGTAAGTCAGTTGAAGAATTAGAGAGAACCGATGAACAGTAAATCAATTACATGCTATGTTGTGCATCTTTGTTGGTTATTAAACCCCCCAGGTGTAGCAAGTAAGTCAGTTGAAGAATTAGAGAGAACCGATGAACAGTAAACCAATTACATGCTATGTTGTTCATCTGTGTTGGTTATTAGTCTCCCCAGGTGTAGCAAGTAAGTCAGTTGAAGAATTAGAGAGAACCGATGAACAGTAAACCAATTACATGCTTTGTTGTGCGTCTGTGTTGGTTATAAGTCTCCCTAGGTGTAGCAAGTAAGTCAGTTGAAGAATTAGAGAGAACCGATGAACAGTAAACTAATTACATGCTATGTTGTGCATCTATGTTGGTTGTTAAACTCCCCAGGTGTAGCAAGTAAGTCAGTTGAAGAATTAGAGAGAACCGATGAACAGTAAACCAATTACATGCTATGTTGTGCATCTGTGTTGGTTATTAAACTCCCCAGGTGTAGCAAGTAAGTCAGTTGAAGAATTAGAGAGAACCGCTGAACAGTAAACCAGTTACATGCTATGTTGTGCATCTGTGTTGGTTATCAAATTCCCAGGTGTAGCAAGTAAGTCAGTTGAAGAATTAGAGAGAATCGATGAACAGTAAACTAATTACATGCTATGTTGTGCATCTGTGTTGGTTATTAGTCTCCCCAGGTATAGCAAGTAAGTCAGTTGAAGAATTAGAGAGAACCGCTGAATAGTAAACCAATTACATGTTATGTTGTTAATCTGTGTTGGTTATTAGTCTCCCCAGGTGTAGCAAGTAAGACAGTTGAAGAATTAGAGAGAACCGATGAACAGTAAACCAATTACATGCTATGATGTGCATCTGTGTTGGTTATTAGTCTCCCCAGGTGTAGCAAGTAAGTTAGTTGAAGAATTAGAGAGAACCGATGAACAGTAAACTAATTACATGCTATGTTGTGCATCTGTGTTGGTTATTAGTCTCCCTAGGTGTAGCAAGTAAGTCAGTTGAAGAATTAGAGAGAACCGATGAACAGTAAACCAATTACATGCTATGTTGTGCATCTGTGTTGGTTATTAGTCTCCCTAGGTGTAGCAAGTAAGTCAGTTGAAGAATTAGAGAGAACCGATGAACAGTAAACCAATTACATGCTATGTTGTGCATCTGTGTTGGTTATTAAACTCCACAGGTGTAGCAAGTAAGTCAGTTGAAGAATTAGAGAGAATCGATGAACAGTAAACCAATTACATGCTATGTTGTGCATCTGTGTTGGTTATTAGTGTCCCCAAGTGTAGCAAGTAAGTCAGTTGAAGAATTAGAGAGAACCGATGAACAGTAAACCAATTACATGCTATGTTGTGCATCTGTGTTGGTTATTAAACTCCCCAGGTGTAGCAAGTAAGTCAGTTGAAGAATTAGAGAGAACCGATGAACAGTAAACCGATTACATGCTATGTTGTGCATCTGTGTTGGTTATTAAACTCCCCAGGTGTAGCAAGTAAGTCAGTTGAAGAATTAGAGAGAATCGATGAATAGTAAACCAATTACATGCTATGTTGTGCATCTGTGTTGGTTATTAAACTCCCCAGGTGTAGCAAGTAAGTCAGTTGAAGAATTAGAGAGAACCGCTGAACAGTAAACCAGTTACATGCTATGTTGTGCATCTTTGTTGGTTATTTGTCTCCCCAGGTGTAGCAGGTAAGTCAGTTGAAGAATTAGAGAGAACCCATGAACAGTAAATCAATTACATGCTATGTTGTGCATCTTGGTTGGTTATTTGTCTCCCTAGGTGTAGCAAGTAAGTCAGTTGAAAAATTAGAGAGAACCGATGAACAGTAAACCAATTACAAGCTATGTTGTGCATCTGTGTTGGTTATTAAACTCCCCAGGTGTAGCAAGTAAGTCAGTTGAAGAATTAGAGAGAACCGATGAACAGTAAACCAATTACATGCTATGTTGTGCATCTGTGTTGGTTATTAAACTCCCCAGGTGTAGCAAGTAAGTCAGTTGAAGAATTAGAGAGAACCGATGAACAGTAAACCAGTTACATGCTATGTTGTGCATCTGTGTTGGTTATTAAACTCCCCAGGTGTAGCAAGTAAGTCAGTTGAAGAATTAGAGAGAACCGATGAACAGTAAACTAATTACATGCTATGTTGTGCATCTGTGTTGGTTATTAGTCTCCCTAGGTGTAGCAAGTAAGTCAGTTGAAGAATTAGAGAGAACCGCTGATTAGTAAACCAATTACATGTTATGTTGTTCATCTGTGTTGGTTATTAGTCTCCCCAGGTGTAGCAAGTAAGACAGTTGAAGAATTAGAGAGAACCGATGAACAGCAAACCAATTACATGCTATGTTGTGCATCTGTGTTGGTTATTAGTCTCCCCAGGTGTAGCAAGTAAGTTAGTTGAAGAATTAGAGAGAACCGATGAACAGTAAACCAATTACATGCTATGTTGTGCATCTGTGTTGGTTATTAAACTCCCCAGGTGTAGCAAGTAAGTCAGTTGAAGAATTAGAGAGAACCGATGAACAGTAAACCAATTACATGCTATGTTGTGCATCTGTGTTGGTTATTAAACTCCCCAGGTGTAGCAAGTAAGTCAGTTGAAGAATTAGAGAGAACCGATGAACAGTAAACTAATTACATGCTATGTTGTGCATCTGTGTTGGTTATTAAACTCCCCAGGTGTAGCAAGTAAGTCAGTTGAAGAATTAGAGAGAACTGCTGAATAGTAAACCAATTACATGTTATGTTGTGCATCTTTGTTGGTTATTAGTCTCCCCAGGTGTAGCAGGTAAGTCAGTTGAAGAATTAGAGAGAACCGATGAACAGTAAATCAATTACATGCTATGTTGTGCATCTTTGTTGGTTATTAAACCCCCCAGGTGTAGCAAGTAAGTCAGTTGAAGAATTAGAGAGAACCGATGAACAGTAAACCAATTACATGCTATGTTGTTCATCTGTGTTGGTTATTAGTCTCCCCAGGTGTAGCAAGTAAGTCAGTTGAAGAATTAGAGAGAACCGATGAACAGTAAACCAATTACATGCTTTGTTGTGCGTCTGTGTTGGTTATAAGTCTCCCTAGGTGTAGCAAGTAAGTCAGTTGAAGAATTAGAGAGAACCGATGAACAGTAAACTAATTACATGCTATGTTGTGCATCTATGTTGGTTGTTAAACTCCCCAGGTGTAGCAAGTAAGTCAGTTGAAGAATTAGAGAGAACCGATGAACAGTAAACCAATTACATGCTATGTTGTGCATCTGTGTTGGTTATTAAACTCCCCAGGTGTAGCAAGTAAGTCAGTTGAAGAATTAGAGAGAACCGCTGAACAGTAAACCAGTTACATGCTATGTTGTGCATCTGTGTTGGTTATCAAATTCCCAGGTGTAGCAAGTAAGTCAGTTGAAGAATTAGAGAGAATCGATGAACAGTAAACTAATTACATGCTATGTTGTGCATCTGTGTTGGTTATTAGTCTCCCCAGGTATAGCAAGTAAGTCAGTTGAAGAATTAGAGAGAACCGCTGAATAGTAAACCAATTACATGTTATGTTGTTAATCTGTGTTGGTTATTAGTCTCCCCAGGTGTAGCAAGTAAGACAGTTGAAGAATTAGAGAGAACCGATGAACAGTAAACCAATTACATGCTATGATGTGCATCTGTGTTGGTTATTAGTCTCCCCAGGTGTAGCAAGTAAGTTAGTTGAAGAATTAGAGAGAACCGATGAACAGTAAACTAATTACATGCTATGTTGTGCATCTGTGTTGGTTATTAAACTCCCCAGGTGTATCAAGTAAGTCAGTTGAAGAATTAGAGAGAACCGCTGAATAGTAAACTAATTACATGCTATGTTGTGCATCTTTGTTGGTTATTAGTCTCCCCAGGTGTAGCAGGTAAGTCAGTTGAAGAATTAGAGAGAACTGATGAACAGTAAACCAATTACATGCTATGTTGTGCATCTTTGTTGGTTATTTGTCTCCCCAGGTGTAGCAAGTAAGTCAGTTGAAGAATTAGAGAGAACCGATGAACAGTAAACCAATTACATGCTATGTTGTTCATCTGTGTTGGTTATTAGTCTCCCCAGGTGTAGCAAGTAAGTAAGTTGAAGAATTAGAGAGAACCGATGAACAATAAACCAATTACATGCTATGTTGTTCATCTGTGTTGGTTATTAGTCTCCCCAGGTGTGGCAAGTAAGTCAGTTGAAGAATTAGAGAGAACCGATGAACAGTAAACCAATTACATGCTTTGTTGTGCGTCTGTGTTGGTTATAAGTTTCCCTAGGTGTAGCAAGTAAGTCAGTTGAAGAATTAGAGAGAACCGATGAACAGTAAACCAGTTACATGCTTTGTTGTGCAACTGTGTTGGTTATTAGTCTCCCCAGGTGTAGCAAGTAAGTCAGTTGAAGAATTCGAGAGAACCGATGAATAGTAGACCAGTTACATGCTATGTTGTGCATCTGTGTTGGTTATTAGTCTCCCTAGGTGTAGCAAGTAAGTCAGTTGAAGAATTAGAGAGAACCGATGAACAGTAAACCAATTACATGCTATGTTGTGCATCTGTATTGGTTATTAGTCTCCCCAGGTGTAGCAAGTAAGTCAGTTGAAGAATTAGAGAGAACCGATGAACAGTAAACCAATTACATGCTATGTTGTGCATCTGTGTTGGTTATTAAACTCCACAGGTGTAGCAAGTAAGTCAGTTGAAGAATTAGAGAGAATCGATGAACAGTAAACCAATTACATGCTATGTTGTGCATCTGTGTTGGTTATTAGTGTCCCCAGGTGTAGCAAGTAAGTCAGTTGAAGAATTAGAGAGAACCGATGAACAGTAAACCAATTACATGCTATGTTGTGCATCTGTGTTGGTTATTAAACTCCCCAGGTGTAGCAAGTAAGTCAGTTGAAGAATTAGAGAGAACCGATGAACAGTAAACCGATTACATGCTATGTTGTGCATCTGTGTTGGTTATTAAACTCCCCAGGTGTAGCAAGTAAGACAGTTGAAGAATTAGAGAGAACCGATGAACAGTAAACCAATTACATGCTATGTTGTGCATCTGTGCTGGTTATTAAACTCCCCAGGTGTAGCAAGTAAGTCAGTTGAAGAATTAGAGAGAACCGCTGAACAGTAAACCAGTTACATGCTATGTTGTGCATCTTTGTTGGTTATTTGTCTCCCCAGGTGTAGCAGGTAAGTCAGTTGAAGAATTAGAGAGAACCGATGAACAGTAAATCAATTACATGCTATGTTGTGCATCTTTGTTGGTTATTTGTCTCCCCAGGTGTAGCAGGTAAGTCAGTTGAAGAATTAGAGAGAACCGATGAACAGTAAATCAATTACATGCTATGTTGTGCATCTTTGTTGGTTATTAAACTCCCCAGGTGTAGCAAGTAAGTCAGTTGAAGAATTAGAGAGAACCGATGAACAGTAAACCAATTACATGCTATGTTGTTCATCTGTGTTGGTTATTAGTCTCTCCAGGTGTCGCAAGTAAGTCAGTTGAAGAATTAGAGAGAACCGATGAACAGTAAACCAATTACATGCTTTGTTGTGCATCTGTGTTGGTTATAAGTCTCCCCAGGTGTAGCAAGTAAGTCAGTTGAAGAATTAGAGAGAACCGTTGAACAGTAAACCAGTTACATGCTATGTTGTGCATCTGTGTTGGTTATTAGTCTCCCCAGGTGTAGCAAGTAAGTCAGTTGAAGAATTCGAGAGAACCGATGAACAGTAAACCAGTTTCATCCTATGTTGTGCATCTGTGTTGGTTATTAGTCTCCCTAGGTGTAGCAAGTAAGTCAGTTGAAGAATTAGAGAGAACCGATGAACAGTAAACCAATTACAAGCTATGTTGTGCATCTGTGTTGGTTATTAAACTCCCCAGGTGTAGCAAGTAAGTCAGTTGAAGAATTAGAGAGAACCGATGAACAGTAAACCAATTACATGCTATGTTGTGCATCTGTGTTGGTTATTAAACTCGCCAGGTGTAGCAAGTAAGTCAGTTGAAGAATTAGAGAGAACCGATGAACAGTAAACCAATTACATGCTATGTTGTGCATCTGTGTTGGTTATTAGCCTCCCTAGGTGTAGCAAGTAAGTCAGTTGAAGAATTAGAGAGAACCGCTGAACAGTAAACCAATTACATGCTATGTTGTGCATATGTGTTGGTTATTAGTCTCCCCAGGTGTCGCAAGTAAGTCAGTTGAAGTATTAGAGAGAACCGATGAACAGTAAACCAATTACATGCTATGTTGTGCATCTGTGTTGGTTATTAAACTCCCCAGGTGTAGCAAGTAAGTCAGTTGAAGAATTAGAGAGAACCGATGAACAGTAAACTAATTACATGCTATGTTGTGCATCTGTGTTGGTTATTAGTCTCCCTAGGTGTAGCAAGTAAGTCAGTTGAAGAATTAGAGAGAACCGCTGATTAGTAAACCAATTACATGTTATGTTGTTCATCTGTGTTGGTTATTAGTCTCCCCAGGTGTAGCAAGTAAGACAGTTGAAGAATTAGAGAGAACCGATGAACAGCAAACCAATTACATGCTATGTTGTGCATCTGTGTTGGTTATTAGTCTCCCCAGGTGTAGCAAGTAAGTTAGTTGAAGAATTAGAGAGAACTGATGAACAGTAAACTAATTACATGCTATGTTGTGCATCTGTGTTGGTTATTAGTCTCCCTAGGTGTAGCAAGTAAGTCAGTTGAAGAATTAGAGAGAACCGATGAACAGTAAACCAATTACATGCTATGTTGTGCATCTGTGTTGGTTATTAGTCTCCCTAGGTGTAGCAAGTAAGTCAGTTGAAGAATTAGAGAGAACCGATGAACAGTAAACCAATTACATGCTATGTTGTGCATCTGTGTTGGTTATTAAACTCCACAGGTGTAGCAAGTAAGTCAGTTGAAGAATTAGAGAGAATCGATGAACAGTAAACCAATTACATGCTATGTTGTGCATCTGTGTTGGTTATTAGTGTCCCCAAGTGTAGCAAGTAAGTCAGTTGAAGAATTAGAGAGAACCGATGAACAGTAAACCAATTACATGCTATGTTGTGCATCTGTGTTGGTTATTAAACTCCCCAGGTGTAGCAAGTAAGTCAGTTGAAGAATTAGAGAGAACCGATGAACAGTAAACCGATTACATGCTATGTTGTGCATCTGTGTTGGTTATTAAACTCCCCAGGTGTAGCAAGTAAGTCAGTTGAAGAATTAGAGAGAACCGATGAATAGTAAACCAATTACATGCTATGTTGTGCATCTGTGTTGGTTATTAAACTCCCCAGGTGTAGCAAGTAAGTCAGTTGAAGAATTAGAGAGAACCGCTGAACAGTAAACCAGTTACATGCTATGTTGTGCATCTTTGTTGGTTATTTGTCTCCCCAGGTGTAGCAGGTAAGTCAGTTGAAGAATTAGAGAGAACCCATGAACAGTAAATCAATTACATGCTATGTTGTGCATCTTGGTTGGTTATTTGTCTCCCTAGGTGTAGCAAGTAAGTCAGTTGAAGAATTAGAGAGAACCGATGAACAGTAAACCAATTACAAGCTATGTTGTGCATCTGTGTTGGTTATTAAACTCCCCAGGTGTAGCAAGTAAGTCAGTTGAAGAATTAGAGAGAACCGATGAACAGTAAACCAATTACATGCTATGTTGTGCATCTGTGTTGGTTATTAAACTCCCCAGGTGTAGCAAGTAAGTCAGTTGAAGAATTAGAGAGAACCGATGAACAGTAAACCAGTTACATGCTATGTTGTGCATCTGTGTTGGTTATTAAACTCCCCAGGTGTAGCAAGTAAGTCAGTTGAAGAATTAGAGAGAACCGATGAACAGTAAACTAATTACATGCTATGTTGTGCATCTGTGTTGGTTATTAGTCTCCCTAGGTGTAGCAAGTAAGTCAGTTGAAGAATTAGAGAGAACCGCTGATTAGTAAACCAATTACATGTTATGTTGTTCATCTGTGTTGGTTATTAGTCTCCCCAGGTGTAGCAAGTAAGACAGTTGAAGAATTAGAGAGAACCGATGAACAGCAAACCAATTACATGCTATGTTGTGCATCTGTGTTGGTTATTAGTCTCCCCAGGTGTAGCAAGTAAGTTAGTTGAAGAATTAGAGAGAACCGATGAACAGTAAACCAATTACATGCTATGTTGTGCATCTGTGTTGGTTATTAAACTCCCCAGGTGTAGCAAGTAAGTCAGTTGAAGAATTAGAGAGAACCGATGAACAGTAAACCAATTACATGCTATGTTGTGCATCTGTGTTGGTTATTAAACTCCCCAGGTGTAGCAAGTAAGTCAGTTGAAGAATTAGAGAGAACCGATGAACAGTAAACTAATTACATGCTATGTTGTGCATCTGTGTTGGTTATTAAACTCCCCAGGTGCAGCAAGTAAGTCAGTTGAAGAATTAGAGAGAACTGCTGAATAGTAAACCAATTACATGTTATGTTGTGCATCTTTGTTGGTTATTAGTCTCCCCAGGTGTAGCAGGTAAGTCAGTTGAAGAATTAGAGAGAACCGATGAACAGTAAATCAATTACATGCTATGTTGTGCATCTTTGTTGGTTATTAAACCCCCCAGGTGTAGCAAGTAAGTCAGTTGAAGAATTAGAGAGAACCGATGAACAGTAAACCAATTACATGCTATGTTGTTCATCTGTGTTGGTTATTAGTCTCCCCAGGTGTAGCAAGTAAGTCAGTTGAAGAATTAGAGAGAACCGATGAACAGTAAACCAATTACATGCTTTGTTGTGCGTCTGTGTTGGTTATAAGTCTCCCTAGGTGTAGCAAGTAAGTCAGTTGAAGAATTAGAGAGAACCGATGAACAGTAAACTAATTACATGCTATGTTGTGCATCTATGTTGGTTGTTAAACTCCCCAGGTGTAGCAAGTAAGTCAGTTGAAGAATTAGAGAGAACCGATGAACAGTAAACCAATTACATGCTATGTTGTGCATCTGTGTTGGTTATTAAACTCCCCAGGTGTAGCAAGTAAGTCAGTTGAAGAATTAGAGAGAACCGCTGAACAGTAAACCAGTTACATGCTATGTTGTGCATCTGTGTTGGTTATCAAATTCCCAGGTGTAGCAAGTAAGTCAGTTGAAGAATTAGAGAGAATCGATGAACAGTAAACTAATTACATGCTATGTTGTGCATCTGTGTTGGTTATTAGTCTCCCCAGGTATAGCAAGTAAGTCAGTTGAAGAATTAGAGAGAACCGCTGAATAGTAAACCAATTACATGTTATGTTGTTAATCTGTGTTGGTTATTAGTCTCCCCAGGTGTAGCAAGTAAGACAGTTGAAGAATTAGAGAGAACCGATGAACAGTAAACCAATTACATGCTATGATGTGCATCTGTGTTGGTTATTAGTCTCCCCAGGTGTAGCAAGTAAGTTAGTTGAAGAATTAGAGAGAACCGATGAACAGTAAACTAATTACATGCTATGTTGTGCATCTGTGTTGGTTATTAAACTCCCCAGGTGTATCAAGTAAGTCAGTTGAAGAATTAGAGAGAACCGCTGAATAGTAAACTAATTACATGCTATGTTGTGCATCTTTGTTGGTTATTAGTCTCCCCAGGTGTAGCAGGTAAGTCAGTTGAAGAATTAGAGAGAACTGATGAACAGTAAACCAATTACATGCTATGTTGTGCATCTTTGTTGGTTATTTGTCTCCCCAGGTGTAGCAAGTAAGTCAGTTGAAGAATTAGAGAGAACCGATGAACAGTAAACCAATTACATGCTATGTTGTTCATCTGTGTTGGTTATTAGTCTCCCCAGGTGTAGCAAGTAAGTAAGTTGAAGAATTAGAGAGAACCGATGAACAATAAACCAATTACATGCTATGTTGTTCATCTGTGTTGGTTATTAGTCTCCCCAGGTGTGGCAAGTAAGTCAGTTGAAGAATTAGAGAGAACCGATGAACAGTAAACCAATTACATGCTTTGTTGTGCGTCTGTGTTGGTTATAAGTTTCCCTAGGTGTAGCAAGTAAGTCAGTTGAAGAATTAGAGAGAACCAATGAACAGTAAACCAGTTACATGCTTTGTTGTGCAACTGTGTTGGTTATTAGTCTCCCCAGGTGTAGCAAGTAAGTCAGTTGAAGAATTCGAGAGAACCGATGAATAGTAAACCAGTTACATGCTATGTTGTGCATCTGTGTTGGTTATTAGTCTCCCTAGGTGTAGCAAGTAAGTCAGTTGAAGAATTAGAGAGAACCGATGAACAGTAAACCAATTACATGCTATGTTGTGCATCTGTATTGGTTATTAGTCTCCCCAGGTGTAGCAAGTAAGTCAGTTGAAGAATTAGAGAGAACCGATGAACAGTAAACCAATTACATGCTATGTTGTGCATCTGTGTTGGTTATTAAACTCCACAGGTGTAGCAAGTAAGTCAGTTGAAGAATTAGAGAGAATCGATGAACAGTAAACCAATTACATGCTATGTTGTGCATCTGTGTTGGTTATTAGTGTCCCCAGGTGTAGCAAGTAAGTCAGTTGAAGAATTAGAGAGAACCGATGAACAGTAAACCAATTACATGCTATGTTGTGCATCTGTGTTGGTTATTAAACTCCCCAGGTGTAGCAAGTAAGTCAGTTGAAGAATTAGAGAGAACCGATGAACAGTAAACCGATTACATGCTATGTTGTGCATCTGTGTTGGTTATTAAACTCCCCAGGTGTAGCAAGTAAGACAGTTGAAGAATTAGAGAGAACCGATGAACAGTAAACCAATTACATGCTATGTTGTGCATCTGTGTTGGTTATTAAACTCCCCAGGTGTAGCAAGTAAGTCAGTTGAAGAATTAGAGAGAACCGCTGAACAGTAAACCAGTTACATGCTATGTTGTGCATCTTTGTTGGTTATTTGTCTCCCCAGGTGTAGCAGGTAAGTCAGTTGAAGAATTAGAGAGAACCGATGAACAGTAAATCAATTACATGCTATGTTGTGCATCTTTGTTGGTTATTTGTCTCCCCAGGTGTAGCAGGTAAGTCAGTTGAAGAATTAGAGAGAACCGATGAACAGTAAATCAATTACATGCTATGTTGTGCATCTTTGTTGGTTATTAAACTCCCCAGGTGTAGCAAGTAAGTCAGTTGAAGAATTAGAGAGAACCGATGAACAGTAAACCAATTACATGCTATGTTGTTCATCTGTGTTGGTTATTAGTCTCTCCAGGTGTCGCAAGTAAGTCAGTTGAAGAATTAGAGAGAACCGATGAACAGTAAACCAATTACATGCTTTGTTGTGCATCTGTGTTGGTTATAAGTCTCCCCAGGTGTAGCAAGTAAGTCAGTTGAAGAATTAGAGAGAACCGTTGAACAGTAAACCAGTTACATGCTATGTTGTGCATCTGTGTTGGTTATTAGTCTCCCCAGGTGTAGCAAGTAAGTCAGTTGAAGAATTCGAGAGAACCGATGAACAGTAAACCAGTTTCATCCTATGTTGTGCATCTGTGTTGGTTATTAGTCTCCCTAGGTGTAGCAAGTAAGTCAGTTGAAGAATTAGAGAGAACCGATGAACAGTAAACCAATTACAAGCTATTTTGTGCATCTGTGTTGGTTATTAAACTCCCCAGGTGTAGCAAGTAAGTCAGTTGAAGAATTAGAGAGAACCGATGAACAGTAAACCAATTACATGCTATGTTGTGCATCTGTGTTGGTTATTAAACTCGCCAGGTGTAGCAAGTAAGTCAGTTGAAGAATTAGAGAGAACCGATGAACAGTAAACCAATTACATGCTATGTTGTGCATCTGTGTTGGTTATTAGCCTCCCTAGGTGTAGCAAGTAAGTCAGTTGAAGAATTAGAGAGAACCGCTGAACAGTAAACCAATTACATGCTATGTTGTGCATATGTGTTGGTTATTAGTCTCCCCAGGTGTCGCAAGTAAGTCAGTTGAAGTATTAGAGAGAACCGATGAACAGTAAACCAATTACATGCTATGTTGTGCATCTGTGTTGGTTATTAAACTCCCCAGGTGTAGCAAGTAAGTCAGTTGAAGAATTAGAGAGAATCGATGAACAGTAAACCAATTACATGCTATGTTGTGCATCTGTGTTGGTTATTAAACTCCCTAGGTGTAGCAAGTAAGTCAGTTGAAGAATTAGAGAGAACCGATGAACAGTAAACCAGTTACATGCTATGTTGTGCATCTGTGTTGGTTATTAAACTCCCCAGGTGTAGCAAGTAAGTCAGTTGAAGAATTAGAGAGAACCGATGAACAGTAAACTAATTACATGCTATGTTGTGCATCTGTGTTGGTTATTAAACTCCCCAGGTGTAGCAAGTAAGTCAGTTGAAGAATTAGAGAGAACCGATGAACAGTAAACCAATTACATGCTATGTTGTGCATCTGTGTTGGTTATTAAACTCCCCAGGTGTAGCAAGTAAGTCAGTTGAAGAATTAGAGAGAACCGCTGAACAGTAAACCAGTTACATGCTATGTTGTGCATCTGTGTTGGTTATCAAATTCCCCAGGTGTAGCAAGTAAGTCAGTTGAAGAATTAGAGAGAACCGATGAACAGTAAACCAATTACATGCTATGTTGTGCATCTGTGTTGGTTATTAGTCTCCCCAGGTGTAGCAAGTAAGTTAGTTGAAGAATTAGAGAGAACCGATGAACAGTAAACCAATTACATGCTATGTTGTGCATCTGTGTTGGTTATTAAACTCCCCAGGTGTAGCAAGTAAGTCTGTTGAAGAATTAGAGAGAACCGATGAACAGTAAACTAATTACATGCTATGTTGTGCATCTTTGTTGGTTATTAGTCTCCCCAGGTGTAGCAAGTAAGTCAGTTGAAGAATTAGAGAGAACCGCTGAATAGTAAACCAATTACATGTTATGTTGTGCATCTTTGTTGGTTATTAGTCTCCCCAGGTGCAGCAGGTAAGTCAGTTGAAGAATTAGAGAGAACCGATGAACAGTAAATCAATTACATGCTATGTTGTGCATCTTTGTTGGTTATTAAACCCCCCAGGTGTAGCAAGTAAGTCAGTTGAAGAATTAGAGAGAACCGATGAACAGTAAACCAATTACATGCTATGTTGTTCATCTGTGTTGGTTATTAGTCTCCCCAGGTGTAGCAAGTAAGTCAGTTGAAGAATTAGAGAGAACCGATGAACAGTAAACCAATTACATGCTTTGTTGTGCGTCTGTGTTGGTTATAAGTCTCCCCAGGTGTAGCAAGTAAGTCAGTTGAAGAATTAGAGAGAACCGATGAACAGTAAACCAGTTACATGCTATGTTGTGCATCTGTGTTGGTTATTAGTCTCCCCAGGTGTAGCAAGTAAGTCAGTTGAAGAATTCGAGAGAACCGATGAACAGTAAACCAGTTACAAGCTATGTTGTGCATTTGTGTTGGTTATTAGTCTCCCTAGGTGTAGCAAGTAAGTCAGTTGAAGAATTAGAGAGAACCGATGAACAGTAAACCAATTACAAGCTATGTTGTGCATCTGTGTTGGTTATTAAACTCCCAAGGTGTAGCAAGTAAGTCAGTTGAAGAATTAGAGAGAACCGATGAACAGTAAACCAATTACATGCTATGTTGTGCATCTGTGTTGGTTATTAAACTCCCCAGGTGTAGCAAGTAAGTCAGTTGAAGAATTAGAGAGAACCGATGAACAGTAAACCAGTTACATGCTATGTTGTGCATCTGTGTTGGTTATTAAACTCCCCAGGTGTAGCAAGTAAGTCAGTTGAAGAATTAGAGAGAACCGATGAACAGTAAACTAATTACATGCTATGTTGTGCATCTGTGTTGGTTATTAGTCTCCCCAGGCGTAGCAAGTAAGTCAGTTGAAGAATTAGAGAGAACCGCTGAATAGTAAACCAATTACATGTTATGTTGTTCATCTGTGTTGGTTATTAGTCTCCCCAGGTGTAGCAAGTAAGACAGTTGAAGAATTAGAGAGAACCGATGAACAGTAAACCAATTACATGCTATGTTGTGCTTCTGTGTTGGTTATTAGTCTCCCCAGGTGTAGCAAGTAAGTCAGTTGAAGAATTAGAGAGAACCGATGAATAGTAAACCAATTACATGCTATGTTGTGCATCTGTGTTGGTTATTAAACTCCACAGGTGTAGCAAGTAAGTCAGTTGAAGAATTAGAGAGAATCGATGAACAGTAAACCAATTACATGCTATGTTGTGCATCTGTGTTGGTTATTAGTCTCCCCAGGTGTAGCAAGTAAGTCAGTTGAAGAATTAGAGAGAACCGATGAACTGTAAACCAATTACATGCTATGTTGTGCATCTGTGTTGGTTATTAAACTCCCCAGGTGTAGCAAGTAAGTCAGTTGAAGAATTTGAGAGAACCGATGAACAGTAAACCAATTACATGCTATGTTGTGCATCTGTGTTGGTTGTTAAACTCCCCAGGGGTAGCAAGTAAGTCAGTTGAAGAATTAGGGAGAACCGATGAACAGTAAACCAATTACATGTTATGTTGTGCATCTTTGTTGGTTATTAGTCTCCCCAGGTGCAGCAGGTAAGTCAGTTGAAGAATTAGAGAGAACCGATGAACAGTAAATCAATTACATGCTATGTTGTGCATCTTTGTTGGTTATTAAACCCCCCAGGTGTAGCAAGTAAGTCAGTTGAAGAATTAGAGAGAACCGATGAACAGTAAACCAATTACATGCTATGTTGTTCATCTGTGTTGGTTATTAGTCTCCCCAGGTGTAGCAAGTAAGTCAGTTGAAGAATTAGAGAGAACCGATGAACAGTAAACCAATTACATGCTTTGTTGTGCGTCTGTGTTGGTTATAAGTCTCCCCAGGTGTAGCAAGTAAGTCAGTTGAAGAATTAGAGAGAACCGATGAACAGTAAACCAGTTACATGCTATGTTGTGCATCTGTGTTGGTTATTAGTCTCCCCAGGTGTAGCAAGTAAGTCAGTTGAAGAATTCGAGAGAACCGATGAACAGTAAACCAGTTACATGCTATGTTGTGCATTTGTGTTGGTTATTAGTCTCCCTAGGTGTAGCAAGTAAGTCAGTTGAAGAATTAGAGAGAACCGATGAACAGTAAACCAATTACAAGCTATGTTGTGCATCTGTGTTGGTTATTAAACTCCCAAGGTGTAGCAAGTAAGTCAGTTGAAGAATTAGAGAGAACCGATGAACAGTAAACCAATTACATGCTATGTTGTGCATCTGTGTTGGTTATTAAACTCCCCAGGTGTAGCAAGTAAGTCAGTTGAAGAATTAGAGAGAACCGATGAACAGTAAACCAGTTACATGCTATGTTGTGCATCTGTGTTGGTTATTAAACTCCCCAGGTGTAGCAAGTAAGTCAGTTGAAGAATTAGAGAGAACCGATGAACAGTAAACTAATTACATGCTATGTTGTGCATCTGTGTTGGTTATTAGTCTCCCCAGGCGTAGCAAGTAAGTCAGTTGAAGAATTAGAGAGAACCGCTGAATAGTAAACCAATTACATGTTATGTTGTTCATCTGTGTTGGTTATTAGTCTCCCCAGGTGTAGCAAGTAAGACAGTTGAAGAATTAGAGAGAACCGATGAACAGTAAACCAATTACATGCTATGTTGTGCTTCTGTGTTGGTTATTAGTCTCCCCAGGTGTAGCAAGTAAGTCAGTTGAAGAATTAGAGAGAACCGATGAATAGTAAACCAATTACATGCTATGTTGTGCATCTGTGTTGGTTATTAAACTCCACAGGTGTAGCAAGTAAGTCAGTTGAAGAATTAGAGAGAATCGATGAACAGTAAACCAATTACATGCTATGTTGTGCATCTGTGTTGGTTATTAGTCTCCCCAGGTGTAGCAAGTAAGTCAGTTGAAGAATTAGAGAGAACCGATGAACTGTAAACCAATTACATGCTATGTTGTGCATCTGTGTTGGTTATTAAACTCCCCAGGTGTAGCAAGTAAGTCAGTTGAAGAATTTGAGAGAACCGATGAACAGTAAACCAATTACATGCTATGTTGTGCATCTGTGTTGGTTGTTAAACTCCCCAGGGGTAGCAAGTAAGTCAGTTGAAGAATTAGGGAGAACCGATGAACAGTAAACCAATTACATGCTATGTTGTGCATCTGTGTTGGTTATTAAACTCCACAGGTGTAGCAAGTAAGTCAGTTGAAGAATTAGAGAGAATCGATGAACAGTAAACCAATTACATGCTATGTTGTGCATCTATGTTGGTTATTAGTCTCCCCAGGTGTAGCAAGTAAGTCAGTTGAAGAATTAGAGAGAACCGATGAACAGTAAACCAAATACATGCTATGTTGTGCATCTGTGTTGGTTATTAAACTCCCCAGGTGTAGCAAGTAAGTCAGTTGAAGAATTTGAGAGAACCGATGAACAGTAAACCAATTACATGCTATGTTGTGCATCTGTGTTGGTTGTTAAACTCGCCAGGTGTAGCAAGTAAGTCAGTTGAAGAATTAGAGAGAACCGATGAACAGTAAACCAATTACATGCTATGTTGTGCATCTGTGTTGGTTATTAGCCTCCCTAGGTGTAGCAAGTAACTCAGTTGAAGAATTAGAGAGAACCGCTGAACAGTAAACCAATTACATGCTATGTTGTGCATCTGTGTTGGTTATTAGTCTCCCCAGGTGTCGCAAGTAAGTCAGTTGAAGAATTAGAGAGAACCGATGAACAGTAAACCAATTACATGCTATGTTGTGCATCTGTGTTGGTTATTAAACTCCCCAGGTGTAGCAAGTAAGTCAGTTGAAGAATTAGAGAGAACCGATGAACAGTAAACCAATTACATGCTATGTTGTGCATCTGTGTTGGTTATTAAACTCCCCAGGTGTAGCAAGTAAGTCAGTTGAAGAATTAGAGAGAACCGATGAACAGTAAACCAATTACATGCTATGTTGTGCATCTGTGTTGGTTATTAAACTCCCCAGGTGTAGCAAGTAAGTCAGTTGAAGAATTAGAGAGAACCGATGAACAGTAAACCAATTACATGCTATGTTGTGCATCTGTGTTGGTTATTAAACTCCCCAGGTGTAGCAAGTATGTCAGTTGAAGAATTAGAGAGAACCGATGAACAGTAAACTAATTACATGCTATGTTGTGCATCTGTGTTGGTTATTAAACTCCCCAGGTGTAGCAAGTAAGTCAGTTGAAGAATTAGAGAGAACCACTGAACAGTAAACCAGTTACATGCTATGTTGTGCATCTGTGTTGGTTATTAAACTCCCCAGGTGTAGCAAGTAAGTCAGTTGAAGAATTAGAGAGAACCGCTGAACAGTAAACCAGTTACATGCTATGTTGTGCATCTGTGTTGGTTATCAAATTCCCCAGGTGTAGCAAGTAAGTCTGTTGAAGAATTAGAGAGAATCGATGAACAGTAAACTAATTACATGCTATGTTGTGCATCTGTGTTGGTTATTAGTCTCCCCAGTTATAGCAAGTAAGTCAGTTGAAGAATTAGAGAGAACCGCTGAATAGTAAACCAATTACATGTTATGTTGTTAATCTGTGTTGGTTATTATTCTCCCCAGGTGTAGCAAGTAAGACAGTTGAAGAATTAGAGAGAACCGATGAACAGTAAACCAATTACATGCTATGTTGTGCATCTGTGTTGGTTATTAGTCTCCCCAGGTGTAGCAAGTAAGTTAGTTGAAGAATTAGAGAGAACCGATGAACAGTAAACCAATTACATGCTATGTTGTGCATCTGTGTTGGTTATTAAACTCCCCAGGTGTAGCAAGTAAGTCAGTTGAAGAATTAGAGAGAACCGATGAACAGTAAACCAATTACATGCAATGTTGTGCAGCTGTGTTGGTTATTAAACTCCCCAGGTGTAGCAAGTAAGTCAGTTGAAGAATTAGAGAGAACCGATGAACAGTAAACTAATTACATGCTATGTTGTGCATCTTTGTTGGTTATTAGTCTCCCCAGGTGTAGCAAGTAAGTCAGTTGAAGAATTAGAGAGAACCGCTGAATTGTAAACCAATTACATGTTATGTTGTGCATCTTTGTTGGTTATTAGTCTCCCCAAGTGTAGCAGGTAAGTCAGTTGAAGAATTAGAGAGAACCGATGAACAGTAAATCAATTACATGCTATGTTGTGCATCTTTGTTGATTATTAAACCCCCCAGGTGTAGCAAGTAAGTCAGTTGAAGAATTAGAGAGAACCGATGAAGAGTAAACCAATTACATGCTATGTTGTTCATCTGTGTTGGTTATTAGTCTCCCCAGGTGTAGCAAGTAAGTCAGTTGAAGAATTAGAGAGAACCGATGAACAGTAAACCAATTACAAGCTATGTTGTGCATCTGTGTTGGTTATTAAACTCCCCAGGTGTAGCAAGTAAGTCAGTTGAAGAATTAGACAGAACCGATGAACAGTAAACCAATTACATGCTATGTTGTGCATCTGTGTTGGTTATTAAACTCCCCAGGTGTAGCAAGTAAGTCAGTTGAAGAATTAGAGAGAACCGATGAACAGTAAACCAGTTACATGCTATGTTGTGCATTTGTGTTGGTTATTAAACTCCCCAGGTGTAGCAAGTAAGTCAGTTGAAGAATTAGAGAGAACCGATGAACAGTAAACTAATTACATGCTATGTTGTGCATCTGTGTTGGTTATTAGTCTCCCCAGGTGTAGCAAGTAAGTCAGTTGAAGAATTAGAGAGAACCGATGAACAGTAAACCAATTACATGCTATGTTGTGCATCTGTGTTGGTTATTAAACTCCCCAGGTGTAGCAAGTAAGTCAGTTGAAGAATTAGAGAGAACCGATGAACAGTAAACCAATTACATGCTATGTTGTGCATCTGTGTTGGTTATTAAACTCCCCAGGTGTAGCAAGTAAGTCAGTTGAAGAATTAGAGAGAACCGATGAACAGTAAACCAATTACATGCTATGTTGTGCATCTGTGTTGGTTATTAAACTCCCCAGGTGTAGCAAGTAAGTCAGTTGAAGAATTAGAGAGAACCGATGAACAGTAAACCAATTACATGCTATGTTGTGCATCTGTGTTGGTTATTAAACTCCCCAGGTGTAGCAAGTATGTCAGTTGAAGAATTAGAGAGAACCGATGAACAGTAAACTAATTACATGCTATGTTGTGCATCTGTGTTGGTTATTAAACTCCCCAGGTGTAGCAAGTAAGTCAGTTGAAGAATTAGAGAGAACCACTGAACAGTAAACCAGTTACATGCTATGTTGTGCATCTGTGTTGGTTATTAAACTCCCCAGGTGTAGCAAGTAAGTCAGTTGAAGAATTAGAGAGAACCGCTGAACAGTAAACCAGTTACATGCTATGTTGTGCATCTGTGTTGGTTATCAAATTCCCCAGGTGTAGCAAGTAAGTCTGTTGAAGAATTAGAGAGAATCGATGAACAGTAAACTAATTACATGCTATGTTGTGCATCTGTGTTGGTTATTAGTCTCCCCAGGTATAGCAAGTAAGTCAGTTGAAGAATTAGAGAGAACCGCTGAATAGTAAACCAATTACATGTTATGTTGTTAATCTGTGTTGGTTATTATTCTCCCCAGGTGTAGCAAGTAAGACAGTTGAAGAATTAGAGAGAACCGATGAACAGTAAACCAATTACATGCTATGTTGTGCATCTGTGTTGGTTATTAGTCTCCCCAGGTGTAGCAAGTAAGTTAGTTGAAGAATTAGAGAGAACCGATGAACAGTAAACCAATTACATGCTATGTTGTGCATCTGTGTTGGTTATTAAACTCCCCAGGTGTAGCAAGTAAGTCAGTTGAAGAATTAGAGAGAACCGATGAACAGTAAACCAATTACATGCAATGTTGTGCAGCTGTGTTGGTTATTAAACTCCCCAGGTGTAGCAAGTAAGTCAGTTGAAGAATTAGAGAGAACCGATGAACAGTAAACTAATTACATGCTATGTTGTGCATCTTTGTTGGTTATTAGTCTCCCCAGGTGTAGCAAGTAAGTCAGTTGAAGAATTAGAGAGAACCGCTGAATTGTAAACCAATTACATGTTATGTTGTGCATCTTTGTTGGTTATTAGTCTCCCCAAGTGTAGCAGGTAAGTCAGTTGAAGAATTAGAGAGAACCGATGAACAGTAAATCAATTACATGCTATGTTGTGCATCTTTGTTGATTATTAAACCCCCCAGGTGTAGCAAGTAAGTCAGTTGAAGAATTAGAGAGAACCGATGAAGAGTAAACCAATTACATGCTATGTTGTTCATCTGTGTTGGTTATTAGTCTCCCCAGGTGTAGCAAGTAAGTCAGTTGAAGAATTAGAGAGAACCGATGAACAGTAAACCAATTACCAGCTATGTTGTGCATCTGTGTTGGTTATTAAACTCCCCAGGTGTAGCAAGTAAGTCAGTTGAAGAATTAGACAGAACCGATGAACAGTAAACCAATTACATGCTATGTTGTGCATCTGTGTTGGTTATTAAACTCCCCAGGTGTAGCAAGTAAGTCAGTTGAAGAATTAGAGAGAACCGATGAACAGTAAACCAGTTACATGCTATGTTGTGCATTTGTGTTGGTTATTAAACTCCCCAGGTGTAGCAAGTAAGTCAGTTGAAGAATTAGAGAGAACCGATGAACAGTAAACTAATTACATGCTATGTTGTGCATCTGTGTTGGTTATTAGTCTCCCCAGGTGTAGCAAGTAAGTCAGTTGAAGAATTAGAGAGAACCGCTGAATAGTAAACCAATTACATGTTATGTTGTTCATCTGTGTTGGTTATTAGTCTCCCCAGGTGTAGCAAGTAAGACAGTTGAAGAATTAGAGAGAACCGATGAACAGTAAACCAATTACATGCTATGTTGTGCATCTGTGTTGGTTATTAGTCTCCCCAGGTGTAGCAAGAAAATCAGTTGAAGAATTAGAGAGAACCGATGAACAGTAAACCAATTACATGCTATGTTGTGCATCTGTGTTGGTTATTAAATTCCACAGGTGTAGCAAGTAAGTCAGTTGAAGAATTAGAGAGAATCGATGAACAGTAAACCAATTTACATGCTATGTTGTGCATCTGTGTTGGTTATTAGTCTCCCCAGGAGTAGCAAGTAAGTCAGTTGAAGAATTAGAGAGAACCGATGAACAGTAAACCAATTACATTCTATGTTGTGCATCTGTGTTGGTTATTAAACTCCCCAGGAGTAGCAAGTAAGTCAGTTGAAGAATTAGAGAGAACCGATGAACAGTAAACCAATTACATGCTATGTTGTGCATCTGTGTTGGTTGTTAAACTCCCCAGGTGTAGCAAGTAAGTCAGTTGAAGAATTAGAGAGAACCGATGAACAGTAAACTAATTACATGCTATGTTGTGCATCTATGTTGGTTATTAAACTCCCCAGGTGTAGCAAGTAAGTCAGTTGAAGAATTAGAGAGAACCGATGAACAGTAAACCAATTACATGCTATGTTGTGCATCTGTGTTGGTTATTAAACTCCCCAGGTGTAGCAAGTAAGTCAGTTGAAGAATTAGAGAGAACCGCTGAACAGTAAACTAGTTACATGCTATGTTGTGCATCTGTGTTGTTTATCAAATTCCCCAGGTGTAGCAAGTAAGTCAGTTGAAGAATTAGAGAGAACCGCTGAATAGTAAACCAATTACATGTTATGTTGTGCATCTTTGTTGGTTATTAGTCTCCCCAAGTGTAGCAGGTAAGTCAGTTGAAGAATTAGAGAGAACCGATGAACAGTAAATCAATTACATGCTATGTTGTGCATCTTTGTTGGTTATTAAACCCCCCAGGTGTAGCAAGTAAGTCAGTTGAAGAATTAGAGAGAACCGATGAACAGTAAACCAATTACATGCTATGTTGTTCATCTGTGTTGGTTATTAGTCTCCCCAGGTGTAGCAAGTAAGTCAGTTGAAGAATTAGAGAGAACCGATGAACAGTAAACCAATTACAAGCTATGTTGTGCATCTGTGTTGGTTATTAAACTCCCCAGGTGTAGCAAGTAAGTCAGTTGAAGAATTAGAGAGAACCGATGAACAGTAAACCAATTACATGCTATGTTGTGCATCTGTGTTGGTTATTAAACTCCCCAGGTGTAGCAAGTAAGTCAGTTGAAGAATTAGAGAGAACCGATGAACAGTAAACCAGTTACATGCTATGTTGTGCATTTGTGTTGGTTATTAAACTCCCCAGGTGTAGCAAGTAAGTCAGTTGAAGAATTAGAGAGAACCGATGAACAGTAAACTAATTACATGCTATGTTGTGCATCTGTGTTGGTTATTAGTCTCCCCAGGTGTAGCAAGTAAGTCAGTTGAAGAATTAGAGAGAACCGCTGAATAGTAAACCAATTACATGTTATGTTGTTCATCTGTGTTGGTTATTAGTCTCCCCAGGTGTAGCAATTAAGACAGTTGAAGAATTAGAGAGAACCGATGAACAGTAAACCAATTACATGCTATGTTGTGCTTCTGTGTTGGTTATTAGTCTCCCCAGGTGTAGCAAGTAAGTCAGTTGAAGAATTAGAGAGAACCGATGAAGAGTAAACCAATTACATGCTATGTTGTGCATCTTTGTTGGTTATTAAACTCCACAGGTGTAGCAAGTAAGTCAGTTGAAGAATTAGAGAGAATCGATGAACAGTAAACCAATTACATGCTATGTTGTGCATCTGTGTTGGTTATTAGTCTCCCCAGGTGTAGCAAGTAAGTTAGTTGAAGAATTAGAGAGAACCGATGAACAGTAAACCAATTACATGCTATGTTGTGCATCTGTGTTGGTTATTAAACTCCCCAGGTGTAGCAAGTAAGTCAGTTGAAGAATTTGAGAGAACCGATGAACAGTAAACCAATTACATGCTATGTTGTGCATCTGTGTTGGTTGTTAAACTCGCCAGGGGTAGCAAGTAAGTCAGTTGAAGAATTAGAGAGAACCGATGAACAGTAAACCAATTACATGCTATGTTGTGCATCTGTGTTGGTTATTAAACTCCACAGGTGTAGCAAGTAAGTCAGTTGAAGAATTAGAGAGAATCGATGAACAGTAAACCAATTACATGCTATGTTGTGCATCTGTGTTGGTTATTAGTCTCCCCAGGTGTAGCAAGTAAGTCAGTTGAAGAATTAGAGAGAACCGATGAACAGTAAACCAATTACATGCTATGTTGTGCATCTGTGTTGGTTATTAAACTCCCCAGGGGTAGCAAGTAAGTCAGTTGAAGAATTAGAGAGAACCGATGAACAGTAAACCAATTACATGCTATGTTGTGCATCTGTGTTGGTTATTAAACTCGCCAGGTGTAGCAAGTAAGTCAGTTGAAGAATTAGAGAGAACCGCTGAATAGTAAACCAATTACATGTTATGTTGTTAATCTGTGTTGGTTATTATTCTCCCCAGGAGTAGCAAGTAAGACAGTTGAAGAATTAGAGAGAACCGATGAACAGTAAACCAATTACATGCTATGTTGTGCATCTGTGTTGGTTATTAGTCTCCCCAGGTGTAGCAAGTAAGTTAGTTGAAGAATTAGAGAGAACCGATGAACAGTAAACCAATTACATGCTATGTTGTGCAGCTGTGTTGGTTATTAGTCTCCCCAGGTGTAGCAAGTAAGTTAGTTGAAGAATTAGAGAGAACCGATGAACAGTAAACCAATTACATGCTATGTTGTGCAGCTGTGTTGGTTATTAAACTCCCCAGGTGTAGCAAGTAAGTCAGTTAAAGAATTAGAGAGAACCGATGAACAGTAAACCAATTACATGCTATGTTGTGCAGCTGTGTTGGTTATTAAACTCCCCAGGTGTAGCAAGTAAGTCAGTTGAAGAATTAGAGAGAACCGATGAACAGTAAACTAATTACATGCTATGTTGTGCATCTTTGTTGGTTATTAGTCTCCCCAGGTGTAGCAAGTAAGTCAGTTGAAGAATTAGAGAGAACCGCTGAATAGTAAACCAATTACATGTTATGTTGTGCATCTTTGTTGGTTATTAGTCTCCCCAGGTGCAGCAGGTAAGTCAGTTGAAGAATTAGAGAGAACCGATGAACAGTAAATCAATTACATGCTATGTTGTGCATCTTTGTTGGTTATTAAACCCCCCAGGTGTAGCAAGTAAGTCAGTTGAAGAATTAGAGAGAACCGATGAACAGTAAACCAATTACATGCTATGTTGTTCATCTGTGTTGGTTATTAGTCTCCCCAGGTGTAGCAAGTAAGTCAGTTGAAGAATTAGAGAGAACCGATGAACAGTAAACCAATTACATGCTTTGTTGTGCGTCTGTGTTGGTTATAAGTCTCCCCAGGTGTAGCAAGTAAGTCAGTTGAAGAATTAGAGAGAACCGATGAACAGTAAACCAGTTACATGCTATGTTGTGCATCTGTGTTGGTTATTAGTCTCCCCAGGTGTAGCAAGTAAGTCAGTTGAAGAATTCGAGAGAACCGATGAACAGTAAACCAGTTACATGCTATGTTGTGCATTTGTGTTGGTTATTAGTCTCCCTGGGTGTAGCAAGTAAGTCAGTTGAAGAATTAGAGAGAACCGATGAACAGTAAACCAATTACAAGCTATGTTGTGCATCTGTGTTGGTTATTAAACTCCCAAGGTGTAGCAAGTAAGTCAGTTGAAGAATTAGAGAGAACCGATGAACAGTAAACCAATTACATGCTATGTTGTGCATCTGTGTTGGTTATTAAACTCCCCAGGTGTAGCAAGTAAGTCAGTTGAAGAATTAGAGAGAACCGATGAACAGTAAACCAGTTACATGCTATGTTGTGCATCTGTGTTGGTTATTAAACTCCCCAGGTGTAGCAAGTAAGTCAGTTGAAGAATTAGAGAGAACCGATGAACAGTAAACTAATTACATGCTATGTTGTGCATCTGTGTTGGTTATTAGTCTCCCCAGGTGTAGCAAGTAAGTCAGTTGAAGAATTAGAGAGAACCGCTGAATAGTAAACCAATTACATGTTATGTTGTTCATCTGTGTTGGTTATTAGTCTCCCCAGGTGTAGCAAGTAAGACAGTTGAAGAATTAGAGAGAACCGATGAACAGTAAACCAATTACATGCTATGTTGTGCTTCTGTGTTGGTTATTAGTCTCCCCAGGTGTAGCAAGTAAGTCAATTGAAGAATTAGAGAGAACCGATGAACAGTAAACCAATTACATGCTATGTTGTGCATCTGTGTTGGTTATTAAACTCCACAGGTGTAGCAAGTAAGTCAGTTGAAGAATTAGAGAGAATCGATGAACAGTAAACCAATTACATGCTATGTTGTGCATCTGTGTTGGTTATTAGTCTCCCCAGGTGTAGCAAGTAAGTCAGTTGAAGAATTAGAGAGAACCGATGAACAGTAAACCAATTACATGCTATGTTGTGCATCTGTGTTGGTTATTAAACTCCCCAGGTGTAGCAAGTAAGTCAGTTGAAGAATTTCAGAGAACCGATGAACAGTAAACCAATTACATGCTATGTTGTGCATCTGTGTTGGTTGTTAAACTCCCCAGGTGTAGCAAGTAAGTCAGTTGAAGAATTAGGGAGAACCGATGATCAGTAAACCAATTACATGCTATGTTGTGCATCTGTGTTGGTTATTAAACTCCACAGGTGTAGCAAGTAAGTCAGTTGAAGAATTAGAGAGAATCGATGAACAGTAAACCAATTACATGCTATGTTGTGCATCTATGTTGGTTATTAGTCTCCCCAGGTGTAGCAAGTAAGTCAGTTGAAGAATTAGAGAGAACCGATGAACAGTAAACCAATTACATGCTATGTTGTGCATCTGTGTTGGTTATTAAACTCCCCAGGTGTAGCAAGTAAGTCAGTTGAAGAATTAGAGAGAATCGATGAACAGTAAACCAATTACATGCTATGTTGTGCATCTGTGTTGGTTATTAAACTCCCCAGGTGTAGCAAGTAAGTCAGTTGAAGAATTTGAGAGAACCGATGAACAGTAAACCAATTACATGCTATGTTGTGCATCTGTGTTGGTTGTTAAACTCGCCAGGGGTAGCAAGTAAGTCAGTTGAAGAATTAGAGAGAACCGATGAACAGTAAACCAATTACATGCTATGTTGTGCATCTGTGTTGGTTATTAAACTCCACAGGTGTAGCAAGTAAGTCAGTTGAAGAATTAGAGAGAATCGATGAACAGTAAACCAATTACATGCTATGTTGTGCATCTGTGTTGGTTATTAGTCTCCCCAGGTGTAGCAAGTAAGTCAGTTGAAGAATTAGAGAGAACCGATGAACAGTAAACCAATTACATGCTATGTTGTGCATCTGTGTTGGTTATTAAACTCCCCAGGGGTAGCAAGTAAGTCAGTTGAAGAATTAGAGAGAACCGATGAACAGTAAACCAATTACATGCTATGTTGTGCATCTGTGTTGGTTATTAAACTCGCCAGGTGTAGCAAGTAAGTCAGTTGAAGAATTAGAGAGAACCGCTGAATAGTAAACCAATTACATGTTATGTTGTTAATCTATGTTGGTTATTATTCTCCCCAGGAGTAGCAAGTAAGACAGTTGAAGAATTAGAGAGAACCGATGAACAGTAAACCAATTACATGCTATGTTGTGCATCTGTGTTGGTTATTAGTCTCCCCAGGTGTAGCAAGTAAGTTAGTTGAAGAATTAGAGAGAACCGATGAACAGTAAACCAATTACATGCTATGTTGTGCAGCTGTGTTGGTTATTAGTCTCCCCAGGTGTAGCAAGTAAGTTAGTTGAAGAATTAGAGAGAACCGATGAACAGTAAACCAATTACATGCTTTGTTGTGCGTCTGTGTTGGTTATAAGTCTCCCCAGGTGTAGCAAGTAAGTCAGTTGAAGAATTAGAGAGAACCGATGAACAGTAAACCAGTTACATGCTATGTTGTGCATCTGTGTTGGTTATTAGTCTCCCCAGGTGTAGCAAGTAAGTCAGTTGAAGAATTCGAGAGAACCGATGAACAGTAAACCAATTACATGCTATGTTGTGCATCTGTGTTGGTTATTAAACTCCCCAGGTGTAGCAAGTAAGTCAGTTGAAGAATTAGAGAGAACCGCTGAACAGTAAACTAGTTACATGCTATGTTGTGCATCTGTGTTGGTTATCAAATTCCCCAGGTGTAGCAAGTAAGTCAGTTGAAGAATTAGAGAGAACCGCTGAATAGTAAACCAATTACATGTTATGTTGTGCATCTTTGTTGGTTATTAGTCTCCCCAAGTGTAGCAGGTAAGTCAGTTGAAGAATTAGAGAGAACCGATGAACAGTAAATCAATTACATGCTATGTTGTGCATCTTTGTTGGTTATTAAACCCCCCAGGTGTAGCAAGTAAGTCAGTTGAAGAATTAGAGAGAACCGATGAACAGTAAACCAATTACATGCTATGTTGTTCATCTGTGTTGGTTATTAGTCTCCCCAGGTGTAGCAAGTAAGTCAGTTGAAGAATTAGAGAGAACCGATGAACAGTAAACCAATTACATGCTATGTTGTTCATCTGTGTTGGTTATTAGTCTCCCCAGGTGTAGCAAGTAAGACAGTTGAAGAATTAGAGAGAACCGATGAACAGTAAACCAATTACATGCTATGTTGTGCTTCTGTGTTGGTTATTAGTCTCCCCAGGTGTAGCAAGTAAGTCAATTGAAGAATTAGAGAGAACCGATGAACAGTAAACCAATTACATGCTATGTTGTGCATCTGTGTTGGTTATTAAACTCCACAGGTGTAGCAAGTAAGTCAGTTGAAGAATTAGAGAGAATCGATGAACAGTAAACCAATTACATGCTATGTTGTGCATCTGTGTTGGTTATTAGTCTCCCCAGGTGTAGCAAGTAAGTCAGTTGAAGAATTAGAGAGAACCGATGAACAGTAAACCAATTACATGCTATGTTGTGCGTCTGTGTTGGTTATTAAACTCCCCAGGTGTAGCAAGTAAGTCAGTTGAAGAATTTCAGAGAACCGATGAACAGTAAACCAATTACATGCTATGTTGTGCATCTGTGTTGGTTGTTAAACTCCCCAGGTGTAGCAAGTAAGTCAGTTGAAGAATTAGGGAGAACCGCTGAACAGTAAACCAATTACATGCTATGTTGTGCATCTGTGTTGGTTATTAAACTCCCCAGGTGTAGCAAGTAAGTCAGTTGAAGAATTTCAGAGAACCGATGAACAGTAAACCAATTACATGCTATGTTGTGCTTCTGTGTTGGTTATTAGTCTCCCCAGGTGTAGCAAGTAAGTCAATTGAAGAATTAGAGAGAACCGATGAACAGTAAACCAATTACATGCTATGTTGTGCGTCTGTGTTGGTTATTAAACTCCCCAGGTGTAGCAAGTAAGTCAGTTGAAGAATTTCAGAGAACCGATGAACAGTAAACCAATTACATGCTATGTTGTGCTTCTGTGTTGGTTATTAGTCTCCCCAGGTGTAGCAAGTAAGTCAATTGAAGAATTAGAGAGAACCGATGAACAGTAAACCAATTACATGCTATGTTGTGCATCTGTGTTGGTTATTAAACTCCACAGGTGTAGCAAGTAAGTCAGTTGAAGAATTAGAGAGAATCGATGAACAGTAAACCAATTACATGCTATGTTGTGCATCTGTGTTGGTTATTAGTCTCCCCAGGTGTAGCAAGTAAGTCAGTTGAAGAATTAGAGAGAACCGATGAACAGTAAACCAATTACATGCTATGTTGTGCGTCTGTGTTGGTTATTAAACTCCCCAGGTGTAGCAAGTAAGTCAGTTGAAGAATTTCAGAGAACCGATGAACAGTAAACCAATTACATGCTATGTTGTGCATCTATGTTGGTTATTAGTCTCCCCAGGTGTAGCAAGTAAGTCAGTTGAAGAATTAGAGAGAACCGATGAACAGTAAACCAATTACATGCTATGTTGTGCATCTGTGTTGGTTATTAAACTCCCCAGGTGTAGCAAGTAAGTCAGTTGAAGAATTAGAGAGAATCGATGAACAGTAAACCAATTACATGCTATGTTGTGCATCTGTGTTGGTTATTAAACTCCCCAGGTGTAGCAAGTAAGTCAGTTGAAGAATTTGAGAGAACCGATGAACAGTAAACCAATTACATGCTATGTTGTGCATCTGTGTTGGTTGTTAAACTCGCCAGGGGTAGCAAGTAAGTCAGTTGAAGAATTAGAGAGAACCGATGAACAGTAAACCAATTACATGCTATGTTGTGCATCTGTGTTGGTTATTAAACTCCACAGGTGTAGCAAGTAAGTCAGTTGAAGAATTAGAGAGAATCGATGAACAGTAAACCAATTACATGCTATGTTGTGCATCTGTGTTGGTTATTAGTCTCCCCAGGTGTAGCAAGTAAGTCAGTTGAAGAATTAGAGAGAACCGATGAACAGTAAACCAATTACATGCTATGTTGTGCATCTGTGTTGGTTATTAAACTCCCCAGGGGTAGCAAGTAAGTCAGTTGAAGAATTAGAGAGAACCGATGAACAGTAAACCAATTACATGCTATGTTGTGCATCTGTGTTGGTTATTAAACTCGCCAGGTGTAGCAAGTAAGTCAGTTGAAGAATTAGAGAGAACCGCTGAATAGTAAACCAATTACATGTTATGTTGTTAATCTATGTTGGTTATTATTCTCCCCAGGAGTAGCAAGTAAGACAGTTGAAGAATTAGAGAGAACCGATGAACAGTAAACCAATTACATGCTATGTTGTGCATCTGTGTTGGTTATTAGTCTCCCCAGGTGTAGCAAGTAAGTTAGTTGAAGAATTAGAGAGAACCGATGAACAGTAAACCAATTACATGCTATGTTGTGCATCTGTGTTGGTTATTAAACTCCCCAGGTGTAGCAAGTAAGTCAGTTGAAGAATTAGAGAGAACCGATGAACAGTAAACCAATTACATGCTATGTTGTGCAGCTGTGTTGGTTATTAAACTCCCCAGGTGTAGCAAGTAAGTCAGTTGAAGAATTAGAGAGAACCGATGAACAGTAAACTAATTACATGCTATGTTGTGCATCTTTGTTGGTTATTAGTCTCCCTAGGTGTAGCAAGTAAGTCAGTTGAAGAATTAGAGAGAACCGCTGAATAGTAAACCAATTACATGTTATGTTGTGCATCTTTGTTGGTTATTAGTCTCCCCAGGTGCAGCAGGTAAGTCAGTTGAAGAATTAGAGAGAACCGATGAACAGTAAATCAATTACATGCTATGTTGTGCATCTTTGTTGGTTATTAAACCCCCCAGGTGTAGCAAGTAAGTCAGTTGAAGAATTAGAGAGAACCGATGAACAGTAAACCAATTACATGCTATGTTGTTCATCTGTGTTGGTTATTAGTCTCCCCAGGTGTAGCAAGTAAGTCAGTTGAAGAATTAGAGAGAACCGATGAACAGTAAACCAATTACATGCTTTGTTGTGCGTCTGTGTTGGTTATAAGTCTCCCCAGGTGTAGCAAGTAAGTCAGTTGAAGAATTAGAGAGAACCGATGAACAGTAAACCAGTTACATGCTATGTTGTGCATCTGTGTTGGTTATTAGTCTCCCCAGGTGTAGCAAGTAAGTCAGTTGAAGAATTCGACAGAACCGATGAACAGTAAACCAGTTACATGCTATGTTGTGCATTTGTGTTGGTTATTAGTCTCCCTAGGTGTAGCAAGTAAGTCAGTTGAAGAATTAGAGAGAACCGATGAACAGTAAACCAATTACAAGCTATGTTGTGCATCTGTGTTGGTTATTAAACTCCCAAGGTGTAGCAAGTAAGTCAGTTGAAGAATTAGAGAGAACCGATGAACAGTAAACCAATTACATGCTATGTTGTGCATCTGTGTTGGTTATTAAACTCCCCAGGTGTAGCAAGTAAGTCAGTTGAAGAATTAGAGAGAACCGATGAACAGTAAACCAGTTACATGCTATGTTGTGCATCTGTGTTGGTTATTAAACTCCCCAGGTGTAGCAAGTAAGTCAGTTGAAGAATTAGAGAGAACCGATGAACAGTAAACCTATTACATGCTATGTTGTGTATTTGTGTTGGTTATTAAATTCCCCAGGTGTAGCAAGTAAGTCTGTTGAAGAATTAGAGAGAATCGATGAACAGTAAACTAATTACATGCTATGTTGTGCATCTGTGTTGGTTATTAGTCTCCCCAGGTATAGCAAGTAAGTCAGTTGAAGAATTAGAGAGAACCGCTGAATAGTAAACCAATTACATGTTATGTTGTTAATCTGTGTTGGTTATTATTCTCCCCAGGTGTAGCAAGTAAGACAGTTGAAGAATTAGAGAGAACCGATGAACAGTAAACCAATTACATGCTATGTTGTGCATCTGTGTTGGTTATTAGTCTCCCCAGGTGTAGCAAGTAAGTTAGTTGAAGAATTAGAGAGAACCGATGAACAGTAAACCAATTACATGCTATGTTGTGCATCTGTGTTGGTTATTAAACTCCCCAGGTGTAGCAAGTAAGTCAGTTGAAGAATTAGAGAGAACCGATGAACAGTAAACCAATTACATGCAATGTTGTGCAGCTGTGTTGGTTATTAAACTCCCCAGGTGTAGCAAGTAAGTCAGTTGAAGAATTAGAGAGAACCGATGAACAGTAAACTAATTACATGCTATGTTGTGCATCTTTGTTGGTTATTAGTCTCCCCAGGTGTAGCAAGTAAGTCAGTTGAAGAATTAGAGAGAACCGCTGAATTGTAAACCAATTACATGTTATGTTGTGCATCTTTGTTGGTTATTAGTCTCCCCAAGTGTAGCAGGTAAGTCAGTTGAAGAATTAGAGAGAACCGATGAACAGTAAATCAATTACATGCTATGTTGTGCATCTTTGTTGATTATTAAACCCCCCAGGTGTAGCAAGTAAGTCAGTTGAAGAATTAGAGAGAACCGATGAAGAGTAAACCAATTACATGCTATGTTGTTCATCTGTGTTGGTTATTAGTCTCCCCAGGTGTAGCAAGTAAGTCAGTTGAAGAATTAGAGAGAACCGATGAACAGTAAACCAATTACAAGCTATGTTGTGCATCTGTGTTGGTTATTAAACTCCCCAGGTGTAGCAAGTAAGTCAGTTGAAGAATTAGACAGAACCGATGAACAGTAAACCAATTACATGCTATGTTGTGCATCTGTGTTGGTTATTAAACTCCCCAGGTGTAGCAAGTAAGTCAGTTGAAGAATTAGAGAGAACCGATGAACAGTAAACCAGTTACATGCTATGTTGTGCATTTGTGTTGGTTATTAAACTCCCCAGGTGTAGCAAGTAAGTCAGTTGAAGAATTAGAGAGAACCGATGAACAGTAAACTAATTACATGCTATGTTGTGCATCTGTGTTGGTTATTAGTCTCCCCAGGTGTAGCAAGTAAGTCAGTTGAAGAATTAGAGAGAACCGATGAACAGTAAACCAATTACATGCTATGTTGTGCATCTGTGTTGGTTATTAAACTCCCCAGGTGTAGCAAGTAAGTCAGTTGAAGAATTAGAGAGAACCGATGAACAGTAAACCAATTACATGCTATGTTGTGCATTTGTGTTGGTTATTAAACTCCCCAGGTGTAGCAAGTAAGTCAGTTGAAGAATTAGAGAGAACCGATGAACAGTAAACTAATTACATGCTATGTTGTGCATCTGTGTTGGTTATTAGTCTCCCCAGGTGTAGCAAGTAAGTCAGTTGAAGAATTAGAGAGAACCGATGAACAGTAAACCAATTACATGCTATGTTGTGCATCTGTGTTGGTTATTAAACTCCCCAGGTGTAGCAAGTAAGTCAGTTGAAGAATTAGAGAGAACCGATGAACAGTAAACCAATTACATGCTATGTTGTGCATCTGTGTTGGTTATTAAACTCCCCAGGTGTAGCAAGTAAGTCAGTTGAAGAATTAGAGAGAACCACTGAACAGTAAACCAGTTACATGCTATGTTGTGCATCTGTGTTGGTTATTAAACTCCCCAGGTGTAGCAAGTAAGTCAGTTGAAGAATTAGAGAGAACCACTGAACAGTAAACCAGTTACATGCTATGTTGTGCATCTGTGTTGGTTATCAAATTCCCCAGGTGTAGCAAGTAAGTCTGTTGAAGAATTAGAGAGAATCGATGAACAGTAAACTAATTACATGCTATGTTGTGCATCTGTGTTGGTTATTAGTCTCCCCAGGTATAGCAAGTAAGTCAGTTGAAGAATTAGAGAGAACCGCTGAATAGTAAACCAATTACATGTTATGTTGTTAATCTGTGTTGGTTATTATTCTCCCCAGGTGTAGCAAGTAAGACAGTTGAAGAATTAGAGAGAACCGATGAACAGTAAACCAATTACATGCTATGTTGTGCATCTGTGTTGGTTATTAGTCTCCCCAGGTGTAGCAAGTAAGTTAGTTGAAGAATTAGAGAGAACCGATGAACAGTAAACCAATTACATGCTATGTTGTGCATCTGTGTTGGTTATTAAACTCCCCAGGTGTAGCAAGTAAGTCAGTTGAAGAATTAGAGAGAACCGATGAACAGTAAACCAATTACATGCAATGTTGTGCAGCTGTGTTGGTTATTAAACTCCCCAGGTGTAGCAAGTAAGTCAGTTGAAGAATTAGAGAGAACCGATGAACAGTAAACTAATTACATGCTATGTTGTGCATCTTTGTTGGTTATTAGTCTCCCCAGGTGTAGCAAGTAAGTCAGTTGAAGAATTAGAGAGAACCGCTGAATTGTAAACCAATTACATGTTATGTTGTGCATCTTTGTTGGTTATTAGTCTCCCCAAGTGTAGCAGGTAAGTCAGTTGAAGAATTAGAGAGAACCGATGAACAGTAAATCAATTACATGCTATGTTGTGCATCTTTGTTGATTATTAAACCCCCCAGGTGTAGCAAGTAAGTCAGTTGAAGAATTAGAGAGAACCGATGAAGAGTAAACCAATTACATGCTATGTTGTTCATCTGTGTTGGTTATTAGTCTCCCCAGGTGTAGCAAGTAAGTCAGTTGAAGAATTAGAGAGAACCGATGAACAGTAAACCAATTACCAGCTATGTTGTGCATCTGTGTTGGTTATTAAACTCCCCAGGTGTAGCAAGTAAGTCAGTTGAAGAATTAGACAGAACCGATGAACAGTAAACCAATTACATGCTATGTTGTGCATCTGTGTTGGTTATTAAACTCCCCAGGTGTAGCAAGTAAGTCAGTTGAAGAATTAGAGAGAACCGATGAACAGTAAACCAGTTACATGCTATGTTGTGCATCTGTGTTGGTTATTAAACTCCCCAGGTGTAGCAAGTAAGTCAGTTGAAGAATTAGAGAGAACCGATGAACAGTAAACTAATTACATGCTATGTTGTGCATCTGTGTTGGTTATTAGTCTCCCCAGGTGTAGCAAGTAAGTCAGTTGAAGAATTAGACAGAACCGATGAACAGTAAACCAATTACATGCTATGTTGTGCATCTGTGTTGGTTATTAAACTCCCCAGGTGTAGCAAGTAAGTCAGTTGAAGAATTAGAGAGAACCGATGAACAGTAAACCAGTTACATGCTATGTTGTGCATTTGTGTTGGTTATTAAACTCCCCAGGTGTAGCAAGTAAGTCAGTTGAAGAATTAGAGAGAACCGATGAACAGTAAACTAATTACATGCTATGTTGTGCATCTGTGTTGGTTATTAGTCTCCCCAGGTGTAGCAAGTAAGTCAGTTGAAGAATTAGAGAGAACCGCTGAATAGTAAACCAATTACATGTTATGTTGTTCATCTGTGTTGGTTATTAGTCTCCCCAGGTGTAGCAAGTAAGACAGTTGAAGAATTAGAGAGAACCGATGAACAGTAAACCAATTACATGCTATGTTGTGCATCTGTGTTGGTTATTAGTCTCCCCAGGTGTAGCAAGTAAGTCAGTTGAAGAATTAGAGAGAACCGATGAACAGTAAACCAATTACAAGCTATGTTGTGCATCTGTGTTGGTTATTAAACTCCCCAGGTGTAGCAAGTAAGTCAGTTGAAGAATTAGAGAGAACCGATGAACAGTAAACTAATTACATGCTATGTTGTGCATCTGTGTTGGTTATTAGTCTCCCCAGGTGTAGCAAGTAAGTCAGTTGAAGAATTAGAGAGAACCGATGAACAGTAAACCAATTACATGCTATGTTGTGCATCTGTGTTGGTTATTAAACTCCCCAGGTGTAGCAAGTAAGTCAGTTGAAGAATTAGAGAGAACCGATGAACAGTAAACCAATTACATGCTATGTTGTGCATTTGTGTTGGTTATTAAACTCCCCAGGTGTAGCAAGTAAGTCAGTTGAAGAATTAGAGAGAACCGATGAACAGTAAACTAATTACATGCTATGTTGTGCATCTGTGTTGGTTATTAGTCTCCCCAGGTGTAGCAAGTAAGTCAGTTGAAGAATTAGAGAGAACCGATGAACAGTAAACCAATTACATGCTATGTTGTGCATCTGTGTTGGTTATTAAACTCCCCAGGTGTAGCAAGTAAGTCAGTTGAAGAATTAGAGAGAACCGATGAACAGTAAACCAATTACATGCTATGTTGTGCATCTGTGTTGGTTATTAAACTCCCCAGGTGTAGCAAGTAAGTCAGTTGAAGAATTAGAGAGAACCACTGAACAGTAAACCAGTTACATGCTATGTTGTGCATCTGTGTTGGTTATTAAACTCCCCAGGTGTAGCAAGTAAGTCAGTTGAAGAATTAGAGAGAACCACTGAACAGTAAACCAGTTACATGCTATGTTGTGCATCTGTGTTGGTTATCAAATTCCCCAGGTGTAGCAAGTAAGTCTGTTGAAGAATTAGAGAGAATCGATGAACAGTAAACTAATTACATGCTATGTTGTGCATCTGTGTTGGTTATTAGTCTCCTCAGGTATAGCAAGTAAGTCAGTTGAAGAATTAGAGAGAACCGCTGAATAGTAAACCAATTACATGTTATGTTGTTAATCTGTGTTGGTTATTATTCTCCCCAGGTGTAGCAAGTAAGACAGTTGAAGAATTAGAGAGAACCGATGAACAGTAAACCAATTACATGCTATGTTGTGCATCTGTGTTGGTTATTAGTCTCCCCAGGTGTAGCAAGTAAGTTAGTTGAAGAATTAGAGAGAACCGATGAACAGTAAACCAATTACATGCTATGTTGTGCATCTGTGTTGGTTATTAAACTCCCCAGGTGTAGCAAGTAAGTCAGTTGAAGAATTAGAGAGAACCGATGAACAGTAAACCAATTACATGCAATGTTGTGCAGCTGTGTTGGTTATTAAACTCCCCAGGTGTAGCAAGTAAGTCAGTTGAAGAATTAGAGAGAACCGATGAACAGTAAACTAATTACATGCTATGTTGTGCATCTTTGTTGGTTATTAGTCTCCCCAGGTGTAGCAAGTAAGTCAGTTGAAGAATTAGAGAGAACCGCTGAATTGTAAACCAATTACATGTTATGTTGTGCATCTTTGTTGGTTATTAGTCTCCCCAAGTGTAGCAGGTAAGTCAGTTGAAGAATTAGAGAGAACCGATGAACAGTAAATCAATTACATGCTATGTTGTGCATCTTTGTTGATTATTAAACCCCCCAGGTGTAGCAAGTAAGTCAGTTGAAGAATTAGAGAGAACCGATGAAGAGTAAACCAATTACATGCTATGTTGTTCATCTGTGTTGGTTATTAGTCTCCCCAGGTGTAGCAAGTAAGTCAGTTGAAGAATTAGAGAGAACCGATGAACAGTAAACCAATTACCAGCTATGTTGTGCATCTGTGTTGGTTATTAAACTCCCCAGGTGTAGCAAGTAAGTCAGTTGAAGAATTAGACAGAACCGATGAACAGTAAACCAATTACATGCTATGTTGTGCATCTGTGTTGGTTATTAAACTCCCCAGGTGTAGCAAGTAAGTCAGTTGAAGAATTAGAGAGAACCGATGAACAGTAAACCAGTTACATGCTATGTTGTGCATCTGTGTTGGTTATTAAACTCCCCAGGTGTAGCAAGTAAGTCAGTTGAAGAATTAGAGAGAACCGATGAACAGTAAACTAATTACATGCTATGTTGTGCATCTGTGTTGGTTATTAGTCTCCCCAGGTGTAGCAAGTAAGTCAGTTGAAGAATTAGACAGAACCGATGAACAGTAAACCAATTACATGCTATGTTGTGCATCTGTGTTGGTTATTAAACTCCCCAGGTGTAGCAAGTAAGTCAGTTGAAGAATTAGAGAGAACCGATGAACAGTAAACCAGTTACATGCTATGTTGTGCATTTGTGTTGGTTATTAAACTCCCCAGGTGTAGCAAGTAAGTCAGTTGAAGAATTAGAGAGAACCGATGAACAGTAAACTAATTACATGCTATGTTGTGCATCTGTGTTGGTTATTAGTCTCCCCAGGTGTAGCAAGTAAGTCAGTTGAAGAATTAGAGAGAACCGCTGAATAGTAAACCAATTACATGTTATGTTGTTCATCTGTGTTGGTTATTAGTCTCCCCAGGTGTAGCAAGTAAGACAGTTGAAGAATTAGAGAGAACCGATGAACAGTAAACCAATTACATGCTATGTTGTGCATCTGTGTTGGTTATTAGTCTCCCCAGGTGTAGCAAGAAAGTCAGTTGAAGAATTAGAGAGAACCGATGAACAGTAAACCAATTACATGCTATGTTGTGCATCTGTGTTGGTTATTAAATTCCACAGGTGTAGCAAGTAAGTCAGTTGAAGAATTAGAGAGAATCGATGAACAGTAAACCAATTTACATGCTATGTTGTGCATCTGTGTTGGTTATTAGTCTCCCCAGGAGTAGCAAGTAAGTCAGTTGAAGAATTAGAGAGAACCGATGAACAGTAAACCAATTACATTCTATGTTGTGCATCTGTGTTGGTTATTAAACTCCCCAGGAGTAGCAAGTAAGTCAGTTGAAGAATTAGAGAGAACCGATGAACAGTAAACCAATTACATGCTATGTTGTGCATCTGTGTTGGTTGTTAAACTCCCCAGGTGTAGCAAGTAAGTCAGTTGAAGAATTAGAGAGAACCGATGAACAGTAAACTAATTACATGCTATGTTGTGCATCTATGTTGGTTATTAAACTCCCCAGGTGTAGCAAGTAAGTCAGTTGAAGAATTAGAGAGAACCGATGAACAGTAAACCAATTACATGCTATGTTGTGCATCTGTGTTGGTTATTAAACTCCCCAGGTGTAGCAAGTAAGTCAGTTGAAGAATTAGAGAGAACCGCTGAACAGTAAACTAGTTACATGCTATGTTGTGCATCTGTGTTGGTTATCAAATTCCCCAGGTGTAGCAAGTAAGTCAGTTGAAGAATTAGAGAGAACCGCTGAATAGTAAACCAATTACATGTTATGTTGTGCATCTTTGTTGGTTATTAGTCTCCCCAAGTGTAGCAGGTAAGTCAGTTGAAGAATTAGAGAGAACCGATGAACAGTAAATCAATTACATGCTATGTTGTGCATCTTTGTTGGTTATTAAACCCCCCAGGTGTAGCAAGTAAGTCAGTTGAAGAATTAGAGAGAACCGATGAACAGTAAACCAATTACATGCTATGTTGTTCATCTGTGTTGGTTATTAGTCTCCCCAGGTGTAGCAAGTAAGTCAGTTGAAGAATTAGAGAGAACCGATGAACAGTAAACCAATTACAAGCTATGTTGTGCATCTGTGTTGGTTATTAAACTCCCCAGGTGTAGCAAGTAAGTCAGTTGAAGAATTAGAGAGAACCGATGAACAGTAAACCAATTACATGCTATGTTGTGCATCTGTGTTGGTTATTAAACTCCCCAGGTGTAGCAAGTAAGTCAGTTGAAGAATTAGAGAGAACCGATGAACAGTAAACCAGTTACATGCTATGTTGTGCATTTGTGTTGGTTATTAAACTCCCCAGGTGTAGCAAGTAAGTCAGTTGAAGAATTAGAGAGAACCGATGAACAGTAAACTAATTACATGCTATGTTGTGCATCTGTGTTGGTTATTAGTCTCCCCAGGTGTAGCAAGTAAGTCAGTTGAAGAATTAGAGAGAACCGCTGAATAGTAAACCAATTACATGTTATGTTGTTCATCTGTGTTGGTTATTAGTCTCCCCAGGTGTAGCAATTAAGACAGTTGAAGAATTAGATAGAACCGATGAACAGTAAACCAATTACATGCTATGTTGTGCTTCTGTGTTGGTTATTAGTCTCCCCAGGTGTAGCAAGTAAGTCAGTTGAAGAATTAGAGAGAACCGATGAAGAGTAAACCAATTACATGCTATGTTGTGCATCTTTGTTGGTTATTAAACTCCACAGGTGTAGCAAGTAAGTCAGTTGAAGAATTAGAGAGAATCGATGAACAGTAAACCAATTACATGCTATGTTGTGCATCTGTGTTGGTTATTAGTCTCCCCAGGTGTAGCAAGTAAGTTAGTTGAAGAATTAGAGAGAACCGATGAACAGTAAACCAATTACATGCTATGTTGTGCATCTGTGTTGGTTATTAAACTCCCCAGGTGTAGCAAGTAAGTCAGTTGAAGAATTTGAGAGAACCGATGAACAGTAAACCAATTACATGCTATGTTGTGCATCTGTGTTGGTTGTTAAACTCGCCAGGGGTAGCAAGTAAGTCAGTTGAAGAATTAGAGAGAACCGATGAACAGTAAACCAATTACATGCTATGTTGTGCATCTGTGTTGGTTATTAAACTCCACAGGTGTAGCAAGTAAGTCAGTTGAAGAATTAGAGAGAATCGATGAACAGTAAACCAATTACATGCTATGTTGTGCATCTGTGTTGGTTATTAGTCTCCCCAGGTGTAGCAAGTAAGTCAGTTGAAGAATTAGAGAGAACCGATGAACAGTAAACCAATTACATGCTATGTTGTGCATCTGTGTTGGTTATTAAACTCCCCAGGGGTAGCAAGTAAGTCAGTTGAAGAATTAGAGAGAACCGATGAACAGTAAACCAATTACATGCTATGTTGTGCATCTGTGTTGGTTATTAAACTCGCCAGGTGTAGCAAGTAAGTCAGTTGAAGAATTAGAGAGAACCGCTGAATAGTAAACCAATTACATGTTATGTTGTTAATCTGTGTTGGTTATTATTCTCCCCAGGAGTAGCAAGTAAGACAGTTGAAGAATTAGAGAGAACCGATGAACAGTAAACCAATTACATGCTATGTTGTGCATCTGTGTTGGTTATTAGTCTCCCCAGGTGTAGCAAGTAAGTTAGTTGAAGAATTAGAGAGAACCGATGAACAGTAAACCAATTACATGCTATGTTGTGCAGCTGTGTTGGTTATTAGTCTCCCCAGGTGTAGCAAGTAAGTTAGTTGAAGAATTAGAGAGAACCGATGAACAGTAAACCAATTACATGCTATGTTGTGCAGCTGTGTTGGTTATTAAACTCCCCAGGTGTAGCAAGTAAGTCAGTTAAAGAATTAGAGAGAACCGATGAACAGTAAACCAATTACATGCTATGTTGTGCAGCTGTGTTGGTTATTAAACTCCCCAGGTGTAGCAAGTAAGTCAGTTGAAGAATTAGAGAGAACCGATGAACAGTAAACTAATTACATGCTATGTTGTGCATCTTTGTTGGTTATTAGTCTCCCCAGGTGTAGCAAGTAAGTCAGTTGAAGAATTAGAGAGAACCGCTGAATAGTAAACCAATTACATGTTATGTTGTGCATCTTTGTTGGTTATTAGTCTCCCCAGGTGCAGCAGGTAAGTCAGTTGAAGAATTAGAGAGAACCGATGAACAGTAAATCAATTACATGCTATGTTGTGCATCTTTGTTGGTTATTAAACCCCCCAGGTGTAGCAAGTAAGTCAGTTGAAGAATTAGAGAGAACCGATGAACAGTAAACCAATTACATGCTATGTTGTTCATCTGTGTTGGTTATTAGTCTCCCCAGGTGTAGCAAGTAAGTCAGTTGAAGAATTAGAGAGAACCGATGAACAGTAAACCAATTACATGCTTTGTTGTGCGTCTGTGTTGGTTATAAGTCTCCCCAGGTGTAGCAAGTAAGTCAGTTGAAGAATTAGAGAGAACCGATGAACAGTAAACCAGTTACATGCTATGTTGTGCATCTGTGTTGGTTATTAGTCTCCCCAGGTGTAGCAAGTAAGTCAGTTGAAGAATTCGAGAGAACCGATGAACAGTAAACCAGTTACATGCTATGTTGTGCATTTGTGTTGGTTATTAGTCTCCCTGGGTGTAGCAAGTAAGTCAGTTGAAGAATTAGAGAGAACCGATGAACAGTAAACCAATTACAAGCTATGTTGTGCATCTGTGTTGGTTATTAAACTCCCAAGGTGTAGCAAGTAAGTCAGTTGAAGAATTAGAGAGAACCGATGAACAGTAAACCAATTACATGCTATGTTGTGCATCTGTGTTGGTTGTTAAACTCGCCAGGGGTAGCAAGTAAGTCAGTTGAAGAATTAGAGAGAACCGATGAACAGTAAACCAATTACATGCTATGTTGTGCATCTGTGTTGGTTATTAAACTCCACAGGTGTAGCAAGTAAGTCAGTTGAAGAATTAGAGAGAATCGATGAACAGTAAACCAATTACATGCTATGTTGTGCATCTGTGTTGGTTATTAAACTCCCCAGGTGTAGCAAGTAAGTCAGTTGAAGAATTTGAGAGAACCGATGAACAGTAAACCAATTACATGCTATGTTGTGCATCTGTGTTGGTTGTTAAACTCGCCAGGGGTAGCAAGTAAGTCAGTTGAAGAATTAGAGAGAACCGATGAACAGTAAACCAATTACATGCTATGTTGTGCATCTGTGTTGGTTATTAAACTCCACAGGTGTAGCAAGTAAGTCAGTTGAAGAATTAGAGAGAATCGATGAACAGTAAACCAATTACATGCTATGTTGTGCATCTGTGTTGGTTATTAGTCTCCCCAGGTGTAGCAAGTAAGTCAGTTGAAGAATTAGAGAGAACCGATGAACAGTAAACCAATTACATGCTATGTTGTGCATCTGTGTTGGTTATTAAACTCCCCAGGGGTAGCAAGTAAGTCAGTTGAAGAATTAGAGAGAACCGATGAACAGTAAACCAATTACATGCTATGTTGTGCATCTGTGTTGGTTATTAAACTCCCCAGGTGTAGCAAGTAAGTCAGTTGAAGAATTTCAGAGAACCGATGAACAGTAAACCAATTACATGCTATGTTGTGCATCTGTGTTGGTTGTTAAACTCCCCAGGTGTAGCAAGTAAGTCAGTTGAAGAATTAGGGAGAACCGATGATCAGTAAACCAATTACATGCTATGTTGTGCATCTGTGTTGGTTATTAAACTCCACAGGTGTAGCAAGTAAGTCAGTTGAAGAATTAGAGAGAATCGATGAACAGTAAACCAATTACATGCTATGTTGTGCATCTATGTTGGTTATTAGTCTCCCCAGGTGTAGCAAGTAAGTCAGTTGAAGAATTAGAGAGAACCGATGAACAGTAAACCAATTACATGCTATGTTGTGCATCTGTGTTGGTTATTAAACTCCCCAGGTGTAGCAAGTAAGTCAGTTGAAGAATTAGAGAGAATCGATGAACAGTAAACCAATTACATGCTATGTTGTGCATCTGTGTTGGTTATTAAACTCCCCAGGTGTAGCAAGTAAGTCAGTTGAAGAATTTGAGAGAACCGATGAACAGTAAACCAATTACATGCTATGTTGTGCATCTGTGTTGGTTGTTAAACTCGCCAGGGGTAGCAAGTAAGTCAGTTGAAGAATTAGAGAGAACCGATGAACAGTAAACCAATTACATGCTATGTTGTGCATCTGTGTTGGTTATTAAACTCCACAGGTGTAGCAAGTAAGTCAGTTGAAGAATTAGAGAGAATCGATGAACAGTAAACCAATTACATGCTATGTTGTGCATCTGTGTTGGTTATTAGTCTCCCCAGGTGTAGCAAGTAAGTCAGTTGAAGAATTAGAGAGAACCGATGAACAGTAAACCAATTACATGCTATGTTGTGCATCTGTGTTGGTTATTAAACTCCCCAGGGGTAGCAAGTAAGTCAGTTGAAGAATTAGAGAGAACCGATGAACAGTAAACCAATTACATGCTATGTTGTGCATCTGTGTTGGTTATTAAACTCGCCAGGTGTAGCAAGTAAGTCAGTTGAAGAATTAGAGAGAACCGCTGAATAGTAAACCAATTACATGTTATGTTGTTAATCTATGTTGGTTATTATTCTCCCCAGGAGTAGCAAGTAAGACAGTTGAAGAATTAGAGAGAACCGATGAACAGTAAACCAATTACATGCTATGTTGTGCATCTGTGTTGGTTATTAGTCTCCCCAGGTGTAGCAAGTAAGTTAGTTGAAGAATTAGAGAGAACCGATGAACAGTAAACCAATTACATGCTATGTTGTGCAGCTGTGTTGGTTATTAGTCTCCCCAGGTGTAGCAAGTAAGTTAGTTGAAGAATTAGAGAGAACCGATGAACAGTAAACCAATTACATGCTTTGTTGTGCGTCTGTGTTGGTTATAAGTCTCCCCAGGTGTAGCAAGTAAGTCAGTTGAAGAATTAGAGAGAACCGATGAACAGTAAACCAGTTACATGCTATGTTGTGCATCTGTGTTGGTTATTAGTCTCCCCAGGTGTAGCAAGTAAGTCAGTTGAAGAATTCGAGAGAACCGATGAACAGTAAACCAATTACATGCTATGTTGTGCATCTGTGTTGGTTATTAAACTCCCCAGGTGTAGCAAGTAAGTCAGTTGAAGAATTAGAGAGAACCGCTGAACAGTAAACTAGTTACATGCTATGTTGTGCATCTGTGTTGGTTATCAAATTCCCCAGGTGTAGCAAGTAAGTCAGTTGAAGAATTAGAGAGAACCGCTGAATAGTAAACCAATTACATGTTATGTTGTGCATCTTTGTTGGTTATTAGTCTCCCCAAGTGTAGCAGGTAAGTCAGTTGAAGAATTAGAGAGAACCGATGAACAGTAAATCAATTACATGCTATGTTGTGCATCTTTGTTGGTTATTAAACCCCCCAGGTGTAGCAAGTAAGTCAGTTGAAGAATTAGAGAGAACCGATGAACAGTAAACCAATTACATGCTATGTTGTTCATCTGTGTTGGTTATTAGTCTCCCCAGGTGTAGCAAGTAAGTCAGTTGAAGAATTAGAGAGAACCGATGAACAGTAAACCAATTACATGCTATGTTGTTCATCTGTGTTGGTTATTAGTCTCCCCAGGTGTAGCAAGTAAGACAGTTGAAGAATTAGAGAGAACCGATGAACAGTAAACCAATTACATGCTATGTTGTGCTTCTGTGTTGGTTATTAGTCTCCCCAGGTGTAGCAAGTAAGTCAATTGAAGAATTAGAGAGAACCGATGAACAGTAAACCAATTACATGCTATGTTGTGCATCTGTGTTGGTTATTAAACTCCACAGGTGTAGCAAGTAAGTCAGTTGAAGAATTAGAGAGAATCGATGAACAGTAAACCAATTACATGCTATGTTGTGCATCTGTGTTGGTTATTAGTCTCCCCAGGTGTAGCAAGTAAGTCAGTTGAAGAATTAGAGAGAACCGATGAACAGTAAACCAATTACATGCTATGTTGTGCGTCTGTGTTGGTTATTAAACTCCCCAGGTGTAGCAAGTAAGTCAGTTGAAGAATTTCAGAGAACCGATGAACAGTAAACCAATTACATGCTATGTTGTGCATCTGTGTTGGTTGTTAAACTCCCCAGGTGTAGCAAGTAAGTCAGTTGAAGAATTAGGGAGAACCGATGAACAGTAAACCAATTACATGCTATGTTGTGCATCTGTGTTGGTTATTAAACTCCACAGGTGTAGCAAGTAAGTCAGTTGAAGAATTAGAGAGAATCGATGAACAGTAAACCAATTACATGCTATGTTGTGCATCTATGTTGGTTATTAGTCTCCCCAGGTGTAGCAAGTAAGTCAGTTGAAGAATTAGAGAGAACCGATGAACAGTAAACCAATTACATGCTATGTTGTGCATCTGTGTTGGTTATTAAACTCCCCAGGTGTAGCAAGTAAGTCAGTTGAAGAATTAGAGAGAATCGATGAACAGTAAACCAATTACATGCTATGTTGTGCATCTGTGTTGGTTATTAAACTCCCCAGGTGTAGCAAGTAAGTCAGTTGAAGAATTTGAGAGAACCGATGAACAGTAAACCAATTACATGCTATGTTGTGCATCTGTGTTGGTTGTTAAACTCGCCAGGGGTAGCAAGTAAGTCAGTTGAAGAATTAGAGAGAACCGATGAACAGTAAACCAATTACATGCTATGTTGTGCATCTGTGTTGGTTATTAAACTCCACAGGTGTAGCAAGTAAGTCAGTTGAAGAATTAGAGAGAATCGATGAACAGTAAACCAATTACATGCTATGTTGTGCATCTGTGTTGGTTATTAGTCTCCCCAGGTGTAGCAAGTAAGTCAGTTGAAGAATTAGAGAGAACCGATGAACAGTAAACCAATTACATGCTATGTTGTGCATCTGTGTTGGTTATTAAACTCCCCAGGGGTAGCAAGTAAGTCAGTTGAAGAATTAGAGAGAACCGATGAACAGTAAACCAATTACATGCTATGTTGTGCATCTGTGTTGGTTATTAAACTCGCCAGGTGTAGCAAGTAAGTCAGTTGAAGAATTAGAGAGAACCGCTGAATAGTAAACCAATTACATGTTATGTTGTTAATCTATGTTGGTTATTATTCTCCCCAGGAGTAGCAAGTAAGACAGTTGAAGAATTAGAGAGAACCGATGAACAGTAAACCAATTACATGCTATGTTGTGCATCTGTGTTGGTTATTAGTCTCCCCAGGTGTAGCAAGTAAGTTAGTTGAAGAATTAGAGAGAACCGATGAACAGTAAACCAATTACATGCTATGTTGTGCATCTGTGTTGGTTATTAAACTCCCCAGGTGTAGCAAGTAAGTCAGTTGAAGAATTAGAGAGAACCGATGAACAGTAAACCAATTACATGCTATGTTGTGCAGCTGTGTTGGTTATTAAACTCCCCAGGTGTAGCAAGTAAGTCAGTTGAAGAATTAGAGAGAACCGATGAACAGTAAACTAATTACATGCTATGTTGTGCATCTTTGTTGGTTATTAGTCTCCCTAGGTGTAGCAAGTAAGTCAGTTGAAGAATTAGAGAGAACCGCTGAATAGTAAACCAATTACATGTTATGTTGTGCATCTTTGTTGGTTATTAGTCTCCCCAGGTGCAGCAGGTAAGTCAGTTGAAGAATTAGAGAGAACCGATGAACAGTAAATCAATTACATGCTATGTTGTGCATCTTTGTTGGTTATTAAACCCCCCAGGTGTAGCAAGTAAGTCAGTTGAAGAATTAGAGAGAACCGATGAACAGTAAACCAATTACATGCTATGTTGTTCATCTGTGTTGGTTATTAGTCTCCCCAGGTGTAGCAAGTAAGTCAGTTGAAGAATTAGAGAGAACCGATGAACAGTAAACCAATTACATGCTTTGTTGTGCGTCTGTGTTGGTTATAAGTCTCCCCAGGTGTAGCAAGTAAGTCAGTTGAAGAATTAGAGAGAACCGATGAACAGTAAACCAGTTACATGCTATGTTGTGCATCTGTGTTGGTTATTAGTCTCCCCAGGTGTAGCAAGTAAGTCAGTTGAAGAATTCGACAGAACCGATGAACAGTAAACCAGTTACATGCTATGTTGGCATTTGTGTTGGTTATTAGTCTCCCTAGGTGTAGCAAGTAAGTCAGTTGAAGAATTAGAGAGAACCGATGAACAGTAAACCAATTACAAGCTATGTTGTGCATCTGTGTTGGTTATTAAACTCCCAAGGTGTAGCAAGTAAGTCAGTTGAAGAATTAGAGAGAACCGATGAACAGTAAACCAATTACATGCTATGTTGTGCATCTGTGTTGGTTATTAAACTCCCCAGGTGTAGCAAGTAAGTCAGTTGAAGAATTAGAGAGAACCGATGAACAGTAAACCAGTTACATGCTATGTTGTGCATCTGTGTTGGTTATTAAACTCCCCAGGTGTAGCAAGTAAGTCAGTTGAAGAATTAGAGAGAACCGATGAACAGTAAACCTATTACATGCTATGTTGTGTATTTGTGTTGGTTATTAAATTCCCCAGGTGTAGCAAGTAAGTCTGTTGAAGAATTAGAGAGAATCGATGAACAGTAAACTAATTACATGCTATGTTGTGCATCTGTGTTGGTTATTAGTCTCCCCAGGTATAGCAAGTAAGTCAGTTGAAGAATTAGAGAGAACCGCTGAATAGTAAACCAATTACATGTTATGTTGTTAATCTGTGTTGGTTATTATTCTCCCCAGGTGTAGCAAGTAAGACAGTTGAAGAATTAGAGAGAACCGATGAACAGTAAACCAATTACATGCTATGTTGTGCATCTGTGTTGGTTATTAGTCTCCCCAGGTGTAGCAAGTAAGTTAGTTGAAGAATTAGAGAGAACCGATGAACAGTAAACCAATTACATGCTATGTTGTGCATCTGTGTTGGTTATTAAACTCCCCAGGTGTAGCAAGTAAGTCAGTTGAAGAATTAGAGAGAACCGATGAACAGTAAACCAATTACATGCAATGTTGTGCAGCTGTGTTGGTTATTAAACTCCCCAGGTGTAGCAAGTAAGTCAGTTGAAGAATTAGAGAGAACCGATGAACAGTAAACTAATTACATGCTATGTTGTGCATCTTTGTTGGTTATTAGTCTCCCCAGGTGTAGCAAGTAAGTCAGTTGAAGAATTAGAGAGAACCGCTGAATTGTAAACCAATTACATGTTATGTTGTGCATCTTTGTTGGTTATTAGTCTCCCCAAGTGTAGCAGGTAAGTCAGTTGAAGAATTAGAGAGAACCGATGAACAGTAAATCAATTACATGCTATGTTGTGCATCTTTGTTGGTTATTAAACCCCCCAGGTGTAGCAAGTAAGTCAGTTGAAGAATTAGAGAGAACCGATGAACAGTAAACCAATTACATGCTATGTTGTTCATCTGTGTTGGTTATTAGTCTCCCCAGGTGTAGCAAGTAAGTCAGTTGAAGAATTAGAGAGAACCGATGAACAGTAAACCAATTACATGCTATGTTGTTCATCTGTGTTGGTTATTAGTCTCCCCAGGTGTAGCAAGTAAGACAGTTGAAGAATTAGAGAGAACCGATGAACAGTAAACCAATTACATGCTATGTTGTGCTTCTGTGTTGGTTATTAGTCTCCCCAGGTGTAGCAAGTAAGTCAATTGAAGAATTAGAGAGAACCGATGAACAGTAAACCAATTACATGCTATGTTGTGCATCTGTGTTGGTTATTAAACTCCACAGGTGTAGCAAGTAAGTCAGTTGAAGAATTAGAGAGAATCGATGAACAGTAAACCAATTACATGCTATGTTGTGCATCTGTGTTGGTTATTAGTCTCCCCAGGTGTAGCAAGTAAGTCAGTTGAAGAATTAGAGAGAACCGATGAACAGTAAACCAATTACATGCTATGTTGTGCGTCTGTGTTGGTTATTAAACTCCCCAGGTGTAGCAAGTAAGTCAGTTGAAGAATTTCAGAGAACCGATGAACAGTAAACCAATTACATGCTATGTTGTGCATCTGTGTTGGTTGTTAAACTCCCCAGGTGTAGCAAGTAAGTCAGTTGAAGAATTAGGGAGAACCGATGAACAGTAAACCAATTACATGCTATGTTGTGCATCTGTGTTGGTTATTAAACTCCACAGGTGTAGCAAGTAAGTCAGTTGAAGAATTAGAGAGAATCGATGAACAGTAAACCAATTACATGCTATGTTGTGCATCTATGTTGGTTATTAGTCTCCCCAGGTGTAGCAAGTAAGTCAGTTGAAGAATTAGAGAGAACCGATGAACAGTAAACCAATTACATGCTATGTTGTGCATCTGTGTTGGTTATTAAACTCCCCAGGTGTAGCAAGTAAGTCAGTTGAAGAATTAGAGAGAATCGATGAACAGTAAACCAATTACATGCTATGTTGTGCATCTGTGTTGGTTATTAAACTCCCCAGGTGTAGCAAGTAAGTCAGTTGAAGAATTTGAGAGAACCGATGAACAGTAAACCAATTACATGCTATGTTGTGCATCTGTGTTGGTTGTTAAACTCGCCAGGGGTAGCAAGTAAGTCAGTTGAAGAATTAGAGAGAACCGATGAACAGTAAACCAATTACATGCTATGTTGTGCATCTGTGTTGGTTATTAAACTCCACAGGTGTAGCAAGTAAGTCAGTTGAAGAATTAGAGAGAATCGATGAACAGTAAACCAATTACATGCTATGTTGTGCATCTGTGTTGGTTATTAGTCTCCCCAGGTGTAGCAAGTAAGTCAGTTGAAGAATTAGAGAGAACCGATGAACAGTAAACCAATTACATGCTATGTTGTGCATCTGTGTTGGTTATTAAACTCCCCAGGGGTAGCAAGCAAGTCAGTTGAAGAATTAGAGAGAACCGATGAACAGTAAACCAATTACATGCTATGTTGTGCATCTGTGTTGGTTATTAAACTCGCCAGGTGTAGCAAGTAAGTCAGTTGAAGAATTAGAGAGAACCGCTGAATAGTAAACCAATTACATGTTATGTTGTTAATCTATGTTGGTTATTATTCTCCCCAGGAGTAGCAAGTAAGACAGTTGAAGAATTAGAGAGAACCGATGAACAGTAAACCAATTACATGCTATGTTGTGCATCTGTGTTGGTTATTAGTCTCCCCAGGTGTAGCAAGTAAGTTAGTTGAAGAATTAGAGAGAACCGATGAACAGTAAACCAATTACATGCTATGTTGTGCATCTGTGTTGGTTATTAAACTCCCCAGGTGTAGCAAGTAAGTCAGTTGAAGAATTAGAGAGAACCGATGAACAGTAAACCAATTACATGCTATGTTGTGCAGCTGTGTTGGTTATTAAACTCCCCAGGTGTAGCAAGTAAGTCAGTTGAAGAATTAGAGAGAACCGATGAACAGTAAACTAATTACATGCTATGTTGTGCATCTTTGTTGGTTATTAGTCTCCCTAGGTGTAGCAAGTAAGTCAGTTGAAGAATTAGAGAGAACCGCTGAATAGTAAACCAATTACATGTTATGTTGTGCATCTTTGTTGGTTATTAGTCTCCCCAGGTGCAGCAGGTAAGTCAGTTGAAGAATTAGAGAGAACCGATGAACAGTAAATCAATTACATGCTATGTTGTGCATCTTTGTTGGTTATTAAACCCCCCAGGTGTAGCAAGTAAGTCAGTTGAAGAATTAGAGAGAACCGATGAACAGTAAACCAATTACATGCTATGTTGTTCATCTGTGTTGGTTATTAGTCTCCCCAGGTGTAGCAAGTAAGTCAGTTGAAGAATTAGAGAGAACCGATGAACAGTAAACCAATTACATGCTTTGTTGTGCGTCTGTGTTGGTTATAAGTCTCCCCAGGTGTAGCAAGTAAGTCAGTTGAAGAATTAGAGAGAACCGATGAACAGTAAACCAGTTACATGCTATGTTGTGCATCTGTGTTGGTTATTAGTCTCCCCAGGTGTAGCAAGTAAGTCAGTTGAAGAATTCGACAGAACCGATGAACAGTAAACCAGTTACATGCTATGTTGTGCATTTGTGTTGGTTATTAGTCTCCCTAGGTGTAGCAAGTAAGTCAGTTGAAGAATTAGAGAGAACCGATGAACAGTAAACCAATTACAAGCTATGTTGTGCATCTGTGTTGGTTATTAAACTCCCAAGGTGTAGCAAGTAAGTCAGTTGAAGAATTAGAGAGAACCGATGAACAGTAAACCAATTACATGCTATGTTGTGCATCTGTGTTGGTTATTAAACTCCCCAGGTGTAGCAAGTAAGTCAGTTGAAGAATTAGAGAGAACCGATGAACAGTAAACCAGTTACATGCTATGTTGTGCATCTGTGTTGGTTATTAAACTCCCCAGGTGTAGCAAGTAAGTCAGTTGAAGAATTAGAGAGAACCGATGAACAGTAAACCTATTACATGCTATGTTGTGTATTTGTGTTGGTTATTAAATTCCCCAGGTGTAGCAAGTAAGTCTGTTGAAGAATTAGAGAGAATCGATGAACAGTAAACTAATTACATGCTATGTTGTGCATCTGTGTTGGTTATTAGTCTCCCCAGGTATAGCAAGTAAGTCAGTTGAAGAATTAGAGAGAACCGCTGAATAGTAAACCAATTACATGTTATGTTGTTAATCTGTGTTGGTTATTATTCTCCCCAGGTGTAGCAAGTAAGACAGTTGAAGAATTAGAGAGAACCGATGAACAGTAAACCAATTACATGCTATGTTGTGCATCTGTGTTGGTTATTAGTCTCCCCAGGTGTAGCAAGTAAGTTAGTTGAAGAATTAGAGAGAACCGATGAACAGTAAACCAATTACATGCTATGTTGTGCATCTGTGTTGGTTATTAAACTCCCCAGGTGTAGCAAGTAAGTCAGTTGAAGAATTAGAGAGAACCGATGAACAGTAAACCAATTACATGCAATGTTGTGCAGCTGTGTTGGTTATTAAACTCCCCAGGTGTAGCAAGTAAGTCAGTTGAAGAATTAGAGAGAACCGATGAACAGTAAACTAATTACATGCTATGTTGTGCATCTTTGTTGGTTATTAGTCTCCCCAGGTGTAGCAAGTAAGTCAGTTGAAGAATTAGAGAGAACCGCTGAATTGTAAACCAATTACATGTTATGTTGTGCATCTTTGTTGGTTATTAGTCTCCCCAAGTGTAGCAGGTAAGTCAGTTGAAGAATTAGAGAGAACCGATGAACAGTAAATCAATTACATGCTATGTTGTGCATCTTTGTTGATTATTAAACCCCCCAGGTGTAGCAAGTAAGTCAGTTGAAGAATTAGAGAGAACCGATGAAGAGTAAACCAATTACATGCTATGTTGTTCATCTGTGTTGGTTATTAGTCTCCCCAGGTGTAGCAAGTAAGTCAGTTGAAGAATTAGAGAGAACCGATGAACAGTAAACCAATTACAAGCTATGTTGTGCATCTGTGTTGGTTATTAAACTCCCCAGGTGTAGCAAGTAAGTCAGTTGAAGAATTAGACAGAACCGATGAACAGTAAACCAATTACATGCTATGTTGTGCATCTGTGTTGGTTATTAAACTCCCCAGGTGTAGCAAGTAAGTCAGTTGAAGAATTAGAGAGAACCGATGAACAGTAAACCAGTTACATGCTATGTTGTGCATTTGTGTTGGTTATTAAACTCCCCAGGTGTAGCAAGTAAGTCAGTTGAAGAATTAGAGAGAACCGATGAACAGTAAACTAATTACATGCTATGTTGTGCATCTGTGTTGGTTATTAGTCTCCCCAGGTGTAGCAAGTAAGTCAGTTGAAGAATTAGAGAGAACCGATGAACAGTAAACCAATTACATGCTATGTTGTGCATCTGTGTTGGTTATTAAACTCCCCAGGTGTAGCAAGTAAGTCAGTTGAAGAATTAGAGAGAACCGATGAACAGTAAACCAATTACATGCTATGTTGTGCATTTGTGTTGGTTATTAAACTCCCCAGGTGTAGCAAGTAAGTCAGTTGAAGAATTAGAGAGAACCGATGAACAGTAAACTAATTACATGCTATGTTGTGCATCTGTGTTGGTTATTAGTCTCCCCAGGTGTAGCAAGTAAGTCAGTTGAAGAATTAGAGAGAACCGATGAACAGTAAACCAATTACATGCTATGTTGTGCATCTGTGTTGGTTATTAAACTCCCCAGGTGTAGCAAGTAAGTCAGTTGAAGAATTAGAGAGAACCGATGAACAGTAAACCAATTACATGCTATGTTGTGCATCTGTGTTGGTTATTAAACTCCCCAGGTGTAGCAAGTAAGTCAGTTGAAGAATTAGAGAGAACCACTGAACAGTAAACCAGTTACATGCTATGTTGTGCATCTGTGTTGGTTATTAAACTCCCCAGGTGTAGCAAGTAAGTCAGTTGAAGAATTAGAGAGAACCACTGAACAGTAAACCAGTTACATGCTATGTTGTGCATCTGTGTTGGTTATCAAATTCCCCAGGTGTAGCAAGTAAGTCTGTTGAAGAATTAGAGAGAATCGATGAACAGTAAACTAATTACATGCTATGTTGTGCATCTGTGTTGGTTATTAGTCTCCCCAGGTATAGCAAGTAAGTCAGTTGAAGAATTAGAGAGAACCGCTGAATAGTAAACCAATTACATGTTATGTTGTTAATCTGTGTTGGTTATTATTCTCCCCAGGTGTAGCAAGTAAGACAGTTGAAGAATTAGAGAGAACCGATGAACAGTAAACCAATTACATGCTATGTTGTGCATCTGTGTTGGTTATTAGTCTCCCCAGGTGTAGCAAGTAAGTTAGTTGAAGAATTAGAGAGAACCGATGAACAGTAAACCAATTACATGCTATGTTGTGCATCTGTGTTGGTTATTAAACTCCCCAGGTGTAGCAAGTAAGTCAGTTGAAGAATTAGAGAGAACCGATGAACAGTAAACCAATTACATGCAATGTTGTGCAGCTGTGTTGGTTATTAAACTCCCCAGGTGTAGCAAGTAAGTCAGTTGAAGAATTAGAGAGAACCGATGAACAGTAAACTAATTACATGCTATGTTGTGCATCTTTGTTGGTTATTAGTCTCCCCAGGTGTAGCAAGTAAGTCAGTTGAAGAATTAGAGAGAACCGCTGAATTGTAAACCAATTACATGTTATGTTGTGCATCTTTGTTGGTTATTAGTCTCCCCAAGTGTAGCAGGTAAGTCAGTTGAAGAATTAGAGAGAACCGATGAACAGTAAATCAATTACATGCTATGTTGTGCATCTTTGTTGATTATTAAACCCCCCAGGTGTAGCAAGTAAGTCAGTTGAAGAATTAGAGAGAACCGATGAAGAGTAAACCAATTACATGCTATGTTGTTCATCTGTGTTGGTTATTAGTCTCCCCAGGCGTAGCAAGTAAGTCAGTTGAAGAATTAGAGAGAACCGATGAACAGTAAACCAATTACCAGCTATGTTGTGCATCTGTGTTGGTTATTAAACTCCCCAGGTGTAGCAAGTAAGTCAGTTGAAGAATTAGACAGAACCGATGAACAGTAAACCAATTACATGCTATGTTGTGCATCTGTGTTGGTTATTAAACTCCCCAGGTGTAGCAAGTAAGTCAGTTGAAGAATTAGAGAGAACCGATGAACAGTAAACCAGTTACATGCTATGTTGTGCATCTGTGTTGGTTATTAAACTCCCCAGGTGTAGCAAGTAAGTCAGTTGAAGAATTAGAGAGAACCGATGAACAGTAAACTAATTACATGCTATGTTGTGCATCTGTGTTGGTTATTAGTCTCCCCAGGTGTAGCAAGTAAGTCAGTTGAAGAATTAGACAGAACCGATGAACAGTAAACCAATTACATGCTATGTTGTGCATCTGTGTTGGTTATTAAACTCCCCAGGTGTAGCAAGTAAGTCAGTTGAAGAATTAGAGAGAACCGATGAACAGTAAACCAGTTACATGCTATGTTGTGCATTTGTGTTGGTTATTAAACTCCCCAGGTGTAGCAAGTAAGTCAGTTGAAGAATTAGAGAGAACCGATGAACAGTAAACTAATTACATGCTATGTTGTGCATCTGTGTTGGTTATTAGTCTCCCCAGGTGTAGCAAGTAAGTCAGTTGAAGAATTAGAGAGAACCGCTGAATAGTAAACCAATTACATGTTATGTTGTTCATCTGTGTTGGTTATTAGTCTCCCCAGGTGTAGCAAGTAAGACAGTTGAAGAATTAGAGAGAACCGATGAACAGTAAACCAATTACATGCTATGTTGTGCATCTGTGTTGGTTATTAGTCTCCCCAGGTGTAGCAAGAAAGTCAGTTGAAGAATTAGAGAGAACCGATGAACAGTAAACCAATTACATGCTATGTTGTGCATCTGTGTTGGTTATTAAATTCCACAGGTGTAGCAAGTAAGTCAGTTGAAGAATTAGAGAGAATCGATGAACAGTAAACCAATTTACATGCTATGTTGTGCATCTGTGTTGGTTATTAGTCTCCCCAGGAGTAGCAAGTAAGTCAGTTGAAGAATTAGAGAGAACCGATGAACAGTAAACCAATTACATTCTATGTTGTGCATCTGTGTTGGTTATTAAACTCCCCAGGAGTAGCAAGTAAGTCAGTTGAAGAATTAGAGAGAACCGATGAACAGTAAACCAATTACATGCTATGTTGTGCATCTGTGTTGGTTGTTAAACTCCCCAGGTGTAGCAAGTAAGTCAGTTGAAGAATTAGAGAGAACCGATGAACAGTAAACTAATTACATGCTATGTTGTGCATCTATGTTGGTTATTAAACTCCCCAGGTGTAGCAAGTAAGTCAGTTGAAGAATTAGAGAGAACCGATGAACAGTAAACCAATTACATGCTATGTTGTGCATCTGTGTTGGTTATTAAACTCCCCAGGTGTAGCAAGTAAGTCAGTTGAAGAATTAGAGAGAACCGCTGAACAGTAAACTAGTTACATGCTATGTTGTGCATCTGTGTTGGTTATCAAATTCCCCAGGTGTAGCAAGTAAGTCAGTTGAAGAATTAGAGAGAACCGCTGAATAGTAAACCAATTACATGTTATGTTGTGCATCTTTGTTGGTTATTAGTCTCCCCAAGTGTAGCAGGTAAGTCAGTTGAAGAATTAGAGAGAACCGATGAACAGTAAATCAATTACATGCTATGTTGTGCATCTTTGTTGGTTATTAAACCCCCCAGGTGTAGCAAGTAAGTCAGTTGAAGAATTAGAGAGAACCGATGAACAGTAAACCAATTACATGCTATGTTGTTCATCTGTGTTGGTTATTAGTCTCCCCAGGTGTAGCAAGTAAGTCAGTTGAAGAATTAGAGAGAACCGATGAACAGTAAACCAATTACAAGCTATGTTGTGCATCTGTGTTGGTTATTAAACTCCCCAGGTGTAGCAAGTAAGTCAGTTGAAGAATTAGAGAGAACCGATGAACAGTAAACCAATTACATGCTATGTTGTGCATCTGTGTTGGTTATTAAACTCCCCAGGTGTAGCAAGTAAGTCAGTTGAAGAATTAGAGAGAACCGATGAACAGTAAACCAGTTACATGCTATGTTGTGCATTTGTGTTGGTTATTAAACTCCCCAGGTGTAGCAAGTAAGTCAGTTGAAGAATTAGAGAGAACCGATGAACAGTAAACTAATTACATGCTATGTTGTGCATCTGTGTTGGTTATTAGTCTCCCCAGGTGTAGCAAGTAAGTCAGTTGAAGAATTAGAGAGAACCGCTGAATAGTAAACCAATTACATGTTATGTTGTTCATCTGTGTTGGTTATTAGTCTCCCCAGGTGTAGCAATTAAGACAGTTGAAGAATTAGATAGAACCGATGAACAGTAAACCAATTACATGCTATGTTGTGCTTCTGTGTTGGTTATTAGTCTCCCCAGGTGTAGCAAGTAAGTCAGTTGAAGAATTAGAGAGAACCGATGAAGAGTAAACCAATTACATGCTATGTTGTGCATCTTTGTTGGTTATTAAACTCCACAGGTGTAGCAAGTAAGTCAGTTGAAGAATTAGAGAGAATCGATGAACAGTAAACCAATTACATGCTATGTTGTGCATCTGTGTTGGTTATTAGTCTCCCCAGGTGTAGCAAGTAAGTTAGTTGAAGAATTAGAGAGAACCGATGAACAGTAAACCAATTACATGCTATGTTGTGCATCTGTGTTGGTTATTAAACTCCCCAGGTGTAGCAAGTAAGTCAGTTGAAGAATTTGAGAGAACCGATGAACAGTAAACCAATTACATGCTATGTTGTGCATCTGTGTTGGTTGTTAAACTCGCCAGGGGTAGCAAGTAAGTCAGTTGAAGAATTAGAGAGAACCGATGAACAGTAAACCAATTACATGCTATGTTGTGCATCTGTGTTGGTTATTAAACTCCACAGGTGTAGCAAGTAAGTCAGTTGAAGAATTAGAGAGAATCGATGAACAGTAAACCAATTACATGCTATGTTGTGCATCTGTGTTGGTTATTAGTCTCCCCAGGTGTAGCAAGTAAGTCAGTTGAAGAATTAGAGAGAACCGATGAACAGTAAACCAATTACATGCTATGTTGTGCATCTGTGTTGGTTATTAAACTCCCCAGGGGTAGCAAGTAAGTCAGTTGAAGAATTAGAGAGAACCGATGAACAGTAAACCAATTACATGCTATGTTGTGCATCTGTGTTGGTTATTAAACTCGCCAGGTGTAGCAAGTAAGTCAGTTGAAGAATTAGAGAGAACCGCTGAATAGTAAACCAATTACATGTTATGTTGTTAATCTGTGTTGGTTATTATTCTCCCCAGGAGTAGCAAGTAAGACAGTTGAAGAATTAGAGAGAACCGATGAACAGTAAACCAATTACATGCTATGTTGTGCATCTGTGTTGGTTATTAGTCTCCCCAGGTGTAGCAAGTAAGTTAGTTGAAGAATTAGAGAGAACCGATGAACAGTAAACCAATTACATGCTATGTTGTGCAGCTGTGTTGGTTATTAGTCTCCCCAGGTGTAGCAAGTAAGTTAGTTGAAGAATTAGAGAGAACCGATGAACAGTAAACCAATTACATGCTATGTTGTGCAGCTGTGTTGGTTATTAAACTCCCCAGGTGTAGCAAGTAAGTCAGTTAAAGAATTAGAGAGAACCGATGAACAGTAAACCAATTACATGCTATGTTGTGCAGCTGTGTTGGTTATTAAACTCCCCAGGTGTAGCAAGTAAGTCAGTTGAAGAATTAGAGAGAACCGATGAACAGTAAACTAATTACATGCTATGTTGTGCATCTTTGTTGGTTATTAGTCTCCCCAGGTGTAGCAAGTAAGTCAGTTGAAGAATTAGAGAGAACCGCTGAATAGTAAACCAATTACATGTTATGTTGTGCATCTTTGTTGGTTATTAGTCTCCCCAGGTGCAGCAGGTAAGTCAGTTGAAGAATTAGAGAGAACCGATGAACAGTAAATCAATTACATGCTATGTTGTGCATCTTTGTTGGTTATTAAACCCCCCAGGTGTAGCAAGTAAGTCAGTTGAAGAATTAGAGAGAACCGATGAACAGTAAACCAATTACATGCTATGTTGTTCATCTGTGTTGGTTATTAGTCTCCCCAGGTGTAGCAAGTAAGTCAGTTGAAGAATTAGAGAGAACCGATGAACAGTAAACCAATTACATGCTTTGTTGTGCGTCTGTGTTGGTTATAAGTCTCCCCAGGTGTAGCAAGTAAGTCAGTTGAAGAATTAGAGAGAACCGATGAACAGTAAACCAGTTACATGCTATGTTGTGCATCTGTGTTGGTTATTAGTCTCCCCAGGTGTAGCAAGTAAGTCAGTTGAAGAATTCGAGAGAACCGATGAACAGTAAACCAGTTACATGCTATGTTGTGCATTTGTGTTGGTTATTAGTCTCCCTGGGTGTAGCAAGTAAGTCAGTTGAAGAATTAGAGAGAACCGATGAACAGTAAACCAATTACAAGCTATGTTGTGCATCTGTGTTGGTTATTAAACTCCCAAGGTGTAGCAAGTAAGTCAGTTGAAGAATTAGAGAGAACCGATGAACAGTAAACCAATTACATGCTATGTTGTGCATCTGTGTTGGTTATTAAACTCCCCAGGTGTAGCAAGTAAGTCAGTTGAAGAATTAGAGAGAACCGATGAACAGTAAACCAGTTACATGCTATGTTGTGCATCTGTGTTGGTTATTAAACTCCCCAGGTGTAGCAAGTAAGTCAGTTGAAGAATTAGAGAGAACCGATGAACAGTAAACTAATTACATGCTATGTTGTGCATCTGTGTTGGTTATTAGTCTCCCCAGGTGTAGCAAGTAAGTCAGTTGAAGAATTAGAGAGAACCGCTGAATAGTAAACCAATTACATGTTATGTTGTTCATCTGTGTTGGTTATTAGTCTCCCCAGGTGTAGCAAGTAAGACAGTTGAAGAATTAGAGAGAACCGATGAACAGTAAACCAATTACATGCTATGTTGTGCTTCTGTGTTGGTTATTAGTCTCCCCAGGTGTAGCAAGTAAGTCAATTGAAGAATTAGAGAGAACCGATGAACAGTAAACCAATTACATGCTATGTTGTGCATCTGTGTTGGTTATTAAACTCCACAGGTGTAGCAAGTAAGTCAGTTGAAGAATTAGAGAGAATCGATGAACAGTAAACCAATTACATGCTATGTTGTGCATCTGTGTTGGTTATTAGTCTCCCCAGGTGTAGCAAGTAAGTCAGTTGAAGAATTAGAGAGAACCGATGAACAGTAAACCAATTACATGCTATGTTGTGCATCTGTGTTGGTTATTAAACTCCCCAGGTGTAGCAAGTAAGTCAGTTGAAGAATTTCAGAGAACCGATGAACAGTAAACCAATTACATGCTATGTTGTGCATCTGTGTTGGTTGTTAAACTCCCCAGGTGTAGCAAGTAAGTCAGTTGAAGAATTAGGGAGAACCGATGATCAGTAAACCAATTACATGCTATGTTGTGCATCTGTGTTGGTTATTAAACTCCACAGGTGTAGCAAGTAAGTCAGTTGAAGAATTAGAGAGAATCGATGAACAGTAAACCAATTACATGCTATGTTGTGCATCTATGTTGGTTATTAGTCTCCCCAGGTGTAGCAAGTAAGTCAGTTGAAGAATTAGAGAGAACCGATGAACAGTAAACCAATTACATGCTATGTTGTGCATCTGTGTTGGTTATTAAACTCCCCAGGTGTAGCAAGTAAGTCAGTTGAAGAATTAGAGAGAATCGATGAACAGTAAACCAATTACATGCTATGTTGTGCATCTGTGTTGGTTATTAAACTCCCCAGGTGTAGCAAGTAAGTCAGTTGAAGAATTTGAGAGAACCGATGAACAGTAAACCAATTACATGCTATGTTGTGCATCTGTGTTGGTTGTTAAACTCGCCAGGGGTAGCAAGTAAGTCAGTTGAAGAATTAGAGAGAACCGATGAACAGTAAACCAATTACATGCTATGTTGTGCATCTGTGTTGGTTATTAAACTCCACAGGTGTAGCAAGTAAGTCAGTTGAAGAATTAGAGAGAATCGATGAACAGTAAACCAATTACATGCTATGTTGTGCATCTGTGTTGGTTATTAGTCTCCCCAGGTGTAGCAAGTAAGTCAGTTGAAGAATTAGAGAGAACCGATGAACAGTAAACCAATTACATGCTATGTTGTGCATCTGTGTTGGTTATTAAACTCCCCAGGGGTAGCAAGTAAGTCAGTTGAAGAATTAGAGAGAACCGATGAACAGTAAACCAATTACATGCTATGTTGTGCATCTGTGTTGGTTATTAAACTCGCCAGGTGTAGCAAGTAAGTCAGTTGAAGAATTAGAGAGAACCGCTGAATAGTAAACCAATTACATGTTATGTTGTTAATCTATGTTGGTTATTATTCTCCCCAGGAGTAGCAAGTAAGACAGTTGAAGAATTAGAGAGAACCGATGAACAGTAAACCAATTACATGCTATGTTGTGCATCTGTGTTGGTTATTAGTCTCCCCAGGTGTAGCAAGTAAGTTAGTTGAAGAATTAGAGAGAACCGATGAACAGTAAACCAATTACATGCTATGTTGTGCATCTGTGTTGGTTATTAAACTCCGCAGGTGTAGCAAGTAAGTCAGTTGAAGAATTAGAGAGAACCGATGAACAGTAAACCAATTACATGCTATGTTGTGCAGCTGTGTTGGTTATTAAACTCCCCAGGTGTAGCAAGTAAGTCAGTTGAAGAATTAGAGAGAACCGATGAACAGTAAACTAATTACATGCTATGTTGTGCATCTTTGTTGGTTATTAGTCTCCCCAGGTGTAGCAAGTAAGTCAGTTGAAGAATTAGAGAGAACCGCTGAATAGTAAACCAATTACATGTTATGTTGTGCATCTTTGTTGGTTATTAGTCTCCCCAGGTGCAGCAGGTAAGTCAGTTGAAGAATTAGAGAGAACCGATGAACAGTAAATCAATTACATGCTATGTTGTGCATCTTTGTTGGTTATTAAACCCCCCAGGTGTAGCAAGTAAGTCAGTTGAAGAATTAGAGAGAACCGATGAACAGTAAACCAATTACATGCTATGTTGTTCATCTGTGTTGGTTATTAGTCTCCCCAGGTGTAGCAAGTAAGTCAGTTGAAGAATTAGAGAGAACCGATGAACAGTAAACCAATTACATGCTTTGTTGTGCGTCTGTGTTGGTTATAAGTCTCCCCAGGTGTAGCAAGTAAGTCAGTTGAAGAATTAGAGAGAACCGATGAACAGTAAACCAGTTACATGCTATGTTGTGCATCTGTGTTGGTTATTAGTCTCCCCAGGTGTAGCAAGTAAGTCAGTTGAAGAATTCGAGAGAACCGATGAACAGTAAACCAGTTACATGCTATGTTGTGCATTTGTGTTGGTTATTAGTCTCCCTAGGTGTAGCAAGTAAGTCAGTTGAAGAATTAGAGAGAACCGATGAACAGTAAACCAATTACAAGCTATGTTGTGCATCTGTGTTGGTTATTAAACTCCCAAGGTGTAGCAAGTAAGTCAGTTGAAGAATTAGAGAGAACCGATGAACAGTAAACCAATTACATGCTATGTTGTGCATCTGTGTTGGTTATTAAACTCCCCAGGTGTAGCAAGTAAGTCAGTTGAAGAATTAGAGAGAACCGATGAACAGTAAACCAGTTACATGCTATGTTGTGCATCTGTGTTGGTTATTAAACTCCCCAGGTGTAGCAAGTAAGTCAGTTGAAGAATTAGAGAGAACCGATGAACAGTAAACTAATTACATGCTATGTTGTGCATCTGTGTTGGTTATTAGTCTCCCCAGGTGTAGCAAGTAAGTCAGTTGAAGAATTAGAGAGAACCGCTGAATAGTAAACCAATTACATGTTATGTTGTTCATCTGTGTTGGTTATTAGTCTCCCCAGGTGTAGCAAGTAAGACAGCTGAAGAATTAGAGAGAACCGATGAACAGTAAACCAATTACATGCTATGTTGTGCATCTGTGTTGGTTATTAGTCTCCCCAGGTGTAGCAAGTAAGTCAGTTGAAGAATTAGAGAGAACCGATGAACAGTAAACCAATTACATGCTATGTTGTGCATCTGTGTTGGTTATTAAACTCCACAGGTGTAGCAAGTAAGTCAGTTGAAGAATTAGAGAGAATCGATGAACAGTAAACCAATTACATGCTATGTTGTGCATCTGTGTTGGTTATTAGTCTCCCCAGGTGTAGCAAGTAAGTCAGTTGAAGAATTTGAGAGAACCGATGAACAGTAAACCAATTACATGCTATGTTGTGCATCTGTGTTGGTTATTAAACTCCCCAGGTGTAGCAAGTAAGTCAGTTGAAGAATTTGAGAGAACCGATGAACAGTAAACCAATTACATGCTATGTTGTGCATCTGTGTTGGTTGTTAAACTCCCCAGGTGTAGCAAGTAAGTCAGTTGAAGAATTAGGGAGAACCGATGAACAGTAAACCAATTACATGCTATGTTGTGCATCTGTGTTGGTTATTAAACTCCACAGGTGTAGCAAGTAAGTCAGTTGAAGAATTAGAGAGAATCGATGAACAGTAAACCAATTACATGCTATGTTGTGCATCTGTGTTGGTTATTAAACTCCCCAGGTGTAGCAAGTAAGTCAGTTGAAGAATTTCAGAGAACCGATGAACAGTAAACCAATTACATGCTATGTTGTGCATCTGTGTTGGTTGTTAAACTCCCCAGGTGTAGCAAGTAAGTCAGTTGAAGAATTAGGGAGAACCGATGAACAGTAAACCAATTACATGCTATGTTGTGCATCTGTGTTGGTTATTAAACTCCACAGGTGTAGCAAGTAAGTCAGTTGAAGAATTAGAGAGAATCGATGAACAGTAAACCAATTACATGCTATGTTGTGCATCTATGTTGGTTATTAGTCTCCCCAGGTGTAGCAAGTAAGTCAGTTGAAGAATTAGAGAGAACCGATGAACAGTAAACCAATTACATGCTATGTTGTGCATCTGTGTTGGTTATTAAACTCCCCAGGTGTAGCAAGTAAGTCAGTTGAAGAATTAGAGAGAATCGATGAACAGTAAACCAATTACATGCTATGTTGTGCATCTGTGTTGGTTATTAAACTCCCCAGGTGTAGCAAGTAAGTCAGTTGAAGAATTAGAGAGAACCGATGAACAGTAAACCAATTACATTCTATGTTGTGCATCTGTGTTGGTTATTAAACTCCCCAGGAGTAGCAAGTAAGTCAGTTGAAGAATTAGAGAGAACCGATGAACAGTAAACCAATTACATGCTATGTTGTGCATCTGTGTTGGTTGTTAAACTCCCCAGGTGTAGCAAGTAAGTCAGTTGAAGAATTAGAGAGAACCGATGAACAGTAAACTAATTACATGCTATGTTGTGCATCTATGTTGGTTATTAAACTCCCCAGGTGTAGCAAGTAAGTCAGTTGAAGAATTAGAGAGAACCGATGAACAGTAAACCAATTACATGCTATGTTGTGCATCTGTGTTGGTTATTAAACTCCCCAGGTGTAGCAAGTAAGTCAGTTGAAGAATTAGAGAGAACCGCTGAACAGTAAACTAGTTACATGCTATGTTGTGCATCTGTGTTGGTTATCAAATTCCCCAGGTGTAGCAAGTAAGTCAGTTGAAGAATTAGAGAGAACCGCTGAATAGTAAACCAATTACATGTTATGTTGTGCATCTTTGTTGGTTATTAGTCTCCCCAAGTGTAGCAGGTAAGTCAGTTGAAGAATTAGAGAGAACCGATGAACAGTAAATCAATTACATGCTATGTTGTGCATCTTTGTTGGTTATTAAACCCCCCAGGTGTAGCAAGTAAGTCAGTTGAAGAATTAGAGAGAACCGATGAACAGTAAACCAATTACATGCTATGTTGTTCATCTGTGTTGGTTATTAGTCTCCCCAGGTGTAGCAAGTAAGTCAGTTGAAGAATTAGAGAGAACCGATGAACAGTAAACCAATTACATGCTATGTTGTTCATCTGTGTTGGTTATTAGTCTCCCCAGGTGTAGCAAGTAAGACAGTTGAAGAATTAGAGAGAACCGATGAACAGTAAACCAATTACATGCTATGTTGTGCTTCTGTGTTGGTTATTAGTCTCCCCAGGTGTAGCAAGTAAGTCAATTGAAGAATTAGAGAGAACCGATGAACAGTAAACCAATTACATGCTATGTTGTGCATCTGTGTTGGTTATTAAACTCCACAGGTGTAGCAAGTAAGTCAGTTGAAGAATTAGAGAGAATCGATGAACAGTAAACCAATTACATGCTATGTTGTGCATCTGTGTTGGTTATTAGTCTCCCCAGGTGTAGCAAGTAAGTCAGTTGAAGAATTAGAGAGAACCGATGAACAGTAAACCAATTACATGCTATGTTGTGCGTCTGTGTTGGTTATTAAACTCCCCAGGTGTAGCAAGTAAGTCAGTTGAAGAATTTCAGAGAACCGATGAACAGTAAACCAATTACATGCTATGTTGTGCATCTGTGTTGGTTGTTAAACTCCCCAGGTGTAGCAAGTAAGTCAGCTGAAGAATTAGGGAGAACCGATGAACAGTAAACCAATTACATGCTATGTTGTGCATCTGTGTTGGTTATTAAACTCCACAGGTGTAGCAAGTAAGTCAGTTGAAGAATTAGAGAGAATCGATGAACAGTAAACCAATTACATGCTATGTTGTGCATCTATGTTGGTTATTAGTCTCCCCAGGTGTAGCAAGTAAGTCAGTTGAAGAATTAGAGAGAACCGATGAACAGTAAACCAATTACATGCTATGTTGTGCATCTGTGTTGGTTATTAAACTCCCCAGGTGTAGCAAGTAAGTCAGTTGAAGAATTAGAGAGAATCGATGAACAGTAAACCAATTACATGCTATGTTGTGCATCTGTGTTGGTTATTAAACTCCCCAGGTGTAGCAAGTAAGTCAGTTGAAGAATTTGAGAGAACCGATGAACAGTAAACCAATTACATGCTATGTTGTGCATCTGTGTTGGTTGTTAAACTCGCCAGGGGTAGCAAGTAAGTCAGTTGAAGAATTAGAGAGAACCGATGAACAGTAAACCAATTACATGCTATGTTGTGCATCTGTGTTGGTTATTAAACTCCACAGGTGTAGCAAGTAAGTCAGTTGAAGAATTAGAGAGAATCGATGAACAGTAAACCAATTACATGCTATGTTGTGCATCTGTGTTGGTTATTAGTCTCCCCAGGTGTAGCAAGTAAGTCAGTTGAAGAATTAGAGAGAACCGATGAACAGTAAACCAATTACATGCTATGTTGTGCATCTGTGTTGGTTATTAAACTCCCCAGGGGTAGCAAGTAAGTCAGTTGAAGAATTAGAGAGAACCGATGAACAGTAAACCAATTACATGCTATGTTGTGCATCTGTGTTGGTTATTAAACTCGCCAGGTGTAGCAAGTAAGTCAGTTGAAGAATTAGAGAGAACCGCTGAATAGTAAACCAATTACATGTTATGTTGTTAATCTATGTTGGTTATTATTCTCCCCAGGAGTAGCAAGTAAGACAGTTGAAGAATTAGAGAGAACCGATGAACAGTAAACCAATTACATGCTATGTTGTGCATCTGTGTTGGTTATTAGTCTCCCCAGGTGTAGCAAGTAAGTTAGTTGAAGAATTAGAGAGAACCGATGAACAGTAAACCAATTACATGCTATGTTGTGCATCTGTGTTGGTTATTAAACTCCCCAGGTGTAGCAAGTAAGTCAGTTGAAGAATTAGAGAGAACCGATGAACAGTAAACCAATTACATGCTATGTTGTGCAGCTGTGTTGGTTATTAAACTCCCCAGGTGTAGCAAGTAAGTCAGTTGAAGAATTAGAGAGAACCGATGAACAGTAAACTAATTACATGCTATGTTGTGCATCTTTGTTGGTTATTAGTCTCCCTAGGTGTAGCAAGTAAGTCAGTTGAAGAATTAGAGAGAACCGCTGAATAGTAAACCAATTACATGTTATGTTGTGCATCTTTGTTGGTTATTAGTCTCCCCAGGTGCAGCAGGTAAGTCAGTTGAAGAATTAGAGAGAACCGATGAACAGTAAATCAATTACATGCTATGTTGTGCATCTTTGTTGGTTATTAAACCCCCCAGGTGTAGCAAGTAAGTCAGTTGAAGAATTAGAGAGAACCGATGAACAGTAAACCAATTACATGCTATGTTGTTCATCTGTGTTGGTTATTAGTCTCCCCAGGTGTAGCAAGTAAGTCAGTTGAAGAATTAGAGAGAACCGATGAACAGTAAACCAATTACATGCTTTGTTGTGCGTCTGTGTTGGTTATAAGTCTCCCCAGGTGTAGCAAGTAAGTCAGTTGAAGAATTAGAGAGAACCGATGAACAGTAAACCAGTTACATGCTATGTTGTGCATCTGTGTTGGTTATTAGTCTCCCCAGGTGTAGCAAGTAAGTCAGTTGAAGAATTCGACAGAACCGATGAACAGTAAACCAGTTACATGCTATGTTGTGCATTTGTGTTGGTTATTAGTCTCCCTAGGTGTAGCAAGTAAGTCAGTTGAAGAATTAGAGAGAACCGATGAACAGTAAACCAATTACAAGCTATGTTGTGCATCTGTGTTGGTTATTAAACTCCCAAGGTGTAGCAAGTAAGTCAGTTGAAGAATTAGAGAGAACTGATGAACAGTAAACCAATTACATGCTATGTTGTGCATCTGTGTTGGTTATTAAACTCCCCAGGTGTAGCAAGTAAGTCAGTTGAAGAATTAGAGAGAACCGATGAACAGTAAACCAGTTACATGCTATGTTGTGCATCTGTGTTGGTTATTAAACTCCCCAGGTGTAGCAAGTAAGTCAGTTGAAGAATTAGAGAGAACCGATGAACAGTAAACTAATTACATGCTATGTTGTGCATCTGTGTTGGTTATTAGTCTCCCCAGGTGTAGCAAGTAAGTCAGTTGAAGAATTAGAGAGAACCGCTGAATAGTAAACCAATTACATGTTATGTTGTTCATCTGTGTTGGTTATTAGTCTCCCCAGGTGTAGCAAGTAAGACAGTTGAAGAATTAGAGAGAACCGATGAACAGTAAACCAATTACATGCTATGTTGTGCTTCTGTGTTGGTTATTAGTCTCCCCAGGTGTAGCAAGTAAGTCAGTTGAAGAATTAGAGAGAACCGATGAACAGTAAACCAATTACATGCTATGTTGTGCATCTGTGTTGGTTATTAAACTCCACAGGTGTAGCAAGTAAGTCAGTTGAAGAATTAGAGAGAATCGATGAACAGTAAACCAATTACATGCTATGTTGTGCATCTGTGTTGGTTATTAGTCTCCCCAGGTGTAGCAAGTAAGTCAGTTGAAGAATTTGAGAGAACCGATGAACAGTAAACCAATTACATGCTATGTTGTGCATCTGTGTTGGTTATTAAACTCCCCAGGTGTAGCAAGTAAGTCAGTTGAAGAATTTGAGAGAACCGATGAACAGTAAACCAATTACATGCTATGTTGTGCATCTGTGTTGGTTGTTAAACTCCCCAGGTGTAGCAAGTAAGTCAGTTGAAGAATTAGGGAGAACCGATGAACAGTAAACCAATTACATGCTATGTTGTGCATCTGTGTTGGTTATTAAACTCCACAGGTGTAGCAAGTAAGTCAGTTGAAGAATTAGAGAGAATCGATGAACAGTAAACCAATTACATGCTATGTTGTGCATCTATGTTGGTTATTAGTCTCCCCAGGTGTAGCAAGTAAGTCAGTTGAAGAATTAGAGAGAACCGATGAACAGTAAACCAATTACATGCTATGTTGTGCATCTGTGTTGGTTATTAAACTCCCCAGGTGTAGCAAGTAAGTCAGTTGAAGAATTAGAGAGAATCGATGAACAGTAAACCAATTACATGCTATGTTGTGCATCTGTGTTGGTTATTAAACTCGCCAGGTGTAGCAAGTAAGTCAGTTGAAGAATTAGAGAGAACCGATGAACAGTAAACCAATTACATGCTATGTTGTGCATCTGTGTTGGTTATTAGCCTCCCTAGGTGTAGCAAGTAACTCAGTTGAAGAATTAGAGAGAACCGCTGAACAGTAAACCAATTACATGCTATGTTGTGCATCTGTGTTGGTTATTAGTCTCCCCAGGTGTCGCAAGTAAGTCAGTTGAAGAATTAGAGAGAACCGATGAACAGTAAACCAATTACATGCTATGTTGTGCATCTGTGTTGGTTATTAAACTCCCCAGGTGTAGCAAGTAAGTCAGTTGAAGAATTAGAGAGAACCGATGAACAGTAAACCAATTACATGCTATGTTGTGCATCTGTGTTGGTTATTAAACTCCCTAGGTGTAGCAAGTAAGTCAGTTGAAGAATTAGAGAGAACCGATGAACAGTAAACCAATTACATGCTATGTTGTGCATCTGTGTTGGTTATTAAACTCCCCAGGTGTAGCAAGTAAGTCAGTTGAAGAATTAGAGAGAACCGATGAACAGTAAACCAGTTACATGCTATGTTGTGCATCTGTGTTGGTTATCAAATTCCCCAGGTGTAGCAAGTAAGTTTGTTGAAGAATTTGAGAGAACCGATGAACAGTAAACCAATTACATGCTATGTTGTGCATCTGTGTTGGTTGTTAAACTCCCCAGGTGTAGCAAGTAAGTCAGTTGAAGAATTAGGGAGAACCGATGAACAGTAAACCAATTACATGCTATGTTGTGCATCTGTGTTGGTTATTAAACTCCACAGGTGTAGCAAGTAAGTCAGTTGAAGAATTAGAGAGAATCGATGAACAGTAAACCAATTACATGCTATGTTGTGCATCTATGTTGGTTATTAGTCTCCCCAGGTGTAGCAAGTAAGTCAGTTGAAGAATTAGAGAGAACCGATGAACAGTAAACCAATTACATGCTATGTTGTGCATCTGTGTTGGTTATTAAACTCCCAGGTGTAGCAAGTAAGTCAGTTGAAGAATTAGAGAGAACCGATGAACAGTAAACCAATTACATGCTATGTTGTGCAGCTGTGTTGGTTATTAAACTCCCCAGGTGTAGCAAGTAAGTCAGTTGAAGAATTAGAGAGAACCGATGAACAGTAAACTAATTACATGCTATGTTGTGCATCTTTGTTGGTTATTAGTCTCCCCAGGTGTAGCAAGTAAGTCAGTTGAAGAATTAGAGAGAACCGCTGAATAGTAAACCAATTACATGTTATGTTGTGCATCTTTGTTGGTTATTAGTCTCCCCAGGTGCAGCAGGTAAGTCAGTTGAAGAATTAGAGAGAACCGATGAACAGTAAATCAATTACATGCTATGTTGTGCATCTTTGTTGGTTATTAAACCCCCCAGGTGTAGCAAGTAAGTCAGTTGAAGAATTAGAGAGAACCGATGAACAGTAAACCAATTACATGCTATGTTGTTCATCTGTGTTGGTTATTAGTCTCCCCAGGTGTAACAAGTAAGTCAGTTGAAGAATTAGAGAGAACCGATGAACAGTAAACCAATTACATGCTTTGTTGTGCGTCTGTGTTGGTTATAAGTCTCCCCAGTTGTAGCAAGTAAGTCAGTTGAAGAATTAGAGAGAACCGATGAACAGTAAACCAGTTACATGCTATGTTGTGCATCTGTGTTGGTTATTAGTCTCCCCAGGTGTAGCAAGTAAGTCAGTTGAAGAATTCGAGAGAACCGATGAACAGTAAACCAGTTACATGCTATGTTGTGCATTTGTGTTGGTTATTAGTCTCCCTAGGTGTAGCAAGTAAGTCAGTTGAAGAATTAGAGAGAACCGATGAACAGTAAACCAATTACAAGCTATGTTGTGCATCTGTGTGGGTTATTAAACTCCCAAGGTGTAGCAAGTAAGTCAGTTGAAGAATTAGAGAGAACCGATGAACAGTAAACCAATTACATGCTATGTTGTGCATCTGTGTTGGTTATTAAACTCCCCAGGTGTAGCAAGTAAGTCAGTTGAAGAATTAGAGAGAACCGATGAACAGTAAACCAGTTACATGCTATGTTGTGCATCTGTGTTGGTTATTAAACTCCCCAGGTGTAGCAAGTAAGTCAGTTGAAGAATTAGAGAGAACCGATGAACAGTAAACTAATTACATGCTATGTTGTGCATCTGTGTTGGTTATTAGTCTCCCCAGGTGTAGCAAGTAAGTCAGTTGAAGAATTAGAGAGAACCGCTGAATAGTAAACCAATTACATGTTATGTTGTTCATCTGTGTTGGTTATTAGTCTCCCCAGGTGTAGCAAGTAAGACAGTTGAAGAATTAGAGAGAACCGATGAACAGTAAACCAATTACATGCTATGTTGTGCTTCTGTGTTGGTTATTAGTCTCCCCAGGTGTAGCAAGTAAGTCAGTTGAAGAATTAGAGAGAACCGATGAACAGTAAACCAATTACATGCTATGTTGTGCATCTGTGTTGGTTATTAAACTCCACAGGTGTAGCAAGTAAGTCAGTTGAAGAATTAGAGAGAATCGATGAACAGTAAACCAATTACATGCTATGTTGTGCATCTGTGTTGGTTATTAGTCTCCCCAGGTGTAGCAAGTAAGTCAGTTGAAGAATTAGAGAGAACCGATGAACAGTAAACCAATTACATGCTATGTTGTGCATCTGTGTTGGTTATTAAACTCCCCAGGTGTAGCAAGTAAGTCAGTTGAAGAATTTGAGAGAACCGATGAACAGTAAACCAATTACATGCTATGTTGTGCATCTGTGTTGGTTGTTAAACTCCCCAGGTGTAGCAAGTAAGTCAGTTGAAGAATTAGGGAGAACCGATGAACAGTAAACCAATTACATGCTATGTTGTGCATCTGTGTTGGTTATTAAACTCCACAGGTGTAGCAAGTAAGTCAGTTGAAGAATTAGAGAGAATCGATGAACAGTAAACCAATTACATGCTATGTTGTGCATCTATGTTGGTTATTAGTCTCCCCAGGTGTAGCAAGTAAGTCAGTTGAAGAATTAGAGAGAACCGATGAACAGTAAACCAATTACATGCTATGTTGTGCATCTGTGTTGGTTATTAAACTCCCCAGGTGTAGCAAGTAAGTCAGTTGAAGAATTAGAGAGAACCGATGAACAGTAAACCAATTACATGCTATGTTGTGCATCTGTGTTGGTTATTAAACTCGCCAGGTGTAGCAAGTAAGTCAGTTGAAGAACTAGAGAGAACCGATGAACAGTAAACCAATTACATGCTATGCTGTGCATCTGTGTTGGTTATTAGCCTCCCTAGGTGTAGCAAGTAACTCAGTTGAAGAATTAGAGAGAACCGCTGAACAGTAAACCAATTACATGCTATGTTGTGCATCTGTGTTGGTTATTAGTCTCCCCAGGTGTCGCAAGTAAGTCAGTTGAAGAATTAGAGAGAACCGATGAACAGTAAACCAATTACATGCTATGTTGTGCATCTGTGTTGGTTATTAAACTCCCCAGGTGTAGCAAGTAAGTCAGTTGAAGAATTAGAGAGAACCGATGAACAGTAAACCAATTACATGCTATGTTGTGCATCTGTGTTGGTTATTAAACTCCCCAGGTGTAGCAAGTAAGTCAGTTGAAGAATTAGAGAGAACCGATGAACAGTAAACCAGTTACATGCTATGTTGTGCATCTGTGTTGGTTATTAAACTCCCCAGGTGTAGCAAGTAAGTCAGTTGAAGAATTAGAGAGAACCGATGAACAGTAAACCAGTTACATGCTATGTTGTGCATCTGTGTTGGTTATCAAATTCCCCAGGTGTAGCAAGTAAGTCTGTTGAAGAATTTGAGAGAACCGATGAACAGTAAACCAATTACATGCTATGTTGTGCATCTGTGTTGGTTGTTAAACTCCCCAGGTGTAGCAAGTAAGTCAGTTGAAGAATTAGGGAGAACCGATGAACAGTAAACCAATTACATGCTATGTTGTGCATCTGTGTTGGTTATTAAACTCCACAGGTGTAGCAAGTAAGTCAGTTGAAGAATTAGAGAGAATCGATGAACAGTAAACCAATTACATGCTATGTTGTGCATCTATGTTGGTTATTAGTCTCCCCAGGTGTAGCAAGTAAGTCAGTTGAAGAATTAGAGAGAACCGATTAACAGTAAACCAATTACATGCTATGTTGTGCATCTGTGATGGTTATTAAACTCCCCAGGTGTAGCAAGTAAGTCAGTTGAAGAATTAGAGAGAACCGATGAACAGTAAACCAATTACATGCTATGTTGTGCAGCTGTGTTGGTTATTAAACTCCCCAGGTGTAGCAAGTAAGTCAGTTGAAGAATTAGAGAGAACCGATGAACAGTAAACTAATTACATGCTATGTTGTGCATCTTTGTTGGTTATTAGTCTCCCCAGGTGTAGCAAGTAAGTCAGTTGAAGAATTAGAGAGAACCGCTGAATAGTAAACCAATTTCATGTTATGTTGTGCATCTTTGTTGGTTATTAGTCTCCCCAGGTGCAGCAGGTAAGTCAGTTGAAGAATTAGAGAGAACCGATGAACAGTAAATCAATTACATGCTATGTTGTGCATCTTTGTTGGTTATTAAACCCCCCAGGTGTAGCAAGTAAGTCAGTTGAAGAATTAGAGAGAACCGATGAACAGTAAACCAATTACATGCTATGTTGTGCATCTGTGTTGGTTATTAAACTCCACAGGTGTAGCAAGTAAGTCAGTTGAAGAATTAGAGAGAATCAATGAACAGTAAACCAATTACATGCTATGTTGTGCATCTGTGTTGGTTATTAAACTCCCCAGATGTAGCAAGTAAGTCAGTTGAAGAATTAGAGAGAACCGATGAATAGTAAACTAGTTACATGCTATGTTGTGCATCTGTGTTGGTTATTAAACTCCCCAGGTGTATCAAGTAAGTCAGTTGAAGAATTAGAGAGAACCGATGAACAGTAAACCAATTACATGCTATGTTGTGCATCTGTGTTGGTTATTAAACTCCCCAGGTGTAGCAAGTAAGTCAGTTGAAGAATTAGAGAGAACCGATGAACAGTAAACCAATTACATGCTATGTTGTGCAGCTGTGTTGGTTATTAAACTCCCCAGGTGTAGCAAGTAAGTCAGTTGAAGAATTAGAGAGAACCGATGAACAGTAAACTAATTACATGCTATGTTGTGCATCTTTGTTGGTTATTAGTCTCCCCAGGTGTAGCAAGTAAGTCAGTTGAAGAATTAGAGAGAACCGCTGAATAGTAAACCAATTACATGTTATGTTGTGCATCTTTGTTGGTTATTAGTCTCCCCAGGTGCAGCAGGTAAGTCAGTTGAAGAATTAGAGAGAACCGATGAACAGTAAATCAATTACATGCTATGTTGTGCATCTTTGTTGGTTATTAAACCCCCCAGGTGTAGCAAGTAAGTCAGTTGAAGAATTAGAGAGAACCGATGAACAGTAAACCAATTACATGCTATGTTGTTCATCTGTGTTGGTTATTAGTCTCCCCAGGTGTAGCAAGTAAGTCAGTTGAAGAATTAGAGAGAACCGATGAATAGTAAACCAATTACATGCTTTGTTGTGCGTCTGTGTTGGTTATAAGTCTCCCCAGGTGTAGCAAGTAAGTCAGTTGAAGAATTAGAGAGAACCGATGAACAGTAAACCAGTTACATGCTATGTTGTGCATCTGTGTTGGTTATTAGTCTCCCCAGGTGTAGCAAGTAAGTCAGTTGAAGAATTCGAGAGAACCGATGAACAGTAAACCAGTTACATGCTATGTTGTGCATTTGTGTTGGTTATTAGTCTCCCTAGGTGTAGCAAGTAAGTCAGTTGAAGAATTAGAGAGAACCGATGAACAGTAAACCAATTACAAGCTATGTTGTGCATCTGTGTTGGTTATTAAACTCCCAAGGTGTAGCAAGTAAGTCAGTTGAAGAATTAGAGAGAACCGATGAACAGTAAACCAATTACATGCTATGTTGTGCATCTGTGTTGGTTATTAAACTCCCCAGGTGTAGCAAGTAAGTCAGTTGAAGAATTAGAGAGAACCGATGAACAGTAAACCAGTTACATGCTATGTTGTGCATCTGTGTTGGTTATTAAACTCCCCAGGTGTAGCAAGTAAGTCAGTTGAAGAATTAGAGAGAACCGATGAACAGTAAACTAATTACATGCTATGTTGTGCATCTGTGTTGGTTATTAGTCTCCCCAGGTGTAGCAAGTAAGTCAGTTGAAGAATTAGAGAGAACCGCTGAATAGTAAACCAATTACATGTTATGTTGTTCATCTGTGTTGGTTATTAGTCTCCCCAGGTGTAGCAAGTAAGACAGTTGAAGAATTAGAGAGAACCGATGAACAGTAAACCAATTACATGCTATGTTGTGCTTCTGTGTTGGTTATTAGTCTCCCCAGGTGTAGCAAGTAAGTCAGTTGAAGAATTAGAGAGAACCGATGAACAGTAAACCAATTACATGCTATGTTGTGCATCTGTGTTGGTTATTAAACTCCACAGGTGTAGCAAGTAAGTCAGTTGAAGAATTAGAGAGAATCGATGAACAGTAAACCAATTACATGCTATGTTGTGCATCTGTGTTGGTTATTAGTCTCCCCAGGTGTAGCAAGTAAGTCAGTTGAAGAATTAGAGAGAACCGAGGAACAGTAAACCAATTACATGCTATGTTGTGCATCTGTGTTGGTTATTAAACTCCCCAGGTGTAGCAAGTAAGTCAGTTGAAGAATTTGAGAGAACCGATGAACAGTAAACCAATTACATGCTATGTTGTGCATCTGTGTTGGTTGTTAAACTCCCCAGGTGTAGCAAGTAAGTCAGTTGAAGAATTAGGGAGAACCGATGAACAGTAAACCAATTACATGCTATGTTGTGCATCTGTGTTGGTTATTAAACTCCACAGGTGTAGCAAGTAAGTCAGTTGAAGAATTAGAGAGAATCGATGAACAGTAAACCAATTACATGCTATGTTGTGCATCTATGTTGGTTATTAGTCTCCCCAGGTGTAGCAAGTAAGTCAGTTGAAGAATTAGAGAGAACCGATGAACAGTAAACCAATTACATGCTATGTTGTGCATCTGTGTTGGTTATTAAACTCCCCAGGTGTAGCAAGTAAGTCAGTTGAAGAATTAGAGAGAACCGATGAACAGTAAACCAGTTACATGCTATGTTGTGCATCTGTGTTGGTTATCAAATTCCCCAGGTGTAGCAAGTAAGTCTGTTGAAGAATTTGAGAGAACCGATGAACAGTAAACCAATTACATGCTATGTTGTGCATCTGTGTTGGTTGTTAAACTCCCCAGGTGTAGCAAGTAAGTCAGTTGAAGAATTAGGGAGAACCGATGAACAGTAAACCAATTACATGCTATGTTGTGCATCTGTGTTGGTTATTAAACTCCACAGGTGTAGCAAGTAAGTCAGTTGAAGAATTAGAGAGAATCGATGAACAGTAAACCAATTACATGCTATGTTGTGCATCTATGTTGGTTATTAGTCTCCCCAGGTGTAGCAAGTAAGTCAGTTGAAGAATTAGAGAGAACCGATGAACAGTAAACCAATTACATGCTATGTTGTGCATCTGTGTTGGTTATTAAACTCCCCAGGTGTAGCAAGTAAGTCAGTTGAAGAATTAGAGAGAACCGATGAACAGTAAACCAATTACATGCTATGTTGTGCAGCTGTGTTGGTTATTAAACTCCCCAGGTGTAGCAAGTAAGTCAGTTGAAGAATTAGAGAGAACCGATGAACAGTAAACTAATTACATGCTATGTTGTGCATCTTTGTTGGTTATTAGTCTCCCCAGGTGTAGCAAGTAAGTCAGTTGAAGAATTAGAGAGAACCGCTGAATAGTAAACCAATTACATGTTATGTTGTGCATCTTTGTTGGTTATTAGTCTCCCCAGGTGCAGCAGGTAAGTCAGTTGAAGAATTAGAGAGAACCGATGAACAGTAAATCAATTACATGCTATGTTGTGCATCTTTGTTGGTTATTAAACCCCCCAGGTGTAGCAAGTAAGTCAGTTGAAGAATTAGAGAGAACCGATGAACAGTAAACCAATTACATGCTATGTTGTTCATCTGTGTTGGTTATTAGTCTCCCCAGGTGTAGCAAGTAAGTCAGTTGAAGAATTAGAGAGAACCGATGAACAGTAAACCAATTACATGCTTTGTTGTGCGTCTGTGTTGGTTATAAGTCTCCCCAGGTGTAGCAAGTAAGTCAGTTGAAGAATTAGAGAGAACCGATGAACAGTAAACCAGTTACATGCTATGTTGTGCATCTGTGTTGGTTATTAGTCTCCCTAGGTGTAGCAAGTAAGTCAGTTGAAGAATTAGAGAGAACCGATGAACAGTAAACCAATTACAAGCTATGTTGTGCATCTGTGTTGGTTATTAAACTCCCAAGGTGTAGCAAGTAAGTCAGTTGAAGAATTAGAGAGAACCGATGAACAGTAAACCAATTACATGCTATGTTGTGCATCTGTGTTGGTTATTAAACTCCCCAGGTGTAGCAAGTAAGTCAGTTGAAGAATTAGAGAGAACCGATGAACAGTAAACCAGTTACATGCTATGTTGTGCATCTGTGTTGGTTATTAAACTCCCCAGGTGTAGCAAGTAAGTCACTTGAAGAATTAGAGAGAACCGATGAACAGTAAACTAATTACATGCTATGTTGTGCATATGTGTTGGTTATTAGTCTCCCCAGGTGTAGCAAGTAAGTCAGTTGAAGAATTAGAGAGAACCGCTGAATAGTAAACCAATTACATGTTATGTTGTTCATCTGTGTTGGTTATTAGTCTCCCAAGGTGTAGCAAGTAAGACAGTTGAAGAATTAGAGAGAACCGATGAACAGTAAACCAATTACATGCTATGTTGTGCTTCTGTGTTGGTTATTAGTCTCCCCAGGTGTAGCAAGTAAGTCAGTTGAAGAATTAGAGAGAACCGATGAACAGTAAACCAATTACATGCTATGTTGTGCATCTGTGTTGGTTATTAAACTCCACAGGTGTAGCAAGTAAGTCAGTTGAAGAATTAGAGAGAATCGATGAACAGTAAACCAATTACATGCTATGTTGTGCATCTGTGTTGGTTATTAGTCTCCCCAGGTGTAGCAAGTAAGTCAGTTGAAGAATTAGAGAGAACCGATGAACAGTAAACCAATTACATGCTATGTCGTGCATCTGTGTTGGTTATTAAACTCCCCAGGTGTAGCAAGTAAGTCAGTTGAAGAATTTGTGAGAACCGATGAACAGTAAACCAATTACATGCTATGTTGTGCATCTGTGTTGGTTGTTAAACTCCCCAGGTGTAGCAAGTAAGTCAGTTGAAGAATTAGGGAGAACCGATGAACAGTAAACCAATTACATGCTATGTTGTGCATCTGTGTTGGTTATTAAACTCCACAGGTGTAGCAAGTAAGTCAGTTGAAGAATTAGAGAGAATCGATGAACAGTAAACCAATTACATGCTATGTTGTGCATCTTTGTTGGTTATTAGTCTCCCCAGGTGTAGCAAGTAAGTCAGTTGAAGAATTAGAGAGAACCGATGAACAGTAAACCAATTACATGCTATGTTGTGCATCTGTGTTGGTTATTAGCCTCCCTAGGTGTGGCAAGTAACTCAGTTGAAGAATTAGAGAGAACCGCTGAACAGTAAACCAATTACATGCTATGTTGTGCATCTGTGTTGGTTATTAGTCTCCCCAGGTGTCGCAAGTAAGTCAGTTGAAGAATTAGAGAGAACCGATGAACAGTAAACCAATTACATGCTATGTTGTGCAGCTGTGTTGGTTATTAAACTCCCCAGGTGTAGCAAGTAAGTCAGTTGAAGAATTAGAGAGAACCGCTGAATAGTAAACTAATTACATGCTATGTTGTGCATCTTTGTTGGTTATTAGTCTCCCCAGGTGTAGCAGGTAAGTCAGTTGAAGAATTAGAGAGAACCGATGAACAGTAAACCAATTACATGCTATGTTGTGCATCTGTGTTGGTTATTAAACTCCACAGGGGTAGCAAGTAAGTCAGTTGAAGAATTAGAGAGAATCGATGAACAGTAAACCAATTACATGCTATGTTGTGCATCTGTGTTGGTTATTAAACTCCCCAGGTGTAGCAAGTAAGTCAGTTGAAGAATTAGAGAGAACCGATGAACAGTAAACCAATTACATGCTATGTTGTGCATCTGTGTTGGTTATTAAACTCGCCAGGTGTAGCAAGTAAGTCAGTTGAAGAATTAGAGAGAACCGATGAACAGTAAACCAATTACATGCTATGTTGTGCATCTGTGTTGGTTATTAGCCTCCCTAGGTGTAGCAAGTAACTCAGTTGAAGAATTAGAGAGAACCGCTGAACAGTAAACCAATTACATGCTATGTTGTGCATCTGTGTTGGTTATTAGTCTCCCCAGGTGTCGCAAGTAAGTCAGTTGAAGAATTAGAGAGAACCGATGAACAGTAAACCAATTACATGCTATGTTGTGCATCTGTGTTGGTTATTAAACTCCCCAGGTGTAGCAAGTAAGTCAGTTGAAGAATTAGAGAGAACCGATGAACAGTAAACCAATTACATGCTATGTTGTGCATCTGTGTTGGTTATTAAACTCCCTAGGTGTAGCAAGTAAGTCAGTTGAAGAATTAGAGAGAACCGATGAACAGTAAACCAATTACATGCTATGTTGTGCATCTGTGTTGGTTATTAAACTCCCCAGGTGTAGCAAGTAAGTCAGTTGAAGAATTAGAGAGAACCGATGAACAGTAAACCAGTTACATGCTATGTTGTGCATCTGTGTTGGTTATCAAATTCCCCAGGTGTAGCAAGTAAGTCTGTTGAAGAATTAGAGAGAACCGATGAACAGTAAACTAATTACATGCTATGTTGTGCATCTGTGTTGGTTATTAGTCTCCCCAGGTATAGCAAGTAAGTCAGTTGAAGAATTAGAGAGAACCGCTGAATAGTAAACCAATTACATGTTATGTTGTTAATCTGTGTTGGTTATTATTCTCCCCAGGTGTAGCAAGTAAGACAGTTGAAGAATTAGAGAGAACCGATGAACAGTAAACCAATTACATGCTATGTTGTGCATCTGTGTTGGTTATTAGTCTCCCCAGGTGTAGCAAGTAAGTTAGTTGAAGAATTAGAGAGAACCGATGAACAGTAAACCAATTACATGCTATGTTGTGCATCTGTGTTGGTTATTAAACTCCCCAGGTGTAGCAAGTAAGTCAGTTGAAGAATTAGAGAGAACCGATGAACAGTAAACCAATTACATGCTATGTTGTGCAGCTGTGTTGGTTATTAAACTCCCCAGGTGTAGCAAGTAAGTCAGTTGAAGAATTAGAGAGAACCGATGAACAGTAAACTAATTACATGCTATGTTGTGCATCTTTGTTGGTTATTAGTCTCCCCAGGTGTAGCAAGTAAGTCAGTTGAAGAATTAGAGAGAACCGCTGAATAGTAAACCAATTACATGTTATGTTGTGCATCTTTGTTGGTTATTAGTCTCCCCAAGTGTAGCAGGTAAGTCAGTTGAAGAATTAGAGAGAACCGATGAACAGTAAATCAATTACATGCTATGTTATGCATCTTTGTTGGTTATTAAACCCCCCAGGTGTAGCAAGTAAGTCAGTTGAAGAATTAGAGAGAACCGATGAACAGTAAACCAATTACATGCTATGTTGTTCATCTGTGTTGGTTATTAGTCTCCCCAGTTGTAGCAAGTAAGTCAGTTGAAGAATTAGAGAGAACCGATGAACAGTAAACCAATTACAAGCTATGTTGTGCATCTGTGTTGGTTATTAAACTCCCCAGGTGTAGCAAGTAAGTCAGTTGAAGAATTAGAGAGAACCGATAAACAGTAAACCAATTACATGCTATGTTGTGCATCTGTGTTGGTTATTAAACTCCCCAGGTGTAGCAAGTAAGTCAGTTGAAGAATTAGAGAGAACCGATGAACAGTAAACCAGTTACATGCTATGTTGTGCATTTGTGTTGGTTATTAAACTCCCCAGGTGTAGCAAGTAAGTCAGTTGAAGAATTAGAGAGAACCGATGAACAGTAAACTAATTACATGCTATGTTGTGCATCTGTGTTGGTTATTAGTCTCCCCAGGTGTAGCAAGTAAGTCAGTTGAAGAATTAGAGAGAACCGCTGAATAGTAAACCAATTACATGTTATGTTGTTCATCTGTGTTGGTTATTAGTCTCCCCAGGTGTAGCAAGTAAGACAGTTGAAGAATTAGAGAGAACCGATGAACAGTAAACCAATTACATGCTATGTTGTGCATCTGTGTTGGTTATTAGTCTCCCCAGGTGTAGCAAGTAAGTCAGTTGAAGAATTAGAGAGAACCGATGAACAGTAAACCAATTACATGCTATGTTGTGCATCTGTGTTGGTTATTAAATTCCACAGGTGTAGCAAGTAAGTCAGTTGAAGAATTAGAGAGAATCGATGAACAGTAAACCAATTTACATGCTATGTTGTGCATCTGTGTTGGTTATTAGTCTCCCCAGGAGTAGCAAGTAAGTCAGTTGAAGAATTAGAGAGAACCGATGAACAGTAAACCAATTACATGCTATGTTGTGCATCTGTGTTGGTTATTAAACTCCCCAGGTGTAGCAAGTAAGTCAGTTGAAGAATTAGAGAGAACCGATGAACAGTAAACCAATTACATGCTATGTTGTGCATCTGTGTTGGTTGTTAAACTCCCCAGGTGTAGCAAGTAAGTCAGTTGAAGAATTAGAGAGAACCGATGAACAGTAAACTAATTACATGCTATGTTGTGCATCTGTGTTGGTTATTAGTCTCCCCAGGTGTCGCAAGTAAGTCAGTTGAAGAATTAGAGAGAACCGATGAACAGTAAACCAATTACATGCTATGTTGTGCATCTTTGTTGGTTATTAGTCTCCCCAGGTGTAGCAAGTAAGTCAGTTGAAGAATTAGAGAGAACCGATGAACAGTAAACCAATTACATGCTATGTTGTGCATCTGTGTTGGTTATTAGCCTCCCTAGGTGTGGCAAGTAACTCAGTTGAAGAATTAGAGAGAACCGCTGAACAGTAAACCAATTACATGCTATGTTGTGCATCTGTGTTGGTTATTAGTCTCCCCAGGTGTCGCAAGTAAGTCAGTTGAAGAATTAGAGAGAACCGATGAACAGTAAACCAATTACATGCTATGTTGTGCAGCTGTGTTGGTTATTAAACTCCCCAGGTGTAGCAAGTAAGTCAGTTGAAGAATTAGAGAGAACCGCTGAATAGTAAACTAATTACATGCTATGTTGTGCATCTTTGTTGGTTATTAGTCTCCCCAGGTGTAGCAGGTAAGTCAGTTGAAGAATTAGAGAGAACCGATGAACAGTAAACCAATTACATGCTATGTTGTGCATCTGTGTTGGTTATTAAACTCCACAGGGGTAGCAAGTAAGTCAGTTGAAGAATTAGAGAGAATCGATGAACAGTAAACCAATTACATGCTATGTTGTGCATCTGTGTTGGTTATTAAACTCCCCAGGTGTAGCAAGTAAGTCAGTTGAAGAATTAGAGAGAACCGCTGAACAGTAAACCAGTTACATGCTATGTTGTGCATCTGTGTTGGTTATCAAATTCCCCAGGTGTAGCAAGTAAGTCAGTTGAAGAATTAGAGAGAATCGATGAACAGTAAACTAATTACATGCTATGTTGTGCATCTGTGTTGGTTATTAGTCTCCCTAGGTATTGCAAGTAAGTCAGTTGAAGAATTAGAGAGAACCGCTGAATAGTAAACCAATTACATGTTATGTTGTTAATCTGTGTTGGTTATTAGTCTCCCCAGGTGTAGCAAGTAAGACAGTTGAAGAATTAGAGAGAACCGATGAACAGTAAACCAATTACATGCTATGTTGTGCATCTGTGTTGGTTATTAGTCTCCCGAGGTGTAGCAAGTAAGACAGTTGAAGAATTAGAGAGAATCGATGAACGGTAAACTAATTACATGCTATGTTGTGCATATGTGTTGGTTATTAGTCTCCCTAGGTGTAGCAAGTAAGTCAGTTGAAGAATTAGAGAGAACCGATGAACAGTAAACCAATTACAAGCTATGTTGTGCATCTGTGTTGGTTATTAAACTCCCCAGGTGTAGCAAGTAAGTCAGTTGAAGAATTAGAGAGAACCGATGAACAGTAAACCAATTACATGCTATGTTGTGCATCTGTGTTGGTTATTAGTCTCCCCAGGTGTAGCAAGTAAGTCAGTTGAAGAATTAGAGAGAACCGATGAACAGTAAACCAATTACATGCTATGTTGTGCATCTGTGTTGGTTATTAAACTCCCCAGGTGTAGCAAGTAAGTCAGTTGAAGAATTAGAGAGAACCGATGAACAGTAAACCAATTACAAGCTATGTTGTGCATCTGTGTTGGTTATTAAACTCCCCAGGTGTAGCAAGTAAGTCAGTTGAAGAATTAGAGAGAACCGATGAACAGTAAACCAATTACATGCTATGTTGTGCATCTGTGTTGGTTATTAAACTCCCCAGGTGTAGCAAGTAAGTCAGTTGAAGAATTAGAGAGAACCGCTGAATAGTAAACTAATTACATGCTATGTTGTGCATCTTTGTTGGTTATTAGTCTCCCCAGGTGTAGCAGGTAAGTCAGTTGAAGAATTAGAGAGAACCGATGAACAGTAAACCAATTACATGCTATGTTGTGCATCTGTGTTGGTTATTAAACTCCACAGGGGTAGCAAGTAAGTCAGTTGAAGAATTAGAGAGAATCGATGAACAGTAAACCAATTACATGCTATGTTGTGCATCTGTGTTGGTTATTAGTCTCCCCAGGTGTAGCAAGTAAGTCAGTTGAAGAATTAGAGAGAACCGATGAACAGTAAACCAATTACATGCTATGTTGTGCATCTGTGTTGGTTATTAAACTCCCCAGGTGTAGCAAGTAAGTCAGTTGAAGAATTAGAGAGAACCGATGAACAGTAAACCAATTACATGCTATGTTGTGCATCTGTGTTGGTTATTAAACTCCCTAGGTGTAGCAAGTAAGTCAGTTGAAGAATTAGAGAGAACCGATGAACAGTAAACTAATTACATGCTATGTTGTGCAGCTGTGTTGGTTATTAGTCTCCCCAGGTGTAGCAAGTAAGTCAGTTGAAGAATTAGAGAGAACCGCTGAATAGTAAACCAATTACATGTTATGTTGTTCATCTGTGTTGGTTATTAGTCTCCCCAGGTGTAGCAAGTAAGACAGTTGAAGAACTAGAGAGAACCGATGAACAGTAAACCAATTACATGCTATGTTGTGCATCTGTGTTGGTTATTAGTCTCTCCAGGTGTAGCAAGTAAGTCAGTTGAAGAATTAGAGAGAACCGATGAACAGTAAACCAGTTTCATGCTATGTTGTGCATCTGTGTTGCTTATTAGTCTCCCTAGGTGTAGCAAGTAAGTCAGTTGAAGAATTAGAGAGAACCGATGAACAGTAAACCAATTACAAGCTATGTTGTGCATCTGTGTTGGTTATTAAACTCCCCAGGTGTAGCAAGTAAGTCAGTTGAAGAATTAGAGAGAACCGATGAACAGTAAACCAATTACATGCTATGTTGTGCATCTGTGTTGGTTATTAAACTCCCCAGGTGTAGCAAGTAAGTCAGTTGAAGAATTACAGAGAACCGATGAACAGTAAACCAATTACATGCTATGTTGTGCATCTGTGTTGGTTATTAGCCTCCCTAGGTGTAGCAAGTAAGTCAGTTGAAGAATTAGAGAGAACCGCTGAACAGTAAACCAATTACATGCTATGTTGTGCATCTGTGTTGGTTATTAGTCTCCCCAGGTGTCGCAAGTAAGTCAGTTGAAGAATTAGAGAGAACCGATGAACAGTAAACCTATTACATGCTATGTTGTGTATTTGTGTTGGTTATTAAACTCTCCAGGTGTAGCAAGTAAGTCAGTTGAAGAATTAGAGAGAACTGATGAACAGTAAACCAATTACATGCTATGTTGTGCATCTGTGTTGGTTATTAAACTCCCTAGGTGTAGCAAGTAAGTCAGTTGAAGAATTAGAGAGAACCGATGAACAGTAAACTAATTACATGCTATGTTGTGCATCTTTGTTGGTTATTAGTCTCCCCAGGTGTAGCAACTAAGTCAGTTGAAGAATTAGAGAGAACCGCTGAATAGTAAACCAATTACATGTTATGTTGTGCATCTTTGTTGGTTATTTGTCTCCCCAGGTGTAGCAGGTAAGTCAGTTGAAGAATTAGAGAGAACCGATGAACAGTAAATCAATTACATGCTATGTTGTGCATCTTTGTTGGTTATTAAACTCTCCAGGTGTAGCAAGTAAGTCAGTTGAAGAATTAGAGAGAACTGATGAACAGTAAACCAATTACATGCTATGTTGTGCATCTGTGTTGGTTATTAAACTCCCCAGGTGTAGCAAGTAAGTCAGTTGAAGAATTAGAGAGAACCGATGAACAGTAAACTAATTACATGCTATGTTGTGCATCTTTGTTGGTTATTAGTCTCCCCAGGTGTAGCAACTAAGTCAGTTGAAGAATTAGAGAGAACCGCTGAATAGTAAACCAATTACATGTTATGTTGTGCATCTTTGTTGGTTATTTGTCTCCCCAGGTGTAGCAGGTAAGTTAGTTGAAGAATTAGAGAGAACCGATGAACAGTAAATCAATTACATGCTATGTTGTGCATCTTTGTTGGTTATTAAACTCCCCAGGTGTAGCAAGTAAGTCAGTTGAAGAATTAGAGAGAACCGATGAACAGTAAACCAATTACATGCTATGTTGTTCATCTGTGTTGGTTATTAGTCTCCCCAGGTGTCGCAAGTAAGTCAGTTGAAGAATTAGAGAGAACCGATGAACAGTAAACCAATTACATGCTATGTTGTGCATCTGTGTTGGTTATTAAACTCCCTAGGTGTAGCAAGTAAGTCAGTTGAAGAATTAGAGAGAACCGATGAACAGTAAACTAATTACATGCTATGTTGTGCATCTGTGTTGGTTATTAGTCTCCCCAGGTGTAGCAAGTAAGTCAGTTGAAGAATTAGAGAGAACCGCTGAATAGTAAACCAATTACATGTTATGTTGTTCATCTGTGTTGGTTATTAGTCTCCCCAGGTGTAGCAAGTAAGACAGTTGAAGAACTAGAGAGAACCGATGAACAGTAAACCAATTACATGCTATGTTGTGCATCTGTGTTGGTTATGAGTCTCTCCAGGTGTAGCAAGTAAGTCAGTTGAAGAATTAGAGAGAACCGATGAACAGTAAACCAGTTTCATGCTATGTTGTGCATCTGTGTTGGTTATTAGTCTCCCTAGGTGTAGCAAGTAAGTCAGTTGAAGAATTAGAGAGAACCGATGAACAGTAAACCAATTACAAGCTATGTTGTGCATCTGTGTTGGTTATTAAACTCCCCAGGTGTAGCAAGTAAGTCAGTTGAAGAATTAGAGAGAACCGATGAACAGTAAACCAATTACATGCTATGTTGTGCATCTGTGTTGGTTATTAGCCTCCCTAGGTGTAGCAAGTAACTCAGTTGAAGAATTAGAGAGAACCGATGAACAGTAAACCAATTACAAGCTATGTTGTGCATCTGTGTTGGTTATTAAACTCCCCAGGTGTAGCAAGTAAGTCAGTTGAAGAATTAGAGAGAACCGATGAACAGTAAACCAATTACATGCTATGTTGTGCATCTGTGTTGGTTATTAGCCTCCCTAGGTGTAGCAAGTAACTCAGTTGAAGAATTAGAGAGAACCGCTGAACAGTAAACCAATTACATGCTATGTTGTGCATCTGTGTTGGTTATTAGTCTCCCCAGGTGTCGCAAGTAAGTCAGTTGAAGAATTAGAGAGAACCGATGAACAGTAAACCAATTACATGCTATGTTGTGCATCTGTGTTGGTTATTAAACTCCCCAGGTGTAGCAAGTAAGTCAGTTGAAGAATTAGAGAGAACCGATGAACAGTAAACCAATTACATGCTATGTTGTGCATCTGTGTTGGTTATTAAACTCCCCAGGTGTAGCAAGTAAGTCAGTTGAAGAATTAGAGAGAACCGATGAACAGTAAACCAGTTACATGCTATGTTGTGCATCTGTGTTGGTTATCAAATTCCCCAGGTGTAGCAAGTAAGTCTGTTGAAGAATTAGAGAGAACCGATGAACAGTAAACTAATTACATGCTATGTTGTGCATCTGTGTTGGTTATTAGTCTCCCCAGGTATAGCAAGTAAGTCAGTTGAAGAATTAGAGAGAACCGCTGAATAGTAAACCAATTACATGTTATGTTGTTAATCTGTGTTGGTTATTATTCTCCCCAGGTGTAGCAAGTAAGACAGTTGAAGAATTAGAGAGAACCGATGAACAGTAAACCAATTACATGCTATGTTGTGCATCTGTGTTGGTTATTAGTCTCCCCAGGTGTAGCAAGTAAGTTAGTTGAAGAATTAGAGAGAACCGATGAACAGTAAACCAATTACATGCTATGTTGTGCATCTGTGTTGGTTATTAAACTCCCCAGGTGTAGCAAGTAAGTCAGTTGAAGAATTAGAGAGAACCGATGAACAGTAAACCAATTACATGCTATGTTGTGCAGCTGTGTTGGTTATTAAACTCCCCAGGTGTAGCAAGTAAGTCAGTTGAAGAATTAGAGAGAACCGATGAACAGTAAACTAATTACATGCTATGTTGTGCATCTTTGTTGGTTATTAGTCTCCCCAGGTGTAGCAAGTAAGTCAGTTGAAGAATTAGAGAGAACCGCTGAATAGTAAACCAATTACATGTTATGTTGTGCATCTTTGTTGGTTATTAGTCTCCCCAAGTGTAGCAGGTAAGTCAGTTGAAGAATTAGAGAGAACCGATGAACAGTAAATCAATTACATGCTATGTTGTGCATCTTTGTTGGTTATTAAACCCCCCAGGTGTAGCAAGTAAGTCAGTTGAAGAATTAGAGAGAACCGATGAACAGTAAACCAATTACATGCTATGTTGTTCATCTGTGTTGGTTATTAGTCTCCCCAGTTGTAGCAAGTAAGTCAGTTGAAGAATTAGAGAGAACCGATGAACAGTAAACCAATTACAAGCTATGTTGTGCATCTGTGTTGGTTATTAAACTCCCCAGGTGTAGCAAGTAAGTCAGTTGAAGAATTAGAGAGAACCGATAAACAGTAAACCAATTACATGCTATGTTGTGCATCTGTGTTGGTTATTAAACTCCCCAGGTGTAGCAAGTAAGTCAGTTGAAGAATTAGAGAGAACCGATGAACAGTAAACCAGTTACATGCTATGTTGTGCATTTGTGTTGGTTATTAAACTCCCCAGGTGTAGCAAGTAAGTCAGTTGAAGAATTAGAGAGAACCGATGAACAGTAAACTAATTACATGCTATGTTGTGCATCTGTGTTGGTTATTAGTCTCCCCAGGTGTAGCAAGTAAGTCAGTTGAAGAATTAGAGAGAACCGCTGAATAGTAAACCAATTACATGTTATGTTGTTCATCTGTGTTGGTTATTAGTCTCCCCAGGTGTAGCAAGTAAGACAGTTGAAGAATTAGAGAGAACCGATGAACAGTAAACCAATTACATGCTATGTTGTGCATCTGTGTTGGTTATTAGTCTCCCCAGGTGTAGCAAGTAAGTCAGTTGAAGAATTAGAGAGAACCGATGAACAGTAAACCAATTACATGCTATGTTGTGCATCTGTGTTGGTTATTAAATTCCACAGGTGTAGCAAGTAAGTCAGTTGAAGAATTAGAGAGAATCGATGAACAGTAAACCAATTTACATGCTATGTTGTGCATCTGTGTTGGTTATTAGTCTCCCCAGGAGTAGCAAGTAAGTCAGTTGAAGAATTAGAGAGAACCGATGAACAGTAAACCAATTACATGCTATGTTGTGCATCTGTGTTGGTTATTAAACTCCCCAGGTGTAGCAAGTAAGTCAGTTGAAGAATTAGAGAGAACCGATGAACAGTAAACCAATTACATGCTATGTTGTGCATCTGTGTTGGTTGTTAAACTCCCCAGGTGTAGCAAGTAAGTCAGTTGAAGAATTAGAGAGAACCGATGAACAGTAAACTAATTACATGCTATGTTGTGCATCTATGTTGGTTATTAAACTCCCCAGGTGTAGCAAGTAAGTCAGTTGAAGAATTAGAGAGAACCGATGAACAGTAAACCAATTACATGCTATGTTGTGCATCTGTGTTGGTTATTAAACTCCCCAGGTGTAGCAAGTAAGTCAGTTGAAGAATTAGAGAGAACCGCTGAACAGTAAACCAGTTACATGCTATGTTGTGCATCTGTGTTGGTTATCAAATTCCCCAGGTGTAGCAAGTAAGTCAGTTGAAGAATTAGAGAGAATCGATGAACAGTAAACTAATTACATGCTATGTTGTGCATCTGTGTTGGTTATTAGTCTCCCTAGGTATTGCAAGTAAGTCAGTTGAAGAATTAGAGAGAACCGCTGAATAGTAAACCAATTACATGTTATGTTGTTAATCTGTGTTGGTTATTAGTCTCCCCAGGTGTAGCAAGTAAGACAGTTGAAGAATTAGAGAGAACCGATGAACAGTAAACCAATTACATGCTATGTTGTGCATCTGTGTTGGTTATTAGTCTCCCGAGGTGTAGCAAGTAAGACAGTTGAAGAATTAGAGAGAATCGATGAACGGTAAACTAATTACATGCTATGTTGTGCATATGTGTTGGTTATTAGTCTCCCTAGGTGTAGCAAGTAAGTCAGTTGAAGAATTAGAGAGAACCGATGAACAGTAAACCAATTACAAGCTATGTTGTGCATCTGTGTTGGTTATTAAACTCCCCAGGTGTAGCAAGTAAGTCAGTTGAAGAATTAGAGAGAACCGATGAACAGTAAACCAATTACAAGCTATGTTGTGCATCTGTGTTGGTTATTAAACTCCCCAGGTGTAGCAAGTAAGTCAGTTGAAGAATTAGAGAGAACCGATGAACAGTAAACCAATTACATGCTATGTTGTGCATCTGTGTTGGTTATTAAACTCCCCAGGTGTAGCAAGTAAGTCAGTTGAAGAATTAGAGAGAACCGCTGAATAGTAAACTAATTACATGCTATGTTGTGCATCTTTGTTGGTTATTAGTCTCCCCAGGTGTAGCAGGTAAGTCAGTTGAAGAATTAGAGAGAACCGATGAACAGTAAACCAATTACATGCTATGTTGTGCATCTGTGTTGGTTATTAAACTCCACAGGGGTAGCAAGTAAGTCAGTTGAAGAATTAGAGAGAATCGATGAACAGTAAACCAATTACATGCTATGTTGTGCATCTGTGTTGGTTATTAGTCTCCCCAGGTGTAGCAAGTAAGTCAGTTGAAGAATTAGAGAGAACCGATGAACAGTAAACTAATTACATGCTATGTTGTGCATCTGTGTTGGTTATTAAACTCCCCAGGTGTAGCAAGTAAGTCAGTTGAAGAATTAGAGAGAACCGATGAACAGTAAACCAATTACATGCTATGTTGTGCATCTGTGTTGGTTATTAAACTCCCTAGGTGTAGCAAGTAAGTCAGTTGAAGAATTAGAGAGAACCGATGAACAGTAAACTAATTACATGCTATGTTGTGCATCTGTGTTGGTTATTAGTCTCCCCAGGTGTAGCAAGTAAGTCAGTTGAAGAATTAGAGAGAACCGCTGAATAGTAAACCAATTACATGTTATGTTGTTCATCTGTGTTGGTTATTAGTCTCCCCAGGTGTAGCAAGTAAGACAGTTGAAGAACTAGAGAGAACCGATGAACAGTAAACCAATTACATGCTATGTTGTGCATCTGTGTTGGTTATTAGTCTCTCCAGGTGTAGCAAGTAAGTCAGTTGAAGAATTAGAGAGAACCGATGAACAGTAAACCAGTTTCATGCTATGTTGTGCATCTGTGTTGCTTATTAGTCTCCCTAGGTGTAGCAAGTAAGTCAGTTGAAGAATTAGAGAGAACCGATGAACAGTAAACCAATTACAAGCTATGTTGTGCATCTGTATTGGTTATTAAACTCCCCAGGTGTAGCAAGTAAGTCAGTTGAAGAATTAGAGAGAACCGATGAACAGTAAACCAATTACATGCTATGTTGTGCATCTGTGTTGGTTATTAAACTCCCCAGGTGTAGCAAGTAAGTCAGTTGAAGAATTACAGAGAACCGATGAACAGTAAACCAATTACATGCTATGTTGTGCATCTGTGTTGGTTATTAGCCTCCCTAGGTGTAGCAAGTAAGTCAGTTGAAGAATTAGAGAGAACCGCTGAACAGTAAACCAATTACATGCTATGTTGTGCATCTGTGTTGGTTATTAGTCTCCCCAGGTGTCGCAAGTAAGTCAGTTGAAGAATTAGAGAGAACCGATGAACAGTAAACCTATTACATGCTATGTTGTGTATTTGTGTTGGTTATTAAACTCTCCAGGTGTAGCAAGTAAGTCAGTTGAAGAATTAGAGAGAACTGATGAACAGTAAACCAATTACATGCTATGTTGTGCATCTGTGTTGGTTATTAAACTCCCCAGGTGTAGCAAGTAAGTCAGTTGAAGAATTAGAGAGAACCGATGAACAGTAAACTAATTACATGCTATGTTGTGCATCTTTGTTGGTTATTAGTCTCCCCAGGTGTAGCAACTAAGTCAGTTGAAGAATTAGAGAGAACCGCTGAATAGTAAACCAATTACATGTTATGTTGTGCATCTTTGTTGGTTATTTGTCTCCCCAGGTGTAGCAGGTAAGTCAGTTGAAGAATTAGAGAGAACCGATGAACAGTAAATCAATTACATGCTATGTTGTGCATCTTTGTTGGTTATTAAACTCTCCGGGTGTAGCAAGTAAGTCAGTTGAAGAATTAGAGAGAACTGATGAACAGTAAACCAATTACATGCTATGTTGTGCATCTGTGTTGGTTATTAAACTCCCCAGGTGTAGCAAGTAAGTCAGTTGAAGAATTAGAGAGAACCGTTGAACAGTAAACTAATTACATGCTATGTTGTGCATCTTTGTTGGTTATTAGTCTCCCCAGGTGTAGCAACTAAGTCAGTTGAAGAATTAGAGAGAACCGCTGAATAGTAAACCAATTACATGTTATGTTGTGCATCTTTGTTGGTTATTTGTCTCCCCAGGTGTAGCAGGTAAGTTAGTTGAAGAATTAGAGAGAACCGATGAACAGTAAATCAATTACATGCTATGTTGTGCATCTTTGTTGGTTATTAAACTCCCCAGGTGTAGCAAGTAAGTCAGTTGAAGAATTAGAGAGAACCGATGAACAGTAAACCAATTACATGCTATGTTGTTCATCTGTGTTGGTTATTAGTCTCCCCAGGTGTCGCAAGTAAGTCAGTTGAAGAATTAGAGAGAACCGATGAACAGTAAACCAATTACATGCTATGTTGTGCATCTGTGTTGGTTATTAAACTCCCTAGGTGTAGCAAGTAAGTCAGTTGAAGAATTAGAGAGAACCGATGAACAGTAAACTAATTACATGCTATGTTGTGCATCTGTGTTGGTTATTAGTCTCCCCAGGTGTAGCAAGTAAGTCAGTTGAAGAATTAGAGAGAACCGCTGAATAGTAAACCAATTACATGTTATGTTGTTCATCTGTGTTGGTTATTAGTCTCCCCAGGTGTAGCAAGTAAGACAGTTGAAGAACTAGAGAGAACCGATGAACAGTAAACCAATTACATGCTATGTTGTGCATCTGTGTTGGTTATTAGTCTCTCCAGGTGTAGCAAGTAAGTCAGTTGAAGAATTAGAGAGAACCGATGAACAGTAAACCAGTTTCATGCTATGTTGTGCATCTGTGTTGCTTATTAGTCTCCCTAGGTGTAGCAAGTAAGTCAGTTGAAGAATTAGAGAGAACCGAGGAACAGTAAACCAATTACATGTTATGTTGTGCATCTGTGTTGGTTATTAAACTCCCCAGGTGTAGCAAGTAAGTCAGTTGAAGAATTAGAGAGAACCGATGAACAGTAAACTAATTACATGCTATGTTGTACATCTTTGTTGGTTATTAGTCTCCCCAGGTGTAGCAACTAAGTCAGTTGAAGAATTATAGAGAACCGATGAACAGTAAACCAATTACATGCTATGTTGTGAATCTGTGTTGGTTATTAAACTCCCCAGGTGTAGCAAGTAAGTCAGTTGAAGAATTAGAGGGAACCGATGAACAGTATACCAATTACATGCTGTGTTGTGCATCTGTGTTGGTTATTAAACTCCCCAGGTGTAGCAAGTAAGTCAGTTGAAGAATTAGAGAGAACCGAGGAACAGTAAACCAGTTACATGCTATGTTGTGCATCTGTGTTGGTTATTAGTCTCCCCAGGTGTAGCAAGTAAGTCAGTTGAAGAATTAGTGAGAACCAATGAACAGTAAACCAATTACATGCTATGTTGTTCATCTGTGTTGGTTATTAGTCTCCCCAGGTGTCGCAAGTAAGTCAGTTGAAGAATTAGAGAGAACCGATGAACAGTAAACCAATTACATGCTATGTTGTGCATCTGTGTTGGTTGTTAAACTCCCTAGGTGTAGCAAGTAAGTCAGTTGAAGAATTAGAGAGAACCGATGAACAGTAAACTAATTACATGCTATGTTGTGCATCTGTGTTAGTTATTAGTCTCCCCAGGTGTAGCAAGTAAGTCAGTTGAAGAATTAGAGAGAACCGCTGAATAGTAAACCAATTACATGTTATGTTGTTCATCTGTGTTGGTTATTAGTCTCCCCAGGTGTAGCAAGTAAGACAGTTGAAGAACTAGAGAGAACCGATGAACAGTAAACCAATTACATGCTATGTTGTGCATCTGTGTTGGTTATTAGTCTCTCCAGGTGTAGCAAGTAAGTCAGTTGAAGAATTAGAGAGAACCGATGAACAGTAAACCAGTTTCATGCTATGTTGTGCATCTGTGTTGGTTATTAGTCTCCCTAGGTGTAGCAAGTAAGTCAGTTGAAGAATTAGAGAGAACCGATGAACAGTAAACCAATTACAAGCTATGTTGTGCATCTGTGTTGGTTATTAAACTCCCCAGGTGTAGCAAGTAAGTCAGTTGAAGAATTAGAGAGAACCGATGAACAGTAAACCAATTACATGCTATGTTGTGCATCTGTGTTGGTTATTAAACTCCCCAGGTGTAGCAAGTAAGTCAGTTGAAGAATTAGAGAGAACCGATGAACAGTAAACCAATTACATGCTATGTTGTGCATCTGTGTTGGTTATTAGCCTCCCTAGGTGTAGCAAGTAAGTCAGTTGAAGAATTAGAGAGAACCGCTGAACAGTAAACCAATTACATGCTATGTTGTGCATCTGTGTTGGTTATTAGTCTCCCCAGGTGTCGCAAGTAAGTCAGTTGAAGAATTAGAGAGAACCGATGAACAGTAAACCAATTACATGCTATGTTGTGCATCTGTGTTGGTTATTAATCTCCCCAGGTGTAGCAAGTAAGTCAGTTGAAGAATTAGAGAGAACCGATGAACAGTAAACTAATTACATGCTATGTTGTGCATCTTTGTTGGTTATTAGTCTCCCCAGGTGTAGCAACTAAGTCAGTTGAAGAATTAGAGAGAACCACTGAATAGTAAACCAATTACATGTTATGTTGTGCATCTTTGTTGGTTATTTGTCTCCCCAGGTGTAGCAGGTAAGTCAGTTGAAGAATTAGAGAGAACCGATGAACAGTAAATCAATTACATGCTATGTTGTGCATCTTTGTTGGTTATTAAACTCCCCAGGTGTAGCAAGTAAGTCAGTTGAAGAATTAGAGAGAACCGATGAACAGTAAACCAATTACATGCTATGTTGTTCATCTGTGTTGGTTATTAGTCTCCCCAGGTGTCGCAAGTAAGTCAGTTGAAGAATTAGAGAGAACCGATGAACAGTAAACCAATTACATGCTTTGTTGTGCATCTGTGTTGGTTATAAGTCTCCCCAGGTGTAGCAAGTAAGTCAGTTGAAGAATTAGAGAGAACCGATGAACAGTAAACCAGTTACATGCTATGTTGTGCATCTGTGTTGGTTATTAGTCTCCCCAGGTGTAGCAAGTAAGTCAGTTGAAGAATTCGAGAGAACCGATGAACAGTAAACCAGTTTCATGCTATGTTGTGCATCTGTGTTGGTTATTAGTCTCCCTAGGTGTAGCAAGTAAGTCAGTTGAAGAATTAGAGAGAACCGATGAACAGTAAATCAATTACAAGCTATGTTGTGCATCTGTGTTGGTTATTAAACTCCCCAGGTGTAGCAAGTAAGTCAGTTGAAGAATTAGAGAGAACCGATGAACAGTAAACCAATTACATGCTATGTTGTACATTTGTGTTGGTTATTAAACTCCCCAGGTGTAGCAAGTAAGTCAGTTGAAGAATTAGAGAGAATCGATGAACAGTAAACCAATTTACATGCTATGTTGTGCATCTGTGTTGGTTATTAGTCTCCCCAGGAGTAGCAAGTAAGTCAGTTGAAGAATTAGAGAGAACCGATGAACAGTAAACCAATTACATGCTATGTTGTGCATCTGTGTTGGTTATTAAACTCCCCAGGTGTAGCAAGTAAGTCAGTTGAAGAATTAGAGAGAACCGATGAATAGTAAACCAATTACATGTTATGTTGTGCATCTTTGTTGGTTATTAGTCTCCCCAAGTGTAGCAGGTAAGTCAGTTGAAGAATTAGAGAGAACCGATGAACAGTAAACCAATTACATGCTATGTTGTGCATCTGTGTTGGTTATTAAACTCCCCAGGTGTAGCAAGTAAGTCAGTTGAAGAATTAGAGAGAACCGATGAACAGTAAACCAGTTACATGGTATGTTGTGCATCTGTGTTGGTTATTAGTCTCCCCAGGTGTAGCAAGTAAGTCAGTTGAAGAATTAGAGAGAACCGATGAACAGTAAACCAATTACATGCTATGTTGTACATTTGTGTTGGTTATTAAACTCCCCAGGTGTAGCAAGTAAGTCAGTTGAAGAATTAGAGAGAACCGATGAACAGTAAACCAATTACATGCTATGTTGTGCATCTGTGTTGGTTATTAGCCTCCCTAGGTGTAGCAAGTAAGTCAGTTGAAGAATTAGAGAGAACCGCTGAACAGTAAACCAATTAGCCTCCCTAGGTGTAGCAAGTAAGTCAGTTGAAGAATTAGAGAGAACCGCTGAACAGTAAACCAATTACATGCTATGTTGTGCATCTGTGTTGGTTATTAAACTCCCCAGGTGTAGCAAGTAAGTCAGTTGAAGAATTAGAGAGAACCGATGAACAGTAAACCAATTACATGCTATGTTGTGCATCTGTGTTGGTTATTAAACTCCCCAGGTGTAGCAAGTAAGTCAGTTGAAGAATTATAGAGAACCGATGAACAGTAAACCAATTACATGCTATGTTGTGAATCTGTGTTGGTTATTAAACTCCCCAGGTGTAGCAAGTAAGTCAGTTGAAGAATTAGAGAGAACCGATGAACAGTAAACCAGTTACATGCTATGTTGTGCATCTGTGTTGGTTATTAAACTCCCCAGGTGTAGCAAGTAAGTCAGTTGAAGAATTAGAGAGAACCGATGAACAGTAAACCAGTTACATGCTATGTTGTGCATCTGTGTTGGTTATTAAACTCCCCAGGTGTAGCAAGTAAGTCAGTTGAAGAATTAGAGAGAACCGATGAACAGTAAACTAATTACATGCTATGTTGTGCATCTGTGTTGGTTATTAGTCTCCCCAGGTGTAGCAAGTAAGTCAGTTGAAGAATTAGAGAAAACCGATGAACAGTAAACGAATTACATGCTATGTTGTGCATCTGTGTTGGTTATTAAACTCCCCAGGTGTAGCAAGTAAGTCAGTTGAAGAATTAGAGAGAACCGATGAACAGTAAACCAATTACATGCTATGTTGTGCATCTGTGTTGGTTATTAAACTCCCCAGGTGTAGCAAGTAAGTCAGTTGAAGAATTAGAGAGAACCGATGAACAGTAAACTAGTTACATGCTATGTTGTGCATCTTTGTTGGTTATTAGTCTCCCCAGGTGTAGCAACTAAGTCAGTTGAAGAATTAGAGAGAACCGCTGAATAGTAAACCAATTACATGTTATGTTGTGCATCTTTGTTGGTTATTAGTCTCCCCAAGTGTAGCAGGTAAGTCAGTTGAAGAATTAGAGAGAACCGATGAACAGTAAATCAATTACATGCTATGTTGTGCATCTTTGTTGGTTATTAAACTCCCCAGGTGTAGCAAGTAAGTCAGTTGAAGAATTAGAGAGAACCGATGAACAGTAAACCAATTAAATGCTATGTTGTTCATCTGTGTTGGTTATTAGTCTCCCCAGGTGTAGCAAGTAAGTCAGTTGAAGAATTAGAGAGAACCGATGAACAGTAAACCAATTACATGCTTTGTTGTGCGTCTGTGATGGTTATAAGTCTCCCCAGGTGTAGCAAGTAAGTCAGTTGAAGAATTAGAGAGAACCGATGAACAGTAAACCAGTTACATGCTATGTTGTGCATCTGTGTTGGTTATTAGTCTCCCTAGGTGTAGCAAGTAAGTCAGTTGAAGAATTAGAGAGAACCGATGAACAGTAAACCAATTACAAGCTATGTTGTGCATCTGTGTTGGTTATTAAACTCCCCAGGTGTAGCAAGTAAGTCAGTTGAAGAATTAGAGAGAACCGATGAACAGTAAACCAATTACATGCTATGTTGTGCATCTGTGTTGGTTATTAAACTCCCCAGGTGTAGCAAGTAAGTCAGTTGAAGAATTAGAGAGAACCGATGAACAGTAAACCAATTACATGCTATGTTGTGCATCTGTGTTGGTTATTAAATTCCCCAGGTGTAGCAAGTAAGTCAGTTGAAGAATTAGAGAGAACCGATGAACAGTAAACTAATAACATGCTATGTTGTGCATCTGTGTTGGTTATTAGTCTCCCTAGGTTTAGCAAGTAAGTCAGTTGAAGAATTAGAGAGAACCGCTGAATAGTAAACCAATTACATGTTATGTTGTTCATCTGTGTTGGTTATTAGTCTCCCCAGGTGTAGCAAGTAAGACAGTTGAAGAATTAGAGAGAACCGATGAACAGTAAACCAATTACATGCTATGTTGTGCATCTGTGTTGGTTATTAGTCTCCCCAGGTGTAGCAAGTAAGTCAGTTGAAGAATTAGAGAGAATCGATGAACAGTAAACCAATTACATGCTATGTTGTGCATCTGTGTTGGTTATTAAACTCCACAGGTGTAGCAAGTAAGTCAGTTGAAGAATTAGAGAGAATCAATGAACAGTAAACCAATTACATGCTATGTTATGCATCTTTGTTGGTTATTATCTCCCCAAGTGTAGCAAGTAAGTCAGTTGAAGAATTAGAGAGAACCGATGAACAGTAAACCTGTTACATGCTATGTTGTGCATCTCTGTTGGTTATTAGTCTCCCCAGGTGTAGCAAATAAGTCAGTTGAAGAATTCGAGAGAACCGATGAACAGTAAACCAGTTACATGCTATGTTGTGCATCTGTGTTGGTTATTAGTCTCCCTAGGTGTAGCAAGTAAGTCAGTTGAAGAATTAGAGAGAATCGATGAACAGTAAACCAATTACATGCTATGTTGTGCATCTGTGTTGGTTATTAGTCTCCCCAGGTGTAGCAAGTATGTTAGTTGAAGAGTTAGAGAGAACCGATGAACAGTAAACCGATTACATGCTATGTTGTGCATCTGTGTTGGTTATTAAACTCCCCAGGTGTAGCAAGTAAGTCAGTTGAAGAATTAGAGAGAACCGATGAACAGTAAACCAGTTACATGCTATGTTGTGCATCTGTGTTGGTTATTAAACTCCCCAGGTGTAGCAAGTAAGTCAGTTGAAGAATTATAGAGAACCGATGAACAGTAAACCAATTACATGCTATGTTGTGAATCTGTGTTGGTTATTAAACTCCCCAGGTGTAGCAAGTAAGTCAGTTGAAGAATTAGTGAGAACCGATGAACAGTAAACGAATTACATGCTATGTTGTGCATCTGTGTTGGTTATTAAACTGCCAGGTGTAGCAAGTAAGTCAGTTTAAGAATTAGATAGAACCGAGGAACAGTAAACCAGTTACATGCTATGTTGTGCATCTGTGTTGGTTATTAGTCTCCCCAGGTGTAGCAAGTAAGTCAGTTGAAGAATTAGAGAGAACCGATGAACAGTAAACGAATTACATGCTATGTTGTGCATCTGTGTTGGTTATTAAACTCCCCAGGTGTAACAAGTAAGTCAGTTGAAGAATTAGAGAGAACCGATGAACAGTAAACGAATTACATGCTATGTTGTGCATCTGTGTTGGTTATTAAATTCCCCAGGTGTAGCAAGTAAGTCAGTTGAAGAATTAGAGAGAACCGATGAACAGTAAACCAATTACATGCTATGTTGTGCATCTGTGTTGGTTATTAAACTCCCCAGGTGTAGCAAGTAAGTCAGTTGAAGAATTAGAGAGAACCGATGAACAGTAAACTAATTACATGCTATGTTGTGCATCTTTGTTGGTTATTAGTCTCCCCAGGTGTAGCAACTAAGTCAGTTGAAGAATTAGAGAGAACCGCTGAATAGTAAACCAATTACATGTTATGTTGTGCATCTTTGTTGGTTATTAGTCTCCCCAAGTGTAGCAGGTAAGTCAGTTGAACAATTAGAGAGAACCGATGAACAGTAAATCAATTACATGCTATGTTGTGCATCTTTGTTGGTTATTAAACTCCCCAGGTGTAGCAAGTAAGTCAGTTGAAGAATTAGAGAGAACCAATGAACAGTAAACCAATTACATGCTATGTTGTTCATCTGTGTTGGTTATTAGTCTCCCCAGGTGTAGCAAGTAAGTCAGTTGAAGAATTAGAGAGAACCGATGAACAGTAAACCAATTACATGCTTTGTTGTGCGTCTGTGTTGGTTATAAGTCTCCCCAGGTGTAGCAAGTAAGTCAGTTGAAGAATTAAAGAGAACCGATGAACAGTAAACCAGTTACATGCTATGTTGTGCATCTGTGTTGGTTATTAGTCTCCCCAGGTGTAGCAAATAAGTCAGTTGAAGAATTCGAGAGAACCGATGAACAGTAAACCAGTTACATGCTATGTTGTGCATCTGTGTTGGTTATTAGTCTCCCTAGGTGTAGCAAGTAAGTCAGTTGAAGAATTAGAGAGAACCGATGAACAGTAAACCAATTACAAGCTATGTTGTGCATCTGTGTTGGTTATTAAACTCCCCAGGTGTAGCAAGTAAGTCAGTTGAAGAATTAGAGAGAACCGATGAACAATAAACCAATTACATGCTATGTTGTGCATCTGTGTTGGTTATTAAACTCCCCAGGTGTAGCAAGTAAGTCAGTTGAAGAATTAGAGAGAACCGATGAACAGTAAACCAGTTACATGCTATGTTGTGCATCTGTGTTGGTTATTAGTCTCCCCAGGTGTAGCAAGTAAGTCAGTTGAAGAATTAGAGAGAACCGATGAACAGTAAACCAATTACATGCTATGTTGTGCGTCTGTGTTGGTTATAAGTCTCCCCAGGTGTAGCAAGTAAGTCAGTTGAAGAATTAGAGAGAACCGATGAACAGTAAACCAGTTACATGCTATGTTGTGCATCTGTGTTGGTTATTAGTCTCCCTAGGTGTAGCAAGTAAGTCAGTTGAAGAATTAGAGAGAACCGATGAACAGTAAACCAATTACAAGCTATGTTGTGCATCTGTGTTGGTTATTAAACTCCCGAGGTGTAGCAAGTAAGTCAGTTGAAGAATTAGAGAGAACCGATGAACAGTAAACCAGTTACATGCTATGTTGTGCATCTGTGTTGGTTATTAAACTCCCCAGGTGTAGCAAGTAAGTCAGTTGAAGAATTAGAGAGAACCGATGAACAGTAAACTAATAACATGCTATGTTGTGCATCTGTGTTGGTTATTAGTCTCCCTTGGTGTAGCAAGTAAGTCAGTTGAAGAATTAGCGAGAACCGCTGAATAGTAAACCAATTACATGTTATGTTGTGCATCTGTGTTGGTTATTAGTCTCCCCAGGTGTAGCAAGTAAGACAGTTGAAGAATTAGAGAGAACCGATGAACAGTAAACCAATTACATGCTATGTTGTGCATCTGTGTTGGTTATTAGTCTCCCCAGGTGTAGCAAGTAAGTCAGTTGAAGAATTAGAGAGAACCGATGAATAGTAAACCAATTACATGCTATGTTGTGCATCTGTGTTGGTTATTAAACTCCACAGGTGTAGCAAGTAAGTCAGTTGAAGAATTAGAGAGAATCGATGAACAGTAAACCAATTACATGCTATGTTGTGCATCTGTGTTGGTTATTAGTCTCCCCAGGTGTAGCAAGTAAGTCAGTTGAAGAATTAGAGAGAACCGATGAACAGTAAACCAATTACATGCTATGTTGTGCATCTGTGTTGGTTATTAAACTCCCCAGGTGTAGCAAGTAAGTCAGTTGAAGAATTAGAGAGAACCGCTGAACAGTAAACCAATTACATGCTATGTTGTGCATCTGTGTTGGTTATTAGTCTCCCCAGGTGTAGCAAGTATGTTAGTTGAAGAGTTAGAGAGAACCGATGAACAGTAAACCGATTACATGCTATGTTGTGCATCTGTGTTGGTTATTAAACTCCCCAGGTGTAGCAAGTAAGTCAGTTGAAGAATTACAGAGAACCGATGAACAGTAAACCAGTTACATGCTATGTTGTGCATCTGTGTTGGTTATTAAACTCCCCAGGTGTAGCAAGTAAGTCAGTTGAAGAATTATAGAGAACCGATGAACAGTAAACCAATTACATGCTATGTTGTGAATCTGTGTTGGTTATTAAACTCCCCAGGTGTAGCAAGTAAGTCAGTTGAAGAATTAGAGAGAACCGATGAACAGTAAACGAATTACATGCTGTGTTGTGCATCTGTGTTGGTTATTAAACTCCCCAGGTGTAGCAAGTAAGTCAGTTGAAGAATTAGAGAGAACCGATGAACAGTAAACCAGTTACATGCTATGTTGTGCATCTGTGTTGGTTATTAAACTCCCCAGGTGTAGCAAGTAAGTCAGTTGAAGAATTAGAGAGAACCGATGAACAGTAAACTAATTACATGCTATGTTGTGCATCTGTGTTGGTTATTAGTCTCCCCAGGTGTAGCAAGTAAGTCAGTTGAAGAATTAGAGAGAACCGATGAACAGTAAACGAATTACATGCTATGTTGTGCATCTGTGTTGGTTATTAAACTCCCCAGGTGTAGCAAGTAAGTCAGTTGAAGAATTAGAGAGAACCGATGAACAGTAAACCAATTACATGCTATGTTGTGCATCTGTGTTGGTTATTAAACTCCCCAGGTGTAGCAAGTAAGTCAGTTGAAGAATTAGAGAGAACCGATGAACAGTAAACCAATTACATGCTATGTTGTGCATCTGTGTTGGTTATTAAACTCCCCAGGTGTAGCAAGTAAGTCAGTTGAAGAATTAGAGAGAACCGATGAACAGTAAACTAATTACATGCTATGTTGTGCATCTTTGTTGGTTATTAGTCTCCCCAGGTGTAGCAACTAAGTCAGTTGAAGAATTAGATAGAACCGCTGAATAGTAAACCAATTACATGTTATGTTGTGCATCTTTGTTGGTTATTAGTCTCCCCAAGTGTAGCAGGTAAGTCAGTTGAAGAATTAGAGAGAACCGATGAACAATAAATCAATTACATGCTATGTTGTGCATCTTTGTTGGTTATTAAACTCCCCAGGTGTAGCAAGTAAGTCAGTTGAAGAATTAGAGAGAACCGATGAACAGTAAACCAATTACATGCTATGTTGTTCATCTGTGTTGGTTATTAGTCTCCCCAGGTGTAGCAAGTAAGTCAGTTGAAGAATTAGAGAGAACCGATGAACAGTAAACCAATTACATGCTTTGTTGTGCGTCTGTGTTGGTTATAAGTCTCCCCAGGTGTAGCAAGTAAGTCAGTTGAAGAATTAGAGAGAACCGATGAACAGTAAACCAGTTACATGCTATGTTGTGCATCTGTGTTGGTTATTAAACTCCCCAGGTGTAGCAAGTAAGTCAGTTGAAGAATTAGAGAGAACCGATGAACAGTAAACCAATTACATGCTATGTTGTGCATCTGTGTTGGTTATTAAACTCCCCAGGTGTAGCAAGTAAGTCAGTTGAAGAATTAGAGAGAACCGATGAACAGTAAACCAATTACATGCTATGTTGTGCATCTGTGTTGGTTATTAAATTCCCCAGGTGTAGCAAGTAAGTCAGTTGAAGAATTAGAGAGAACCGATGAACAGTAAACTAATAACATGCTATGTTGTGCATCTGTGTTGGTTATTAGTCTCCCTAGGTTTAGCAAGTAAGTCAGTTGAAGAATTAGAGAGAACCGCTGAATAGTAAACCAATTACATGTTATGTTGTTCATCTGTGTTGGTTATTAGTCTCCCCAGGTGTAGCAAGTAAGACAGTTGAAGAATTAGAGAGAACCGATGAACAGTAAACCAATTACATGCTATGTTGTGCATCTGTGTTGGTTATTAGTCTCCCCAGGTGTAGCAAGTAAGTCAGTTGAAGAATTAGAGAGAATCGATGAACAGTAAACCAATTACATGCTATGTTGTGCATCTGTGTTGGTTATTAAACTCCACAGGTGTAGCAAGTAAGTCAGTTGAAGAATTAGAGAGAATCAATGAACAGTAAACCAATTACATGCTATGTTATGCATCTTTGTTGGTTATTAGTCTCCCCAAGTGTAGCAAGTAAGTCAGTTGAAGAATTAGAGAGAACCGATGAACAGTAAACCTGTTACATGCTATGTTGTGCATCTCTGTTGGTTATTAGTCTCCCCAGGTGTAGCAAATAAGTCAGTTGAAGAATTCGAGAGAACCGATGAACAGTAAACCAGTTACATGCTATGTTGTGCATCTGTGTTGGTTATTAGTCTCCCTAGGTGTAGCAAGTAAGTCAGTTGAAGAATTAGAGAGAATCGATGAACAGTAAACCAATTACATGCTATGTTGTGCATCTGTGTTGGTTATTAGTCTCCCCAGGTGTAGCAAGTATGTTAGTTGAAGAGTTAGAGAGAACCGATGAACAGTAAACCGATTACATGCTATGTTGTGCATCTGTGTTGGTTATTAAACTCCCCAGGTGTAGCAAGTAAGTCAGTTGAAGAATTAGAGAGAACCGATGAACAGTAAACCAGTTACATGCTATGTTGTGCATCTGTGTTGGTTATTAAACTCCCCAGGTGTAGCAAGTAAGTCAGTTGAAGAATTATAGAGAACCGATGAACAGTAAACCAATTACATGCTATGTTGTGAATCTGTGTTGGTTATTAAACTCCCCAGGTGTAGCAAGTAAGTCAGTTGAAGAATTAGAGAGAACCGATGAACAGTAAACGAATTACATGCTATGTTGTGCATCTGTGTTGGTTATTAAACTGCCAGGTGTAGCAAGTAAGTCAGTTTAAGAATTAGATAGAACCGAGGAACAGTAAACCAGTTACATGCTATGTTGTGCATCTGTGTTGGTTATTAGTCTCCCCAGGTGTAGCAAGTAAGTCAGTTGAAGAATTAGAGAGAACCGATGAACAGTAAACGAATTACATGCTATGTTGTGCATCTGTGTTGGTTATTAAACTCCCCAGGTGTAACAAGTAAGTCAGTTGAAGAATTAGAGAGAACCGATGAACAGTAAACGAATTACATGCTATGTTGTGCATCTGTGTTGGTTATTAAATTCCCCAGGTGTAGCAAGTAAGTCAGTTGAAGAATTAGAGAGAACCGATGAACAGTAAACCAATTACATGCTATGTTGTGCATCTGTGTTGGTTATTAAACTCCCCAGGTGTAGCAAGTAAGTCAGTTGAAGAATTAGAGAGAACCGATGAACAGTAAACTAATTACATGCTATGTTGTGCATCTTTGTTGGTTATTAGTCTCCCCAGGTGTAGCAACTAAGTCAGTTGAAGAATTAGAGAGAACCGCTGAATAGTAAACCAATTACATGTTATGTTGTGCATCTTTGTTGGTTATTAGTCTCCCCAAGTGTAGCAGGTAAGTCAGTTGAACAATTAGAGAGAACCGATGAACAGTAAATCAATTACATGCTATGTTGTGCATCTTTGTTGGTTATTAAACTCCCCAGGTGTAGCAAGTAAGTCAGTTGAAGAATTAGAGAGAACCAATGAACAGTAAACCAATTACATGCTATGTTGTTCATCTGTGTTGGTTATTAGTCTCCCCAGGTGTAGCAAGTAAGTCAGTTGAAGAATTAGAGAGAACCGATGAACAGTAAACCAATTACATGCTTTGTTGTGCGTCTGTGTTGGTTATAAGTCTCCCCAGGTGTAGCAAGTAAGTCAGTTGAAGAATTAAAGAGAACCGATGAACAGTAAACCAGTTACATGCTATGTTGTGCATCTGTGTTGGTTATTAGTCTCCCCAGGTGTAGCAAATAAGTCAGTTGAAGAATTCGAGAGAACCGATGAACAGTAAACCAGTTACATGCTATGTTGTGCATCTGTGTTGGTTATTAGTCTCCCTAGGTGTAGCAAGTAAGTCAGTTGAAGAATTAGAGAGAACCGATGAACAGTAAACCAATTACAAGCTATGTTGTGCATCTGTGTTGGTTATTAAACTCCCCAGGTGTAGCAAGTAAGTCAGTTGAAGAATTAGAGAGAACCGATGAACAATAAACCAATTACATGCTATGTTGTGCATCTGTGTTGGTTATTAAACTCCCCAGGTGTAGCAAGTAAGTCAGTTGAAGAATTAGAGAGAACCGATGAACAGTAAACCAGTTACATGCTATGTTGTGCATCTGTGTTGGTTATTAGTCTCCCCAGGTGTAGCAAGTAAGTCAGTTGAAGAATTAGAGAGAACCGATGAACAGTAAACCAATTACATGCTATGTTGTGCGTCTGTGTTGGTTATAAGTCTCCCCAGGTGTAGCAAGTAAGTCAGTTGAAGAATTAGAGAGAACCGATGAACAGTAAACCAGTTACATGCTATGTTGTGCATCTGTGTTGGTTATTAGTCTCCCTAGGTGTAGCAAGTAAGTCAGTTGAAGAATTAGAGAGAACCGATGAACAGTAAACCAATTACAAGCTATGTTGTGCATCTGTGTTGGTTATTAAACTCCCGAGGTGTAGCAAGTAAGTCAGTTGAAGAATTAGAGAGAACCGATGAACAGTAAACCAGTTACATGCTATGTTGTGCATCTGTGTTGGTTATTAAACTCCCCAGGTGTAGCAAGTAAGTCAGTTGAAGAATTAGAGAGAACCGATGAACAGTAAACTAATAACATGCTATGTTGTGCATCTGTGTTGGTTATTAGTCTCCCTTGGTGTAGCAAGTAAGTCAGTTGAAGAATTAGCGAGAACCGCTGAATAGTAAACCAATTACATGTTATGTTGTTCATCTGTGTTGGTTATTAGTCTCCCCAGGTGTAGCAAGTAAGACAGTTGAAGAATTAGAGAGAACCGATGAACAGTAAACCAATTACATGCTATGTTGTGCATCTGTGTTGGTTATTAGTCTCCCCAGGTGTAGCAAGTAAGTCAGTTGAAGAATTAGAGAGAACCGATGAATAGTAAACCAATTACATGCTATGTTGTGCATCTGTGTTGGTTATTAAACTCCACAGGTGTAGCAAGTAAGTCAGTTGAAGAATTAGAGAGAATCGATGAACAGTAAACCAATTACATGCTATGTTGTGCATCTGTGTTGGTTATTAGTCTCCCCAGGTGTAGCAAGTAAGTCAGTTGAAGAATTAGAGAGAACCGATGAACAGTAAACCAATTACATGCTATGTTGTGCATCTGTGTTGGTTATTAAACTCCCCAGGTGTAGCAAGTAAGTCAGTTGAAGAATTAGAGAGAACCGCTGAACAGTAAACCAATTACATGCTATGTTGTGCATCTGTGTTGGTTATTAGTCTCCCCAGGTGTAGCAAGTATGTTAGTTGAAGAGTTAGAGAGAACCGATGAACAGTAAACCGATTACATGCTATGTTGTGCATCTGTGTTGGTTATTAAACTCCCCAGGTGTAGCAAGTAAGTCAGTTGAAGAATTACAGAGAACCGATGAACAGTAAACCAGTTACATGCTATGTTGTGCATCTGTGTTGGTTATTAAACTCCCCAGGTGTAGCAAGTAAGTCAGTTGAAGAATTATAGAGAACCGATGAACAGTAAACCAATTACATGCTATGTTGTGAATCTGTGTTGGTTATTAAACTCCCCAGGTGTAGCAAGTAAGTCAGTTGAAGAATTAGAGAGAACCGATGAACAGTAAACGAATTACATGCTGTGTTGTGCATCTGTGTTGGTTATTAAACTCCCCAGGTGTAGCAAGTAAGTCAGTTGAAGAATTAGAGAGAACCGATGAACAGTAAACCAGTTACATGCTATGTTGTGCATCTGTGTTGGTTATTAAACTCCCCAGGTGTAGCAAGTAAGTCAGTTGAAGAATTAGAGAGAACCGATGAACAGTAAACTAATTACATGCTATGTTGTGCATCTGTGTTGGTTATTAGTCTCCCCAGGTGTAGCAAGTAAGTCAGTTGAAGAATTAGAGAGAACCGATGAACAGTAAACGAATTACATGCTATGTTGTGCATCTGTGTTGGTTATTAAACTCCCCAGGTGTAGCAAGTAAGTCAGTTGAAGAATTAGAGAGAACCGATGAACAGTAAACCAATTACATGCTATGTTGTGCATCTGTGTTGGTTATTAAACTCCCCAGGTGTAGCAAGTAAGTCAGTTGAAGAATTAGAGAGAACCGATGAACAGTAAACTAATTACATGCTATGTTGTGCATCTTTGTTGGTTATTAGTCTCCCCAGGTGTAGCAACTAAGTCAGTTGAAGAATTAGATAGAACCGCTGAATAGTAAACCAATTACATGTTATGTTGTGCATCTTTGTTGGTTATTAGTCTCCCCAAGTGTAGCAGGTAAGTCAGTTGAAGAATTAGAGAGAACCGATGAACAATAAATCAATTACATGCTATGTTGTGCATCTTTGTTGGTTATTAAACTCCCCAGGTGTAGCAAGTAAGTCAGTTGAAGAATTAGAGAGAACCGATGAACAGTAAACCAATTACATGCTATGTTGTTCATCTGTGTTGGTTATTAGTCTCCCCAGGTGTAGCAAGTAAGTCAGTTGAAGAATTAGAGAGAACCGATGAACAGTAAACCAATTACATGCTTTGTTGTGCGTCTGTGTTGGTTATAAGTCTCCCCAGGTGTAGCAAGTAAGTCAGTTGAAGAATTAGAGAGAACCGATGAACAGTAAACCAGTTACATGCTATGTTGTGCATCTGTGTTGGTTATTAGTCTCCCCAGGTGTAGCAAGTAAGTCAGTTGAAGAATTCGAGAGAACCGATGAACAGTAAACCAGTTACATGCTATGTTGTGCATCTGTGTTGGTTATTAGTCTCCCTCGGTGTAGCAAGTAAGTCAGTTGAAGAATTAGAGAGAACCGATGAACAGTAAACCAATTACAAGCTATGTTGTGCGTCTGTGTTGGTTATTAAACTCCCCAGGTGTAGCAAGTAAGTCAGTTGAAGAATTAGAGAGAACCGATGAACAGTAAACCAATTACATGCTATGTTGTGCATCTGTGTTGGTTATTAAACTCCCCAGGTGTAGCAAGTAAGTCAGTTGAAGAATTAGAGAGAACCGATGAACAGTAAACCAGTTACATGCTATGTTGTGCATCTGTGTTGGTTATTAAACTCCCCAGGTGTAGCAAGTAAGTCAGTTGAAGAATTAGAGAGAACCGATGAACAGTAAACTAATTACATGCTATGTTGTGAATCTTTGTTGGTTATTAGTCTCCCAAGGTGTAGCAACTAAGTCAGTTGAAGAATTAGAGAGAACCGCTGAATAGTAAACCAATTACATGCTATGTTGTGCATCTGTGTTGGTTATTAGTCTCCCTACGTGTAGCAAGTAAGTCAGTTGAAGAATTAGAGAGAACCGCTGAATAGTAAACCAATTACATGTTATGTTGTTCATCTGTGTGGGTTATTAGTCTCCTCAAGTGTAGCAAGTAAGACAGTTGAAGAATTAGAGAGAACCGATGAACAGTAAACCAATTACATGCTATGTTGTGCATCTGTGTTGGTTATTAGTCTCCCCAGGTGTAGCAAGTAAGTCAGTTGAAGAATTAGAGAGAACCGATGAACAGTAAACCAATTACATGCTATGTTGTGCATCTGTGTTGGTTATTAAACTCCACAGGTGTAGCAAGTAAGTCAGTTGAAGAATTAGAGAGAATCGATGAACAGTAAACCAATTACATGCTATGTTGTGCATCTGTGTTGGTTATTAGTCTCCCCAGGTGTAGCAAGTAAGTCAGTTGAAGAATTAGAGAGAACCGATGAACAGTAAACCAATTACATGCTATGTTGTGCATCTGTGTTGGTTATTAAACTCCCCAGGTGTAGCAAGTAAGTCAGTTGAAGAATTAGAGAGAACCGATGAACAGTAAACCAATTACATGCGATGTTGTGCATCTGTGTTGGTTATTAAACTCCCCAGGTGTAGCAAGTAAGTCAGTTGAAGAATTAGAGAGAACCGATGAACAGTAAACTAATTACATGCTATGTTGTGCATCTTTGTTGGTTATTAGTCTCCCCAGGTGTAGCAACTAAGTCAGTTGAAGAATTAGAGAGAACCGCTGAATAGTACACCAATTACATGTTATGTTGTGAATCTTTGTTGGTTATTAGTCTCCCCAGGTGTAGCAAGTAAGTCAGTTGAAGAATTAGAGAGAACCGATGAACAGTAAACCAATTACATGCTATGTTGTGCATCTGTGTTGGTTATTAAACTCCACAGGTGTAGCAAGTAAGTCAGTTGAAGAATTAGAGAGAACCGATGAACAGTAAACCAGTTACATGCTATGTTGTGCATCTGTGTTGGTTATTAAACTCCCCAGGTGTAGCAAGTAAGTCAGTTGAAGAATTAGAGAGAACCGATGAACAGTAAACTAATAACATGCTATGTTGTGCATCTATGGTGGTTATTAGTCTCTCTTGGTGTAGCAAGTAAGTCAGTTGAAGAATTAGCGAGAACCGCTGAATAGTAAACCAATTACATGTTATGTTGTTCATCTGTGTTGGTTATTAGTCTCCCCAGGTGTAGCATGTAAGACAGTTGAAGAATTAGAGAGAACCGATGAACAGTAAACCAGTTACATGGTATGTTGTGCATCTGTGTTGGTTATTAGTCTCCCCAGGTGTAGCAAGTAAGTCAGTTGAAGAATTAGAGAGAATCGATGAACAGTAAACCAATTACATGGTATGTTGTGCATCAGTGTTGGTTATTAGTCTCCCCAGGTGTAGCAAGTAAGTCAGTTGAAGAATTAGAGAGAATCGATGAACAGTAAACCAATTACATGCTATGTTGTGCATCTGTGTTGGTTATTAGTCTCCCCAGGTGTTGCAAGTAAGTCAGTTGAAGAATTAGAGAGAACCGATGAACAGTAAACCAATTACATGCTATGTTGTGCATCTGTGTTGGTTATTAAACTCCCCAGGTGTAGCAAGTAAGTCAGTTGAAGAATTAGAGAGAACCGATGAACAGTAAACCAATTACATGCTATGTTGTGCATCTGTGTTGGTTATTAAACTCCCCAGGTGTAGCAAGTAAGTCAGTTGAAGAATTAGAGAGAACCGCTGAACAGTAAACCAATTACATGCTATGTTGTGCATCTGTGTTGGTTATTAGTCTCCCCAGGTGTAGCAAGTATGTTAGTTGAAGAGTTAGAGAGAACCGATGAACAGTAAACCGATTACATGCTATGTTGTGCATCTGTGTTGGTTATTAAACTCCCCAGGTGTAGCAAGTAAGTCAGTTGAAGAATTACAGAGAACCGATGAACAGTAAACCAGTTACATGCTATGTTGTGCATCTGTGTTGGTTATTAAACTCCCCAGGTGTAGCAAGTAAGTCAGTTGAAGAATTATAGAGAACCGATGAACAGTAAACCAGTTACATGCTATGTTGTGCATCTGTGTTGGTTATTAAACTCCCCAGGTGTAGCAAGTAAGTCAGTTGAAGAATTATAGAGAACCGATGAACAGTAAACCAATTACATGCTATGTTGTGAATCTGTGTTGGTTATTAAACTCCCCAGGTGTAGCAAGTAAGTCAGTTGAAGAATTAGAGAGAACCGATGAACAGTAAACCAATTACATGCTGTGTTGTGCATCTGTGTTGGTTATTAAACTCCCCAGGTGTAGCAAGTAAGTCAGTTGAAGAATTAGAGAGAACCGATGAACAGTAAACCAGTTACATGCTATGTTGTGCATCTGTGTTGGTTATTAAACTCCCCAGGTGTAGCAAGTAAGTCAGTTGAAGAATTAGAGAGAACCGATGAACAGTAAACTAATTACATGCTATGTTGTGCATCTGTGTTGGTTATTAGTCTCCCCAGGTGTAGCAAGTAAGTCAGTTGAAGAATTAGAGAGAACCGATGAACAGTAAACGAATTACATGCTATGTTGTGCATCTGTGTTGGTTATTAAACTCCCCAGGTGTAGCAAGTAAGTCAGTTGAAGAATTACAGAGAACCGATGAACAGTAAACCAGTTACATGCTATGTTGTGCATCTGTGTTGGTTATTAAACTCCCCAGGTGTAGCAAGTAAGTCAGTTGAAGAATTATAGAGAACCGATGAACAGTAAACCAATTACATGCTATGTTGTGAATCTGTGTTGGTTATTAAACTCCCCAGGTGTAGCAAGTTTGTTAGTTGAAGAGTTAGAGAGAACCGATGAACAGTAAACCGATTACATGCTATGTTGTGCATCTGTGTTGGTTATTAAACTCCCCAGGTGTAGCAAGTAAGTCAGTTGAAGAATTACAGAGAACCGATGAACAGTAAACCAGTTACATGCTATGTTGTGCATCTGTGTTGGTTATTAAACTCCCCAGGTGTAGCAAGTAAGTCAGTTGAAGAATTATAGAGAACCGATGAACAGTAAACCAATTACATGCTGTGTTGTGCATCTGTGTTGGTTATTAGTCTCCCCAGGTGTAGCAAGTAAGTCAGTTGAAGAATTATAGAGAACCGATGAACAGTAAACCAATTACATGCTATGTTGTGAATCTGTGTTGGTTATTAAACTCCCCAGGTGTAGCAAGTAAGTCAGTTGAAGAATTAGAGAGAACCGATGAACAGTAAACGAATTACATGCTGTGTTGTGCATCTGTGTTGGTTATTAAACTCCCCAGGTGTAGCAAGTAAGTCAGTTGAAGAATTAGAGAGAACCGATGAACAGTAAACCAGTTACATGCTATGTTGTGCATCTGTGTTGGTTATTAAACTCCCCAGGTGTAGCAAGTAAGTCAGTTGAAGAATTAGAGAGAACCGATGAACAGTAAACTAATTACATGCTATGTTGTGCATCTGTGTTGGTTATTAGTCTCCCCAGGTGTAGCAAGTAAGTCAGTTGAAGAATTAGAGAGAACCGATGAACAGTAAACGAATTACATGCTATGTTGTGCATCTGTGTTGGTTATTAAACTCCCCAGGTGTAGCAAGTAAGTCAGTTGAAGAATTAGAGAGAACCGATGAACAGTAAACCAATTACATGCTATGTTGTGCATCTGTGTTGGTTATTAAACTCCCCAGGTGTAGCAAGTAAGTCAGTTGAAGAATTAGAGAGAACCGATGAACAGTAAACTAATTACATGCTATGTTGTGCATCTTTGTTGGTTATTAGTCTCCCCAGGTGTAGCAACTAAGTCAGTTGAAGAATTAGATAGAACCGCTGAATAGTAAACCAATTACATGTTATGTTGTGCATCTTTGTTGGTTATTAGTCTCCCCAAGTGTAGCAGGTAAGTCAGTTGAAGAATTAGAGAGAACCGATGAACAATAAATCAATTACATGCTATGTTGTGCATCTTTGTTGGTTATTAAACTCCCCAGGTGTAGCAAGTAAGTCAGTTGAAGAATTAGAGAGAACCGATGAACAGTAAACCAATTACATGCTATGTTGTTCATCTGTGTTGGTTATTAGTCTCCCCAGGTGTAGCAAGTAAGTCAGTTGAAGAATTAGAGAGAACCGATGAACAGTAAACCAATTACATGCTTTGTTGTGCGTCTGTGTTGGTTATAAGTCTCCCCAGGTGTAGCAAGTAAGTCAGTTGAAGAATTAGAGAGAACCGATGAACAGTAAACCAGTTACATGCTATGTTGTGCATCTGTGTTGGTTATTAGTCTCCCCAGGTGTAGCAAGTAAGTCAGTTGAAGAATTCGAGAGAACCGATGAACAGTAAACCAGTTACATGCTATGTTGTGCATCTGTGTTGGTTATTAGTCTCCCTCGGTGTAGCAAGTAAGTCAGTTGAAGAATTAGAGAGAACCGATGAACAGTAAACCAATTACAAGCTATGTTGTGCGTCTGTGTTGGTTATTAAACTCCCCAGGTGTAGCAAGTAAGTCAGTTGAAGAATTAGAGAGAACCGATGAACAGTAAACCAATTACATGCTATGTTGTGCATCTGTGTTGGTTATTAAACTCCCCAGGTGTAGCAAGTAAGTCAGTTGAAGAATTAGAGAGAACCGATGAACAGTAAACCAGTTACATGCTATGTTGTGCATCTGTGTTGGTTATTAAACTCCCCAGGTGTAGCAAGTAAGTCAGTTGAAGAATTAGAGAGAACCGATGAACAGTAAACTAATTACATGCTATGTTGTGCATCTTTGTTGGTTATTAGTCTCCCAAGGTGTAGCAACTAAGTCAGTTGAAGAATTAGAGAGAACCGCTGAATAGTAAACCAATTACATGCTATGTTGTGCATCTGTGTTGGTTATTAGTCTCCCTACGTGTAGCAAGTAAGTCAGTTGAAGAATTAGAGAGAACCGCTGAATAGTAAACCAATTACATGTTATGTTGTTCATCTGTGTGGGTTATTAGTCTCCTCAAGTGTAGCAAGTAAGACAGTTGAAGAATTAGAGAGAACCGATGAACAGTAAACCAATTACATGCTATGTTGTGCATCTGTGTTGGTTATTAGTCTCCCCAGGTGTAGCAAGTAAGTCAGTTGAAGAATTAGAGAGAACCGATGAACAGTAAACCAATTACATGCTATGTTGTGCATCTGTGTTGGTTATTAAACTCCACAGGTGTAGCAAGTAAGTCAGTTGAAGAATTAGAGAGAATCGATGAACAGTAAACCAATTACATGCTATGTTGTGCATCTGTGCTGGTTATTAGTCTCCCCAGGTGTAGCAAGTAAGTCAGTTGAAGAATTAGAGAGAACCGATGAACAGTAAACCAATTACATGCTATGTTGTGCATCTGTGTTGGTTATTAAACTCCCCAGGTGTAGCAAGTAAGTCAGTTGAAGAATTAGAGAGAACCGATGAACAGTAAACCAATTACATGCGATGTTGTGCATCTGTGTTGGTTATTAAACTCCCCAGGTGTAGCAAGTAAGTCAGTTGAAGAATTAGAGAGAACCGATGAACAGTAAACTAATTACATGCTATGTTGTGCATCTTTGTTGGTTATTAGTCTCCCCAGGTGTAGCAACTAAGTCAGTTGAAGAATTAGAGAGAACCGCTGAATAGTACACCAATTACATGTTATGTTGTGAATCTTTGTTGGTTATTAGTCTCCCCAGGTGTAGCAAGTAAGTCAGTTGAAGAATTAGAGAGAACCGATGAACAGTAAACCAATTACATGCTATGTTGTGCATCTGTGTTGGTTATTAAACTCCACAGGTGTAGCAAGTAAGTCAGTTGAAGAATTAGAGAGAACCGATGAACAGTAAACCAGTTACATGCTATGTTGTGCATCTGTGTTGGTTATTAAACTCCCCAGGTGTAGCAAGTAAGTCAGTTGAAGAATTAGAGAGAACCGATGAACAGTAAACTAATAACATGCTATGTTGTGCATCTATGGTGGTTATTAGTCTCTCTTGGTGTAGCAAGTAAGTCAGTTGAAGAATTAGCGAGAACCGCTGAATAGTAAACCAATTACATGTTATGTTGTTCATCTGTGTTGGTTATTAGTCTCCCCAGGTGTAGCATGTAAGACAGTTGAAGAATTAGAGAGAACCGATGAACAGTAAACCAGTTACATGGTATGTTGTGCATCTGTGTTGGTTATTAGTCTCCCCAGGTGTAGCAAGTAAGTCAGTTGAAGAATTAGAGAGAATCGATGAACAGTAAACCAATTACATGGTATGTTGTGCATCTGTGTTGGTTATTAGTCTCCCCAGGTGTAGCAAGTAAGTCAGTTGAAGAATTAGAGAGAATCGATGAACAGTAAACCAATTACATGCTATGTTGTGCATCTGTGTTGGTTATTAGTCTCCCCAGGTGTTGCAAGTAAGTCAGTTGAAGAATTAGAGAGAACCGATGAACAGTAAACCAATTACATGCTATGTTGTGCATCTGTGTTGGTTATTAAACTCCCCAGGTGTAGCAAGTAAGTCAGTTGAAGAATTAGAGAGAACCGATGAACAGTAAACCAATTACATGCTATGTTGTGCATCTGTGTTGGTTATTAAACTCCCCAGGTGTAGCAAGTAAGTCAGTTGAAGAATTAGAGAGAACCGCTGAACAGTAAACCAATTACATGCTATGTTGTGCATCTGTGTTGGTTATTAGTCTCCCCAGGTGTAGCAAGTATGTTAGTTGAAGAGTTAGAGAGAACCGATGAACAGTAAACCGATTACATGCTATGTTGTGCATCTGTGTTGGTTATTAAAACTCCCCAGGTGTAGCAAGTAAGTCAGTTGAAGAATTACAGAGAACCGATGAACAGTAAACCAGTTACATGCTAAGTTGTGCATCTGTGTTGGTTATTAAACTCCCCAGGTGTAGCAAGTAAGTCAGTTGAAGAATTATAGAGAACCGATGAACAGTAAACCAGTTACATGCTATGTTGTGCATCTGTGTTGGTTATTAAACTCCCCAGGTGTAGCAAGTAAGTCAGTTGAAGAATTATAGAGAACCGATGAACAGTAAACCAATTACATGCTATGTTGTGAATCTGTGTTGGTTATTAAACTCCCCAGGTGTAGCAAGTAAGTCAGTTGAAGAATTAGAGAGAACCGATGAACAGTAAACCAATTACATGCTGTGTTGTGCATCTGTGTTGGTTATTAAACTCCCCAGGTGTAGCAAGTAAGTCAGTTGAAGAATTAGAGAGAACCGATGAACAGTAAACCAGTTACATGCTATGTTGTGCATCTGTGTTGGTTATTAAACTCCCCAGGTGTAGCAAGTAAGTCAGTTGAAGAATTAGAGAGAACCGATGAACAGTAAACTAATTACATGCTATGTTGTGCATCTGTGTTGGTTATTAGTCTCCCCAGGTGTAGCAAGTAAGTCAGTTGAAGAATTAGAGAGAACCGATGAACAGTAAACGAATTACATGCTATGTTGTGCATCTGTGTTGGTTATTAAACTCCCCAGGTGTAGCAAGTAAGTCAGTTGAAGAATTACAGAGAACCGATGAACAGTAAACCAGTTACATGCTATGTTGTGCATCTGTGTTGGTTATTAAACTCCCCAGGTGTAGCAAGTAAGTCAGTTGAAGAATTATAGAGAACCGATGAACAGTAAACCAATTACATGCTATGTTGTGAATCTGTGTTGGTTATTAAACTCCCCAGGTGTAGCAAGTTTGTTAGTTGAAGAGTTAGAGAGAACCGATGAACAGTAAACCGATTACATGCTATGTTGTGCATCTGTGTTGGTTATTAAACTCCCCAGGTGTAGCAAGTAAGTCAGTTGAAGAATTACAGAGAACCGATGAACAGTAAACCAGTTACATGCTATGTTGTGCATCTGTGTTGGTTATTAAACTCCCCAGGTGTAGCAAGTAAGTCAGTTGAAGAATTATAGAGAACCGATGAACAGTAAACCAATTACATGCTGTGTTGTGCATCTGTGTTGGTTATTAAACTCCCCAGGTGTAGCAAGTAAGTCAGTTGAAGAATTAGAGAGAACCGATGAACAGTAAATGAATTACATGCTATGTTGTGCATCTGTGTTGGTTATTAAACTCCCCAGGTGTAGCAAGTAAGTCAGTTGAAGAATTAGAGAGAACCAATGAACAGTAAACCAATTACATGCTATGTTGTGCATCTGTGTTGGTTATTAAACTCCCCAAGTGTAGCAAGTAAGTCAGTTGAAGAATTAGAGAGAACCGATGAACAGTAAACTAATTACATGCTATGTTGTGCATCTTTGTTGGTTATTAGTCTCCCCAGGTGTAGCAACTAAGTCAGTTGAAGAATTAGAGAGAACCGCTGAATAGTAAACCAATTACATGTTATGTTGTGCATCTTTGTTGGTTATTAGTCTCCCCAAGTGTAGCAGGTAAGTCAGTTGAAGAATTAGAGAGAACCGATGAACAGTAAATCAATTACATGCTATGTTGTGCATCTTTGTTGGTTATTAAACTCCCCAGGTGTAGCAAGTAAGTCAGTTGAAGAATTAGAGAGAACCGATGAACAGTAAACCAATTACATGCTGTGTTGTGCATCTGTGTTGGTTATTAAACTCCCCAGGTGTAGCAAGTAAGTCAGTTGAAGAATTAGAGAGAACCGATGAACAGTAAACCAGTTACATGCTATGTTGTGCATCTGTGTTGGTTATTAAACTCCCCAGGTGTAGCAAGTAAGTCAGTTGAAGAATTAGAGAGAACCGATGAACAGTAAACTAATTACATGCTATGTTGTGCATCTGTGTTGGTTATTAGTCTCCCCAGGTGTAGCAAGTAAGTCAGTTGAAGAATTCGAGAGAACCGATGAACAGTAAACGAATTACATGCTATGTTGTGCATCTGTGTTGGTTATTAAACTCCCCAGGTGTAGCAAGTAAGTCAGTTGAAGAATTAGAGAGAACCGATGAACAGTAAACCAGTTACATGCTATGTTGTGCATCTGTGTTGGTTATTAAACTCCCCAGGTGTAGCAAGTAAGTCAGTTGAAGAATTAGAGAGAACCGATGAACAGTAAACCAATTACATGCTATGTTGTGCATCTGTGTTGGTTATTAAACTCCCCAGGTGTAGCAAGTAAGTCAGTTGAAGAATTAGAGAGAACCGATGAACAGTAAACCAGTTACATGCTATGTTGTGCATCTGTGTTGGTTATTAAACTCCCCAGGTGTAGCAAGTAAGTCAGTTGAAGAATTACAGAGAACCGATGAACAGTAAACTAATTATATGCTATGTTGTGCATATGTGTTGGTTATTAGTCTCCCCAGGTGTAGCAAGTAAGTCAGTTGAAGAATTAGAGAGAACCGATGAACAGTAAACCAATTACATGCTATGTTGTGAATCTGTGTTGGTTATTAAACTCCCCAGGTGTAGCAAGTAAGTCAGTTGAAGAATTAGAGAGAACCGATGAACAGTAAACCAATTACATGCTGTGTTGTGCATCTGTGTTGGTTATTAAACTCCCCAGGTGTAGCAAGTAAGTCAGTTGAAGAATTAGAGAGAACCGATGAACAGTAAACCAATTACATGCTATGTTGTGCATCTGTGTTGGTTATTAAACTCCCCAGGTGTAGCAAGTAAGTCAGTTGAAGAATTAGAGAGAACCGATGAACAGTAAACTAATTACATGCTATGTTGTGCATCTGTGTTGGTTATTAGTCTCCCCAGGTGTAGCAAGTAAGTCAGTTGAAGAATTAGAGAGAACCGATGAACAGTAAACCAGTTACATGGTATGTTGTGCATCTGTGTTGGTTATTAGTCTCCCCAGGTGTAGCAAGTAAGTCAGTTGAAGAATTAGAGAGAATCGATGATCAGTAAACCAATTACATGCTATGTTGTGCATCTGTGTTGGTTATTAGTCTCCCCAGGTGTTGCAAGTAAGTCAGTTGAAGAATTAGAGAGAACCGATGAACAGTAAACCAATTACATGCTATGTTGTGCATCTGTGTTGGTTATTAGTCTCCCCAGGTGTAGCAAGTAAGTCAGTTGAAGAATTAGAGAGAACCGCTGAATAGTAAACCAATTACATGCTATGTTGTGCATCTGTGTTGGTTATTAGTCTCCCCAGGTGTAGCAAGTATGTTAGTTGAAGAGTTAGAGAGAACCGATGAACAGTAAACCGATTACATGCTATGTTGTGCATCTGTGTTGGTTATTAAACTCCCCAGGTGTAGCAAGTAAGTCAGTTGAAGAATTACAGAGAACCGATGAACAGTAAACCAGTTACATGCTATGTTGTGCATCTGTGTTGGTTATTAAACTCCCCAGGTGTAGCAAGTAAGTCAGTTGAAGAATTATAGAGAACCGATGAACAGTAAACCAATTACATGCTGTGTTGTGCATCTGTGTTGGTTATTAAACTCCCCAGGTGTAGCAAGTAAGTCAGTTGAAGAATTAGAGAGAACCGATGAACAGTAAATGAATTACATGCTATGTTGTGCATCTGTGTTGGTTATTAAACTCCCCAGGTGTAGCAAGTAAGTCAGTTGAAGAATTAGAGAGAACCAATGAACAGTAAACCAATTACATGCTATGTTGTGCATCTGTGTTGGTTATTAAACTCCCCAAGTGTAGCAAGTAAGTCAGTTGAAGAATTAGAGAGAACCGATGAACAGTAAACTAATTACATGCTATGTTGTGCATCTTTGTTGGTTATTAGTCTCCCCAGGTGTAGCAACTAAGTCAGTTGAAGAATTAGAGAGAACCGCTGAATAGTAAACCAATTACATGTTATGTTGTGCATCTTTGTTGGTTATTAGTCTCCCCAAGTGTAGCAGGTAAGTCAGTTGAAGAATTAGAGAGAACCGATGAACAGTAAATCAATTACATGCTATGTTGTGCATCTTTGTTGGTTATTAAACTCCCCAGGTGTAGCAAGTAAGTCAGTTGAAGAATTAGAGAGAACCGATGAACAGTAAACCAATTACATGCTGTGTTGTGCATCTGTGTTGGTTATTAAACTCCCCAGGTGTAGCAAGTAAGTCAGTTGAAGAATTAGAGAGAACCGATGAACAGTAAACCAGTTACATGCTATGTTGTGCATCTGTGTTGGTTATTAAACTCCCCAGGTGTAGCAAGTAAGTCAGTTGAAGAATTAGAGAGAACCGATGAACAGTAAACTAATTACATGCTATGTTGTGCATCTGTGTTGGTTATTAGTCTCCCCAGGTGTAGCAAGTAAGTCAGTTGAAGAATTCGAGAGAACCGATGAACAGTAAACGAATTACATGCTATGTTGTGCATCTGTGTTGGTTATTAAACTCCCCAGGTGTAGCAAGTAAGTCAGTTGAAGAATTAGAGAGAACCGATGAACAGTAAACCAGTTACATGCTATGTTGTGCATCTGTGTTGGTTATTAAACTCCCCAGGTGTAGCAAGTAAGTCAGTTGAAGAATTAGAGAGAACCGATGAACAGTAAACCAATTACATGCTATGTTGTGCATCTGTGTTGGTTATTAAACTCCCCAGGTGTAGCAAGTAAGTCAGTTGAAGAATTAGAGAGAACCGATGAACAGTAAACCAGTTACATGCTATGTTGTGCATCTGTGTTGGTTATTAAACTCCCCAGGTGTAGCAAGTAAGTCAGTTGAAGAATTACAGAGAACCGATGAACAGTAAACTAATTATATGCTATGTTGTGCATATGTGTTGGTTATTAGTCTCCCCAGGTGTAGCAAGTAAGTCAGTTGAAGAATTAGAGAGAACCGATGAACAGTAAACCAATTACATGCTATGTTGTGAATCTGTGTTGGTTATTAAACTCCCCAGGTGTAGCAAGTAAGTCAGTTGAAGAATTAGAGAGAACCGATGAACAGTAAACCAATTACATGCTGTGTTGTGCATCTGTGTTGGTTATTAAACTCCCCAGGTGTAGCAAGTAAGTCAGTTGAAGAATTAGAGAGAACCGATGAACAGTAAACCAATTACATGCTATGTTGTGCATCTGTGTTGGTTATTAAACTCCCCAGGTGTAGCAAGTAAGTCAGTTGAAGAATTAGAGAGAACCGATGAACAGTAAACTAATTACATGCTATGTTGTGCATCTGTGTTGGTTATTAGTCTCCCCAGGTGTAGCAAGTAAGTCAGTTGAAGAATTAGAGAGAACCGATGAACAGTAAACCAATTACATGGTATGTTGTGCATCTGTGTTGGTTATTAGTCTCCCCAGGTGTAGCAAGTAAGTCAGTTGAAGAATTAGAGAGAATCGATGATCAGTAAACCAATTACATGCTATGTTGTGCATCTGTGTTGGTTATTAGTCTCCCCAGGTGTTGCAAGTAAGTCAGTTGAAGAATTAGAGAGAACCGATGAACAGTAAACCAATTACATGCTATGTTGTGCATCTGTGTTGGTTATTAGTCTCCCCAGGTGTAGCAAGTAAGTCAGTTGAAGAATTAGAGAGAACCGCTGAATAGTAAACCAATTACATGCTATGTTGTGCATCTGTGTTGGTTATTAGTCTCCCCAGGTGTAGCAAGTATGTTAGTTGAAGAGTTAGAGAGAACCGATGAACAGTAAACCGATTACATGCTATGTTGTGCATCTGTGTTGGTTATTAAACTCCCCAGGTGTAGCAAGTAAGTCAGTTGAAGAATTACAGAGAACCGATGAACAGTAAACCAGTTACATGCTATGTTGTTCATCTGTGTTGGTTATTAAACTCCCCAGGTGTAGCAAGTAAGTCAGTTGAAGAATTAGAGAGAACCGATGAACAGTAAACCAATTACATGCTGTGTTGTGCATCTGTGTTGGTTATTAAACTCCCCAGGTGTAGCAAGTAAGTCAGTTGAAGAATTAGAGAGAACCGATGAACAGTAAACCAATTACATGCTGTGTTATGCATCTGTGTTGGTTATTAAACTCCCCAGGTGTAGCAAGTAAGTCAGTTGAAGAATTAGAGAGAACCGATGAACAGTAAACCAGTTACATGCTATGTTGTTCATCTGTGTTGGTTATTAAACTCCCCAGGTGTAGCAAGTAAGTCAGTTGAAGAATTAGAGAGAACCGATGAACAGTAAACCAATTACATGCTGTGTTGTGCATCTGTGTTGGTTATTAAACTCCCCAGGTGTAGCAAGTAAGTCAGTTGAAGAATTAGAGAGAACCGATGAACAGTAAACCAGTTACATGCTATGTTGTGCATCTGTGTTGGTTATTAAACTCCCCAGGTGTTGCAAGTAAGTCAGTTGAAGAATTAGAGAGAACCGATGAACAGTAAACCAATTACATGCTATGTTGTGCATCTGTGTTGGTTATTAAACTCCCCAGGTGTAGCAAGTAAGTCAGTTGAAGAATTAGAGAGAACCGATGAACAGTAAACCAGTTACATGCTATGTTGTGCATCTGTGTTGGTTATTAAACTCCCCAGGTGTAGCAAGTAAGTCAGTTGAAGAATTAGAGAGAACCGATGAACAGTAAACTAATTACATGCTATGTTGTGCATATGTGTTGGTTATTAGTCTCCCCAGGTGTAGCAAGTAAGTCAGTTGAAGAATTACAGAGAACCGATGAACAGTAAACTAATTACATGCTATGTTGTGCATCTGTGTTGGTTATTAGTCTCCCCAGGTGTAGCAAGTAAGTCAGTTGAAGAATTAGAGAGAATCGATGATCAGTAAACTAATTACATGCTATGTTGTGCATCTGTGTTGGTTATTAGTCTCCCCAGGTGTAGCAAGTAAGTCAGTTGAAGAATTAGAGAGAACCGATGATCAGTAAACCAATTACATGCTATGTTGTGCATCTGTGTTGGTTATTAGTCTCCCCAGGTGTAGCAAGTAAGTCAGTTGAAGAATTAGAGAGAACCGCTGAACAGTAAACCAATTACATGCTATGTTGTGCATCTGTGTTGGTTATAGTCTCCCCAGGTGTAGCAAGTAAGTCAGTTGAAGAATTAGAGAGAACCGCTGAATAGTAAACCAATTACATGCTATGTTGTGCATCTGTGTTGGTTATTAGTCTCCCCAGGTGTAGCAAGTATGTTAGTTGAAGAGTTAGAGAGAACCGATGAACAGTAAACCGATTACATGCTATGTTGTGCATCTGTGTTGGTTATTAAACTCCCCAGGTGTAGCAAGTAAGTCAGTTGAAGAATTACAGAGAACCGATGAACAGTAAACCAGTTACATGCTATGTTGTTCATCTGTGTTGGTTATTAAACTCCCCAGGTGTAGCAAGTAAGTCAGTTGAAGAATTATAGAGAACCGATGAACAGTAAACCAATTACATGCTATGTTGTGAATCTGTGTTGGTTATTAAACTCCCCAGGTGTAGCAAGTAAGTCAGTTGAAGAATTAGAGAGAACCGATGAACAGTAAACTAATTACATGCTATGTTGTGCATATGTGTTGGTTATTAGTCTCCCCAGGTGTAGCAAGTAAGTCAGTTGAAGAATTAGAGAGAACCGATGAACAGTAAACCAATTACATGCTATGTTGTGAATCTGTGTTGGTTATTAAACTCCCCAGGTGTAGCAAGTAAGTCAGTTGAAGAATTAGAGAGAACCGATGAACAGTAAACCAATTACATGCTGTGTTGTGCATCTGTGTTGGTTATTAAACTCCCCAGGTGTAGCAAGTAAGTCAGTTGAAGAATTAGAGAGAACCGATGAACAGTAAACCAATTACATGCTATGTTGTGCATCTGTGTTGGTTATTAAACTCCCCAGGTGTAGCAAGTAAGTCAGTTGAAGAATTAGAGAGAACCGATGAACAGTAAACTAATTACATGCTATGTTGTGCATCTGTGTTGGTTATTAGTCTCCCCAGGTGTAGCAAGTAAGTCAGTTGAAGAATTAGAGAGAACCGATGAACAGTAAACCAATTACATGGTATGTTGTGCATCTGTGTTGGTTATTAGTCTCCCCAGGTGTAGCAAGTAAGTCAGTTGAAGAATTAGAGAGAATCGATGATCAGTAAACCAATTACATGCTATGTTGTGCATCTGTGTTGGTTATTAGTCTCCCCAGGTGTTGCAAGTAAGTCAGTTGAAGAATTAGAGAGAACCGATGAACAGTAAACCAATTACATGCTATGTTGTGCATCTGTGTTGGTTATTAGTCTCCCCAGGTGTAGCAAGTAAGTCAGTTGAAGAATTAGAGAGAACCGCTGAATAGTAAACCAATTACATGCTATGTTGTGCATCTGTGTTGGTTATTAGTCTCCCCAGGTGTAGCAAGTATGTTAGTTGAAGAGTTAGAGAGAACCGATGAACAGTAAACCGATTACATGCTATGTTGTGCATCTGTGTTGGTTATTAAACTCCCCAGGTGTAGCAAGTAAGTCAGTTGAAGAATTACAGAGAACCGATGAACAGTAAACCAGTTACATGCTATGTTGTTCATCTGTGTTGGTTATTAAACTCCCCAGGTGTAGCAAGTAAGTCAGTTGAAGAATTAGAGAGAACCGATGAACAGTAAACCAATTACATGCTGTGTTGTGCATCTGTGTTGGTTATTAAACTCCCCAGGTGTAGCAAGTAAGTCAGTTGAAGAATTAGAGAGAACCGATGAACAGTAAACCAATTACATGCTGTGTTATGCATCTGTGTTGGTTATTAAACTCCCCAGGTGTAGCAAGTAAGTCAGTTGAAGAATTAGAGAGAACCGATGAACAGTAAACCAGTTACATGCTATGTTGTTCATCTGTGTTGGTTATTAAACTCCCCAGGTGTAGCAAGTAAGTCAGTTGAAGAATTAGAGAGAACCGATGAACAGTAAACCAATTACATGCTGTGTTGTGCATCTGTGTTGGTTATTAAACTCCCCAGGTGTAGCAAGTAAGTTAGTTGAAGAATTAGAGAGAACCGATGAACAGTAAACCAGTTACATGCTATGTTGTGCATCTGTGTTGGTTATTAAACTCCCCAGGTGTAGCAAGTAAGTCAGTTGAAGAATTAGAGAGAACCGATGAACAGTAAACTAATTACATGCTGTGTTGTGCATCTGTGTTGGTTATTAAACTCCCCAGGTGTAGCAAGTAAGTCAGTTGAAGAATTAGAGAGAACCGATGAACAGTAAACCAGTTACATGCTATGTTGTGCATCTGTGTTGGTTATTAAACTCCCCAGGTGTAGCAAGTAAGTCAGTTGAAGAATTACAGAGAACCGATGAACAGTAAACTAATTACATGCTATGTTGTGCATATGTGTTGGTTATTAGTCTCCCCAGGTGTAGCAAGTAAGTCAGTTGAAGAATTACAGAGAACCGATGAACAGTAAACTAATTACATGCTATGTTGTGCATCTGTGTTGGTTATTAGTCTCCCCAGGTGTAGCAAGTAAGTCAGTTGAAGAATTAGAGAGAATCGATGATCAGTAAACCAATTACATGCTATGTTGTGCATCTGTGTTGGTTATTAGTCTCCCCAGGTGTTGCAAGTAAGTCAGTTGAAGAATTAGAGAGAACCGATGAACAGTAAACCAATTACATGCTATGTTGTGCATCTGTGTTGGTTATTAGTCTCCCCAGGTGTAGCAAGTAAGTCAGTTGAAGAATTAGAGAGAACCGCTGAATAGTAAACCAATTACATGCTATGTTGTGCATCTGTGTTGGTTATTAGTCTCCCCAGGTGTAGCAAGTATGTTAGTTGAAGAGTTAGAGAGAACCGATGAACAGTAAACCGATTACATGCTATGTTGTGCATCTGTGTTGGTTATTAAACTCCCCAGGTGTAGCAAGTAAGTCAGTTGAAGAATTACAGAGAACCGATGAACAGTAAACCAGTTACATGCTATGTTGTTCATCTGTGTTGGTTATTAAACTCCCCAGGTGTAGCAAGTAAGTCAGTTGAAGAATTATAGAGAACCGATGAACAGTAAACCAATTACATGCTATGTTGTGAATCTGTGTTGGTTATTAAACTCCCCAGGTGTAGCAAGTAAGTCAGTTGAAGAATTAGAGAGAACCGATGAACAGTAAACCAATTACATGCTGTGTTGTGCATCTGTGTTGGTTATTAAACTCCCCAGGTGTAGCAAGTAAGTCAGTTGAAGAATTAGAGAGAACCGATGAACAGTAAACCAATTACATGCTGTGTTGTGCATCTGTGTTGGTTATTAAACTCCCCAGGTGTAGCAAGTAAGTCAGTTGAAGAATTAGAGTGAACCGATGAACAGTAAACCAGTTACATGCTATGTTGTGCATCTGTGTTGGTTATTAAACTCCCCAGGTGTTGCAAGTAAGTCAGTTGAAGAATTAGAGAGAACCGATGAACAGTAAACCAATTACATGCTATGTTGTGCATCTGTGTTGGTTATTAAACTCCCCAGGTGTAGCAAGTAAGTCAGTTGAAGAATTAGAGAGAACCGATGAACAGTAAACCAGTTACATGCTATGTTGTGCATCTGTGTTGGTTATTAAACTCCCCAGGTGTAGCAAGTAAGTCAGTTGAAGAATTACAGAGAACCGATGAACAGTAAACTAATTACATGCTATGTTGTGCATATGTGTTGGTTATTAGTCTCCCCAGGTGTAGCAAGTAAGTCAGTTGAAGAATTAGAGAGAACCGATGAACAGTAAACCAATTACATGCTATGTTGTGAATCTGTGTTGGTTATTAAACTCCCCAGGTGTAGCAAGTAAGTCAGTTGAAGAATTAGAGAGAACCGATGAACAGTAAACCAATTACATGCTGTGTTGTGCATCTGTGTTGGTTATTAAACTCCCCAGGTGTAGCAAGTAAGTCAGTTGAAGAATTAGAGAGAACCGATGAACAGTAAACCAATTACATGCTATGTTGTGCATCTGTGTTGGTTATTAAACTCCCCAGGTGTAGCAAGTAAGTCAGTTGAAGAATTAGAGAGAACCGATGAACAGTAAACTAATTACATGCTATGTTGTGCATCTGTGTTGGTTATTAGTCTCCCCAGGTGTAGCAAGTAAGTCAGTTGAAGAATTAGAGAGAACCGATGAACAGTAAACCAATTACATGGTATGTTGTGCATCTGTGTTGGTTATTAGTCTCCCCAGGTGTAGCAAGTAAGTCAGTTGAAGAATTAGAGAGAATCGATGATCAGTAAACCAATTACATGCTATGTTGTGCATCTGTGTTGGTTATTAGTCTCCCCAGGTGTTGCAAGTAAGTCAGTTGAAGAATTAGAGAGAACCGATGAACAGTAAACCAATTACATGCTATGTTGTGCATCTGTGTTGGTTATTAGTCTCCCCAGGTGTAGCAAGTAAGTCAGTTGAAGAATTAGAGAGAACCGCTGAATAGTAAACCAATTGCATGCTATGTTGTACATCTGTGTTGGTTATTAGTCTCCCCAGGTGTAGCAAGTATGTTAGTTGAAGAGTTAGAGAGAACCGATGAACAGTAAACCGATTACATGCTATGTTGTGCATCTGTGTTGGTTATTAAACTCCCCAGGTGTAGCAAGTAAGTCAGTTGAAGAATTACAGAGAACCGATGAACAGTAAACCAGTTACATGCTATGTTGTTCATCTGTGTTGGTTATTAAACTCCCCAGGTGTAGCAAGTAAGTCAGTTGAAGAATTATAGAGAACCGATGAACAGTAAACCAATTACATGCTATGTTGTGAATCTGTGTTGGTTATTAAACTCCCCAGGTGTAGCAAGTAAGTCAGTTGAAGAATTAGAGAGAACCGATGAACAGTAAACCAATTACATGCTGTGTTGTGCATCTGTGTTGGTTATTAAACTCCCCAGGTGTAGCAAGTAAGTCAGTTGAAGAATTAGAGAGAACCGATGAACAGTAAACTAATTACATGCTATGTTGTGCATCTGTGTTGGTTATTAGTCTCCCTAGGTGTAGCAAGTAAGTCAGTTGAAGAATTAGAGAGAACCGATGAACAATAAACGAATTACATGCTATGTTGTGCATCTGTGTTGGTTATTAAACTCCCCAGGTGTAGCAAGTAAGTCAGTTGAAGAATTACAGAGAACCGATGAACAGTAAACCAGTTACATGCTATGTTGTGCATCTGTGTTGGTTATTAAACTCCCCAGGTGTAGCAAGTAAGTCAGTTGAAGAATTATAGAGAACCGATGAACAGTAAACCAATTACATGCTATGTTGTGAATCTGTGTTGGTTATTAAACTCCCCAGGTGTAGCAAGTTTGTTAGTTGAAGAGTTAGAGAGAACCGATGAACAGTAAACCGATTACATGCTATGTTGTGCATCTGTGTTGGTTATTAAACTCCCCAGGTGTAGCAAGTAAGTCAGTTGAAGAATTACAGAGAACCGATGAACAGTAAACCAGTTACATGCTATGTTGTGCATCTGTGTTGGTTATTAAACTCCCCAGGTGTAGCAAGTAAGTCAGTTGAAGAATTATAGAGAACCGATGAACAGTAAACCAATTACATGCTATGTTGTGAATCTGTGTTGGTTATTAAACTCCCCAGGTGTAGCAAGTAAGTCAGTTGAAGAATTAGAGAGAACCGATGAACAGTAAACCAATTACATGCTGTGTTGTGCATCTGTGTTGGTTATTAAACTCCCCAGGTGTAGCAAGTAAGTCAGTTGAAGAATTAGAGAGGACCGATGAACAGTAAACCAGTTACATGCTATGTTGTGCATCTGTGTTGGTTATTAAACTCCCCAGGTGTAGCAAGTAAGTCAGTTGAAGAATTAGAGAGAACCGATGAACAGTAAACTAATTACATGCTATGTTGTGCATCTGTGTTGGTTATTAGTCTCCCCAGGTGTAGCAAGTAAGTCAGTTGAAGAATTAGAGAGAACCGATTAACAGTAAACGAATTACATGCTATGTTGTGCATCTGTGTTGGTTATTAAACTCCCCAGGTGTAGCAAGTAAGTCAGTTGAAGAATTACAGAGAACCGATGAACAGTAAACCAGTTACATGCTATGTTGTGCATCTGTGTTGGTTATTAGTCTCCCCAGGTGTAGCAAGTAAGTCAGTTGAAGAATTATAGAGAACCGATGAACAGTAAACCAATTACATGCTATGTTGTGCATCTGTGTTGGTTATTAAACTCCCCAGGTGTAGCAAGTTTGTCAGTTGAAGAGTTAGAGAGAACCGATGAACAGTAAACCGATTACATGCTATGTTGTGCATCTGTGTTGGTTATTAAACTCCCCAGGTGTAGCAAGTAAGTCAGTTGAAGAATTACAGAGAACCGATGAACAGTAAACCAGTTACATGCTATGTTGTGCATCTGTGTTGGTTATTAAACTCCCCAGGTGTAGCAAGTTTGTTAGTTGAAGAGTTAGAGAGAACCGATGAACAGTAAACCGATTACATGCTAAGTTGTGCATCTGTGTTGGTTATTAAACTCCCCAGGTGTAGCAAGTAAGTCAGTTGAAGAATTACAGAGAACCGATGAACAGTAAACCAATTACATGCTATGTTGTGAATCTGTGTTGGTTATTAAACTCCCCAGGTGTAGCAAGTTTGTTAGTTGAAGAGTTAGAGAGAACCGATGAACAGTAAACCGATTACATGCTATGTTGTGCATCTGTGTTGGTTATTAAACTCCCCAGGTGTAGCAAGTAAGTCAGTTGAAGAATTACAGAGAACCGATGAACAGTAAACCAGTTACATGCTATGTTGTTCATCTGTGTTGGTTATTAAACTCCCCAGGTGTAGCAAGTAAGTCAGTTGAAGAATTATAGAGAACCGATGAACAGTAAACCAATTACATGCTATGTTGTGAATCTGTGTTGGTTATTAAACTCCCCAGGTGTAGCAAGTAAGTCAGTTGAAGAATTAGAGAGAACCGATGAACAGTAAACTAATTACATGCTGTGTTGTGCATCTGTGTTGGTTATTAAACTCCCCAGGTGTAGCAAGTAAGTCAGTTGAAGAATTAGAGAGAACCGATGAACAGTAAACCAGTTACATGCTATGTTGTGCATCTGTGTTGGTTATTAAACTCCCCAGGTGTAGCAAGTAAGTCAGTTGAAGAATTAGAGAGAACCGATGAACAGTAAACTAATTACATGCTATGTTGTGCATCTGTGTTGGTTATTAGTCTCCCCAGGTGTAGCAAGTAAGTCAGTTGAAGAATTAGAGAGAACCGATGAACAGTAAACGAATTACATGCTATGTTGTGCATCTGTGTTGGTTATTAAACTCCCCAGGTGTAGCAAGTAAGTCAGTTGAAGAATTACAGAGAACCGATGAACAGTAAACCAGTTACATGCTATGTTGTGCATCTGTGTTGGTTATTAAACTCCCCAGGTGTAGCAAGTAAGTCAGTTAAAGAATTATAGAGAACCGATGAACAGTAAACCAATTACATGCTATGTTGTGAATCTGTGTTGGTTATTAAACTCCCCAGGTGTAGCAAGTTTGTTGTTGAAGAGTTAGAGAGAACCGATGAACAGTAAACCGATTACATGCTATGTTGTGCATCTGTGTTGGTTATTAAACTCCCCAGGTGTAGCAAGTAAGTCAGTTGAAGAATTACAGAGAACCGATGAATAGTAAACCAGTTACATGCTATGTTGTGCATCTGTGTTGGTTATTAAACTCCCCAGGTGTAGCAAGTAAGTCAGTTGAAGAATTATAGAGAACCGATGAACAGTAAACCAATTACATGCTATGTTGTGAATCTGTGTTGGTTATTAAACTCCCCAGGTGTAGCAAGTAAGTCAGTTGAAGAATTAGAGAGAACCGATGAACAGTAAACCAGTTACATGCTATGTTGTGCATCTGTGTTGGTTATTAAACTCCCCAGGTGTAGCAAGTAAGTCAGTTGAAGAATTAGAGAGAACCGATGAACAGTAAACTAATTACATGCTATGTTGTGCATCTGTGTTGGTTATTAGTCTCCCCAGGTGTAGCAAGTAAGTCAGTTGAAGAATTAGAGAGAACCGATGAACAGTAAACGAATTACATGCTATGTTGTGCATCTGTGTTGGTTATTAAACTCCCCAGGTGTAGCAAGTAAGTCAGTAGAAGAATTACAGAGAACCGATGAACAGTAAACCAGTTACATGCTATGTTGTGCATCTGTGTTGGTTATTAAACTCCCCAGGTGTAGCAAGTAAGTCAGTTGAAGAATTATAGAGAACCGATGAACAGTAAACCAATTACATGCTATGTTGTGAATCTGTGTTGGTTATTAAACTCCCCAGGTGTAGCAAGTTTGTTAGTTGAAGAGTTAGAGAGAACCGATGAATAGTAAACCGATTACATGCTATGTTCTGCATCTGTGTTGGTTATTAAACTCCCCAGGTGTAGCAAGTAAGTCAGTTGAAGAATTACAGAGAACCGATGAACAGTAAACCAGTTACATGCTATGTTGTGCATCTGTGTTGGTTATTAAACTCCCCAGGTGTAGCAAGTAAGTCAGTTGAAGAATTATAGAGAACCGATGAACAGTAAACCAATTACATGCTATGTTGTGAATCTGTGTTGGTTATTAAACTCCCCAGGTGTAGCAAGTAAGTCAGTTGAAGAATTAGAGAGAACCGATGAACAGTAAACCAATTACATGCTGTGTTGTGCATCTGTGTTGGTTATTAAACTCCCCAGGTGTAGCAAGTAAGTCAGTTGAAGAATTAGAGAGAACCGATGAACAGTAAACCAGTTACATGCTATGTTGTGCATCTGTGTTGGTTATTAAACTCCCCAGGTGTAGCAAGTAAGTCAGTTGAAGAATTAGAGAGAACCGATGAACACTAAACTAATTACATGCTATGTTGTGCATCTGTGTTGGTTATTAGTCTCCCCAGGTGTAGCAAGTAAGTCAGTTGAAGAATTAGAGAGAACCGATGAACAGTAAATGAATTACATGCTATGTTGTGCATCTGTGTTGGTTATTAACCTCCCCAGGTGTAGCAAGTAAGTCAGTTGAAGAATTAGAGAGAACCGATGAACAGTAAACCAGTTACATGCTATGTTGTGCATCTGTGTTGGTTATTAAACTCCCCAGGTGTAGCAAGTAAGTCAGTTGAAGAATTAGAGAGAACCGATGAACACTAAACTAATTACATGCTATGTTGTGCATCTGTGTTGGTTATTAGTCTCCCCAGGTGTAGCAAGTAAGTCAGTTGAAGAATTAGAGAGAACCGATGAACAGTAAATGAATTACATGCTATGTTGTGCATCTGTGTTGGTTATTAAACTCCCCAGGTGTAGCAAGTAAGTCAGTTGAAGAATTAGAGAGAACCAATGAACAGTAAACCAATTACATGCTATGTTGTGCATCTGTGTTGGTTATTAAACTCCCCAGGTGTAGCAAGTAAGTCAGTTGAAGAATTAGAGAGAACCGATGAACAGTAAACTAATTACATGCTATGTTGTGCATCTTTGTTGGTTATTAGTCTCCCCAGGTGTAGCAACTAAGTCAGTTGAAGAATTAGAGAGAACCGCTGAATAGTAAACCAATTACATGGTATGTTGTGCATCTGTGTTGGTTATTAGTCTCCCCAGGTGTAGCAAGTAAGTCAGTTGAAGAATTAGAGAGAATCGATGAACAGTAAACCAATTACATGCTATGTTGTGCATCTGTGTTGGTTATTAGTCTCCCCAGGTGTTGCAAGTAAGTCAGTTGAAGAATTAGAGAGAACCGATGAACAGTAAACCAATTACATGCTATGTTGTGCATCTGTGTTGGTTATTAAACTCCCCAGGTGTAGCAAGTAAGTCAGTTGAAGAATTAGAGAGAACCGCTGAACAGTAAACCAATTACATGCTATGTTGTTCATCTGTGTTGGTTATTAGACTCCCCAGGTGTAGCAAGTAAGTCAGTTGAAGAATTAGAGAGAACCGATGAACAGTAAACCAATTACATGCTTTGTTGTGCGTCTGTGTTGGTTATAAGTCTCCCCAGGTGTAGCAAGTAAGTCAGTTGAAGAATTAGAGAGAACCGATGAACAGTAAACCAGTTACATGCTATGTTGTGCATCTGTGTTGGTTATTAAACTCCCCAGGTGTAGCAAGTAAGTCAGTTGAAGAATTAGAGAGAACCGATGAACAGTAAACTAATTACATGTTATGTTGTGCATCTTTGTTGGTTATTAGTCTCCCCAAGTGTAGCAGGTAAGTCAGTTGAAGAATTAGAGAGAACCGATGAACAGTAAATCAATTACATGCTATGTTGTGCATCTTTGTTGGTTATTAAACTCCCCAGGTGTAGCAAGTAAGTCAGTTGAAGAATTAGAGAGAACCGATGAACAGTAAACCAATTACATGCTATGTTGTTCATCTGTGTTGGTTATTAGACTCCCCAGGTGTAGCAAGTAAGTCAGTTGAAGAATTAGAGAGAACTGATGAACAGTAAACCAATTACATGCTTTGTTGTGCGTCTGTGTTGGTTATAAGTCTCCCCAGGTGTAGCAAGTAAGTCAGTTGAAGAATTAGAGAGAACCGATGAACAGTAAACCAGTTACATGCTATGTTGTGCATCTGTGTTGGTTATTAGTCTCCCCAGGTGTAGCAAGTAAGTCAGTTGAAGAATTCGAGAGAACCGATGAACAGTAAACCAGTTACATGCTATGTTGTGCATCTGTGTTGGTTATTAAACTCCCCAGGTGTAGCAAGTAAGTCAGTTGAAGAATTAGAGAGAACCGATGAACAGTAAACCAATTACATGCTATGTTGTGCATCTGTGTTGGTTATTAAACTCCCCAGGTGTAGCAAGTAAGTCAGTTGAAGAATTAGAGAGAACCGATGAACAGTAAACTAATTACATGCTATGTTGTGCATCTGTGTTGGTTATTAGTCTCCCCAGGTGTAGCAAGTAAGTCAGTTGAAGAATTAGAGAGAACCGATGAACAGTAAATGAATTACATGCTATGTTGTGCATCTGTGTTGGTTATTAAACTCCCCAGGTGTAGCAAGTAAGTCAGTTGAAGAATTAGAGAGAACCAATGAACAGTAAACCAATTACATGCTATGTTGTGCATCTGTGTTGGTTATTAAACTCCCCAGGTGTAGCAAGTAAGTCAGTTGAAGAATTAGAGAGAACCGATGAACAGTAAATTAATTACATGCTATGTTGTGCATCTTTGTTGGTTATTAGTCTCCCCAGGTGTAGCAACTAAGTCAGTTGAAGAATTAGAGAGAACCGCTGAATAGTAAACCAATTACATGTTATGTTGTGCATCTTTGTTGGTTATTAGTCTCCCCAAGTGTAGCAGGTAAGTCAGTTGAAGAATTAGAGAGAACCGATGAACAGTAAATCAATTACATGCTATGTTGTGCATCTTTGTTGGTTATTAAACTCCCCAGGTGTAGCAAGTAAGTCAGTTGAAGAATTAGAGAGAACCGATGAACAGTAAACCAATTACATGCTATGTTGTTCATCTGTGTTGGTTATTAGACTCCCCAGGTGTAGCAAGTAAGTCAGTTGAAGAATTAGAGAGAACTGATGAACAGTAAACCAATTACATGCTTTGTTGTGCGTCTGTGTTGGTTATAAGTCTCCCCAGGTGTAGCAAGTAAGTCAGTTGAAGAATTAGAGAGAACCGATGAACAGTAAACCAGTTACATGCTATGTTGTGCATCTGTGTTGGTTATTAGTCTCCCCAGGTGTAGCAAGTAAGTCAGTTGAAGAATTCGAGAGAACCGATGAACAGTAAACCAGTTACATGCTATGTTGTGCATCTGTGTTGGTTATTAAACTCCCCAGGTGTAGCAAGTAAGTCAGTTGAAGAATTAGAGAGAACCGATGAACAGTAAACCAATTACATGCTATGTTGTGCATCTGTGTTGGTTATTAAACTCCCCAGGTGTAGCAAGTAAGTCAGTTGAAGAATTAGAGAGAACCGATGAACAGTAAACCAGTTACATGCTATGTTGTGCATCTGTGTTGGTTATTAAACTCCCCAGGTGTAGCAAGTAAGTCAGTTGAAGAATTAGAGAGAACCGATGAACAGTAAACTAATTACATGCTATGTTGTGCATCTGTGTTGGTTATTAGTCTCCCTACGTGTAGCAAGTAAGTCAGTTGAAGAATTAGAGAGAACTGCTGAATAGTAAACCAATTACATGTTATGTTGTTCATCTGTGTTGGTTATTAGTCTCCCCAGGTGTAGCAAGTAAGACAGTTGAAGAATTAGAGAGAACCGATGAACAGTAAACCAATTACATGCTATGTTGTGCATCTGTGTTGGTTATTAAACTCCCCAGGTGTAGCAAGTAAGTCAGTTGAAGAATTAGAGAGAACCGATGAACAGTAAACCAATTACATGCTATGTTGTGCATCTGTGTTGGTTATTAAACTCCCCAGGTGTAGCAAGTAAGTCAGTTGAAGAATTAGAGAGAACCGATGAACAGTAAACTAATTACATGCTATGTTGTGCATCTGTGTTGGTTATTAGTCTCCCCAGGTGTAGCAAGTAAGTCAGTTGAAAATTAGAGAGAACCGATGAACAGTAAACCAATTACATGGTATGTTGTGCATCTGTGTTGGTTATTAGTCTCCCCAGGTGTAGCAAGTAAGTCAGTTGAAGAATTAGAGAGAATCGATGAACAGTAAACCAATTACATGCTATGTTGTGCATCTGTGTTGGTTATTAGTCTCCCCAGGTGTTGCAAGTAAGTCAGTTGAAGAATTAGAGAGAACCGATGAACAGTAAACCAATTACATGCTATGTTGTGCATCTGTGTTGGTTATTAAACTCCCCAGGTGTAGCAAGTAAGTCAGTTGAAGAATTAGAGAGAACCGCTGAACAGTAAACCAATTACATGCTATGTTGTGCATCTGTGTTGGTTATTAGTCTCCCCAGGTGTAGCAAGTATGTTAGTTGAAGAGTTAGAGAGAACCGATGAACAGTAAACCGATTACATGCTATGTTGTGCATCTGTGTTGGTTATTAAACTCCCCAGGTGTAGCAAGTAAGTCAGTTGAAGAATTACAGAGAACCGATGAACAGTAAACCAGTTACATGCTATGTTGTGCATCTGTGTTGGTTATTAAACTCCCCAGGTGTAGCAAGTAAGTCAGTTGAAGAATTATAGAGAACCGATGAACAGTAAACCAATTACATGCTATGTTGTGAATCTGTGTTGGTTATTAAACTCCCCAGGTGTAGCAAGTAAGTCAGTTGAAGAATTAGAGAGAACCGATGAACAGTAAACCAATTACATGCTGTGTTGTGCATCTGTGTTGGTTAGTAAACTCCCCAGGTGTAGCAAGTAAGTCAGTTGAAGAATTAGAGAGAACCGATGAACAGTAAACCAGTTACATGCTATGTTGTGCATCTGTGTTGGTTATTAAACTCCCCAGGTGTAGCAAGTAAGTCAGTTGAAGAATTAGAGAGAACCGATGAACAGTAAACTAATTACATGCTATGTTGTGCATCTGTGTTGGTTATTAGTCTCCCCAGGTGTAGCAAGTAAGTCAGTTGAAGAATTAGAGAGAACCGATGAACAGTAAACGAATTACATGCTATGTTGTGCATCTGTGTTGGTTATTAAACTCCCCAGGTGTAGCAAGTAAGTCAGTTGAAGAATTACATAGAACCGATGAACAGTAAACCAGTTACATGCTATGTTGTGCATCTGTGTTGGTTATTAAACTCCCCAGGTGTAGCAAGTAAGTCAGTTGAAGAATTATAGAGAACCGATGAACAGTAAACCAATTACATGCTATGTTGTGAATCTGTGTTGGTTATTAAACTCCCCAGGTGTAGCAAGTTTGTTAGTTGAAGAGTTAGAGAGAACCGATGAACAGTAAACCGATTACATGCTATGTTCTGCATCTGTGTTGGTTATTAAACTCCCCAGGTGTAGCAAGTAAGTCAGTTGAAGAATTACAGAGAACCGATGAACAGTAAACCAGTTACATGCTATGTTGTGCATCTGTGTTGGTTATTAAACTCCCCAGGTGTAGCAAGTAAGTCAGTTGAAGAATTAGAGAGAACCGATGAACAGTAAACTAATTACATGCTGTGTTGTGCATCTGTGTTGGTTATTAAACTCCCCAGGTGTAGCAAGTAAGTCAGTTGAAGAATTAGAGAGAACCGATGAACAGTAAACCAGTTACATGCTATGTTGTGCATCTGTGTTGGTTATTAAACTCCCCAGGTGTAGCAAGTAAGTCAGTTGAAGAATTAGAGAGAACCGATGAACAGTAAACTAATTACATGCTATGTTGTGCATCTGTGTTGGTTATTAGTCTCCCCAGGTGTAGCAAGTAAGTCAGTTGAAGAATTAGAGAGAACCGATGAACAGTAAACGAATTACATGCTATGTTGTGCATCTGTGTTGGTTATTAAACTCCCCAGGTGTAGCAAGTAAGTCGGTTGAAGAATTACAGAGAACCGATGAACAGTAAACCAGTTACATGCTATGTTGTGCATCTGTGTTGGTTATTAAACTCCCCAGGTGTAGCAAGTAAGTCAGTTAAAGAATTATAGAGAACCGATGAACAGTAAACCAATTACATGCTATGTTGTGAATCTGTGTTGGTTATTAAACTCCCCAGGTGTAGCAAGTTTGTTGTTGAAGAGTTAGAGAGAACCGATGAACAGTAAACCGATTACATGCTATGTTGTGCATCTGTGTTGGTTATTAAACTCCCCAGGTGTAGCAAGTAAGTCAGTTGAAGAATTACAGAGAACCGATGAATAGTAAACCAGTTACATGCTATGTTGTGCATCTGTGTTGGTTATTAAACTCCCCAGGTGTAGCAAGTAAGTCAGTTGAAGAATTATAGAGAACCGATGAACAGTAAACCAATTACATGCTATGTTGTGAATCTGTGTTGGTTATTAAACTCCCCAGGTGTAGCAAGTAAGTCAGTTGAAGAATTAGAGAGAACCGATGAACAGTAAACCAGTTACATGCTATGTTGTGCATCTGTGTTGGTTATTAAACTCCCCAGGTGTAGCAAGTAAGTCAGTTGAAGAATTAGAGAGAACCGATGAACAGTAAACTAATTACATGCTATGTTGTGCATCTGTGTTGGTTATTAGTCTCCCCAGGTGTAGCAAGTAAGTCAGTTGAAGAATTAGAGAGAACCGATGAACAGTAAACGAATTACATGCTATGTTGTGCATCTGTGTTGGTTATTAAACTCCCCAGGTGTAGCAAGTAAGTCAGTAGAAGAATTACAGAGAACCGATGAACAGTAAACCAGTTACATGCTATGTTGTGCATCTGTGTTGGTTATTAAACTCCCCAGGTGTAGCAAGTAAGTCAGTTGAAGAATTATAGAGAACCGATGAACAGTAAACCACTTACATGCTATGTTGTGAATCTGTGTTGGTTATTAAACTCCCCAGGTGTAGCAAGTTTGTTAGTTGAAGAGTTAGAGAGAACCGATGAATAGTAAACCGATTACATGCTATGTTCTGCATCTGTGTTGGTTATTAAACTCCCCAGGTGTAGCAAGTAAGTCAGTTGAAGAATTACAGAGAACCGATGAACAGTAAACCAGTTACATGCTATGTTGTGCATCTGTGTTGGTTATTAAACTCCCCAGGTGTAGCAAGTAAGTCAGTTGAAGAATTATAGAGAACCGATGAACAGTAAACCAATTACATGCTATGTTGTGAATCTGTGTTGGTTATTAAACTCCCCAGGTGTAGCAAGTAAGTCAGTTGAAGAATTAGAGAGAACCGATGAACAGTAAACCAATTACATGCTGTGTTGTGCATCTGTGTTGGTTATTAAACTCCCCAGGTGTAGCAAGTAAGTCAGTTGAAGAATTAGAGAGAACCGATGAACAGTAAACCAGTTACATGCTATGTTGTGCATCTGTGTTGGTTATTAAACTCCCCAGGTGTAGCAAGTAAGTCAGTTGAAGAATTAGAGAGAACCGATGAACAGTAAACTAATTACATGCTATGTTGTGCATCTGTGTTGGTTATTAGTCTCCCCAGGTGTAGCAAGTAAGTCAGTTGAAGAATTAGAGAGAACCGATGAACAGTAAATGAATTACATGCTATGTTGTGCATCTGTGTTGGTTATTAAACTCCCCAGGTGTAGCAAGTAAGTCAGTTGAAGAATTAGAGAGAACCAATGAACAGTAAACCAATTACATGCTATGTTGTGCATCTGTGTTGGTTATTAAACTCCCCAGGTGTAGCAAGTAAGTCAGTTGAAGAATTAGAGAGAACCGATGAACAGTAAACTAATTACATGCTATGTTGTGCATCTTTGTTGGTTATTAGTCTCCCCAGGTGTAGCAACTAAGTCAGTTGAAGAATTAGAGAGAACCGCTGAATAGTAAACCAATTACATGGTATGTTGTGCATCTGTGTTGGTTATTAGTCTCCCCAGGTGTAGCAAGTAAGTCAGTTGAAGAATTAGAGAGAATCGATGAACAGTAAACCAATTACATGCTATGTTGTGCATCTGTGTTGGTTATTAGTCTCCCCAGGTGTTGCAAGTAAGTCAGTTGAAGAATTAGAGAGAACCGATGAACAGTAAACCAATTACATGCTATGTTGTGCATCTGTGTTGGTTATTAAACTCCCCAGGTGTAGCAAGTAAGTCAGTTGAAGAATTAGAGAGAACCGCTGAACAGTAAACCAATTACATGCTATGTTGTTCATCTGTGTTGGTTATTAGACTCCCCAGGTGTAGCAAGTAAGTCAGTTGAAGAATTAGAGAGAACCGATGAACAGTAAACCAATTACATGCTTTGTTGTGCGTCTGTGTTGGTTATAAGTCTCCCCAGGTGTAGCAAGTAAGTCAGTTGAAGAATTAGAGAGAACCGATGAACAGTAAACCAGTTACATGCTATGTTGTGCATCTGTGTTGGTTATTAAACTCCCCAGGTGTAGCAAGTAAGTCAGTTGAAGAATTAGAGAGAACCGATGAACAGTAAACTAATTACATGTTATGTTGTGCATCTTTGTTGGTTATTAGTCTCCCCAAGTGTAGCAGGTAAGTCAGTTGAAGAATTAGAGAGAACCGATGAACAGTAAATCAATTACATGCTATGTTGTGCATCTTTGTTGGTTATTAAACTCCCCAGGTGTAGCAAGTAAGTCAGTTGAAGAATTAGAGAGAACCGATGAACAGTAAACCAATTACATGCTATGTTGTTCATCTGTGTTGGTTATTAGACTCCCCAGGTGTAGCAAGTAAGTCAGTTGAAGAATTAGAGAGAACTGATGAACAGTAAACCAATTACATGCTTTGTTGTGCGTCTGTGTTGGTTATAAGTCTCCCCAGGTGTAGCAAGTAAGTCAGTTGAAGAATTAGAGAGAACCGATGAACAGTAAACCAGTTACATGCTATGTTGTGCATCTGTGTTGGTTATTAGTCTCCCCAGGTGTAGCAAGTAAGTCAGTTGAAGAATTCGAGAGAACCGATGAACAGTAAACCAGTTACATGCTATGTTGTGCATCTGTGTTGGTTATTAAACTCCCCAGGTGTAGCAAGTAAGTCAGTTGAAGAATTAGAGAGAACCGATGAACAGTAAACCAATTACATGCTATGTTGTGCATCTGTGTTGGTTATTAAACTCCCCAGGTGTAGCAAGTAAGTCAGTTGAAGAATTAGAGAGAACCGATGAACAGTAAACAAATTACATGCTATGTTGTGCATCTGTGTTGGTTATTAGTCTCCCCAGGTGTAGCAAGTAAGTCAGTTGAAGAATTAGAGAGAACCGATGAACAGTAAATGAATTACATGCTATGTTGTGCATCTGTGTTGGTTATTAAACTCCCCAGGTGTAGCAAGTAAGTCAGTTGAAGAATTAGAGAGAACCAATGAACAGTAAACCAATTACATGCTATGTTGTGCATCTGTGTTGGTTATTAAACTCCCCAGGTGTAGCAAGTAAGTCAGTTGAAGAATTAGAGAGAACCGATGAACAGTAAACTAATTACATGCTATGTTGTGCATCTTTGTTGGTTATTAGTCTCCCCAGGTGTAGCAACTAAGTCAGTTGAAGAATTAGAGAGAACCGCTGAATAGTAAACCAATTACATGTTATGTTGTGCATCTTTGTTGGTTATTAGTCTCCCCAAGTGTAGCAGGTAAGTCAGTTGAAGAATTAGAGAGAACCGATGAACAGTAAATCAATTACATGCTATGTTGTGCATCTTTGTTGGTTATTAAACTCCCCAGGTGTAGCAAGTAAGTCAGTTGAAGAATTAGAGAGAACCGATGAACAGTAAACCAATTACATGCTATGTTGTTCATCTGTGTTGGTTATTAGACTCCCCAGGTGTAGCAAGTAAGTCAGTTGAAGAATTAGAGAGAACTGATGAACAGTAAACCAATTACATGCTTTGTTGTGCGTCTGTGTTGGTTATAAGTCTCCCCAGGTGTAGCAAGTAAGTCAGTTGAAGAATTAGAGAGAACCGATGAACAGTAAACCAGTTACATGCTATGTTGTGCATCTGTGTTGGTTATTAGTCTCCCCAGGTGTAGCAAGTAAGTCAGTTGAAGAATTCGAGAGAACCGATGAACAGTAAACCAGTTACATGCTATGTTGTGCATCTGTGTTGGTTATTAAACTCCCCAGGTGTAGCAAGTAAGTCAGTTGAAGAATTAGAGAGAACCGATGAACAGTAAACCAATTACATGCTATGTTGTGCATCTGTGTTGGTTATTAAACTCCCCAGGTGTAGCAAGTAAGTCAGTTGAAGAATTAGAGAGAACCGATGAACAGTAAACCAGTTACATGCTATGTTGTGCATCTGTGTTGGTTATTAAACTCCCCAGGTGTAGCAAGTAAGTCAGTTGAAGAATTAGAGAGAACCGATGAACAGTAAACTAATTACATGCTATGTTGTGCATCTGTGTTGGTTATTAGTCTCCCTACGTGTAGCAAGTAAGTCAGTTGAAGAATTAGAGAGAACTGCTGAATAGTAAACCAATTACATGTTATGTTGTTCATCTGTGTTGGTTATTAGTCTCCCCAGGTGTAGCAAGTAAGACAGTTGAAGAATTAGAGAGAACCGATGAACAGTAAACCAATTACATGCTATGTTGTGCATCTGTGTTGGTTATTAAACTCCCCAGGTGTAGCAAGTAAGTCAGTTGAAGAATTAGAGAGAACCGATGAACAGTAAACCAATTACATGCTATGTTGTGCATCTGTGTTGGTTATTAAACTCCCCAGGTGTAGCAAGTAAGTCAGTTGAAGAATTAGAGAGAACCGATGAACAGTAAACTAATTACATGCTATGTTGTGCATCTGTGTTGGTTATTAGTCTCCCCAGGTGTAGCAAGTAAGTCAGTTGAAAATTAGAGAGAACCGATGAACAGTAAACCAATTACATGGTATGTTGTGCATCTGTGTTGGTTATTAGTCTCCCCAGGTGTAGCAAGTAAGTCAGTTGAAGAATTAGAGAGAATCGATGAACAGTAAACCAATTACATGCTATGTTGTGCATCTGTGTTGGTTATTAGTCTCCCCAGGTGTTGCAAGTAAGTCAGTTGAAGAATTAGAGAGAACCGATGAACAGTAAACCAATTACATGCTATGTTGTGCATCTGTGTTGGTTATTAAACTCCCCAGGTGTAGCAAGTAAGTCAGTTGAAGAATTAGAGAGAACCGCTGAACAGTAAACCAATTACATGCTATGTTGTGCATCTGTGTTGGTTATTAGTCTCCCCAGGTGTAGCAAGTATGTTAGTTGAAGAGTTAGAGAGAACCGATGAACAGTAAACCGATTACATGCTATGTTGTGCATCTGTGTTGGTTATTAAACTCCCCAGGTGTAGCAAGTAAGTCAGTTGAAGAATTACAGAGAACCGATGAACAGTAAACCAGTTACATGCTATGTTGTGCATCTGTGTTGGTTATTAAACTCCCCAGGTGTAGCAAGTAAGTCAGTTGAAGAATTATAGAGAACCGATGAACAGTAAACCAATTACATGCTATGTTGTGAATCTGTGTTGGTTATTAAACTCCCCAGGTGTAGCAAGTAAGTCAGTTGAAGAATTAGAGAGAACCGATGAACAGTAAACCAATTACATGCTGTGTTGTGCATCTGTGTTGGTTAGTAAACTCCCCAGGTGTAGCAAGTAAGTCAGTTGAAGAATTAGAGAGAACCGATGAACAGTAAACCAGTTACATGCTATGTTGTGCATCTGTGTTGGTTATTAAACTCCCCAGGTGTAGCAAGTAAGTCAGTTGAAGAATTAGAGAGAACCGATGAACAGTAAACTAATTACATGCTATGTTGTGCATCTGTGTTGGTTATTAGTCTCCCCAGGTGTAGCAAGTAAGTCAGTTGAAGAATTAGAGAGAACCGATGAACAGTAAACGAATTACATGCTATGTTGTGCATCTGTGTTGGTTATTAAACTCCCCAGGTGTAGCAAGTAAGTCAGTTGAAGAATTACATAGAACCGATGAACAGTAAACCAGTTACATGCTATGTTGTGCATCTGTGTTGGTTATTAAACTCCCCAGGTGTAGCAAGTAAGTCAGTTGAAGAATTATAGAGAACCGATGAACAGTAAACCAATTACATGCTATGTTGTGAATCTGTGTTGGTTATTAAACTCCCCAGGTGTAGCAAGTTTGTTAGTTGAAGAGTTAGAGAGAACCGATGAACAGTAAACCGATTACATGCTATGTTCTGCATCTGTGTTGGTTATTAAACTCCCCAGGTGTAGCAAGTAAGTCAGTTGAAGAATTACAGAGAACCGATGAACAGTAAACCAGTTACATGCTATGTTGTGCATCTGTGTTGGTTATTAAACTCCCCAGGTGTAGCAAGTAAGTCAGTTGAAGAATTATAGAGAACCGATGAACAGTAAACCAATTACATGCTATGTTGTGAATCTGTGTTGGTTATTAAACTCCCCAGGTGTAGCAAGTAAGTCAGTTGAAGAATTAGAGAGAACCGATGAACAGTAAACCAATTACATGCTGTGTTGTGCATCTGTGTTGGTTATTAAACTCCCCAGGTGTAGCAAGTAAGTCAGTTGAAGAATTAGAGAGAACCGATGAACAGTAAACCAGTTACATGCTATGTTGTGCATCTGTGTTGGTTATTAAACTCCCCAGGTGTTGCAAGTAAGTCAGTTGAAGAATTAGAGAGAACCGATGAACAGTAAACTAATTACATGCTATGTTGTGCATCTGTGTTGGTTATTAGTCTCCCCAGGTGTAGCAAGTAAGTCAGTTGAAGAATTAGAGAGAACCGATGAACAGTAAACGAATTACATGCTATGTTGTGCATCTGTGTTGGTTATTAAACTCCCCAGGTGTAGCAAGTAAGTCAGTTGAAGAATTACATAGAACCGATGAACAGTAAACCAGTTACATGCTATGTTGTGCATCTGTGTTGGTTATTAAACTCCCCAGGTGTAGCAAGTAAGTCAGTTGAAGAATTATAGAGAACCGATGAACAGTAAACCAATTACATGCTATGTTGTGAATCTGTGTTGGTTATTAAACTCCCCAGGTGTAGCAAGTTTGTTAGTTGAAGAGTTAGAGAGAACCGATGAACAGTAAACCGATTACATGCTATGTTCTGCATCTGTGTTGGTTATTAAACTCCCCAGGTGTAGCAAGTAAGTCAGTTGAAGAATTACAGAGAACCGATGAACAGTAAACCAGTTACATGCTATGTTGTGCATCTGTGTTGGTTATTAAACTCCCCAGGTGTAGCAAGTAAGTCAGTTGAAGAATTATAGAGAACCGATGAACAGTAAACCAATTACATGCTATGTTGTGAATCTGTGTTGGTTATTAAACTCCCCAGGTGTAGCAAGTAAGTCAGTTGAAGAATTAGAGAGAACCGATGAACAGTAAACCAATTACATGCTGTGTTGTGCATCTGTGTTGGTTATTAAACTCCCCAGGTGTAGCAAGTAAGTCAGTTGAAGAATTAGAGAGAACCGATGAACAGTAAACCAGTTACATGCTATGTTGTGCATCTGTGTTGGTTATTAAACTCCCCAGGTGTTGCAAGTAAGTCAGTTGAAGAATTAGAGAGAACCGATGAACAGTAAACTAATTACATGCTATGTTGTGCATCTGTGTTGGTTATTAGTCTCCCCAGGTGTAGCAAGTAAGTCAGTTGAAGAATTAGAGAGAACCGATGAACAGTAAACGAATTACATGCTATGTTGTGCATCTGTGTTGGTTATTAAACTCCCCAGGTGTAGCAAGTAAGTCAGTTGAAGAATTAGAGAGAACCGATGAACAGTAAACCAATTACAAGCTATGTTGTGCATCTGTGTTGGTTATTAAACTCCCCAGGTGTAGCAAGTAAGTCAGTTGAAGAATTAGAGAGAACCGATGAACAGTAAACCAATTACATGCTATGTTGTGCATCTGTGTTGGTTATTAAACTCCCCAGGTGTAGCAAGTAAGTCAGTTGAAGAATTAGAGAGAACCGATGAACAGTAAACCAGTTACATGCTATGTTGTGCATCTGTGTTGGTTATTAAACTCCCCAGGTGTAGCAAGTAAGTCAGTTGAAGAATTAGAGAGAACCGATGAACAGTAAACTAATTACATGCTATGTTGTGCATCTGTGTTGGTTATTAGTCTCCCTACGTGTAGCAAGTAAGTCAGTTGAAGAATTAGAGAGAACCGCTGAATAGTAAACCAATTACATGTTATGTTGTTCATCTGTGTTGGTTATTAGTCTCCCCAGGTGTAGCAAGTAAGACAGTTGAAGAATTAGAGAGAACCGATGAACAGTAAACCAATTACATGCTATGTTGTGCATCTGTGTTGGTTATTAAACTCCCTAGGTGTAGCAAGTAAGTCAGTTGAAGAATTAGAGAGAACCGATGAACAGTAAACCAATTACATGCTATGTTGTGCATCTGTGTTGGTTATTAAACTCCCCAGGTGTAGCAAGTAAGTCAGTTGAAGAATTAGAGAGAACCGATGAACAGTAAACTAATTACATGCTATGTTGTGCATCTGTGTTGGTTATTAGTCTCCCCAGGTGTAGCAAGTAAGTCAGTTGAAGAATTCGAGAGAACCGATGAACAGTAAACCAGTTACATGCTATGTTGTGCATCTGTGTTGGTTATTAGTCTCCCTAGGTGTAGCAAGTAAGTCAGTTGAAGAATTAGAGAGAACCGATGAACAGTAAACCAATTACATGCTAAGTTGTTCGTCTGTGTTGGTTATTAGTCTCCCCAGGTGTCGCAAGTAAGTCAGTTGAAGAATTAGAGAGAACCGATGAACAGTAAACCAATTACATGCTTTGTTGTGCATCTGTGTTGGTTATAAGTCTCCCCAGGTGTAGCAAGTAAGTCAGTTGAAGAATTAGAGAGAACCGATGAACAGTAAACCAGTTACATGCTATGTTGTGCATCTGTGTTGGTTATTAGTCTCTCCAGGTGTAGCAAGTAAGTCAGTTGAAGAATTCGAGAGAACCGATGAACAGTAAACCAGTTTCATGCTATGTTGTGCATCTGTGTTGGTTATTAGTCTCCCTAGGTGTAGCAAGTAAGTCAGTTGAAGAATTAGAGAGAACCGATGAACAGTAAACCAATTACAAGCTATGTTGTGCATCTGTGTTGGTTATTAAACTCCCCAGGTGTAGCAAGTAAGTCAGTTGAAGAATTAGAGAGAACCGATGAACAGTAAACCAATTACATGCTATGTTGTGCATCTGTGTTGGTTATTAAACTCCCCAGGTGTAGCAAGTAAGTCAGTTGAAGAATTAGAGAGAACCGATGAACAGTAAACCAATTACATGCTATGTTGTGCATCTGTGTTGGTTATTAGCCTCCCTAGGTGTAGCAAGTAAGTCAGTTGAAGAATTAGAGAGAACCGCTGAACAGTAAACCAATTACATGCTATGTTGTGCATCTGTGTTGGTTATTAGTCTCCCCAGGTGTAGCAAGTATGTTAGTTGAAGAGTTAGAGAGAACCGATGAACAGTAAACCGATTACATGCTATGTTGTGCATCTGTGTTGGTTATTAAACTCCCCAGGTGTAGCAAGTAAGTCAGTTGAAGAATTAGAGAGAACCGATGAACAGTAAAATAATTACATGCTATGTTGTGCATCTGTCTTGGTTATTAAACTCTCCAGGTGTAGCAAGTAAGTCAGTTGAAGAATTAGAGAGAACCGATGAACAGTAAACTAATTACATGCTATGTTGTGCATCTTTGTTGGTTATTAGTCTCCCCAGGTGTAGCAACTAAGTCAGTTGAAGAATTCGAGAGAACCGATGAATAGTAAACCAATTACATGTTATGTTGTGCATCTTTGTTGGTTATTAGTCTCCCCAAGTGTAGCAGGTAAGTCAGTTGAAGAATTAGAGAGAACCGATGAACAGTAAACCAATTACATGCTGTGTTGTGCATCTGTGTTGGTTATTAAACTTCCCAGGTGTAGCAAGTAAGTCAGTTGAAGAATTAAAGAGAACCGATGAACAGTAAACCAGTTACATGCTATGTTGTGCATCTGTGTTGGTTATTAAACTCCCCAGGTGTAGCAAGTAAGTCAGTTGAAGAATTAAAGAGAACCGATGAACAGTAAACCAGTTACATGCTATGTTGTGCATCTGTGTTGGTTATTAAACTCCCCAGGTGTAGCAAGTAAGTCAGTTGAAGAATTAGAGAGATCCGATGAACAGTAAACTAATTACATGCTATGTTGTGCATCTGTGTTGGTTATTAGTCTCCCCAGGTGTAGCAAGTAAGTCAGTTGAAGAATTAGAGAGAACCGATGAACAGTAAACCAATTACATGCTATGTTGTGCATCTGTGTTGGTTATGAAACTCCCCAGGTGTAGCAAGTAAGTCAGTTGAAGAATTAGAGAGAACCGATGAACAGTAAACCAATTACATGCTATGTTGTGCATCTGTGTTGGTTATTAAACTCTCCAGGTGTAGCAAGTAAGTCAGTTGAAGAATTAGAGAGAACCGATGAACAGTAAACTAATTACATGCTATGTTGTGCATCTTTGTTGGTTATTAGTCTCCCCAGGTGTAGCAACTAAGTCAGTTGAAGAATTCGAGAGAACCGATGAATAGTAAACCAATTACATGTTATGTTGTGCATCTTTGTTGGTTATTAGTCTCCCCAAGTGTAGCAGGTAAGTCAGCTGAAGAATTAGAGAGAACCGATGAACAGTAAACCAATTACATGGTATGTTGTGCATCTGTGTTAGTTATTAGTCTCCCTAGGTGTAGCAAGTAAGTCAGTTGAAGAATTAGAGAGAACCGATGAACAGTAAACCAATTACAAGCTATGTTGTGCATCTGTGTTAGTTATTAGTCTCCCTAGGTGTAGCAAGTAAGTCAGTTGAAGAATTAGAGAGAACCGATGAACAGTAAACCACTAACATGCTGTGTTGTGCATCTGTGTTGGTTATTAAACTTCCCAGGTGTAGCAAGTAAGTCAGTTGAAGAATTAAAGAGAACCGATGAACAGTAAACCAGTTACATGCTATGTTGTGCATCTGTGTTGGTTATTAAACTCCCCAGGTGTAGCAAGTAAGTCAGTTGAAGAATTAGAGAGATCCGATGAACAGTAAACTAATTACATGCTATGTTGTGCATCTGTGTTGGTTATTAGTCTCCCCAGGTGTAGCAAGTAAGTCAGTTGAAGAATTAGAGAGAACCGATGAACAGTAAACCAATTACATGCTATGTTGTGCATCTGTGTTTGTTATTAGTCTCCCCAGGTGTAGCAACTAAGTCAGTTGAAGAATTAGAGAGAACCGCTGAATAGTAAACCAATTACATGTTATGTTGTGCATCTTTGTTGGTTATTAGTCTCCCCAGGTGTAGCAGGTAAGTCAGTTGAAGAATTAGAGAGAACCGATGAACAGTAAATCAATTACATGCTATGTTGTGCATCTTTGTTGGTTATTAAACTCCCCAGGTGTAGCAAGTAAGTCAGTTGAAGAATTAGAGAGAACCGATGAACAGTAAACCAATTACATTCTATGTTGTTCATCTGTGTTGGTTATTAGTCTCCCTAGGTGTCGCAAGTAAGTCAGTTGAAGAATTAGAGAGAACCGATGAACAGTAAACCAATTACATGCTTTGTTGTGCATCTGTGTTGGTTATAAGTCTCCCCAGGTGTAGCAAGTAAGTCAGTTGAAGAATTAGAGAGAACCGATGAATAGTAAACTAATTACATGTTATGTTGTGCATCTTTGTTGGTTATTAGTCTCCCCAGGTGTAGCAGGTAAGTCAGTTGAAGAATTAGAGAGAACTGATGAACAGTAAATCAATTACATGCTATGTTGTGCATCTTTGTTGGTTATTAAACTCCCCAGGTGTAGCAAGTAAGTCAGTTGAAGAATTAGAGAGAACCGCTGAATAGTAAACCAATTACATGTTATGTTGTTCATATGTGTTGGTTATTAGTCTCCCCAGGTGTAGCAACTAAGACAGTTGAAGAATTAGAGAGAACCGATGAACAGTAAACCAATTACATGCTATGTTGTGCATCTGTGTTGGTTATTAGTCTCCCCAGGTGTAGCAAGTAAGTCAGTTGAAGAATTAGAGAGAACCGATGAACAGTAAACCAATTACATGCTATGTTGTGCATCTGTGTTGGTTATTAAACTCCACAGGTGTAGCAAGTAAGTCAGTTGAAGAATTAGAGAGAATCAATGAACAGTAAACCAATTACATGTTATGTTGTGCATCTGTGTTGGTTATTAGTCTCCCCAGGTGTAGCAAGTAAGTCAGTTGAAGAATTAGAGAGAACCGATGAACAGTAAACCAATTACATGCTATGTTGTGCATCTGTGTTGGTTATTAAACTCCCCAGGTGTAGCAAGTAAGTCAGTTGAAGAATTAGAGAGAACCGATGAATAGTAAACTAGTTACATGCTATGTTGTGCATCTGTGTTGGTTATTAAACTCCCCAGGTGTAACAAGTAAGTCAGTTGAAGAATTAGAGAGAACCGATGAACAGTAAACCAATTACATGCTATGTTGTGCATCTGTGTTGGTTATTAAACTCCCCAGGTGTAGCAAGTAAGTCAGTTGAAGAATTAGAGAGAACCGATGAACAGTAAACTAGTTACATGCTATGTTGTGCATCTGTGTTGGTTATTAAACTCCCCAGGTGTAGCAAGTAAGTCAGTTGAAGAATTAGAGAGAACCGATGAACAGTAAACCAATTACATGCTATGTTGTGCATCTGTGTTGGTTATTAAACTCCCCAGGTGTAGCAAGTAAGTCAGTTGAAGAATTAGAGAGAACCGATCAACAGTAAACTAATTACATGCTATGTTGTGCATCTTTGTTTGTTATTAGTCTCCCCAGGTGTAGCAACTAAGTCAGTTGAAGAATTAGAGAGAACCGCTGAATAGTAAACCAATTACATGTTATGTTGTGCATCTTTGTTGGTTATTAGTCTCCCCAGGTGTAGCAGGTAAGTCAGTTGAAGAATTAGAGAGAACCGATGAACAGTAAATCAATTACATGCTATGTTGTGCATCTGTGTTGGTTATTAAACTCCCCAGGTGTAGCAAGTAAGTCAGTTGAAGAATTAGAGAGAACCGATGAACAGTAAACCAATTACATGCTATGTTTTGCATCTGTGTTGGTTATTAAACTCCCCAGGTGTAGCAAGTAAGTCAGTTGAAGAATTAGAGAGAACCGATGAACAGTAAACTAGTTACATGCTATGTTGTGCATCTGTGTTGGTTATTAAACTCCCCAGGTGTAGCAACTAAGTCAATTGAAGAATTAGAGAGAACCGATGAACAGTAAACCAATTACATGTTATGTTGTGCATCTGTGTTGGTTATTAAACTCCCCAGGTGTAGCAAGTAAGTCAGTTGAAGAATTAGAGAGAACCGATCAACAGTAAACTAATTACATGCTATGTTGTGCATCTTTGTTTGTTATTAGTCTCCCCAGGTGTAGCAACTAAGTCAGTTGAAGAATTAGAGAGAACCGCTGAATAGTAAACCAATTACATGTTATGTTGTGCATCTTTGTTGGTTATTAGTCTCCCCAGGTGTAGCAGGTAAGTCAGTTGAAGAATTAGAGAGAACCGATGAACAGTAAATCAATTACATGCTATGTTGTGCATCTTTGTTGGTTATTAAACTCCCCAGGTGTAGCAAGTAAGTCAGTTGAAGAATTAGAGAGAACCGATGAACAGTAAACCAATTACATTCTATGTTGTTCATCTGTGTTGGTTATTAGTCTCCCTAGGTGTCGCAAGTAAGTCAGTTGAAGAATTAGAGAGAACCGATGAACAGTAAACCAATTACATGCTTTGTTGTGCATCTGTGTTGGTTATAAGTCTCCCCAGGTGTAGCAAGTAAGTCAGTTGAAGAATTAGAGAGAACCGATGAATAGTAAACTAATTACATGTTATGTTGTGCATCTTTGTTGGTTATTAGTCTCCCCAGGTGTAGCAGGTAAGTCAGTTGAAGAATTAGAGAGAACTGATGAACAGTAAATCAATTACATGCTATGTTGTGCATCTTTGTTGGTTATTAAACTCCCCAGGTGTAGCAAGTAAGTCAGTTGAAGAATTAGAGAGAACCGCTGAATAGTAAACCAATTACATGTTATGTTGTTCATATGTGTTGGTTATTAGTCTCCCCAGGTGTAGCAACTAAGACAGTTGAAGAATTAGAGAGAACCGATGAACAGTAAACCAATTACATGCTATGTTGTGCATCTGTGTTGGTTATTAGTCTCCCCAGGTGTAGCAAGTAAGTCAGTTGAAGAATTAGAGAGAACCGATGAACAGTAAACCAATTACATGCTATGTTGTGCATCTGTGTTGGTTATTAAACTCCACAGGTGTAGCAAGTAAGTCAGTTGAAGAATTAGAGAGAATCGATGAACAGTAAACCAATTACATGCTATGTTGTGCATCTGTGTTGGTTATTAGTCTCCCCAGGTGTAGCAGGTAAGTCAGTTGAAGAATTAGAGAGAACCGATGAATAGTAAATTAATTACATGTTATGTTGTGCATCTTTGTTGGTTATTAGTCTCCCCAGGTGTAGCAGGTAAGTCAGTTGAAGAATTAGAGAGAACCGATGAACAGTAAATCAATTACATGCTATGTTGTGCATCTTTGTTGGTTATTAAACTCCCCAGGTGTAGCAAGTAAGTCAGTTGAAGAATTAGAGAGAACCGCTGAATAGTAAACCAATTACATGTTATGTTGTTCATATGTGTTGGTTATTAGTCTCCCCAGGTGTAGCAACTAAGACAGTTGAAGAATTAGAGAGAACCGATGAACAGTAAACCAATTACATGCTATGTTGTGCATCTGTGTTGGTTATTAGTCTCCCCAGGTGTAGCAAGTAAGTCAGATGAAGAATTAGAGAGAACCGATGAACAGTAAACCAATTACATGCTATGTTGTGCATCTGTGTTGGTTATTAAACTCCACAGGTGTAGCAAGTAAGTCAGTTGAAGAATTAGAGAGAATCGATGAACAGTAAACCAATTACATGCTATGTTGTGCATCTGTGTTGGTTATTAGTCTCCCCTGGTGTAGCAAGTAAGTCAGTTGAAGAATTAGAGAGAACCGATGAACAGTAAACCAATTACATGCTATGTTGTGCATCTGTGTTGGTTATTAAACTCCACAGGTGTAGCAAGTAAGTCAGTTGAAGAATTAGAGAGAATCGATGAACAGTAAACCAATTACATGCTATGTTGTGCATCTGTGTTGGTTATTAGTCTCCCCAGGTGTACCAAGTAAGTCAGTTGAAGAATTAGAGAGAACCGATGAACAGTAAACCAATTACATGCTATGTTGTGCATCTGTGTTGGTTATTAAACTCCCCAGGTGTAGCAAGTAAGTCAGTTGAAGAATTAGAGAGAACCGATGAACTGTAAACTAGTTACATGCTATGTTGTGCATCTGTGTTGGTTATTAAACTCCCCAGGTGTAGCAAGTAAGTCAGTTGAAGAATTAGAGAGAACCGATGAACAGTAAACCAATTACATGCTATGTTTTGCATCTGTGTTGGTTATTGAACTCCCCAGGTGTAGCAAGTAAGTCAGTTGAAGAATTAGAGAGAACCGATGAACAGTAAACTAGTTACATGCTATGTTGTGCATCTGTGTTGGTTATTAGCCTCCCTAGGTGTAGCAAGTAAGTCAGTTGAAGAATTAGAGAGAACCGCTGAACAGTAAACCAATTACATGCTATGTTGTGCATCTGTGTTGGTTATTAAACTCCACAGGTGTAGCAAGTAAGTCAGTTGAAGAATTAGAGAGAATCGATGAACAGTAAACCAATTACATGCTATGTTGTGCATCTGTGTTGGTTATTAGTCTCCCCAGGTGTAGCAAGTAAGTCAGTTGAAGAATTAGAGAGAACCGATGAACAGTAAACCAATTACATGCTATGTTTTGCATCTGTGTTGGTTATTAAACTCCCCAGGTGTAGCAACTAAGACAGTTGAAGAATTAGAGAGAACCGATGAACAGTAAACCAATTACATGCTATGTTGTGCATCTGTGTTGGTTATTAGTCTCCCCAGGTGTAGCAAGTAAGTCAGTTGAAGAATTAGAGAGAACCGATGAACAGTAAACCAATTACATGCTATGTTGTGCATCTGTGTTGGTTATTAAACTCCCCAGGTGTAGCAAGTAAGTCAGTTGAAGAATTAGAGAGAACCGATGAATAGTAAACTAGTTACATGCTATGTTGTGCATCTGTGTTGGTTATTAAACTCCCCAGGTGTAACAAGTAAGTCAGTTGAAGAATTAGAGAGAACCGATGAACAGTAAACCAATTACATGCTATGTTTTGCATCTGTGTTGGTTATTAAACTCCCCATGTGTAGCAAGTAAGTCAGTTGAAGAATTAGAGAGAACCGATGAACAGTAAACTAGTTACATGCTATGTTGTGCATCTGTGTTGGTTATTAAACTCCCCAGGTGTAGCAAGTAAGTCAGTTGAAGAATTAGAGAGAACCGATGAACAGTAAACCAATTACATGCTATGTTGTGCATCTGTGTTGGTTATTAAACTCCCCAGGTGTAGCAAGTAAGTCAGTTGAAGAATTAGAGAGAACCGATGAATAGTAAACTAGTTACATGCTATGTTGTGCATCTGTGTTGGTTATTAAACTCCCCAGGTGTAACAAGTAAGTCAGTTGAAGAATTAGAGAGAACCGAAGAACAGTAAACCAATTACATGCTATGTTTTGCATCTGTGTTGGTTATTAAACTCCCCATGTGTAGCAAGTAAGTCAGTTGAAGAATTAGAGAGAACCGATGAACAGTAAACTAGTTACATGCTATGTTGTGCATCTGTGTTGGTTATTAAACTCCCCAGGTGTAGCAAGTAAGTCAGTTGAAGAATTAGAGAGATCCGATGAACAGTAAACTAATTACATGCTATGTTGTGCATCTGTGTTGGTTATTAGTCTCCCCAGGTGTAGCAAGTAAGTCAGTTGAAGAATTAGAGAGAACCGATGAACAGTAAACCAATTACATGCTATGTTGTGCATCTGTGTTGGTTATGAAACTCCCCAGGTGTAGCAAGTAAGTCAGTTGAAGAATTAGAGAGAACCGATGAACAGTAAACCAATTACATGCTATGTTGTGCATCTGTGTTGGTTATTAAACTCCCCAGGTGTAGCAAGTAAGTCAGTTGAAGAATTAGAGAGAACCGATCAACAGTAAACTAATTACATGCTATGTTGTGCATCTTTGTTTGTTATTAGTCTCCCCAGGTGTAGCAACTAAGTCAGTTGAAGAATTAGAGAGAACCGCTGAATAGTAAACCAATTACATGTTATGTTGTCCATCTTTGTTGGTTATTAGTCTCCCCAGGTGTAGCAGGTAAGTCAGTTGAAGAATTAGAGAGAACCGATGAATAGTAAACTAATTACATGTTATGTTGTGCATCTTTGTTGGTTATTAGTCTCCCCAGGTGTAGCAGGTAAGTCAGTTGAAGAATTAGAGAGAACCGATGAACAGTAAATCAATTACATGCTATGTTGTGCATCTTTGTTGGTTATTAAACTCCCCAGGTGTAGCAAGTAAGTCAGTTGAAGAATTAGAGAGAACCGCTGAATAGTAAACCAATTACATGTTATGTTGTTCATATGTGTTGGTTATTAGTCTCCCCAGGTGTAGCAACTAAGACAGTTGAAGAATTAGAGAGAACCGATGAACAGTAAACCAATTACATGCTATGTTGTGCATCTGTGTTGGTTATTAGTCTCCCCAGGTGTAGCAAGTAAGTCAGATGAAGAATTAGAGAGAACCGATGAACAGTAAACCAATTACATGCTATGTTGTGCATCTGTGTTGGTTATTAAACTCCACAGGTGTAGCAAGTAAGTCAGTTGAAGAATTAGAGAGAATCGATGAACAGTAAACCAATTACATGCTATGTTATGCATCTGTGTTGGTTATTAGTCTCCCCAGGTGTAGCAAGTAAGTCAGTTGAAGAATTAGAGAGAACCGATGAACAGTAAACCAATTACATGCTATGTTGTGCATCTGTGTTGGTTATTAAACTCCACAGGTGTAGCAAGTAAGTCAGTTGAAGAATTAGAGAGAATCGATGAACAGTAAACCAATTACATGCTATGTTGTGCATCTGTGTTGGTTATTAGTCTCCCCAGGTGTACCAAGTAAGTCAGTTGAAGAATTAGAGAGAACCGATGAACAGTAAACCAATTACATGCTATGTTGTGCATCTGTGTTGGTTATTAAACTCCCCAGGTGTAGCAAGTAAGTCAGTTGAAGAATTAGAGAGAACCGATGAACTGTAAACTAGTTACATGCTATGTTGTGCATCTGTGTTGGTTATTAAACTCCCCAGGTGTAGCAAGTAAGTCAGTTGAAGAATTAGAGAGAACCGATGAACAGTAAACCAATTACATGCTATGTTTTGCATCTGTGTTGGTTATTGAACTCCCCAGGTGTAGCAAGTAAGTCAGTTGAAGAATTAGAGAGAACCGATGAACAGTAAACTAGTTACATGCTATGTTGTGCATCTGTGTTGGTTATTAGCCTCCCTAGGTGTAGCAAGTAAGTCAGTTGAAGAATTAGAGAGAACCGCTGAACAGTAAACCAATTACATGCTATGTTGTGCATCTGTGTTGGTTATTAAACTCCACAGGTGTAGCAAGTAAGTCAGTTGAAGAATTAGAGAGAATCGATGAACAGTAAACCAATTACATGCTATGTTGTGCATCTGTGTTGGTTATTAGTCTCCCCAGGTGTAGCAAGTAAGTTAGTTGAAGAATTAGAGAGAACCGATGAACAGTAAACCAATTACATGCTATGTTTTGCATCTGTGTTGGTTATTAAACTCCCCAGGTGTAGCAACTAAGACAGTTGAAGAATTAGAGAGAACCGATGAACAGTAAACCAATTACATGCTATGTTGTGCATCTGTGTTGGTTATTAGTCTCCCCAGGTGTAGCAAGTAAGTCAGTTGAAGAATTAGAGAGAACCGATGAACAGTAAACCAATTACATGCTATGTTGTGCATCTGTGTTGGTTATTAAACTCCACAGGTGTAGCAAGTAAGTCAGTTGAAGAATTAGAGAGAATCGATGAACAGTAAACCAATTACATGCTATGTTGTGCATCTGTGTTGGTTATTAGTCTCCCCAGGTGTAGCAAGTAAGTTAGTTGAAGAATTAGAGAGAACCGATGAACAGTAAACCAATTACATGCTATGTTTTGCATCTGTGTTGGTTATTAAACTCCCCAGGTGTAGCAACTAAGACAGTTGAAGAATTAGAGAGAACCGATGAATAGTAAACTAGTTACATGCTATGTTGTGCATCTGTGTTGGTTATTAAACTCCCCAGGTGTAACAAGTAAGTCAGTTGAAGAATTAGAGAGAACCGATGAACAGTAAACCAATTACATGCTATGTTGTGCATCTGTGTTGGTTATTAAACTTCCCAGGTGTAGCAAGTAAGTCAGTTGAAGAATTAGAGAGAACCGATGAACAGTAAACTAGTTACATGCTATGTTGTGCATCTGTGTTGGTTATTAAACTCCCCAGGTGTAGCAAGTAAGTCAGTTGAAGAATTAGAGAGAACCGATGAACAGTAAACCAATTACATGCTATGTTGTGCATCTGTGTTGGTTATTAAACTCCCCAGGTGTAGCAAGTAAGTCAGTTGAAGAATTAGAGAGAACCGATCAACAGTAAACTAATTACATGCTATGTTGTGCATCTTTGTTTGTTATTAGTCTCCCCAGGTGTAGCAACTAAGTCAGTTGAAGAATTAGAGAGAACCGCTGAATAGTAAACCAATTACATGTTATGTTGTGCATCTTTGTTGGTTATTAGTCTCCCCAGGTGTAGCAGGTAAGTCAGTTGAAGAATTAGAGAGAACCGATGAACAGTAAATCAATTACATGCTATGTTGTGCATCTGTGTTGGTTATTAAACTCCCCAGGTGTAGCAAGTAAGTCAGTTGAAGAATTAGAGAGAACCGATGAACAGTAAACCAATTACATGCTATGTTTTGCATCTGTGTTGGTTATTAAACTCCCCAGGTGTAGCAAGTAAGTCAGTTGAAGAATTAGAGAGATCCGATGAACAGTAAACTAGTTACATGCTATGTTGTGCATCTGTGTTGGTTATTAAACTCCCCAGGTGTAGCAAGTAAGTCAGTTGAAGAATTAGAGAGAACCGATGAACAGTAAACCAATTACATGCTATGTTGTGCATCTGTGTTGGTTATTAAACTCCCCAGGTGTAGCAAGTAAGTCAGTTGAAGAATTAGAGAGAACCGATCAACAGTAAACTAATTACATGCTATGTTGTGCATCTTTGTTTGTTATTAGTCTCCCCAGGTGTAGCAACTAAGTCAGTTGAAGAATTAGAGAGAACCGCTGAATAGTAAACCAATTACATGTTATGTTGTGCATCTTTGTTGGTTATTAGTCTCCCCAGGTGTAGCAGGTAAGTCAGTTGAAGAATTAGAGAGAACCGATGAACAGTAAATCAATTACATGCTATGTTGTGCATCTTTGTTGGTTATTAGACTCCCCAGGTGTAGCAAGTAAGTCAGTTGAAGAATTAGAGAGAACCGATGAACAGTAAACCAATTACATTCTATGTTGTTCATCTGTGTTGGTTATTAGTCTCCCTAGGTGTCGCAAGTAAGTCAGTTGAAGAATTAGAGAGAACCGATGAACAGTAAACCAATTACATGCTTTGTTGTGCATCTGTGTTGGTTATAAGTCTCCCCAGGTGTAGCAAGTAAGTCAGTTGAAGAATTAGAGAGAACCGATGAATAGTAAACTAATTACATGTTATGTTGTGCATCTTTGTTGGTTATTAGTCTCCCCAGGTGTAGCAGGTAAGTCAGTTGAAGAATTAGAGAGAACTGATGAACAGTAAATCAATTACATGCTATGTTGTGCATCTTTGTTGGTTATTAAACTCCCCAGGTGTAGCAAGTAAGTCAGTTGAAGAATTAGAGAGAACCGCTGAATAGTAAACCAATTACATGTTATGTTGTTCATATGTGTTGGTTATTAGTCTCCCCAGGTGTAGCAACTAAGACAGTTGAAGAATTAGAGAGAACCGATGAACAGTAAACCAATTACATGCTATGTTGTGCATCTGTGTTGGTTATTAGTCTCCCCAGGTGTAGCAAGTAAGTCAGTTGAAGAATTAGAGAGAACCGATGAACAGTAAACCAATTACATGCTATGTTGTGCATCTGTGTTGGTTATTAAACTCCACAGGTGTAGCAAGTAAGTCAGTTGAAGAATTAGAGAGAATCAATGAACAGTAAACCAATTACATGCTATGTTGTGCATCTGTGTTGGTTATTAGTCTCCCCAGGTGTAGCAAGTAAGTCAGTTGAAGAATTAGAGAGAACCGATGAACAGTAAACCAATTACATGCTATGTTGTGCATCTGTGTTGGTTATTAAACTCCCCAGGTGTAGCAAGTAAGTCAGTTGAAGAATTAGAGAGAACCGATGAATAGTAAACTAGTTACATGCTATGTTGTGCATCTGTGTTGGTTATTAAACTCCCCAGGTGTAACAAGTAAGTCAGTTGAAGAATTAGAGAGAACCGATGAACAGTAAACCAATTACATGCTATGTTGTGCATCTGTGTTGGTTATTAAACTCCCCAGGTGTAGCAAGTAAGTCAGTTGAAGAATTAGAGAGAACCGATGAACAGTAAACTAGTTACATGCTATGTTGTGCATCTGTGTTGGTTATTAAACTCCCCAGGTGTAGCAAGTAAGTCAGTTGAAGAATTAGAGAGAACCGATGAACAGTAAACCAATTACATGCTATGTTGTGCATCTGTGTTGGTTATTAAACTCCCCAGGTGTAGCAAGTAAGTCAGTTGAAGAATTAGAGAGAACCGATCAACAGTAAACTAATTACATGCTATGTTGTGCATCTTTGTTTGTTATTAGTCTCCCCAGGTGTAGCAACTAAGTCAGTTGAAGAATTAGAGAGAACCGCTGAATAGTAAACCAATTACATGTTATGTTGTGCATCTTTGTTGGTTATTAGTCTCCCCAGGTGTAGCAGGTAAGTCGGTTGAAGAATTAGAGAGAACCGATGAACAGTAAATCAATTACATGCTATGTTGTGCATCTGTGTTGGTTATTAAACTCCCCAGGTGTAGCAAGTAAGTCAGTTGAAGAATTAGAGAGAACCGATGAACAGTAAACCAATTACATGCTATGTTTTGCATCTGTGTTGGTTATTAAACTCCCCAGGTGTAGCAAGTAAGTCAGTTGAAGAATTAGAGAGAACCGATGAACAGTAAACTAGTTACATGCTATGTTGTGCATCTGTGTTGGTTATTAAACTCCCCAGGTGTAGCAAGTAAGTCAATTGAAGAATTAGAGAGAACCGATGAACAGTAAACCAATTACATGCTATGTTGTGCATCTGTGTTGGTTATTAAACTCCCCAGGTGTAGCAAGTAAGTCAGTTGAAGAATTAGAGAGAACCGATCAACAGTAAACTAATTACATGCTATGTTGTGCATCTTTGTTTGTTATTAGTCTCCCCAGGTGTAGCAACTAAGTCAGTTGAAGAATTAGAGAGAACCGCTGAATAGTAAACCAATTACATGTTATGTTGTGCATCTTTGTTGGTTATTAGTCTCCCCAGGTGTAGCAGGTAAGTCAGTTGAAGAATTAGAGAGAACCGATGAACAGTAAATCAATTACATGCTATGTTGTGCATCTTTGTTGGTTATTAAACTCCCCAGGTGTAGCAAGTAAGTCAGTTGAAGAATTAGAGAGAACCGATGAACAGTAAGCCAATTACATTCTATTTTGTTCATCTGTGTTGGTTATTAGTCTCCCTAGGTGTCGCAAGTAAGTCAGTTGAAGAATTAGAGAGAACCGATGAACAGTAAACCAATTACATGCTTTGTTGTGCATCTGTGTTGGTTATAAGTCTCCCCAGGTGTAGCAAGTAAGTCAGTTGAAGAATTAGAGAGAACCGATGAATAGTAAACTAATTACATGTTATGTTGTGCATCTTTGTTGGTTATTAGTCTCCCCAGGTGTAGCAGGTAAGTCAGTTGAAGAATTAGAGAGAACTGATGAACAGTAAATCAATTACATGCTATGTTGTGCATCTTTGTTGGTTATTAAACTCCCCAGGTGTAGCAAGTAAGTCAGTTGAAGAATTAGAGAGAACCGCTGAATAGTAAACCAATTACATGTTATGTTGTTCATATGTGTTGGTTATTAGTCTCCCCAGGTGTAGCAACTAAGACAGTTGAAGAATTAGAGAGAACCGATGAACAGTAAACCAATTACATGCTATGTTGTGCATCTGTGTTGGTTATTAGTCTCCCCAGGTGTAGCAAGTAAGTCAGTTGAAGAATTAGAGAGAACCGATGAACAGTAAACCAATTACATGCTATGTTGTGCATCTGTGTTGGTTATTAAACTCCACAGGTGTAGCAAGTAAGTCAGTTGAAGAATTAGAGAGAATCGATGAACAGTAAACCAATTACATGCTATGTTGTGCATCTGTGTTGGTTATTAGTCTCCCCAGGTGTAGCAGGTAAGTCAGTTGAAGAATTAGAGAGAACCGATGAATAGTAAACTAATTACATGTTATGTTGTGCATCTTTGTTGGTTATTAGTCTCCCCAGGTGTAGCAGGTAAGTCAGTTGAAGAATTAGAGAGAACCGATGAACAGTAAATCAATTACATGCTATGTTGTGCATCTTTGTTGGTTATTAAACTCCCCAGGTGTAGCAAGTAAGTCAGTTGAAGAATTAGAGAGCACCGCTAAATAGTAAACCAATTACATGTTATGTTGTTCATATGTGTTGGTTATTAGTCTCCCCAGGTGTAGCAACTAAGACAGTTGAAGAATTAGAGAGAACCGATGAACAGTAAACCAATTACATGCTATGTTGTGCATCTGTGTTGGTTATTAGTCTCCCCAGGTGTAGCAAGTAAGTCAGATGAAGAATTAGAGAGAACCGATGAACAGTAAACCAATTACATGCTATGTTGTGCATCTGTGTTGGTTATTAAACTCCACAGGTGTAGCAAGTAAGTCAGTTGAAGAATTAGAGAGAATCGATGAACAGTAAACCAATTACATGCTATGTTGTGCATCTGTGTTGGTTATTAGTCTCCCCAGGTGTAGCAAGTAAGTCAGATGAAGAATTAGAGAGAACCGATGAACAGTAAACCAATTACATGCTATGTTGTGCATCTGTGTTGGTTATTAAACTCCACAGGTGTAGCAAGTAAGTCAGTTGAAGAATTAGAGAGAATCGATGAACAGTAAACCAATTACATGCTATGTTATGCATCTGTGTTGGTTATTAGTCTCCCCAGGTGTAGCAAGTAAGTCAGTTGAAGAATTAGAGAGAACCGATGAACAGTAAACCAATTACATGCTATGTTGTGCATCTGTGTTGGTTATTAAACTCCACAGGTGTAGCAAGTAAGTCAGTTGAAGAATTAGAGAGAATCGATGAACAGTAAACCAATTACATGCTATGTTGTGCATCTGTGTTGGTTATTAGTCTCCCCAGGTGTACCAAGTAAGTCAGTTGAAGAATTAGAGAGAACCGATGAACAGTAAACCAATTACATGCTATGTTGTGCATCTGTGTTGGTTATTAAACTCCCCAGGTGTAGCAAGTAAGTCAGTTGAAGAATTAGAGAGAACCGATGAACTGTAAACTAGTTACATGCTATGTTGTGCATCTGTGTTGGTTATTAAACTCCCCAGGTGTAGCAAGTAAGTCAGTTGAAGAATTAGAGAGAACCGATGAACAGTAAACCAATTACATGCTATGTTTTGCATCTGTGTTGGTTATTGAGCTCCCCAGGTGTAGCAAGTAAGTCAGTTGAAGAATTAGAGAGAACCGATGAACAGTAAACTAGTTACATGCTATGTTGTGCATCTGTGTTGGTTATTAGCCTCCCTAGGTGTAGCAAGTAAGTCAGTTGAAGAATTAGAGAGAACCGCTGAACAGTAAACCAATTACATGCTATGTTGTGCATCTGTGTTGGTTATTAAACTCCACAGGTGTAGCAAGTAAGTCAGTTGAAGAATTAGAGAGAATCGATGAACAGTAAACCAATTACATGCTATGTTGTGCATCTGTGTTGGTTATTAGTCTCCCCAGGTGTAGCAAGTAAGTTAGTTGAAGAATTAGAGAGAACCGATGAACAGTAAACCAATTACATGCTATGTTTTGCATCTGTGTTGGTTATTAAACTCCCCAGGTGTAGCAACTAAGACAGTTGAAGAATTAGAGAGAACCGATGAACAGTAAACCAATTACATGCTATGTTGTGCATCTGTGTTGGTTATTAGTCTCCCCAGGTGTAGCAAGTAAGTCAGTTGAAGAATTAGAGAGAACCGATGAACAGTAAACCAATTACATGCTATGTTGTGCATCTGTGTTGGTTATTAAACTCCACAGGTGTAGCAAGTAAGTCAGTTGAAGAATTAGAGAGAATCGATGAACAGTAAACCAATTACATGCTATGTTGTGCATCTGTGTTGGTTATTAGTCTCCCCAGGTGTAGCAAGTAAGTTAGTTGAAGAATTAGAGAGAACCGATGAACAGTAAACCAATTACATGCTATGTTTTGCATCTGTGTTGGTTATTAAACTCCCCAGGTGTAGCAACTAAGACAGTTGAAGAATTAGAGAGAACCGATGAATAGTAAACTAGTTACATGCTATGTTGTGCATCTGTGTTGGTTATTAAACTCCCCAGGTGTAACAAGTAAGTCAGTTGAAGAATTAGAGAGAACCGATGAACAGTAAACCAATTACATGCTATGTTGTGCATCTGTGTTGGTTATTAAACTTCCCAGGTGTAGCAAGTAAGTCAGTTGAAGAATTAGAGAGAACCGATGAACAGTAAACTAGTTACATGCTATGTTGTGCATCTGTGTTGGTTATTAAACTCCCCAGGTGTAGCAAGTAAGTCAGTTGAAGAATTAGAGAGAACCGATGAACAGTAAACCAATTACATGCTATGTTGTGCATCTGTGTTGGTTATTAAACTCCCCAGGTGTAGCAAGTAAGTCAGTTGAAGAATTAGAGAGAACCGATCAACAGTAAACTAATTACATGCTATGTTGTGCATCTTTGTTTGTTATTAGTCTCCCCAGGTGTAGCAACTAAGTCAGTTGAAGAATTAGAGAGAACCGCTGAATAGTAAACCAATTACATGTTATGTTGTGCATCTTTGTTGGTTATTAGTCTCCCCAGGTGTAGCAGGTAAGTCAGTTGAAGAATTAGAGAGAACCGATGAACAGTAAATCAATTACATGCTATGTTGTGCATCTGTGTTGGTTATTAAACTCCCCAGGTGTAGCAAGTAAGTCAGTTGAAGAATTAGAGAGAACCGATGAACAGTAAACCAATTACATGCTATGTTTTGCATCTGTGTTGGTTATTAAACTCCCCAGGTGTAGCAAGTAAGTCAGTTGAAGAATTAGAGAGAACCGATCAACAGTAAACTAATTACATGCTATATTGTGCATCTTTGTTTGTTATTAGTCTCCCCAGGTGTAGCAACTAAGTCAGTTGAAGAATTAGAGAGAACCGCTGAATAGTAAACCAATTACATGTTATGTTGTGCATCTTTGTTGGTTATTAGTCTCCCCAGGTGTAGCAGGTAAGTCAGTTGAAGAATTAGAGAGAACCGATGAACAGTAAATCAATTACATGCTATGTTGTGCATCTTTGTTGGTTATTAAACTCCCCAGGTGTAGCAAGTAAGTCAGTTGAAGAATTAGAGAGAACCGATGAACAGTAAACCAATTACATTCTATGTTGTGCATCTTTGTTGGTTATTAGACTCCCCAGGTGTAGCAAGTAAGTCAGTTGAAGAATTAGAGAGAACCGATGAACAGTAAACCAATTACATGCTATGTTGTGCATCTGTGTTGGTTATTAGTCTCCCCAGGTGTAGCAAGTAAGTCAGTTGAAGAATTAGAGAGAACCGATGAACAGTAAACCAATTACATGCTATGTTGTGCATCTGTGTTGGTTATTAAACTCCCCAGGTGTAGCAAGTAAGTCAGTTGAAGAATTAGAGAGAACCGATCAACAGTAAACTAATTACATGCTATATTGTGCATCTTTGTTTGTTATTAGTCTCCCCAGGTGTAGCAACTAAGTCAGTTGAAGAATTAGAGAGAACCGCTGAATAGTAAACCAATTACATGTTATGTTGTGCATCTTTGTTGGTTATTAGTCTCCCCAGGTGTAGCAGGTAAGTCAGTTGAAGAATTAGAGAGAACCGATGAACAGTAAATCAATTACATGCTATGTTGTGCATCTTTGTTGGTTATTAAACTCCCCAGGTGTAGCAAGTAAGTCAGTTGAAGAATTAGAGAGAACCGATGAACAGTAAACCAATTACATTCTATGTTGTGCATCTTTGTTGGTTATTAGACTCCCCAGGTGTAGCAAGTAAGTCAGTTGAAGAATTAGAGAGAACCGATGAACAGTAAACCAATTACATGCTATGTTGTGCATCTGTGTTGGTTATTAGTCTCCCCAGGTGTAGCAAGTAAGTCAGTTGAAGAATTAGAGAGAACCGATGAACAGTAAACCAATTACATTCTATGTTGTTCATCTGTGTTGGTTATTAGTCTCCCTAGGTGTCGCAAGTAAGTCAGTTGAAGAATTAGAGAGAACCGATGAACAGTAAACCAATTACATGCTTTGTTGTGCATCTGTGTTGGTTATAAGTCTCCCCAGGTGTAGCAAGTAAGTCAGTTGAAGAATTAGAGAGAACCGATGAATAGTAAACTAATTACATGTTATGTTGTGCATCTTTGTTGGTTATTAGTCTCCCCAGGTGTAGCAGGTAAGTCAGTTGAAGAATTAGAGAGAACTGATGAACAGTAAATCAATTACATGCTATGTTGTGCATCTTTGTTGGTTATTAAACTCCCCAGGTGTAGCAAGTAAGTCAGTTGAAGAATTAGAGAGAACCGCTGAATAGTAAACCAATTACATGTTATGTTGTTCATATGTGTTGGTTATTAGTCTCCCCAGGTGTAGCAACTAAGACAGTTGAAGAATTAGAGAGAACCGATGAACAGTAAACCAATTACATGCTATGTTGTGCATCTGTGTTGGTTATTAGTCTCCCCAGGTGTAGCAAGTAAGTCAGTTGAAGAATTAGAGAGAACCGATGAACAGTAAACCAATTACATGCTATGTTGTGCATCTGTGTTGGTTATTAAACTCCACAGGTGTAGCAAGTAAGTCAGTTGAAGAATTAGAGAGAATCGATGAACAGTAAACCAATTACATGCTATGTTGTGCATCTGTGTTGGTTATTAGTCTCCCCAGGTGTAGCAGGTAAGTCAGTTGAAGAATTAGAGAGAACCGATGAATAGTAAACTAATTACATGTTATGTTGTGCATCTTTGTTGGTTATTAGTCTCCCCAGGTGTAGCAGGTAAGTCAGTTGAAGAATTAGAGAGAACCGATGAACAGTAAATCAATTACATGCTATGTTGTGCATCTTTGTTGGTTATTAAACTCCCCAGGTGTAGCAAGTAAGTCAGTTGAAGAATTAGAGAGAACCGCTGAATAGTAAACCAATTACATGTTATGTTGTTCATATGTGTTGGTTATTAGTCTCCCCAGGTGTAGCAACTAAGACAGTTGAAGAATTAGAGAGAACCGATGAACAGTAAACCAATTACATGCTATGTTGTGCATCTGTGTTGGTTATTAGTCTCCCCAGGTGTAGCAAGTAAGTCAGATGAAGAATTAGAGAGAACCGATGAACAGTAAACCAATTACATGCTATGTTGTGCATCTGTGTTGGTTATTAAACTCCACAGGTGTAGCAAGTAAGTCAGTTGAAGAATTAGAGAGAATCGATGAACAGTAAACCAATTACATGCTATGTTGTGCATCTGTGTTGGTTATTAGTCTCCCCAGGTGTAGCAAGTAAGTCAGTTGAAGAATTAGAGAGAACCGATGAACAGTAAACCAATTACATGCTATGTTGTGCATCTGTGTTGGTTATTAAACTCCACAGGTGTAGCAAGTAAGTCAGTTGAAGAATTAGAGAGAATCGATGAACAGTAAACCAATTACATGCTATGTTGTGCATCTGTGTTGGTTATTAGTCTCCCCAGGTGTACCAAGTAAGTCAGTTGAAGAATTAGAGAGAACCGATGAACAGTAAACCAATTACATGCTATGTTGTGCATCTGTGTTGGTTATTAAACTCCCCAGGTGTAGCAAGTAAGTCAGTTGAAGAATTAGAGAGAACCGATGAACTGTAAACTAGTTACATGCTATGTTGTGCATCTGTGTTGGTTATTAAACTCCCCAGGTGTAGCAAGTAAGTCAGTTGAAGAATTAGAGAGAACCGATGAACAGTAAACCAATTACATGCTATGTTTTGCATCTGTGTTGGTTATTGAACTCCCCAGGTGTAGCAAGTAAGTCAGTTGAAGAATTAGAGAGAACCGATGAACAGTAAACTAGTTACATGCTATGTTGTGCATCTGTGTTGGTTATTAGCCTCCCTAGGTGTAGCAAGTAAGTCAGTTGAAGAATTAGAGAGAACCGCTGAACAGTAAACCAATTACATGCTATGTTGTGCATCTGTGTTGGTTATTAAACTCCCCAGGTGTAGCAAGTAAGTCAGTTGAAGAATTAGAGAGAACCGATGAACAGTAAACCAATTACATGCTATGTTTTGCATCTGTGTTGGTTATTAAACTCCCCAGGTGTAGCAAGTAAGTCAGTTGAAGAATTAGAGAGAACCGATGAACAGTAAACTAGTTACATGCTATGTTGTGCATCTGTGTTGGTTATTAAACTCCCCAGGTGTAGCAAGTAAGTCAGTTGAAGAATTAGAGAGAACCGATGAACAGTAAACCAATTACATGCTATGTTGTGCATCTGTGTTGGTTATTAAACTCCCCAGGTGTAGCAAGTAAGTCAGTTGAAGAATTAGAGAGAACCGATCAACAGTAAACTAATTACATGCTATGTTGTGCATCTTTGTTTGTTATTAGTCTCCCCAGGTGTAGCAACTAAGTCAGTTGAAGAATTAGAGAGAACCGCTGAATAGTAAACCAATTACATGTTATGTTGTGCATCTGTGTTGGTTATTAAACTCCCCAGGTGTAGCAAGTAAGTCAGTTGAAGAATTAGAGAGAACCGATGAACAGTAAACCAATTACATGCTATGTTGTGCATCTGTGTTGGTTATTAGTCTCCCCAGGTGTAGCAAGTAAGTCAGTTGAAGAATTAGAGAGAATCGATGAACAGTAAACCAATTACATGCTATGTTGTGCATCTGTGTTGGTTATTAGTCTCCCCAGGTGTAGCAAGTAAGTCAGTTGAAGAATTAGAGAGAACCGATGAACAGTAAACCAATTACATGCTATGTTTTGCATCTGTGTTGGTTATTAAACTCCCCAGGTGTAGCAACTAAGACAGTTGAAGAATTAGAGAGAACCGATGAACAGTAAACCAATTACATGCTATGTTGTGCATCTGTGTTGGTTATTAGTCTCCCCAGGTGTAGCAAGTAAGTCAGTTGAAGAATTAGAGAGAACCGATGAACAGTAAACCAATTACATGCTATGTTGTGCATCTGTGTTGGTTATTAAACTCCACAGGTGTAGCAAGTAAGTCAGTTGAAGAATTAGAGAGAATCAATGAACAGTAAACCAATTACATGCTATGTTGTGCATCTGTGTTGGTTATTAGTCTCCCCAGGTGTAGCAAGTAAGTCAGTTGAAGAATTAGAGAGAACCGATGAACAGTAAACCAATTACATGCTATGTTGTGCATCTGTGTTGGTTATTAAACTCCCCAGGTGTAGCAAGTAAGTCAGTTGAAGAATTAGAGAGAACCGATGAATAGTAAACTAGTTACATGCTATGTTGTGCATCTGTGTTGGTTATTAAACTCCCCAGGTGTAACAAGTAAGTCAGTTGAAGAATTAGAGAGAACCGATGAACAGTAAACCAATTACATGCTATGTTTTGCATCTGTGTTGGTTATTAAACTCCCCATGTGTAGCAAGTAAGTCAGTTGAAGAATTAGAGAGAACCGATGAACAGTAAACCAGTTACATGCTATGTTGTGCATCTGTGTTGGTTATTAAACTCCCCAGGTGTAGCAAGTAAGTCAGTTGAAGAATTAGAGAGAACCGATGAACAGTAAACCAATTACATGCTATGTTGTGCATCTGTGTTGGTTATTAAACTCCCCAGGTGTAGCAAGTAAGTCAGTTGAAGAATTAGAGAGAACCGATCAACAGTAAACTAATTACATGCTATGTTGTGCATCTTTGTTTGTTATTAGTCTCCCCAGGTGTAGCAACTAAGTCAGTTGAAGAATTAGAGAGAACCGCTGAATAGTAAACCAATTACATGTTATGTTGTGCATCTTTGTTGGTTATTAGTCTCCCCAGGTGTAGCAGGTAAGTCAGTTGAAGAATTAGAGAGAACCGATGAATAGTAAACTAATTACATGTTATGTTGTGCATCTTTGTTGGTTATTAGTCTCCCCAGGTGTAGCAGGTAAGTCAGTTGAAGAATTAGAGAGAACCGATGAACAGTAAATCAATTACATGCTATGTTGTGCATCTTTGTTGGTTATTAAACTCCCCAGGTGTAGCAAGTAAGTCAGTTGAAGAATTAGAGAGAACCGCTGAATAGTAAACCAATTACATGTTATGTTGTTCATATGTGTTGGTTATTAGTCTCCCCAGGTGTAGCAACTAAGACAGTTGAAGAATTAGAGAGAACCGATGAACAGTAAACCAATTACATGCTATGTTGTGCATCTGTGTTGGTTATTAGTCTCCCCAGGTGTAGCAAGTAACTCAGATGAAGAATTAGAGAGAACCGATGAACAGTAAACCAATTACATGCTATGTTGTGCATCTGTGTTGGTTATTAAACTCCACAGGTGTAGCAAGTAAGTCAGTTGAAGAATTAGAGAGAATCGATGAACAGTAAACCAATTACATGCTATGTTGTGCATCTGTGTTGGTTATTAGTCTCCCCAGGTGTAGCAAGTAAGTCAGTTGAAGAATTAGAGAGAACCGATGAACAGTAAACCAATTACATGCTATGTTGTGCATCTGTGTTGGTTATTAAACTCCACAGGTGTAGCAAGTAAGTCAGTTGAAGAATTAGAGAGAATCGATGAACAGTAAACCAATTACATGCTATGTTGTGCATCTGTGTTGGTTATTAGTCTCCCCAGGTGTACCAAGTAAGTCAGTTGAAGAATTAGAGAGAACTGATGAACAGTAAACCAATTACATGCTATGTTGTGCATCTGTGTTGGTTATTAAACTCCCCAGGTGTAGCAAGTAAGTCAGTTGAAGAATTAGAGAGAACCGATGAACTGTAAACTAGTTACATGCTATGTTGTGCATCTGTGTTGGTTATTAAACTCCCCAGGTGTAGCAAGTAAGTCAGTTGAAGAATTAGAGAGAACCGATGAACAGTAAACCAATTACATGCTATGTTTTGCATCTGTGTTGGTTATTGAACTCCCCAGGTGTAGCAAGTAAGTCAGTTGAAGAATTAGAGAGAACCGATGAACAGTAAACTAGTTACATGCTATGTTGTGCATCTGTGTTGGTTATTAGCCTCCCTAGGTGTAGCAAGTAAGTCAGTTGAAGAATTAGAGAGAACCGCTGAACAGTAAACCAATTACATGCTATGTTGTGCATCTGTGTTGGTTATTAAACTCCACAGGTGTAGCAAGTAAGTCAGTTGAAGAATTAGAGAGAATCGATGAACAGTAAACCAATTACATGCTATGTTGTGCATCTGTGTTGGTTATTAGTCTCCCCAGGTGTAGCAAGTAAGTTAGTTGAAGAATTAGAGAGAACCGATGAACAGTAAACCAATTACATGCTATGTTTTGCATCTGTGTTGGTTATTAAACTCCCCAGGTGTAGCAACTAAGACAGTTGAAGAATTAGAGAGAACCGATGAACAGTAAACCAATTACATGCTATGTTGTGCATCTGTGTTGGTTATTAGTCTCCCCAGGTGTAGCAAGTAAGTCAGTTGAAGAATTAGAGAGAACCGATGAACAGTAAACCAATTACATGCTATGTTGTGCATCTGTGTTGGTTATTAAACTCCACAGGTGTAGCAAGTAAGTCAGTTGAAGAATTAGAGAGAATCAATGAACAGTAAACCAATTACATGCTATGTTGTGCATCTGTGTTGGTTATTAGTCTCCCCAGGTGTAGGAAGTAAGTCAGTTGAAGAATTAGAGAGAACCGATGAACAGTAAACCAATTACATGCTATGTTGTGCATCTGTGTTGGTTATTAAACTCCCCAGGTGTAGCAAGTAAGTCAGTTGAAGAATTAGAGAGAACCGATGAATAGTAAACTAGTTACATGCTATGTTGTGCATCTGTGTTGGTTATTAAACTCCCCAGGTGTAACAAGTAAGTCAGTTGAAGAATTAGAGAGAACCGATGAACAGTAAACCAATTACATGCTATGTTTTGCATCTGTGTTGGTTATTAAACTCCCCATGTGTAGCAAGTAAGTCAGTTGAAGAATTAGAGAGAACCGATGAACAGTAAACTAGTTACATGCTATGTTGTGCATCTGTGTTGGTTATTAAACTCCCCAGGTGTAGCAAGTAAGTCAGTTGAAGAATTAGAGAGAACCGATGAACAGTAAACCAATTACATGCTATGTTGTGCATCTATGTTGGTTATTAAACTCCCCAGGTGTAGCAAGTAAGTCAGTTGAAGAATTAGAGAGAACCGATCAACAGTAAACTAATTACATGCTATGTTGTGCATCTTTGTTTGTTATTAGTCTCCCCAGGTGTAGCAACTAAGTCAGTTGAAGAATTAGAGAGAACCGCTGAATAGTAAACCAATTACATGTTATGTTGTGCATCTTTGTTGGTTATTAGTCTCCCCAGGTGTAGCAGGTAAGTCAGTTGAAGAATTAGAGAGAACCGATGAACAGTAAATCAATTACATGCTATGTTGTGCATCTGTGTTGGTTATTAAACTCCCCAGGTGTAGCAAGTAAGTCAGTTGAAGAATTAGAGAGAACCGATGAACAGTAAACCAATTACATGCTATGTTTTGCATCTGTGTTGGTTATTAAACTCCCCAGGTGTAGCAAGTAAGTCAGTTGAAGAATTAGAGAGAACCGATGAACAGTAAACTAGTTACATGCTATGTTGTGCATCTGTGTTGGTTATTAAACTCCCCAGGTGTAGCAAGTAAGTCAGTTGAAGAATTAGAGAGAACCGATGAACAGTAAACCAATTACATGCTATGTTGTGCATCTGTGTTGGTTATTAAACTCCCCAGGTGTAGCAAGTAAGTCAGTTGAAGAATTAGAGAGAACCGATCAACAGTAAACTAATTACATGCTATGTTGTGCATCTTTGTTTGTTATTAGTCTCCCCAGGTGTAGCAACTAAGTCAGTTGAAGAATTAGAGAGAACCGCTGAATAGTAAACCAATTACATGTTATGTTGTGCATCTTTGTTGGTTATTAGTCTCCCCAGGTGTAGCAGGTAAGTCAGTTGAAGAATTAGAGAGAACCGATGAACAGTAAATCAATTACATGCTATGTTGTGCATCTTTGTTGGTTATTAAACTCCCCAGGTGTAGCAAGTAAGTCAGTTGAAGAATTAGAGAGAACCGATGAACAGTAAACCAATTACATTCTATGTTGTTCATCTGTGTTGGTTATTAGTCTCCCTAGGTGTCGCAAGTAAGTCAGTTGAAGAATTAGAGAGAACCGATGAACAGTAAACCAATTACATGCTTTGTTGTGCATCTGTGTTGGTTATAAGTCTCCCCAGGTGTAGCAAGTAAGTCAGTTGAAGAATTAGAGAGAACCGATGAATAGTAAACTAATTACATGTTATGTTGTGCATCTTTGTTGGTTAATAGTCTCCCCAGGTGTAGCAGGTAAGTCAGTTGAAGAATTAGAGAGAACTGATGAACAGTAAATCAATTACATGCTATGTTGTGCATCTTTGTTGGTTATTAAACTCCCCAGGTGTAGCAAGTAAGTCAGTTGAAGAATTAGAGAGAACCGCTGAATAGTAAACCAATTACATGTTATGTTGTTCATATGTGTTGGTTATTAGTCTCCCCAGGTGTAGCAACTAAGACAGTTGAAGAATTAGAGAGAACCGATGAACAGTAAACCAATTACATGCTATGTTGTGCATCTGTGTTGGTTATTAGTCTCCCCAGGTGTAGCAAGTAAGTCAGTTGAAGAATTAGAGAGAACCGATGAACAGTAAACCAATTACATGCTATGTTGTGCATCTGTGTTGGTTATTAAACTCCACAGGTGTAGCAAGTAAGTCAGTTGAAGAATTAGAGAGAATCGATGAACAGTAAACCAATTACATGCTATGTTGTGCATCTGTGTTGGTTATTAGTCTCCCCAGGTGTAGCAAGTAAGTCAGTTGAAGAATTAGAGAGAACCGATGAATAGTAAACTAATTACATGTTATGTTGTGCATCTTTGTTGGTTATTAGTCTCCCCAGGTGTAGCAGGTAAGTCAGTTGAAGAATTAGAGAGAACCGATGAACAGTAAATCAATTACATGCTATGTTGTGCATCTTTGTTGGTTATTAAACTCCCCAGGTGTAGCAAGTAAGTCAGTTGAAGAATTAGAGAGAACCGCTGAATAGTAAACCAATTACATGTTATGTTGTTCATATGTGTTGGTTATTAGTCTCCCCAGGTGTAGCAACTAAGACAGTTGAAGAATTAGAGAGAACCGATGAACAGTAAACCAATTACATGCTATGTTGTGCATCTGTGTTGGTTATTAGTCTCCCCAGGTGTAGCAAGTAAGTCAGTTGAAGAATTAGAGAGAACCGATGAACACTAAACCAATTACATGCTATGTTGTGCATCTGTGTTGGTTATTAAACTCCCCAGGTGTAGCAAGTAAGTCAGTTGAAGAATTAGAGAGAACCGATGAATAGTAAACTAGTTACATGCTATGTTGTGCATCTGTGTTGGTTATTAAACTCCCCAGGTGTAACAAGTAAGTCAGTTGAAGAATTAGAGAGAACCGATGAACAGTAAACCAATTACATGCTATGTTTTGCATCTGTGTTGGTTATTAAACTCCCCAGGTGTAGCAAGTAAGTCAGTTGAAGAATTAGAGAGAACCGATGAACAGTAAACTAGTTACATGCTATGTTGTGCATCTGTGTTGGTTATTAAACTCCCCAGGTGTAGCAAGTAAGTCAGTTGAAGAATTAGAGAGAACCGATGAACAGTAAACCAATTACATGCTATGTTGTGCATCTGTGTTGGTTATTAAACTCCCCAGGTGTAGCAAGTAAGTCAGTTGAAGAATTAGAGAGAACCGATCAACAGTAAACTAATTACATGCTATGTTGTGCATCTTTGTTTGTTATTAGTCTCCCCAGGTGTAGCAACTAAGTCAGTTGAAGAATTAGAGAGAACCGCTGAATAGTAAACCAATTACATGTTATGTTGTGCATCTTTGTTGGTTATTAGTCTCCCCAGGTGTAGCAGGTAAGTCAGTTGAAGAATTAGAGAGAACCGATGAACAGTAAATCAATTACATGCTATGTTGTGCATCTTTGTTGGTTATTAAACTCCCCAGGTGTAGCAAGTAAGTCAGTTGAAGAATTAGAGAGAACCGATGAACAGTAAACCAATTACATTCTATGTTGTTCATCTGTGTTGGTTATTAGTCTCCCCAGGTGTCGCAAGTAAGTCAGTTGAAGAATTAGAGAGAACCGATGAACAGTAAACCAATTACATGCTTTGTTGTGCATCTGTGTTGGTTATAAGTCTCCCCAGGTGTAGCAAGTAAGTCAGTTGAAGAATTAGATAGAACCGATGAATAGTAAACTAATTACATGTTATGTTGTGCATCTTTGTTGGTTATTAGTCTCCCCAGGTGTAGCAGGTAAGTCAGTTGAAGAATTAGAGAGAACCGATGAACAGTAAATCAATTACATGCTATGTTGTGCATCTTTGTTGGTTATTAAACTCCCCAGGTGTAGCAAGTAAGTCAGTTGAAGAATTAGAGAGAACCGATGAACAGTAAACCAGTTACATGCTATGTTGTGCATCTGTGTTGGTTATTAGTCTCCCCAGGTGTAGCAAGTAAGTCAGTTGAAGAATTCGAGAGAACCGATGAACAGTAAACCAGTTTCATGCTATGTTGTGCATCTGTGTTGGTTATTAGTCTCCCTAGGTGTAGCAAGTAAGTCAGTTGAAGAATTAGAGAGAACCGATGAACAGTAAACCAATTACAAGCTATGTTGTGCATCTGTGTTGGTTATTAAACTCCCCAGGTGTAGCAAGTAAGTCAGTTGAAGAATTAGAGAGAACCGATGAATAGTAAACCAATTACATGCTATGTTGTGCATCTGTGTTGGTTATTAAACTCCCCAGGTGTAGCAAGTAAGTCAGTTGAAGAATTAGAGAGAACCGATGAACAGTAAACCATTTACATGCTATGTTGTGCATCTGTGTTGGTTATTAAATTCCCCAGGTGTAGCAAGTAAGTCAGTTGAAGAATTAGAGAGAACCGATGAACAGTAAACTAATTACATGCTATGTTGTGCATCTGTGTTGGTTATTAGTCTCCCCAGGTATAGCAAGTAAGTCAGTTGAAGAATTAGAGAGAACCGATGAATAGTAAACCAATTACATGTTATGTTGTTAATCTGTGTTGGTTATTAGTCTCCCCAGGTGTAGCAAGTAAGACAGTTGAAGAATTGGAGAGAACCGATGAACAGTAAACCAATTACATGTTATGTTGTTAATCTGTGTTGGTTATTAGTCTCCCCAGGTGTAGCAAGTAAGACAGTTGAAGAATTAGAGAGAACCGATGAACAGTAAACCAATTACATGCTATGTTGTGCATCTGTGTTGGTTATTAGTCTCCCCAGGTGTAGCAAGTAAGTCAGTTGAAGAATTAGAGAGAACCGATGAACAGTAAACCAATTACATGCTATGTTGTGCATCTGTGTTGGTTATTAGTCTCCCCAGGTATAGCAAGTAAGTCAGTTGAAGAATTAGAGAGAACCGCTGAATAGTAAACCAATTACATGTTATGTTGTTAATCTGTGTTGGTTATTAGTCTCCCCAGGTGTAGCAAGTAAGACAGTTGAAGAATTGGAGAGAACCGATGAACAGTAAACCAATTACATGCTATGTTGTGCATCTGTGTTGGTTATTAGTCTCCCCAGGTGTAGCAAGTAAGTCAGTTGAAGAATTAGAGAGAACCGATGAACAGTAAACCAATTACATGCTATGTTGTGCATCTGTGTTGGTTATAAGTCTCCCCAGGTGTAGCAAGTAAGTCAGTTGAAGAATTAGAGAGAACCGATGAACAGTAAACCAATTACATGCTATGTTGTGCATCTGTGTTGGTTATTAAACTCCCCAGGTGTAGCAAGTAAGTCAGTTGAAGAATTAGAGAGAACCGATGAATAGTAAACTAGTTACATGCTATGTTGTGCATCTGTGTTGGTTATTAAACTCCCCAGGTGTAACAAGTAAGTCAGTTGAAGAATTAGAGAGAACCGATGAACAGTAAACCAATTACATGCTATGTTGTGCATCTGTGTTGGTTATTAAACTCCCCAGGTGTAGCAAGTAAGTCAGTTGAAGAATTAGAGAGAACCGCTGAATAGTAAACCAATTACATGTTATGTTGTGCATCTTTGTTGGTTATTAGTCTCCCCAGGTGTAGCAGGTAAGTCAGTTGAAGAATTAGAGAGAACCGATGAACAGTAAATCAATTACATGCTATGTTGTGCATCTTTGTTGGTTATTAAACTCCCCAAGTGTAGCAAGTAAGTCAGTTGAAGAATTAGAGAGAACCGCTGAATAGTAAACCAATTACATGTTATGTTGTTCATATGTGTTGGTTATTAGTCTCCCCAGGTGTAGCAACTAAGACAGTTGAAGAATTAGAGAGAACCGATGAACAGTAAACCAATTACATGCTATGTTGTGCATCTGTGTTGGTTATTAGTCTCCCCAGGTGTAGCAAGTAAGTCAGTTGAAGAATTAGAGAGAACCGATGAACAGTAAACCAATTACATGCTATGTTGTGCATCTGTGTTGGTTATTAAACTCCACAGGTGTAGCAAGTAAGTCAGTTGAAGAATTAGAGAGAATCGATGAACAGTAAACCAATTACATGCTATGTTGTGCATCTGTGTTGGTTATTAGTCTCCCCAGGTGTAGCAAGTAAGTCAGTTGAAGAATTAGAGAGAACCGATGAACAGTAAACCAATTACATGCTATGTTGTGCATCTGTGTTGGTTATTAAACTCCCCAGGTGTAGCAAGTAAGTCAGTTGAAGAATTAGAGAGAACCGATGAATAGTAAACTAGTTACATGCTATGTTGTGCATCTGTGTTGGTTATTAAACTCCCCAGGTGTAACAAGTAAGTCAGTTGAAGAATTAGAGAGAACCGATGAACAGTAAACCAATTACATGCTATGTTTTGCATCTGTGTTGGTTATTAAACTCCCCAGGTGTAGCAAGTAAGTCAGTTGAAGAATTAGAGAGAACCGATGAACAGTAAACTAGTTACATGCTATGTTGTGCATCTGTGTTGGTTATTAAACTCCCCAGGTGTAGCAAGTAAGTCAGTTGAAGAATTAGAGAGAACCGATGAACAGTAAACCAATTACATGCTATGTTGTGCATCTGTGTTGGTTATTAAACTCCCCAGGTGTAGCAAGTAAGTCAGTTGAAGAATTAGAGAGAACCGATCAACAGTAAACTAATTACATGCTATGTTGTGCATCTTTGTTTGTTATTAGTCTCCCCAGGTGTAGCAACTAAGTCAGTTGAAGAATTAGAGAGAACCGCTGAATAGTAAACCAATTACATGTTATGTTGTGCATCTTTGTTGGTTATTAGTCTCCCCAGGTGTAGCAGGTAAGTCAGTTGAAGAATTAGAGAGAACCGATGAACAGTAAATCAATTACATGCTATGTTGTGCATCTTTGTTGGTTATTAAACTCCCCAGGTGTAGCAAGTAAGTCAGTTGAAGAATTAGAGAGAACCGATGAACAGTAAACCAATTACATTCTATGTTGTTCATCTGTGTTGGTTATTAGTCTCCCCAGGTGTCGCAAGTAAGTCAGTTGAAGAATTAGAGAGAACCGATGAACAGTAAACCAATTACATGCTTTGTTGTGCATCTGTGTTGGTTATAAGTCTCCCCAGGTGTAGCAAGTAAGTCAGTTGAAGAATTAGATAGAACCGATGAATAGTAAACTAATTACATGTTATGTTATGCATCTTTGTTGGTTATTAGTCTCCCCAGGTGTAGCAGGTAAGTCAGTTGAAGAATTAGAGAGAACCGATGAACAGTAAATCAATTACATGCTATGTTGTGCATCTTTGTTGGTTATTAAACTCCCCAGGTGTAGCAAGTAAGTCAGTTGAAGAATTAGAGAGAACCGATGAACAGTAAACCAGTTACATGCTATGTTGTGCATCTGTGTTGGTTATTAGTCTCCCCAGGTGTAGCAAGTAAGTCAGTTGAAGAATTCGAGAGAACCGATGAACAGTAAACCAGTTTCATGCTATGTTGTGCATCTGTGTTGGTTATTAGTCTCCCTAGGTGTAGCAAGTAAGTCAGTTGAAGAATTAGAGAGAACCGATGAACAGTAAACCAATTACAAGCTATGTTGTGCATCTGTGTTGGTTATTAAACTCCCCAGGTGTAGCAAGTAAGTCAGTTGAAGAATTAGAGAGAACCGATGAATAGTAAACCAATTACATGCTATGTTGTGCATCTGTGTTGGTTATTAAACTCCCCAGGTGTAGCAAGTAAGTCAGTTGAAGAATTAGAGAGAACCGATGAACAGTAAACCATTTACATGCTATGTTGTGCATCTGTGTTGGTTATTAAATTCCCCAGGTGTAGCAAGTAAGTCAGTTGAAGAATTAGAGAGAACCGATGAACAGTAAACTAATTACATGCTATGTTGTGCATCTGTGTTGGTTATTAGTCTCCCCAGGTATAGCAAGTAAGTCAGTTGAAGAATTAGAGAGAACCGCTGAATAGTAAACCAATTACATGTTATGATGTTAATCTGTGTTGGATATTAGTCTCCCCAGGTGTAGCAAGTAAGACAGTTGAAGAATTAGAGAGAACCGATGAACAGTAAACCAATTACATGCTATGTTGTGCATCTGTGTTGGTTATTAGTCTCCCCAGGTGTAGCAAGTAAGTCAGTTGAAGAATTAGAGAGAACCGATGAACAGTAAACCAATTACATGCTATGTTGTGCATCTGTGTTGGTTATTAGTCTCCCCAGGTATAGCAAGTAAGTCAGTTGAAGAATTAGAGAGAACCGCTGAATAGTAAACCAATTACATGTTATGTTGTTAATCTGTGTTGGTTATTAGTCTCCCCAGGTGTAGCAAGTAAGACAGTTGAAGAATTGGAGAGAACCGATGAACAGTAAACCAATTACATGCTATGTTGTGCATCTGTGTTGGTTATTAGTCTCCCCAGGTGTAGCAAGTAAGTCAGTTGAAGAATTAGAGAGAACCGATGAACAGTAAACCAATTACATGCTATGTTGTGCATCTGTGTTGGTTATTAAACTCCCCAGGTGTAGCAAGTAAGTCAGTTGAAGAATTAGAGAGAACCGATGAACAGTAAACTAGTTACATGCTATGTTGTGCATCTGTGTTGGTTATTAAACTCCCCAGGTGTAGCAAGTAAGTCAGTTGAAGAATTAGAGAGAACCGATGAACAGTAAATCAATTACATGCTATGTTGTGCATCTTTGTTGGTTATTAAACTCCCCAGGTGTAGCAAGTAAGTCAGTTGAAGAATTAGAGAGAACCGATGAACAGTAAACCAGTTACATGCTATGTTGTGCATCTGTGTTGGTTATTAAACTCCCCAGGTGTAGCAAGTAAGTCAGTTGAAGAATTAGAGAGAACCGCTGAATAGTAAACCAATTACATGTTATGTTGTGCATCTTTGTTGGTTATTAGTCTCCCCAGGTGTAGCAGGTAAGTCAGTTGAAGAATTAGAGAGAACCGATGAACAGTAAATCAATTACATGCTATGTTGTGCATCTTTGTTGGTTATTAAACTCCCCAGGTGTAGCAAGTAAGTCAGTTGAAGAATTAGAGAGAACCGATGAACAGTAAACCAATTACATGCTATGTTGTTCATCTGTGTTGGTTATTAGTCTCCCCAGGTGTCGCAAGTAAGTCAGTTGAAGAATTAGAGAGAACCGATGAACAGTAAACCAATTACATGCTTTGTTGTGCATCTGTGTTGGTTATAAGTCTCCCCAGGTGTAGCAAGTAAGTCAGTTGAAGAATTAGAGAGAACCGCTAAATAGTAAACCAATTACATGTTATGTTGTGCATCTTTGTTGGTTATTAGTCTCCCCAGGTGTAGCAGGTAAGTCAGTTGAAGAATTAGAGAGAACCGATGAACAGTAAATCAATTACATGCTATGTTGTGCATCTTTGTTGGTTATTAAACTCCCCAGGTGTAGCAAGTAAGTCAGTTGAAGAATTAGAGAGAACCGATGAACAGTAAACCAGTTACATGCTATGTTGTGCATCTGTGTTGGTTATTAGTCTCCCCAGGTGTAGCAAGTAAGTCAGTTGAAGAATTCGAGAGAACCGATGAACAGTAAACCAGTTTCATGCTATGTTGTGCATCTGTGTTGGTTATTAGTCTCCCTAGGTGTAGCAAGTAAGTCAGTTGAAGAATTAGAGAGAACCGATGAACAGTAAACCAATTACAAGCTATGTTGTGCATCTGTGTTGGTTATTAAACTCCCCAGGTGTAGCAAGTAAGTCAGTTGAAGAATTAGAGAGAACCGATGAACAGTAAACCAATTACATGCTATGTTGTGCATCTGTGTTGGTTATTAAACTCCCCAGGTGTAGCAAGTAAGTCAGTTGAAGAATTAGAGAGAACCGATGAACAGTAAACCAGTTACATGCTATGTTGTGCATCTGTGTTGGTTATTAAATTCCCCAGGTGTAGCAAGTAAGTCAGTTGAAGAATTAGAGAGAACCGATGAACAGTAAACCAGTTACATGCTATGTTGTGCATCTGTGTTGGTTATTAGTCTCCCCAGGTGTAGCAAGTAAGTCAGTTGAAGAATTAGAGAGAACCGATGAACAGTAAACCAATTACAAGCTATGTTGTGCATCTGTGTTGGTTATTAAACTCCCCAGGTGTAGCAAGTAAGTCAGTTGAAGAATTAGAGAGAACCGATGAACAGTAAACCAATTACATGCTATGTTGTGCATCTGTGTTGGTTATTAAACTCCCCAGGTGTAGCAAGTAAGTCAGTTGAAGAATTAGAGAGAACCGATGAACAGTAAACCAATTACATGCTATGTTGTGCATCTGTGTTGGTTATTAGCCTCCCTAGGTGTAGCAAGCAAGTCAGTTGAAGAATTAGAGAGAACCGCTGAACAGTAAACCAATTACATGCTATGTTGTGCATCTGTGTTGGTTATTAGTCTCCCCAGGTGTAGCAAGTATGTTAGTTGAAGAGTTAGAGAGAACCGATGAACAGTAAACCTATTACATGCTATGTTGTGCATCTGTGTTTGTTATTAAACTCCCCAGGTGTAGCAAGTAAGTCAGTTGAAGAATTAGAGAGAACCGATGAACAGTAAACCAGTTACATGCTATGTTGTGCATCTGTGTTGGTTATTAAACTCCCCAGGTGTAGCAAGTAAGTCAGTTGAAGAATTATAGAGAACCGATGAACAGTAAACCAATTACATGCTATGTTGTGAATCTGTGTTGGTTATTAAACTCCCCAGGTGTAGCAAGTAAGTCAGTTGAAGAATTAGAGAGAACCGATGAACAGTAAACCAATTACATGCTGTGTTGTGCATCTGTGTTGGTTATTAAACTCCCCAGGTGTAGCAAGTAAGTCAGTTGAAGAATTAGAGAGAACCGATGAACAGTAAACCAATTACATGCTATGTTGTGCATCTGTGTTGGTTATTAAACTCCCCAGGTGTAACAAGTAAGTCAGTTGAAGAATTAGAGAGAACCGATGAACAGTAAACCAATTACATGCTATGTTTTGCATCTGTGTTGGTTATTAAACTCCCCAGGTGTAGCAAGTAAGTCAGTTGAAGAATTAGAGAGAACCGATGAACAGTAAACTAGTTACATGCTATGTTGTGCATCTGTGTTGGTTATTAAACTCCCCAGGTGTAGCAAGTAAGTCAGTTGAAGAATTAGAGAGAACCGATGAACAGTAAACCAATTACATGCTATGTTGTGCATCTGTGTTGGTTATTAAACTCCCCAGGTGTAGCAAGTAAGTCAGTTGAAGAATTAGAGAGAACCGATCAACAGTAAACTAATTACATGCTATGTTGTGCATCTTTGTTTGTTATTAGTCTCCCCAGGTGTAGCAACTAAGTCAGTTGAAGAATTAGAGAGAACCGCTGAATAGTAAACCAATTACATGTTATGTTGTGCATCTTTGTTGGTTATTAGTCTCCCCAGGTGTAGCAGGTAAGTCAGTTGAAGAATTAGAGAGAACCGATGAACAGTAAATCAATTACATGCTATGTTGTGCATCTTTGTTGGTTATTAAACTCCCCAGGTGTAGCAAGTAAGTCAGTTGAAGAATTAGAGAGAACCGATGAACAGTAAACCAATTACATTCTATGTTGTTCATCTGTGTTGGTTATTAGTCTCCCCAGGTGTCGCAAGTAAGTCAGTTGAAGAATTAGAGAGAACCGATGAACAGTAAACCAATTACATGCTTTGTTGTGCATCTGTGTTGGTTATAAGTCTCCCCAGGTGTAGCAAGTAAGTCAGTTGAAGAATTAGAGAGAACCGATGAACAGTAAACCAATTACAAGCTATGTTGTGCATCTGTGTTGGTTATTAAACTCCCCAGGTGTAGCAAGTAAGTCAGTTGAAGAATTAGAGAGAACCGATGAATAGTAAACCAATTACATGCTATGTTGTGCATCTGTGTTGGTTATTAAACTCCCCAGGTGTAGCAAGTAAGTCAGTTGAAGAATTAGAGAGAACCGATGAACAGTAAACCATTTACATGCTATGTTGTGCATATGTGTTGGTTATTAAATTCCCCAGGTGTAGCAAGTAAGTCAGTTGAAGAATAAGAGAGAACCGATGAACAGTAAACTAATTACATGCTATGTTGTGCATCTGTGTTGGTTATTAGTCTCCCCAGGTATAGCAAGTAAGTCAGTTGAAGAATTAGAGAGAACCGCTGAATAGTAAACCAATTACATGTTATGTTGTTAATCTGTGTTGGTTATTAGTCTCCCCAGGTGTAGCAAGTAAGGCAGTTGAAGAATTGGAGAGAACCGATGAACAGTAAACCAATTACATGCTATGTTGTGCATCTGTGTTGGTTATTAGTCTCCCCAGGTGTAGCAAGTAAGTCAGTTGAAGATTTAGAGAGAACCGATGAACACTAAACCAATTACATGCTATGTTGTGCATCTGTGTTGGTTATTAAACTCCCCAGGTGTAGCAAGTAAGTCAGTTGAAGAATTAGAGAGAACCGATGAACAGTAAACTAGTTACATGCTATGTTGTGCATCTGTGTTGGTTATTAAACTCCCCAGGTGTAGCAAGTAAGTCAGTTGAAGAATTAGAGAGAACCGATGAACAGTAAATCAATTACATGCTATGTTGTGCATCTTTGTTGGTTATTAAACTCCCCAGGTGTAGCAAGTAAGTCAGTTGAAGAATTAGAGAGAACCGATGAACAGTAAACCAGTTACATGCTATGTTGTGCATCTGTGTTGGTTATTAAACTCCCCAGGTGTAGCAAGTAAGTCAGTTGAAGAATTAGAGAGAACCGCTGAATAGTAAACCAATTACATGTTATGTTGTGCATCTTTGTTGGTTATTAGTCTCCCCAGGTGTAGCAGGTAAGTCAGTTGAAGAATTAGAGAGAACCGATGAACAGTAAATCAATTACATGCTATGTTGTGCATCTTTGTTGGTTATTAAACTCCCCAGGTGTAGCAAGTAAGTCAGTTGAAGAATTAGAGAGAACCGATGAACAGTAAACCAATTACATGCTATGTTGTTCATCTGTGTTGGTTATTAGTCTCCCCAGGTGTCGCAAGTAAGTCAGTTGAAGAATTAGAGAGAACCGATGAACAGTAAACCAATTACATGCTTTGTTGTGCATCTGTGTTGGTTATAAGTCTCCCCAGGTGTAGCAAGTAAGTCAGTTGAAGAATTAGAGAGAACCGCTAAATAGTAAACCAATTACATGTTATGTTGTGCATCTTTGTTGGTTATTAGTCTCCCCAGGTGTAGCAGGTAAGTCAGTTGAAGAATTAGAGAGAACCGATGAACAGTAAATCAATTACATGCTATGTTGTGCATCTTTGTTGGTTATTAAACTCCCCAGGTGTAGCAAGTAAGTCAGTTGAAGAATTAGAGAGAACCGATGAACAGTAAACCAGTTACATGCTATGTTGTGCATCTGTGTTGGTTATTAGTCTCCCCAGGTGTAGCAAGTAAGTCAGTTGAAGAATTCGAGAGAACCGATGAACAGTAAACCAGTTTCATGCTATGTTGTGCATCTGTGTTGGTTATTAGTCTCCCTAGGTGTAGCAAGTAAGTCAGTTGAAGAATTAGAGAGAACCGATGAACAGTAAACCAATTACAAGCTATGTTGTGCATCTGTGTTGGTTATTAAACTCCCCAGGTGTAGCAAGTAAGTCAGTTGAAGAATTAGAGAGAACCGATGAACAGTAAACCAATTACATGCTATGTTGTGCATCTGTGTTGGTTATTAAACTCCCCAGGTGTAGCAAGTAAGTCAGTTGAAGAATTAGAGAGAACCGATGAACAGTAAACCAGTTACATGCTATGTTGTGCATCTGTGTTGGTTATTAAATTCCCCAGGTGTAGCAAGTAAGTCAGTTGAAGAATTAGAGAGAACCGATGAACAGTAAACCAGTTACATGCTATGTTGTGCATCTGTGTTGGTTATTAGTCTCCCCAGGTGTAGCAAGTAAGTCAGTTGAAGAATTAGAGAGAACCGATGAACAGTAAACCAATTACAAGCTATGTTGTGCATCTGTGTTGGTTATTAAACTCCCCAGGTGTAGCAAGTAAGTCAGTTGAAGAATTAGAGAGAACCGATGAACAGTAAACCAATTACATGCTATGTTGTGCATCTGTGTTGGTTATTAAACTCCCCAGGTGTAGCAAGTAAGTCAGTTGAAGAATTAGAGAGAACCGATGAACAGTAAACCAATTACATGCTATGTTGTGCATCTGTGTTGGTTATTAGCCTCCCTAGGTGTAGCAAGCAAGTCAGTTGAAGAATTAGAGAGAACCGCTGAACAGTAAACCAATTACATGCTATGTTGTGCATCTGTGTTGGTTATTAGTCTCCCCAGGTGTAGCAAGTATGTTAGTTGAAGAGTTAGAGAGAACCGATGAACAGTAAACCTATTACATGCTATGTTGTGCATCTGTGTTTGTTATTAAACTCCCCAGGTGTAGCAAGTAAGTCAGTTGAAGAATTAGAGAGAACCGATGAACAGTAAACCAGTTACATGCTATGTTGTGCATCTGTGTTGGTTATTAAACTCCCCAGGTGTAGCAAGTAAGTCAGTTGAAGAATTATAGAGAACCGATGAACAGTAAACCAATTACATGCTATGTTGTGAATCTGTGTTGGTTATTAAACTCCCCAGGTGTAGCAAGTAAGTCAGTTGAAGAATTAGAGAGAACCGATGAACAGTAAACCAATTACATGCTGTGTTGTGCATCTGTGTTGGTTATTAAACTCCCCAGGTGTAGCAAGTAAGTCAGTTGAAGAATTAGAGAGAACCGATGAACAGTAAACCAATTACATGCTATGTTGTGCATCTGTGTTGGTTATTAAACTCCCCAGGTGTAACAAGTAAGTCAGTTGAAGAATTAGAGAGAACCGATGAACAGTAAACCAATTACATGCTATGTTTTGCATCTGTGTTGGTTATTAAACTCCCCAGGTGTAGCAAGTAAGTCAGTTGAAGAATTAGAGAGAACCGATGAACAGTAAACTAGTTACATGCTATGTTGTGCATCTGTGTTGGTTATTAAACTCCCCAGGTGTAGCAAGTAAGTCAGTTGAAGAATTAGAGAGAACCGATGAACAGTAAACCAATTACATGCTATGTTGTGCATCTGTGTTGGTTATTAAACTCCCCAGGTGTAGCAAGTAAGTCAGTTGAAGAATTAGAGAGAACCGATCAACAGTAAACTAATTACATGCTATGTTGTGCATCTTTGTTTGTTATTAGTCTCCCCAGGTGTAGCAACTAAGTCAGTTGAAGAATTAGAGAGAACCGCTGAATAGTAAACCAATTACATGTTATGTTGTGCATCTTTGTTGGTTATTAGTCTCCCCAGGTGTAGCAGGTAAGTCAGTTGAAGAATTAGAGAGAACCGATGAACAGTAAATCAATTACATGCTATGTTGTGCATCTTTGTTGGTTATTAAACTCCCCAGGTGTAGCAAGTAAGTCAGTTGAAGAATTAGAGAGAACCGATGAACAGTAAACCAATTACATTCTATGTTGTTCATCTGTGTTGGTTATTAGTCTCCCCAGGTGTCGCAAGTAAGTCAGTTGAAGAATTAGAGAGAACCGATGAACAGTAAACCAATTACATGCTTTGTTGTGCATCTGTGTTGGTTATAAGTCTCCCCAGGTGTAGCAAGTAAGTCAGTTGAAGAATTAGAGAGAACCGATGAACAGTAAACCAATTACAAGCTATGTTGTGCATCTGTGTTGGTTATTAAACTCCCCAGGTGTAGCAAGTAAGTCAGTTGAAGAATTAGAGAGAACCGATGAATAGTAAACCAATTACATGCTATGTTGTGCATCTGTGTTGGTTATTAAACTCCCCAGGTGTAGCAAGTAAGTCAGTTGAAGAATTAGAGAGAACCGATGAACAGTAAACCATTTACATGCTATGTTGTGCATATGTGTTGGTTATTAAATTCCCCAGGTGTAGCAAGTAAGTCAGTTGAAGAATAAGAGAGAACCGATGAACAGTAAACTAATTACATGCTATGTTGTGCATCTGTGTTGGTTATTAGTCTCCCCAGGTATAGCAAGTAAGTCAGTTGAAGAATTAGAGAGAACCGCTGAATAGTAAACCAATTACATGTTATGTTGTTAATCTGTGTTGGTTATTAGTCTCCCCAGGTGTAGCAAGTAAGGCAGTTGAAGAATTGGAGAGAACCGATGAACAGTAAACCAATTACATGCTATGTTGTGCATCTGTGTTGGTTATTAGTCTCCCCAGGTGTAGCAAGTAAGTCAGTTGAAGATTTAGAGAGAACCGATGAACAGTAAACCAATTACATGCTATGTTGTGCATCTGTGTTGGTTATTAAACTCCCCAGGTGTAGCAAGTAAGTCAGTTGAAGAATTAGAGAGAACCGATGAACAGTAAACTAGTTACATGCTATGTTGTGCATCTGTGTTGGTTATTAAACTCCCCAGGTGTAGCAAGTAAGTCAGTTGAAGAATTAGAGAGAACCGATGAACAGTAAATCAATTACATGCTATGTTGTGCATCTTTGTTGGTTATTAAACTCCCCAGGTGTAGCAAGTAAGTCAGTTGAAGAATTAGAGAGAACCGATGAACAGTAAACCAGTTACATGCTATGTTGTGCATCTGTGTTGGTTATTAAACTCCCCAGGTGTAGCAAGTAAGTCAGTTGAAGAATTAGAGAGAACCGCTGAATAGTAAACCAATTACATGTTATGTTGTGCATCTTTGTTGGTTATTAGTCTCCCCAGGTGTAGCAGGTAAGTCAGTTGAAGAATTAGAGAGAACCGATGAACAGTAAATCAATTACATGCTATGTTGTGCATCTTTGTTGGTTATTAAACTCCCCAGGTGTAGCAAGTAAGTCAGTTGAAGAATTAGAGAGAACCGATGAACAGTAAACCAATTACATGCTATGTTGTTCATCTGTGTTGGTTATTAGTCTCCCCAGGTGTCGCAAGTAAGTCAGTTGAAGAATTAGAGAGAACCGATGAACAGTAAACCAATTACATGCTTTGTTGTGCATCTGTGTTGGTTATAAGTCTCCCCAGGTGTAGCAAGTAAGTCAGTTGAAGAATTAGAGAGAACCGCTAAATAGTAAACCAATTACATGTTATGTTGTGCATCTTTGTTGGTTATTAGTCTCCCCAGGTGTAGCAGGTAAGTCAGTTGAAGAATTAGAGAGAACCGATGAACAGTAAATCAATTACATGCTATGTTGTGCATCTTTGTTGGTTATTAAACTCCCCAGGTGTAGCAAGTAAGTCAGTTGAAGAATTAGAGAGAACCGATGAACAGTAAACCAGTTACATGCTATGTTGTGCATCTGTGTTGGTTATTAGTCTCCCCAGGTGTAGCAAGTAAGTCAGTTGAAGAATTCGAGAGAACCGATGAACAGTAAACCAGTTTCATGCTATGTTGTGCATCTGTGTTGGTTATTAGTCTCCCTAGGTGTAGCAAGTAAGTCAGTTGAAGAATTAGAGAGAACCGATGAACAGTAAACCAATTACAAGCTATGTTGTGCATCTGTGTTGGTTATTAAACTCCCCAGGTGTAGCAAGTAAGTCAGTTGAAGAATTAGAGAGAACCGATGAACAGTAAACCAATTACATGCTATGTTGTGCATCTGTGTTGGTTATTAAACTCCCCAGGTGTAGCAAGTAAGTCAGTTGAAGAATTAGAGAGAACCGATGAACAGTAAACCAGTTACATGCTATGTTGTGCATCTGTGTTGGTTATTAAATTCCCCAGGTGTAGCAAGTAAGTCAGTTGAAGAATTAGAGAGAACCGATGAACAGTAAACCAGTTACATGCTATGTTGTGCATCTGTGTTGGTTATTAGTCTCCCCAGGTGTAGCAAGTAAGTCAGTTGAAGAATTAGAGAGAACCGATGAACAGTAAACCAATTACAAGCTATGTTGTGCATCTGTGTTGGTTATTAAACTCCCCAGGTGTAGCAAGTAAGTCAGTTGAAGAATTAGAGAGAACCGATGAACAGTAAACCAATTACATGCTATGTTGTGCATCTGTGTTGGTTATTAAACTCCCCAGGTGTAGCAAGTAAGTCAGTTGAAGAATTAGAGAGAACCGATGAACAGTAAACCAATTACATGCTATGTTGTGCATCTGTGTTGGTTATTAGCCTCCCTAGGTGTAGCAAGCAAGTCAGTTGAAGAATTAGAGAGAACCGCTGAACAGTAAACCAATTACATGCTATGTTGTGCATCTGTGTTGGTTATTAGTCTCCCCAGGTATAGCAAGTAAGTCAGTTGAAGAATTAGAGAGAACCGCTGAATAGTAAACCAATTACATGTTATGTTGTTAATCTGTGTTGGTTATTAGTCTCCCCAGGTGTAGCAAGTAAGGCAGTTGAAGAATTGGAGAGAACCGATGAACAGTAAACCAATTACATGCTATGTTGTGCATCTGTGTTGGTTATTAGTCTCCCCAGGTGTAGCAAGTAAGTCAGTTGAAGATTTAGAGAGAACCGATGAACAGTAAACCAATTACATGCTATGTTGTGCATCTGTGTTGGTTATTAAACTCCCCAGGTGTAGCAAGTAAGTCAGTTGAAGAATTAGAGAGAACCGATGAACAGTAAACTAGTTACATGCTATGTTGTGCATCTGTGTTGGTTATTAAACTCCCCAGGTGTAGCAAGTAAGTCAGTTGAAGAATTAGAGAGAACCGATGAACAGTAAATCAATTACATGCTATGTTGTGCATCTTTGTTGGTTATTAAACTCCCCAGGTGTAGCAAGTAAGTCAGTTGAAGAATTAGAGAGAACCGATGAACAGTAAACCAGTTACATGCTATGTTGTGCATCTGTGTTGGTTATTAAACTCCCCAGGTGTAGCAAGTAAGTCAGTTGAAGAATTAGAGAGAACCGCTGAATAGTAAACCAATTACATGTTATGTTGTGCATCTTTGTTGGTTATTAGTCTCCCCAGGTGTAGCAGGTAAGTCAGTTGAAGAATTAGAGAGAACCGATGAACAGTAAATCAATTACATGCTATGTTGTGCATCTTTGTTGGTTATTAAACTCCCCAGGTGTAGCAAGTAAGTCAGTTGAAGAATTAGAGAGAACCGATGAACAGTAAACCAATTACATGCTATGTTGTTCATCTGTGTTGGTTATTAGTCTCCCCAGGTGTCGCAAGTAAGTCAGTTGAAGAATTAGAGAGAACCGATGAACAGTAAACCAATTACATGCTTTGTTGTGCATCTGTGTTGGTTATAAGTCTCCCCAGGTGTAGCAAGTAAGTCAGTTGAAGAATTAGAGAGAACCGCTAAATAGTAAACCAATTACATGTTATGTTGTGCATCTTTGTTGGTTATTAGTCTCCCCAGGTGTAGCAGGTAAGTCAGTTGAAGAATTAGAGAGAACCGATGAACAGTAAATCAATTACATGCTATGTTGTGCATCTTTGTTGGTTATTAAACTCCCCAGGTGTAGCAAGTAAGTCAGTTGAAGAATTAGAGAGAACCGATGAACAGTAAACCAGTTACATGCTATGTTGTGCATCTGTGTTGGTTATTAGTCTCCCCAGGTGTAGCAAGTAAGTCAGTTGAAGAATTCGAGAGAACCGATGAACAGTAAACCAGTTTCATGCTATGTTGTGCATCTGTGTTGGTTATTAGTCTCCCTAGGTGTAGCAAGTAAGTCAGTTGAAGAATTAGAGAGAACCGATGAACAGTAAACCAATTACAAGCTATGTTGTGCATCTGTGTTGGTTATTAAACTCCCCAGGTGTAGCAAGTAAGTCAGTTGAAGAATTAGAGAGAACCGATGAACAGTAAACCAATTACATGCTATGTTGTGCATCTGTGTTGGTTATTAAACTCCCCAGGTGTAGCAAGTAAGTCAGTTGAAGAATTAGAGAGAACCGATGAACAGTAAACCAGTTACATGCTATGTTGTGCATCTGTGTTGGTTATTAAATTCCCCAGGTGTAGCAAGTAAGTCAGTTGAAGAATTAGAGAGAACCGATGAACAGTAAACCAGTTACATGCTATGTTGTGCATCTGTGTTGGTTATTAGTCTCCCCAGGTGTAGCAAGTAAGTCAGTTGAAGAATTAGAGAGAACCGATGAACAGTAAACCAATTACAAGCTATGTTGTGCATCTGTGTTGGTTATTAAACTCCCCAGGTGTAGCAAGTAAGTCAGTTGAAGAATTAGAGAGAACCGATGAACAGTAAACCAATTACATGCTATGTTGTGCATCTGTGTTGGTTATTAAACTCCCCAGGTGTAGCAAGTAAGTCAGTTGAAGAATTAGAGAGAACCGATGAACAGTAAACCAATTACATGCTATGTTGTGCATCTGTGTTGGTTATTAGCCTCCCTAGGTGTAGCAAGCAAGTCAGTTGAAGAATTAGAGAGAACCGCTGAACAGTAAACCAATTACATGCTATGTTGTGCATCTGTGTTGGTTATTAGTCTCCCCAGGTGTAGCAAGTATGTTAGTTGAAGAGTTAGAGAGAACCGATGAACAGTAAACCTATTACATGCTATGTTGTGCATCTGTGTTTGTTATTAAACTCCCCAGGTGTAGCAAGTAAGTCAGTTGAAGAATTAGAGAGAACCGATGAACAGTAAACCAGTTACATGCTATGTTGTGCATCTGTGTTGGTTATTAAACTCCCCAGGTGTAGCAAGTAAGTCAGTTGAAGAATTATAGAGAACCGATGAACAGTAAACCAATTACATGCTATGTTGTGAATCTGTGTTGGTTATTAAACTCCCCAGGTGTAGCAAGTAAGTCAGTTGAAGAATTAGAGAGAACCGATGAACAGTAAACCAATTACATGCTGTGTTGTGCATCTGTGTTGGTTATTAAACTCCCCAGGTGTAGCAAGTAAGTCAGTTGAAGAATTAGAGAGAACCGATGAACAGTAAACCAGTTACATGCTATGTTGTGCATCTGTGTTGGTTATTAAACTCCCCAGGTGTAGCAAGTAAGTCAGTTGAAGAATTAGAGAGAACCGATGAACAGTAAACTAATTACATGCTATGTTGTGCATCTGTGTTGGTTATTAGTCTTCCCAGGTGTAGCAAGTAAGTCAGTTGAAGAATTAGAGAGAACCGATGAACAGTAAACCAATTACATGTTATGTTGTGCATCTGTGTTGGTTATTAAACTCCCCAGGTGTAGCAAGTAAGTCAGTTGAAGAATTAGAGAGAACCGATGAACAGTAAACCAATTACATGCTATGTTGTGCATCTGTGTTGGTTATTAAACTCCCCAGGTGTAGCAAGTAAGTCAGTTGAAGAATTAGAGAGAACCGATGAACAGTAAACTAATTACATGCTATGTTGGGCATCTTTGTTGGTTATTAGTCTCCCCAGGTGTAGCAACTAAGTCAGTTGAAGAATTAGAGAGAACCGCTGAATAGTAAACCAACTACATGTTATGTTGTGCATCTTTGTTGGTTATTAGTCTCCCCAAGTGTAGCAGGTAAGTCAGTTGAAGAATTAGAGAGAACCGATGAACAGTAAATCAATTACATGTTATGTTGTGCATCTTTGTTGGTTATTAAACTCCCCAGGTGTAGCAAGTAAGTCAGTTGAAGAATTAGAGAGAACCGATGAATAGTAAACCAATTACATGCTATGTTGTGCATCTGTGTTGGTTATTAAACTCCCCAGGTGTAGCAAGTAAGTCAGTTGAAGAATTAGAGAGAACCGATGAACAGTAAACCATTTACATGCTATGTTGTGCATCTGTGTTGGTTATTAAATTCCCCAGGTGTAGCAAGTAAGTCAGTTGAAGAATTAGAGAGAACCGATGAACAGTAAACTAATTACATGCTATGTTGTGCATCTGTGTTGGTTATTAGTCTCCCCAGGTATAGCAAGTAAGTCAGTTGAAGAATTAGAGAGAACCGCTGAATAGTAAACCAATTACATGTTATGATGTTAATCTGTGTTGGATATTAGTCTCCCCAGGTGTAGCAAGTAAGACAGTTGAAGAATTAGAGAGAACCGATGAACAGTAAACCAATTACATGCTATGTTGTGCATCTGTGTTGGTTATTAGTCTCCCCAGGTGTAGCAAGTAAGTCAGTTGAAGAATTAGAGAGAACCGATGAACAGTAAACCAATTACATGCTATGTTGTGCATCTGTGTTGGTTATTAGTCTCCCCAGGTATAGCAAGTAAGTCAGTTGAAGAATTAGAGAGAACCGCTGCATAGTAAACCAATTACATGTTATGTTGTTAATCTGTGTTGGTTATTAGTCTCCCCAGGTGTAGCAAGTAAGACAGTTGAAGAATTGGAGAGAACCGATGAACAGTAAACCAATTACATGCTATGTTGTGCATCTGTGTGGTTATTAGTCTCCCCAGGTGTAGCAAGTAAGTCAGTTGAAGAATTAGAGAGAACCGATGAACAGTAAACCAATTACATGCTATGTTGTGCATCTGTGTTGGTTATTAAACTCCCCAGGTGTAGCAAGTAAGTCAGTTGAAGAATTAGAGAGAACCGATGTACAGTAAACTAGTTACATGCTATGTTGTGCATCTGTGTTGGTTATTAAACTCCCCAGGTGTAGCAAGTAAGTCAGTTGAAGAATTAGAGAGAACCGATGAACAGTAAATCAATTACATGCTATGTTGTGCATCTTTGTTGGTTATTAAACTCCCCAGGTGTAGCAAGTAAGTCAGTTGAAGAATTAGAGAGAACCGATGAACAGTAAACCAGTTACATGCTATGTTGTGCATCTGTGTTGGTTATTAAACTCCCCAGGTGTAGCAAGTAAGTCAGTTGAAGAATTAGAGAGAACCGCTGAATAGTAAACCAATTACATGTTATGTTGTGCATCTTTGTTGGTTATTAGTCTCCCCAGGTGTAGCAGGTAAGTCAGTTGAAGAATTAGAGAGAACCGACGAACAGTAAATCAATTACATGCTATGTTGTGCATCTTTGTTGGTTATTAAACTCCCCAGGTGTAGCAAGTAAGTCAGTTGAAGAATTAGAGAGAACCGATGAACAGTAAACCAATTACATGCTATGTTGTTCATCTGTGTTGGTTATTAGTCTCCCCAGGTGTCGCAAGTAAGTCAGTTGAAGAATTAGAGAGAACCGATGAACAGTAAACCAATTACATGCTTTGTTGTGCATCTGTGTTGGTTATAAGTCTCCCCAGGTGTAGCAAGTAAGCCAGTTGAAGAATTAGAGAGAACCGCTAAATAGTAAACCAATTACATGTTATGTTGTGCATCTTTGTTGGTTATTAGTCTCCCCAGGTGTAGCAGGTAAGTCAGTTGAAGAATTAGAGAGAACCGATGAACAGTAAATCAATTACATGCTATGTTGTGCATCTTTGTTGGTTATTAAACTCCCCAGGTGTAGCAAGTAAGTCAGTTGAAGAATTAGAGAGAACCGCTGAATAGTAAACCAACTACATGTTATGTTGTGCATCTTTGTTGGTTATTAGTCTCCCCAAGTGTAGCAGGTAAGTCAGTTGAAGAATTAGAGAGAACCGATGAACAGTAAATCAATTACATGTTATGTTGTGCATCTTTGTTGGTTATTAAACTCCCCAGGTGTAGCAAGTAAGTCAGTTGAAGAATTAGAGAGAACCGATGAATAGTAAACCAATTACATGCTATGTTGTGCATCTGTGTTGGTTATTAAACTCCCCAGGTGTAGCAAGTAAGTCAGTTGAAGAATTAGAGAGAACCGATGAACAGTAAACCATTTACATGCTATGTTGTGCATCTGTGTTGGTTATTAAATTCCCCAGGTGTAGCAAGTAAGTCAGTTGAAGAATTAGAGAGAACCGATGAACAGTAAACTAATTACATGCTATGTTGTGCATCTGTGTTGGTTATTAGTCTCCCCAGGTATAGCAAGTAAGTCAGTTGAAGAATTAGAGAGAACCGCTGAATAGTAAACCAGTTACATGTTATGATGTTAATCTGTGTTGGATATTAGTCTCCCCAGGTGTAGCAAGTAAGACAGTTGAAGAATTAGAGAGAACCGATGAACAGTAAACCAATTACATGCTATGTTGTGCATCTGTGTTGGTTATTAGTCTCCCCAGGTGTAGCAAGTAAGTCAGTTGAAGAATTAGAGAGAACCGATGAACAGTAAACCAATTACATGCTATGTTGTGCATCTGTGTTGGTTATTAGTCTCCCCAGGTATAGCAAGTAAGTCAGTTGAAGAATTAGAGAGAACCGATGAACAGTAAACCAATTACATGCTATGTTGTGCATCTGTGTTGGTTATTAGCCTCCCTAGGTGTAGCAAGCAAGTCAGTTGAAGAATTAGAGAGAACCGCTGAACAGTAAACCAATTACATGCTATGTTGTGCATCTGTGTTGGTTATTAGTCTCCCCAGGTGTAGCAAGTATGTTAGTTGAAGAGTTAGAGAGAACCGATGAACAGTAAACCTATTACATGCTATGTTGTGCATCTGTGTTTGTTATTAAACTCCCCAGGTGTAGCAAGTAAGTCAGTTGAAGAATTAGAGAGAACCGATGAACAGTAAACCAGTTACATGCTATGTTGTGCATCTGTGTTGGTTATTAAACTCCCCAGGTGTAGCAAGTAAGTCAGTTGAAGAATTATAGAGAACCGATGAACAGTAAACCAATTACATGCTATGTTGTGAATCTGTGTTGGTTATTAAACTCCCCAGGTGTAGCAAGTAAGTCAGTTGAAGAATTAGAGAGAACCGATGAACAGTAAACCAATTACATGCTGTGTTGTGCATCTGTGTTGGTTATTAAACTCCCCAGGTGTAGCAAGTAAGTCAGTTGAAGAATTAGAGAGAACCGATGAACAGTAAACCAGTTACATGCTATGTTGTGCATCTGTGTTGGTTATTAAACTCCCCAGGTGTAGCAAGTAAGTCAGTTGAAGAATTAGAGAGAACCGATGAACAGTAAACTAATTACATGCTATGTTGTGCATCTGTGTTGGTTATTAGTCTCCCCAGGTGTAGCAAGTAAGTCAGTTGAAGAATTAGAGAGAACCGATGAACAGTAAACCAATTACATGTTATGTTGTGCATCTGTGTTGGTTATTAAACTCCCCAGGTGTAGCAAGTAAGTCAGTTGAAGAATTAGAGAGAACCGATGAACAGTAAACCAATTACATGCTATGTTGTGCATCTGTGTTGGTTATTAAACTCCCCAGGTGTAGCAAGTAAGTCAGTTGAAGAATTAGAGAGAACCGATGAACAGTAAATCAATTACATGCTATGTTGTGCATCTGTGTTGGTTATTAAATTCCCCAGGTGTAGCAAGTAAGTCAGTTGAAGAATTAGAGAGAACCGATGAACAGTAAACTAATTACATGCTATGTTGTGCATCTGTGTTGGTTATTAGTCTCCCCAGGTATAGCAAGTAAGTCAGTTGAAGAATTAGAGAGAACCGCTGAATAGTAAACCAATTACATGTTATGATGTTAATCTGTGTTGGATATTAGTCTCCCCAGGTGTAGCAAGTAAGACAGTTGAAGAATTAGAGAGAACCGATGAACAGTAAACCAATTACATGCTATGTTGTGCATCTGTGTTGGTTATTAGTCTCCCCAGGTGTAGCAAGTAAGTCAGTTGAAGAATTAGAGAGAACCGATGAACAGTAAACCAATTACATGCTATGTTGTGCATCTGTGTTGGTTATTAGTCTCCCCAGGTATAGCAAGTAAGTCAGTTGAAGAATTAGAGAGAACCGCTGCATAGTAAACCAATTACATGTTATGTTGTTAATCTGTGTTGGTTATTAGTCTCCCCAGGTGTAGCAAGTAAGACAGTTGAAGAATTGGAGAGAACCGATGAACAGTAAACCAATTACATGCTATGTTGTGCATCTGTGTGGTTATTAGTCTCCCCAGGTGTAGCAAGTAAGTCAGTTGAAGAATTAGAGAGAACCGATGAACAGTAAACCAATTACATGCTATGTTGTGCATCTTTGTTGGTTATTAGTCTCCCCAAGTGTAGCAGGTAAGTCAGTTGAAGAATTAGAGAGAACCGATGAACAGTAAATCAATTACATGTTATGTTGTGCATCTTTGTTGGTTATTAAACTCCCCAGGTGTAGCAAGTAAGTCAGTTGAAGAATTAGAGAGAACCGATGAATAGTAAACCAATTACATGCTATGTTGTGCATCTGTGTTGGTTATTAAACTCCCCAGGTGTAGCAAGTAAGTCAGTTGAAGAATTAGAGAGAACCGATGAACAGTAAACCATTTACATGCTATGTTGTGCATCTGTGTTGGTTATTAAATTCCCCAGGTGTAGCAAGTAAGTCAGTTGAAGAATTAGAGAGAACCGATGAACAGTAAACTAATTACATGCTATGTTGTGCATCTGTGTTGGTTATTAGTCTCCCCAGGTATAGCAAGTAAGTCAGTTGAAGAATTAGAGAGAACCGCTGAATAGTAAACCAGTTACATGTTATGATGTTAATCTGTGTTGGATATTAGTCTCCCCAGGTGTAGCAAGTAAGACAGTTGAAGAATTAGAGAGAACCGATGAACAGTAAACCAATTACATGCTATGTTGTGCATCTGTGTTGGTTATTAGTCTCCCCAGGTGTAGCAAGTAAGTCAGTTGAAGAATTAGAGAGAACCGATGAACAGTAAACCAATTACATGCTATGTTGTGCATCTGTGTTGGTTATTAGTCTCCCCAGGTATAGCAAGTAAGTCAGTTGAAGAATTAGAGAGAACCGCTGAATAGTAAACCAATTACATTTTATGTTGTTAATCTGTGTTGGTTATTAGTCTCCCCAGGTGTAGCAAGTAAGACAGTTGAAGAATTGGAGAGAACCGATGAACAGTAAACCAATTACATGCTATGTTGTGCATCTGTGTGGTTATTAGTCTCCCCAGGTGTAGCAAGTAAGTCAGTTGAAGAATTAGAGAGAACCGATGAACAGTAAACCAATTACATGCTATGTTGTGCATCTGTGTTGGTTATTAAACTCCCCAGGTGTAGCAAGTAAGTCAGTTGAAGAATTAGAGAGAACCGATGAACAGTAAACTAGTTACATGCTATGTTGTGCATCTGTGTTGGTTATTAAACTCCCCAGGTGTAGCAAGTAAGTCAGTTGAAGAATTAGAGAGAACCGATGAACAGTAAATCAATTACATGCTATGTTGTGCATCTTTGTTGGTTATTAAACTCCCCAGGTGTAGCAAGTAAGTCAGTTGAAGAATTAGAGAGAACCGATGAACAGTAACCAGTTACATGCTATGTTGTGCATCTGTGTTGGTTATTAAACTCCCCAGGTGTAGCAAGTAAGTCAGTTGAAGAATTAGAGAGAACCGCTGAATAGTAAACCAATTACATGTTATGTTGTGCATCTTTGTTGGTTATTAGTCTCCCCAGGTGTAGCAGGTAAGTCAGTTGAAGAATTAGAGAGAACCGACGAACAGTAAATCAATTACATGCTATGTTGTGCATCTTTGTTGGTTATTAAACTCCCCAGGTGTAGCAAGTAAGTCAGTTGAAGAATTAGAGAGAACCGATGAACAGTAAACCAATTACATGCTATGTTGTTCATCTGTGTTGGTTATTAGTCTCCCCAGGTGTCGCAAGTAAGTCAGTTGAAGAATTAGAGAGAACCGATGAACAGTAAACCAATTACATGCTTTGTTGTGCATCTGTGTTGGTTATAAGTCTCCCCAGGTGTAGCAAGTAAGCCAGTTGAAGAATTAGGGAGAACCGCTAAATAGTAAACCAATTACATGTTATGTTGTGCATCTTTGTTGGTTATTAGTCTCCCCAGGTGTAGCAGGTAAGTCAATTGAAGAATTAGAGAGAACCGATGAACAGTAAATCAATTACATGCTATGTTGTGCATCTTTGTTGGTTATTAAACTCCCCAGGTGTAGCAAGTAAGTCAGTTGAAGAATTAGAGAGAACCGATGAACAGTAAACCAGTTACATGCTATGTTGTGCATCTGTGTTGGTTATTAGTCTCCCCAGTTGTAGCAAGTAAGTCAGTTGAAGAATTCGAGAGAACCGATGAACAGTAAACCAGTTTCATGCTATGTTGTGTATCTGTGTTGGTTATTAGTCTCCCTAGGTGTAGCAAGTAAGTCAGTTGAAGAATTAGAGAGAACCGATGAACAGTAAACCAATTACAAGCTATGTTGTGCATCTGTGTTGGTTATTAAACTCCCCAGGTGTAGCAAGTAAGTCAGTTGAAGAATTAGAGAGAACCGATGAACAGTAAACCAATTACATGCTATGTTGTGCATCTGTGTTGGTTATTAAACTCCCCAGGTGTAGCAAGTAAGTCAGTTGAAGAATTAGAGAGAACCGATGAACAGTAAACCAGTTACATGCTATGTTGTGCATCTGTGTTGGTTATTAAATTCCCCAGGTGTAGCAAGTAAGTCAGTTGAAGAATTAGAGAGAACCGATGAACAGTAAACCAGTTACATGCTATGTTGTGCATCTGTGTTGGTTATTAGTCTCCCCAGGTGTAGCAAGTAAGTCAGTTGAAGAATTAGAGAGAACCGATGAACAGTAAACCAATTACAAGCTATGTTGTGCATCTGTGTTGGTTATTAAACTCCCCAGGTGTAGCAAGTAAGTCAGTTGAAGAATTAGAGAGAACCGATGAACAGTAAACCAATTACATGCTATGTTGTGCATCTGTGTTGGTTATTAAACTCCCCAGGTGTAGCAAGTAAGTCAGTTGAAGAATTAGAGAGAACCGATGAACAGTAAACCAATTACATGCTATGTTGTGCATCTGTGTTGGTTATTAGCCTCCCTAGGTGTAGCAAGCAAGTCAGTTGAAGAATTAGAGAGAACCGCTGAACAGTAAACCAATTACATGCTATGTTGTGCATCTGTGTTGGTTATTAGTCTCCCCAGGTGTAGCAAGTATGTTAGTTGAAGAGTTAGAGAGAACCGATGAACAGTAAACCTATTACATGCTATGTTGTGCATCTGTGTTTGTTATTAAACTCCCCAGGTGTAGCAAGTAAGTCAGTTGAAGAATTAGAGAGAACCGATGAACAGTAAACCAGTTACATGCTATGTTGTGCATCTGTGTTGGTTATTAAACTCCCTAGGTGTAGCAAGTAAGTCAGTTGAAGAATTATAGAGAACCGATGAACAGTAAACCAATTACATGCTATGTTGTGAATCTGTGTTGGTTATTAAACTCCCTAGGTGTAGCAAGTAAGTCAGTTGAAGAATTAGAGAGAACCGATGAACAGTAAACCAATTACATGCTGTGTTGTGCATCTGTGTTGGTTATTAAACTCCCCAGGTGTAGCAAGTAAGTCAGTTGAAGAATTAGAGAGAACCGATGAACAGTAAACCAATTACATGCTATGTTGTGCATCTGTGTTGGTTATTAAACTCCCCAGGTGTAGCAAGTAAGTCAGTTGAAGAATTAGAGAGAACCGATGAACAGTAAACCAGTTACATGCTATGTTGTGCATCTGTGTTGGTTATTAAATTCCCCAGGTGTAGCAAGTAAGCCAGTTGAAGAATTAGGGAGAACCGCTAAATAGTAAACCAATTACATGTTATGTTGTGCATCTTTGTTGGTTATTAGTCTCCCCAGGTGTAGCAGGTAAGTCAATTGAAGAATTAGAGAGAACCGATGAACAGTAAATCAATTACATGCTATGTTGTGCATCTTTGTTGGTTATTAAACTCCCCAGGTGTAGCAAGTAAGTCAGTTGAAGAATTAGAGAGAACCGATGAACAGTAAACCAGTTACATGCTATGTTGTGCATCTGTGTTGGTTATTAGTCTCCCCAGTTGTAGCAAGTAAGTCAGTTGAAGAATTCGAGAGAACCGATGAACAGTAAACCAGTTTCATGCTATGTTGTGTATCTGTGTTGGTTATTAGTCTCCCTAGGTGTAGCAAGTAAGTCAGTTGAAGAATTAGAGAGAACCGATGAACAGTAAACCAATTACAAGCTATGTTGTGCATCTGTGTTGGTTATTAAACTCCCCAGGTGTAGCAAGTAAGTCAGTTGAAGAATTAGAGAGAACCGATGAACAGTAAACCAATTACATGCTATGTTGTGCATCTGTGTTGGTTATTAAACTCCCCAGGTGTAGCAAGTAAGTCAGTTGAAGAATTAGAGAGAACCGATGAACAGTAAACCAGTTACATGCTATGTTGTGCATCTGTGTTGGTTATTAAATTCCCCAGGTGTAGCAAGTAAGTCAGTTGAAGAATTAGAGAGAACCGATGAACAGTAAACCAGTTACATGCTATGTTGTGCATCTGTGTTGGTTATTAGTCTCCCCAGGTGTAGCAAGTAAGTCAGTTGAAGAATTAGAGAGAACCGATGAACAGTAAACCAATTACAAGCTATGTTGTGCATCTGTGTTGGTTATTAAACTCCCCAGGTGTAGCAAGTAAGTCAGTTGAAGAATTAGAGAGAACCGATGAACAGTAAACCAATTACATGCTATGTTGTGCATCTGTGTTGGTTATTAAACTCCCCAGGTGTAGCAAGTAAGTCAGTTGAAGAATTAGAGAGAACCGATGAACAGTAAACCAATTACATGCTATGTTGTGCATCTGTGTTGGTTATTAGCCTCCCTAGGTGTAGCAAGCAAGTCAGTTGAAGAATTAGAGAGAACCGCTGAACAGTAAACCAATTACATGCTATGTTGTGCATCTGTGTTGGTTATTAGTCTCCCCAGGTGTAGCAAGTATGTTAGTTGAAGAGTTAGAGAGAACCGATGAACAGTAAACCTATTACATGCTATGTTGTGCATCTGTGTTTGTTATTAAACTCCCCAGGTGTAGCAAGTAAGTCAGTTGAAGAATTAGAGAGAACCGATGAACAGTAAACCAGTTACATGCTATGTTGTGCATCTGTGTTGGTTATTAAACTCCCTAGGTGTAGCAAGTAAGTCAGTTGAAGAATTATAGAGAACCGATGAACAGTAAACCAATTACATGCTATGTTGTGAATCTGTGTTGGTTATTAAACTCCCTAGGTGTAGCAAGTAAGTCAGTTGAAGAATTAGAGAGAACCGATGAACAGTAAACCAATTACATGCTGTGTTGTGCATCTGTGTTGGTTATTAAACTCCCCAGGTGTAGCAAGTAAGTCAGTTGAAGAATTAGAGAGAACCGATGAACAGTAAACTAGTTACATGCTATGTTGTGCATCTGTGTTGGTTATTAAACTCCCCAGGTGTAGCAAGTAAGTCAGTTGAAGAATTAGAGAGAACCGATGAACAGTAAACTAATTACATGCTATGTTGTGCATCTGTGTTGGTTATTAGTCTCCCCAGGTGTAGCAAGTAAGTCAGTTGAAGAATTAGAGAGAACCGATGAACAGTAAACCAATTACATGTTATGTTGTGCATCTGTGTTGGTTATTAAACTCCCCAGGTGTAGCAAGTAAGTCAGTTGAAGAATTAGAGAGAACCGATGAACAGTAAACCATTACATGCTATGTTGTGCATCTGTGTTGGTTATTAAACTCCCCAGGTGTAGCAAGTAAGTCAGTTGAAGAATTAGAGAGAACCGATGAACAGTAAACTAATTACATGCTATGTTGGGCATCTTTGTTGGTTATTAGTCTCCCCAGGTGTAGCAACTAAGTCAGTTGAAGAATTAGAGAGAACCGCTGAATAGTAAACCAATTACATGTTATGTTGTGCATCTTTGTTGGTTATTAGTCTCCCCAAGTGTAGCAGGTAAGTCAGTTGAAGAATTAGAGAGAACCGATGAACAGTAAATCAATTACATGTTATGTTGTGCATCTTTGTTGGTTATTAAACTCCCCAGGTGTAGCAAGTAAGTCAGTTGAAGAATTAGAGAGAACCGATGAACAGTAAACCAATTACATGCTATGTTGTGCATCTGTGTTGGTTATTAAACTCCCCAGGTGTAGCAAGTAAGTCAGTTGAAGAATTAGAGAGAACCGATGAACAGTAAACTAATTACATGCTATGTTGTGCATCTTTGTTGGTTATTAGTCTCCCCAGGTGTAGCAACTAAGTCAGTTGAAGAATTAGAGAGAACCGCTGAATAGTAAACCAATTACATGTTATGTTGTGCATCTTTGTTGGTTATTAGTCTCCCCAGGTGTAGCAGGTAAGTCAGTTGAAGAATTAGAGAGAACCGATGAACAGTAAATCAATTACATGCTATGTTGTGCATCTTTGTTGGTTATTAAACTCCCCAGGTGTAGCAAGTAAGTCAGTTGAAGAATTAGAGAGAACCGATGAACAGTAAACCAGTTACATGCTATGTTGTGCATCTGTGTTGGTTATTAGTCTCCCCAGGTGTAGCAAGTAAGTCAGTTGAAGAATTCGAGAGAACCGATGAACAGTAAACCAGTTTCATGCTATGTTGTGCATCTGTGTTGGTTATTAGTCTCCCTATGATATGATTCCTAATTGCACCAGAGTTGAAAAAGGATCTTTTGAGTTCAAAATCTTAGACTTAATTTCTGGAATGTAGGGAAGGATCTTTTGGGTTAAAATCTTGGACTTAATTTCTGGAATGTGGGTAAGGAAATTAGATGCAAGAAATGGAGGGAAGGAAACGGTAAAGGAATGGAGGAAGAATCACTCTTCCAAGGAAGGCTTCACACAAAGAATTGTGGATGATCCTTTGATATGCCCAAATTCTTGAATCACTCAAGAACAATTGGAGAATCACTCTCAGTTAATAAAACTCAAATTCTGATCTGTGCTTATTCATCCCAATGGGCAGCTTATATAGCTTACAACCAAGACCTTTCACTTACATTAGTGGGCAATTAATGAACTCCATTAGTGGGCAATTAATGAACTCCACTAAGCCTAACAATTATGACCACTAATGCAAAACAAACATATGCTAAATTCGTGCACCCTTTGGTATGCCTCATGGCTGATTCATCCCAAAGGTTTTGGACCTTATTTAACTAAAAACAACTTGCCTAATAACTAGCCCAATAAGTGGTGCAGCCCAAACAAGAGTTGGCAGCCACTTTAACAAGAGTTTTAGGCCTTTATTTACTAATTACAAGTACTAAAAAAAAACACCCACTACGAAAATGGCGTAATTAGGCTTCATAATCCTTGATACAATTCACCATCTTGGCCTTGTCTTCATCATTGGGCATTTCTTCAAGAATAAGGGCCGCAACTTGTTGCAAAGCATCCTTGGCCCTTTTAGTCCTTGCCCTAGTCATTGGTCCTCCAAGTCCTTTGAGTGCTCCTAAATCCTTGCCCACGTCCTCATCATTCCCTCCCTCTTGAGAAGAATTTGTCCTCAAATCAAAGTCTCCATCATCTACATCAAAGAGAGATAAATCAGAAACATTGAAAGTGGAACTAACATTGTACTCACCGGGCAATTCAATCTTGTAAGCATTGTCATTTATTCTTTCTAGTACTTGAAATGGACCATCCCCTCTTGGCAAAAGCTTTGATTTCCTTTGTTCCGGAAATCTTTCCTTCCTCATGTGTACCCAAACCCAATCACCAGGTTGGAACACAACTTTCTTTCGCCCTTTGTTAGCATGTTTCGCGTAGCTCTCATTTTTCTTCTCAATTTGAGCCTTCACACGTTCGTGTAACTTCTTCACATAGTGATGTGGACATAAAAGCCCAAACTCAAGAGGCCCATGACCAGAAGGCCCAAGTCCACGACGAAGAGGACAAAGATCAAGATCCAATTCAAATCTTAAGTGGGCCTATGACTAGAGGGATGCTTAAAAAAAACCCAAGAGGCATTGCAGCACAAAGTGGCCCATTTACTAGAGACCCAACAATCGACTCAACACATGGAGGAGGCTAGACTTATTACATGCATAGCTTGCTTGGGAAGCTAGGAGGCCAACTGGAAGATTTCGTTTTTATTTTATTATTATTATCTTTTTATGTCTTAAGTTTTAAAGTTGTGTTAGTTTTGTTTTGTAAAAGGCAGTATTAAAAATAAAAATAATAAACTACTACATTTCAGGATTTGAACCCAAGACCTTAAGCTTATAATGCCTTCATCAAACCACTTGGGCATATTAGCTTCTGTTGGGATATTAATATTTTAATTTTCTTTATTTACTTCCAAATGAGGCAAACTCAAACAAAAGTTGTATTAAACATTTTGAGAATTGAGAAAAGGACAGATTATTCAGATTACAAATTTTTGTGAGTTTTAGCTCTGCTAGGGTTTTTCCTTGCATCATTTGATCTTATCAAGAATTCTCCAATTCTTGTGGCGATCTTTCTTGGCTTATCAAATAATCATATTTGTGGCGCCTTCCTTATAATCGATTAATTCACATCATTTGGTATTCAGAGCTAGGTTGGGGGTACTGTTCACACAACACCGTCCTGGTACTGTTTATCGGTACTGTTCACACACAGTTCCTGGACTGTTCATCGATACTGTTCACGCGCACTGTTCATCGTCACTGTTCCTGGTACTGTTCATCGATACTATTCACGCGCACTGTTCATCATAACTGTCATGGTACTGTTCATCGATACTATTCACGCGCACTGTTCATCATCACTGTTCACGGTACTGTTCAAATTCCTGTTTTAATTTTTTTTTTTTTCCTTTTTTCATTTCTTCTTGTTATTGTGTATCCACATATTTCTTTAGTGATTCTCTTTCATTTTGGAACATAAATTCTGCCAAAAAAAAAAAAAAAAAAATCTGCAGCAAAAGAAGTTAAAAAATAAAATAAAATATATATATATATATATATATACAAATATATGGCAGTTGTTCTTCCTTAAATTTTGTGCACATTACCTGTTTGATAAAATTCCTAAGTGTCAAGTGTCTTCCTTGTTCGTTGCTACTTGTCCTTTGTGGGTACTACAATTCTATTTTATTCCTTATGATTGCTATCCTTGAAGGTGATTCTTGATTATAGATTATTTGATTCTTGTAAGAACCTTAAGTCAGAGATTGAGTGGAAAAAGGCAAGAGTGAATATTTACACAAAAGCCAAGTTGAGAGTAAACACGAGTGGTACATCTTTGAGTGCAAACACGTGAGAAGAGTGGTAAGGTCCTATTACTTCACATTTTTTTTTTGTTTTCGGTTCTTTTAGTTGAACAATGGCAGGAGCGGGAGGTGGTGGTCCTCATTTAGATGGAGCTCAAAGATTGTTACTTGAAGCTATGACTGCACAAATGCAAAGATTGATGACACAAAATAATCAAGAGCTCTATGAGAGGATTGAAGGAATTGAAAATCAACTAAATCAAGATGATGGAGGTCCTAACCGAAATAGGGGAGGTAGAGGCGGCAATGGAGGTCCTAGACAAAACAGACTTGAAGGAGTGAAGTTGAATGTTCCCCCATTCAAAGGTAGGAGTGATCCAGATGCCTATCTAGAGTGGGAGATGAAGATTGAACATGTGTTTTCATGCAATGACTATACTGAAGCACAAAAGGTCAAGTTGGCTGCAGCTGAATTCTCAGACTATGCCCTCATTTGGTGGAACAAATATCAAAAGGAAATGCAAAGAGATGAGGAACGGGAAATAGATACATGGGCTGAAATGAGGAGAGTCATGAGGAAGAGATACGTGCCAACCAGTTATAGTAGAACTTTGCGTTTAAAACTTCAAAAATTAACTCAAGGTAGCATGACTGTTGAAGAATACTATAAGGAGATGGAGATGGCATTAATGAGAGCCTGCATAGAGGAAGAAAATGAAGCAACAATGGTTCGTTTTCTGAATGGCCTAAACACTGATATTAGGGATGTTGTGGAATTGCAGGAATATGTGGAGATGGAAGATTTGTTGCACAAGGCTGTACAGGTTGAACAACAACTCAAGAGGAAAGGTATAGCAAGGAAGAATTCTTCCAGTTCTTATAATCCAAACTGGAGGGATAGATTTAAGAAGGAAGGAGGAAATTAATCTAGTTCAGCAGTGACTCCTCCACAAGGGAAATCACCAACAAATCCAAATACATCTGTCTTTCCTACTGGAACTAGAAACATCAAATGCTTCAAATGCTTGGGAAGAGGACATATTGCTTCTGAATGCCCAACTAGGAGGATCATGATCATGAAGGAGGATGGGCAAATCACTAGTGAATCTGAACCTGATGAAGAAGAAGTGGAGAAAGAAGAGGAAGCATTGCAGGGTGATATACTAATGGTAAGGAGGTTGTTGGGAAGTCAGATACAACCACTTGAGCAAACCCAAAGAGAAAATATTTTCCACACTAGATGTTCCATCAAAGGTAAATTATGCTCTTTAATAGTTGATGGTGGAAGTTGTACTAATGTGGCTAGTTCCAGATTAGTATCTAAGTTAAATTTGGGAACCAAACCACATCCTAGGCCATACAAACTTCAATGGCTTAGTGAAGATGGAGAGATGAAAGTAACTCAGCAGGTTGAGGTGTGCTTCTCAATTGGAAGGTATAATGATAAGGTGTTGTGTGATGTGGTTCCAATGGAGGCAACTCATCTCCTCCTAGGGAGGCCATGGCAGTATGACACAAAAGCACTACATGATGGATTCACCAACAAAATTTCTTTCATGCACAATGACCAGAAAATTATTCTCAAACCATTATCTCCTAGAGATGTGTGTGAGGATCAAATAAAAATGAGAGAAAAAATAATGCAAAAGAAAAGAGAGAAGAGTGAAACACCTATCAAAAGTAGAAAGAAGAAGAGTGAAACACTTGAGGGAAAGAGTGAAACACTTGAGGGAAAGAGTGAAACACTTGAGAGAAAAATGAGTTGTTTAGCAAAAGAAAGTGAGGTGAAAAAGATGTTTCTTGCTCACAAACCACTTTACTTGATGTACTGCAAAAATAATATTTTTGTTGCTGACAATTCAAATAAAATTGCTATTCCTCCTAGTGTTGAATTTATTTTGCAGGAATATAAAGATGTGTTTCCGAAGGAGTTACCAAAGGGACTACCACCTTTGAGGGGAATTGAACACCATATTGATCTCATTCCAGGAGTGTCATTGCCCAACCGACCAGCATATAGAAGTAATCCCCAAGAGACCAAAGAGATCCAAAGGCAAGTCGAAGAATTGATGAGCAAAGGATGGGTACAAGAAAGCATGAGCCCATGTGCAGTTCCAGTCATTTTAGTCCCTAAGAAGGATGAACATGGAGGATGTGCACTGATTGTAGAGCCATCAACAACATCACAGTTAAGTATAGGCATCCTATTCCTAGGTTAGATGACTTATTGGATGAATTGCATGGTGCCTGTATTTTTTCAAAAATTGACTTGAAAAGTGGGTACCATCAAATTAGGATTAGGGAAGGGGATGAATGGAAAACTGCCTTTAAAACTAAGTATGGTTTGTATGAGTGGCTAGTGATGCCCTTTGGGTTAACTAATGCCCCAAGCACTTTTATGAGATTGATGAACCATGTCTTAAAGGAATTTTTAGGCAAATGTGTTGTGGTATACTTTGATGATATTCTGATATATAGCACTAACTTTGATTTGCATGTTGAACATTTAAGTGCTGTCATGAATGTGCTCAGAAAGGAAAAATTGTTTGCTAATATTGAAAAATGTACCTTTTGCACTGATCATGTTGTGTTTTTGGGATTTGTTGTGAGTTCTAAAGGGGTACAAGTTGATGAGGAAAAGATTAGAGCCATCCAAGAGTGGCCTACCCCTAAGAATGTGAGTGAAGTGAGAAGTTTTCATGGGTTAGCTAGTTTCTATAGGAGGTTTGTTAAGGATTTTAGTACTTTGGCTGCACCTCTTAATGAAATAGTTGAAAAGCATGTTGGGTTAAAATGGGGTGAAAAACAAGAGAAGGCATTTTCTGAACTTAAGCACAAACTAACTAATGCCCCCATTCTTGCATTACCAAATTTTGCAAAATCTTTTGAAATTGAATGTGATGCATCTAATGTGGGTATTGGGGCTGTTTTGATGCAAGAAGGTCATCCAATTGCTTATTTTAGTGAGAAGTTGAATGGGGCTGCCCTAAACTATCTCACTTATGATAAGGAATTGTATGCCTTGGTGAGAGCTTTAAGGACTTGGCAACATTACCTTTTGCCCAAAGAGTTTGTCATCCATAGTGATCATGAGTCCTTAAAGTACTTAAAAGGACAAGGTAAGCTTAATAAGAGGCATGCTAAGTGGGTAGAGTTTCTAGAGCAATTTCCATATGTCATCAAGCATAAAAAGGGAAAAGGGAATGTAGTGGCTGATGCTTTGTCTAGGAGACATAATTTGCTCTCTATGCTTGAAACTAAACTATTTGGTCTTGAATCTTTGAAAGACATGTATATGCATGATGTGGACTTTGCTGAAAATTTTGCTTCATGTGAAAAGTTTTCTGAAAATGGTTACTATAGGCATAATGGGTTCTTGTTTAAAGCAAATAGATTGTGTGTGCCTAAGTGTTCCATTAGAGAGCTACTTGTGAGTGAATCACATGAGGGGGGATTGATGGGTCATTTTGGGGTTCAAAAGACGTTGGAAATTTTGCAAGAACATTTCTATTGGCCCCATATGAAGCATGATGTACATAAATTTTGTGATCATTGTATTGTTTGTAAAAAGGCTAAATCTAAAGTTAAGCCTCATGGATTGTATACCCCTTTGCCTGTTCCTGATTTTCCTTGGATTGATATATCTATGGACTTTGTTTTGGGGTTGCCTAGAACAAAGAATGGAAAAGATTCTATTTTTGTTGTTGTTGACAGGTTTTCAAAAATGGCACATTTTATACCATGTAAAAAGGTTAATGATGCTTGCCATGTAGCTGACTTATTTTTTAGGGAAGTTGTGCGACTCCATGGGCTACCTAGGAGCATTGTAAGTGATAGGGACACCAAGTTCCTAAGTCATTTTTGGAGAACGTTGTGGGGTAAGTTGGGTACTAAATTACTTTTCTCTACTACTTGTCACCCACAAACCGATGGACAAACTGAGGTAGTGAATAGAACTTTAGGCACTTTGCTTAGGACTGTTTTAAAGAAAAATATTAAATTCTTGGAAGAACATTTGCCTCATGTAGAGTTTGCATATAATAGGGCTGTCCATAGCACAACTAAATGTTCACCATTTGAAATTGTGTATGGATTTAATCCTCTAACACCACTTGACTTGTTACCTATGCCTAACATTTCTGAATTTAAGCATAAAGATGCACAGGCTAAGGCTGAATATGTGAAGAAGTTGCATGAGCAAGTGAAAGCTCAAACTGAAAAGAAAATTGAGAGTTATGCCAAACAAGCCAACAAGGGCAGAAAGAAAGTTATTTTTGAACCTGGTGATTGGGTTTGGGTACATATGAGAAAAGAGAGGTTCCCTGAACAAAGGAAGTCCAAACTTCAACCTAGAGGAGATGGGCCTTTCCAAGTCCTAGAAAAGATCAATGATAATGCTTACAAAATTGATCTACCAGGTGAGTATGGTGTAAGTTCTTCTTTTAATGTTGCTGATTTGACTCATTTTGATGCAGGAGATGAATTCATAGCTTTGAGGACAAATGCTGCCCAAGAAGGAGAGAATGATGTGGACATAAAAGCCCAAACTCAAGAGGCCCATGACCAGAAGGCCCAAGTCCACGACGAAGAGGACAAAGATCAAGATCCAATTCAAATCTTAAGTGGGCCTATGACTAGAGGGATGCTTAAAAAAAACCCAAGAGGCATTGCAGCACAAAGTGGCCCATTTACTAGAGACCCAACAATCGACTCAACACATGGAGGAGGCTAGACTTATTACATGCATAGCTTGCTTGGGAAGCTAGGAGGCCAACTGGAAGATTTCGTTTTTATTTTATTATTATTATCTTTTTATGTCTTAAGTTTTAAAGTTGTGTTAGTTTTGTTTTGTAAAAGGCAGTATTAAAAATAAAAATAATAAACTACTACATTTCAGGATTTGAACCCAAGACCTTAAGCTTATAATGCCTTCATCAAACCACTTGGGCATATTAGCTTCTGTTGGGATATTAATATTTTAATTTTCTTTACTTACTTCCAAATGAGGCAAACTCAAACAAAAGTTGTATTAAACATTTTGAGAATTGAGAAAAGGACAGATTATTCAGATTACAAATTTTTGTGAGTTTTAGCTCTGCTAGGGTTTTTCCTTGCATCATTTGATCTTATCAAGAATTCTCCAATTCTTGTGGCGATCTTTCTTGGCTTATCAAATAATCATATTTGTGGCGCCTTCCTTATAATCGATTAATTCACATCACATAGTCCGCTTTGGCCTGCCCTTCTTTATGCTTAAAAACAGAAATGTTAGGCATAGGCAATAAATCAAGAGGAGTCAAAGGGTTAAAACCATACACAACCTCAAAAGGTGAACAATTTGTTGTGCTATGGACAGCCCTATTATATGCAAATTCAACATGAGGCAAACTTGCTTCCCAGGACTTAATATTCTTTTTTAAAACAGTCCTAAGCAAGGTCCCCAAAGTTCTATTGACTACCTCAGTTTGTCCATCGGTTTGTGGGTGACAAGTTGTTGAAAATAATAATTTAGTACCTAACTTGCCCCACAAAGTCCTCCAAAAATGACTAAGGAATTTAGCATCCCTATCACTTACAATACTCCTTGGCACACCATGAAGCCTCACAACTTCTTTGAAAAACAAATCAGCCACATGACACGCATCATCTACCTTTTTGCAAGGTATGAAATGTGCCATTTTTGAAAACCTGTCAACAACCACAAAAATAGAATCTTTGCCATTCTTTGTTCTAGGCAGTCCCAAAACAAAGTCCATAGATATGTCAATCCAAGGATATTCAGGAGTAGGCAAAGGAGTATACAATCCATGTGGCAATGATTTAGATTTAGCCATTTTGCACACAACACAATGTTCACAAAATTTTTGCACATCACGTTTCATATGAGGCCAAAAGAAATGTTCTTATAAAATTTCCAAAGTCTTTTTAATCCCAAAGTGCCCCATCAAACCACCACCATGTGATTCACTAACAAGCAATTCTCTAATGGAACATGTAGGCACACACAATTTGTTTTCTTTAAATAAAAACCCATTGTGCTTAAAATACCCATATTGAGATAGTTTCTCACATGCAGCATATATTTCACCAAAAGTTTCATCAGAAGCATACATTTCTTTCAAAGATTCAAATCCAAGCAATTTAGTTTCAAGAGTGGAAAGCAATATATGTCTCCTTGATAAAGCATCAGCCACAATGTTCCCTTTTCCCCTTTTATGTTTTATGACATAGGGAAATTGTTCCAAAAACTCCACCCACTTGGCATGCCTCTTGTTAAGCTTGCCTTGTCCCTTCAAATACCTTAGGGACTCATGGTCACTATGTATTACAAACTCTTTGGGAAAAAGGTAGTGTTGCCATGTTTTCAAAGCTCTTACCAAGGCATACAATTCCTTATCATAAGTGGAAAAATTAAGGGCAGCTCCACTTAACTTCTCACTAAAATAAGCAATTGGATGGCCTTCTTGTAACAACACAGCCCCAATCCCAACATTGGAAGCATCACATTCAATTTCAAAAGATTTAGCAAAGTTTGGTAAGGCAAGAATGGGAGCATTGGTTAGCCTTTGCTTAAGAGCAACAAAGGCTTCCTCTTGTTTCCCTCCCCACTTAAAAACCACATGTTTCTTTACTACTTCATTAAGAGGTGCTGCCAAGGTGCTAAAGTCCTTAACAAACCTCCTATAAAAACTTGCCAAACCATAGAAACTTCTCACTTCACTCACGGATTTAGGTGTGGGCCATTCTTGGATGGCCTTAACCTTTTCCTCATCTACTTGTACTCCTTTAGAACTTACAACAAAACCAAGGAATACAACATGATCAGTACAAAACACACATTTTTCAAGATTGGCAAACAATTGTTCTTCCTTAAGCACCTTCAAAACAGATTTCAAATGTTCCACATGCAATTCAAGAGAAGTGCTATAGACAAGAATATCATCAAAATATACCACAACAAATTTGCCAATAAATTCCCTCAAAACATGGTTCATCAATCTCATAAAAGTACTTGGTGCATTAGTTAAGCCAAAAGGCATAACCAACCACTCATACAAACCATATTTTGTTTTAAAAGCAGTTTTCCATTCATCACCCTCTCTAATTCTAATTTGATTATATCCACTTTTCAAATCAATTTTAGAGAAAATACTTGCACCATGCAATTCATCAAGCAAATCATCAAGTCTAGGAATTGGGTGCCTATATTTTATGGTGATGTTATTTAGAGCCCTACAATCAGAACACATTCTCCATGTCCCATCTTTTTTAGGGACCAAAATTACCGGAACAGCACAAGGACTCATGCTATCTCTTACCCATCCTTTGGTCATGAGTTCATCCACTTGCTTTTGAATTTCTTGCGTTTCTTGTGGATTGCTCCTATAAGCTGGCCTATTGGGTAAGGAAGCTCCTGGAATGAGATCAATTTGGTGTTCAATTCCCCTCAAAGGTGGTAATCCACTTGGTACACTTGATGGAAAAACGTCATGAAATTCCTGCAAAAGAGATTTAACACTAGAAGGTATTTCCAATTCATCAAAAGTGTTAGTGTTTAAAATCTGATTTTTGCAATACATTAGATAAAGGGGTTGTTTAGCAAGGAACAACCTCTTCACCTCACCCTTTGTTGCCAAAAGACTCTCTTTTCTCTCAAGTGTTTCGCTCCTTTTCTTTCCACTTTTTTTTTTCTCAAGTTTTTGTTCACTCTTTTTCTCAAGATCACTTTCTTTTCTCTCCAAAGAAATCTTTTCTCTCATCCTCATTTGATCCTCACACACCTCTTTAGGACTCAAAGGCTTGAGGACAATCTTTTTATTTTGGTGCACAAAAGAGATCTTATTGGAATAGCCATCATGGACGGCTTTAGTGTCAAATTGCCAAGGCCTTCCCAAAAGTATGTGGCTGGCCTCCATTGGAACTACATCACATAGCACCTTATCTTTGTATTTTCCAATGGAAATATCCACTTCTACTTGCTGCCTCACTTGCACCTCTCCATCCTCACTAAGCCACTGAAGTTTATATGGCCTAGGGTGTGGTTTAGTGTCTAAATTTAGCTTTGACACTAATCTAGCACTAGCCACATTAGCGCAACTCCCTCCATCAATAATCACCATGCAAACCTTTCCATTGATGGAACATCTTGTGTGGAAAATATTCTCCCTTTGGCTTCTTTCTAAAGGACTCATTTGACTACCCATCATTCTCCTAATCATCAATAAATCTCCCTCAAGGGCCTCCTCTTCCTCCTCAATGTCACCTTCTTCTTCCTCACTAACATCAGATTGGCTAGTGTAATCTCCATTCTCCTTGAGAACCATGGTCCTTTTGGTAGGACACTCATAGGCATAATGACCCATGCCTTGACACTTAAAGCATTTTATGTCTTTACTCTTCTTTTGAGGCTGTTCTAAGGACTTAGAGGATGATTTTCCATGAGAAGTAGATGCTAGATTGCTTGGAGTGGCAGCCACCTCCTTCTTATTTTTGTCCTTCCAACTATAGGAATTATAATTAGAAGAACTCTTCTTGGTCACACTTTTTCTTTTGAGTTGTTGTTCCACTTGAATGGATTTGTGCAGCAAGTCTTCTATCTCAACAAATTCCTGCAATTCAACAACATCACGAATATCGTTATTCAAGCCATTAATAAAACGAGCCATGGTTAGTTCTGGATCTTCTTCAATATTGGCTTGCATTATGAGCAAGTCCAATTCCTTGTAATACTCTTCAACTCCTTTGGTGCCTTGTGACAATTTTTGAAGTTTAAATTTCACATCTCTAGCATAGCTAGCCGGCACATAACGTTTCCTCATGAGCCTTTTCATTTCAGCCCATGTTTCCACCAAAGGCTCTTCATTTCTCAACCTTTCTCTTTTCAACTTATTCCACCACACAAGTGCATAGTCCGAGAACTCCGCTGCTGCAAGTTTCACCTTTTGCTCTTCATCATAATTGTTACAAGTGAAAATATGTTCTATTTTGAGTTCCCATTCCACATAGGCTTCCGGATCACTCTTCCCCTTAAATGGAGGAACATTAAGTTTAACACCTTCAATTCTGTTTTGCCTAGGAGCACCACCATTTCTTCCTCTCCTTTCTTCTTCATGATGATCACGATTCTCTAATTGCTCAATTCTTCCATACAACTCTTCATTGTTTTCTCTCAATAATCTTTGCATTTGAGCATTAATAGCGTCGAACAAGAGTCTTTGTGTTCCATCCAAATGATTTCCATCTGCCATACTTCAAAAACAAGAGTAATAACAAACACAAAGAAAATAGGACCTCACCACTCTTCTCACTTGTTTACACTCGTAAAATGAACACTCGTGTATGTCACTCTTAATGGCTTTTTTTTTTTTTATTATTTTTTTTTTTAAAAGCAATTCAAAAAAAGTAGACAACACAAAGAACAAACCACAATTTTTTGTGTTAAAAGCAAGGTTTAGGGTAGGCTTAAAAAGGAATACAAAACAGCCACCAAAAATTCAAAAAAAACAAGGAAATTTAGGAATCAAAAACTGGAATTTAGATAAGTTAGTAACAACCTTCAACCAAACCAAAATATTACCTTAAAGATTGAGTTTCAAGTGTTCTAAACGCATGAACCATTCAGCCACAACTCTTTTTTTTTTTTTTTTTATTATGGACGAATTTTATTTTATTTAATATTTTTTAACACTATTAAGGCCTAATTTTTGCAATGGTTCAGCAAATAAAGAAAGAACACTAAGGTAATATCAATGGTAATGAGAAATAACAAGGAAGGATGTTACCCAAAGAAATTCCAGCAAATGATGTGGATGAACCCAAAAAACCGGAGCTCTTGATACCAAATGATATGATTCCTAATTGCACCAGAGTTGAAAAAGGATCTTTTGAGTTCAAAATCTTAGACTTAATTTCTGGAATGTAGGGAAGGATCTTTTGGGTTAAAATCTTGGACTTAATTTCTGGAATGTTGGTAAGGAAATTAGATGCAAGAAATGGAGGGAAGGAAACGGTAAAGGAATGGAGGAAGAATCACTCTTCCAAGGAAGGCTTCACACAAAGAATTGTGGATGATCCTTTGATATGCCCAAATTCTTGAATCACTCAAGAACAATTGGAGAATCACTCTCAGTTAATAAAACTCAAATTCTGATCTGTGCTTATTCATCCCAATGGGCAGCTTATATAGCTTACAACCAAGACCTTTCACTTACATTAGTGGGCAATTAATGAACTCCATTAGTGGGCAATTAATGAACTCCACTAAGCCTAACAATTATGACCACTAATGCAAAACAAACATATGCTAAATTCGTGCACCCTTTGGTATGCCTCATGGCTGATTCATCCCAAAGGTTTTGGACCTTATTTAACTAAAAACAACTTGCCTAATAACTAGCCCAATAAGTGGTGCAGCCCAAACAAGAGTTGGCAGCCACTTTAACAAGAGTTTTAGGCCTTTATTTACTAATTACAAGTACTAAAAAAAAAACACCCACTACGAAAATGGCGTAATTAGGCTTCATAATCCTTGATACAATTCACCATCTTGGCCTTGTCTTCATCATTGGGCATTTCTTCAAGAATAAGGGCCGCAACTTGTTGCAAAGCATCCTTGGCCCTTTTAGTCCTTGCCCTAGTCATTGGTCCTCCAAGTCCTTTGAGTGCTCCTAAATCCTTGCCCATGTCCTCATCACCCTAGGTGTAGCAAGTAAGTCAGTTGAAGAATTAGAGAGAACCGATGAACAGTAAACCAATTACAAGCTATGTTGTGCATCTGTGTTGGTTATTAAACTCCCCAGGTGTAGCAAGTAAGTCAGTTGAAGAATTAGAGAGAACCGATGAACAGTAAACCAATTACATGCTATGTTGTGCATCTGTGTTGGTTATTAAACTCCCCAGGTGTAGCAAGTAAGTCAGTTGAAGAATTAGAGAGAACCGATGAACAATAAACCAGTTACATGCTATGTTGTGCATCTGTGTTGGTTATTAAATTCCCCAGGTGTAGCAAGTAAGTCAGTTGAAGAATTAGAGAGAACCGATGAACAGTAAACTAATTACATGCTATGTTGTGCATCTGTGTTGGTTATTAGTCTCCCCAGGTATAGCAAGTAAGTCAGTTGAAGAATTAGAGAGAACCGCTGAATAGTAAACCAATTACATGTTATGTTGTTAATCTGTGTTGGTTATTAGTCTCCCCAGGTGTAGCAAGTAAGACAGTTGAAGAATTAGAGAGAACCGATGAACAGTAAACCAATTACATGCTATGTTGTGCATCTGTGTTGGTTATTAGTCTCCCCAGGTGTAGCAAGTAAGTCAGTTGAAGAATTAGAGAGAACCGATGAACAGTAAACCAATTACATGCTATGTTGTGCATCTGTGTTGGTTATTAAACTCCTCAGGTATAGCAAGTAAGTCAGTTGAAGAATTAGAGAGAACCGATGAACAGTAAATCAATTACATGCTATGTTGTGCATCTGTGTTGGTTATTAAACTCTCCAGGTGTAGCAAGTAAGTCAATTGAACAATTAGAGAGAACCGATGAACAGTAAACTAATTACATGCTATGTTGTGCATCTTTGTTGGTTATTAGTCTCCCCAGGTGTAGCAAGTAAGTCAGTTGAAGAATTAGAGAGAACCGCTGAATAGTAAACCAATTACATGTTATGTTGTGCATCTTTGTTGGTTATTAGTCTCCCCAGGTGTAGCAGGTAAGTCAGTTGAAGAATTAGAGAGAATCGATGAACAGTAAATCAATTACATGCTATGTTGTGCATCTTTGTTGGTTATTAAACTCCCGAGGTGTAGCAAGTAAGTCAGTTGAAGAATTAGAGAGAACCGATGAACAGTAAACCAGTTACATGCTATGTTGTGCATCTGTGTTGGTTATTAAACTCCCCAGGTGTAGCAAGTAAGTCAGTTGAAGAATTAGAGAGAACCGATGAACAGTAAACTAATTACATGCTATGTTGTGCATCTTTGTTGGTTATTAGTCTCCCCAGGTGTAGCAACTACGTCAGTTGAAGAATTAGAGAGAACCGCTGAATAGTAAACCAATTACATGTTATGTTGTGCATCTTTGTTGATTATTAGTCTCCCCAAGTGTAGCAGGTAAGTCAGTTGAAGAATTAGAGAGAACCGATGAACAGTAAATCAATTACATGCTATGTTGTGCATCTTTGTTGGTTATTAAACTCCCCAGGTGTAGCAAGTAAGTCAGTTGAAGAATTAGAGAGAACCGATGAACAGTAAACCAATTACATGCTATGTTGTGCATCTGTGTTGGTTATTAAACTCCCCAGGTGTAGCAAGTAAGTCAATTGAAGAATTAGAGGGAACCGATGAACAGTAAACTAATTACATGCTATGTTGTGCATCTTTGTTGGTTATTAGTCTCCCCAGGTGTAGCAACTAAGTCAGTTGAAGAATTAGAGAGAACCGCTGAATAGTAAACCAATTACATGTTATGTTGTGCATCTTTGTTGGTTATTAGTCTCCCCAGGTGTAGCAGGTAAGTCAGTTGAAGAATTAGAGAGAACCGATGAACAGTAAATCAATTACATGCTATGTTGTGCATCTTTGTTGGTTATTAAATTTCCCAGGTGTAGCAAGTAAGTCAGTTGAAGAATTAGAGAGAACTGATGAACAGTAAACTAATTACATGCTATGTTGTGCATCTGTGTTGGTTATTAGTCTCCCCAGGTGTCGCAAGTAAGTCAGTTGAAGAATTAGAGAGAACCGATGAACAGTAAACCAATTACATGCTTTGTTGTGCATCTTTGTTGGTTATTAAACTCCCCAGGTGTAGCAAGTAAGTCAGTTGAAGAATTAGAGAGAACCGATGAACAGTAAACCAATTACATGCTATGTTGTTCATCTGTGTTGGTTATTAGTCTCCCCAGGTGTCGCAAGTAAGTCAGTTGAAGAATTAGAGAGAACCGATGAACAGTAAACCAATTACATGCTTTGTTGTGCATCTGTGTTGGTTATAAGTCTCCCCAGGTGTAGCAAGTAAGTCAGTTGAAGAATTCGAGAGAACCGATGAACAGTAAACCAGTTACATGCTATGTTGTGCATCTGTGTTGGTTATTAGTCTCCCCAGGTGTAGCAAGTAAGTCAGTTGAAGAATTCGAGAGAACCGATGAACAGTAAACCAGTTTCATGCTATGTTGTGCATCTGTGTTGGTTATTAGTCTCCCCAGGTGTAGCAAGTAAGCCAGTTGAAGAATTAGAGAGAACCGATGAACAGTAAACCAATTACATGCTATGTTGTGCATCTGTGTTGGTTATTAAACTCCCCAGGTGTAGCAAGTAAGGCAGTTGAAGAATTAGAGAGAACCGATGAACAGTAAACCAATTACATGCTATGTTGTGCATCTGTGTTGGTTATTAGCCTCCCTAGGTGTAGCAAGTTAGTCAGTTGAAGAATTAGAGAGAACCGCTGAACAGTAAACCAATTACATGCTATGTTGTGCATCTGTGTTGGTTATTAGTCTCCCCAGGTGTAGCAAGTATGTTAGTTGAAGAGTTAGAGAGAACCGATGAACAGTAAACCGATTACATGCTATGTTGTGCATCTGTGTTGGTTATTAAACTCCCCAGGTGTAGCAACTAAGTCAGTTGAAGAATTAGAGAGAACCGATGAACAGTAAACCAGTTACATGCTATGTTGTGCATCTGTGTTGGTTATTAAACTCCCCAGGTGTAGCAAGTAAGTCAGTTGAAGAATTATAGAGAACCGATGAACAGTAAACCAATTACATGCTATGTTGTGAATCTGTGTTGGTTATTAAACTCCTCAGGTGTAGCAAGTAAGTCAGTTGAAGAATTAGAGAGAACCGATGAACAGTAAACCAATTACATGCTGTGTTGTGCATCTGTGTTGGTTATTAAACTCCCCAGGTGTAGCAAGTAAGTCAGTTGAAGAATTAGAGAGAACCGATGAACAGTAAACCAGTTACATGCTATGTTGTGCATCTGTGTTGGTTATTAAACTCCCCAGGTGTAGCAAGTAAGTCAGTTGAAGAATTAGAGAGAACCGATGAACAGTAAACTAATTACATGCTATGTTGTGCATCTGTGTTGGTTATTAGTCTCCCCAGGTGTAGCAAGTAAGTCAGTTGAAGAATTAGAGAGAACCGATGAATAGTAAACCAATTACATGTTATGTTGTGCATCTGTGTTGGTTATTAAACTCCCCAGGTGTAGCAAGTAAGTCAGTTGAAGAATTAGAGAGAACCGATGAACAGTAAACCAATTACATGCTATGTTGTGCATCTGTGTTGGTTATTAAACTCCCCAGGTGTAGCAAGTAAGTCAGTTGAAGAATTAGAGAGAACCGATGAACAGTAAACTAATTACATGCTATGTTGTGCATCTTCGTTGGTTATTAGTCTCCCCAGGTGTAGCAACTAAGTCAGTTGAAGAATTAGAGAGAACCGCTGAATAGTAAACCAATTACATGTTATGTTGTGCATCTTTGTTGGTTATTAGTCTCCCCAAGTGTAGCAGGTAAGTCAGTTGAAGAATTAGAGAGAACCGATGAACAGTAAATCTATTACATGCTATGTTGTGCATCTTCGTTGGTTATTAAACTCCCCAGGTGTAGCAAGTAAGTCAGTTGAAGAATTAGAGAGAACCGATGAACAGTAAACCAATTACATGCTATGGTGTGCATCTGTGTTGGTTATTAAACTCCCCAGGTGTAGCAAGTAAGTCAGTTGAAGAATTAGAGAGAACCGATGAACAGTAAACTAATTACATGCTATGTTGTGCATCTTTGTTGGTTATTAGTCTCCCCAGGTGTAGCAACTAAGTCAGTTGAAGAATTAGAGAGAACCGCTGAATAGTAAACCAATTACATGTTATGTTGTGCATCTTTGTTGGTTATTAGTCTCCCCAGGTGTAGCAGGTAAGTCAGTTGAAGAATTAGAGAGAATCGATGAACAGTAAATCAATTACATGCTATGTTGTGCATCTTTGTTGGTTATTAAACTCCCCAGGTGTAGCAAGTAAGTCAGTTGAAGAATTAGAGAGAACCGATGAACAGTAAACCAGTTACATGCTATGTTGTGCATCTGTGTTGGTTATTAGTCTCCCCAGGTGTAGCAAGTAAGTCAGTTGAAGAATTCGAGAGAACCGATGAACAGTAAACCAGTTTCATGCTATGTTGTGCATCTGTGTTGGTTATTAGTCTCCCTAGATGTAGCAAGTAAGTCAGTTGAAGAATTAGAGAGAACCGATGAACAGTAAACCAATTACAAGCTATGTTGTGCATCTATGTTGGTTATTAAACTCCCCAGGTGTAGCAATTAAGTCAGTTGAAGAATTAGAGAGAACCGATGAACAGTAAACCAATTACATGCTATGTTGTGCATCTGTGTTGGTTATTAAACTCCCCAGGTGTAGCAAGTAAGTCAGTTGAAGAATTAGAGAGAACCGATGAACAGTAAACCAGTTACATGCTATGTTGTGCATCTGTGTTGGTTATTAAATTCCCCAGGTGTAGCAAGTAAGTCAGTTGAAGAATTAGAGAGAACCGATGAACAGTAAACTAATTACATGCTATGTTGTGCATCTGTGTTGGTTATTAGTCTCCCCAGGTATAGCAAGTAAGTCAGTTGAAGAATTAGAGAGAACCGCTGAATAGTAAACCAATTACATGTTATGTTGTTAATCTGTGTTGGTTATTAGTCTCCCCAGGTGTAGCAAGTAAGACAGTTGAAGAATTAGTGAGAACCGATGAACAGTAAACCAATTACATGCTATGTTGTGCATCTGTGTTGGTTATTAGTCTCCCGAGGCTTTAAATGTCTTGGGAGAGGCCATATAGCTTCTCAATGTCCAACTAAAAAGGTCATGTTCTTGATAGGACAAGACATTTATAGTAATATTGATGAATCTAGTTCTACCACTTCAAGTGATAGTGAGAATAGTGAGGAAGATCCTAAAATTGAAAAGTTATATCCTGTTGATGGTGATCTTCTTATGATCAAAAGGCTTCTTGGAAGCCAACCTTATCCCACTTCACTATCTCAAAGAGAGAACATCTTTCATACAAGATGTTTTGTTTTTAAAAGAACTTGTTCTCTCATTGTTGATAGTGGATCATGTTCTAATTGTTGTAGTACAAGGTTGTTTAACAAGTTAGCCCTTACCACCATTCCTCACCCTCACCCTTATAAACTTCATTGGCTCAATGAAGGTGAGGAATTGGAGGTGAATCAACAAGTGAAGGTCAAGTTTTCTATAGGGGATTATAAAGACAAAGTTTTATGTGATGTGATCCCTATGGAAGCTTGTCATATTTTGCTTGGTAGGCCATGGCAATTTGATAAACAAACTATACATGATGGCCTTACTAACAAAATAGCCTTCACTCATAAAAATAAGGAAATTGTTTTTAATCCTTTAACACCACCCCAAGTGTTTGAGGATCAAAAGCAAATGAAAAGAAAAAGAATAAAGAAAGAAAAGAAGGAAAGAGTGTGGAAGAAGGGGATTCCACTAAAACCTTTGTGACCAAGGAGAGTTATTTTATGAATAAACAAGACTTGAAAAGAACTCTCTTTATGAATAAACCTTTGTGACCACTTGATGGATTTCTTCTTCCATGAATGACGTAGGGATTGAAGGGAGAAAGCCTTGGCCCTTGATCTAGGTTCAACAAGGTAGACAAAAGGAAGGTGTATGGTGAAGAAAAGGAAGTTGGTGTGAAAATGATGGTGTTTGGGCGGAAGCACTTAGGGTGGTGGTGTTTGGGTGCTCAAAGTTGGCTCACTCCAAGGTAGGTGGAGGCCACTCTAGGTTTCCTACTCTCCAAGGGTGGAGATAGGAGGGGGATAGCCGAAACTTACCCTAGGGACTAAGGATGAGACGTTGAGGCATAAGAATGCTCACTCAAAATCTATATAATCCAAAATATTTACAAGTGGTGGGGTGTGGGGTATTTATAGGAGGGGAGGCATCTAGGGTTGCATTTGGAGTGTGCATGGCCGAAAATCACAAGGCAAATGCACTCCAAATGAAATGCCAAATGAACCCTAGATGCTACTTGGTGGCCAAGGATGGAATCTAAGGGGTTAGATTGGCTATTTCTAGGTGCATGATAAGTCCATGCAACCTTTGCCCTCCACTTGGACCTAAGCCTTTCTAACACCAAAAATAGGTCCAATGCTCACCAAAAATAGGCGTCACCTCCTAATGTAACACCCTAGCCCAAAATTAAAACCCTACTCATCTAAAGCACCCCATAATACAAGGGTAAAATAGGAAATACAAAGAAAATAAATCCTATGACTAAAACACCCCAAAATACAAGGGTAAAATTGGAATAAAGCAATAAATTCTATACTACTCAAATTGGCCATAGCCATGAACAATGTGATGGGTCTCACATGAAGTGAAGTACCAAGGGTGGTCCTCCATCATATTGATGGATTTCTCCTTCCATGAATGACGTAGGGATTGAAGGGAGAAAGCCTTGGCCCTTGATCTAGGTTCAACAAGGTAGACAAAAGGAAGGTGTATGGTGAAGAAAAGGAAGTTGGCGTGAAAATGACGGTGTTTGGGCGGAAGCACTTAGGGTGGTGGTGTTTGGGTGCTCAAAGTTGGCTCACTCCAAGGTAGGTGGAGGCCACTCTAGGTTTCCTACTCTCCAAGGGTGGAGATAGGAGGGGGATAGCCGAAACTTACCCTAGGGACTAAGGATGAGACGTTGAGGCATAAGAATGCTCACTCAAAATCTATATAATCCAAAGTATTTACAAGTGGTGGGGTGTGGGGTATTTATAGGAGGGGAGGTGATGTGAATCAAGAAGAAGCAATAATGGACTAGGAATTTAAGTAGTTTGGGACTGAATAATTAATAAGTTCATTATCTTATTTTTAATGTAATTTTCGTTTTATTTTATTTTATTAAATAAATATGATAGGTTGCCTTGCCTTTTAGGTTGCTAAGGGGAAATAAATGCTAGTGGGAATTTATTGCTTAGTTAGTGGGCTAGTGAAGAGTCAATATTAAGTGTTAGTGGGAATTTATGTCATCTTGCCCATCTAAGCTTATAAATAGGAACCATTTGTAAAAGTTTGGGGAGAAAATGAATTATTCAGAATTTGGATATTTTTCCAATTGAGAGGATTTTCTCTCTCTAGGTTCTTAGGAACTACTTTTGATTCTTATCCTTGAATTTCCTAATTCAAAGTGGCGAATCTTCCTCAACTTATCAATCTTTAGGGATTGTGGCGTTGTTCTTCCATTTCTTACCTCAATCCATATTTTTTTCTTTTAATTTCTTAATTATGAGCTTTCCAACCTAGATAGATCCGTAAAACGAATCCATCCCTCTGGGTTCATATCATTTGGTATCAGAGCTTCGGCTCTGGGTTTGGAATGGAAATGGAAATTTACTATACAAGATGTTTGGTTGACGACTCTCTATTCTTGGTTGCAGTAGATGAATTTAATTTCAGAAATGTCGTGAGCAGCAGGGCGGTTGAGAAATTATGTCTGCCCACTACAAATGGACAAGCAATGATTAAATTCTCTATTGGAACATATGAAGATGAAGTTCTTTGTGATATTGCCCCCATGGAGACATGCCATATGTTATTAGGGAGGCCATGGTTGTATAATAAAATTATAAATCCTGAACGACCTTCTATTTCTTTTGTGCATGGTGGACGAAGGATTAAGTTGATATGTCTATCATCCGACGATGTACATGAGGATCAACTGAAATTGAAAATAAAGATAGAAAAAGAAAGAGAAGAGAAGAGGAGAGTAGAAGATGAGATACATAGGGAGGAAGATGACAACTCTAACGTTACATTTTCTTCTTTTGATGTGTCAAATTTACAGGAACAAGAGGACAAGTTTTCTTGTTTGAAGAAGCATGTAAACATCATTCCTAATGCACCTTTATACATTCAGTCCACCTTTCAAAATAAAATTCAAGAGACCTTGCACCTGGAAAATGGAGTTGATTTGTTGTTTGAAGTTACTATTTTCCAAAGCTGCCACTTGAATGGGATTCAATTCCTATTCATTGAGTACGTTTGTGGTTATGAGTTTGAAGAGGTTTTATTTGTTTCATTGATGATTAATAACTTACCAACAGGTGAAGCTAGAGATGGATACAAGCGAGATGTCTTCGACCCAGGAGGAAGCATTTACGTTTCGGCAGTAGTTAGTGAATTAAATAAATTAGGAAATAAATAAAGTCTAAAGATTCGGGACGAATCTTCTCAAAGAAGGAGGGTATGATGTGAATCAAGAAGAAGCAATAATGGACTAGGAATTTAAGTAGTTTGGGACTGAATAATTAATAAGTTCATTATCTTATTTTTAATGTAATTTTCGTTTTATTTTATTTTATTAAATAAATATGATAGGTTGCCTTGCCTTTTAGGTTGCTAAGGGGAAATAAATGCTAGTGGGAATTTATTGCTTAGTTAGTGGGCTAGTGAAGAGTCAATATTAAGTGTTAGTGGGAATTTATGTCATCTTGCCCATCTAAGCTTATAAATAGGAACCATTTGTAAAAGTTTGGGGAGAAAATGAATTATTCAGAATTTGGATATTTTTCCAATTGAGAGGATTTTCTCTCTCTAGGTTCTTAGGAACTACTTTTGATTCTTATCCTTGAATTTCCTAATTCAAAGTGGCGAATCTTCCTCAACTTATCAATCTTTAGGGATTGTGGCGTTGTTCTTCCATTTCTTACCTCAATCCATATTTTTTTCTTTTAATTTCTTAATTATGAGCTTTCCAACCTAGATAGATCCGTAAAACGAATCCATCCCTCTGGGTTCATATCAGGAGGCATCTAGGGTTGCATTTGGAGTGTGCATGGCCGAAAATCACAAGGCAAATGCACTCCAAATGAAATGCCAAATGAACCCTAGATGCTACTTGGTGGCCAAGGATGGAATCTAAGGGGTTAGATTGGCTATTTCTAGGTGCATGATAAGTCCATGCAACCTTTGCCCTCCACTTGGGCCTAAGCCTTTCTAACACCAAAAATAGGTCCAATGCTCACCAAAAATAGGCGTCACCTCCTAATGTAACACCCTAGCCCAAAATTAAAACCCTACTCATCTAAAGCACCCCATAATACAAGGGTAAAATAGGAAATACAAAGAAAATAAATCCTATGACTAAAATACCCCAAAATACAAAGGTAAAATTGGAATAAAGCAATAAATTCTATACTACTCAAATTGGCCATAGCCATGAACCATGTGATGGGTCTCACATGAAGTGAAGTACCAAGGGTGGTCCTCCATCATACCCTCCTTCTTGAGAAGGATTTGACCTCAAATCTTTAAGCTCTTCCATTCCATTAATCCTTCAAAAGATGTGAAACCACAATTAGGGAAGTAAAAAAAAATACTAAAACTTTAGCGATGCAATCCTTAAGTACACAATTTGTTGAATGAAAGTGCTAGGGAAAGGAGAGAGCCAAAGAGGCATCACCATTTAAATTATTGGCCCCATGCAATTTCATTCACCAAATCATCTATCTTAGGGATTGGGTGCCTTTTATGCAATGATGGCTTTTAAAAAGGTGCTCATCCTCCATTGCCATCTTTCTTTGGCACCAAAAGAAGGAGGATGGCACAAGGGTTAAGGTTCACTTGAACCTAGCCCTTTTTCTTCAAAGGAAAAATTCTTTTTTTCTTTTCTTTTCTTTTTGTTTTTGTTTTTACTTTTCTCTTCATCATCTTTCTTAGCCTTTAGTTTGAGTTGGTCCTCATTCACTTGAGAGGGTGATAGAGGACACCACACAAACTTCTTACCTAAGTGTTGGAAACTTATTTTATTTGTGAGGCCATCATGGATTATGTGCTTGTCAAATTGCCATGGCCTCCCAAGCAAGACATGACTAACCTCTAATGGCACTATGTCACACAAAACATTTTCTTTATAGTTGCCAATAGAGATTGGTATGCTTGCTTGTTGGTTAACTACAACACCTCTTTCCTCATTGATCCATTGCATTTTGTAAGGTTTAGGATGAGGTTTTGTAGTTAAGGCTAGCTTATCAACCAATCTAATACTACAACAATTAGAAGTAGACCCACTATCGACAATGAGAGAACAAGTACTTTCTAAGACCTTGCATTTTGTTTGAAACAAGTTCTCTCTTTGTGATTGGTCAATTTCACTAGATTGATTGTTAAGGAGCCTTCTAACCAACAATAGGTCTCCTTCACAAGGTAAAATTTCTTCCTCGGAATCTATGGCTTCTTCTTCACTACTAGAGGAAGAAGAAGTAGCTTCATCAAGGCTACTATAGTGGTCTTGGGCTTTTAAAACCATAGTTTTCTTTGTAGGACATTGGGAAGCAATATGTCCTCTTCCAAGACACTTGAAGCACTTGATTTCACTTGACTTAGACTCTTTGGAAGGTGCTTTAAAAGATGATTTTTCTTTTTCTTTTTCTTTTTCTTTTTCTTCTTTGGGATAAGGTAGGGAAGAGTGGCCCTCCTTCTTAAAATTCTTGGAATAAGAGGGAGTGGATTCTTTTCGAAAAGTTTTTCTTGTAAGTTGATGCTCCACTCTTGAACAAAGTTGAACTAGTTCATTTAAATCCCTATAAGGTAAAAGTTCAACTTTGTCTCTTATCTCAAGATTAAGACCACTTTGAAATCTAGAGATTGTGGTCCTCTCTTCCTCCCTAATCCCAGCCCTCATCATGAGCAACTCCATAGATTGCCTATATTCTTCCACACTAGATGACCCTTGTTTCAATCTTTGAAGCTTATCCATAAGCTCTCGGTCATAGTATGGAGGAATATGCCTCCTTCTTAAGGCACTACGGAGCTCATTCCAATATTGAATTGGAGGCTCATGGTTTATTCTCCTTTCTTTTTCTAAGGAGGTCCACCAATACATAGCATGCCCTTGGAAGCTAAGGGTTGCTAAAGAAACCTTCCTATCTTCACTCACTCCATGGCAAGAGAAAAGTTGTTCCACTTTCATTTCCCAATCTAGATAATTTTCAACATTATCTTTGCCATGAAATGGGGGAAGAGTGATGTTAGGTTCCCTATTGGAAGACTCCCTATGTCTATGATGCCTTGGGGGTCTTTGATAGTAATCATCATTGTGATGACTACTATAGAAAGTATCACTTGGAGGTTGGGTATGATGCCCTTCCTCCTCATGAACACTTGAATGCATATGCCCCTTTCCTCTTGAGGGTTGAGGAGAAGTGACTCTTGGTTTTGAACCACTAGCCTCTCCTCCCACAACTAGTCTTTCAAGTAACCTTTTTATTTCTTCATTATTTTTTTCAAACTCTTTTTCTTTTCGCCTTATTTCTTCCTCTCTTTTTATATTGTCCTCTTCTTTTTTTCTTAGGTACTATTTCAATTCCCTAAGTTCATCCCTAACACTAGACCTAGTACTACGAGAATTACGACCATGGACACTAGAATGATCACTCATCTTTGATCAAAAAAAGGTTTTCACAAATTGTTTTCAAAAAGGTTTTGAAAAGGTTTTCACAAAGAGTGAGTGATAAAAGAGTTTTCACAAAAGGTTTTCAAGGTGCAAGATAGGTAGGAAAAAGGCCTAAGTGTACAAAATGAACTTTCAAGGGGAGGTGGACTACAATGAATCACTTAATAACCAAGCCCTATCAAGTAAAAATCACTAAGCCTTTTGCTACTTTTCTCACAAAAACAAGTTGGCACAACAATAAAGTGTGTGTGTGCACGTTACCCCTAATAGGCCAAAAGCAAGCCTTCTAAACGGATTTGGAGACAAAGATAAAAGCCTAAGCAATTATACTACCAAAAACTATAAAACATGCAAAAGGAAAGCACTTAAAACATGTTCTAGTCGAGGTCCTAGGTGAAGGTTTTCAAATCACCTTCAACTACACGAACTAAAACCAAGTTGAAGAGGTTTAGGAATGGCCAAATTACAAACCAAATGAAAGAAACCAAGGCCCAAAACAAAAGAGGCCGAAAGCAAGAAAAATCAAGCAAAAATAAAGAAAAACGAAAATTAGGTCTTCAAACTCCTCCACTTGGGTTCCTTCACAAGAAACAAACGTGTTAGTCCTCTCCAAGTGTTTGATCACTCCTTTTGGTGTGGTGTAAATCCCTCCAAAGGCTAGGCTTGGATTCGGTTCACCCCTCCACTCAAATCCACCAAAGGGTGTGATAGTTGGCTAGAGGAGTTCTTCACCTACAAGTAAAGTGAAACCAACCCAAAGCAAGAGTCCAAAAAGATAAAACTGAAAAGCACAATTAGGAAAGGCTAAAATCAGAGAGAATTTATGGAGACAAAACAAAAGAGGCCAAGAAAGACAAGCAAAAAAAATTAAGACTCAATCAAAGAAAGGAAGCACACAAAGAGTAATCCTAGAAAGGCACTAGAATTAGGTTAGTGTTTAGTCCACTTGATTAAGTCCTTTATATGTTTCGGTCCAGCCAAAATTAAGGTCCCAAAATAAGGTCAAAAAGGTCACAAGTCCAACTCCAAAGCAAAGGTAATGGTCCAAGTCCACAAGTCTAGCAACAAGTCCTTTTTGGTCCAAACTTTTTTTGATACCCTTTTTTTTTTGTTCTATTTTTCACGTCAACTTTTGTTTAATAGTCCTTGGGTCCAATTTTTTTTTTTTTTTTTTCAATGTCTAGTCCAATGTTGCTTAGGTTTTGCACTTGTGGGTGGTAAATTTAGGTCAAATTTTAGAAGAGAAAGAGTAGGACAAGTGGCGTGAATTTAGAGGTCCTTAGGGAATATTTTTGAGTGGAATTGGTTTTGTTCTTTTTAGCACAAGTTGTTATGCACCAAATTTCAGCACACCTCTTAGATTCTTTTAGGGTTTCTTTTGGCATAGAAAGACAACCAAATCAAGTGAGAATGCAAGGGAGAGTGGGCGGTTATGCATGTCAAGGAAATGTTTACACATGGAAATCACAAAATCACTTAGAACATGCTAGGACTAAATAGCATGCATGAATGACTCCTAGATGGTTCATATATGTCACGCCCACTATGTAATGCAAGATGGCATATTTTGTTGATGTGTTTCATGCAAAGTGTTTGGCACATACATGGAATTTATGTGGACAAAATATAGGAAACAAAAGACAAAACTTTAGGTGGATTCAAAAGTAAAAAGTATGTTCATAGCATGTTCATATGAGACTCAAACAAAAAAATTAGAAAAGCAAAGCAATAACCTAATAATGGAAACCTAAAAAAGACAAGGAAGGTTCACAAGGAATGAGAAAATGAACCTAAAACTATTTGGCCACACAAAGAAGAACAAGAAGAAGGAATGACCGAAAGCAAAAAAAAAGACTCAAGGAGACAAGAAAAGACTAGATGTTACCCTTGAAGAACCTTGGCTCTTGATACCACTTGATGGATTTCTCCTTCCATGAATGACGTAGGGATTGAAGGGAGAAAGCCTTGGCCCTTGATCTAGGTTCAACAAGGTAGACAAAAGGAAGGTGTATGGTGAAGAAAAGGAAGTTGGCGTGAAAATGATGGTGTTTGGGCGGAAGCACTTAGGGTGGTGGTGTTTGGGTGCTCAAAGTTGGCTCACTCCAAGGTAGGTGGAGTCCACTCTAGGTTTCCTACTCTCCAAGGGTGGAGATAGGAGGGGGATAGCCGAAACTTACCCTAGGGACTAAGGATGAGACGTTGAGGCATAAGAATGCTCACTCAAAATCTATATAATCCAAAGTATTTACAAGTGGTGGGGTGTGGGGTATTTATAGGAGGGGAGGCATCTAGGGTTGCATTTGGAGTGTGCATGGCCGAAAATCACAAGGCAAATGCACTCCAAATGAAATGCCAAATGAACCCTAGATGCTACTTGGTGGCCAAGGATGGAATCTAAGGGGTTAGATTGGCTATTTCTAGGTGCATGATAAGTCCATGCAACCTTTGCCCTCCACTTGGGCCTAAGCCTTTCTAACACCAAAAATAGGTCCAATGCTCACCAAAAATAGGCGTCACCTCCTAATGTAACACCCTAGCCCAAAATTAAAACCCTACTCATCTAAAGCACCCCATAATACAAGGGTAAAATAGGAAATACAAAGAAAATAAATCCTATGACTAAAATACCCCAAAATACAAGGGTAAAATTGGAATAAAGCAATAAATTCTATACTACTCAAATTGGCCATAGCCATGAACCATGTGATGGGTCTCACATGAAGTGAAGTACCAAGGGTGGTCCTCCATCACTTGAGAGGGTGATAGAGGACACAACACAATCCTTTTACCTAAGTGATGAAAACTTATTTTGTTGGTTAGGCCATCATGAATAGTTTTTTTGTCAAATTGCCAAGGCCTTCCAAGTAAAATATGACTAACATCCAATGGCACTATATCACATAAAACTTCATCTTGGTATTTGCCAATGGAGATAGGTATATTTACTTGTTGATTAACTACAATATCTCCCTCTTCATTGATCCATTGTAATTTGTAAGATTTTGGGTGAGGTATAGTAGTTAAGGCTAGCTTATCCACTAATCTAGTGCTACAACAATTGCAACTAGATCCACTATCCACAATGAGAGAACAAGTGTTTTCTAAAACTTTGCACCTTGTATGAAACAAGTTCTCTCTTTGGGATTGGTCTAGGTTACTAGATTGGTTTCCAAGAAGCCTTCTAACCATTAACAAGTCTCCTTCACAAGGGTAAATTTCTTCCTCGGACTCTAAGTTTTCTTCTTCATCACTTGAAGAAGAAGAAGAAGTTTCATCAAGGCTACTATAGTGGTCTTGGCCCTTTAAAATCATGATTTTCTTTGTTAGGCATTGAGAGGCAATGTGCCCTCGACCAAGGCACTTAAAGCACTTGATGTCACTTGTCTTAGTGTCTTTGGAAGATGTTTTTTGAGAGGTTTCTTTTTCTTTTTCTTTAGGAAAAGGATTGGAAGAGGGGCCCTCCTTCTTAAAACTCTTGGAATAAGATGGAGTGGAGTCTTTTCTAAAAGTTTTTCTTTTAAGTTGGTGCTCCACTCTAGAACAAAGTTGAACAAGCTCATTCAAATCTCTATATGGTAAGAGCTCAACTTTGTCCCTTATTTCAAGGTTAAGACCACTTTGGAATCTTGAGATGGTGGTCCTCTCTTCTTCCCTTATCCCAGCCCTCATCATGAGTAACTCCATAGATTGCCTATATTCTTCCACACTAGATGACCCTTGTTTCAATCTTTGTAGCTTATCCATAAGCTCACGGTCATAGTATGGAGGAATATGCCTCCTTCTCAAGGCACTACGGAGCTCATTCCAATATTGAATTGGAGGCTCATGGTTTATTCTTCTCTCTTTTTCTAAGGAGGTCCACCAATACATGGCATGCCCTTGGAAGCTAAGGGTTGCCAAAGAAACCTTTCTCTCTTCACTCACTCCATGGCAAGAAAATAGTTGTTCTACTTTCATTTCCCAATCCAAATAAGTTTCAACATTGTCTTTGCCATGGAATGGGGGAAGAGGGATGTGGGGTTCCCTATTGGAAGACTCCCTATGTCTATCATGCCTTGGGGGTCTTTGATAGTAACCATCATTGTGATGGCTACTAATGAAGGTATCACTTAGAGGTTGGGTGTGATGCCCTTCCTCCTCATGAACACTTGCATACATATGCCCCTTTCCTCTTGAGGGTTGAGGAGAAGTGACTCTTGGTTTTGAACCACTAGCCTCTCCTACCACAACTAGTCTTTCAAGCAATCTTTTTATTTCTTCATTATTTCTTTCAAACTCTTTTTCTTTTTTTCTTAATTCTTCCTCTCTTTTTATATTTTCCTCTTCTTTTTTTCTTAGGTACTCTTTGAGTTGCCTAAGTTCATCCCTAACACTAGACCTAGTACTACAAGAATTATGACCATGGACACTAGAATGATCACTCATCTTTGATCCAAAAAGGTTTTCACAAAGTTGTTTTCAAAAAGGGTTTGAAATGGTTTTCACAAAGAGTGAGTGATAAAAAGGTTTTCACATAAAGGGTTTTCAAGGTGCAAGATAGGTAGGAAAAGGCCTAAGTGTACAAAGTGAACTTTCAAGGGGAGGTGGACTACAAAGAATCCCTTAATAACCAAGCCCTATCAAGTAAAAATCACTAAGCCTTTTCTACTTTTCTTACAAAACAATTTGGCACAATAATAAAGTGTGTGTGTGCACGTTACCCCTAGTAGGCAAAAGCAAGCCTTCTAAACGGATTTGGAGACAAAGATAAAAGCCTAAGCAATTATACTACCAAAACTATAAAACATGCAAAAGGAAAGCACTTAAAACATATTCTAGTCGAGGTCCTAGGTGAAGGTTTTCAAATCACCTTCAACTACACGAACTAAAACCAAATTGAAGAGGTTTAGGAATGGCCAAATTACAAACCAAAGGAAAGAAACCAAGGCCCAAAAAACACACTAGGCCGAAAGCAAAGAAATCAAGTAAAGCTTACGAAACCTAAAAGTTTAGGTCTTCAAACTCCTCCACTTGGGTTCCTTTACAAAGAACAAACTTGTTAGTCCTCTTGATAGCAAACTTAGGAGAAGTGATGGATGATCTTCTCCACGGATTTGCTTAGGCCGGATCTTCTTCAATGGAGACTTGATTCTTCAACTCAAGAACGCTTGGAAGCTAAGAACTCACGGATGAACTCAACCTAGAACTAGGAGGGAAGCATCCAAGCTCAAGCATCAATGGAGAGCACACTTCAAAGAGGAGGATTCTAAGGTGAAATCCTAAGGTTTTGAAGATGAACTCTAAGGGACTTTTGAGAGAGGAAACTCGGCCAATGGCTCACAAATTTCAATTATGATCAAAAGTGAATACAAAAATGTGAAGGGAGGACTTAAGTATGCACGGAAATGAAGCACATAGGAACCTAAACCAAAGCTACACAAATTGGCGCCTAAAGTTTGAATTCAAATTTGAAATTTGAATTCAAACTTTGGTGCACATGTGTAAGTCCGAAAATTTAGGTACCAAGATGCATTTAGGTGTGATTTGAGAGTCATTTAGGGTTAATTTGAGTGTCACATGTTCAGCCACCAATGGTGCAAAACATGTGACTCAAATGTAACTTAAATGGCTTCCAAATTAAACCTAGTTTAACCTAATTACCATACTTTAGTATTCCTTGTATTTTCCTATTCTAATGACCTAATTACATTGGTCAAACAATTACAATGGAAAGGAAAAATTACAAGAATGAAAATGAGCCCAATATTGGGTACCAAAAGCCCAAAGGCCCATGAAGCCCAAAACTAGGCCTAACAAGCCTAAAACCTAAAATGCTACTCTATGTGGTCCAAAATACAAGACCAAAATATATGATACCTATACTAACATGATGTATACAAAACATATGAAAATAGCTATAACAAAATATGGCCCATAAAAAGTTCAACTTGGGCCTTCCCAGGCCCATCAGGCCCATTGGGCCCTGACTGGCCCAAACCTTCATGTCTAGCCAACTCCTCTTGGCTCCTTCAATATGTCACCTCTTGCCTTCCTAGGCATGATTCCATCATCCCCTCCCTCTTGAAAAAGATTTGTCCTCAAATCACGAGGATGCATGGAATAAGAATCATCACCTACATACACAACAAACCATGTATAAGAGGTGACATGTTTATAATGAGAAAATGGATTATGGATCCTAAGAGGAGTCCTTATATCTAGCCTAAGAAAAAATAAACTATCAAAATTAGACTCCCTAAAAGTAGAAATAGGCTCCTCTCCTAAGCATAACCTAGAAGTAAAACCTAAGAATGTAATAACACTATGACTAAGACAATGAAAAGAATGATTTTTAAACACTACAATATCTTGCCTAAAATACCCTAAATGGTAGCCTAGGCTTTTCCTAAAATATAAAGAAAAGAATACTAGAAAACATCCTAAACAATTTTGAATCATATTGTTTGGTAGATAAAATGTCTTGAAAAATCTTGAAAACTCATATAAACTATTTTTGTCTTGTAGGGAAGGGTGCAAATTAAGTTCAAATAAAGATGAACTTCCCATAAGATCAAAAATAGAATATGAAATATGACAAAATGTATCTATCAAACAATATATTCCAAAATTTGGGTGCTTTATTAGAACAACTATGGTAGAAGGATTCCTAAAGAGAGGAAGGCTATCTTCCTTGGGCACCTCCAAGGAAGTAGCACAAGAAGTGGAACTAAATGTAGTCCACTCCTTCTTCACTACATCTTGAAGTTGAGATTCATTTTTCTTTAGAATGATTTGTTCTTGAATCTCTACTTCATAACTAGTGGTAAGATTAGGGTAAGAGTTAAGGTCTTTATTTATGAAAAGAGTATTTTGTAAATGATTTTTAGTGGTAGAACAACTCTCTTCACTCACAAGTCCTTTAGAGGAGTTATTTTCCTCCTTACTCTTCCCTAAGAGCAATGCCTTTTTTCTTTCTTTTTCTCTTGTTTTTCTCAATTTTTCTTTTGCTAAAAGTTTTTCTCTCTTTTGTTTAATAATGTGAATTTCTTCCTCTAAAATTGCAAGTTGTGCTTTTCTTTCAAGTTTTTCTTTTTCTTTTTTTAAAGCTTCTTGCTTTGTCCAAAGTGTTAGTGATTTAAGCCTTTGAGTAGAATGTGAAAAACCTTTTGGAGAGCTTGAATCACTACCACTTGAGGAATATTTTCTCATGATTAAACAAAATAATTTTTTTTTATATGCTATGCAAAAAGTTATAAAATGTTTTTGGTATTTTCTAGGAATGAAAATAGCACTTCGAAGTCTAAGTGTACAAGTTGCACTATCAAGGGAGGTGAGCTACAAAGAGCCACTTAATAACCAAGCCTTTTCAAGTGGAAATCACTAAACTCCTTTGTGGTACTTCCAATTCCCCAAAACTTTTCACAAAAATTTTGAATGCTTTTTCACAATTTGTTTGTTTTTGAGACTAAACTAAACGTGAGCAAGTAAAACTACACAAGTCTAGTCGTTTTAAGGCAGCAAATAAACCAATTAAAAGACAAAGAACTTAAAGGAAGCAAGATAAGTAACTAGTCGAGTTCCCTAAGTGGAAGCTTGAAACATATGAAATTTCCAAGCCACTTCCACTAGCACTACACGTGAGGATGCTAACAAGGATTTAGATATACCTTACCAGCTTCTTAATACTCCCTCCAAGCTTTACAAATTGATTTTAAAATACAAGAGAGATTGCAAAATTTAAACTAGCCTAGAAAGCAATAAATGGCGGTTTTGGTGACCAATTTAGTGACGGATTGTTGTGCAAATTTTCCAACCCTTAATCAAGTGTTTAATCCGCCACTAATCCTTCAATATGATGCTACTGGACCTGCAAAAGAAACACAACAAAGATGTTAATGGTGGCTGCCTCACAAGGTGAAAGGAATGGTCACTCAAGTGAAGGAAGTTTAGGAGAAGTTTTGGTCACTAAATTAGGTCAAATTTTTAGGTCTTAGTGTCCAAACTTTTCCTACTCTTTGTTGAGCAATGCTTGATCCTTGAGCAAGGATTTGATGCCACTTCCAGCATAGAAAAATTATTGAAAGAAAACTAGACAAGCAATAAAGCACAATTTGGAAAGCTTATACCAAAAGTTAAGAGTAATATGTATATATGACAAGACTCAAAGAGGTTCAACAAGTAAAACTGGAAAATAAGACTCCAAATAAAGCTAGCACTCAGTTAGGAATGTTCCTAGATAGGTACTAGAGTAGATGAACAAAACAACAAAAAAAATTTGAAAGCAATTGGATAAGTATAGCACAAGTAGTAGTCAAAACAATAACAAGGAATCAAGTGATTTTTCACCAATGTACACCTCTCGGCTTTTTCACTTTAAAATGCTTTCTCTAATTTTTTTTTAATTCTTTCTTTTTCTATATTCAAGTTAAGAGTCCAGAGAGTATATTTGCCTTTTGTTTCAAATTTTTCTAAGATTCCAAGCTATAGAAACCGTGACTACAAGTTAGACAAAATTTTTTATAAGATTTTTCAATGGAAATGTGATTTGAAAACTTAAGACACAATGGAAACCTAACTCTAAAGAAACTTACTAGAACTAATAGCAAGTTATGAACACAATAAGGTAAAAGAAAAAGCACATATAGGAGGCAAGAACAATAAGCAAACCGAGAGCAACAAATTGATGAACAAGACACAAAGAAATTTAGGTCAACATGCTATTCAAGGAATTTTAAGACATATAAAGACTACACAAACACACAAGACAAAACATGGATTAAAAACCAAAATCTAAATGCAATGCATGCAGTCCAATCACGGACACATATTAGGAATGGAGAGACTCAAAATTAAAATCAAAAACAAGCACAAGCTAATAGGTCCTAACAAGTTGATTGAAGGAGAAAATCAAAAATCAATCAACCAATGGATCTATGGAACAAAATATGATATAAAGCATATAGATCCGAATAGAAACTCAAAGAAGACAATGAGAACACAATGAACACAAAAACAAACGGACCAAAACTCAAGAACACTTATCTCCTTGAAGACCTTGCTCTTGATACCAAAAATGATAGCAAACTTAGGAGAAGTGATGGATGATCTTCTCCACGGATTTGCTTAGGCCGGATCTTCTTCAATGGAGACTTGATTCTTCAACTCAAGAACGCTTGGAAGCTAAGAACTCACGATGAACTCAACCTAGAACTAGGAGGGAAGCATCCAAGCTCAAGCATCAATGGAGAGCACACTTCAAAGAGGAGGATTCTAAGGTGAAATCCTAAGGTTTTGAAGATGAACTCTAAGGGACTTTTGAGAGAGGAAACTCGGCCAATGGCTCACAAATTTCAATTATGATCAAAAGTGAATACAAAAATGTGAAGGGAGGACTTAAGTATGCACGGAAATGAAGCACATAGGAACCTAAACCAAAGCTACACAAATTGGCGCCTAAAGTTTGAATTCAAATTTGAAATTTGAATTCAAACTTTGGTGCACATGTGTAAGTCCGAAAATTTAGGTACCAAGGTGCATTTAGGTCTGATTTGAGAGTCATTTAGGGTTAATTTGAGTGTCACATGTTCAGCCACCAATGGTGCAAAACATGTGACTCAAATGTAACTTAAATGGCTTCCAAATTAAACCTAGTTTAACCTAATTACCATACTTTAGTATTCCTTGTATTTTCCTATTCTAATGACCTAATTACATTGGTCAAACAATTACAATGGAAAGGAAAAATTACAAGAATGAAAATGAGCCCAATATTGGGTACCAAAAGCCCAAAGGCCCATGAAGCCCAAAACTAGGCCTAACAAGCCTAAAACCTAAAATGCTACTCTATGTGGTCCAAAATACAAGACCAAAATATATGATACCTATACTAACATGATGTATACAAAACATATGAAAATAGCTATAACAAAATATGGCCCATAAAAAGTTCAACTTGGGCCTTCCCAGGCCCATCAGGCCCATTGGGCCCTGACTGGCCCAAACCTTCATGTCTAGCCAACTCCTCTTGGCTCCTTCAATATGTCACCTCTTGCCTTCCTAGGCATGATTCCATCACCTCTCCAAGTGTTTAGACACTGTAGACCCCTAAAATTGTCCGGGTCGGAAATAAAGCTCAAAGACTCTCAAAGACCGAAGGAAAGTCAGCCAGAAGGACTCCTAGAAGACCCTAGGGTGATTCTTTGTAGGTCTAGAGGTCTTAGAGTAGCTTAGAATAAGGGTGTGTGAGGATTGGAGCTCAATACGCCCTCCCAGAGGTTCAGTACGGCCGTATTGAGCTTTTTGAACTACAATACGGCCACACTGAAACCAATACGGCCGTATTAAAGTTTTTGAACTTCAATACGGCCGTATTGAATTCAATACGGCCGTATTGTAGTTCAAAAACTCAATACGGGCCGTATTGACCTCCCAGGCCGTATTGCGCCTCAATCCTATAAATAGGACGTCATTTGCACGTCATTCCACACTTTTTCCACACTTCTGGACCCTCGTGCTGAGTATTCTTGGGTTTTTGAGCTATTCTCTGCCCTAGAAGTCTCTCCGAGAGCCAATCCGACGAAGTTCTTGAGTCATGAGCCATTAGCTTGAGACTCGAACAAGTCGAAGGGAAATCTCTTTGATTTCCATAGTAAAAATTATCTTTAGGGAAAGGAGCGAGCGGACGTGTAGTGGGAAGGAGCGCTAAAAAGCCTCCTAAACTTCGTTTTGAATATATAAAAGCACGCTTCAAAGGTTTATTCCCAAAATCCTTTCTTTTACCGCTTTTTGATTGTTGCATTACACGTTTAAAGCTTTCATCATGTAAATATTTTACTCATAATCGTTTCTAATAAATGGGGGTAATTTAGTAACTTTACGCTATTATTTATGAAATAATCTGTCATAGGGAACCCGAAAGGGGCGTTGTGGGGTGCTAACACCTTCCTCACACGTAACCGACTCCCTTACCCAACTCTGGTTGTAATGGCCGAAGTTGATTTGCGAAAATCAATTGCCTTATATCTTTTTCCAATGTTTTGAGTAAAACATTGGTGGCGACTCCAAGAACCCCTTCTTTTGCGAAAACCACTAATCCATGGAGGGTCCCGCTTGGGATTAACATGGATTGGTGAGAGCCATTTAAACAAAATTGTTAGCTCGATGAGGTCTCAGTTTGAGAATAAGTCGTTCTAACAATCCATCATCTTTCAAAACCTAAAAAGAGTCCAACCATCGTCGCGAATGCCAATGTCCGTTTCGGCGGGTGGCGACAGATGACGACTCCACTGGGGAAGCCTCGAGAGTCAGTCCCATTTAGTGATGGATTATTTCTAAAATGATAGTTCAAAATTACTTCATTACCCCTCGCTTGTATGATAATATATTTTATCTAATTGGCTTTAATAACTGTTGGATGTTTAAATTTCCGCAATCGTTTGAAATATAAACTGCACACGAACCTTTGCACACAACAGTTCCCTCTATACCCGGGGGCATGAGTGGAAAGCCATAGGGAGTGGATGTTAGTACGGCCGGTTGTCGAATGGGTCTATAGGTGCCCGTAGACCGTTGTCTGAAAACATCACTCAAGGTGAAAACCATGAACTCGAGTCCGACAGTGCGTTGGAGCTTTCCATCGACTTACGACGAGAGGAATTGGGTCCCTATAATGGGGGCACCTTGGGGGCCTTGGACCGGTGAGAACGGTTAGAACCTCCTTGAATATGCACTTTTCTGCAGGATACCCCTACCTTGTGATTCGCTCGTGACTGTTCGTGGATGAGTGAATTGTTTGTGTATAGGTCTATGTGATATTGTTTGTGCATTAATAATAAACCTCGTAATAAGGTCTAAGAATAACCCCCATGCATGAAAAATGTCATGACATGAGAGGAAAGACCATGTGTGAAAATATAATAAAAGTGAGGAGCATGTGCATCATTACCAATAAGACATCATGCATCCTCATAACCATTCATTTGAGGCTCACCAATACCCCTTGACATAAGCGAAAGAGACCCATGACTATTGAGATTCTCCGTTGGGGAGAGATCATAAGTCAAGGAGGGTGGTAAACCTCCGTCTTAAAAAGGCAGCGCCTTAAAGATGGAAGGTTATCAAGCTCATGTCAAGAGTGTATTCATTCCATAAATAAACAAATTAGATTAAGCATTCATTTTAGAAAGTGGCTGGTCATCTCTCTGTCCTCACGCGCGCGCAGAAACTCAAGAAAATGGACGCGTTGGAGGAACAAAACAAGAAGCTTACAACCGAGCTCTCACAGCTCAAGGAGCAAATGGCGCAAATGATGGAACTCATGCGTCACCAAAACATACACGGGGCTCAACACAGTGACCATGAGTCCCATCATGAGGAGGAGCATGAGCAAGAACCTCCGCAAGCTGTACTCCCTGGGGCGGGGATTACAATTAGAGAGCCCGAGATTTCAAAGGAACAATTCCACGCTCTCGAGGACCGGTTGAGGGCTATGGAGGGGCATGATTTTGATATCAAAGATGCCTTCGACATGTGCTTAGTGAGGGACATCCAATTCCCTCCCAAATTTAAACTGCCCGATCTCCCAAAGTATGTGGGATCGACTTGCCCCAAAAGTCATCTCACCATGTATTGCCGAAAGATGGCTGCATATGCCACTAATGAAAAGCTCTTAATCCATTGCTTCCAAGAGAGCTTGGCTGACACCGCACTCAACTGGTATATGCAGCTGGATGGGAATCAGGTGCTTACATGGAAGCAGTTGGCCGACGCATTTCTCAAGCGCTACAAGTATAACATCGACCTAACACCCGATAGGTCCGATCTTCAAGCCTTGAGTAAGAAAAGTGATGAATCCTTTAAGGCGTACGCCCAACGATGGAGGGAGTTGGCGGCACAAATAGAGCCCCCGCTGTCGGATAAGGAGACGGTGTCCCTGTTTATAAACTCGTTGACCGGTCCCTATTATGACAAGATGATAGGGAACACGACAACACTCTTCTCGGACATCATCACCATTGGAGAAAGAGTGGAACAAGGGCTGAAAAGTGGGAAGCTAGCTAAGCCTTCCCAATCATTTGAAGCTAAGAAGACCTTTGGGAAGAAGGAGGGAGGAGTCAACGCCATAACTATTTCTTCGTCTTCCTCCGCTTCGAAGTCGGGAAAGTCGCAGTACAACCCTGTGAAGAAGTTTGATAAACTTCCGACCACATATAGCGACCTCCTACTGAAGCTAGTGCAAGCTCATCTTCTAGCTTACATTCCAGCAAGGAAAATTGATCCACCTTACCCCGATTGGTACAATCCGCAAGACAAATGTCTATACCATTCGGGGGCACCGGGGCATTCAACGGAGAATTGTAGAGCTCTCAAATATAAGGTCCAAGACCTTATTGATGCCGGGTGGATCACTTTTGATTCAACAGCGCCCGACGTGAGCAAGAATCCTCTGCCGAAGCAGGAGTAGAGAGAAGAGCAAGCCACAATAGGGCCCCTCCACATTTTTCTTTTTGGGACTCATGATCAGTACCCGAGATCATGAGACCCTTTTCATGTGAATAAGGGTTTTTTGTACAGTTTTTCATACATATCAATAAAGAGGCATTTTTCACACATCATTCTCTCATTTATTCTTTTCTCTCTTTCTCTCATTAACATTAATAATTCTAAACCAAAAACAGAACCAATAAAACAATTATGTCTGTGATTGTTCGCTCCGACCGGGATCCGAAAGTTGAGGATGAATGGGTTGAGTTGGACAGTGATGAGGAGACCATCTCTCCGGATCTGCAAAGACTGCTAGATCAAGAAGCTCGTCTACTCCAACTGTACCAAGAGAAATTGGAGACCGTGAATTTGGGGCAGGGCCAAGAGATAAAAGAGGTCAACATTGGGACCCATATCAGTGATGAAATAAGGGCGCAATTGATCCAATTATTAAGGGAATATAAGGACGTATTTGCATGGTCGTATCATGATATGCCCGGTTTGGACTCTAACATCGTCGAGCACAAGTTACCGTTGAAGGAAGGGTTTCGACCCGTCAAACAAAAGCTCCGACGAATCAAGCCTGAGTGGTCTTTAAAGATCAAGGAGGAGGTAGAAAAGCAATTAGATGCGGGGTTCTTGGTTGTATCTCAGTATCCCGAATGGCTGGCTAACATCGTGCCAGTCATTAAAAAGAATGGAAAGGTTAGAGTTTGTGTTGACTACAGGGATCTGAATCGTGCCAGTCCAAAGGACGATTTTCCCTTACCGCACATCGATACACTAGTGGATCATACAGCCACGAACACACTCTATTCCTTTATGGATGGGTACTCTGGGTACAACCAAATTAAGATGAATGTGGAAGACCGCGAGAAAACTTCCTTCATTACACCCTGGGGTACTTTCTGCTACAGGGTGATGCCTTTTGGACTCAAAAATGCGGGTGCCACCTACCAACGAGCGATGGTGATGTTATTCCACGACATGATCCACAAAGAAATCGAAGTATACGTGGACGACATGATCGCAAAGTCGAAGGACGAAATGGACCATACCCAATATTTGAGAAAATTATTCAGCCGGCTTCGCAAGTATCAGCTTAAGCTAAATCCGGCTAAGTGTACTTTCGGAGTTCGATCGGGTAAGCTTCTCGGGTTCATCGTCAGCAAGAAAGGCATAGAGGTGGACCCCGATAAAGTGAAGGCAATAATGGAAATGCCTCCTCCTAAGACCGAGAAAGAGATAAGAGGATTCCTCGGCAGGGTGAACTATGTCGCAAGGTTCATCGCACAGTTGACTGACACGTGCAAACCAATATTCAGGCTGTTGCGCAAGAATCATTCCGAATTTTGGGATGAGGATTGTCAACAAGCTTTTGATAAGATTAAACAGTGTTTGGCCAATCCACCAGTATTGGTGCCGCCTGTCGAGGGAAGACCATTAATCCTCTACTTAACTGTGCTTGATGAGTCCATGGGAGCTGTGCTAGGACAACAAGATGAAACGGGAAAGAAAGAACGAGCCATCTACTACCTGAGCAAGAAATTTCTCGACTATGAAACCCGCTACACGCCATTAGAAAAGACGTGCTGTGCGTTAGCATGGGCAACACAACGGCTCAGGCAGTATATGATTAGGCATACTACTTGGTTGGTTTCCAAAATGGATCCAATTAAGTACGTGTTCGACAAACCAATAATCACTGGGAAGATTGCCCGATGGCAAGTACAGTTATCAGAATTTGACATCATACATGTCACACAAAAGGCCATCAAGGGTAGTACCCTAGCTGATTACCTAGCACACGGGCCGACCAGCGACTACCAATCCCTTCAGGATAATTTCCCCGATGAGGATATAATGAATCTACAACATGAAGAGCCTAAAGATGATGCGTGGACCATGTATTTTGATGGAGCCTCCAACTTGCTTGGACGAGGGATTGGCACAGTGCTAATCTCTCCACAAGGAAAATACATTCCCATAACGGCAAGACTCAACTTCGATTGTACAAACAACATGGCTGAATACGAGGCTTGTGCGTTGGGAATCCAAGCAGCCATCAACAATGGTATCCTAAAGCTCAAAGTGTTTGGTGAATCGGCCTTAGTCATCCACCAACTACGAGGTGATTGGGAAGTCCGAAATCCTAAACTGATACCATATGTTGAACACATCAAAGATTTGACACATTTCTTCCAAAGTGTCGTCTTTGAATACATTCCAAGGGAGGAGAATCAGTTTGCCGATGCTCTTGCTACGCTCTCGTCGATGTTCGCCTTGGATAGTGAGCATGAAATGCCCATCATCAATATCCGGCGGCACGATAAGCAAGCGTTCTGCCTTCTGATAGATAAAGTTGTCGATGATTGTCCATGGTTCCATGATATCAAGCAATATTTAACAAAAGGGGAATATCCTGATGCGGCCAACGACAATGACAAGAAGCATATCCGAAGAAGGGCCATGGGATTTCTGCTAGTCGGTGAAACCCTCTACAAGAAAAATTATGACTCGGTCTTGTTGAGATGTATAGACCAAGTCGAAGCTCAAAATATGATCAAAGAAGTACATGAGGGGGTTTTCGATACCCATATCCCCGGGCCTGCAATGGCTAAAAAGATCCTCAGGGCGGGATACTATTGGTCGACCATGGAAAAGGATTGTTACCAGTACGTGCGAAAATGCCATAAGTGTCAAGCATACGCCGACAACATTCATGTCCCACCGACTCCACTCAATGTATTGGCTTCACCTTGGCCATTCGCAATGTGGGGCATGGATGTTATTGGACCCATCGAGCCGAAAGCATCCAATGGACATAGATTCATCCTTGTGGCCATTGACTACTTCACCAAATGGGTAGAAGCGGCATCGTATGCTCATGTGACCCGAAAGGTGGTAACATCCTTCATCAAGAAGAACATTATATGCAGATACGGTATTCCCGATAAAATCATCACTGATAATGGATCTAATTTGAATAACAAAATGGTGGAAGAACTGTGCCAAGAATTCAAGATCCAACACCACAATTCTTCCCCATATCGGCCGAAGATGAATGGGGCAGTCGAGGCAGCCAATAAAAACATTAAGAAAATAGTGCAAAAGATGGTTGTCTCATTTAAAGACTGGCATGAGATGTTACCCTTCGCTCTTCATGGTTATAGGACTTCAGTACGCACATCTACAGGAGCTACTCCATTCTCCCTCGTCTATGGGATGGAGGCAGTTCTACCTGTCGAAGTCGAGATACCTTCTCTAAGGGTAATCATGGAAGCAAAACTTTCCGAGGCAGAATGGGTTCAAAGCCGATACGACCAGTTGAATCTTATCGAAGAGAAACGGCTGAACGCCATATGCCATGGTCAAGCCTATCAGAGGAAGATCAAAAAGGCTTTTGACAAGAAAGTCCACCCTCGAGTCTACCATGAGGGAGAGCTGGTAATGAAGAAGTTGCTACCAGCTCAAAAGGACAAAATCGGAAAGTGGGCCCCGAATTACGAAGGACCATACGTGGTGAAGCGAACCTTCTCAGGAGGAGCATTGATCCTCACGGACATGGATGGAGAAGAACTTCGATACCCAGTCAACGCTGACGTGGTAAAGAAGTACTATGCTTGAAGACGTTGCTTGCATAGGCCCGCTAGGATGAAAACCCGAAAAGGGCATCCTAGGCAAAAGTTAGGGCAAAATAAAAAGCCCGTCAGTACAAGGGTACTAGGCAAAACAAAGGCGAATTTATCCCTGCTAGGATACGTCCTAGGCAAAAATTAGGGGCAAAAGAATAAGACACAAAAACAAAGCAAGCAACGATCACTCGAATCGAAAACCGAAAGGCGGTTCAAGTGATTATCTTCTAGAAGCAAGCGTCTTGCAGTATCTACACTCCTGACTCAGGCATCTCACCCGAAGCAATTAGGGGAACGTAAGAGCAACAATTACAGATATAATTGTTAAGCCCAATGTATATAGCCTACCCTGGCCAGCCATTCTTCAGAAATTCCTTTTGTATATCTTCCTGTAAAAAACATTTGTGAATATCAATAAAATATCTATTCATTTCTCTTCTCTTGACCATGTGATTATGCCTCTAAATTGGTGTTTCTTAAAAAATTGTACGAAATTCCTTTAAATAATCGGTCAATAAAGAAAGTTGGAGGGGTTCCTATAAAATCCGTAAATCTCCTACGTAAGAGGCTCACAGAAATCCTCCTTCACATCGATGACAGAAATTCCTCCAAGAAGAGGAGGATAGGGAGAGCCATTCATTTTTCTAAAAACATTAACAAAATAATTAAACTTGCATTTTGTGCATCACACACACATTAGTTGCACATTCAAAGACCTTATCATGAGGCAGTCGCATAAAATAGAAAAAATAGGAAAAATTTCTTGTGTATGACAACAGCCAACAGGAAAAGCCGAAAAATCGACAAAAAAGGCAAAAATTCAGAAAATCCAACAAATCATACAGAATAACTGAGCCTGGAGAGGCTTGCCGAAATAATACTCCCCAGAGACATCTCAGCTTGCACTCTTGGGCCGAATTCCCAGTGAAAGCTATCAGAGCAAGATCAGCAAGATTCCCCAATGGAAGCATGATCATCCAAACAAAGTATCCGAGTCAAAGGACTTAGACTTCCTCAGTGGAAGATGGCTTTCCAACTCAAGCGACGAGTGAAGCTAAGCCTGAAGAGGCTTTCTAAATAATACTCTGGGATACATAAGATCCTCAATCCCCATTCGCCTACTCAGAGGCACTCCTCCAAAAAAGAGAAAATCCAAAAAGATCAATACCCATTCCCTAAGCGGAATTCGGTATTCAACCAAACACCGAACGTCAAGATAATCCGCCTAACAGAAGAGGCTAATCAAGATCATCACAACAAAATCCCCCAGCGGATAACAGCCTACGCAGAGGCAACAAAACCAGAAAATCAAAAGAGTCACCCGAATAAGGATAACCGGGATACTCCACCACCGTCGAAAGGACGTCAGCCAACCATAAGGCACCGCTCACATCAGAAAGAGCATCTTTGTGTCTACATCCCCAAGGAATCAGAATTTCCCCAGTGGGCACCAACTACGCAATGGAAAGTTGGGACACAAGAACCTATGAGTAACTGCACATCCCCTAGACAGATCCCTGCGTTATCCAGCCCTCAGCGGCACCAAAATCAAAAACAACCATCGAAGCAGCATCGTGGACTGTGGAGACAAAATCATCACAAATCCCTGGAGAAGGCAAACTCACGCTACCAAAGTGATCAGAAGCACGGAGGTATGCAACCCTGGGGAGGGCAAACCGCAGACCCTGGAGAGGGCAAACTCAAGCTGCTAAAGTGATCAGAAACACTGAGGTATGCAACGAGCCTGGAGAGGCGACGACTAATACTCAGCTACCCCGTCGTCAGAAACACGGAGGTATGCAGCTGCCGAGGTTGTCAGAAACACCAAGGTATGCACGAGCCTGGAGAGGCGACGACTAATACTCAGCTACCCCGTCGTCAGAAACACGGAGGTATGCAGCTGCCGAGGTTGTCAGAAACACCAAGGTATGCACGAGCCTGGAGAGGCGACGACTAATACTCAGCTACCCCGTCATCAGAAACACAGAGGTATGCAGCTGCCGAGTTGTTAGAAACACCAAGGTATGCACGAGCCTGGAGAGGCGACGACTAATACTCAGCTACCCCGTCGTCAGAAACACGGAGGTATGCAGCTGCCAACATCGTCAGAAACATGGAGGCATGCAGACCCTGGAGAGGGCAAACTCACGCTACCGAGGTTGTCAGAAACATCGAGGTATGCAACGAGCCTGGAGAGGCGACGACTAATACTCAACCTGGAGAGGCTACTCAACAGTTTTCCCACCTGAAGACACTACAAGTCGGAAGGGTGGCCTGTTCCCCGGACAATTGGGTCAACTCCTTTAGTTGTCAACCGGTACACCAAAAAGCCGTTTGACTAAGTAAAGGGAGGGCAGCTGTAGACCCCTAAAATTGTCCGGGTCAGAAATAAAGCTCAAAGACTCTCAAAGACCGAAGGAAAGTCAGCCAGAAGGACTCCTAGAAGACCCTAGGGTGATTCTTTGTAGGTCTAGAGGTCTTAGAGTAGCTTAGAATAAGGGTGTGTGAGGATTGGAGCTCAATACGCCCTCCCAGAGGTTCAGTACGGCCGTATTGAGCTTTTTGAACTACAATACGGCCACACTGAAACCAATACGGCCGTATTGAAGTTTTTGAACTTCAATACAGCCGTATTGAATTCAATACGGCCGTATTGTAGTTCAAAAACTCAATATGGGCCGTATTGACCTCCCAGGCCGTATTGCAAGGTTAAGACCACTTTGGAATCTTGAGATGGTGGTCCTCTCTTCTTCCCTTATCCCAGCCCTCATCATGAGTAACTCCATAGATTGCCTATATTCTTCCACACTAGATGACCCTTGTTTCAATCTTTGTAGCTTATCCATAAGCTCACGGTCATAGTATGGAGGAATATGCCTCCTTCTCAAGGCACTACGGAGCTCATTCCAATATTGAATTGGAGGCTCATGGTTTATTCTTCTCTCTTTTTCTAAGGAGGTCCACCAATACATGGCATGCCCTTGGAAGCTAAGGGTTGCCAAAGAAACCTTTCTCTCTTCACTCACTCCATGGCAAGAAAATAGTTGTTCTACTTTCATTTTCCAATCCAAATAAGTTTCAACATTGTCTTTGCCATGGAATGGGGGAAGAGGGATGTGGGGTTCCCTATTGGAAGACTCCCTATGTCTATGATGCCTTGGGGGTCTTTGATAGTAACCATCATTGTGATGGCTACTAATGAAGGTATCACTTAGAGGTTGGGTGTGATGCCCTTCCTCCTCATGAACACTTGCATACATATGCCCCTTTCCTCTTGAGGGTTGAGGAGAAGTGACTCTTGGTTTTGAACCACTGGCCTCTCCTCCCACAACTAGTCTTTCAAGCAATCTTTTTATTTCTTCATTATTTCTTTCAAACTCTTTTTCTTTTTTTCTTAATTCTTCCTCTCTTTTTATATTTTCCTCTTCTTTTTTTCTTAGGTACTCTTTGAGTTGCCTAAGTTCATCCCTAACACTAGACCTAGTACTACAAGAATTATGACCATGGACACTAGAATGATCACTCATCTTTGATCCAAAAAGGTTTTCACAAAGTTGTTTTCAAAAAGGGTTTGAAATGGTTTTCACAAAGAGTGAGTGATAAAAAGGTTTTCACAAAAAGGGTTTTCAAGGTGCAAGATAGGTAGGAAAAGGCCTAAGTGTACAAAGTGAACTTTCAAGGGGAGGTGGACTACAAAGAATGACTTAATAACCAAGCCCTATCAAGTAAAAATCACTAAGCCTTTTCTACTTTTCTTACAAAACAATTTGGCACAATAATAAAGTGTGTGTGTGCACGTTACCCCTAGTAGGCAAAAGCAAGCCTTCTAAACGGATTTGGAGACAAAGATAAAAGCCTAAGCAATTATACTACCAAAACTATAAAACATGCAAAAGGAAAACACTTAAAACATATTCTAGTCGAGGTCCTAGGTGAAGGTTTTCAAATCACCTTCAACTACACGAACTAAAACCAAATTGAAGAGGTTTAGGAATGGCCAAATTACAAACCAAAGGAAAGAAACCAAGGCCCAAAAAACACACTAGGCCGAAAGCAAAGAAATCAAGTAAAGCTTATGAAACCTAAAAGTTTAGGTCTTCAAACTCCTCCACTTGGGTTCCTTCACAAAGAACAAACTTGTTAGTCCTCTCCAAGTGTTTAGACACTCCTTTTTTTTTGGTGTATCTTCCTCCAAAGGCTAGGTTTGGATTCGATTCACTCCTCCACTCAAATCCACCAAAGGTGTGAAAGTTTGCTAGAGTGGTTCTTCACCTACAAACAAAATGAAACCAACCCAAGAGCAAGAGTCCAAGAAAATAAAACTGAAAAAGCACAATTAGGAAGGCTAAACTCAGAGGGAATTGATGAAGACAAAACAAAAGAGGCCAAAGAAAAGACAAACTAAAATTAAGACTCAATCACAAAAAGGAAGCACACAAAAGAGTAGTCCTAGAAAGGCACTAGAATGGATTAGTGTTTTAGCTCACTTGATTAAGTCTTTTAGAGGATTCGGTCCAGCCAATATTAAGGTCCCAAAATATGGTCAAAATGTCACAAGTCCAACTCCCAAATGCTTAGGTAAAGGGTCCAATTCCACAAGTCTAGCAACAAGTCCTTTTTGGTCCATTTTTTTTTTTATACTTTTTTCTTCTTTTGTTCTATTTTTCACGTCAATTTCTTTTAGGCTCCTTGGGTCCAATTTATTTTCTTTAATGTTCAGCCCATTGTTGCTTAGGTTTTGCACTTGTGGGTGGTGAAAATTAGGTCAAATTTTAGGAGAAGAGATGAAGACAAGTGGCGTGATTTTAGAGGTGTTTAGGGTATCTTTTGAGTGGAAAATGACTTGTACTATCTAGTACAAGTTGTTTGCACAAAATTTTTCAGCACACCTCTTAGATTCTTTTAGGGTTTCTTTAGGCATAGAAAGATGACCAAATCAAGTGAAAATGCAAGGAGAGTGGGCGGTTATGCATGTGCAAGGAAATGTTTACACATGGAAATCAAAAATCACATAGAACATGCTAGGACTAGGTAGCATGCATGAATGACTCCTAAAAAGAAAGCTATATGTCACGCCCACTATGTAATGCAATATGGCATATTTTTTTTTCATGTGTTTCATGCAAAGTGTTTGGCACATACATGGAATTTATGTAGACAAAATATAGGAAACAACAAATGACAAAACTTTAGGTGGATTCAAAAATTAAAAGCATGTTCATAGCATGTTCTTCATGTTCATGTGAGACTCAAGAAAATGAAAAGCATGGCAACACCTAATAATGGAAACCTAAAATGTTCAAGGAAGGTTCACAAGAAGCAAGAATATGAACCCAAACATTCGGTCATACAAAGAAAGCAAAAGAGAGACAAAGACCGAATGGAAAGAAGACAAAGGAGACAAGGAAAAATAACGTTTACCCTTGATGAACCATGGCTCTTGATACCACTTGATGGCTTCCTCCTTCCATGGTTGAAGTAGAGTATGAAAGGGAAGACCTTGCCCTTGATCTAGGCTCACCAAAGGGTAGAGAAAAAGGATGACTTTGATGGGAAAGGAAGATAGGCGTGAGGTATAGATGGTTGGCGGAAGTGTTTAGGGTTAAGGTGTTTGGTGCTCACAAGGTTGGCTCACTCCAAAGGTAAATGGAGGCCACTCTAGGGTTCTCACTCTCCAAGGGTGGAGATAGGAGAAGGTTAGCCAAAGTTAACCTAGTGACTAAGGAGAAGATTTGAGGCACAAAAAGGCTCACTCAAATTCATATATTCCAAAGTATTTACAAGTGGTGGGGTGTTGGGTATTTATAGGAGGGGAGGCATCTAGGGTTGCATTTGGGACATGCATGGCCGAAATTCATAAGGCAAATGCACTCCAAATGACATGCCAAATGAACCCTAGATGCTACTTGGTGACCAAGTTTGGAATCTATGGGTCTAGATTGGCTACATCAAGGTGCATGATATAATCATGCAACCTTTACCCTCCACTTGGGCCTAAGCCTTTCTATCACCAAAAATAGATCCAAAACTCACCAAAAATAGCGTCACCTCCTAATGTGATACCCTAGCCCAAATTAGAAACCTAATCTCCTAAAGCACCCCATAATACAAGGGTAAAATGGGAAATACAAAGAAATAAATCCTATGACTAAAATACCCCAAAATACAAGGCTAAAAATGGAAAATATAATAAATCCTAAATTAATGAGGCTTAGGAGAGCACTAATACTCTATGATCATGAGGAGAGTGTCCCTTGGTGTGTGAACTCCCTCCTCCTCTTCAACTCTCCTAGCCATGGACCTAGTGATGGGGCCCACATGTGTCTTCAAGGATGGTCCTCCATCACTCAGAGTACATATAAAAATCTATATCCTAGAATTCTCTGCCCCGATGTCACAATATCAGAGCATACCCACAATTCAACTGTTGGCATCCTAGATGCCACTCAAAGCCGGATCTTCCTCACCTAAAACATCCACAAATTGTACGGTGAGAAAAGAAAGCATCTATATATATAAAGTACATAAGGAAAACGCAACATATTGTCTCATTATACTTAATAAAATATTCATAAACATTTCAACATGTCATAACTCGATCAATCATACATCATCATGTCATAATTCGCAATCACACCAATCATCAAAAATCTTGCCCTTCACACTATGCCAAGGTCACGTTACCCATTTAACAATCCAAGGTCGTGCTCACCCCTGATATAACACTGTGCCAAGGTCACGTTTCCCCTGTAGCATATCTAGCCCAGGGTCATGCTCACCCCCGATGATGGAGGAAGCCCATGGGCCAAGGGCCCAACTACTAGGGCTATGGCAATGAGGATACATGAGGAGTGGGCCCAAGCCCAAGGAAAGCCCATCTCTTTGTTTAGTTGGGCCTTGACTCAAGCCCAAGTAGATTAGGGTTAGTGTAGGATTGGGCCTTAGTGCCTTGTATTTCTTTTGGGCCTTGTATTCACGGCCATTTAGCTTAGGATTTTCATTTGAAGGTCATTTGAATTTAGGGTTATTTAGGTTGCATGTGTAGTTGCATTAGAATGTAATTAGATTCACATTTGGCATGCATTTCGGCCATGTGTAACACATGCACATGGTGTGATCCGAAATGCAACTCAAATGGAAGTCTAATGACATTGCAAATGCATTGCACATGGGTGATCCAGATTTAGGCTCCAAAATTTGAATTTTGAATTCAAATTTTGGGCGCCTAAGGTTAAGTGAACCCTACCATGGTTTCACTTAACCTTAGGCTAACCCATGGTTACCTTGACCTAGTTTTCCCCTATAAATCCTTATGACCGAGCCTTGTAAGACACTTTGGATTATTGAATGAGTTTTTCTCTCTTAGAATTCTCCTTCTCCGAAGTCACCACTCTCCTAGACTCTACCCTACTTAATAGCTTCTCCTTGTAGAGCTAGGATCTCTTATTCTTCTCTGGACTTGACTATACGCAAGCCTAGGTCACATTGAAGCTTCTTTGGAGTCTTATTCCTTGAAGTTCTTCCAAGGAATCCTAGAAGCTAAGGAAGTGTTCATGAGATTTCCAAGTGGAATCCCATCAAGTGGTATCAAGAGCATTCGGTTCTTCAAGAGATAAGTCATTTTCTTGTCTTTTGAAGTTGTGATCCGTGGTTAATTCTCATCTTGTGTTCATCTTTTTTTTTAGTCTTTGTCACTTAGAGTTTACTATTTCCTAGATCTAATTTTTTGTCTTAAAATTTGATGGATCTAGTATCAATTGCTTGAATGATTCATTTATGCTTTATGACTATATGCTTACATGAATCATGCTCCATTCTCTTTTTCCTATTAGGAAATTTCTGCCTATGATATTTTTGCTTTCTTTGAGTCATAATTGAAATTTTATTCGGTCATTGCATGTTTGAGTCCATTTTTATTTTGAATCTATGTCTAGTAGTCATGTGTAGTTATTTTTGTGTTCATCATTCCTAGCTATGCTTGTTGATCCGTTTTGATTTTCTTTTGAATTGCATCTTAAAAGTATTTTCTGGATTTGGCCGAGATCCATAGCCTTTGGTATATGCTCATAATTTTGTTTTAATTTGAGTTCATAAACTACTACTAGTTCATTAATAGTTTTCTTAGAATTTTAGGTTTCCTATACTTGAAAATGTCTTAAAAAAAACTTTCCCTATCCGTGAGTGTTTGATCTTGTTTGAGTTGTGGTGTGTTGAAATTTATGTTAGAGTCATTTTGAAATTTGAATTTGGAGCCTAAACCGGTGCATGTGCCATTCAAGTTAGCAAGCATCAAAAGCATGTGATATGTTCATTGCATTTTAACCTAATTTGCTTTTCATTTGGCATTTAAAATTTGAATCCGGTTTTGGTGCTTCTCTTAAGTGTGACCGAGACTAGCATGTTACATCTTGTATTGTATCTTGAAAAAGGGAAATCCTAAGATTTTAAAAAAAATATATATATAGAAGAAAGATAAAAAAAAATGCAAGAACAAAGTGATTAAAAAAAAGTGCTAAACCTAATTTTCAAAAAGAAAAAGCCAATTAAGGAGTTTTGGTTACAAGAATTCTTCTCGGATTGATATTGCTTATTTTTACATCATATTTTCAGCTTACGTATCTTGAGTTTTTTAGTTTTGTAAATCAAATTCTAGAACCTTTCTTAGGTCATTTCTTTCTTGTCCTAGCCATCTCTTGTTTTGGTCATCTATATTGTCACTTCTACTCTACTCTTGTCTTCATTACTTCTCAAATTATCTTTGCTGTTCTTTATCCTTGTTTAAACTCAAGTGTGACCTATGTTTGACCTAGCCTATCTCCTAGAAACTAGTTCTACAAGGGTCATCAAAATAAGACTAAGAAAAGGAGGAGGAAAGGACATTGGTGGCTCTCGGATTTGGCTACTCAAAAATATAAACACTAAACACTTGGAGCTGGAAATTTTGGTGGCAACTGGACTTGTCATTCGTGGAGAACCTTGAAGTTTCAAATTGATTTTGTAATTGAATTAAAAAAATAAAAACAGAGTTTAGTGACGGATTTGGAGACCATAATTTTCCTTACTTATTTGAATTTTTTGTTGAAAAAATTTGGTCACTAATCCCTCACTAACTCTTGGTGGCCGTTTTTAATTTCTCTTCAAGCCACTTGTTGTTTTGCTGTTTAACTTTGTAAATACCTTGTAATTGGCCATTTGAAGGAGTGTCTTGGGTGTGTCTTTGGTACACAACCATCTCTCCTTAGGTATTCATTTTCGTTAGTACTTGGTGAGAGTGGTCCTTGATTGATCTTTGGTATCTCTCAAGCTCTCACCCTAGGACACGTTTAGATAGTTTAATTTTTGCTTTAAATACTTGTTTTAATTGCTTTCATTCTTCTAGCCTATCATAGATCACCATTCATCAAAAATAATTTTCATTGAAAAGAATTTGGTAGAGATTAATTACAAAGGGGATTAGTAATTTTTACTTGAAGAGACTTGGTTATTAAGTGGCTCTTAGTAGCTCTCCTCCCTCCAAAGTTCAATTTGTATACTTAGTCCTCTAAGTAATTAGTCTTAACCTTGCATAAAAATTGTTTTTCAAACTTCTTTCATCAAAAGAAACCTTTCTCCTATAATGGAAGAAGTTTCTACTCCTCAAAGTGATAGTAATTCAAGTGATTACAATGACATGTCAAAAGTAACACATGAATTAAGATCACTTAAAATTTGGAAAGAGCAAGAGTCCAAACAAAGACTCAAAGAAAAACTTGAAAGGGAGGCTCAACTTGCTCTTTTAGAGGAGGAGATTCGTTTATTAAAGGAGAAAGAGGAAAAATTACACCACAAGCACCGTAGTAGACATAGCTCCCAAACTCATAGTTCAACCCTAGGAGAGTCAATGCATAATGATAGCCTAGCCTTAGGAGATCATTATCAACAACCTCCTAGAAGAGTTCATAGGACCCCTAAGCCAAGGGAATCTAGGGTAGATCTCCCTTATTTTCATGGCAAAGATGATGTTGAGTGGTACCTTGATTGGAGATGAAGGTTGAACAAATCTTCACTTGCCATGAAGAAAGAAAAGTACCCCTAGCCACTTTGAGCTTCCAAGGTCATGCCATGTATTGGTGGACTTCCCTTGTTAGGGATAGGCGTCTCCATAATGACCCTCCAATTCAATATTGGAATGAGTTAAGGAGTGCCTTGAGGAAGAGGCATATTCCCTCTTATTACACTAGGGAGCTTATCAACAAGCTCCAAAGGCTCCATCAAAAAAACATGACTGTGGAAGAGTATAGACAAACGATGGAGTTATATTTGATGAGGGCTGGTATTAGGGAGAAAGAAAACATTATCATTGCTAGATTTTTGAGTGGTTTAACTTTTGGATAAGAGATAAGGTTGAGCTTCTTCCTTATAGAGATTTAAATGATTTGGTTCAACTTTGTATCAAGGTTGAACAACAAAATTTGAGAAAAGGTTTCAAAACAAGCTCATACTCATATTCTTACTCTAAGGTTGACTACAAGAGGGAGGGCAAGAAAAATGATTTTGAAAAGAAAAATAATTTTCCCTCCAAAAATCTAGACAAGGGTAAAGAAAAAGAAAAAGACAAAAAAAAAACACCTCACACACTAGCACCAAGTCTAGTGATATAAAGTGCTTTATGTGTCTTGGGAGAGGCCACATTGCCTCTCAATGCCCTAACAAGAAGGTGATGATTCTAAGGGGCCAAGACATTTATAGTAGCCAAGATGAAGCTACTACTTCTTCATCTTCAAGTGAGGATGAAGAAGAAGCAAGTGAGGGAGAGTCATGTGAGGTCACTTATCCTTACAATGGGGAACTTCTTATGATGAGAAGGGTCCTCAACAACCAACCTAGTGATACACAATCCCAAAGAGAGAACATCTTTCATACAAGATGTAATATTTCAAACAAGGCCTGTTCTCTCATAGTGGATAATGGATCTTGGTGCAATTGTTGTAGCACTAGGATGGTTGAAAAGTTGGGCTTGACTACCACACCCCATCCCAAACCTTATCAACTTCATTGGCTTAATGATGATGGGGATATGGTGGTCAACCAACAAGTGGAAGTAGAGTTTTCTATTGGGAACTATCAAGATAAAGTTAAATGTGATGTAGTTCCCATGGAAGCTTGTCATATTTTATTGGGTAGGCCATGGAAATTTGACAAACAAACTCATCATGATGGCCTAACCAATAAGATAACTTTCATTCACAAGGGTAAGAAGTTTGTGCTCCATCCTCTATCACCTTCACAAGTGATGGAAGATCAAGTACAAATGAAGACCAAACGTGAGCAAGAGAAAGGAAAACAAAAAAAAATTGAAAAAAAAAACTTCTAAAAATTAGTGAAAAAGAGGATTCTAGAGAGACTAGTGTTCCCTCTCTAGAGATAGTTCAAGAAGAGATTTTTGATTCAAAACCTTTACATAAAACCTCTCTCTTCCTTGAACCATCTTGTCATATCCTCATGTGTAGAGGAACACTCACATGCACTGCCACAAGTTCTTTGGAAACTTCTCTATCTCTTGAGGTGCAAAATATTTTGAAAGAATTTGATGATGTATTCCCTAGTGAAGGCCCAGTGGGACTTCCACCTTTTAGGGGAATAGAGCATCAAATAGATCTTGTGTCTGGGGCTAGTCTTCCAAATAGACCAGCCTATAGGACCAACCCACAAGAGACAAAAGAGATAGAGAAGCAAGTACAAGAGTTGTTGGATAAGGGTTGGATTCAAAAGAGTCTAAGCCCTTGTGTTGTGCCTGTCATGTTGGTGCCAAAAAAAGATGGAAAATGGAGGATGTGTTGTGATTGTAGAGCCATCAACAACATCACCATAAAATATAGGCACCCAATTCCTTGGCTTGATGACATGCTTGATGAATTGCATGGGTCATCCATATTTTCCAAAGTAGATCTTAAGAGTGGATATCACCAAATTAGAATCAAGGAAGGTGATGAGTGGAAAACCGCTTTTAAGACTAAATTTGGACTATATGAATGGTTGGTAATGCCTTTTGGGCTTACTAATGCACTTAGCACATTCATGAGGCTGATGAATCATGCCCTTAGGGATTGCATTGGTAGGTTTCTAGTTGTTTATTTTGATGATATTTTAATATATAGCAAAAGTCTCAGTGATCATGTGGATCACCTAAGACAAGTTTTACTTGTTCTTAGAGACAATCACTTGTTTGCCAATGTAGACAAGTGCACTTTTTGTGTGGATAATGTTATTTTTTAGGGTTTGTGGTAAGTAAAAATGGGGTTCATGTGGACCCCGAGAAAATCAAAGCCATCCAAGAATGGCCTATTCCTACTAATGTTAGTGAAGTTAGGAGCTTCCATGGTTGAGCAAGCTTTTATAGACTTTTTGTTCCTAACTTCTCTACATTACCTTCACCTCTCAATGGGTTGGTGAAGAAGGATGTGGTCTTTGAGTGGCAAGAAAAACATAATTTAGCCTTTCAAGAGCTTAAGCATAAACTCACTCAAGCACCTGTTTTAGCTTTGCCTGATTTTAGCAAAAGTTTTTGAGCTAGAATGTGATGCTTCAGGTCTTGGCATTGGAGCTGTGTTGTTACAAGGTGGCCACCCCATAGCCTATTTCAGTGAAAAACTTCACGGGGCTGCCTTGAACTACCCTACCTATGACAAAGAGTTATATGCTTTAGTTCGTGCCCTTCAAACTTGGGAGCATTATCTTGTGACCAAGGAATTTGTTATCCATAGTGATCATGAATCACTTAAATACTTGAAGGTGTTGAGCTTAGGAGAGCTTGAATCTTAAAGGAGTTTTGATGATCACAACAAGTATACAACAACAACTTGGAGCACAAAAACAAAGTTAAAGAAGAGTCAAGAAAATGCTATGAAATGGAGCTTTGTAATAGAACTTAGGAAATAAATTGTTTTGAATCTGTTTTTATATTTTGTGTGCTTTGTATGCTTTGTGCATAAGAAAATCTATATCTAAACTAAGTAGAGAGTATATGATGATGAATTAAAAAGATTGGAAATTTATTTTGAGGTATAAAATGAAGTTTTAAAAACTAACTCAAAATAATCGATTATCATTAAATATAATCGATTATTCCAGCTAATAGGCTAAGTGGAATGCCTTGCTGTAATAATCGATTATTTGCCAAAATAATCGATTATCCCAGGAACAACTCTCTGGAATAATCGATTATCCAGCTAAATAATCGATTATATTGTTCTTGGTTGATTTCCAGAAAATTTGAAGAACAAAATAATCGATTATTCTTTAAAATAATCGATTATCTGTGTCTGAAACTTTTATAAATAGTTTGAACTTTGAGAAAGTTCAAACAATGAGTTAGAACTGATAATCAATTTGTGAAAAACGTTTTTGTGAGTCTTTGTGACATCTTGGAGAGTTTTCTTTGTGAAATCGAAGAGTGAAAACGTTTGTGAAAAGCTTTGTTAGAAGATCATCATCATCATATTCTTGAAAGGGGAAGATAAAGATTTGTTCAAGAATTCCAGGTGAATTCGTTCCTTTTATTCTTTGTGAATCTTTGTGGAAAATCTTGAGAAGGGTTTCTCAAGTGGTAAGGTTTCTTGTAGTGGGTTCTACAAGGGGTGCTTTCTTGGGGTCAAGAAAGTGGTTATCTTTTAGTATTGAAGTATATGCATGTGTGTGTGCTTGTAAACCTTCTTGCTTAAAGATAGTGAAACAAATCTTAATTAGGTGGTGATTAAGGACTGGATGTAGGTCATAAGTGGAGTGGCTGAACCAGTATAAAAGACTTGTGCAATCTTCTTCTACCTTATCTTTTACTTTGTGTAATTTCTTGGTTAAACTTTAAAGAAAATAAAACTTGATTAACAAGTGTATGTGAATCTTGATGGTTTAAATCTGTAATTGAACATTATTGTTAAACCTCATTATGTTGTAATCAAGTGAGCATATTGCATTCATATTTTCATAACAAGTCTTTAGAAAAGCTTCATTTGGAAATTATGTCATAGAAAAGTTTTAATTGAAATTAAGATCCAAAATACTCTGATAAATTTTAAAGGGTCATTGAATCCAATTCACCCCCCCTCTTGGATTGTGCCATTCTTTTCTAACAATTGGTATCTAGAGCAAGGTTCTTGAGAGTTATTCAAGATTTCAAAAATGGCCAACAACAATTTACCCTATGGTGAGGGTGTGTCTATTGGAAAATTAGGATGAGAATTTTCATTGAAGCTATGGATATTGCTTTATGAGATGCTATAGAAAATGGACCCTATATCCCTATGAAAAAAGATGATGATGGTGAGCTTAAGGAAAAACATTGGAGTGAATGGAGTGATGAGGAAAAGAAAAGAGCCCAACATGATAAGAGAGCCAAAAACATTATAACATCTGCATTGTCTATTGATGAATTTTTTAGAATTTCACAATGCATATCTGCTAAAGAAATGTGGGATACTTTGCAAGTCACTCATGAAGGAACAAGTGATGTAAAAAGATCAAGAAAGCATACTCTCATAAGAGAATATGAGCTGTTTAGAATGCAAAATGGTGAATCTATTTCTGATTTTCAAAAGAGATTTACACACTTGATAAATCACCTTGTTGACCTTGGCAGGAAATTTGAGAAGGAAGAGCTGAATTTAAAAGTGCTGCAATGCTTGGACAGATCATGGCAAGCAAAGGTGACAGCCATTGAAGAATCAAAGGATTTGACCTCCTTGACATTAGCTACTCTCTTTGGGAAGTTGAGGGAGCATGAGCAAAAGCTGCACATATTTGATGAACATGAGCAGCAAGATAAGAAAGGTAAAGGAGTGTCATTGAAAGCTTTGAAATCTGCAAAAGGAAAAGAGGTGAATGAAGAAACAAGCTCCGATGAGTCCGAAACCGAGAACTTCAACTTGCTGGTGAAGAAGTTCAGAAAGTTCATGAGAAGAAAGACAAAACTCCCCCTATAAATTCAATAAAAAGACAAATAAGAAAGAGGAAGCAAGCACATCCTCCTTTAATTGCTTTGAATATGGAAAACCGGGACACATGAAAGCTGAGTGTCCAAATCTCTTGAAGAAGCAACAAGAGGAGAAGAAGTTTAAGAAAAAGGGAAAAGGAAAAAGAGCCTATATTGCTTGGGAAGACAATGACTCAAGCACAACAAGTGAAGAATCTGAAAGTGAGGAGAACAACCTGTGTTTGATGGCTGGAACTGACCATGACACAATTGTAAGTGACTCTGACCTTGAATCCAATCCGGATTATGATCAGCTTCAAGAAGCTTTTATACAAATTCATGAAGAAGCTGTCAAATTAGGTGCCTTAAATTCAAAGTTGAAAAACAAGCTGAAATGGTATGAAAATGCTTTAACTGAAGCTGAACAAGAGCTTGAAGATTTGAAGCATGAGCATGAAAATCTTCAAACTATGTTTAACTTTAGTGAAGCTCACTCCTCAAAAGATGTTTGTGAACATTGCAAAATTTTTGAAAAAGAAAATGCTGATTTAAAATCTACACTTGTAAGGTTCACTAATGGAAATGAAAACTTGAACATTCTTTTGGGAAAACAAAGAAACACTTTTGATAGGAGTGGACTTGGTTTTAACCAAAGTATGAGCATGCCATTTAAGTCAAAGAAAGAAGCTTTTGTGAAAAATCAAAATTTTAGAAAATTCAAAAGTAACTTTTCTAGACAAACAACTTGTTTTTATTACTGTAAAAGAGGCCATACAATTAGGAACTGCTATTCTAGGAAATATGGAGTTCCAAATGGAGAAATGATTTGGGTTGAGAAGAGTCAAAGGCTAAGAACTAACCTACAAGGACCCTCCACATGGGTACCTAAATTTTTCCTCTGAATTTTTGTTGTAGGAATGCTTGAGGGCCAAAAATCTACTTTGGTATCTTGATAGTAGCTGCTCAAGGCATATGACTGGGGATCCTTCAAAATTCACAAATCTGAAATTGAAGAATGAAGGGTATGTTACCTATGGTGACAACAATAAGGGAAAAATTCTTGGCCATGGCAATGTTGGTAATCCCTCCTCTCAAACATTGATTGAAAATGTTTTGCTTGTTGATGGGTTGAAACATAATTTGCTGAGTATTAGTCAATTGAGTGATAAAGGCTTTAAAATTGAATTTGATGATACATGTTGCTTGATATGTGATAAAAAAGAGTAAAGAAATCAGATTCATTGGCAAAAGAATTGACAATATATACATGCTTGACTTAGAACACTCTATAAGAATGTCAAACACTAAGTGTCTAATAACTCAAGAAGAAAACATATGGCTTTGGCATAGGAGAGCTGCACATATTCATATGGACCATTTGAATAAATTGAGTAGGAAAGAATTAGTGGTTGGTCTACCTAAACTCAAGTTTGGAAAGGACAAACTATGTGATGCTTGTCAAAAGGGCAAGCAAGTAAAGGCTAGCTTTAAAAGCAAAAATCAGATTTCCACATCTAGACCTTTGCAATTAATTCACATGGATTTGTTTGGTCCTTCAAGAACCATGAGCTTAGGCGAAAACTACTATGGCTTAGTAATTGTTGATGACTATTCTAGATACACATGGGTTATGTTTCTTGCAAATAAAAATGATGCTTTTAATGCGTTTAGAAAATTTGCCAAACTTGTTCAAAATGAGAAGTGCTCAAACATCACCTCTATAAGAAGTGACCATGGAGGTGAGTTTCAAAACTTGATGTTTCAGAAATTCTGTGAGGAACATGGTATAAACCATAATTTCTCAGCACCTAGGACACCTCAACAAAATGCGGTTGTTGAGAGGAAAAATAGGTCCTTAGAAGAACTTGCTAGAACAATGTTGAATGAAACAAACTTGCCAAAATATTTTTGGGCTGATGCAATTAACACTGCTTGTCATGTGTTAAATAAAGTTCTGATCCGGCCTATATTAAAGAGAACACCCTATGAAATATTTTAGAGTGTTTGGGTGTAAATGCTATGTGCTGAACAATGGGAAAGAGCAACTTGGAAAGTTTGATGCAAAGGCTGATGAAGCAATCTTTCTAGGATACTCTACAAATAGTAAGGCTTATAGAATTTATAATAAGAGAACTCTAGTTGTAGAAGAATCTGTCCATGTGGTATTTGATGAGTCAAATAAGCAACAGTCTAGGCAAACTGAAATTTAAGATTTAAATGAGTTGCTTGATCAATCCCTATTGGAGAATGAACCTAATGAAGTGCCTAAGGAGAGTGAATCACATGAGAAAGCAAAGGAAACATGTGAACAATTGCCTAAGGAATGGAAAACCACTAGAGATTTATCAATAGACAACATAATTGGAAGTATTGGTAAGGGTGTTTCAACTAGAAGTGCTGTTAAAAATATTTGCAACACCATGGCATTTGTGTCACAAGTTGAACCTAAGAACATTGATGAAGCACTTAAAGATGAGCATTGGTTAATGGCCATGCAAGAGGAACTAAATCAGTTTGAAAGAAATGAAATGTGGGGTTGTGGTATCCAAAGGGAGTCTCACTAAGTCTGATAGGCTACTCAGATTCAGACTATGCTGGGTGTAGACTAGATAGGAAGAGCACAAGTGGAACTTGTCACTTGCTAGGTAGTGCACTTGTTTCATGGCATAGCAAAAAGCAAGCTTGTGTTGCTTTAAGTACAGTTGAGGCTGAATATATAGCTGCTGGAAGTTGTTGTGCTCAAATTCTTTGGATGAAACAACAATTAAGAGATTATGGAGTTGAGTTGAACAAAATTCCTTTGAAGTGTGACAATACTAATGCAATAAATTTGACCAAGAATCCAGTGTTGCACTCTAGAACAAAACATATTGAAATAAGACACCACTTTTTGAGAGATCATGTTCAAAGGAATGATTGTGTTGTAGAGTTTGTGGAAATAAGCAAGCAATTAGCTGATATTTTTACAAAACCTCTACCAAGAGAAAGATTCAATCATTTGAGAATTGAATTGGGAATAATCAATGAATCATGTTTGGATTGATTATGCTTTGAGAGTGGAAATTAGAGATGGTTGGAAGAAAGTATCAGTGACAAATAAGACTTGGTAAAATTTGACAAATGTTAAAATTTCTGAGAAGCAAAACTTCTCTGGAATAATCGATTATCTTAAGATATAATCGATTATCTTAAGTAATCCCATGGAAATAATCGATTATCTGGGGTAATAATCGATTATCTGGAACATGAAGAATTCCAAAAGTCTCTGAAATAATCGATTATTTGGGCAATAATTAAGAGTCACTATAATAATCGATTATCTTGGGTAACAATCGATTATCTGGAAGTTGGAATCTGAGAAGTCACTGGAATAATCGATTATTTTGTAAATAATCGATTATCTGGGTTGTGTTAGGAGAAACTACCCTCTGTAATAATCGATTATCCTTAAAATAATCGATTATCCATATCAGATTGCGTTTTTAAGTGTTTTTACTGATGCAAATAATCGATTATTTGCATAAATAATCGATTATCTGGGCGGTGTGTTTAAAATTTCTTGAAACGGTTATCTCCGCACCAACTTTTAAAACCACCCATTACCCTTATACCCAGAATGTATTAGGGCATAAAACACTTCTCTCAACTGATCTTCTCTCATTCTCTCATTTTCTCTCAACCCTCAAAACCCTAACTCTCTCAAATCCTCTCAAATCTCTCAATCTTCTTCATTTTCTTCAAGACCCATCCATGGCATCTTCATCCAAAAGACCAAAGAAGCTTGAAGTGAGGGGGAGCAAGCGTCCTCTTCCCTCTGAGCAGCTGATCACAAAGTGGTTTGCGGATGAGAAAGCTCAAGAATACTATCATTTCTCCAAAGACCCTAAAGCTTGATTGGTTCAAGAACGAAGGTTTTAGTTTTCCAACCCTTCTGGAGTATCAAGGGCGGAAGAAATTCTTGGAGATGGAAGGTCCTTACTATCCTGAGCTGATCAGGCTATTTCTTTGCTTTGCCACGAGCAATGATGGCATCATGCAATCAGTGGTAAAAAGAAAGTTGATTCGGCTGGACGGACCGACATTGGTGGCCGCTGCGGGTCTGAGCGGCACTGGAGCAGAGAAACCCCAACCCTTCAACTTTGGGGATTTTGAAGAGCTGACCACATTCTGGGATTGTCAAAGGAACCCGATGAACACCAATTATGAGAAATTCTTGGCGAGAGGTATGAAAAAGAACTCTCGTTTAATTTCTTTTATTATTGCTTGGATGTTAAAACCCAGGTTACACAATCATGCTCAAATGTCAAGGGATGACATTTTGCTGATGCATGTCATTAAGAAGAAAATTAAGATCGATTGGGTATCAGTTGTGAATGATTGTATATGGAAAGCAAGGAGAAAGGAAGATGGTCTGATTCCATATGCTCTTTTGCTATCTAAAATTTTTGAGAATGTTGGAGTAGATTTGACAGGTGAAAGAAAAATTGTGTTGCATGCTTCGAATAAAATAGAGAAGTCTTCTTTGCATCACATGGGGATGCTCAAGCAAGAAGACAAGTGGCTGTTTAAAGGCGATGTACCCCCTACCCCGGAGCCGGCAACAGATGAAGACGGTGTTCCGTCCCATGATGAGGATCAGCCACCACAGGTGGAAGCTGAGCCTGGAAGGGAGCCTGAACCGGAACTGAAGCTGTTCTCACTGTTTGAGCAAATCATGATCAACAAGATGGATGCAATGATGGAAATGTCAAGAAGACATGAATCCTTGTGTTCTGGTATTCTTGATAGATTTGATGATTTGGATCATGAAGTGAGACTGATCAAGACCCAACTTGGCATTCTGGAGGATGAGGATTGATCCGTGTTCTGTTTCTTTGATTAGTTTTAATTAGGATTTTTAATTCTGTTTTGGAACAATTTAGTTCAATATGGTTATAATAGTATAAGTTTTTGAACAATTTTAATGCTTTGTTGAACAATTTGAATTCTGATGAAGTTTGGATTTTATTTTGCTGATTTGGATGTGATATCATTTTCTGGTTTGCTTGATTGATGCAAAAGTGCTTTGTTTTGTGAGCATGAGTTGCTATTTTGGTTTTGATTGGAATACTTTGTTTTTAATATTGTGAACATGTTTTTCTTGACTTGATTTGGTCTGAAATGTGGCTTAATGGTGCACATATGATTGGTTTGGTTTGCTGAATCAAAGTTTTATTTTGGTTATTGCTGGACATACTCTATACATGGCTTATATTTGAAAAACTTGGCTTACTTTATTTTTGATAATGCCAAAGGGGGAGAAATGGTGTGGTGTGTGTATAGAAATGGTATGGTGTGTGTGTATAGTTGTTGTTTTTGCAGGTATTGCACTTGTGTGTGTGTATTGTGCAGGTTGGAATGAATTGAAGGCACAATAGCATTGGGTTGATACAATATGAATCATGGGTTGTCATCATCAAAAAGGGGGAGATTCTGGAGCTTAGGAGAGCTTGAATCTTAAAGTTGTTTTGATGATCACAACAAGTATACAACAACAACTTGGAGCACAAAAACAAAGTTTAAGAAGAGTCAAGATAATGCTATGAAATGGAGCTATGTAATAGAACTTAGGAAATAAATTGTTTTGAATGTGTTTTTATATTTTGTGTGTTTTGTATGCTTTGTGCATAAGAAAATCTATATCTAAACTAAGTAGAGAGTATATGATGATGAATTAAAAAGATTGGAAACTTATTTTGAGGTATAAAATGAAGTTTTAAAAACTAACTCAAAATAATCGATTATCATTAAATATAATCGATTATTCCAGCTAATAGGCTAAGTGGAATGCCTTGCTGTAATAATGATTATCCCAGGAACAACTCTATGGAATAATCGATTATCCAGCTAAATAATCGATTATATTGTTCTTGATTGATTCCAGAAAATCTGAAGAACAAAATAATCGATTATTCTTTAAAATAATCGATTATCTGTGTCTGAGACTTTTATAAATAGTTTGAACTTTGAGAAACTTCAAACAATGAGTTAGAACTGATAATCAATTTGTGAAAAATGTTTTTGTGAGTCTTTGTGACATCTTGGAGAGTTTTCTTTGTGAAATCGAAGAGTGAAAACGTTTGTGAAAAGCTTTGTTAGAAGATCATCATCATCATATTCTTGAAAGGGGAAGATAAAGATTTGTTCAAGAATTCCAGGTGAATTCGTTCCTTTTATTCTTTGTGAATCTTTGTGGAAAATCTTGAGAAGGGTTTCTCAAGTGGTAAGGTTTCTTGTAGTGGGTTCTACAAGGGGTGCTTTCTTGGGGTCAAGAAAGTGGTTATCTTTTAGTATTGAAGTATATGCATGTGTGTGTGCTTGTAAACCTTCTTGCTTAAAGATAGTGAAACAAATCTTAATCAGGTGGTGATTAAGGACTGGATGTAGGTCACAAATGGAGTGGCTGAACCAGTATAAAAGACTTTTGCAATCTTCTTCTACCTTATCTTTTACATTGTGTAATTTCTTGGTTAAACTTTAAAGAAGATAAAACTTGATTAACAAGTGTATGTGAATCTTGATGGTTTAAATCTGTAATTGAACATTATTGTTGAACCTCATTATGTTGTAATCAAGTGAGCATATTGCATTCATATTTTCATAACATCTTTAGAAGAGCTTCATTTGGAAATTCTGTCATAGAAAAGTTTTAATTGAAATTAAGATCCAAAATTCTCTGATAAATTTTAAAGGGTCATTGAATCCAATTCACCCCCCTCTTGGATTGTGCCATTCTTTTCTAACAGAAGGGTCAACATAAGTTAAATGAGTACCTTGAGCAATTTCCTTATGTCATCAAATACAAAAAGGGCTCTACAAATGTAGTAGCTGATGCTTTGTCAAGAAGACATGTTTTGTTGAACATCCTAGGTTCTCAAATACTAGGGTTTGATGACATCAAGGAATTGTATGAGAAAGACCTAGATTTTGCTAACTTTTATTCTTTATGTATTCAAAAACCTTATCAAGGGTACTATATTTCTGAGGGGTATCTTTTTAAAGAAAATAAACTTTGTGTACCCCAAGGATCTATTAGGAAACTCTTGGTCAAGGAGAGCCATGAGGGTGGGCTCATGGGGCATTTTGGAATTGAGAAAACTCTTTCACTTTTGAGAGAGAAATTCTTTTGGCCTCATATGAAAAGAGATGTCCAAAGGTTTTGTAGTAGTTGCATTGCTTGTTTACAAGCAAAGTCTACCACTAAACCTCATGGATTATACACCCCCTTGCCAATATCCAATTCTCCTTGGGTAGACATTTCCATGGATTTTATCCTTGGTTTGCCTAGAACCCAAAGAGGAAAGGATTCCATCTTTGTGGTTGTGGACCATTTTAGCAAAATGGCACATTTTATTCCATGCCACAAAGTGGATGATGCAAGTAACATTGCTAAATTATTCTTTCAAGAAATTGTGAGACTACATGGGTTACCCAAAACTATAGTCTCCAATAGAGATGTTAAGTTCCTTAGCCATTTTTGGAAAACTCTTTAGGCAAGGCTAGAAACTAAACTTCTATTTTCTACCACATGTCATCCCCAAACTGATGGGCAAACTGAGGTAGTAAATAGGTCTCTAGGGACTATGTTGAGGGCAATCCTCAAAGGCAATAAAAAGTCATGGGATGACTATCTCCCTCATGTGGAGTTTGCCTATAATAGAGTGGTTCACAAAGCCACTAACATGTCTCCTTTTGAGATTGTCTATGGTTTCAATCCTCTTACTCCTTTGGATCTCTTCCCCTTACCAGATGTTGCTTCCTTTATTCATAAAGAAGGCACATCTAGGGCTGAGTTTGTTAAAAAAATTACATGAGAGGGTTAGAGATCATATTCAATCCCAAACTGAAAAATACCAAAAATATAATAATAAAGGTAGAAAGGAAGTTGTCTTCAAGGAATGTGACTGGGTTTGGCTACACCTTAGGAAGGATAGGTTTCCTTCCCAAAGAAAGTCAAAACTTAGTTGATGTGAATCAAGAAGAAGCAATAATGGACTAGGAATTTAAGTAGTTTGGGACTGAATAATTAATAAGTTCATTATCTTATTTTTAATGTAATTTTCGTTTTATTTTATTTTATTAAATAAATATGATAGGTTGCCTTGCCTTTTAGGTTGCTAAGGGGAAATAAATGCTAGTGAGAATTTATTGCTTAGTTAGTGGGCTAGTGAAGAGTCAATATTAAGTGTTAGTGGGAATTTATGTCATCTTGCCCATCTAAGCTTATAAATAGGAACCATTTGTAAAAGTTTGGGGAGAAAATGAATTATTCAGAATTTGGATATTTTTCCAATTGAGAGGATTTTCTCTCTCTAGGTTCTTAGGAACTACTTTTGATTCTTATCCTTGAATTTCCTAATTCAAAGTGGCGAATCTTCCTCAACTTATCAATCTTTAGGGATTGTGGCGTTGTTCTTCCATTTCTTACCTCAATCCATATTTTTTTCTTTTAATTTCTTAATTATGAGCTTTCCAACCTAGATAGATCCGTAAAACGAATCCATCCCTCTGGGTTCATATCATTTGGTATCAGAGCTTCGGCTCTGGGTTTGGAATGGAAATGGAAATTTACTATACAAGATGTTTGGTTGACGACTCTCTATTCTTGGTTGCAGTAGATGAATTTAATTTCAGAAATGTCGTGAGCAGCAGGGCGGTTGAAAAATTATGTCTGCCCACTACAAATGAACAAGCAATGATTAAATTCTCTATTGGAACATATGAAGATGAAGTTCTTTGTGATATTGCCCCCATGGAGACATGCCATATGTTATTAGGGAGGCCATGGTTGTATAATAAAATTATAAATCCTGAACGACCTTCTATTTCTTTTGTGCATGGTGGACGAAGGATTAAGTTGATATGTCTATCATCCGACGATGTACATGAGGATCAACTGAAATTGAAAATAAAGATAGAAAAAGAAAGAGAAGAGAAGAGGAGAGTAGAAGATGAGATACATAGAGAGGAAGATGACAACTCTAACGTTACATTTTCTTCTTTTGATGTGTCAAAATTACAGGAACAAGAGGACAAGTTTTCTTGTTTGAAGAAGCATGTAAACATCATTCCTAATGCACCTTTATACATTCAGTCCACCTTTCAAAATAAAATTCAAGAGACCTTGCACCTGGAAAATGGAGTTGATTTGTTGTTTGAAGTTACTATTTTCCAAAGCTGCCACTTGAATGGGATTCAATTCCTATTCATTGAGTACGTTTGTGGTTATGAGTTTGAAGAGGTTTTATTTGTTTCATTGATGATTAATAACTTACCAACAGGTGAAGCTAGAGATGGATACAAGCGAGATGTCTTCGACCCAGGAGGAAGCATTTACGTTTCGGCAGTAGTTAGTGAATTAAATAAATTAGGAAATAAATAAAGTCTAAAGATTCGGGACGAATCTTCTCAAAGAAGGAGGGTATGATGTGAATCAAGAAGAAGCAATAATGGACTAGGAATTTAAGTAGTTTGGGACTGAATAATTAATAAGTTCATTATCTTATTTTTAATGTAATTTTCGTTTTATTTTATTTTATTAAATAAATATGATAGGTTGCCTTGCCTTTTAGGTTGCTAAGGGGAAATAAATGCTAGTGGGAATTTATTGCTTAGTTAGTGGGCTAGTGAAGAGTCAATATTAAGTGTTAGTGGGAATTTATGTCATCTTGCCCATCTAAGCTTATAAATAGGAACCATTTGTAAAAGTTTGGGGAGAAAATGAATTATTCAGAATTTGGATATTTTTCCAATTGAGAGGATTTTCTCTCTCTAGGTTCTTAGGAACTACTTTTGATTCTTATCCTTGAATTTCCTAATTCAAAGTGGCGAATCTTCCTCAACTTATCAATCTTTAGGGATTGTGGCGTTGTTCTTCCATTTCTTACCTCAATCCATATTTTTTTCTTTTAATTTCTTAATTATGAGCTTTCCAACCTAGATAGATCCGTAAAACGAATCCATCCCTCTGGGTTCATATCATTAGTCCTAGAGGAGACGGACCCTTTCAAATCCTTAGGAAAATAAATAATAATTGTCGCCACCCGCCGAAACGGACATTGGCATTCGCGACGATGGTCGGACTCTTTTTAGTTTTGAAAAATGATGGATTGTTAGAACGACTTATTCTCAAACTGAGACCTCATCGAACTAACAATTTTGTTAAATGATTCTCACCAATCCATGTTAATCCCAAACGGGACACTCCATGGATTAGTGGTTTTCGCAAAAAAAGGGGTTCTTGGAGTCGCCACCAATGTTTTACTCAAAACATTGGAAAAAGACATAAGGCAATTGATTTTCGCAAATCAACTTCGGCCATTACAACCAGAGTTGGGTAAGGGAGTCGATTACGAGTGGGGAAGGTGTTAGCACCCCACAACGCCCCTTTCGGGTTCCCTATGACGGATTATTTTATAAATAATAGCGTAAAATTACTAAACTACCCCTATTTATTGGAACGATTATAAGTAAACTATCTACATGATGAAAGCTTTAAATGTGCAATGCAACAATCAAAAAAAGCGGTAAAAGAAAGGATTTGGAAAGAAACCTTCGAAGCGTGCTTTTATATATTCAAAAAGGAATCTAGGAGGCTTTTTGGTGCTCCTTCCCACTACACGTTCGCTCGCTCCTTTCCCTAAAAATAATGTTTACTATGGAAATCAAAGAGATTTCCCTTCGACTTGTTCGAGTCTCAAGCTAATGGCTCGTGAACTCAAGAACTTAGTCGGATCGGCTCCCGGAGAGATTTCTAGGACAGAGAATAGCTCAAAAACCCAAGAATACTCAGCCAGAGGGTGGAGGAATGCTCCAAAAGTGTGGGGGGACGTGCCAATGACGTCCTATTTATAGGATTGAGGCGCAGTACGGCCTAGGGGGTCAATACGGCCCGTACTGAGTTTTTGAACTACAGTACGGCCGTATTGAATTTGGTACGGCCGTACTGAAGTTCAAAAACTTCAGTACGGCCGTATTGATTTCACTACGGCCGTATTGTAGTTCAAATGGCTCAGTACGGCCGTACTGAACCTCTAGGAGGGTGTATTGAGCTCCAATCCTCGCACACCCTTATTCTAAGCTACTCTAAGACTTCTAGACCTACAAAGAATCATCCTAGGGTCTTCCAGGAGTCCTTCCGGCTGACTTTCCTTCGGTCTTCGAGAGTCTTTGAGTCTTATTTCCGACCCGGACAATTTTAGGGGTCTACAGCTGCCCCCCCTTTACTTAGTCGAACGGCTTTTTTGGTGTACCGGTTGACAAGTAAAGGAGTTGACCCAATTGTCCGGGGAGTAGGCCATCCTTTCGACTTGTAGTGTCTTCAGGTGGGAAAATTGTTGAGTAGCCTCTCCAGGGTGAGTATTAGTCGTCGCCTCTCCAGGCTCGTGCATACCTCGGTGTTTCTGACAACCTCGGTAGCGTGAGTTTGCCCTCTCCAGGGTCTGCATGCCTCCGTGTTTCTGACGACATTGACAGCTGCATACCTCCGTATTTCTGACGACGTCGGTAGCTAAGTATTAGTCGTCGCCTCTCCAGGCTCGTGCATACCTCGGTGTTTCTAATGACCTTGGTAGCCTGAGTTTGCCCTCTCCAGGGTCTGCATGCCTCCGTGTTTCTGACGACGTTGACAGCTGCATACCTCCGTGTTTCTGACGACGTCGGTAGCTGAGTATTAGTCGTCGCCTCTCCAGGCTCGTGCATACCTCGATGTTTCTGACGACCTCGGTAGCGTGAGTTTTCCCTCTCCAGGGTCTGCATGCCTCCGTGTTTCTGACGACGTTGGCAGCGTGAGTTTGCCCTCTCCAGGGATCGTGCATACCTCGGTGTTTCTGACGACCTCGGTAGCGTGAGTTTGCCCTCTCCAGGGTGAGTATTAGTCGTCGCCTCTCCAGGCTCGTGCATACCTCGGTGTTTCTGACGACCTCGGTAGTGTGAGTTTGCCCTCTCCAGGGTCTGCATGCCTCCGTGTTTCTGACGATGTTGGCAGCTGCATACCTCCGTGTTTCTGACGACGTCGGTAGCTGAGTATTAGTCGTCGCCTCTCCAGGCTCGTGCATACCTCGGTGTTTTTGACAACCTCGGTAGCGTGAGTTTGCCCTCTCCAGGGTCTGCATGCCTCCGTGTTTCTGACGACGTTGGCAGCTGCATACCTCCGTGTTTCTGACGACGTCGGTAGCTGAGTATTAGTCGTCGCCTCTCCAGGCTCGTGCATACCTCGGTGTTTCTGACAACCTCGGTAGCGTGAGTTTGCCCTCTCCAGGGTCTGCATGCCTCCGTGTTTCTGACGACGTTGGCAGCTGCATACCTCCGTGTTTCTGACGACGTCGGTAGCTGAGTATTAGTCGTCGCCTCTCCAGGCTCGTGCATACCTCGGTGTTTCTGACGACCTCGGTAGCGTGAGTTTGCCCTCTCCAGGGTCTGCATGCCTCCGTGTTTCTGACGACGTTGGCAGCTGCATACCTCCGTGTTTCTGACGACGTCGGTAGCTGAGTATTAGTCGTCGCCTCTCCAGGCTCGTGCATACCTCGGTGTTTCTGACGACGTTGGCAGCGTGAGTTTGCCCTCTCCAGGGATGCATACCTCCGTGCTTCTAGTCACTTTGGTAGCGTGAGTTTGCCCTCTCCAGGGATTTGTGATGATTTTGTCTCCACAGTCCACGATGCTGCTTCGACGGTTGTTTTTGATTTTGGTGCCGCTGAGAGCTGGATAACGCAGGGATCCGTCTAGGGGATGTGCAGTTACTCATAGGTTCTTGTGTCCCAACTTTCCATTGCGTAGTTGGTGCCCACTGGGGAAATTCTGGTTCCTTGGGGATGCAGACACAAAGATGCTCTTTCTGAGGTGAGCGATGCCTTATGATTGGCTGACGTCCTTTCGACGTTGGTGGAGTATCCCGGTTATCCTTATTCGGGTGACCTTTTTTGATTTTCTGGTTTTGTTGCCTCTGCGTAGGCTGTTATCCGCTGGGGGATTCTGTCGTATTGATCTTGATTGGCCTCTTCTGTTAGGCGGATTATCTTGACGTTCGGTGTTTGGCTGAATACCGAATTCCGCTTGGGGAATGGTTATTGATCTTTTCGGATTTTCTCTTTTTGAAGGAGTGCCTCTGAGTAGGCGAATGGGGATTGAGGATCTTATGTATCCCAGAGTATTATTTAGAAAGCCTCTTCAGGCTTAGCTTCACTCGTCGCTTGAGTTGGAAAGCTATCTTCCACTGAGGAAGTCTAAGTCCTTTGACTTGGATATTTTGTTTGGATGATCATGCTTCCATTGGGGAATCTTACTGATCTTGCTCTGATAGATTTCACTGGGAATTCGGCCCAAGAGTGCAAGCTGAGATGTCTCTGGGGAGTATTATTTCGGCAAGCCTCTACAGGCTCAGTTATTCTGTACGATTGTTGGATTTTCTGAATTTTTGCCTTTTTGTCGATTTTTCGGCTTTTCCTGTTGGCTGCTGTCATACACAAGAAATTTTTCCTATTTTTTCTATTTTATGCGACTGTCTCATGATAAGGTCTTTGAATGTGCAACTAATGTGTGTGTGATGCGCAAAATGCAAGTTTAATCATTTTGTTGATGTTTTTAGAAAAATGAATGGCTCTCCCTATCCTCCTCTTCTTGGAGGAATTTCTGTCGTCGACGTGAGGGGGGATTTCTGTGAGCCTCTTACGCAGGAGATTACGGATTTTATAGGAACCCCTCCAACTTTCTTTATTGACCGATTATTAAAGGAATTTCGTACAATTTTTAAGAAACACCAATTTAGAGGCATAATCACATGGTCAAGAGAAGAGAAATGAATAGATATTTTATTGATATTCACAAATGTTTTTACAGAAAGATATACAAAAGGAATTTCTGAAGAATGGCTGGCCAGGGTAGGCTATATACATTAGGCTTAACAATTATATCTGTAATTGTTGCTCTTACGTTCCCCTAATTGCTTCGGGTGAGATGCCTGAGCCAGGAGTGTAGACACTGCAAGACGCTTGCTTCTAGAAGATGATCACTTGAACTGCCTTTCGGTTTTCGGTTCAAGTGATCGTTGCTTGCTTTGTTTTTGTGTCTTATTCTTTTGCCCCTAATTTTTGCCTAGGACGTATCCTAGCGGGGATAAATTCGCCTTTGTTTTGCCTAGTACCCTTGTACTGGCGGGCTTTTTATTTTGCCCTAACTTTTGCCTAGGACGCCCTTTTCGGGTTTTCATCCTAGCGAGCCTATGCAAGCAACGTCTTCAAGCATAGTACTTCTTTACCACGTCAGCGTTCACTGGGTATCGAAGTTCTTCCCCATCCATGTCCGTGAGGATCAATGCTCCTCCTGAGAAGGCTCGCTTCACCACGTATGGTCCTTCGTAATTCGGGGCCCACTTTCCGATTTTTTCCTTTTGAGCTGGTAGCAACTTCTTCATTACCAGCTCTCCCTCATGGTAGACTCGAGGGTGGACTTTCTTGTCAAAAGCCTTTTTGATCTTCCTCTGATAGGCTTGACCATGGCATATGGCGTTCAGCCGTTTCTCTTCGATAAGATTCAACTGGTCGTATCGGCTTTGAACCCATTCTGCCTCGGAAAGTTTTGCTTCCATGATTACCCTTAGAGAAGGTATCTCGACTTCGACAGGTAGAACTGCCTCCATCCCATAGACGAGGGAGAATGGAGTAGCTCCTGTAGATGTGCGTACTGAAGTCCTATAACCATGAAGAGCGAAGGGTAACATCTCATGCCAGTCTTTAAATGAGACAACCATCTTTTGCACTATTTTCTTAATGTTTTTATTGGCTGCCTCGACTGCCCCATTCATCTTTGGCCGATATGGGGAAGAGTTGTGGTGTTGGATCTTGAATTCTTGGCACAGTTCTTCCACCATTTTGTTATTCAAATTAGATCCATTATCAGTGATGATTTTATCGGGAATACCGTATCTGCATATAATGTTCTTGATGAAGGATGTTACCACCTTTTGGGTCACATGAGCATACGATGCCGCTTCTACCCATTTGGTGAAGTAGTCAATGGCCACAAGGATGAATCTATGTCCATTGGATGCTTTCGGCTCGATGGGTCCAATAACATCCATGCCCCACATTGCGAATGGCCAAGGTGAAGCCAATACATTGAGTGGAGTCGGTGGGACATGAATGTTGTCGGCGTATGCTTGACACTTATGGCATTTTCGCACGTACTGGTAACAATCCCTTTCCATGGTCGACCAATAGTATCCCGCCCTGAGGATCTTTTTAGCCATTGCAGGCCCGGGGATATGGGTACCGAAAACCCCCTCATGTACTTCTTTGATCATATTTTGAGCTTCGACTTGGTCTATACATCTCAACAAGACCGAGTCATAATTTTTCTTGTAGAGGGTTTCACCGACTAGCAGAAATCCCCTGGCCCTTCTTCGGATATGCTTCTTGTCATTATCGTTGGCCGCATCAGGATATTCCTCTTTTGTTAAATATTGCTTGATGTCATGGAACCATGGACGATCATCGACAACTTTATCTATTAGAAGGCAGAACGCTTGCTTATCGTGCCGCCGGATATTGATGATGGGCATTTCATGCTCACTATCCAAGGCGAACATCGACGAGAGCGTAGCAAGAGCATCGGCAAACTGATTCTCCTCCCTTGGAATGTATTCAAAGACGACACTTTGGAAGAAATGTGTCAAATCTTTGATGTGTTCAACATATGGTATCAGTTTAGGATTTCGGACTTCCCAATCACCTCGTAGTTGATAGATGACTAGGGCCGAATCACCAAACACTTTGAGTTTTAGGATACCATGATGGAACTAGATTGAAGATGATTGTTGATCTTCAATAGCTCCATGCTTGGACCGTGATGCTTCTTGAGGTTTACTCCTTAGGAACTCTGAAATCTCCTTTGAAGAAGCTTCAATGGAGTGGAAGACCTTGAAGGAGGTTCGGTTCTCCTTAGCTTGTGGTAGAAGCTTAAGGAACCAAGTTCAAAGTAGAAGAACTTTGAGAGAAAACCTAGAGTGGAAGTTCTCTCGGTTTTGAGACTCTTGAGTGGGAGAGAAAAATCAGAATTCTTATTCTCCAAATGTTCAAAAGTGAGTACAAGTGTAGGAAAATCAAATATATAGGGAATAGTAGCTTGTAGGAGAAGTTATCCCTAACCATGGTTCATTAAGAACCATGGTAGGATTAACTTAAACTCCTACGGTTTAGCTAGCTTCTAGGAGAAGCTAAACCTTGACCATGGTTCTTTTAGGAACCAAGGTAAGGTTAAGCTAACCTTGCTTGAGTTTAGAAGCTTGCAAGACAAGCTTCAAACTCAAGTAAGAATGCTTGAAAAATTCGGCCAAGGAGAAGGAAACAAGCTAGGCGGTCCATGGTTCAAATTGCTCCTTGATTTAATTTGAAATTCTTTGATTTGGTTTAGTTAGGTTCATCATATGATGATGAAACCTAGCTAAATCAAATCTGTGAAAAATTAGGAGCAAAATGAGTCCAATATGTAAAATTTTGCCTAGGCCCAACTCTGGCCCAATTTCTAAGCACACTCCCTAACTTTGCTAAATGTCACCCCCTTTTTCCTACTGAAAAATAAAGAATGAATGTGTCAACTAGGGAGGTTAAATGGAGTTAAACTCTCCAAGTAACCTACCTCAAAATCAATATACAAACACTAGAAAAAGCTAGTAAAGTGCCTCACAAATACAAAGGCAAAAATAACCTATACACAAGACTATGTATAAACTGTACAATATAAACAAGTAGAACTAAGGCCTTCTCTTCATGATAGAGCATTCCAAGTGAAGATTATCTTGGGCCTGACAAGCCCATTAGTCTTCTCTAGATCCAGCTCTTCCTGTATCCTCCTAGCCATAGCTCTGGTCACTGGGCCCTTGGCCCATGGTCTATCATCCCCTCCTTCTTGAGAAGGATTTGTCCTCAAATCTGTAGGTTCATCTTCCTCATCATAGCCTGTAAAGGGAATAAGATCACTCACATTAAAAGTGTTACTCACTCCATAATCACTAGGAAGATCTATCCTATAAGCATTATCATTTATTCTTTGGAGGACTTGGAAGGGACCATCTCCTCTTGGGTTGAGTTTAGACTTTCTTTGAGAAGGAAACCTTTCCTTTCTCAAATGAAGCCAAACCCAATCCCCTTCCTCAAAAATGAGGGTTTTCTTTCCCTTACTTCTATCTAAAGCAGTTCTCTCATTTTGTTGTTGTATTTGAGTTTTAACCTTCTCATGCAATTTCTTAACAAATTCAGCCCTCGATACCCCTTCTTTATGAAAATAATGAGAAGAATCTGGTAGGGGTATTAGGTCTAAAGGAGTAAGAGGGTTAAAACCATATACAACCTCAAAAGGTGAGATTTTGGTAGTCTTATGGACTACCCTGTTATAAGCAAATTCAATGTGGGGCAAGTACTCATCCCAAGACTTATGGTTACCTTTAAGAACTGCCCTTAACATTGTAGATAGGGATCTATTAACTACTTCTGTTTGCCCATCAGTTTGTGGGTGACAAGTAGTAGAGAAAAGTAATTTAGTTCCTAGCCTACTTCAAAGAGTTTTCCAGAAATGGCTAAGGAACTTAGTATCCCTATCTGAAACAATGGTCTTGGGTAGACCATGAAGTCTAACCACTTCCTTGAAGAAGAGTCTTGCTATGTTGCTTGCATCATCTATTTTGTGGCAAGGTATAAAGTGGGCCATTTTACTAAATCTGTCTACTACCACAAAAATAGAATCCATGCCTCTCTGGGTCTTGGGCAAGCCCAAAATAAAATCCATACTGATATCAACCCATGGAGAGTTAGTGATGTGAATTAATCGATTATAAGGAAGGCGCCACAAATATGATTATTTGATAAGCCAAGAAATATCGCCACAAGAATTGGAGAATTCTTGATAAGATCAAATGATGCAAGGAAAAACCCTAGCAGAGCTAAAACTCACAAAAATTTGTAATCTGAATAATCTGTCCTTTTCTCAATTCTCAAAATGTTTAATACAACTTTTGTTTGAGTTTGCCTCATTTGGAAATAAATAAAGAAAATTAAAATATTAATATCCCAACAGAAGCTAATATGCCCAAGTGGTTTGATGAAGGCATTATAAGCTTAAGGTCTTGTGTTCAAATCCTGAAATGTAGTAGTTTATTATTTTTATTTTTAATACTGCCTTTTACAAAACAAAACTAACACAACTTTAAAACTTAAGACATAAAAAGATAATAATAATAAAATAAAAACGAAATCTTCCAGTTGGCCTCCTAGCTTCCCAAGCAAGCTATGCATGTAATAAGTCTAGCCTCCTCCATGTGTTGAGTCGATTGTTGGGTCTCTAGTAAATGGGCCACTTTGTGCTGCAATGCCTCTTGGGTTTTTTTAAGCATCCCTCTAGTCATAGGCCCACTTAAGATTTGAATTGGATCTTGATCTTTGTCCTCTTCGTCGTGGACTTGGGCCTTCTGGTCATGGGCCTCTTGAGTTTGGGCTTTTATGTCCACATCATTCTCTCCTTCTTGGGCAGCATTTGTCCTCAAAGCTATGAATTCATCTCCTGCATCAAAATGAGTCAAATCAGCAACATTAAAAGAAGAACTTACACCATACTCACCTGGTAGATCAATTTTGTAAGCATTATCATTGATCTTTTCTAGGACTTGGAAAGGCCCATCTCCTCTAGGTTGAAGTTTGGACTTCCTTTGTTCAGGGAACCTCTCTTTTCTCATATGTACCCAAACCCAATCACCAGGTTCAAAAATAAATTTCTTTCTGCCCTTGTTGGCTTGTTTGGCATAACTCTCAATTTTCTTTTCAGTTTGAGCTTTCACTTGCTCATGCAACTTCTTCACATATTCAGCCTTAGCCTGTGCATCTTTATGCTTAAATTCAGAAATGTTAGGCATAGGTAACAAGTCAAGTGGTGTTAGAGGATTAAATCCATACACAATTTCAAATGGTGAACATTTAGTTGTGCTATGGACAGCCCTATTATATGCAAACTCTACATGAGGCAAATGTTCTTCCCAAAATTTAATATTTTTCTTTAAAACAGTCCTAAGCAAAGTGCCTAAAGTTCTATTCACTACCTCAGTTTGTCCATCGGTTTGTGGGTGACAAGTAGTAGAGAAAAGTAATTTAGTACCCAACTTACCCCACAACGTTCTCCAAAAATGACTTAGGAACTTGGTGTCCCTATCACTTACAATGCTCCTAGGTAGCCCGTGGAGTCGCACAACTTCCCTAAAAAATAAGTCAGCTACATGGCAAGCATCATTAACCTTTTTACATGGTATAAAATGTGCCATTTTTGAAAACCTGTCAACAACAACAAAAATAGAATCTTTTCCATTCTTTGTTCTAGGCAACCCCAAAACAAAGTCCATAGATATATCAATCCAAGGAAAATCAGGAACAGGCAAAGGGGTATACAATCCATGAGGCTTAACTTTAGATTTAGCCTTTTTACAAACAATACAATGATCACAAAATTTATGTACATCATGCTTCATATGGGGCCAATAGAAATGTTCTTGCAAAATTTTCAACGTCTTTTGAACCCCAAAATGACCCATCAATCCCCCCTCATGTGATTCACTCACAAGTAGCTCTCTAATGGAACACTTAGGCACACACAATCTATTTGCTTTAAACAAGAACCCATTATGCCTATAGTAACCATTTTCAGAAAACTTTTCACATGCAGCAAAATTTTCAGCAAAGTCCACATCATGCATATACATGTCTTTCAAAGATTCAAGACCAAATAGTTTAGTTTCAAGCATAGAGAGCAAATTATGTCTCCTAGACAAAGCATCAGCCACTACATTCCCTTTTCCCTTTTTATGCTTGATGACATATGGAAATTGCTCTAGAAACTCTACCCACTTAGCATGCCTCTTATTAAGCTTACCTTGTCCTTTTAAGTACTTTAAGGACTCATGATCACTATGGATGACAAACTCTTTGGGCAAAAGGTAATGTTGCCAAGTCCTTAAAGCTCTCACCAAGGCATACAATTCCTTATCATAAGTGGGATAGTTTAGGGCAGCCCCATTCAACTTCTCACTAAAATAAGCAATTGGATGACCTTCTTGCATCAAAACAGCCCCAATACCCACATTAGATGCATCACATTCAATTTCAAAAGATTTTGCAAAATTTGGTAATGCAAGAATGGGGGCATTAGTTAGTTTGTGCTTAAGTTCAGAAAATGCCTTCTCTTGTTTTTCACCCCATTTAAACCCAACATGCTTTTTAACTATTTCATTAAGAGGTGCAGCCAAAGTACTAAAATCCTTAACAAACCTCCTATAGAAACTAGCTAACCCATGAAAACTTCTCACTTCACTCACATTCTTAGGGGTAGGCCACTCTTGGATGGCTCTAATCTTTTCCTCATCAACTTGTACCCTTTTAGAACTCACAACAAATCCCAAAAACACAACATGATCAGTGCAAAAGGTACATTTTTCAATATTAGCAAACAATTTTTCCTTTCTGAGCACATTCATGACAGCACTTAAATGTTCAACATGCAAATCAAAGTTAGTGCTATATATCAGAATATCATCAAAGTATACCACAACACATTTGCCTAAAAATTCCTTTAAGACATGGTTCATCAATCTCATAAAAGTGCTTGGGGCATTAGTTAACCCAAAGGGCATCACTAGCCACTCATACAAACCATACTTAGTTTTAAAGGCAGTTTTCCATTCATCCCCTTCCCTAATCCTAATTTGATGGTACCCACTTTTCAAGTCAATTTTTGAAAAAATAAAGGCACCATGCAATTCATCCAATAAGTCATCTAACCTAGGAATAGGATGCCTATACTTAACTGTGATGTTGTTGATGGCTCTACAATCAGTGCACATCCTCCATGTTCCATCCTTCTTAGGGACTAAAATGACTGGAACTGCACATGGGCTCATGCTTTCTTGTACCCATCCTTTGCTCATCAATTCTTCGACTTGCCTTTGGATCTCTTTGGTCTCTTGGGGATTACTTCTATATGCTGGTCGGTTGGGCAATGACACTCCTGGAATGAGATCAATATGGTGTTCAATTCCCCTCAAAGGTGGTAGTCCCTTTGGTAACTCCTTCGGAAACACATCTTTATATTCCTGCAAAATAAATTCAACACTAGGAGGAATAGCAATTTTATTTGAATTGTCAGCAACAAAAATATTATTTTTACAGTACATCAAGTAAAGTGGTTTGTGAGCAAGAAACATCTTTTTCACCTCACTTTCTTTTGCTAAACAACTCATTTTTCTCTCAAGTGTTTCACTCTTTCCCTCAAGTGTTTCACTCTTTCCCTCAAGTGTTTCACTCTTCTTCTTTCTACTTTTGATAGGTGTTTCACTCTTCTTCTTTCTACTTTTGATAGGTGTTTCACTCTTCTCTCTTTTCTCTTGCATTATTTTTTCTCTCATTTTTATTTGATCCTCACACACATCTCTAGGAGATAATGGTTTGAGAATAATTTTCTGGTCATTGTGCATGAAAGAAATTTTGTTGGTGAATCCATCATGTAGTGCTTTTGTGTCATACTGCCATGGCCTCCCTAGGAGGAGATGAGTTGCCTCCATTGGAACCACATCACACAACACCTTATCATTATACCTTCCAATTGAGAAGCACACCTCAACCTGCTGAGTTACTTTCATCTCTCCATCTTCACTAAGCCATTGAAGTTTGTATGGCCTAGGATGTGGTTTGGTTCCCAAATTTAACTTAGATACTAATTTGGTACTAGCCACATTAGTACAACTTCCACCATCAACTATTAAAGAGCATAATTTACCTTTGATGGAACATCTAGTGTGGAAAATATTTTCTCTTTGGGTTTGCTCAAGTGGTTGTATCTGACTTCCCAACAACCTCCTTACCATTAGTATATCACCCTGCAATGCTTCCTCTTCTTTCTCCACTTCTTCTTCATCAGGTTCAGATTCACTAGTGATTTGCCCATCCTCCTTCATGATCATGATCCTCCTAGTTGGGCATTCAGAAGCAATATGTCCTCTTCCCAAGCATTTGAAGCATTTGATGTTTCTAGTTCCAGTAGGAAAGACAGATGTATTTGGATTTGTTGGTGATTTCCCTTGTGGAGGAGTCACTGCTGAACTAGATGAATTTCCTCCTTCCTTCTTAAATCTATCCCTCCAGTTTGGATTATAAGAACTGGAAGAATTCTTCCTTGCTATACCTTTCCTCTTGAGTTGTTGTTCAACCTGTACAGCCTTGTGCAACAAATCTTCCATCTCCACATATTCCTGCAATTCCACAACATCCCTAATATCAGTGTTTAGGCCATTCAGAAAACGAACCATTGTTGCTTCATTTTCTTCCTCTATGCAGGCTCTCATCAATGCCATCTCCATCTCCTTATAGTATTCTTCAACAGTCATGCTACCTTGAGTTAATTTTTGAAGTTTTAAACGCAAAGTTCTACTATAACTGGTTGGCACGTATCTCTTCCTCATGACTCTCCTCATTTCAGCCCATGTATCTATTTCCCGTTCCTCATCTCTTTGCATTTCCTTTTGATATTTGTTCCACCAAATGAGGGCATAGTCTGAGAATTCAGCTGCAGCCAACTTGACCTTTTGTGCTTCAGTATAGTCATTGCATGAAAACACATGTTCAATATTCATCTCCCACTCTAGATAGGCATCTGGATCACTCCTACCTTTGAATGGAGGAACATTCAACTTCACTCCTTCAAGTCTGTTTTGTCTAGGACCTCCATTGCCGCCTCTACCTCCCCTATTTCGGTTAGGACCTCCATCATCTTGATTTAGTTGATTTTCAATTCCTTCAATCCTCTCATAGAGCTCTTGATTATTTTGTGTCATCAATCTTTGCATTTGTGCAGTCATAGCTTCAAGTAACAATCTTTGAGCTCCATCTAAATGAGGACCACCACCTCCCGCTCCTGCCATTGTTCAACTAAAAGAACCGAAAACAAAAAAAAATGTGAAGTAATAGGACCTTACCACTCTTCTCACGTGTTTGCACTCAAAGATGTACCACTCGTGTTTACTCTCAACTTGGCTTTTGTGTAAATATTCACTCTTGCCTTTTTCCACTCAATCTCTAACTTAAGGTTCTTACAAGAATCAAATAATCTATAATCAAGAATCACCTTCAAGGATAGCAATCATAAGGAATAAAATAGAATTGTAGTACCCACAAAGGACAAGTAGCAACGAACAAGGAAGACACTTGACACTTAGGAATTTTATCAAACAGGTAATGTGCACAAAATTTAAGGAAGAACAACTGCCATATATTTGTATATATATATATATATATATATTTTTTTTAACTTCTTTTGCTGCAGATTTTTTTTTTTTTTAAACTTCTTTTGCTGCAGATTTTTTTTTTTTTTTTTTTTTTTTGTTTAGAAAACTTTTTTTTTTTTTGGCAGAATTTATGTTCCAAAATGAAAGAGAATCACTGAAGAAATATGTGGATACACAATAACAAGAAGAAATGAAACAAGGAAAGAAAAAAAATTTAAAACAGGAATTTGAACAGTACCGTGAACAGTGATGATGAACAGTGCATAAAATAAAAACGAAATCTTCCAGTTGGCCTCCTAGCTTCCCAAGCAAGCTATGCATGTAATAAGTCTAGCCTCCTCCATGTGTTGAGTCGATTGTTGGGTCTCTAGTAAATGGGCCACTTTGTGCTGCAATGCCTCTTGGGTTTTTTTAAGCATCCCTCTAGTCATAGGCCCACTTAAGATTTGAATTGGATCTTGATCTTTGTCCTCTTCGTCGTGGACTTGGGCCTTCTGGTCATGGGCCTCTTGAGTTTGGGCTTTTATGTCCACATCAGTTAGCAACAGGTAAGGGTGTATAGATGCCATGAGGCATTACTTTAGACTTTGCTTGTAAACAAGCTATACATCTAGAGCAAAACCTCTCAACATCCCTTCTCATATGGGGCCAAAAGAATTTTTCTTTTAGAAAACTTAGAGTCTTTTCAACTCCAAAGTGCCCCATGAGACCACCCTCATGACTTTCTTGAACAAGGAGTTTTCTTATAGATCCTTGGGGTATACAAATTCTTCCCCTCTTTATATAAGTACCCCTCAGAAATATAGAAACCTCCTTGAGGCTTTGCTAAGCATTGGGTATAATTTTCTTTGAATTCGAGATCATTAGTATACAATTCCTTAATGTGATTAAATCCCAAGATTTGAGATCCAAGGGAGATTAACAAAGTGTGTCTCCTAGAAAGGGCATCAGCCACAACATTATTTTTCCCTTTCTTGTATTTAATCACATATGGAAATTGTTCTAAGAACTCTACTCACTTAGCATGCCTTTTGTTTAGCTTGCCTTGGCCCCTCAAATATTTAAGTGACTCATGGTCACTATGAATGACAAACTCTTTGGGAATAAGGTAATGTTCCCAAGTTTGAAGGGCCCTAACCAAGGCATAGAGCTCTTTGTCATAGGTAGGATAGTTAAGGGAGGCACCTTTGAGTTTTTCACTGAAATATGCAATAGGGTGCCCACCCTGTGACAAAACCGCCCCTATACCAACTCCAGAGGCATCACATTCTAACTCAAAAGTTTTTGAAAAATCAGGTAGAGCTAGAAGTGGTGCATGGGTAAGCTTATGCTTCAAGGTTATGAAGGCATTTTCTTGTTTCTCTCCCCATATAAATTCCACATTCTTCTTGACTAAGTCATTTAATGGGGAGGCTAGTGTGGAGAAATTAGGAACAAACCTCCTATAGAAGCTTGCCAAACCATGGAAGCTCCTAATATCTCCAACACTTTTAGGAGTGGGCCATTCTTGGATGGCCTTGATTTTCTCGGGGTCCACATGAACCCCTTTTTTACTAATTATAAACCCTAGAAAAACTACACTATCTACACAAAAGGTACATTTTTCTAAATTTCCAAAAAGTTGATTTTTCCTAAGAATATCAAAAACTTGCCTTAAGTGTCCTATATGATCACTTAGACTCCTACTGTATATGAGAATATCATCAAAATAAACTACTACAAATCTACCTATACAATCCCTAAGGACATGATTCATGAGACGCATGAATGTACTAGGAGCATTGGTGAGCCCAAAAGGCATCACTAACCACTCATATAATCCAAACTTGGTCTTGAAAGCGGTTTTCCATTCATCTCCTTCTTTGATTCTAATTTGATTGTATCCGCTTTTAAGATCAACTTTAGAAAATATGATGGCTCCATGAAGCTCATCTAACATGTCATCAAGCCTAGGGATGGGGTGTCTATATTTCACAGTGATGTTGTTGATGGCTCTACTATCACAACACATTCTCCACTTGCCATCTTTTTTTGGAACCAACAACACTGGAACAGCACAAGGACTTAAGCTCTTTCGAACCCAGCCCTTCTCCAACAAATCTTGGACCTGAGACTCAATTTCTTTAGTTTCTTGGGGGTTGGTCCTATAGGCAGGCCTATTAGGTAGGCTAGCTCCAGGCACCAAATCAATTTGATGTTCTATTCCTCTAGAAGGAGGAAGGCCCAGTGGACCCTCGGGAGGAAATAAATCATCAAATTCCTTTAAAAGTGTTTTTACCCCCTTAGGTAAAGTCTCATGTCCACTAGATGTGGCAGTGCAAGAAAGAGTTCCTTTACAGAGAAGGAAATAAGAGGGTTGTTGAATCAAGAGGGTTTGTTTGGAAATTTTATTCTCTTGATTAACGACCTCTAGGGAGGGAACTCCTTTCTCCCTAGATTCCTCTTTATCCTTAAGTTTCACAAACTTTTTTTTTTCTCTCTTTTCTTCTTTTTTTTTTAAATCTCTTTTCACTATCTCTTTTGAGTTTCATTTGTGCTTGATCCTCAGCCACCTGTTGAGGAGAAAGAGGATGAAGCACAAACTTTCTTTCCTTATGAGTAAAGGTAATCTCGTTAGTAAGGCCATTGTGCATGGTTTTCTTATCAAATTGCCATGGCCTTCCTAATAAGATGTGACAAGCTTCCATTGGTACTACATCACATAGCACCTCATCTTCATAGTTCCCAATGGAAATTTTGACCTTTACTTGTTGGTCAACTGCTAAATCACCATCCTCATTAATCCAATGGAGTTGATAAGGTTTAGGATGGTAGTAGTTAAACCCAACTTCTCAACCAGCCTAGTGCTACAACAATTGCACCATGAGCCACTATCAACAATGAGAGAACATGCACTGTTTGAAACTTTGCATCTAGTATGAAATATGTTCTCTCTTTGTGATAGAGTATCACTAGGTTGGTTGTTGAGGAGTCTCCTAATCATTAAGAGCTCCCTTTCATAAGGAAAAGTAGACTCTACACCTTTCTCTTGATCACTTGCTTCTTCCTCACTATTACTAGAGGAAGTAGTAACCTCATCTTGGCTACTATAAATGTCATGCCCCCTCATGATCATTACCTTCTTTGTGGGGCATTGGGAGGCAATGTGGCCTCTCCCTAAACATTTAAAGCACTTAATATCACTAGTCCTAGAACTAGTGTGTGTAGTGTCCTTTCCCTTTCCCTTATCTTTTTCTGTGGCTAGATTTTTGGAGGGTTCAAAAGTTTTCTTCTTTTCAAAAGTTTTTCCCTCCTTCTTGGAATCTTTCTTTAGAAATGAAGAGTTGGAGCTATTTTTGTAAGATTTCCTCATTCTTTGTTGTTCTACCCTTACACAAAGTTGGACCAAGTCATTTAGGTCCCTGTAGGGTAGTAGCTCCACTTGGTCTCTTATTTCTAAATTAAGACCACTCAAAAATCTAGCTACAGTAGTAGCTTCCTCTTCCCTAATACAAGCCCTCATCATTAATAGCTCCATTTGTTGCCTGTACTGTTCTACAGACATGTCTCTTTGTTGGAGCCTTTGGAGCTTATTCATAAGCTCCCTCCCATAGTAGGTGGGAATGTGCCTCCTCCTCATTGCACTTTTAAGATCATTCCAATATTGAATTGGAGGATCATTGTGGAGGCGTCTCTCTCTCTCTAGGGTTGTCCACCAATACATGGCATGCCCTTGGAAGCTAAGGGCAGCCAAAGGTACTTTCCTCTCTTCACTTACCCTATGGCAAGCAAAGAGTTGCTCAACCTTCATTTCCCAATCTAAATAAGACTCCACATCATCTTTGCCAAAGAATTGTGGGAGGTCAACCTTGACTTCCCTTGGCCTAGTAGTTCTCCTAGGAGTATGTTGGTAGTGATCCCCTTGATTCATGCTTTCATTAGGGGATGTGTATTGGGAATGTGAGCTCCTACTCTTTTTCTTATGTTTCTTCATATCTTCTTTCAATTTTTCCTCCTCTTGTCTTAAAATTCTCAACTCTTCCTCAAGATAAGCAAGTTGTCCTTCTCTTTCAATTCTTTCCTTCTCTCTTTGAATGGACTCTTGCTTTTTCCATAGTTTAAGTGATTTGAGCTCTTTAGTAATGTAAGAAAGACTTTTTGGAGAGCCATCACTTTCACTATGGGAGGAATCTTGAGACATTTTAATTCAAGAGATATTTTTCACACAAAAATAGTTTTTATGAAAATAAGGTTTTGGAGTGCTTTAGACTTGGCACTTAGAGGTCTAAGAGTACAAATTGAACTTTGGAGGGAGGTGAGCTACTAAAGAGCCACTTAATAACCAAGCCTCTTCAAGTAAAAATCTCTAAACCCCCTTGTACTTTTGTCTTGCACAAAACAATTTTCACAAAGAACTTTTCTAAAGAAAATAACAAGCAAGTGCCTATGTGTACAATTTATAAAATGCTTGAAAACATAAAGAGCATGAAAACATAAATTGCTTGAAAACTTAAATGACTGAAAACATAAATTGCTTAAAACATAAATTGCTTGAAAACTTAAAGACAAGAAAACATAAACTAGACGTTGAAAGCAAGTAAACCTAAGTGAGAGCTTGAAAGGCACCAAAGACCTTCAAGGACCACTCTCACAAGTACTACACGTGGATTACTATAAAAGTTCTTAAGGAGAGATGGAGATACACCAAAGGCACTCCAAGACACTCCTTAATAAAGGCCTTGTACAAAAATTTAGAAAACAAAAATTACAAGGTAAATGAAATTCAAATTTGCTTCAAATGAAATGTAAATTTACACTCCAAATGAAATGTAAATTCACTCTCAAATGAATTTAGTGGCTGCACCTAATTTCAAGGAAAACAAATTAGCCACTAATTTAGAACAAATTTAGAGACGGATTTTGTAATGAAAAACTAGGTTTTAGAAACCAAAATTTCCGTCACTAAATTTAGTTCTAAATTTTCACAAAAATTTTCACAATTGGTTTAGTTTCTTGTTGCTCCAAATCAGCCACCAACTGCAGCCTCACAAGGTGTTTCACTCCTCTCTTTAGAAGCAACTTTGATGTTAGTCACTTCTAGGTGTTTCCAAGAGCCTAGCCACCAAGAGAGAACAAACTCCCTAAGCAACCACCAAAGCCTTCAAGTGGATGTCCTTTGCCTTGGCCTCCTACACCTTTCAAGAAGCACTCAACCACCTTCAAGACTGAATATTAGTGCTAAAACTGAAAATGAACAATTTAGAATGGCTACACCAAGTGGTAGAAGAAAATGAGACAAGACTAGAAAGAGTTCCACAAATTGACAAGCAAAAATTAAGGCAAATTTGGAAGCTAGTACACACAAGAGTAACCTAGGAAAGGCACTAGAATGGATTACAAAATTAAAAGCTAAGATTATGAACAAAAACAAGACACAATATGTGGCTGGACCAACACAAAAATGTCACACAAAATAGATCAAAACCGAGAGCAATATTTTCTCAAATTTTCACTCCTTTGGCTTTTCTTTTGCTATTTTCTTTCTTTTTCTTTTGCAAATTATTTTTCACTTATTTTTTCTTTGTATGTTCAGGAGTTTCAATGCCTTTTAAGCACTTATATGTCTCGGTTTCAATATAGAAAAACTGCAGCAAAATTATGACACAAAACAAGAGGTGTTCACAAGTATGTTTTCACTAGTGCTTCACTATTTTGTAGTATTTTTTTTAGGTCAAATTTTTAAGCACTTTGTTTCTTTGTTTTTCTCAAGCAATTAGGACACTCACACCTCTGTTTTGGTTCTGTTTTAAGGTCCAAAAAATTTCAATAAGTTTCAGCCACAACACAAGATACAAGGAAACCTAATAGGAGAGTGTTTATGAACTTTTCTTGACAAAACTTTTAATATGACATAAAGGAAACCTAACTCTAGGAAATTTGCTAGAACTAATAGCAAATTAGGAACTCAAACATGTAAATCAAAAGCTCATATAGTAAGGTACAGATTTATCAAGAAAATATTCAATAATTTTCGGACACAAAAACACAAAGCAAAAAAATTAGGTCAAACAAGCTAGTCTAGGAATCAATGACATTCAAAGGACTACACATGACTCTAGACAAAACATATGATTCAAAAACAAAATATACACTAAACATTATCAATGTCCAATCACGGACTCATGTTATAGGAATGGAGAAGACTCAAGCAAAAATTAAAAGCACAAGTACATGAACCTAGGCGCACAACACAAATTGATTCAAGAATAAGGAACAAGCAAAACTATGAATCAATTACTTCATATGTGAACTAGGTGAGGAGATTGTTGATGGGCCTCAGAGGTTGCATAGCTTATTCACCTAGATTGGCTATGAGGCAACTTATGAGGACTCAGATTGTTCCTACTAAAGAGGAGCTTGGAGGATTGTGTTTCTCCTTTGATTCCGAGCATCAAAGGGACATGCACGCTGTCGTTAGAGCGTGGGAGAGACCAATCTACGAGGGAGATCGAGAGCTTGGAAAGCCTCGGGTATCCGTCTCCACCGACTACGAGACTTGGAGGAGCGAGAGGGGAGTGCCCCAACCATCCACCTCTTGCGCAACCGCAGTTACGAGGAGGTTGCTGCAAGAACAAGTCGATGCCTTGACCAAGAAGCTGGAAATCATGGGAGCTCAGATGAGAGTTCTTGAGGAGAAAAGCGAAGAATCCAGTTTTGCCATTGACGGTCTACAAAGGCAGTGCAAGAAAAAAGACCATGAGATAGAGCGGCTCAAGGACGAGTGTGCTAACCTTAATGAGAAGGCTATTTGGGCATCCAAAATGCTAAAGGTCGAACCGAGTAGCACAAGTACCTCTGTTCTTTGATGCCACATGAGGCTCGTGTTGAGTTCGAGAAATCATATGGACGAGTCCTCGATTTGATGAAGATATGTGTGGATCCGGCCTTTCTGAGAGCATTGGTTCACTTTTGGAGTCTCGATCTGCATTGCTTCGAGTTCCCCCAGTTTGACTTAGTTCCTACTCTCGAGGAGTACGAGCTCATGCTGCGATGGCCCAAATCAGCAGGAGTCTATGTTTTTCATGGTAATTATGTGGCCGTGGAGAGGGTCGCTACTCAAGTCAAACTACCATCACGATCATCTGCCTTAGTGGGGAACGGCAGTATCAAAGGTTGGAAGCTCGCTATGATTGAGGATCACCTTTCTTCCTTAGCTGGTGAGGGAGATTGGTTAGCTTTCAACAAGACTCTAGCGTTAGCCGTGTTTGGGACAGTCCTATTCCCCTTTCACGCTAACACAGTGGACCATGCCGCTATGGATGCTTTCTTCAGATGGGACGTGCACATGAAGAGTCCCTTGCCTGCCATTCTTGCCGACACCTTGCTTTCTGTCAACATATCTCAGTAGAAGCAAGGGAAGATTATCCGATGCTGCACCTCTTTGTTATATGTGTGGAGCATCACACACTTCTACGCCTCTAGTCACATGGGGACTTTCCCCGATCCGTTGAGGAGCTTTTTGAAGATCCCCGTATGCCGCCGTTATGCTTCCGAATGGAAGGAAGATGATGAGGACATGGGCAAGGATTTAGGAGCACTCAAAGGACTTGGAGGACCAATGACTAGGGCAAGGACTAAAAGGGCCAAGGATGCTTTGCAACAAGTTGCGGCCCTTATTCTTGAAGAAATGCCCAATGATGAAGACAAGGCCAAGATGGTGAATTGTATCAAGGATTATGAAGACTAATTACGCCATTTTCTTAGTGGGTGTTTTTTTTAGTACTTGTAATTAGTAAATAAAGGCCTAAAACTCTTGTTAAAGTGGCTGCCAACTCTTGTTTGGGCTGCACCACTTATTGGGCTAGTTATTAGGCAAGTTGTTTTTAGTTAAATAAGGTCCAAAACCTTTGGGATGAATCAGCCATGAGGCATACCAAAGGGTGCACGAATTTAGCATGTGTTTGTTTTGCATTAGTGGTCATAATTGTTAGGCTTAGTGGAGTTCATTAATTGCCCACTAATGGAGTTCATTAATTGCCCACTAATGTAAGTGAAAGGTCTTGGTTGTAAGCTATATAAGCTGCCCATTGGGATGAATAAGAACAGATCAGAATTTGAGTTTTATTAACTGAGAGTGATTCTCCAATTGTTCTTGAGTGATTCAAGAATTTGGGCATATCAAAGGATCATCCACAATTCTTTGTGTGAAGCCTTCCTTGGAAGAGTGATTCTTCCTCCATTCCTTTACCGTTTCCTTCTCTCCATTTCTTGCATCTAATTTCCTTACCTACATTCCAGAAATTAAGTCCAAGATTTTAACCCAAAAGATCCTTCCCTACATTCCAGAAATTAAGTCTAAGATTTTGAACCCAAAAGATCCTTTTTCAACTCTGGTGCAATTAGGAATCATATCATTTGGTATCAGAGCTCTGGTTTTTTGGGTTCATCCACATCATTTGCTGGAATTTCTTTGGGTAACATCCTTCCTTGTTATTTCTCATTACCATTAATATTACCTTAGTGTTCTTTCTTTATTTGCTGAACCATTGCAAAAATTAGGCCTTAATAGTGTTAAAAAATATTTAAAATAAAATTCGTGCATAATAAAAAAAAAAAAAAAAAAAAAAGAAGAAAGAGTTGTGGCTGAATGGTTCATGCGTTTAGAACACTTGAAACTCAATCTTTAAGGTAATATTTTGGTTTGGTTGAAGGTTGTTACTAACTTATCTAAATTCCAGTTTTTGATTCCTAAATTTCCTTGTTTTTTTTTTGAATTTTTGGTGGCTGTTTTGTATTCCTTTTTAAGCCTACCCTAAACCTTGCTTTTAACACAAAAAAATTGTGGTTTGTTCTTTGTGTTGTCTATTTTTTTTGAATTGCTTTAAAAAAAAATAATAATAAAAAAAAAAAAAGCCATTAAGAGTGACATACACGAGTGTTCATTTTACGAGTGTAAACAAGTGAGAAGAGTGGTGAGGTCCTATTTTCTTTGTGTTTGTTATTACTCTTGTTTTTGAAGTATGGCAGATGGAAATCATTTGGATGGAACACAAAGACTCTTGTTCGACGCTATTAATGCTCAAATGCAAAGATTATTGAGAGAAAACAATGAAGAGTTGTATGGAAGAATGGAGCGATTAGAGAATCGTGATCATCATGAAGAAGAAAGGAGAGGAAGAAATGGTGGTGCTCCTAGGCAAAACAGAATTGAAGGTGTTAAACTTAATGTTCCTCCATTTAAGGGGAAGAGTGATCCGGAAGCCTATGTGGAATGGGAACTCAAAATAGAACATATTTTCACTTGTAACAATTATGATGAAGAACAAAAGGTGAAACTTGCAGCAGCGGAGTTCTCGGACTATGCACTTGTGTGGTGGAATAAGTTGAAAAGAGAAAGGTTGAGAAATGAAGAGCCTTTGGTGGAAACATGGGCTGAAATGAAAAGGCTCATGAGGAAACGTTATGTGCCGGCTAGCTATGCTAGAGATGTGAAATTTAAACTTCAAAAATTGTCACAAGGCACCAAAGGAGTTGAAGAGTATTACAAGGAATTGGACTTGCTCATAATGCAAGCCAATATTGAAGAAGATCCAGAACTAACCATGGCTCGTTTTATTAATGGCTTGAATAACGATATTCGTGATGTTGTTGAATTGCAGGAATTTGTTGAGATAGAAGACTTGCTGCACAAATCCATTCAAGTGGAACAACAACTCAAAAGAAAAAGTGTGACCAAGAAGAGTTCTTCTAATTATAATTCCTATAGTTGGAAGGACAAAAATAAGAAGGAGGTGGCTGCCACTCCAAGCAATCTAGCATCTACTTCTCATGGAAAATCATCCTCTAAGTCCTTAGAACAGCCTCAAAAGAAGAGTAAAGACATAAAATGCTTTAAGTGTCAAGGCATGGGTCATTATGCCTATGAGTGTCCTACCAAAAGGACCATGGTTCTCAAGGAGAATGGAGATTACACTAGCCAATCTGATGTTAGTGAGGAAGAAGAAGGTGACATTGAGGAGGAAGAGGAGGCCCTTGAGGGAGATTTATTGATGATTAGGAGAATGATGGGTAGTCAAATGAGTCCTTTAGAAAGAAGCCAAAGGGAGAATATTTTCCACACAAGATGTTCCATCAATGGAAAGGTTTGCATGGTGATTATTGATGGAGGGAGTTGCGCTAATGTGGCTAGTGCTAGATTAGTGTCAAAGCTAAATTTAGACACTAAACCACATCCTAGGCCATATAAACTTCAGTGGCTTAGTGAGGATGGAGAGGTGCAAGTGAGGCAGCAAGTAGAAGTGGATATTTCCATTGGAAAATACAAAGATAAGGTGCTATGTGATGTAGTTCCAATGGAGGCCAGCCACATACTTTTGGGAAGGCCTTGGCAATTTGACACTAAAGCCGTCCATGATGGCTATTCCAATAAGATCTCTTTTGTGCACCAAAATAAAAAGATTGTCCTCAAGCCTTTGAGTCCTAAAGAGGTGTGTGAGGATCAAATGAGGATGAGAGAAAAGATTTCTTTGGAGAGAAAAGAAAGTGATCTTGAGAAAAAGAGTGAACAAAAACTTGAGAAAAAAAAAAGTGGAAAGAAAAGGAGCGAAACACTTGAGAGAAAAGAGAGTCTTTTGGCAACAAAGGGTGAGGTGAAGAGGTTGTTCCTTGCTAAACAGCCCCTTTATCTAATGTATTGCAAAAATCAGATTTTAAACACTAACACTTTTGATGAATTGGAAATACCTTCTAGTGTTAAATCTCTTTTGCAGGAATTTCATGACGTTTTTCCATCAAGTGTACCAAGTGGATTACCACCTTTGAGGGGAATTGAACACCAAATTGATCTCATTCCAGGAGCTTCCTTACCCAATAGGCCAGCTTATAGGAGCAATCCACAAGAAACGCAAGAAATTCAAAAGCAAGTGGATGAACTCATGACCAAAGGATGGGTAAGAGATAGCATGAGTCCTTGTGCTGTTCCGGTAATTTTGGTCCCTAAAAAAGATGGGACATGGAGAATGTGTTCTGATTGTAGGGCTCTAAATAACATCACCATAAAATATAGGCACCCAATTCCTAGACTTGATGATTTGCTTGATGAATTGCATGGTGCAAGTATTTTCTCTAAAATTGATTTGAAAAGTGGATATAATCAAATTAGAATTAGAGAGGGTGATGAATGGAAAACTGCTTTTAAAACAAAATATGGTTTGTATGAGTGGTTGGTTATGCCTTTTGGCTTAACTAATGCACCAAGTACTTTTATGAGATTGATGAACCGTGTTTTGAGGGAATTTATTGGCAAATTTGTTGTGGTATATTTTGATGATATTCTTGTCTATAGCACTTCTCTTGAATTGCATGTGGAACATTTGAAATCTGTTTTGAAGGTGCTTAAGGAAGAACAATTGTTTGCCAATCTTGAAAAATGTGTGTTTTGTACTGATCATGTTGTATTCCTTGGTTTTGTTGTAAGTTCTAAAGGAGTACAAGTAGATGAGGAAAAGGTTAAGGCCATCCAAGAATGGCCCACACCTAAATCCGTGAGTGAAGTGAGAAGTTTCCATGGTTTGGCAAGTTTTTATAGGAGGTTTGTTAAGGACTTTAGCACCTTGGCAGCACCTCTTAATGAAGTAGTAAAGAAACATGTGGTTTTTAAGTGGGGAGGGAAACAAGAGGAAGCCTTTGTTGCTCTTAAGCAAAGGCTAACCAATGCTCCCATTCTTGCCTTACCAAACTTTGCTAAATCTTTTGAAATTGAATGTGATGCTTCCAATGTTGGGATTGGGGCTGTGTTGTTACAAGAAGGCCATCCAATTGCTTATTTTAGTGAGAAGTTAAGTGGAGCTGCCCTTAATTTTTCCACTTATGATAAGGAATTGTATGCCTTGGTAAGAGCTTTGAAAACATGGCAACACTACCTTTTTCCCAAAGAGTTTGTAATACATAGTGACCATGAGTCCCTAAGGTATTTGAAGGGACAAGGCAAGCTTAACAAGAGGCATGCCAAGTGGGTGGAGTTTTTGGAACAATTTCCCTATGTCATAAAACATAAAAGGGGAAAAGGGAACATTGTGGCTGATGCTTTATCAAGGAGACATATATTGCTTTCCACTCTTGAAACTAAATTGCTTGGATTTGAATCTTTGAAAGAAATGTATGCTTCTGATGAAACTTTTGGTGAAATATATGCTGCATGTGAGAAACTATCTCAATATGGGTATTTTAAGCACAATGGGTTTTTATTTAAAGAAAACAAATTGTGTGTGCCTACATGTTCCATTAGAGAATTGCTTGTTAGTGAATCACATGGTGGTGGTTTGATGGGGCACTTTGGGATTAAAAAGACTTTGGAAATTTTACAAGAACATTTCTTTTGGCCTCATATGAAACGTGATGTGCAAAAATTTTGTGAACATTGTGTTGTGTGCAAAATGGCTAAATCTAAATCATTGCCACATGGATTGTATACTCCTTTGCCTACTCCTGAATATCCTTGGATTGACATATCTATGGACTTTGTTTTGGGACTGCCTAGAACAAAGAATGACAAAGATTCTATTTTTGTGGTTGTTGACAGGTTTTCAAAAATGGCACATTTCATACCTTGCAAAAAGGTAGATGATGCGTGTCATGTGGCTGATTTGTTTTTCAAAGAAGTTGTGAGGCTTCATGGTGTGCCAAGGAGTATTGTAAGTGATAGGGATGCTAAATTCCTTAGTCATTTTTGGAGGACTTTGTGGGGCAAGTTAGGTACTAAATTATTATTTTCAACAACTTGTCACCCACAAACCGATGGACAAACTGAGGTAGTCAATAGAACTTTGGGGACCTTGCTTAGGACTGTTTTAAAAAAGAATATAAGTCCTGGGAAGCAAGTTTGCCTCATGTTGAATTTGCATATAATAGGGCTGTCCATAGCACAACAAATTGTTCACCTTTTGAGGTTGTGTATGGTTTTAACCCTTTGACTCCTCTTGATTTATTGCCTATGCCTAACATTTCTGTTTTTAAGCATAAAGAAGGGCAGGCCAAAGCGGACTATGTGAAGAAGTTACACGAACGTGTGAAGGCTCAAATTGAGAAGAAAAATGAGAGCTACGCGAAACATGCTAACAAAGGGCGAAAGAAAGTTGTGTTCCAACCTGGTGATTGGGTTTGGGTACACATGAGGAAGGAAAGATTTCCGGAACAAAGGAAATCAAAGCTTTTGCCAAGAGGGGATGGTCCATTTCAAGTACTAGAAAGAATAAATGACAATGCTTACAAGATTGAATTGCCCGATGAGTACAATGTTAGTTCCACTTTCAATGTTTCTGATTTATCTCTCTTTGATGTAGATGATGGAGACTTTGATTTGAGGACAAATTCTTCTCAAGAGGGAGGGAATGATGAGGACATGGGCAAGGATTTAGGAGCACTCAAAGGACTTGGAGGACCAATGACTAGGGCAAGGACTAAAAGGGCCAAGGATGCTTTGCAACAAGTTGCAGCCCTTATTCTTGAAGAAATGCCCAATGATGAAGACAAGGCCAAGATGGTGAATTGTATCAAGGATTATGAAGACTAATTACGCCATTTTCTTAGTGGGTGTTTTTTTTAGTACTTGTAATTAGTAAATAAAGGCCTAAAACTCTTGTTAAAGTGGCTGCCAACTCTTGTTTGGGCTGCACCACTTATTGGGCTAGTTATTAGGCAAGTTGTTTTTAGTTAAATAAGGTCCAAAACCTTTGGGATGAATCAGCCATGAGGCATACCAAAGGGTGCACGAATTTAGCATGTGTTTGTTTTGCATTAGTGGTCATAATTGTTAGGCTTAGTGGAGTTCATTAATTGCCCACTAATGGAGTTCATTAATTGCCCACTAATGTAAGTGAAAGGTCTTGGTTGTAAGCTATATAAGCTGCCCATTGGGATGAATAAGAACAGATCAGAATTTGAGTTTTATTAACTGAGAGTGATTCTCCAATTGTTCTTGAGTGATTCAAGAATTTGGGCATATCAAAGGATCATCCACAATTCTTTGTGTGAAGCCTTCCTTGGAAGAGTGATTCTTCCTCCATTCCTTTACCGTTTCCTTCCCTCCATTTCTTGCATCTAATTTCCTTACCTACATTCCAGAAATTAAGTCCAAGATTTTAACCCAAAAGATCCTTCCCTACATTCCAGAAATTAAGTCTAAGATTTTGAACCCAAAAGATCCTTTTTCAACTCTGGTGCAATTAGGAATCATATCAGAAGAGATGGAACAGTGGAGCATCGAGCACTTCACATGGGTTTGTCCTTGGTTCCGTCCGAGCAACGTATTGATGAGATGCGGCAGTTACCCAAGCGTACCTTTGATGGGCCTCAGAGGTTGCATAGCTTATTCACCTAGATTGGCTATGAGACAACTTATGAGGACTCAGATTGTTCCTGCTAAAGAGGAGCTTGGAGGATTGTGTTTCTCCTTTGATTCCGAGCATCAAAGGGACATGCACGCTGTCGTTAGAACATGGGAGAGACCAATCTACGAGGGAGATCGAGAGCTTGGAAAGCCTCGGGTATCCGTCTCCACCGACTACGAGACTTGGAGGAGCGAGAGGGGAGTGCCCCAACCATCCACCACTTGCGCAACCGCAGTCACGAGGAGGTTGCTGCAAGAACAAGTCGATGCCTTGACCAAGAAGCTGGAAATCATGGGAGCTCAGATGAGAGTTCTTGAGGAGAAAAGCGAAGAATCCAGTTTCGCCATTGACGGTCTACAAAGGCAGTGCAAGAAAAAAGACCATGAGATAGAGTGGCTCAAGGACGAATCGAGTAGTCAACTCCGAGATGTCGACGCAAAGATAGCACGCCTTGAAGCCGAGTACGCAAGGCAGGCACAGTTGATCAAGGATATGCAAGATGATCTACTCTTGACTCGATCCGATGCGCAGCAATGGCGGGAAGTTGCTCAACAACAAACCGCAAGCCTTTCCGATTTTCGCAAGAAGGAAAGGGAAGGATTAACACATATGGCTAAGCTCCGAGAGGAGAAGGATCGAGCCGAAGACGAGCTTAATGAGCTGCAAGCCATGATCAACTACCATATTCAAAAGGCGAAGGACGCTCAAAAGATTAGTGATAATATGAGCCAAGCGGTCCATACGCAAGCCGAAGCAATGGCCCGTCATGTAGAGGAAGCCGAAGTTGAATGGAGAAGAAACATGAACCCGCCTGTGGGTTTCTATCGGCTTTTCTCATTTTGTAAAAATTTGCTTCAAAGCATTGTATAATGAGTTGTACACTTTCTTTGATTAATCGAATTTTTGAGATCTATGAAATCTTTCAATTGCCTTTGCATTTCATAGTCATTCATTTGCATACATCTCTCCTAGTAATTCATTAATAACATTAATAAAAAGAAAGGATTAATCGATGCGTATGTTCATAATGGATCGCACGCCGTTTGTTATTAAGTGTAAGCCAACAACCGCGCCAAGCGAACGCACATCAACTCCGTTGTTGGTAATCAAGACGAATAAAGGGGAAGGTCCGACACCGTTGAAGATCACTACTCCAAGACCTTTTCCCTACGAATCGAATAAAGCTGTGCCATGGATATACGACATCCATTCTTTTGCCGACAGCGATATCTCTAACATCGCTGGACTTGGGGGCATGACTAGGAGTGGCAGGATCTACACTCCCGAAGATCTTCATGATAAAGCTCCCAAGAATAAAGGAAAGGAAAAAGAAAAAGAGAAAATCGAGGAAAATAAAGAATCCGAGGAGGAGACTAACGAGCTGTTAAAATATATCCGACAGAGCGAGTACTCCATCGTGGATCAACTTCATAGGACGCCAGCAAAGATTACTCTGTTGTCGTTGATCCTAAGCTCCGAACCGCATCGGCAAGCTCTGTTGAAAGTCTTGAACGAGGCGTACGTGTCGCACACTATCTCCCAAGACAAGTTTGAGGGGATTGTTAGTCACATCACGGCTAATGATCACCTCACTTTCACCGATGAAGAAATCCCCGCTGAGGGACCGAATCACAACAAGCCCTTGCACATCTCTGTAAAGTGCAAGGAATATCACATCGTTAAAGTCTTGGTGGATAATGGATCTTCCTTGAATGTGATGCCAAAAAGAACGTTTGATCAAGTGTGATGTGGACATAAAAGCCCAAACTCAAGAGGCCCATGACCAGAAGGCCCAAGTCCACGACGAAGAGGACAAAGATCAAGATCCAATTCAAATCTTAAGTGGGCATATGACTAGAGGGATGCTTAAAAAACCCAAGAGGCATTGCAGCACAAAGTGGCCCATTTACTAGAGACCCAACAATCGACTCAACACATGGAGGAGGCTAGACTTATTACATGCATAGCTTGCTTGGGAAGCTAGGAGGCCAACTGGAAGATTTCGTTTTTATTTTATTATTATTATCTTTTTATGTCTTAAGTTTTAAAGTTGTGTTAGTTTTGTTTTGTAAAAGGCAGTATTAAAAATAAAAATAATAAACTACTACATTTCAGGATTTGAACCCAAGACCTTAAGCTTATAATGCCTTCATCAAACCACTTGGGCATATTAGCTTCTGTTGGGATATTAATATTTTAATTTTCTTTATTTACTTCCAAATGAGGCAAACTCAAACAAAAGTTGTATTAAACATTTTGAGAATTGAGAAAAGGACAGATTATTCAGATTACAAATTTTTGTGAGTTTTAGCTCTGCTAGGGTTTTTCCTTGCATCATTTGATCTTATCAAGAATTCTCCAATTCTTGTGGCGATCTTTCTTGGCTTATCAAATAATCATATTTGTGGCGCCTTCCTTATAATCGATTAATTCACATCATTTGGTATTCAGAGCTAGGTTGGGGGTACTGTTCACACAACACCGTCCTGGTACTGTTCATCGGTACTGTTCACACACACAGTTCCTGGACTGTTCATCGATACTGTTCACGCGCACTGTTCATCGTCACTGTTCCTGGTACTGTTCATTGATACTATTTCACGCGCACTGTTCATCATCACTGTTCACGGTACTGTTCAAATTCCTGTTTTAAATTTTTTTTTCTTTCCTTGTTTCATTTCTTCTTGTTATTGTGTATCCACATATTTCTTTAGTGATTCTCTTTCATTTTGGAACATAAATTCTGCCAAAAAAAAAAGTTTTCTAAAAAAAAAAAAAAAAAAAAAAAAAAATCTGCAGCAAAAGATGTTTAAAAAAAAAAAAAAATCTGCAGCAAAAGAAGTTAAAATATATATATATATATATATATATACAAATATATGGCAGTTGTTCTTCCTTAAATTTTGTGCACATTACCTGTTTGATAAAATTCCTAAGTGTCAAGTGTCTTCCTTGTTCGTTGCTACTTGTCCTTTGTGGGTACTACAATTCTATTTTATTCCTTATGATTGCTATCCTTGAAGGTGATTCTTGATTATAGATTATTTGATTCTTGTAAGAACCTTAAGTCAGAGATTGAGTGGAAAAAGGCAAGAGTGAATATTTACACAAAAGCCAAGTTGAGAGTAAACACGAGTGGTACATCTTTGAGTGCAAACACGTGAGAAGAGTGAAACACCTATCAAAAGTAGAAAGAAGAAGAGTGAAACACTTGAGGGAAAGAGTGAAACACTTGAGGGAAAGAGTGAAACACTTGAGAGAAAAATGAGTTGTTTAGCAAAAGAAAGTGAGGTGAAAAAGATGTTTCTTGCTCACAAACCACTTTACTTGATGTACTGCAAAAATAATATTTTTGTTGCTGACAATTCAAATAAAATTGCTATTCCTCCTAGTGTTGAATTTATTTTGCAGGAATATAAAGATGTGTTTCCGAAGGAGTTACCAAAGGGACTACCACCTTTGAGGGGAATTGAACACCATATTGATCTCATTCCAGGAGTGTCATTGCCCAACCGACCAACATATAGAAGTAATCCCCAAGAGACCAAAGAGATCCAAAGGCAAGTCGAAGAATTGATGAGCAAAGGATGGGTACAAGAAAGCATGAGCCCATGTGCAGTTCCAGTCATTTTAGTCCGTAAGAAGGATGGAACATGGAGGATGTGCACTGATTGTAGAGCCATCAACAACATCACAGTTAAGTATAGGCATCCTATTCCTAGGTTAGATGACTTATTGGATGAATTGCATGGTGCCTGTATTTTTTCAAAAATTGACTTGAAAAGTGGGTACCATCAAATTAGGATTAGGGAAGGGGATGAATGGAAAACTGCCTTTAAAACTAAGTATGGTTTGTATGAGTGGCTAGTGATGCCCTTTGGGTTAACTAATGCCCCAAGCACTTTTATGAGATTGATGAACCATGTCTTAAAGGAATTTTTAGGCAAATGTGTTGTGGTATACTTTGATGATATTCTGATATATAGCACTAACTTTGATTTGCATGTTGAACATTTAAGTGCTGTCATGAATGTGCTCAGAAAGGAAAAAATTGTTTGCTAATATTGAAAAATGTACCTTTTGCACTGATCATGTTGTGTTTTTGGGATTTGTTGTGAGTTCTAAAGGGGTACAAGTTGATGAGGAAAAGATTAGAGCCATCCAAGAGTGGCCTACCCCTAAGAATGTGAGTGAAGTGAGAAGTTTTCATGGGTTAGCTAGTTTCTATAGGAGGTTTGTTAAGGATTTTAGTACTTTGGCTGCACCTCTTAATGAAATAGTTAAAAAGCATGTTGGGTTTAAATGGGGTGAAAAACAAGAGAAGGCATTTTCTAAACTTAAGCACAAACTAACTAATGCCCCCATTCTTGCATTACCAAATTTTGCAAAATCTTTTGAAATTGAATGTGATGCATCTAATGTGGGTATTGGGGCTGTTTTGATGCAAGAAGGTCATCCAATTGCTTATTTTAGTGAGAAGTTGAATGGGGCTGCCCTAAACTATCCCACTTATGATAAGGAATTGTATGCCTTGGTGAGAGCTTTAAGGACTTGGCAACATTACCTTTTGCCCAAAGAGTTTGTCATCCATAGTGATCATGAGTCCTTAAAGTACTTAAAAGGACAAGGTAAGCTTAATAAGAGACATGCTAAGTGGGTAGAGTTTCTAGAGCAATTTCCATATGTCATCAAGCATAAAAAGGGAAAAGGGAATGTAGTGGCTGATGCTTTGTCTAGGAGACATAATTTGCTCTCTATGCTTGAAACTAAACTATTTGGTCTTGAATCTTTGAAAGACATGTATATGCATGATGTGGACTTTGCTGAAAATTTTGCTGCATGTGAAAAGTTTTCTGAAAATGGTTACTATAGGCATAATGGGTTCTTGTTTAAAGCAAATAGATTGTGTGTGCCTAAGTGTTCCATTAGAGAGCTACTTGTGAGTGAATCACATGAGGGGGGATTGATGGGTCATTTTGGGGTTCAAAAGACGTTGGAAATTTTGCAAGAACATTTCTATTGGCCCCATATGAAGCATGATGTACATAAATTTTGTGATCATTGTATTGTTTGTAAAAAGGCTAAATCTAAAGTTAAGCCTCATGGATTGTATACCCCTTTTCCTGTTCCTGATTTTCCTTGGATTGATATATCTATGGACTTTGTTTTGGGGTTGCCTAGAACAAAGAATGGAAAAGATTCTATTTTTGTTGTTGTTGACAGGTTTTCAAAAATGGCACATTTTATACCATGTAAAAAGGTTAATGATGCTTGCCATGTAGCTGACTTATTTTTTAGGGAAGTTGTGCGACTCCACGGGCTACCTAGGAGCATTGTAAGTGATAGGGACACCAAGTTCCTAAGTCATTTTTGGAGAACGTTGTGGGGTAAGTTGGGTACTAAATTACTTTTCTCTACTACTTGTCACCCACAAACCGATGGACAAACTGAGGTAGTGAATAGAACTTTAGGCACTTTGCTTAGGACTGTTTTAAAGAAAAATATTAAATTTTGGGAAGAACATTTGCCTCATGTAGAGTTTGCATATAATAGGGCTGTCCATAGCACAACTAAATGTTCACCATTTGAAATTGTGTATGGATTTAATCCTCTAACACCACTTGACTTGTTACCTATGCCTAACATTTCTGAATTTAAGCATAAAGATGCACAGGCTAAGGCTGAATATGTGAAGAAGTTGCATGAGCAAGTGAAAGCTCAAACTGAAAAGAAAATTGAGAGTTATGCCAAACAAGCCAACAAGGGCAGAAAGAAAGTTATTTTTGAACCTGGTGATTGGGTTTGGGTACATATGAGAAAAGAGAGGTTCCCTGAACAAAGGAAGTCTAAACTTCAACCTAGAGGAGATGGGCCTTTCCAAGTCCTAGAAAAGATCAATGATAATGCTTACAAAATTGATCTACCAGGTGAGTATGGTGTAAGTTCTTCTTTTAATGTTGCTGATTTGACTCATTTTGATGCAGGAGATGAATTCATAGCTTTGAGGACAAATGCTGCCCAAGAAGGAGAGAATGATGTGGACATAAAAGCCCAAACTCAAGAGGCCCATGACCAGAAGGCCCAAGTCCACGACGAAGAGGACAAAGATCAAGATCCAATTCAAATCTTAAGTGGGCATATGACTAGAGGGATGCTTAAAAAAACCCAAGAGGCATTGCAGCACAAAGTGGCCCATTTACTAGAGACCCAACAATCGACTCAACACATGGAGGAGGCTAGACTTATTACATGCATAGCTTGCTTGGGAAGCTAGGAGGCCAACTGGAAGATTTCGTTTTTATTTTATTATTATTATCTTTTTATGTCTTAAGTTTTAAAGTTGTGTTAGTTTTGTTTTGTAAAAGGCAGTATTAAAAATAAAAATAATAAACTACTACATTTCAGGATTTGAACCCAAGACCTTAAGCTTATAATGCCTTCATCAAACCACTTGGGCATATTAGCTTCTGTTGGGATATTAATATTTTAATTTTCTTTATTTACTTCCAAATGAGGCAAACTCAAACAAAAGTTGTATTAAACATTTTGAGAATTGAGAAAAGGACAGATTATTCAGATTACAAATTTTTGTGAGTTTTAGCTCTGCTAGGGTTTTTCCTTTCATCATTTGATCTTATCAAGAATTCTCCAATTCTTGTGGCGATCTTTCTTGGCTTATCAAATAATCATATTTGTGGCGCCTTCCTTATAATCGATTAATTCACATCAAAGTGGCAATCAAGGGAATCCAAATGCGCCCGAGCAACATGATCGTCCGAGCTTTCGACGGTTCTAAAAGAGAAGTGGTGGGAGAAATCAATCTTCCAATCCAAATTGGACCCACCATCTTTAATGTCGAATTTCAAGTGATGGACATTACTCCCGCGTACAGCTGTCTCCTCGGCCGACCTTGGATTCATGATGCGAAAGCTGTTCCTTCTACGCTCCACCAGAAAGTCAAATTCATAGTGGGTGACAAGCTGGTGACCGTACAAGCCGAAGATGACATACTCATCAGCAAGCCATCTGCCATACCTTACGTGGATGCAACAGAGGAAGCTCTAGAGACCGCCTTCCAAGCATTGGAGATTGCCAATGTCGAAACGTTTCCCCGAGAAATGAAGAAGGTAGCCTACATGCTCACCAAGAACGGATACTTGCCTGGACAAGGACTTGGCAAGGATTCCCAAGGAATTCCCGAGCTACCCATTATTAAGGATAATCCGGGGAAACAAGGGTTAGGATACAACCCTAATAAAGATCAAAGGACGAAGAGGAACCAAGATCCTTCTCGACGTTCTTTAAGCCAGATCTTTAGGAAGGTCGGTTCACAAGCGTCAAGGCCGGTCGTCGTCATCAAGTGCTCTTCTTCTTCCGATAGGGATGTATAGACCTGATGACTGTTAGAGATCACTCCTCGGGGACAGCCCGACCCCCGAGCCTCGATAGGGCACATGTTTCCGCTAGAATTATAATAAAATCGTTCTTTATTAGTTCTTATTGCTTCTTTTCTTGCTTGCAATAAATTTCTAGACCACATTATTTTTAACCCTGTTTGAATAAGCATGAATGAGGTTAAAATCGTCTTAATAACAATAAACCCGCATCATTTTTATGTGGAAGTGTGTGTGACAACTTGGAGCACCTTTCCTTGGCCTCGACAAGTGCCATCATGGATAAAAAAGAAATCCTTTAAGGACAAAATCCTAAAATCAAAAAAAGCTCGGCAGGAAACCCAGAAAGGGGGCTGCGCAAAAATAAGAGCAAAGAACCCGCTAGGAATCCCACGAAAGGGTGACCTAGGCAAAAATTAGGGTTGCAAAAATGAACAAAAACAAAGGTCCGCTGAGACGCCACAAAGGGGTGTTTTAGGCAAAAATAAGGACAATCAAAAAGCAAAAGAAATCCATGATGGTACCATGAGCTGAATTCAAAAAGAAAGGTTCAAGGGAAACTATCTAAGTTGTCGAATCACAACGTCAATAACAAGACTTTCTTAACTTAATAAGTGTTTAATCAAACAAGCCTAAACACATGAGCCTACCTTGGCCAGCCATTCTTACAAAAACCGTTTTCAAAACAATAATAATCCCCTCTAAAACACAAACTTTTAAACAAAAATATCTTTCCTTTCTTTTCTCTTGTCCCAAACGATTTTAGAATAATCTAGTGGAAACATGGAGATATAGTGGTCAATAGGAAGGTTGATACGTCTTCTAAAGGAAGGGAAGGATCACTGGGTTGATGACACCAATCTCGATATAACACGCATCATTCCTCGGTTACAGAAATCGGCAGCGCACAGCCCGTCTAGAGGAATGGCAAAAATCCAAGCAAAGAAACGCATCGGTTAATTCTTTTGAAAAATAAATCAAATAGAATTAGGTGCATCATACCGCATACATGTGCATCATACCGCATACATGCATACAGATGATAGGTGTACTGGAAGATCACTTATTCTCTGTTTATTGAAAAAAAAAAATGAACTTCAGAAAAAAACAATGCGCCCGTACCATGTTCAATACGCCCGTACTAAAATTAGGGTTATGAACAAATTTTCAACTCAATACGGGCGTACTGAAATGAATACGGCCGTATTGGCCATAACGTCCACACCAATACGGGCGTATTGAATTCAATACGGCCCGTATTGGCCCATTCTTTTGTACATCAACAGTAAGATCAGTACGGCCGTACTGAATTCAGTACGGGCCGTACTGACCTAATTTTTTCTATAAATACGTCCCTCCTCCTCTCATTCATCACAACATCTTCATTCCTCTACATACTTTATCTGTTAGTGTGTTTGAGATCCCTCCGATTCCGAAAAAATGGCCGAGTCTTCAAGGAAGAGGTAGAGGGTCCCTGCGCAACTTGAAATGACCGCGCGACACCAAGAGAGGTTGGATTTCCTCGAGTCATTTGTCTTCCAGCCGTCGAGGGTGCTCGACTTCAGCATCCTTCGGGCAATGGAATGGGAAGATGAGGTCAGAGGCTACATCGATGCCATAGGATGGGGGTTCCTCCTTGATCCCCACCCTAAGATCTATCCGACCGCGACAAAGGAATTTCTGGCTACCGTCGGTGTCATAGAGTCGACGAACAGCTACGGCGCAACGGTCTTCTCTGTAGACTTCTGGATGAAGGGAGGATACCGCTCCCTGACACTGGATGAATTCAACGTCCAGGCTGGTTTCTTTCGGCGAGCCGATCAGTTGGAATATCGGGACGCCGTCTGTGAGTGCCCTGATAATCTGACCCCGACCGAGATGTGGAGAGAGGTCACGGGTCAGATGGATTATCACGCTGGAGTAAAGGGTACACGGCTCCCGACTGCGCTCCGGATTTGCCACAAGCTGATCACCGGCTCCATCCACGCCAGACTGAAGAGTCCAGAGTCAGTAACGCGGCAGGATCTGCTAGCTCTTTACTGCATGGCCACCGGGCAGAAGGCCAACCCCAGATTCTTTTTTCTCGAACATATAAAGAATCTGGGGGCAAGAGAGGGCAGCGACGCTCGGTGAGGATACATTTTGGTCTCTACGCTCCTTTCACGACTCGCCGAGACTTGGGGGTGCCCTGATGGCGTAGATGCGGGGGAGTTGGCGCCCAAGCCTATCAATGCTGCCACCCTGCTCAATATGAAGATCATTGCTAAGGCAGGGAGGCAATATGTACGTGCGACCACCCGCGACACCTTCAGTGAGCTTTTCGAGAACATCGAGCTCCCGGGTGAAGGGGACCCGCAGACAGAGGCCGACACCTCGCAGCAAGACAGGGCCTACTTTGATGCTCGTTTCGACGCGTTGCAGCAGAGCATCGACGCCCGATTCGACACTGCGCAGCACAGCATTGACGCCCTGAGACAGGATTTTGACAACCTGTCAGTCTGGCTGCATCGTCGCTTCCCAGACCCTCCATAGGATCCGCCGGTAGAGGAATGAAGACCGGCCATTTGCTGTGTTTTCCTGCTTTTTGTTTATTTTGATTGATCGGGCTGTGCCCCACTCTTTTTATCATCATTGTACAAATTTCATTCCGTTTGATTAATGAAATTTTCCACTTTCGAGTTCAAAGTTCTTTAGCACTTTAATTTCTATACAGAAAAAGCCGAAAAAAGCCGAAATCGACAAAAAAGGCAAAAATTCAGAAAATCCAACAATCGTACAGAATAACTGAGCCTGGAGAGGCTTGCCGAAATAATACTCCCCAGAGACATCTCAGCTTGCACTCTTGGGCCGAATTCCCAGTGAAAGCTATCAGAGCAAGATCAGCAAGATTCCCCAATGGAAGCATGATCATCCAAACAAAATATCCGAGTCAAAGGACTTAGACTTCCTCAGTGGAAGATAGCTTTCCAACTCGAGCTACGAGTGAAGCTAAGCCTGAAGAGGCTTTCTAAATAATACTCTGGGATACATAAGATCCTCAATCCCCATTCGCCTACTCAGAGGCACTCCTTCAAAAAGAGAAAATCCGAAAAGATCAATAACCATTCCCCAAGCGGAATTCGGTATTCAACCAAACACCGAACGTCAAGATAATCCGCCTAAACAGAAGAGGCCAATCAAGATCAATACGACAGAATCCCCCAGCGGATAACAGCCTACGCAGAGGCAACAAAACCAGAAAATCAAAAAAGTCACCCGAATAAGGATAACCGGGATACTCCACCAACGTCGAAATGACGTCAGCCAATCATAAGGCATCGCTCACCTCAGAAAGAGCATCTTTGTGTCTGCATCCCCAAGGAATCAGAATTTCCCCAGTGGGCACCAACTACGCAATGGAAAGTTGGGACACAAGAACCTATGAGTAACTACACATCCCCTAGACGGATCCCTGCGTTATCCAGCCCTCAGCGGCACCAAAATCAACAACAACCGTCGAAGCAGCATCATGGACTGTGGAGACAAAATCATCACAAATCCCTGGAGAGGACAAACTCACGCTACCAAAGTGACCAGAAGCACGGAGGTATGCAACCCTGGGGAGGGCAAACCGCAGACCCTGGAGAGGGCAAACTCAAGCTGCCAAGGTGATCAGAAACACCGAGGTATGCACGAGCCTGGAGAGGCGACGACTAATACTCAGCTACCGACGTCATCAGAAACACGGAGGTATGCAGCTGCCAACTTCGTCAGAAACACGGAGGCATGCAGACCCTGGAGAGGGCAAACTCACGCTACCGAGGTCGTCAGAAACACCGAGGTATGCACGAGCCTGGAGAGGCGACGACTAATACTCAGCTACCGACGTCGTCAGAAACACGGAGGTATGCAGCTGCCAACGTCGTCAGAAACACGAGGGCATGCAGACCCTGGAGAGGGCAAACTCACGCTACCGAGGTCGTCAGAAACACCGAGGTATGCACGAGCCTGGAGAGGCGACGACTAATACTCAGCTACCGACGTCGTCAGAAACACGGAGGTATGCAGCTGCCAACGTCGTCAGAAACACGGAGGCATGCAGACCCTGGAGAGGGCAAACTCACGCTACCGAGGTCGTCAGAAACACCGAGGTATGCACGAGCCTGGAGAGGCGACGACTAATACTCACCCTGGAGAGGGCAAACTCAACCTGGAGAGGCTACTCAACAATTTTCCCACCTGAAGACACTACAAGTCGGAAGGATGGCTTAGTCCCCGGACAATTGGGTCAACTCCTTTACTTGTCAACCGGTACACCAAAAAAGTCGTTCGACTAAGTAAAGGGGGGGCAGCTGTAGACCCCTAAAATTGTCCGGGTCGGAAATAAGACTCAAAGACTCTCGAAGACCGAAGGAAAGTCAGCCGGAAGGACTCCTGGAAGACCCTAGGATGATTCTTTGTAGGTCTAGAAGTCTTAGAGTAGCTTAGAATAAGGGTGTGTGAGGATTGGAGTTCAATACGCCCTCCTAGAGGTTCAGTACGGCCGTACTGAGCCATTTGAACTACAATACGGCCATAATGAAATCAATACGGTCGTACTGAAGTTTTTGAACTTCCGTACGGCCGTACTGTAGTTCAAAAACTCAGTATGGGCCGTATTGACTCCTTAGGCCGTACTGCGCCTCAATCCTATAAATAGGACGTCATTGGCTCGTCCTTCCACACATTTGTAGCATTTCTCCACCCTCTAGCTGAGTATTCTTGGGTTTTTGAGCTATTCTCTGCCCTAGAAATCTCTCCGAGAGCTGATCCGACTAAGTTCTTGAGTTCACGAGCCTTTAGCTTGAGACTCGAACAAGTCGAAGGGAAATCTCTTTGATTTCCATAGTTAATATTTATTTTTAGGAAAAGGAGCGAGCGAACGTGTAGTGGGAAGGAGCGCCAAAAAGCCTCCTAACTCCTTTTTGAATATATAAAAGCCCGCTTCGAAGGTTTCTTTCCAAATCCTTTCTTTTACCGCTTTCATTTATCGCTTTTGATTGTTGCATTGCACGTTTAAAGCTTTCATCATGTAGATAGTTTACTTATAATTGTTCTAATAAATAGGGGTAGTTTAGTAATTTTACGCTATTATTTATGAAATAATCCGTCATAGGGAACCCGAAAGGGGCGTTGTGGGGTGCTAACACCTTCCCCACACGTAATCGACTCCCTTACCCAACTCTGGTTGTAATGGCCAAAGTTGATTTGCGAAAATCAATTGCCTTATGTCTTTTTCCAATGTTTTGAGTAAAACATTGGTGGCGACTCAAGAACCCCTTTTTGCGAAAACCACTAATCCATGGAGGGTCCCGTTTGGGATTAACACGGATTGGTGAGAATCATTTAACAAAATTGTTAGTTCGATGAGGTCTCAGTTTGAGAATAAGTCGTTCTAACAATCCATCATTTTTCAAAACTAAAAAAGAGTCCGACCATCGTCGCGAATGCCAATGTCCGTTTCGGCGGGTGGCGACAAGGATGATGAAGAAGATGAAGTGCTTTCCTCACTTAGGATCTCATTGCCCCTAATGATCATGGTCTTTTTTGTGGGGCATTGGGAAGCTATGTGTCCCCTCCCTAAGCACTTAAAGCACTTAATAGAACTAGTTCTAGGCTCATCGGAAGGTTTTTCTTTTTGTTTTTCTTTTAGTGGCCTTGCTTTTGAATAGGAGGGTTGACCCTCCTTCTTGAAGTCCTTTATAGGGTATGAGGTAGATTCCTTCCTAAGGGTAGGCTTTCTCCTAATTTGTTGTTCTACTCTCACACAAAGTTGAACTAGCTCATTTAGATCTCTATAGGGTAATAGTTCAACTTTATCCCTAATCTCTAGGTTTAGGCCACTTTGAAACCTAGCTATGGTAGTTCTCTCCTCTTCCCTAATTCCAGCCCTTAGCATAAGCAACTCCATTTGTTGCCTATATTCCTCCACACTAAGGTTCCTTTGTTGGAGTCTTTGGAGCTTGTCCATTAACTCCCTCTCAAAATAAGGAGGAATGTGCCTTCTCCTTAAGGCACTCCTAAGTTCATTCCAATATTTTATGGAGGGCTCTCTCATAATTTGTTTTTCTCTCATTAGGGAAGTCCACCAATGCATGGCACTCCCTTGAAAACTAAGGGTGGCCATAGGAACTCTTTTCTCTTCACTCACATTGTGGCAAGTGAAGAGTTGTTCAACCTTCATCTCCCAATCTAAGTAATCATCAACATTGTCTTTTCCATGGAAGGGAGGAAGGTCAAACCTAGGTTTTCTAAGAGTAGTTGTTTCATGCCTAGGCCTATGTTGCCTAGGGGGTCTTTGATAGTAGCCATCATCATGGTGACTACTATAAAACCCTTCACTTGAGGATAAGTGAGTGTGTGAATGGTGACTATTGGACCTAGATGGTTCTTCTTCATGTTTATGTCTATGGGACCTAGAAGGCCCTTCACCATCATGTCTCTTGGGCCTAGAAGGCCCATGACCCTCATTGGCATGGGGTTTGTTAGAATCACCCCCACCACAAGCTTACTCAACAACTCTCTTATTGTCTCATTATTTTTTTCATTTTCTATCTCTTTTTTCCTAATATAATTCCTAAGTTCTCTAAGTTCATCTTTAGTGCTTTTACGACTCCTAGGAGAATGATGACCATGCACACTACTCTCATGAGAATGATCACTCATTTTGCAAGAGAAAGGTTTTCAAAAAATCTTAAGAATTTTGCAAAGTGAGTGATAAAGATTTTCACAAAAGAGTTTCTCTTTTTGGTGTAATACTAAGTACTTGGAGGTCTAAGTATACAAGTTGCACTATCAAGGGAGGTGAGCTACAAAGAGCCACTTAATAACCAAGCCTTTTCAAGTGGAAATTACTAAACCCCCTTATACCTTTCTTACAAAACAAATTTTCACACAAGCAAGCAAAGTAGTTGTGTGTGTGTGCACGAAACCCCTATTAGACAAAGGAAGCCTTCTAAACGAACTTAGAAATTAAAACAAGTAAAAGGAAAGCAAGTAAAGCATATACTAGTCGTAGGGTCCTAATGTGGAATTCCAAGTGGCACTTGAAGCTTTTTGGGACACTTCCACAAGTCTAAACGAAGTATGAAAGCAATAAAGCTAGGCGTGTCCTAATGGAAGCCCAAATGGCACTTAAAGCCTTTGGGGACCCTTCCACATGCACTAACCGAATCTAATAGTCTTTATTTAGAACTATTTAGGAAGTGGTGGAACTTAGACAATGTGATAGGATTCCTAATTTGCACAAGGAATGAAGAAGGATCTTTTGGGTTCAAAAATCTGGAACTTAATTTTCTGGAATGTAGGGAAGGATCTTTTGGGTTAAAAATCTGGAACTTAATTTTCTGGAATGAAAGTAAGAAAATTAGAATGCTAGAAATGAAGGTAAAAGGATACAGTAAAAAAATGAATGAAGGAAGAATCACTCTTCCAAGGAAAAGGCTTCACACAAAGAATTGTGGTTTATCCTTTGATATGCCCAAACTCTTGAATCACTCAAGAACAATTAGAGAATTACTCTCAGTAATTAAAACTCAAATTCTGATCTGATTTTGTTCATCCCCATGGGCAGCTTATATAGCTTACAATCAACAACCTTCACTTACATTAGTGGACAAATAATGGACTCCACTAAGCCTGAATTATGACCACTAATGACAAAATATTATAAAAAAACACTTTAGTGGGCAATTATTGAACTTCCACTAAGCCTAACAATTATGACCACTAAAACATTAAATAAAACACATGCTAAATTCGTGCACCCCTCTGGTATGCCTCATGGCTGACTCATCCCAAAGGTTTTGGGCCTTATTTGATAAAAATAACTTGCTTAAAAAACTAGCCCAATAAGTGGTGCAGCCCAAAAAGAGTTGGCAGCCACTTTAACAAGAGTTTTAGGCCTTTATTTACTAATTACAATTACTAAGAACACCATAGAGTAATTAGGCTTCATAATCCTTGATACAATTCACCATCTTGGCCTTGTTTTCATCTTTAGGCATTTCTTCAAGAATGAGGGCCGTAACTTGTTGCAAAGCATCTTTGGCCTTTTTAGTCCTCGCCCTAGTCATTGGTCCTCCAAGTCCTTTGAGTGCTCCTAAATCCTTGCCCATGTCCTCATCACAATGTCCCAAACAACCACTCCTAAATGTAGGTTTGTATACACAAGTAATTTTAAGCAAAACTAACCCAAAAAGGGTTTAAGAGTTACAAGACAAGGAAACTAAACAAGTCAAATTCTTCTTGAAGAATTTTCCACCAAAGGTAGTGAGGATAGGTCCGGAACAGCCTTGAAGTCAAGATGAATTGCTCTAAGTTGGTCTCCACCAAGTATTCACCAAGTTTTCCAAATCCGTCACTAATGGCTTCAAATCCGTCACTAGTTTGTTTCCAAATCCGTCTCCAATTTGTAACCTAAAAATCAAACAATTCTTGGCTGCAAAAATAACAAACAAATTAGCCTATCCAAAGGTGTTTCACTCAGGTTGGGTGTACCTCAATCTCCTTCAAGTATAGACTCCTTTGAGATTAGCCAATATGTCTCAATTATTCCTTCCTTCCAAGTGTGATGGCTTGAAAAAGGATTATGTCTCACCAAGGCTTAACAACCATACAAGAAAGAGTAGAGGCCAAGGAATGAAAACTGAAAAGCACAATTTAGAAAGGCTACACTCTAATAGGAATTTGATATGACAAAACAAAAGAGAGCCAAGAAGACACAAAGCAAAAATTAAGGCAAATTTTAAAAAGCTAGCACACAAAAGATTATACCTAGGAATGGTACTAGAATGGATTACAAAAACCAAAATAAAATTTGTGCTAATGTTTTGAAGGTTTTGAAGTCTTTTTCCAACCACTGGACAGCAAGCAAACCTCACACAAATTCACACAAAAATTCAAGGCCAAGTGCTACAAAATTTGTTTTGTTTTCACTTTGATTTTTCTAGGTTTTCTCTTTTGTTTTGTTTTCTTTTTCTTTTCTTTTTGTCTCTTTTCTTTATTTCTTTTCTTTCAATACAGAGTGTAAGCACTTCAAACAGAGGCCAAACAATTAATAAAGAGGTTTTCCAAGTGGTGGAGAAAAGAAGAACAAGAAGAGTAGAAGTGTAAGTGTACTAGTAAAAAATTTCAACACAAATTGTTACTAGTTTTAGTACTAGTTTGTTCACTTCTTTTGTACACTTTAATTTTCGTTTTCAATACACTTCTACCTCTGTTTTCTTTTGTCAAAACAAGCACAAGACACACAAGGAATTGCTGGTCACAAATTGCTAAGAAACTATTAGCAAAAGAAGTTCACAAAAATTGACTCTAGAACATGTTAGGTCTAATAACATGCATTGGAATCTTTATGAGCACACTAAGATTTATTTAATGTTCAACCAGCAATTACACAATATAGGAACAGAGATTAACACATTAAGATTCAAAAAGAAAAAGGCACAACAAGGATTTAATGACAAGAAAAACAACTACACATGACTCTAAGACAAAACTAGTGGATTAAGAAATGTAAAAAGCTTGTATTCTTGTTTCTTTTTTAGGAGTTTCTTTTGACCGAATTATTTAGGAGTCCAAAGGAAGATAAAAGCAGTCCTAAAACAATTAAAAAGACATACAAAGAATACCTAAGGCACACACAAGGATTGGTTCACAAGAATTTAGAAGAAGAACCAAAAAAACAAGCAAGACAAAGTGAGTGTGTTCTATAGATTTATGGTTGTGACACAAGAACCACTCAAGGCACACAAACTTAAGACTCAAAAAGGAAATACATGTGAGAACAGATTAGACACAATACAAGATTGATATGAACTGAACAAACAAGACAAAGAAGCATAGGAACGAATTTACCAAGGAGACCTAGCTCTTGATACCAAATGATGGAAAACTTGTTGGAGACCCGGATTGATGTTGAGTTTCCTTCAAGCTCCTCCCTAGATCTTGAACTCCTTGATTCTTCCTATGCTTGGTTAAGGTCTCCTATGGAGGAGGAGGCCTTAAGACCACCACGGTTGGTGGAGAAACACTCCCAAGAGGCGCCACTCCTTGAAGAAGAGATAAGCCCCTTCAATTCTCACCACACTCTTCTATGAAAGGGATAAGAGAATTGGATGCACTCAAAGAGGTTTAGGGACTTTTGGAAGAGAGAAATCTGAACTCTATTCAGAATATACAATCTCAATTACATCAAAAGTGTTTTACAAAGAGGGAAAAACGAAAATATAGGAGTAGGAAGCTTGGAGAGTAAGCTAGTCTTAACCATGGTTCACTAGGAACCATGGTAAGGTCTAGCTAACCACCCATGGTCTAGAGGCTTGGAGTGCAAGCTACTCACTTAGCTTGCTTGGTAAGCAAGCTAAGGAGAAGCTTGTGCTTCAAGCTTCCAAGCTTGAGAAGAACCAAGCAATTTGGCCAAGTGTGAACACAAGTGTGAACACATCTAGGTGGGCGGCCTTTTGGACTTATTTTACTCCAATCACGTTTGAAAATGGTTAATTTGGTTTAGTTAGGTTCATTCAATGTGAATGGAACCTAGCTAAATCAAATCTATGAAAAATTAGGAGTAAAATGAGTCCAATATGTAAATTTTAGCCTAGGACCACCTTTGGCTAAATTGCTAGGAGCACTCTCTAGCTTACTAAGGACACTCTCTATTTTGCTATTGCCACTCCTACTAGAAAACTAAAAAGGAATGTATTTCTAGGTTAGGTTAAATGGAGTCAAAGTGTCCAAGTAACCTACCCTAGAATTCATGTACAAAAGCTACTAGAAAAGAAAACAAAGTGCCTTACAAATACAAAGGCAAAAATGCACCTATACAAGTATCTACTATATACAATGTACAAGAAATCAAACTATACAATGTATTTACAATAGAGACTATGAGACTAACAAGAGGAATCATACTCAATACTCATATTGAGCATAGGTCTAAGAAGCACCTCCTCTCTAGAAGCCTCCTCTAGCCTCCTAACCATGGACCTAGTTAAAGGCCCAATGGTCTTCAAGTGTGAGCATCCTTGGATCACCCTTCACCCTTCTTGGTCTTACCTCTTCCAAAGGGATCCTTGGGGATTAGATTTCCATCAAACATCAAAAACAATTTTCATTGAAAAAGAATTTGGTAGAGATTAACTACAAAGGGGATTAGTAATTTTTACTTGAAGAGGCTTGGTTTTTAAGTGGCTCCTAGTAGCTCACCTCCCTCCAAGGTTCAATTTGTATACATAATCCTCTAAGTACTTAGTCTTAACCTTGCACAAAAACAATTGCTTTTCAAAGTTCATTCATAAAAAATAATCTTTCACCTATAATGGAAGAATTTTCTACTCCTCATAGTGATACTAATTCAAGTGACAACAAAAGTTTTACTAAATTGTCACATGAATTAAGATCACTAAAGATATGGAAAGAGCAAGAATTACAACAAAAACTTGAAAAAGAAGCTCAATTTGCTCTAATGGAGGAGGAAATTCGTTTATTAAAGGAGAAAGATAAAAGGAAACATCATCATGGTCAACATAGTTCCTACGTTCATAGTTCCACACTAGGAGAATCAATGCATGATAGCCTAGCTTTAGGAGATCATTATCAACCACCTCCTAGGAGAATCCATAGGACCTCCAAAACAAGGGAATCTAGGGTAGATCTCCCTTATTTTCATGGAAAAGATGATGTGGAGGGTTACCTAGACTGGGAAATGAAAGTAGAACAAATTTTCACTTGCCACCAAGTGAGTGAAGAAAGAAAAGTTTCTCTGCCACTTTGAGTTTCCAAGGTCATGCCATGTATTGGTGGACCTCTCTTGTGAGAGATAGGCGTCTCCATAATGAACCTCCAATTCAATATTGGAATGAATTAAGGAGTGCCTTGAGGAGGAGACATATAACCTCTTACTACACTAGGGAGCTTATCAACAAGCTCCAAAGACTCCATCAAAAAAATATGACTGTGGAGGAATATAGACAAATGATGGAGTTGTATATCATGAGGGCTGGCATTAGAGAAGAGGAAAATAGTACCATTGCTAGGTTTTTGAGGGGATTATCCTATGAAATAAGAGATAAGGTTGAGCTTCTCCCTTATAGGGATTTGGATGATTTGGTTCAACTTTGCATAAAGGTTGAACAACAAAATTTACGCAAAGGTTTTCAAACAAGCTCATACTCATCTTCTTTTTCTAAGGATAACTACAAGAGGGAGGGTAAGAAAAATAATTTTGAAAAAAAGGCTACTTTTACCTCCAAAAATCTAGACAAAGGTAAAGAAAAAGATAAAAAAATAAACACTTCACACACTAGCACAAAGTCTAGTGACATAAAATGCTTTAAGTGTCTTGGGAGAGGCCACATTGCTTCTCAATGCCCTAACAAAAAAGTGATGATTTTAAGGGGCCAAGACATTTATAGTAGCCATGATGAAGCTACTACTTCTTCATCTTCAAGTGAGGATGAAGAAGAAGCAAGTGAAGAAGAGTCATGTGAGGTTACTTATCCTTATAATGGGGAACTTCTTATGATGAGAAGGGTCCTCAATAACCAACCTAGTGATACACAATCCCAAAGAGAGAACATCTTTCATACAAGATGTAACATTTCAAACAAGGCTTGTTCTCTCATAGTGGATAGTGGATCTTGGTGCAATTGTTGTAGCACTAGGATGGTTGAGAAGTTGGGATTGACTACCACACCCCTCCCAAAACCTTATCAACTTCATTGGCTTAATGATGATGGGGATATGGTGGTCAACCAACAAGTGGAAGTAGAGTTTTCTATAGGGAACTATCAAGATAAAGTTAAATGTGATGTAGTTCCTATGGAGGCTGGTCATATTTTATTGGGTAGGCCATGGCAATTTGATAAACAAACTCATCATGATGGCCTAACTAATAAAATAACTTTCACACATAAGGGTAAAAAGTTTGTGCTTCATCCTTTATCACCTTCACAAGTGATACAAGATCAAGTACAAATGAAGGCCAAACGTGAGCAAGAAAAAGGAAAACAAAAAAAAGTTGAAAAAAAAAACTTCTAAAAATTGATGAAAAAGAGGATTCTAGAGAGATTAATGTTCCCTCTCTAGAGATAGTTCAAGAAGAGAGTTTTCAATCAAAACCTTTACACAAAACTTCTCTCTTTATTGAACCATCTTCTCATATCCTCATGTGTAAAGGAACATTAACTTGCACTGCCACATCTCCTTTGGAAACTTCTCTACCTTTTGAGGTAAAAACTCTTAGAAGAATTTGATGAAATATTCCCTAAGGAAGGCCCAATTGGACTTCCTCCTTTTAGGGGAATAGAGCATCAAATAGATCTTGTGCCTGGGGCTAGTCTTCCAAATAGACCAGCCTATAGGACTAATCCACAAGAAACCAAAGAGATAGAGAAGCAAGTACAAGAGTTGTTGGAGAAGGGTTGGATTCAAAAGAGTCTAAGCCCTTGTGCTGTACCAGTCATCTTGGTGCCAAAAAAAGATGGAAAATGGAGGATGTGTTGTGACTGTAGAGCCATCAACAACATCACCATAAAATATAGGCACCCAATTCCTAGGCTCGATGACATGCTTGATGAATTGCATGGGTCAACCATATTTTCCAAGGTAGATCTTAAGAGTGGATATCACCAAATTAGAATCAAGGAAGGTGATGAATGGAAAACCGCTTCTAAGACTAAGTTTGGACTATATGAATGGTTAGTAATGCCTTTTGGACTTACTAATGCACCTAGCACATTCATGAGGTTAATGAATCATGCCCTTAGGGATTGCATTGGTAGATTTGTAGTAGTCTATTTTGATGATATTTTAATCTATAGCAAAAGTCTAAGTGATCATGTGGATCACCTAAGGCAAGTCTTTCTTGTCCTTAGAGACAATCACTTGTTTGCCAATGTAGACAAGTGCACTTTTTGTGTGGATAATGTCATTTTCTTAGGATTTGTGGTCAGCAAAAATGGGGTTCATGTGGACCCCGAGAAAATCAAAGCCATCCAAGAATGGCCTATTCCTACTAATGTTAGTGAAGTTAGGAGCTTCCATGGTTTGGCAAGCTTTTATAGACATTTTGTTCCTAACTTCTCTACATTAGCTTCACCTCTCAACGAGTTGGTGAAGAAGGATGTGGCTTTTGAATGGAAGGAAAAACATAACTTAGCTTTCCAAGAACTTAAGCTTAAACTTACTCAAGCACCTATTCTAGCTTTACCTGATTTTTCAAAAACTTTTGAGCTAGAATGTGATGCTTCAGGTCTTGGCATAGGGGCTGTATTGTTACAAGGTGGTCACCCCATAGCTTATTTTAGTGAAAAACTTCATGGGGCTGCCTTAAACTACCCCACCTATGACAAGGAGTTATATGCTTTAGTTCGTGCCCTTCAAACTTGGGAATATTATCTTGTAACCAAGGAATTTGTCATACATAGTGATCATGAATCACTTAAATATTTGAAGGGTCAACATAAATTAAATAAGAGGCATGCAAAATGGGTTGAGTATTTAGAACAATTTCCTTATGTCATCAAATATAAAAAAGGCTCTACAAATGTAGTAGCTGATGCTTTGTCTAGAAGACATGTTTTATTGAACACCCTAGGTTCTCAAATACTAGGGTTTGATGACATCAAGGAGTTGTATGAGAAAGACCTTGATTTTGCTAACTTTTATTCTTTATGTATTCAAAAACCTTACCAAGGTTACTATATTTCTGAGGGGTTCCTTTTTAAAGAAAACAAACTTTGTATACCCCAAGGATCTATTAGAAAACTTTTGGTTAGGGAGAGCCATGAGGGTGGGCTCATGGGGCATTTTGGAATTGAGAAGACTCTTTCACTTTTGAGAGAGAAATTCTTTTGGCCTCATATGAAGAGAGATGTCCAACGGTTTTGTAGTAGTTGCATTGCTTGTTTACAAGCAAAGTCTACCACTAAACCTCATGGGCTGTATACCCCCTTGCCTATATCCTCTTCTCCTTGGGTAGATATTTCCATGGATTTTATCCTTGGATTGCCTCGAACCCAAAGAGGAAAGGATTCCATATTTGTGGTAGTGGACCGTTTTAGCAAAATGGCACACTTTATTCCATGCCACAAAGTGGATGATGCAAGTCACATTGCTAAATTATTCTTTCAAGAAATTGTGAGACTACATGGGTTACCTAAGACTATAGTCTCAGATAGAGATGTTAAGTTCCTAAGCCACTTTTGGAATTGGGCAAGGTTAGGAACTAAACTTTTATTTTCTACCACATGTCATCCCCAAACTGATGGGCAAACTGAGGTAGTAAATAGGTCTCTAGGGACTATGTTGAGGGCAATCCTCAAGGGCAATAAAAAGTCATGGGATGACTACCTCCCTCATGTGGAGTTTGCCTATAATAGAGTGGTTCACAAGACCACTAACATGTCTCCTTTTGAGATTGTTTATGGCTTTAATCCTCTTACTCCCTTAGATTTATTACCCCTACCCGATGTTGCTTCCTTTATTCATAAAGAAGGGACATCTAGGGCTGAGTTTGTCAAGAAATTGCATGAGAGGGTTAGAGATCATATTCAATCCCAAACAGAAAAATACCAAAAATACAATAATAAGGGTAGGAAGGAAGATATCTTCAAGGAAGGTGACTGGGTTTGGCTACATCTTCGGAAGGATAGGTTTCCTTCCAAAAGAAAGTCAAAGCTTAATCCTAGAGGAGATGGACCCTTCCAAATCCTTCAGAAAATAAATAACAATGCCTATGTCCTAGATCTCCCTTCTGAGTATGGTGTTAGTTCTAGTTTCAATGTGTCTGATCTCTCTTTGTTTACAGGACTAGCTACCCATGAGGAGGATGCATTGGATTTGAGGACAAATCCTCTTCAAGAGGGAGGGGATGATGGAGGAAGCCCATGGGCTAAGGGCCCAACTACTAGGGCTATGGCAAGGAGGATGCATGAAGAGTGGGCCCAAGCCCATGGAAAGCCCACCACTTTGTTTTGTTGGGCTTTGACTCAAGCCCAAGTAGATTAAGGTTAGTATAGGGTTGGGCCTTGGTGCCTTGTATTTCTTTTGGGCCTTGTATTTTCGGCCATATAGCATAGGAATTTCATTTCATGGTTATTAAGATTTAGGGTTAATTTAGGTCACATGTTCACTTCATTTGAATGTCATTAGTATGACATTTGAGGGTGCATTTCGGCCATGTGCACACATGCACATGGTGTGACCGAAATGCAACTCAAATAGATACTAAATCACATCCAAATGAGTGCACATGGAGGGGGTGGCCGGTTGGCACCAAAATTTGAATTTTAGAATTCAAATTTTGGCTAAAATTCAAATTTTGGCGCCTAGAGTTAAGTTAACCATACCATGGTTTTACTTAACTCTAGGTGAACCCAACTTAAACCCTTAACCTAATTTCTCCTATAAATCTTCCCATGGCCGGATATTGTAGGACTTTGGATCATATATTGATGAGATATTCTTCTTTGAATTTCATCACTTCCGAAGTCACTTTGCATCCTACTCTACCCTCCTTGAGTGCTTCTCCTTGTAGAGTTAGGATCTTGTTCTTCTTTGGAACTTGGCTACACGCTAGCTTAGGTCACCTTGGGCCTTGTGGAGACTCCATTCCTTGAAGCATCTTCCAAGGAACTCCGTGAAGGCTTGAAAAGTTCATGTGCTTCCAAGAGGAATCACATCAAAATGAGCTAGCACATGGGTGATCCGGGTTTTGGCACCAAAATTTGAATTTTGAATTCAAATTTTGGGCGCCTAAGGTTAAGTGAACCTTACCTTGGTTCCACTTAACCTTAGACTAACCCAAGGTCACCTTAACCTAATTTTATCCTATAAATCACTATGGCCGAGACTAATAACCAACAAAAATGCACAACATAACATGTAATTGGTTTACTGTTCATTGGTTCTCTCTAATTCTTCAACTGTCTTACTTGCTACACCTGGGGAGACTAATAACCAACAAAAATGCACAACATAACATGTAATTGGTTTGCTGTTCATTGGTTCTCTCCAATTCTTCAACTGACTTCCTTGCTACACCTGGGGAGACTAATAACCAACACAAATGCACAACATAACATGTAATTGGTTTACTGTTCATTAGTTCTCTCTAATTCTTCAACAGACTTACTTGCTACACCTGGGGAGACTAATAACCAACACAAATGCACAACATAACATGTAATTTGTTTACCGTTCATTGGTTCTCTCTAATTTTTCAACTGACTTACTTGCTACACCTGGGGAGACTAATAACCAACACAAATGCACAACATAACATGTAATTGGTTTACTGTTCATTGGTTCTCCCTAATTCTTCAATTGACTTACTTGCTACACTTGGGGAGACTAATAACCAACACAAATGCACAAAATAACATGTAATTGGATTACTGTTCATTGGTTCTCCCTAATTCTTTAACTGACTTACTTGCTACACCTGGGGAGACTAATAACCAACACAAATGCACAACATAACATGTAATTGGTTTACTCTTCATTGGTTCTCTCTAATTCATCAACTGACTTACTTGCTACACCTGGGTAATCTAATAACCAACACAAATGCACAACATAACATTGGTTCTATCTAATTCTTCAACTGACTTACTTGCTACACCTGGGGAGACTAATAACCAAAACAAATGCTCAACATAACATGTAATTGGTTTACTGTTCATTGGTTCTCTCTATTTCTTCAACTGACTTACTTACTACACCTGGGGAGACGATTAACCAACACAAATGCACAACATAACATGTAATTGGTTTACTGTTCGTTGGTTCTCTCTAATTCTTCAACTGACTTACTTGCTATACCTGGGGAGACTAATAACCAACACAAATGCACAACGTAACATGTAATTGGTTTATTGTTTATTGGCCCTCTCTAATTCTTCAACTGACTTACTTGCTACACCTGGGGAGACTAATAACCAACACAAATGCACAACATAACATGTAATTGGTTTGCTGTTCATTGGTTCTCTCTAATTCTTCAACTGACTTACTTGCTACACACCTGGGTAGACTAATAACCAACACAAATGTGCAACATAACATGTAATTGGTTTTCTGTTCATTGGTTCTCTCTAATTCTTCAACTGACTTACTTGCTACACCTAGGGAGACTAATAACCAACACAAATGCACAAAATAACATGTAATTGGATTACTGTTCATTGGTTCTCGCTAATTCTTTAACTGACTTACTTGCTACACCTGGGGAGACTAATAACCAACACAAATGCACAACATAACATGTAATTGGTTTACTGTTCATTGGTTCTATCTAATTCTTCAACTGACTTACTTGCTACACCTAGGGAGACTAATAACCAACACAAATGCACAACATAACATGTAATTGGTTTGCTGTTCATTGGTTCTCTCCAATTCTTCAACTGACTTCCTTGCTACACCTGGGGAGACTAATAACCAACACAAATGCACAACATAACATGTAATTGGTTTACTGTTCATTGGTTCTCTCTAATTCTTCTACAGACTTACTTGCTACACCTGGGGAGACTAATAACCAACACAAATGCACAACATAACATGTAATTGGTTTACTGTTCATTGGTTCTCTCCAATTTTTCAACTGACTTGCTTGGTACACCTGGGGAGACTAATAACCAACACAAATGCACAACATAACATGTAATTGGTTGACTGTTCATTAGTTCTCTCTAATTCTTCAACTGATTTACTTGCTACACTTGGGGAGACTAATAACCAACACAAATGCACAAAATAACATGTAATTGGGTTACTGTTCATTGGTTCTCCCTAATTCTTTAACTAACTTACTTGCTACACCTGGGGAGACTAATAACCAACACAATTGCACAACATAACATGTAGTTGGCTTACTGTTCATTGGTTCTATCTAATTCTTCAACTGACTTACTTGCAACACCTGCGGAAACTAATAACCAACACAAATGTACAACATAACATGTAATTGGTTTACTGTTCATTGGTTCTCTCTAATTCTTCAACTGACTTACTTGGTACACCTCGGGAGACTAATAACCAACAAAAATGCACAACATAACATGTAATTGGCTTACTGTTCATTGGTTCTCTCTAATTCTTCAACTGACTTACTTGCTACACCTGGGGAGACTAATAACCAACACAAAAGCAAAACATAACATGTAATTGGTTTACTGTTCATTGGTTCTCTCTAATTCTTCAACTTACTTACTTGCTACACCTGGGGAGACTAATAACCAACACAAATGCACAACATAACATGTAATTAGTTTACTGTTCATTGGTTCTCTCTAATTCTTCAACTAACTTACTTGCTACACCTGGCGAGACTAATAACCAACACAAATGCACAACATAACATGTAATTGGTTTACTGTTTATTGGTTCTCTCTAATTCTTCAACTGACTTACTTGCTACACCTGGGGAAACTAAGAACCAACACAAATGCACAGCATAACATTGGTTCTATCTAATTCTTCAACTGACTTACTCGCTACACCTGGACAGACTAATAACCAACACAAATGCACAACATAACATGTAATTTGTTTACCGTTCATTGGTTCTCTCTAATTTTTCAACTGACTAACTTGCTACACCTGGGGAGACTAATAACCAACACAAATGCACAACAAAACATGTAATTGGTTTACTGTTCATTGGTTCTCCCTAATTCTTCAACTGACTTACTTGCTACACTTGGGGAGACTAATAACCAAGACAAATATACAACATAACATGTAATTGGTTTACTGTTCATTGGTTCTCTCTAATTCTTCAACTGACTTACTTGCTACACCTGGGAAAACTAATAACGAACACAAATGCACAACATAACATTGGTTCTATCTAATTCTTCAACTGACTTACTTGCTACACCTGGGGAGACTAATAACCAAAACAAATGCTCAACATAACATGTAATTGGTTTACTGTTCATTGGTACTCTCTAATTCTTCAATTGACTTACTTGCTACACCTGGGGAGACTAATAATGAACACAAATGCACAACATAACATGTAATTTGTTTACCGTTCATTGGTTCTCACTAATTTTTCAACTAACGTACTTGCTACACCTGGGGAGACTAATAACCAACACAAATGCATAACATAACATGTAATTGGTTTACTGTTCATTGGTTCTCTCTAATTCTTCAACTGACTTAATCGCTACACCTTGGAAGACAAAAATCCAACACAAATGCACAACATAACATGTAATTGGTTTACTGTTCATTGGTTCTCTCTAATTCTTCAACTGACTTACTTGCTACACCTGGGGAGACTAATAACCAACAAAAATGCACAACATAACATGTAATTGGTTTACTGTTCATTGGTTCTCTCTAATTCTTCAACTGACTTACTTGATACACCTGGGGAGACTAATAATAGCCAACACAAATGCACAACAGAACATGTACTTGGTTTACTGTTCATTGGTTGTCTCTAATTCTTTAACTGACTTACTTGCAACACCTGGGGAGACTAATAACCAACACAAATGCACAACATAACATGCAATTGGTTTACTGTTCATTCGTTCTCTCTAATTCTTCAACTGATTTACTTGCTACACCTGGGGAGACTAATAACCAACACAAATGCACAACATAACATTGGTTCTATCTAATTCTTCAACTGACTTACTTGCTACACCTGGGGAGACTAATAACCAAAACAAATGCACAACATCACATGTAATTGATTTACCGTTCATTGGTTCTCTCTAATTCTTCAACTGACTTACTTGTTAGACCTGGGGAGACTAATAACCAAAACAAATGCACAACATAACATGCAATTGGTTTACTGTTCATCGGTTCTCTGTAATTCTTCAACTGACTTACTTGCTACACCTGGGGAGACTAATAACCAACACAAATGCACAACATAACATGTAATTGGTTTACTGTTCATAGGTTCTCTCTAATTCTTCAACTGACTTACTTGCTACACCTGGGGAGACTAATAACAAACAAAAATGCACAACATAACATGTAATTGGTTTACTGTTCATTGGTTCTCTCTAATTCTTCAACTGACTTACTTGCTTCACCTAGGGAGACTAATAACCAACAAAAATGCACAACATAACATGTAATTGGTTTACTGTTCATTGGTTCTCTATAATTCTTCAACTAACTTCCTTGCTACACCTGGGGACACTAATAACCAACACAAATGAACAACATAACATGTAATTGGTTTACTGTTCATTGGATCTCTCTAATTCTTCAGCTGACTTACTTGCTACACCTGGGGAGACTAATAACCAACAAAAATGCACAACATAACATGTAATTGGTTTGCTGTTCATTGGTTCTCTCCAATTCTTCAACTGACTTCCTTGCTACACCTGGGGAGACTAATAACCAACACAAATGCACAACATAACATGTAATTGGTTTACTGTTCATTAGTTCTCTCTAATTCTTCAACAGACTTACTTGCTACACCTGGGGAGACTAATAACCAACACAAATGCACAACATAACATGTAATTGGTTTACTGTTCATTGGTTCTCTCTAATTTTTCAACTGACTTACTTGCTACACTTGGGGAGACTAATAACCAACACAAATGCACAACATAACATGTAATTGGTTTACTGTTCATTGGTTCTCCCTAATTCTTCAATTGACTTACTTGCTACACTTGGGGAGACTAATAACCAACACAAATGCACAAAATAACATGTAATTGGATTACTGTTCATTGGTTCTCCCTAATTCTTTAACTGACTTACTTGCTACACCTGGGGAGACTAATAACCAACACAAATGCACAACATAACATGTAATTGGTTTACTCTTCATTGGTTCTCTCTAATTCATCAACTGACATACTTGCTACACCTGGGTAATCTAATAACCAACACAAATGCACAACATAACATTGGTTCTATCTAATTCTTCAACTGACTTACTTGCTACACCTGGGGAGACTAATAACCAAAACAAATGCTCAACATAACATGTAATTGGTTTACTGTTCATTGGTTCTCTCTATTTCTTCAACTGACTTACTTACTACACCTGGGGAGACGATTAACCAACACAAATGCACAACATAACATGTAATTGGTTTACTGTTCGTTGGTTCTCTCTAATTCTTCAACTGACTTACTTGCTATACCTGGGGAGACTAATAACCAACACAAATGCACAACGTAACATGTAATTGGTTTATTGTTTATTGGCCCTCTCTAATTCTTCAACTGACTTACTTGCTACACCTGGGGAGACTAATAACCAACACAAATGCACAACATAACATGTAATTGGTTTGCTGTTCATTGGTTCTCTCTAATTCTTCAACTGACTTACTTGCTACACACCTGGGTAGACTAATAACCAACACAAATGTGCAACATAACATGTAATTGGTTTTCTGTTCATTGGTTCTCTCTAATTCTTCAACTGACTTACTTGCTACACCTAGGGAGACTAATAACCAACACAAATGCACAAAATAACATGTAATTGGATTACTGTTCATTGGTTCTCGCTAATTCTTTAACTGACTTACTTGCTACACCTGGGGAGACTAATAACCAACACAAATGCACAACATAACATGTAATTGGTTTACTGTTCATTGGTTCTATCTAATTCTTCAACTGACTTACTTGCTACACCTAGGGAGACTAATAACCAACACAAATGCACAACATAACATGTAATTGGTTTGCTGTTCATTGGTTCTCTCCAATTCTTCAACTGACTTCCTTGCTACACCTGGGGAGACTAATAACCAACACAAATGCACAACATAACATGTAATTGGTTTACTGTTCATTGGTTCTCTCTAATTCTTCTACAGACTTACTTGCTACACCTGGGGAGACTAATAACCAACACAAATGCACAACATAACATGTAATTGGTTTACTGTTCATTGGTTCTCTCCAATTTTTCAACTGACTTGCTTGGTACACCTGGGGAGACTAATAACCAACACAAATGCACAACATAACATGTAATTGGTTGACTGTTCATTAGTTCTCTCTAATTCTTCAACTGATTTACTTGCTACACTTGGGGAGACTAATAACCAACACAAATGCACAAAATAACATGTAATTGGGTTACTGTTCATTGGTTCTCCCTAATTCTTTAACTAACTTACTTGCTACACCTGGGGAGACTAATAACCAACACAATTGCACAACATAACATGTAGTTGGCTTACTGTTCATTGGTTCTATCTAATTCTTCAACTGACTTACTTGCAACACCTGCGGAAACTAATAACCAACACAAATGTACAACATAACATGTAATTGGTTTACTGTTCATTGGTTCTCTCTAATTCTTCAACTGACTTACTTGGTACACCTCGGGTGACTAATAACCAACAAAAATGCACAACATAACATGTAATTGGCTTACTGTTCATTGGTTCTCTCTAATTCTTCAACTGACTTACTTGCTACACCTGGGGAGACTAATAACCAACACAAAAGCAAAACATAACATGTAATTGGTTTACTGTTCATTGGTTCTCTCTAATTCTTCAACTTACTTACTTGCTACACCTGGGGAGACTAATAACCAACACAAATGCACAACATAACATGTAATTAGTTTATTGTTCATTGGTTCTCTCTAATTCTTCAACTAACTTACTTGCTACACCTGGCGAGACTAATAACCAACACAAATGCACAACATAACATGTAATTGGTTTACTGTTTATTGGTTCTCTCTAATTCTTCAACTGACTTACTTGCTACACCTGGGGAAACTAAGAACCAACACAAATGCACAGCATAACATTGGTTCTATCTAATTCTTCAACTGACTTACTCGCTACACCTGGACAGACTAATAACCAACACAAATGCACAACATAACATGTAATTTGTTTACCGTTCATTGGTTCTCTCTAATTTTTCAACTGACTAACTTGCTACACCTGGGGAGACTAATAACCAACACAAATGCACAACAAAACATGTAATTGGTTTACTGTTCATTGGTTCTCCCTAATTCTTCAACTGACTTACTTGCTACACTTGGGGAGACTAATAACCAAGACAAATATACAACATAACATGTAATTGGTTTACTGTTCATTGGTTCTCTCTAATTCTTCAACTGACTTACTTGCTACACCTGGGAAAACTAATAACCAACACAAATGCACAACATAACATTGGTTCTATCTAATTCTTCAACTGACTTACTTGCTACACCTGGGGAGACTAATAACCAAAACAAATGCTCAACATAACATGTAATTGGTTTACTGTTCATTGGTACTCTCTAATTCTTCAATTGACTTACTTGCTACACCTGGGGAGACTAATAATGAACACAAATGCACAACATAACATGTAATTTGTTTACCGTTCATTGGTTCTCACTAATTTTTCAACTAACGTACTTGCTACACCTGGGGAGACTAATAACCAACACAAATGCATAACATAACATGTAATTGGTTTACTGTTCATTGGTTCTCTCTAATTCTTCAACTGACTTAATCGCTACACCTTGGAAGACAAAAATCCAACACAAATGCACAACATAACATGTAATTGGTTTACTGTTCATTGGTTCTCTCTAATTCTTCAACTGACTTACTTGCTACACCTGGGGAGACTAATAACCAAGAAAAATGCACAACATAACATGTAATTGGTTTACTGTTCATTGGTTCTCTCTAATTCTTCAACTGACTTACTTGATACACCTGGGGAGACTAATAATAGCCAACACAAATGCACAACAGAACATGTACTTGGTTTACTGTTCATTGGTTGTCTCTAATTCTTTAACTGACTTACTTGCAACACCTGGGGAGACTAATAACCAACACAAATGCACAACATAACATGCAATTGGTTTACTGTTCATTCGTTCTCTCTAATTCTTCAACTGATTTACTTGCTACACCTGGGGAGACTAATAACCAACACAAATGCACAACATAACATTGGTTCTATCTAATTCTTCAACTGACTTACTTGCTACACCTGGGGAGACTAATAACCAAAACAAATGCACAACATCACATGTAATTGATTTACCGTTCATTGGTTCTCTCTAATTCTTCAACTGACTTACTTGTTAGACCTGGGGAGACTAATAACCAAAACAAATGCACAACATAACATGCAATTGGTTTACTGTTCATCGGTTCTCTGTAATTCTTCAACTGACTTACTTGCTACACCTGGGGAGACTAATAACCAACACAAATGCACAACATAACATGTAATTGGTTTACTGTTCATAGGTTCTCTCTAATTCTTCAACTGACTTACTTGCTACACCTGGGGAGACTAATAACAAACAAAAATGCACAACATAACATGTAATTGGTTTACTGTTCATTGGTTCTCTCTAATTCTTCAACTGACTTACTTGCTTCACCTAGGGAGACTAATAACCAACAAAAATGCACAACATAACATGTAATTGGTTTACTGTTCATTGGTTCTCTATAATTCTTCAACTAACTTCCTTGCTACACCTGGGAACACTAATAACCAACACAAATGCACAACATAACATGTAATTGGTTTACTGTTCATTGGATCTCTCTAATTCTTCAGCTGACTTACTTGCTACACCTGGGGAGATTAAAAACCAACAAAAACGCACAACATAACATGTAATTGGTTTACTGTTCATTGGTTCTCTCTAATTCTTCAACTGACTTACTTGCTACACCTGGGGAGACTAATAATCAACACAAATGCACAACATAACATGTAATTTGTTTACTGTTCATTGGTTGTCTCTAATTCTTCAACTGACTTACTTGCTACGCCTGGGGAGACTAATGACCAACACAAATGCACAACAAAACATGTAATTTGTTTACTGTTCATTGGTTCTCCATAACTCTTCAACTGACTTACTTGCTACTTTGGGGAGACTAATAACTAACACAAATGAAAAAAGTAACATGTAATTGGTTTACTGTTCATTGGTTCTCCCAAATTCTTTAACTGACTTACTTGCTACACCTGGGGAGACTAATAACCAACACAAATGCACAACATAACATGTAATTGGTTTACTGTTCATTGGTTCTCTCTAATTCTTCAACTGACTTACTTGCTACACCTGGGGAGACTAATAACCAACACAAATGCACAACATAACATGTAATTGGTTTACTGTTCAATGGTTCTCTCTAATTCTTCAATTGACTTACTTGCAACATCTGGGGAGACTAATAATAAGCAACACAAATGCACAACATAACATGTACTTGGTTTACTGTTCATTGGTTGTCTCTAATTCTTTAACTGACTTACTTGCTACACCTGGGGAAACTAATAACCAACACAAATGCACAACATAACATTGGTTCTATCTAATTCTTCAACTGACTTACTTGCTACACATGGGGAGACTAATAACCAAAACAAATGCTCAACATAACATGTAATTGGTTTACTGTTCATTGGTTCTCCCTAATTCTTCAACTGACTTACTTGCTACACCTGGGGAGACTAATAACCAAGACAAATGCACAACATAACATGTAATTGGTTTACTATTCATTGGTTCTCTCTAATTCTTCAACTGACTTACTTGCTACACCCCTGGGTAGACTAATAACAAACACAAATGTGCAACATAACATGTACTTGGTTTACTGTTCATTGGTTGTCTCTAATGCTTTAACTGACTTACTTGCTACACATGGGGAAACTAATAACCAACACAAATGCACAACATAACAATGGTTCTATCTAATTCTTCAACTGACTTACTTGCTACACCTGGGGAGACTAATAACCAAAACAAATGCTCAACATAACATGTAATTGGTTTACTATTCATTGGTTCTCTCTAATTCTTCAATTGACTTACTTGCTACACCTGGGGAGACTACTAACCAACACAAATGCACAACATAACATGTAATTGGTTTACTGTTCATTGGTTCTCCCTAATTCTTCAACTGACTGACTTGCTACACTTGGGGAGACTAATAACGAACACAAATGCACAAAATAACATGTAATTGGTTTACTGTTCATTGGTTCTCCCTAATTCTTCAACTGACTTACTTGCTACACCTGGGGAGACTAATAACCAATACAAATGCACAACATAACATGTAATTGGTTTACTGTTCATTGATTCTCTCTAATTCTTCAACTTGCTTACTTGCTACACCTTGGAAGACAAAAATCCAACACAAATACACAACATAACATGTAATTGGTTTACTGTTCATTGGTTCTCTCTAATTTTTCAACTGACTTACATGCTACACCTGGGGAGACTAATAACCAACACAAATGCACAACATAACATGTAAATGATTTACTGTTCATTAGTTCTCTCTAATTCTTCAACTGACTTACTTGCTACACCTAGGGAGACTAATAACCAACACAAATGCACAACATAACATGTAATTTGTTTACTGTTCATTGGTTCTCTCTAATTCTTCAACTGACTTCCTTGCTACACCTGGGGAGACTAATAACCAACACAAATGCCCAACATAACATGTAATTTGTTTACTGTTCATTGGTTCTCTCTAATTCTTCAACTGACTTCCTTGCTACACCTGGGGAGACTAATAACCAACACAAATGCACAACATAACATGTAATTGGTTTACTGTTCATTGGTTCTCTCTAATTCTTCAACTGACTTACTTGCTACACCTGGGGAGACTAAAATCCAACACAAATGCACAACATAACATGTAATTGGTTTACTGTTCATTGGTTCTCTCTAATTCTTCAACTGACTTACTTGCTACACCTGGGTAGACTAATAACCAACACAAATTCACAACATAACATGTAATTTGTTTACTGTTCATTGGGTCTCTCTAATTCTTCAACTGACTTACTTGCTACACCTGGGGAGACTAATAACCAACAGAAATGCACAACATAACATGTAATTAGTTTACTGTTCATTGGTTCTCTCAAATTCTTCAACTGACTTACTTGCTACACCTGGGGAGACTAATAACCAACACAAATGCACAACATAACATGTAATTTGTTTACTGTTCATTAGTTCTCTCTAATTCTTCAACTGACTTCCTTGCTACACCTGGGGAGACTAATAACCAACACAAATGCACAACATAACATGTAATTGGTTTACTGTTCATTGGTTCTCTCTAATTCTTCAACTGACTTACTTGCTACACCTGGGGAGACTAAAATCCAACACAAATGCACAACATAACATGTAATTGGTTTACTGTTCATTGATTCTCTCTAATTCTTCAACTGACTTACTTGCTACACCTGGGTAGACTAATAACCAACACAAATGCACAACATAACATGTAATTTGTTTACAGTTCATTGGTTCTCTCTAATTCTTCAACTGACTTACTTGCTACACCTGGGGAGACTAATAACCAACACAAATGCACAACATAACATGTAATTGGTTTACTGTTCATTGGTTCTATCTAATTCTTCAACTAACTTACTTGCTACACCTGGGGAGACTAATAACCAAAACAAATGCTCAACATAACATGTAATTGGATTACTGTTCATTGGTTCTCTCTAATTCTTCAATTGACTTACTTGCTACACCTGGGGAGACTAATAACCAACACAAATGAACAACATAACATTTAATTGCTTTACTGTTCATTGGTTTTCTCTAATTCTTCAACTGATTTACTTGCGACACCTGGGGAGACTAATAACCAACACAAATGCACAACATAACATGTAAATGGTTTACTGTTCATTGGTTCTCTCTAATTCTTCAATTGACTTACTTGCTACACCTGGGGAGACTAATAACCAACACAAATGAACAACATAACATTTAATTGCTTTACTGTTCATTGGTTTTCTCTAATTCTTCAACTGATTTACTTGCGACACCTGGGGAGACTAATAACCAACACAAATGCACAACATAACATGTAATTGGTTTACTGTTCATTGGTTCTCTCTAATTCTTCAACTGACTTACTTGCTACACCTGGGGAGACTAATAACCAACACAAATGTACAACATAACATGTAATTGGTTTACTGTTCGTTGGTTCTCTCTAATTCCTCAACTGACTTACTTGCTACACCTGGGGAGACTAATAACCAACACAAATGCACAACATAACATATAGTTGGTTTACTGTTCATTGGTTCTATCTAAATCTTCAAGTAACTTACTTGCTACACCTGGGGAGACTAATAACCAAAACATATGCTCAACATAACATGTAATTGGTTTACTGTTCATTGGTTCTCTCTAATTCTTCAATTGACTTATTTGCTACACCTGGGATGACAAATAACCAACTCAAATGAACAACATAACATTTAATTGCTTTACTGTTCATTGGTTTTCTCTAATTCTTCAACTGATTTACTTGCGACACCTGGGGAGACTAATAACCAACACAAATGCACAACATAACATGTAATTGGTTTACTGTTCATTGGTTCTATCTAATTCTTCAACTAACTTACTTGCTACACCTTGGAAGACAAAAATCCAACACAAATGCACAACATAACATGTAATTGGTTTACTGTTCATTGGTTCTCTCTAATTCTTCAACTGACTTACTTGCTACACCTGGGGAGACTAATAACAAACACAAATGCACAACATAACATGTAATTTGTTTACTGTTCATTGGTTCTCTCTATTTCTTCAACTGACTTCCTTGCTACACCTGGGGAGACTAATAACCAACACAAATGCACAACATAACATGTAATTGGTTTACTGTTCATTGGTTCTCTCTAATTCTTCAGCTGACTTCCTTGCTACACCTGGGGAGACCAAAATCCAACACAAATGCACAACATAACCTGTAATTGGTTTACTGTTCATTGGTTCTCTCTAATTCTTCAACTGACTTACTTGCTACACCTGGGTAGACTAATAACCAACACAAATGCACAACATAACATGTAATTGGTTTACTGTTCATTGGTTCTCTCTAATTCTTCAACTGACTTACTTGCTACACCTGGGGAGACTAATAACCAACACAAATGCACAACATAACATGTAGTTGGTTTACTGTTCATTGGTTCTATCTAATTCTTCAACTAACTTACTTGCTACACCTGGGGAGACTAATAACCAAAACAAATGCTCAACATAACATGTAATTGGTTTACTGTTCATTGGTTCTCTCTAATTCTTCAATTGACTTATTTGCTACACCTGGGATGACAAATAACCAACACAAATGAACAACATAACATTTAATTGCTTTACTGTTCATTGGTTTTCTCTAATTCTTCAACTGATTTACTTGCGACACCTGGGGAGACTAATAACCAACACAAATGCACAACATAACATGTAATTGGTTTACTGTTCATTGGTTCTCTCTAATTCTTCAACTGACTTACTTGGTACACCTGCGGAGACTAATAACCAACACAAATGCACAACATAACATGTAATTGGTTTACTGTTCGTTGGTTCTCTCTAATTCCTCAACTGACTTACTTGCTACACCTGGGGAGACTAATAACCAACACAAATGCACAACAGAACATGTAATTGGTTTACTGTTCATTGGTTCTCTCTAATTCTTCAACTGACTTACTTGCTACACCTGGGGATACTAATAACCAACACAAATGCACAACATACCATGTAATTGGTTTGCTGTTCGTTGGTTCTCTCTAATTCTTCAACTGACTTACTTGCTACACCCCTGGGTAGACTAATAACCAACACAAATGCACAACATAACATGTAATTGGTTTACTGTTCATTGGTTCTCTCTAATTCTTCTACTGACTTACTTGCTACACCTGGGGAGACTAATAACCAACACAAATGCACAACATAACATGTAATTGGCTTACTGTTCATTGGTTCTCTCTAATTCCTCAACTGACTTACTTGCTACACCTGGGGAGACTAATAACCAACACAAATGCACAACATAACATGTAATTGGTTTACTGTTCATTGGTTCTCTCTAATTTTTCAACTGACTTACTTGCTACACTTGGGGAGACTAATAACCAACACAAATGCACAACATAACATGTAATTGGTTTACTGTTCATTGGTTCTCCCTAATTCTTCAATTGACTTACTTGCTACACTTGGGGAGACTAATAACCAACACAAATGCACAAAATAACATGTAATTGGATTACTGTTCATTGGTTCTCCCTAATTCTTTAACTGACTTACTTGCTACACCTGGGGAGACTAATAACCAACACAAATGCACAACATAACATGTAATTGGTTTACTCTTCATTGGTTCTCTCTAATTCATCAACTGACATACTTGCTACACCTGGGTAATCTAATAACCAACACAAATGCACAACATAACATTGGTTCTATCTAATTCTTCAACTGACTTACTTGCTACACCTGGGGAGACTAATAACCAAAACAAATGCTCAACATAACATGTAATTGGTTTACTGTTCATTGGTTCTCTCTATTTCTTCAACTGACTTACTTACTACACCTGGGGAGACGATTAACCAACACAAATGCACAACATAACATGTAATTGGTTTACTGTTCGTTGGTTCTCTCTAATTCTTCAACTGACTTACTTGCTATACCTGGGGAGACTAATAACCAACACAAATGCACAACGTAACATGTAATTGGTTTATTGTTTATTGGCCCTCTCTAATTCTTCAACTGACTTACTTGCTACACCTGGGGAGACTAATAACCAACACAAATGCACAACATAACATGTAATTGGTTTGCTGTTCATTGGTTCTCTCTAATTCTTCAACTGACTTACTTGCTACACACCTGGGTAGACTAATAACCAACACAAATGTGCAACATAACATGTAATTGGTTTTCTGTTCATTGGTTCTCTCTAATTCTTCAACTGACTTACTTGCTACACCTAGGGAGACTAATAACCAACACAAATGCACAAAATAACATGTAATTGGATTACTGTTCATTGGTTCTCGCTAATTCTTTAACTGACTTACTTCCTACACCTGGGGAGACTAATAACCAACACAAATGCACAACATAACATGTAATTGGTTTACTGTTCATTGGTTCTATCTAATTCTTCAACTGACTTACTTGCTACACCTAGGGAGACTAATAACCAACACAAATGCACAACATAACATGTAATTGGTTTGCTGTTCATTGGTTCTCTCCAATTCTTCAACTGACTTCCTTGCTACACCTGGGGAGACTAATAACCAACACAAATGCACAACATAACATGTAATTGGTTTACTGTTCATTGGTTCTCTCTAATTCTTCTACAGACTTACTTGCTACACCTGGGGAGACTAATAACCAACACAAATGCACAACATAACATGTAATTGGTTTACTGTTCATTGGTTCTCTCCAATTTTTCAACTGACTTGCTTGGTACACCTGGGGAGACTAATAACCAACACAAATGCACAACATAACATGTAATTGGTTGACTGTTCATTAGTTCTCTCTAATTCTTCAACTGATTTACTTGCTACACTTGGGGAGACTAATAACCAACACAAATGCACAAAATAACATGTAATTGGGTTACTGTTCATTGGTTCTCCCTAATTCTTTAACTAACTTACTTGCTACACCTGGGGAGACTAATAACCAACACAATTGCACAACATAACATGTAGTTGGCTTACTGTTCATTGGTTCTATCTAATTCTTCAACTGACTTACTTGCAACACCTGCGGAAACTAATAACCAACACAAATGTACAACATAACATGTAATTGGTTTACTGTTCATTGGTTCTCTCTAATTCTTCAACTGACTTACTTGGTACACCTCGGGTGACTAATAACCAACAAAAATGCACAACATAACATGTAATTGGCTTACTGTTCATTGGTTCTCTCTAATTCTTCAACTGACTTACTTGCTACACCTGGGGAGACTAATAACCAACACAAAAGCAAAACATAACATGTAATTGGTTTACTGTTCATTGGTTCTCTCTAATTCTTCAACTTACTTACTTGCTACACCTGGGGAGACTAATAACCAACACAAATGCACAACATAACATGTAATTAGTTTACTGTTCATTGGTTCTCTCTAATTCTTCAACTAACTTACTTGCTACACCTGGCGAGACTAATAACCAACACAAATGCACAACATAACATGTAATTGGTTTACTGTTTATTGGTTCTCTCTAATTCTTCAACTGACTTACTTGCTACACCTGGGGAAACTAAGAACCAACACAAATGCACAGCATAACATTGGTTCTATCTAATACTTCAACTGACTTACTCGCTACACCTGGACAGACTAATAACCAACACAAATGCACAACATAACATGTAATTTGTTTACCGTTCATTGGTTCTCTCTAATTTTTCAACTGACTAACTTGCTACACCTGGGGAGACTAATAACCAACACAAATGCACAACAAAACATGTAATTGGTTTACTGTTCATTGGTTCTCCCTAATTCTTCAACTGACTTACTTGCTACACTTGGGGAGACTAATAACCAAGACAAATATACAACATAACATGTAATTGGTTTACTGTTCATTGGTTCTCTCTAATTCTTCAACTGACTTACTTGCTACACCTGGGAAAACTAATAACCAACACAAATGCACAACATAACATTGGTTCTATCTAATTCTTCAACTGACTTACTTGCTACACCTGGGGAGACTAATAACCAAAACAAATGCTCAACATAACATGTAATTGGTTTACTGTTCATTGGTACTCTCTAATTCTTCAATTGACTTACTTGCTACACCTGGGGAGACTAATAATGAACACAAATGCACAACATAACATGTAATTTGTTTACCGTTCATTGGTTCTCACTAATTTTTCAACTAACGTACTTGCTACACCTGGGGAGACTAATAACCAACACAAATGCATAACATAACATGTAATTGGTTTATTGTTCATTGGTTCTCTCTAATTCTTCAACTGACTTAATCGCTACACCTTGGAAGACAAAAATTCAACACAAATGCACAACATAACATGTAATTGGTTTACTGTTCATTGGTTCTCTCTAATTCTTCAACTGACTTACTTGCTACACCTGGGGAGACTAATAACCAAGAAAAATGCACAACATAACATGTAATTGGTTTACTGTTCATTGGTTCTCTCTAATTCTTCAACTGACTTACTTGATACACCTGGGGAGACTAATAATAGCCAACACAAATGCACAACAGAACATGTACTTGGTTTACTGTTCATTGGTTGTCTCTAATTCTTTAACTGACTTACTTGCAACACCTGGGGAGACTAATAACCAACACAAATGCACAACATAACATGCAATTGGTTTACTGTTCATTCGTTCTCTCTAATTCTTCAACTGATTTACTTGCTACACCTGGGGAGACTAATAACCAACACAAATGCACAACATAACATTGGTTCTATCTAATTCTTCAACTGACTTACTTGCTACACCTGGGGAGACTAATAACCAAAACAAATGCACAACATCACATGTAATTGATTTACCGTTCATTGGTTCTCTCTAATTCTTCAACTGACTTACTTGTTAGACCTGGGGAGACTAATAACCAAAACAAATGCACAACATAACATGCAATTGGTTTACTGTTCATCGGTTCTCTGTAATTCTTCAACTGACTTACTTGCTACACCTGGGGAGACTAATAACCAACACAAATGCACAACATAACATGTAATTGGTTTACTGTTCATAGGTTCTCTCTAATTCTTCAACTGACTTACTTGCTACACCTGGGGAGACTAATAACAAACAAAAATGCACAACATAACATGTAATTGGTTTACTGTTCATTGGTTCTCTCTAATTCTTCAACTGACTTACTTGCTTCACCTAGGGAGACTAATAACCAACAAAAATGCACAACATAACATGTAATTGGTTTACTGTTCATTGGTTCTCTATAATTCTTCAACTAACTTCCTTGCTACACCTGGGAACACTAATAACCAACACAAATGCACAACATAACATGTAATTGGTTTACTGTTCATTGGATCTCTCTAATTCTTCAGCTGACTTACTTGCTACACCTGGGGAGATTAAAAACCAACAAAAACGCACAACATAACATGTAATTGGTTTACTGTTCATTGGTTCTCTCTAATTCTTCAACTGACTTACTTGCTACACCTGGGGAGACTAATAATCAACACAAATGCACAACATAACATGTAATTTGTTTACTGTTCATTGGTTGTCTCTAATTCTTCAACTGACTTACTTGCTACGCCTGGGGAGACTAATGACCAACACAAATGCACAACAAAACATGTAATTTGTTTACTGTTCATTGGTTCTCCATAACTCTTCAACTGACTTACTTGCTACTTTGGGGAGACTAATAACTAACACAAATGAAAAAAGTAACATGTAATTGGTTTACTGTTCATTGGTTCTCCCAAATTCTTTAACTGACTTACTTGCTACACCTGGGGAGACTAATAACCAACACAAATGCACAACATAACATGTAATTGGTTTACTGTTCATTGGTTCTCTCTAATTCTTCAACTGACTTACTTGCTACACCTGGGGAGACTAATAACCAACACAAATGCACAACATAACATGTAATTGGTTTACTGTTCAATGGTTCTCTCTAATTCTTCAATTGACTTACTTGCAACATCTGGGGAGACTAATAATAAGCAACACAAATGCACAACATAACATGTACTTGGTTTACTGTTCATTGGTTGTCTCTAATTCTTTAACTGACTTACTTGCTACACCTGGGGAAACTAATAACCAACACAAATGCACAACATAACATTGGTTCTATCTAATTCTTCAACTGACTTACTTGCTACACATGGGGAGACTAATAACCAAAACAAATGCTCAACATAACATGTAATTGGTTTACTGTTCATTGGTTCTCCCTAATTCTTCAACTGACTTACTTGCTACACCTGGGGAGACTAATAACCAAGACAAATGCACAACATAACATGTAATTGGTTTACTATTCATTGGTTCTCTCTAATTCTTCAACTGACTTACTTGCTACACCCCTGGGTAGACTAATAACAAACACAAATGTGCAACATAACATGTACTTGGTTTACTGTTCATTGGTTGTCTCTAATGCTTTAACTGACTTACTTGCTACACATGGGGAAACTAATAACCAACACAAATGCACAACATAACAATGGTTCTATCTAATTCTTCAACTGACTTACTTGCTACACCTGGGGAGACTAATAACCAAAACAAATGCTCAACATAACATGTAATTGGTTTACTATTCATTGGTTCTCTCTAATTCTTCAATTGACTTACTTGCTACACCTGGGGAGACTACTAACCAACACAAATGCACAACATAACATGTAATTGGTTTACTGTTCATTGGTTCTCCCTAATTCTTCAACTGACTGACTTGCTACACTTGGGGAGACTAATAACGAACACAAATGCACAAAATAACATGTAATTGGTTTACTGTTCATTGGTTCTCCCTAATTCTTCAACTGACTTACTTGCTACACCTGGGGAGACTAATAACCAATACAAATGCACAACATAACATGTAATTGGTTTACTGTTCATTGATTCTCTCTAATTCTTCAACTTGCTTACTTGCTACACCTTGGAAGACAAAAATCCAACACAAATACACAACATAACATGTAATTGGTTTACTGTTCATTGGTTCTCTCTAATTTTTCAACTGACTTACATGCTACACCTGGGGAGACTAATAACCAACACAAATGCACAACATAACATGTAAATGATTTACTGTTCATTAGTTCTCTCTAATTCTTCAACTGACTTACTTGCTACACCTAGGGAGACTAATAACCAACACAAATGCACAACATAACATGTAATTTGTTTACTGTTCATTGGTTCTCTCTAATTCTTCAACTGACTTCCTTGCTACACCTGGGGAGACTAATAACCAACACAAATGCCCAACATAACATGTAATTTGTTTACTGTTCATTGGTTCTCTCTAATTCTTCAACTGACTTCCTTGCTACACCTGGGGAGACTAATAACCAACACAAATGCACAACATAACATGTAATTGGTTTACTGTTCATTGGTTCTCTCTAATTCTTCAACTGACTTACTTGCTACACCTGGGGAGACTAAAATCCAACACAAATGCACAACATAACATGTAATTGGTTTACTGTTCATTGGTTCTCTCTAATTCTTCAACTGACTTACTTGCTACACCTGGGTAGACTAATAACCAACACAAATTCACAACATAACATGTAATTTGTTTACTGTTCATTGGGTCTCTCTAATTCTTCAACTGACTTACTTGCTACACCTGGGGAGACTAATAACCAACACAAATGCACAACATAACATGTAATTAGTTTACTGTTCATTGGTTCTCTCAAATTCTTCAACTGACTTACTTGCTACACCTGGGGAGACTAATAACCAACACAAATGCACAACATAACATGTAATTTGTTTACTGTTCATTGGTTCTCTCTAATTCTTCAACTGACTTCCTTGCTACACCTGGGGAGACTAATAACCAACACAAATGCACAACATAACATGTAATTGGTTTACTGTTCATTGGTTCTCTCTAATTCTTCAACTGACTTACTTGCTACACCTGGGGAGACTAAAATCCAACACAAATGCACAACATAACATGTAATTGGTTTACTGTTCATTGATTCTCTCTAATTCTTCAACTGACTTACTTGCTACACCTGGGTAGACTAATAACCAACACAAATGCACAACATAACATGTAATTTGTTTACAGTTCATTGGTTCTCTCTAATTCTTCAACTGACTTACTTGCTACACCTGGGGAGACTAATAACCAACACAAATGCACAACATAACATGTAATTGGTTTACTGTTCATTGGTTCTATCTAATTCTTCAACTAACTTACTTGCTACACCTGGGGAGACTAATAACCAAAACAAATGCTCAACATAACATGTAATTGGATTACTGTTCATTGGTTCTCTCTAATTCTTCAATTGACTTACTTGCTACACCTGGGGAGACTAATAACCAACACAAATGAACAACATAACATTTAATTGCTTTACTGTTCATTGGTTTTCTCTAATTCTTCAACTGATTTACTTGCGACACCTGGGGAGACTAATAACCAACACAAATGCACAACATAACATGTAAATGGTTTACTGTTCATTGGTTCTCTCTAATTCTTCAACTGACTTACTTGCTACACCTAGGGAGACTAATAACCAACACAAATGCACAACATAACATGTAATTGGTTTACTGTTCATTGGTTCTCTCTAATTCTTCTACTGACTTACTTGCTACACCTGGGGAGACTAACAACCAACACAAATGCACAACATAACATGTAATTGGTTGACTGTTCATTGGTTCTCTCTAATTCTTCAACTGACTTACTTGCTACACCTTGGAAGACAAAAATCCAACACAAATGCACAACATAACATGTAATTGGTTTACTGTTCATTGGTTCTCTCTAATTCTTCAACTGACTTACTTGCTACACCTGGAGAGACTAATAACCAACACAAATGCACAACATAACATGTAATTTGTTTACTGTTCATTGGTTCTCTCTAATTCTTCAACTGACTTCCTTGCTACACCTGGGGAGACTAATAACCAACACAAATGCACAACATAACATGTAATTGGTTTACTGTTCATTGGTTCTCTCTAATTCTTCAACTGACTTACTTGCTACACCTGGGGAGACTAAAATCCAACACAAATGCACAACATAACATGTAATTGGTTTACTGTTCATTGGTTCTCTCTAATTCTTCAACTGACTTACTTGCTACACCTGGTGATGGAGGACCATCTTTGGTACTTCACTTCATGTGAGACCCATCACATGGTTAATGGCTATGGCCAATTTGATTAGTATAGGATTATTTTATTTTCCAATTTTACCCTTGTATTTTGGGGTATTTTAGTCATAGGATTTATTTTCTTTGTATTTCCCATTTTACCCTTGTATTATGGGGTGCTTTAGATGATTAGGGTTTTAATTTTGGGCTAGGGTGTTTTAGTGAGGAGGTGACGCATTTTTGGTGAGTCTTGGACATATTTTTGGTGTTAGAAAGGCTTAGGCCCAAGTGGAGGGCAAAGGTTGCATGGACTTATCATGCACCTAGTTGTAGCCAATCTAACCCCTTAGATTCCATCCTTGGACACCAAGTAGCATCTAGGGTTCATTTGGCATTGCATTTGGAGTGCATTTGCCTTGTGAATTTCGGCCATGCATTGCTCCAAATGCAACCCTAGATGCCTCCCCTCCTATAAATACCCAACACCCCACCACTTGTAAATACTTTGGATTATATAGAATTTGAGTGACCTTTTATGCCTCAATTCCTTATCCTTAGTCCCTAGGGTTACTTCGGCTAGCCTTCCTTCATTCTCCACCCTTGGAGAGTGAAACCTAGAGTGGCCTCCAACTACTTTGGAGTGAGCCAACTTTGAGCTACACCTGGGGAGACTGATAACCAACACAAATGCACAACATAACATGTAGTTGGTTTACTGTTCATTGGTTCTATCTAATTCTTCAACTAACTTACTTGCTACACCTGGGGAGACTAATAACCAAAACAAATGCTCAACATAACATGTAATTGGTTTACTGTTCATTGGTTCTCTCTAATTCTTCAATTGACTTATTTGCTACACCTGGGATGACAAATAACCAACACAAATGAACAACATAACATTTAATTGCTTTACTGTTCATTGGTTCTCTCTAATTCTTCAACTGATTTACTTGCGACACCTGGGGAGACTAATAACCAACACAAATGCACAACATAACATGTAATTGGTTTACTGTTCATTGGTTCTCTCTAATTCTTCAACTAACTTACTTGCTACACCTGGGGAGACTAATAACCAACACAAATGCACAACATAACATGTAATTGGTTTACTGTTCGTTGGTTCTCTCTAATTCCTCAACTGACTTACTTGCTACACCTGGGGAGACTAATAACCAACACAAATGCACAACAGAACATGTAATTGGTTTACTGTTCATTGGTTCTCTCTAATTCTTCAACTGACTTACTTGCTACACCTGGGGATACTAATAACCAACACAAATGCACAACATACCATGTAATTGGTTTGCTGTTCGTTGGTTCTCTCTAATTCTTCAACTGACTTACTTGCTACACCCCTGGGTAGACTAATAACCAACACAAATGCACAACATAACATGTAATTGGTTTACTGTTCATTGGTTCTCTCTAATTCTTCTACTGACTTACTTGCTACACCTGGGGAGACTAATAACCAACACAAATGCACAACATAACATGTAATTGGTTTACTGTTCATTGGTTCTATCTAATTCTTCAACTAACTTACTTGCTACACCTTGGAAGACAAAAATCCAACACAAATGCACAACATAACATGTAATTGGTTTACTGTTCATTGGTTCTCTCTAATTCTTCAACTGACTTACTTGCTACACCTGGGGAGACTAATAACAAACACAAATGCACAACATAACATGTAATTTGTTTACTGTTCATTGGTTCTCTCTATTTCTTCAACTGACTTCCTTGCTACACCTGGGGAGACTAATAACCAACACAAATGCACAACATAACATGTAATTGGTTTACTGTTCATTGGTTCTCTCTAATTCTTCAGCTGACTTCCTTGCTACACCTGGGGAGACTAAAATCCAACACAAATGCACAACATAACATGTAATTGGTTTACTGTTCATTGGTTCTCTCTAATTCTTCAACTGACTTACTTGCTACACCTGGGTAGACTAATAACCAACACAAATGCACAACATAACATGTAATTGGTTTACTGTTCATTGGTTCTCTCTAATTCTTCAACTGACTTACTTGCTACACCTGGGGAGACTAATAACCAACACAAATGCACAACATAACATGTAGTTGGTTTACTGTTCATTGGTTCTATCTAATTCTTCAACTAACTTACTTGCTACACCTGGGGAGACTAATAACCAAAACAAATGCTCAACATAACATGTAATTTGTTTACTGTTCATTGGTTCTCTCTAATTCTTCAATTGACTTATTTGCTACACCTGGGATGACAAATAACCAACACAAATGAACAACATAACATTTAATTGCTTTACTGTTCATTGGTTTTCTCTAATTCTTCAACTGATTTACTTGCGACACCTGGGGAGACTAATAACCAACACAAATGCACAACATAACATGTAATTGGTTTACTGTTCATTGGTTCTCTCTAATTCTTCAACTGACTTACTTGGTACACCTGGGGAGACTAATAACCAACACAAATGCACAACATAACATGTAATTGGTTTACTGTTCGTTGGTTCTCTCTAATTCCTCAACTGACTTACTTGCTACACCTGGGGAGACTAATAACCAACACAAATGCACAACAGAACATGTAATTGGTTTACTGTTCATTGGTTCTCTCTAATTCTTCAACTGACTTACTTGCTACACCTGGGGATACTAATAACCAACACAAATGCACAACATACCATGTAATTGGTTTGCTGTTCGTTGGTTCTCTCTAATTCTTCAACTGACTTACTTGCTACACCCCTGGGTAGACTAATAACCAACACAAATGCACAACATAACATGTAATTGGTTTACTGTTCATTGGTTCTCTCTAATTCTTCTACTGACTTACTTGCTACACCTGGGGAGACTAATAACCAACACAAATGCACAACATAACATGTAATTGGCTTACTGTTCATTGGTTCTCTCTAATTCCTCAACTGACTTACTTGCTACACCTGGGGAGACTAATAACCAACACAAATGCACAACATAACATGTAATTGGTTTACTGTTCATTGGTTCTCACTAATTCTTCAACTGATTTACCTGCTACACCTAGGGAGACTAATAACCAACAAAAATGCACAACATAACATGTAATTGGTTTACTGTTCATTGGTTCTCTCTAATTCTTCTACTGACTTACTTGCTACACCTGGGGAGACTAATAACCAACACAAATGCACAACATATCATGTAATTGGTTTGCTATTCAGCGGTTCTCTCTAATTCTTCAACTAACTTACTTGCTACACCTGGGGAGACTAATAGCCAACACAGATGCACAACATAGCATGTAATTAATTTACTGTTCATCGATTCTCTCTAATTCTTCAACAGACTTACTTGCTACACCTGGGGAGTTTAATAACCAAAACAGATGCACAACATAGCATGTAACTGGTTTACTGTTCATCGGTTCTCTCTAATTCTTCAACTGACTTACTTGCTACACCTGGGGAGACTAATAACCAACACAGATGCACAACATAACATGTAATTGGTTTACTGTTCATTGGTTCTCTCTAATTCTTCAACTGACTTACTTGCTACACCTGGGATGACAAATAACCAACACAAATGAACAACATAACATTTAATTGCTTTACTGTTCATTGGTTTTCTCTAATTCTTCAACTGATTTACTTGCGACACCTGGGGAGACTAATAACCAACACAAATGCACAACATAACATGTAATTGGTTTACTGTTCATTGGTTCTCTCTAATTCTTCAACTGACTTACTTGCTACACCTGGGTAGACTAATAACCAACACAAATGCACAACATAACATGTAATTGGTTTACTGTTCATTGGTTCTCTCTAATTCTTCAACTGACTTACTTGCTACACCTGGGATGACAAATAACCAACACAAATGAACAACATAACATTTAATTGCTTTACTGTTCATTGGTTTTCTCTAATTCTTCAACTGATTTACTTGCGACACCTGGGGAGACTAATAACCAACACAAATGCACAACATAACATGTAATTGGTTTACTGTTCATTGGTTCTCTCTAATTCTTCAACTGACTTACTTGCTACACCTGGGGAGACTAATAACCAACACAGATGCACAACATAGCATGTAATTGGTTTACTGTTCATCGGTTCTCTCTAATTCTTCAACTGTCTTACTTGCTACAGCTGGGGAGACTAATAACCAACACAGATGAACAACATAACATGTAATCGGTTTACTATTCAGCGGTTCTCTCTAATTCTTCAACTGACTTACTTGCTACACCTGGGGAGACTAATAACCAACACAGATGCACAACATAGCATGTAATTAGTTTACTGTTCATCGGTTCTCTCTAGTTCTTCAACTGACTTACTTGCTACACCTGGGGAGTTTAATAACCAACACAGATGCACAACATAGCATGTAACTGGTTTACTGTTCATCGGTTCTCGGTAATTCTTCAACTGACTTACTTGCTACACCTGGGGAGTTTAATAACCAACACAGATGCACAACATAGCATGTAATTGGTTTACTGTTCATTGGTTCTCTCTAATTCTTCAACTGACTTACTTGCTACACCTGGGGAGACTAATAACCAACAGAAATGCACAACATAACATGTAATTGGTTTACTATTCATTGGTTCTCTCTAATTCTTCAACTGACTTACTTGCTACATCTGGGGAGACTAATAACCAACACAAATGCACAACATAACATGTAATTGGTTTACTGTTCATTGGTTCTCTCTAATTCTTCAACTGACTTACTTGCTACACCTGGGGAGACTAATAACCAACACAAATGCACAACATAACATGTAATTGGTTTACTGTTCGTTGGTTCTCTCTAATTCCTCAACTGACTTACTTGCTACACCTGGGGAGACTAATAACCAACACAAATGCACAACAGAACATGTAATTGGTTTACTGTTCATTGGTTCTCTCTAATTCTTCAACTGACTTACTTGCTACACCTGGGGATACTAATAACCAACACAAATGCACAACATACCATGTAATTGGTTTGCTGTTCGTTGGTTCTCTCTAATTCTTCAACTGACTTACTTGCTACACCCCTGGGTAGACTAATAACCAACACAAATGCACAACATAACATGTAATTGGTTTACTGTTCATTGGTTCTCTCTAATTCTTCTACTGACTTACTTGCTACACCTGGGGAGACTAATAACCAACACAAATGCACAACATAACATGTAATTGGCTTACTGTTCATTGGTTCTCTCTAATTCCTCAACTGACTTACTTGCTACACCTGGGGAGACTAATAACCAACACAAATGCACAACATAACATGTAATTGGTTTACTGTTCATTGGTTCTCACTAATTCTTCAACTGACTTACCTGCTACACCTAGGGAGACTAATAACCAACAAAAATACACAACATAACATGTAATTGGTTTACTGTTCATTGGTTCTCTCTAATTCTTCAACTGACTTACTTGCTACACCTGGGGAGACTAATAACCAACACAAATGTACAACATAACATGTAATTGGTTTACTGTTCGTTGGTTCTCTCTAATTCCTCAACTGTCTTACTTGCTACACCTGGGGAGACTAATAACCAACACAAATGCACAACATAACATGTAGTTGGTTTACTGTTCATTGGTTCTATCTAAATCTTCAAGTAACTTACTTGCTACACCTGGGGAGACTAATAACCAAAACATATGCTCAACATAACATGTAATTGGTTTACTGTTCATTGGTTCTCTCTAATTCTTCAATTGACTTATTTGCTACACCTGGGATGACAAATAACCAACACAAATGAACAACATAACATTTAATTGCTTTACTGTTCATTGGTTTTCTCTAATTCTTCAACTGATTTACTTGCGACACCTGGGGAGACTAATAACCAACACAAATGCACAACATAACATGTAATTGGTTTACTGTTCATTGGTTCTATCTAATTCTTCAACTAACTTACTTGCTACACCTTGGAAGACAAAAATCCAACACAAATGCACAACATAACATGTAATTGGTTTACTGTTCATTGGTTCTCTCTAATTCTTCAACTGACTTACTTGCTACACCTGGGGAGACTAATAACAAACACAAATGCACAACATAACATGTAATTTGTTTACTGTTCATTGGTTCTCTCTATTTCTTCAACTGACTTCCTTGCTACACCTGGGGAGACTAATAACCAACACAAATGCACAACATAACATGTAATTGGTTTACTGTTCATTGGTTCTCTCTAATTCTTCAGCTGACTTCCTTGCTACACCTGGGGAGACCAAAATCCAACACAAATGCACAACATAACCTGTAATTGGTTTACTGTTCATTGGTTCTCTCTAATTCTTCAACTGACTTACTTGCTACACCTGGGTAGACTAATAACCAACACAAATGCACAACATAACATGTAATTGGTTTACTGTTCATTGGTTCTCTCTAATTCTTCAACTGACTTACTTGCTACACCTGGGGAGACTAATAACCAACACAAATGCACAACATAACATGTAGTTGGTTTACTGTTCATTGGTTCTATCTAATTCTTCAACTAACTTACTTGCTACACCTGGGGAGACTAATAACCAAAACAAATGCTCAACATAACATGTAATTGGTTTACTGTTCATTGGTTCTCTCTAATTCTTCAATTGACTTATTTGCTACACCTGGGATGACAAATAACCAACACAAATGAACAACATAACATTTAATTGCTTTACTGTTCATTGGTTTTCTCTAATTCTTCAACTGATTTACTTGCGACACCTGGGGAGACTAATAACCAACACAAATGCACAACATAACATGTAATTGGTTTACTGTTCATTGGTTCTCTCTAATTCTTCAACTGACTTACTTGGTACACCTGGGGAGACTAATAACCAACACAAATGCACAACATAACATGTAATTGGTTTACTGTTCGTTGGTTCTCTCTAATTCCTCAACTGACTTACTTGCTACACCTGGGGAGACTAATAACCAACACAAATGCACAACAGAACATGTAATTGGTTTACTGTTCATTGGTTCTCTCTAATTCTTCAACTGACTTACTTGCTACACCTGGGGATACTAATAACCAACACAAATGCACAACATACCATGTAATTGGTTTGCTGTTCGTTGGTTCTCTCTAATTCTTCAACTGACTTACTTGCTACACCCCTGGGTAGACTAATAACCAACACAAATGCACAACATAACATGTAATTGGTTTACTGTTCATTGGTTCTCTCTAATTCTTCTACTGACTTACTTGCTACACCTGGGGAGACTAATAACCAACACAAATGCACAACATAACATGTAATTGGCTTACTGTTCATTGGTTCTCTCTAATTCCTCAACTGACTTACTTGCTACACCTGGGGAGACTAATAACCAACACAAATGCACAACATAACATGTAATTGGTTTACTGTTCATTGGTTCTCACTAATTCTTCAACTGACTTACCTGCTACACGTAGGGAGACTAATAACCAACACAAATGCACAACATAACATGTAATTGGTTTACTGTTCATTGGTTCTCTCTAATTCTTCTACTGACTTACTTGCTACACCTGGGGAGACTAATAACCAACACAAATGCACAACATATCATGTAATTGGTTTGCTATTCAGCGGTTCTCCCTAATTCTTCAACTAACTTACTTGCTACACCTGGGGAGACTAATAGCCAACACAGATGCACAACATAGCATGTAATTAGTTTACTGTTCATCGGTTCTCTCTAATTCTTCAACAGACTTACTTGCTACACCTGGGGAGTTTAATAACCAACACAGATGCACAACATAGCATGTAACTGGTTTACTGTTCATCGGTTCTCTCTAATTCTTCAACTGACTTACTTGCTACACCTGGGGAGACTAATAACCAACACAGATGCACAACATAACATGTAATTGGTTTACTGTTCATTGGTTCTCTCTAATTCTTCAGCTGACTTCCTTGCTACACCTGGGGAGACTAAAATCCAACACAAATGCACAACATAACATGTAATTGGTTTACTGTTCATTGGTTCTCTCTAATTCTTCAACTGACTTACTTGCTACACCTGGGTAGACTAATAACCAACACAAATGCACAACATAACATGTAATTGGTTTACTGTTCATTGGTTCTCTCTAATTCTTCAACTGACTTACTTGCTACACCTGGGATGACAAATAACCAACACAAATGAACAACATAACATTTAATTGCTTTACTGTTCATTGGTTTTCTCTAATTCTTCAACTGATTTACTTGCGACACCTGGGGAGACTAATAACCAACACAAATGCACAACATAAAATGTAATTGGTTTACTGTTCATTGGTTCTCTCTAATTCTTCAACTGACTTACTTGCTACACCTGGGATGACAAATAACCAACACAAATGAACAACATAACATGTAATTGGTTTACTGTTCATCGGTTCTCTCTAATTCTTCAACTGACTTACTTGCTACACCTGGGGAGTTTAATAACCAACACAGATGCACAACATAGCATGTAATTGGTTTACTTTTCATCGGTTCTCTCTAATTCTTCAACTGACTTACTTGCTACACCTGGGGAGTTTAATAACCAACACAGATGCACAACATAGCATGTAATTGGTTTACTGTTCATTGGTTCTCTCTAATTCTTCAACTGACTTACTTGCTACACCTGGGGAGACTAATAACCAACACAAATGCACAACATAACATGTAATTGGTTTACTGTTCATCGGTTCTCTCTAATTCTTCAACTGACTTACTTGCTACACCTGGGGAGTTTAATAACCAACACAGATGCACAACATAGCATGTAATTGGTTTACTTTTCATCGGTTCTCTCTAATTCTTCAACTGACTTACTTGCTACACCTGGGGAGACTAATAACCAACACAGATGCACAACATAGCATGTAATTGGTTTACTGTTCATCGATTCTCTCTAATTCTTCAACAGACTTACTTGCTACACCTGTGGAGTTTAATAACCAACACAGATGCACAACATAGCATGTAATTGGTTTACTGTTCATTGGTTCTCTCTAATTCTTCAACTGACTTACTTGCTACACCTGGGGAGACTAATAACCAACACAGATGCACAACATAGCATGTAATTGGTTTACTGTTCATCGGTTCTCTCTAATTCTTCAACTGTCTTACTTGCTACACCTGGGGAGACTAATAACCAACACAGATGAACAACATAACATGTAATCGGTTTACTATTCAGCGGTTCTCTCTAATTCTTCAACTGACTTACTTGCTACACCTGGGGAGACTAATAACCAACACAGATGCACAACATAGCATGTAATTAGTTTACTGTTCATCGGTTCTCTCTAATTCTTCAACTGACTTACTTGCTACACCTGGGGAGTTTAATAACCAACACAGATGCACAACATAGCATGTAACTGGTTTACTGTTCATCGGTTCTCGGTAATTCTTCAACTGACTTACTTGCTACACCTGGGGAGTTTAATAACCAACACAGATGCACAACATAGCATGTAATTTGTTTACTGTTCATTGGTTCTCTCTAATTCTTCAACTGACTTACTTGCTACACCTGGGGAGACTAATAACCAACACAAATGCACAACATAACATGTAGTTGGTTTACTGTTCATTGGTTCTATCTAATTCTTCAACTAACTTACTTGCTACACCTGGGGAGACTAATAACCAAAACAAATGCTCAACATAACATGTAATTGGTTTACTGTTCATTGGTTTTCTCTAATTCTTCAATTGACTTATTTGCTACACCTGGGATGACAAATAACCAACACAAATGAACAACATAACATTTAATTGCTTTACTGTTCATTGGTTTTCTCTAATTCTTCAACTGATTTACTTGCGACACCTGGGGAGACTAATAACCAACACAAATGCACAACATAACATGTAATTGGTTTACTGTTCATTGGTTCTCTCTAATTCTTCAACTGACTTACTTGCTACACCTGGGGAGACTAATAACCAACACAAATGCACAACGCAACATGTAATTGGTTTACTGTTCGTTGGTTCTCTCTAATTCCTCAACTGACTTACTTGCTACACCTGGGGAGACTAATAACCAACACAAATGCACAACAGAACATGTAATTGGTTTACTGTTCATTGGTTCTCTCTAATTCTTCAACTGACTTACTTGCTACACCTGTGGATACTAATAACCAACACAAATGCACAACATACCATGTAATTGGTTTGCTGTTCGTTGGTTCTCTCTAATTCTTCAACTGACTTACTTGCTACACCCCTGGGTAGACTAATAACCAACACAAATGCACAACATAACATGTAATTGGTTTACTGTTCATTGGTTCTCTCTAATTCTTCTACTGACTTACTTGCTACACTTGGGGAGACTAATAACCAACACAAATGCACAACATAACATGTAATTGGCTTACTGTTCGTTGGTTCTCTTTAATTCTTCAACTGACTTACTTGCTACACCTGGGGAGTTTAATAACCAACACAGATGCACAACATAGCTTGTAATTGGTTTACTGTTCATCGGTTCTCTCTAATTCTTCAACTGACTTACTTGCTACACCTAGGGAGACTTATAACCAACATAGATGCACAACATAGCATGAAACTGGTTTACTGTTCATCGATTCTCTCTAATTCTTCAACAGACTTACTTGCTACACCTGTGGAGTTTAATAACCAACACAGATGCACAACATAGCATGTAATTGGTTTACTGTTCATCGGTTCTCTCTAATTCTTCAACTGACTTACTTGCTACACCTGGGGAGACTAATAACCAACACAGATGCACAACATAGCATGTAATTGGTTTACTGTTCATCGGTTCTCTCTAATTCTTCAACTGTCTTACTTGCTACACCTGGGGAGACTAATAACCAACACAGATGAACAACATAACATGTAATCGGTTTACTATTCAGCGGTTCTCTCTAATTCTTCAACTGACTTACTTGCTACACCTGGGGAGACTAATAACCAACACAGATGCACAACATAGCATGTAATTAGTTTACTGTTCATCGGTTCTCTCTAATTCTTCAACTGACTTACTTGCTACACCTGGGGAGTTTAATAACCAACACAGATGCACAACATAGCATGTAACTGGTTTACTGTTCATCGGTTCTCGGTAATTCTTCAACTGACTTACTTGCTACACCTGGGGAGTTTAATAACCAACACAGATGCACAACATAGCATGTAATTTGTTTACTGTTCATTGGTTCTCTCTAATTCTTCAACTGACTTACTTGCTACACCTGGGGAGACTAATAACCAACACAAATGCGCAACATAACATGTAGTTGGTTTACTGTTCATTGGTTCTATCTAATTCTTCAACTAACTTACTTGCTACACCTGGGGAGACTAATAACCAAAACAAATGCTCAACATAACATGTAATTGGTTTACTGTTCATTGGTTCTCTCTAATTCTTCAATTGACTTATTTGCTACACCTGGGATGACAAATAACCAACACAAATGAACAACATAACATTTAATTGCTTTACTGTTCATTGGTTTTCTCTAATTCTTCAACTGATTTACTTGCGACACCTGGGGAGACTAATAACCAACACAAATGCACAACATAACATGTAATTGGTTTACTGTTCATTGGTTCTCTCTAATTCTTCAACTGACTTACTTGCTACACCTGGGGAGACTAATAACCAACACAAATGCACAACGCAACATGTAATTGGTTTACTGTTCGTTGGTTCTCTCTAATTCCTCAACTGACTTACTTGCTACACCTGGGGAGACTAATAACCAACACAAATGCACAACAGAACATGTAATTGGTTTACTGTTCATTGGTTCTCTCTAATTCTTCAACTGACTTACTTGCTACACCTGTGGATACTAATAACCAACACAAATGCACAACATACCATGTAATTGGTTTGCTGTTCGTTGGTTCTCTCTAATTCTTCAACTGACTTACTTGCTACACCCCTGGGTAGACTAATAACCAACACAAATGCACAACATAACATGTAATTGGTTTACTGTTCATTGGTTCTCTCTAATTCTTCTACTGACTTACTTGCTACACCTGGGGAGACTAATAACCAACACAAATGCACAACATAACATGTAATTGGCTTACTGTTCGTTGGTTCTCTTTAATTCTTCAACTGACTTACTTGCTACACCTGGGGAGTTTAATAACCAACACAGATGCACAACATAGCTTGTAATTGGTTTACTGTTCATCGGTTCTCTCTAATTCTTCAACTGACTTACTTGCTACACCTAGGGAGACTTATAACCAACACAGATGCACAACATAGCATGAAACTGGTTTACTGTTCATCGGTTCTCTCGAATTCTTCAACTGACTTACTTGCTACACTTGGGGAGACTAATAACCAACACAGATGCACAACATAGCATGTAACTGGTTTACTGTTCATCGGTTCTCTCTAATTCTTCAACTGACTTACTTGCTACACCTGGGGAGACTTATAACCAACACAGATGCACACCAAAGCATGTAATTGGTTTACTGTTCATCGGTTCTCTCTAATTCTTCAACTGACTTACTTGCGACACCTGGGGAGATTAATAACCAACACAGATGAACAACATAGCATGTAATTGGTTTACTGTTCATCGGTTCTCTCTAATTCTTCAACTGACTTACTTGCTACACCTGGGGAGTTTAATAACCAACAAAGATGCACAACATAGCATGTAATTGATTTACTGTTCATCGGTTCTCTCTAATTCTTCAACTGACTTACCTGCTACACCTGGGGAGACTAATAACCAACAAAGATGCACAACATAACATGTAATTGGTTTACTATTCAGCGGTTCTCTCTAATTCTTCAACTGACTTAGTTGCTACACCTGGGGTGGGGAGACTAATAACCAACAAAGATGCACAACATAGCATGTAATTAGTTTACTGTTCATCGGTTCTCTCTAATTCTTCAACTGACTTACTTGCTACACCTGGGGAGTTTAATAACCAACACATATGCACAACATAGCATGTAATTGGTTTACTGTTCATCGGTTCTCTCTAATTCTTCAACTGACTTACTTGCTACACCTGGGGAGTTTAATAACCAACACAGATGCACAACATAGCATTTAATTGGTTTGCTTTTCATCGGTTCTCTCTAATTCTTCAACTGACTTACTTGCTACACCTGGGGAGACTAATAACCAACACAGATGCACAACATAGCATGTAATTGGTTTACTGTTCATCGATTCTCTCTAATTCTTCAACAGACTTACTTGCTACACCTGTGGAGTTTAATAACCAACACAGATGCACAACATAGCATGTAATTGGTTTACTGTTCATCGGTTCTCTCTAATTCTTCAACTGACTTACTTGCTACACCTGGGGAGACTAATAACCAACACAGATGCACAACATAACATGTCATTGGTTTACTGTTCATCGGTTCTCTCTAATTCTTCAACTGTCTTACTTGCTACACCTGGGGAGACTAATAACCAACACAGATGAACAACATAACATGTAATCGGTTTACTATTCAGCGGTTCTCTCTAATTCTTCAACTGACTTACTTGCTACACCTGGGGAGACTAATAACCAACACAGATGCACAACATAGCATGTAACTGGTTTACTGTTCATCGGTTCTCGGTAATTCTTCAACTGACTTACTTGTTACACCTGGGGAGTTTAATAACCAACACAGATGCACAACATAGCATGTAATTGGTTTACTGTTCATCGGTTCTCTCTAATTCTTCAACTGACTTACTTGCTACACCTGGGGAGACTAATAACCAACACAAATGCACAACGCAACATGTAATTGGTTTACTGTTCGTTGGTTCTCTCTAATTCCTCAACTGACTTACTTGCTACACCTGGGGAGACTAATAACCAACACAAATGCACAACAGAACATGTAATTGGTTTACTGTTCATTGGTTCTCTCTAATTCTTCAACTGACTTACTTGCTACACCTGTGGATACTAATAACCAACACAAATGCACAACATACCATGTAATTGGTTTGCTGTTCGTTGGTTCTCTCTAATTCTTCAACTGACTTACTTGCTACACCCCTGGGTAGACTAATAACCAACACAAATGCACAACATAACATGTAATTGGTTTACTGTTCATTGGTTCTCTCTAATTCTTCTACTGACTTACTTGCTACACCTGGGGAGACTAATAACCAACACAAATGCACAACATAACATGTAATTGGCTTACTGTTCGTTGGTTCTCTTTAATTCTTCAACTGACTTACTTGCTACACCTGGGGAGTTTAATAACCAACACAGATGCACAACATAGCTTGTAATTGGTTTACTGTTCATCGGTTCTCTCTAATTCTTCAACTGACTTACTTGCTACACCTAGGGAGACTTATAACCAACACAGATGCACAACATAGCATGAAACTGGTTTACTGTTCATCGGTTCTCTCGAATTCTTCAACTGACTTACTTGCTACACTTGGGGAGACTAATAACCAACACAGATGCACAACATAGCATGTAACTGGTTTACTGTTCATCGGTTCTCTCTAATTCTTCAACTGACTTACTTGCTACACCTGGGGAGACTTATAACCAACACAGATGCACACCAAAGCATGTAATTGGTTTACTGTTCATCGGTTCTCTCTAATTCTTCAACTGACTTACTTGCGACACCTGGGGAGATTAATAACCAACACAGATGAACAACATAGCATGTAATTGGTTTACTGTTCATCGGTTCTCTCTAATTCTTCAACTGACTTACTTGCTACACCTGGGGAGTTTAATAACCAACAAAGATGCACAACATAGCATGTAATTGATTTACTGTTCATCGGTTCTCTCTAATTCTTCAACTGACTTACCTGCTACACCTGGGGAGACTAATAACCAACAAAGATGCACAACATAACATGTAATTGGTTTACTATTCAGCGGTTCTCTCTAATTCTTCAACTGACTTAGTTGCTACACCTGGGGAGACTAATAACCAACAAAGATGCACAACATAGCATGTAATTAGTTTACTGTTCATCGGTTCTCTCTAATTCTTCAACTGACTTACTTGCTACACCTGGGGAGTTTAATAACCAACACATATGCACAACATAGCATGTAATTGGTTTACTGTTCATCGGTTCTCTCTAATTCTTCAACTGACTTACTTGCTACACCTGGGGAGTTTAATAACCAACACAGATGCACAACATAGCATGTAATTGGTTTGCTTTTCATCGGTTCTCTCTAATTCTTCAACTGACTTACTTGCTACACCTGGGGAGACTAATAACCAACACAGATGCACAACATAGCATGTAATTGGTTTACTGTTCATCGATTCTCTCTAATTCTTCAACAGACTTACTTGCTACACCTGTGGAGTTTAATAACCAACACAGATGCACAACATAGCATGTAATTGGTTTACTGTTCATCGGTTCTCTCTAATTCTTCAACTGACTTACTTGCTACACCTGGGGAGACTAATAACCAACACAGATGCACAACATAACATGTCATTGGTTTACTGTTCATCGGTTCTCTCTAATTCTTCAACTGTCTTACTTGCTACACCTGGGGAGACTAATAACCAACACAGATGAACAACATAACATGTAATCGGTTTACTATTCAGCGGTTCTCTCTAATTCTTCAACTGACTTACTTGCTACACCTGGGGAGACTAATAACCAACACAGATGCACAACATAGCATGTAACTGGTTTACTGTTCATCGGTTCTCGGTAATTCTTCAACTGACTTACTTGTTACACCTGGGGAGTTTAATAACCAACACAGATGCACAACATAGCATGTAATTGGTTTACTGTTCATTGGTTCTCTCTAATTCTTCAACTGACTTACTTGCTACACCTGGGGAGACTAATAACCAACACAAATGCACAACATAACATGTAGTTGGTTTACTGTTCATTGGTTCTCTCTAATTCCTCAATTGACTTATTTGCTACACCTGGGATGACAAATAACCAACACAAATGAACAACATAACATTTAATTGCTTTACTGTTCATTGGTTTTCTCTAATTCTTCAACTGATTTACTTGCGACACCTGGGGAGACTAATAACCAACACAAATGCACAACATAACATGTAATTGGTTTACTGTTCATTGGTTCTCTCTAATTCTTCAACTGACTTACTTGCTACACCTGGGGAGACTAATAACCAACACAAATGCACAACATAACATGTAATTGGTTTACTGTTCGTTGGTTCTCTCTAATTCCTCAACTGACTTACTTGCTACACCTGGGGAGACTAATAACCAACACAAATGCACAACAGAACATGTAATTGGTTTACTGTTCATTGGTTCTCTCTAATTCTTCAACTGACTTACTTGCTACACCTGGGGATACTAATAACCAACACAAATGCACAACATACCATGTAATTGGTTTGCTGTTTGTTGGTTCTCTCTAATTCTTCAACTGACTTACTTGCTACACCCCTGGGTAGACTAATAACCAACACAAATGCACAACATAACATGTAATTGGTTTACTGTTCATTGGTTCTCTCTAATTCTTCTACTGACTTACTTGCTACACCTGGGGAGACTAATAACCAACACAAATGCACAACATAACATGTAATTGGCTTATTGTTCATTGGTTCTCTCTAATTCCTCAACTGACTTACTTGCTACACCTGGGGAGACTAATAACCAACACAAATGCACAACATAACATGTAATTGGTTTACTGTTCATTGGTTCTCTCTAATTCTTCTACTGACTTACTTGCTACACCTGGGGAGACTAATAACCAACACAAATGCACAACATATCATGTAATTAGTTTGCTATTCAGCGGTTCTCTCTAATTCTTCAACTGACTTACTTGCTACACCTGGGGAGACTAATAGCCAACACAGATGCACAACATAACATGTAATTGGTTTGCTGTTCGTTGGTTCTCTCTAATTCTTCAACTGACTTACTTGCTACACCCCTGGGTAGACTAATAACCAACACAAATGCACAACATAACATGTAATTGGTTTACTGTTCATTGGTTCTCTCAAATTCTTCTACTGACTTACTTGCTACACCTGGGGAGACTAATAACCAACACAAATGCACAACATAACATGTAATTGGCTTATTGTTCATTGGTTCTCTCTAATTCCTCAACTGACTTACTTGCTACACCTGGGGAGACTAATAACCAACACAAATGCACAACATAACATGTAATTGGTTTACTGTTCATTGGTTCTCACTAATTCTTCAACTGACTTACCTGCTACACCTAGGGAGACTAATAACCAACACAAATGCACAACATAACATGTAATTGGTTTACTGTTCATTGGTTCTCTCTAATTCTTCTACTGACTTACTTGCTACACCTGGGGAGACTAATAACCAACACAAATGCACAACATATCATGTAATTGGTTTGCTATTCAGCGGTTCTCTCTAATTCTTCAACTGACTTACTTGCTACACCTGGGGAGACTAATAGCCAACACAGATGCACAACATAACATGTAATTGGTTTACTGTTCATTGGTTCTCTCTAATTCTTCAGCTGACTTCCTTGCTACACCTGGGGAGACTAAAATCCAACACAAATGCACAACATAACATGTAATTGGTTTACTGTTCATTGGTTCTCTCTAATTCTTCAACTGACTTACTTGCTACACCTGGGTAGACTAATAACCAACACAAATGCACAACATAACATGTAATTGGTTTAGTGTTCATTGGTTCTCTCTAATTCTTCAACTGACTTACTTGCTACACCTGGGGAGACTAATAACCAACACAAATGCACAACATAACATGTAGTTGGTTTACTGTTCATTGGTTCTATCTAATTCTTCAACTAACTTACTTGCTACACCTGGGGAGACTAATAACCAAAACAAATGCTCAACATAACATGTAATTGGTTTACTGTTCATTGGTTCTCTCTAATTCTTCAACTGACTTACTTGCTACACCTGGGGAGACTAATAACCAACACAAATGCACAACATAACATGTAGTTGGTTTACTGTTCATTGGTTCTATCTAATTCTTCAACTAACTTACTTGCTACACCTGGGGAGACTAATAACCAAAACAAATGCTCAACATAACATGTAATTGGTTTACTGTTCATTGGTTCTCTCTAATTCTTCAATTGACTTATTTGCTACACCTGGGATGACAAATAACCAACACAAATGAACAACATAACATTTAATTGCTTTACTGTTCATTGGTTTTCTCTAATTCTTCAACTGATTTACTTGCGACACCTGGGGAGACTAATAACCAACACAAATGCACAACATAACATGTAATTGGTTTACTGTTCATTGGTTCTCTCTAATTCTTCAACTGACTTACTTGCTACACCTGGGGAGACTAATAACCAACACAAATGCACAACATAACATGTAATTGGTTTACTGTTCGTTGGTTCTCTCTAATTCCTCAACTGACTTACTTGCTACACCTGGGGAGACTAATAACCAACACAAATGCACAACAGAACATGTAATTGGTTTACTGTTCATTGGTTCTCTCTAATTCTTCAACTGACTTACTTGCTACACCTGGGGATACTAATAACCAACACAAATGCACAACATACCATGTAATTGGTTTGCTGTTCGTTGGTTCTCTCTAATTCTTCAACTGACTTACTTGCTACACCCCTGGGTAGACTAATAACCAACACAAATGCACAACATAACATGTAATTGGTTTACTGTTCATTGGTTCTCTCTAATTCTTCTACTGACTTACTTGCTACACCTGGGGAGACTAATAACCAACACAAATGCACAACATAACATGTAATTGGCTTACTGTTCGTTGGTTCTCTCTAATTCCTCAACTGACTTACTTGCTACACCTGGGGAGACTAATAACCAACACAAATGCACAACATAACATGTAATTGGTTTACTGTTCATCGGTTCTCTCTAATTCTTCAACTGACTTACTTGCTACACTTGGGGATACTAATAACCAACACAAATGCACAACATACCATGTAATTGGTTTGCTGTTCGTTGGTTCTCTCTAATTCTTCAACTGACTTACTTGCTACACCCCTGGGTAGACTAATAACCAACACAAATGCACAACATAACATGTAATTGGTTTACTGTTCATTAGTTCTCTCTAATTCTTCTACTGACTTACTTGCTACACCTGGGGAGACTAATAACCAACACAAATGCACAACATAACATGTAATTGGCTTACTGTTCGTTGGTTCTCTCTAATTCCTCAACTGACTTACTTGCTACACCTGGGGAGACTAATAACCAACACAAATGCACAACATAACATGTAATTGGTTTACTGTTCATTGGTTCTCACTAATTCTTCAACTGACTTACCTGCTACACCTTGGGAGACTAATAACCAACACAAATGCACAACATAACATCTAATTGGTTTACTGTTCATGGGTTCTCTCTAATTCTTCTACTGACTTACTTGCTACACCTGGGGAGACTAATAACCAACACAAATGCACAACATATCATGTAATTGGTTTGCTGTTCGTTGGTTGTTATGTTGTGCATCTGTGTTGGTTATTAGTCTCCCCAGGTCTAGCAAGTAAGTAAGTTGAAGAATTAGAGAGAACCGATGAACAGTAAACCAATTACATGTTCTGTTGTGCATTTGGGTTGGTTATTAGTCTCCCCAGGTGTAGCAAGTAAGTCAGTTGAGGAATTAGAGAGAACCAACGAACAGTAAACCAATTACATGTTATGTTGTGCATTTGTGTTGGTTATTAGTCTCCCCAGGTGTAGCAAGTAAGTCAGTTGAAGAATTAGAGAGAACCAATGAACAGTAAACCAATTACATGTTATGTTGTGCATTTGTGTTGGTTATTAGTCTCCCCAGGTGTAGCAAGTAAGTCAGTTGAAGAATTCGAGAGAACCGATGAACAGTAAACCAGTTTCATGCTATGTTGTGCAGCTGTGTTGGTTATTAGTCTCCCCAGGTGTCGCAAGTAAATCAGTTGAAGAATTAGAGAAAACCAATGAACAGTAAAGCAATTAAATGTTATGTTGTTCATCTGTGTTGGTTATTAAACTCCCCAGGTGTAGCAAGTAAGTCAGTTGAAGAATTAGAGAGAACCGATGAACAGTAAACCAATTACATGTTATGTTGAGCATTTGTTTTGGTTATTAGTCTCCCCAGGTGTAGCAAGTAAGTTAGTTGAAGAATTAGATAGAACCAATGAACAGTAAACCAACTACATGTTATGTTGTGCATTTGTGTTGGTTATTAGTCTCCCCAGGTGTAGCAAGTAAGTCAGTTGAAGAATTAGAGAGAACCAATGAACAGTAAACCAATTACATGTTATGTTGTGCATTTGTGTTGGTTATTAGTCTACCCAGGTGTAGCAAGTAAGTCAATTGAAGAATTAGAGAGAACCAATGAACAGTAAACCAATTACATGTTATGTTGTGCATTTGTGTTGGATTTTAGTCTCCCCAGGTGTAGCAAGGAAGTCAGCTGAAGAATTAGAGAGAACCAATGAACAGTAAACCAATTACATGCTATGTTGTTCATCTGTGTTGGTTATTAGTCTCCCCAGGTGTAGCAAGGAAGTCAGTTGAAGAATTAGAGAGAACCGCTGAATAGCAAACCAATTACATGATATGTTGTGCATTTGTGTTGGTTATTAGTCTCCCCAGGTGTAGCAAGTAAGTCAGTTGAATAATTAGAGAGAACCGATGAACAGTAAACCAGTTACATGCTATGTTGTGCATTTGTGTTGGTTATTAGTCTCCCCAGGTGTAGCAAGTAAGTCAGTTGAAGAATTAGAGAGAACCGATGAACAGTAAACCAATTACATGCTATGTTGTGCATCTGTGTTGGTTATTATACTCCTCAGGTGTAGCAAGTAAGTCAGTTGAAGAATTAGAGAGAACCGATGAACAGTAAACCAATTAAATGCTATGTTGTGCATCTGTGTTGGTTATTAGTCTCCCCAGGTGTAGCAAGTAAGCCAGTTGAGGAATTAAAGAGAACCGCTGAATAGTAAACCAATTACATGCTATGTTGTGCATCTGTGTTGGTTATTAGTCTCCGCAGGTGTAGCAAGTAAGTCAGTTGAAGAATTAGAGAGAACCGATGAACAGTAAACCAATTACATGCTATGTTGTGCATTTGTGTTGGTTATTAGTCTCCCCAGGTGTAGCAAGTAAGTCAGTTGAAGAATTAGAGAGAACCGATGAACAGTAAACCAATTACATGCTATGTTGTGCATCTGTGTTGGTTATTAAACTCCACAGGTGTAGCAAGTAAGTCAGTTGAAGAATTAGAGAGAATCGATGAACAGTAAACCAATTACATGCTATGTTGTGCATCTGTGTTGGTTATTAGTCTCCCCAGGTGTAGCAAGTAAGTCAGTTGAAGAATTAGAGAGAACCGATGAACAGTAAACCAGTTACATGCTATGTTGTGCATCTGTGTTGGTTATTAAACTCCCCAGGTGTAGCAAGTAAGTCTGTTGAACAATTAGAGAGAACCGATGAACAGTAAACTAATTACATGCTATGTTGTGCATCTGTGTTGGCTATTAGTCTCCCCAGGTGTAGCAAGTAAGTCAGTTGAAGAATTAGAGAGAACCGCTGAATAGTAAACCAATTACATGTTATGTTGTGCATCTTTGTTGGTTATTAGTCTCCCCAGGTGTAGCAGGTAAGTCAGTTGAAGAATTAGAGAGAACCGATGAACAGTAAATCAATTACATGCTATGTTGTGCATCTTTGTTGGTTATTAAACTCCCCAGGTGTAGCAAGTAAGTCAGATGAAGAATTAGAGAGAACCGATGAACAGTAAACCAATTACATGCTATGTTGTGCATTTGTGTTGGTTATTAGTCTCCCCAGGTGTAGCAAGTAAGTCAGTTGAAGAATTAGAGAGAACCGATGAACAGTAAACCAATTACATGCTATGTTGTGCATCTGTGTTGGTTATTAAACTCCTCAGGTGTAGCAAGTAAGTAAGTTGAAGAATTAAGTAAGTTGAAGAATTAGAGAGAACCGATGAACAGTAAACCAATTACATACTATGTTGTGCATTTGTGTTGGTTATTAGTCTCCCCAGGTGTAGCAAGTAAATCAGTTGAAGAATTAGAGAGAACCGATGAACAGTAAACCAACTACATGCTATGTTGTGCATCTGTGTTGGTTATTAATCTCCCCAGGTGTAGCAAGTAAATCAGTTGAAGAATTAGAGAGAACCGCTGAACAGTAAACCAATTACATGCTATGTTGTGCATATGTGTTGGTGATTAGTCTCCCTAGGTGTAGCAAGTAAGTCAGTTGAAGAATTAGAGAGAACCGATGAACAGTAAACCAATTACATGCTATGTTGTGCATTTGTGTTGGTTATTAGTCTCCCCAGGTGTAGCAAGTAAGTCAGTTGAAGAATTAGAGAGAACCGATGAACAGTAAACCAATTACATGCTATGTTATGCATCTGTGTTGGTTACTAAACTCCCCAGGTGTAGCAAGTAAGTCAGTTGAAGAATTAGAGAGAACCGATGAACAGTAAACTAGTTACATGCTATGTTGTGCATCTGTGTTGGTTATTAAACTTCCCAGGTGTAGTGATGAGGACATGGGCAAGGATTTAGGAGCACTCAAAGGACTTGGAGGACCAATGACTAGGTCAAGGACTAAAAGGGCCAAGGATGCTTTGCAACAAGTTGCGGCCCTTATTCTTGAAGAAATGCCCAATGATGAAGACAAGGCCAAGATGGTGAATTGTATCAAGGATTATGAAGCCTAATTACGCCATTTTCGTAGTGGGTGTTTTTTTAGTACTTGTAATTAGTAAATAAAGGCCTAAAACTCTTGTTAAAGTGGCTGCCAACTCTTGTTTGGGCTGCACCACTTATTGGGCTAGTTATTAGGCAAGTTGTTTTTAGTTAAATAAGGTCCAAAACCTTTGGGATGAATCAGCCATGAGGCATACCAAAGGGTGCACGAATTTAGCATGTGTTTGTTTTGCATTAGTGGTCATAATTGTTAGGCTTAGTGGAGTTCATTAATTGCCCACTAATGGAGTTCATTAATTGCCCACTAATGTAAGTGAAAGGTCTTGGTTGTAAGCTATATAAGCTGCCCATTGGGATGAATAAGCACAGATCAGAATTTGAGTTTTATTAACTGAGAGTGATTCTCCAATTGTTCTTGAGTGATTCAAGAATTTGGGCATATCAAAGGATCATCCACAATTCTTTGTGTGAAGCCTTCCTTGGAAGAGTGATTCTTCCTCCATTCCTTTACCGTTTCCTTCCCTCCATTTCTTGCATCTAATTTCCTTACCCACATTCCAGAAATTAAGTCCAAGATTTTAACCCAAAAGATCCTTCCCTACATTCCAGAAATTAAGTCTAAGATTTTGAACCCAAAAGATCCTTTTTTCAACTCTGGTGCAATTAGGAATCATATCATGTAGCAAGTATGTCAGTTGAAGAATTAGAGAGAACCGATGAATAGTAAACCAGTTACATGCTATGTTGTGCATCTGTGTTGGTTATTAGTCTCCCCAGGTGTAGCAAGTAAGTCAGTTGAAGAATTAGAGAGAACCGATGAACAGTAAACCAATTACATGCTATGTTGTGCATCTGTGTTGGTTATTAAACTCCCCTGGTGTAGCAAGTAAGTAAGTTGAGGAATTAAAGAGAACCGCTGAACAGTAAACCAATTACATGCTATGTTGTGCATCTGTGTTGGTTATTAGTCTCCCCAGGTGTAGCAAGTAAGTCAATTGAAGAATTAGAGAGAACCGATGAACAGTAAACCAATTACATGCTATATTGTGCATCTGTGTTGGTTATTAAACTCCACAGGTGTAGCAAGTAAGTCAGTTGAAGAATTAGAGAGAATCGATGAACAGTAAACCAATTACATGCTATGTTGTTCATCTGTGTTGGTTATTAGTCTCCCCAGGTGTCGCAAGTAAGTCAGTTGAAGAATTAGAGAGAACCGATGAACAGTAAACCAATTACATGCTTTGTTGTGCATCTGTGTTGGTTATAAGTCTCCCCAGGTGTAGCAAGTAAGTCAGTTGAAGAATTACAGAGAACCGATGAACAGTAAACCAGTTACATGCTATGTTGTGCATCTGTGTTGGTTATTAGTCTCCCCAGGTGTAGCAAGTAACTCAGTTGAAGAATTCGAGAGAACCGATGAATAGTAAACCAGTTTCATGCTATGTTGTGCATCTGTGTTGGTTATTAGTCTCCCTAGGTGTAGCAAGTAAGTCAGTTGAAGAATTAGAGAGAACCGATGAACAGTAAACCAATTACAAGCTATGTTGTGCATCTGTGTTGGTTATTAAACTCCCCAGGTGTAGCAAGTAAGTCAGTTGAAGAATTAGAGAGAACCGATGAACAGTAAACCAATTACATGCTATGTTGTGCATCTGTGTTGGTTATTAAACTCCCCAGGTGTAGCAAGTAAGTCAGTTGAAGAATTACAGAGAACCGATGAACAGTAAACCAGTTACATGCTATGTTGTGCATCTGTGTTGGTTATTAAACTCCCCAGGTGTAGCAAGTAAGTCAGTTGAAGAACTAGAGAGAACCGATGAACAGTAAACTAATTACATGCTATGTTGTGCATCTGTGTTGGTTATTAGTCTCCCCAGGTGTAGCAAGTAAGTCAGTTGAAGAATTAGAGAGAACCGCTGAATAGTAAACCGATTACATGTTATGTTGTTCATCTGTGTTGGTTATTAGTCTCCCCAGGTGTAGCAAGTAAGACAGTTGAAGAATTAGAGAGAACCGATGAACAGTAAACCAATTACATGCTATGTTGTGCATCTGTGTTGGTTATTAGTCTCCCCAGGTGTAGCAAGTAAGTCAGTTGAAGAATTAGAGAGAACCGATGAACAGTAAACCAATTACATGCTATGTTGTGCATCTGTGTTGGTTATTAAACTCCACAGGTGTAGCAAGTAAGTCTGTTGAAGAATTAGAGAGAATCGATGAACAGTAAACCAATTACATGCTATGTTGTGCATCTGTGTTGGTTATTAGTCTCCCCAGGTGTAGCAAGTAAGTCAGTTGAAGAATTAGAGAGAACCGATGAAAAGTAAACCAATTACATGCTATGTTGTGCATCTGTGTTGGTTATTAAACTCCCCAGGTGTAGCAAGTAAGTCAGTTGAAGAATTAGAGAGAACCCATGAACAGTAAACCAATTAGATGTTATGTTGTGCATTTGTGTTGGTTATTAGTCTCCCTAGGTGTAGCAGGTAAGTCAGTTGAAGAATTAGTGAGAACCGATGAACAGTAAACCAATTACATGTTATGTTGTGCATTTGTGTTGGTTATTAGTCTCCCCAGGTGTAGCAAGTAAGTCAGTTGAGGAATTAGAGAGAACCAACGAACAGTAAGCCAATTACATGTTATGTTGTGCATTTGTGTTGGTTATTAGTCTCCCCAGGTGTAGCAAGTAAGTCAGTAGAAGAATTAGAGAGAACCGATGAACAGTAAATCAATTACATGTTATGTTGTGCATTTGTGTTGGTTATTAGTCTACCCAGGGGTGTAGCAAGTAAGTCAGTTGAAGAATTAGAGAGAACCAACGAACAGCAAACCAATTACATGGTATGTTGTGCATTTGTGTTGGTTATTAGTATCCCCAGGTGTAGCAAGTAAGTCAGTTGAAGAATTAGAGAGAACCAATGAACAGTAAACCAATTACATGCTTTGTTGTGCATCTGTGTTGGTTATAAGTCTCCCCAGGTGTAGCAAGTAAGTGAGTTGAAGAATTAGAGAGAACCGATGAACAGTAAACTAGTTACATGCTATGTTGTGCATTTGTGTTGGTTATTAGTCTCCCCAGGTGTAGCAAGTAAGTCAGTTGAAGAATTCGAGAGAACCGATGAACAGTAAACCAGTTTCATGCTATGTTGTGCAGCTGTGTTGGTTATTAGTCTCCCCAGGTGTCGCAAGTAAATCAGTTGAAGAATTAGAGAAAACCAATGAACAGTAAAGCAATTAAATGTTATGTTGTTCATCTGTGTTGGTTATTAAACTCCCCAGGTGTAGCAAGTAAGTCAGTTGAAGAATTAGAGAGAACCGATGAACAGTAAACCAATTACATGTTATGTTGAGCATTTGTTTTGGTTATTAGTCTCCCCAGGTGTAGCAAGTAAGTTAGTTGAAGAATTAGATAGAACCAATGAACAGTAAACCAACTACATGTTATGTTGTGCATTTGTGTTGGTTATTAGTCTCCCCAGGTGTAGCAAGTAAGTCAGTTGAAGAATTAGAGAGAACCAATGAACAGTAAACCAATTACATGTTATGTTGTGCATTTGTGTTGGTTATTAGTCTACCCAGGTGTAGCAAGTAAGTCAATTGAAGAATTAGAGAGAACCAATGAACAGTAAACCAATTACATGTTATGTTGTGCATTTGTGTTGGATTTTAGTCTCCCCAGGTGTAGCAAGGAAGTCAGCTGAAGAATTAGAGAGAACCAATGAACAGTAAACCAATTACATGCTATGTTGTTCATCTGTGTTGGTTATTAGTCTCCCCAGGTGTAGCAAGGAAGTCAGTTGAAGAATTAGAGAGAACCGATGAACAGTAAACCTGTTACATGCTATGTTGTGCATCTGTGTTGGTTATTAAACTCCACAGGTGTAGCAAGTAAGTCTGTTGAAGAATTAGAGAGAATCGATGAACAGTAAACCAATTACATGCTATGTTGTGCATCTGTGTTGGTTATTAGTCTCCCCAGGTGTAGCAAGTAAGTCAGTTGAAGAATTAGAGAGAACCGATGAACAGTAAACCAATTACATGCTATGTTGTGCATCTGTGTTGGTTATTAAACTCCCCTGGTGTAGCAAGTAAGTAAGTTGAGGAATTAAAGAGAACCGCTGAACAGTAAACCAATTACATGCTATGTTGTGCATCTGTGTTGGTTATTAGTCTCCCCAGGTGTAGCAAGTAAGTCAATTGAAGAATTAGAGAGAACCGATGAACAGTAAACCAATTACATGCTATATTGTGCATCTGTGTTGGTTATTAAACTCCACAGGTGTAGCAAGTAAGTCAGTTGAAGAATTAGAGAGAATCGATGAACAGTAAACCAATTACATGCTATGTTGTTCATCTGTGTTGGTTATTAGTCTCCCCAGGTGTCGCAAGTAAGTCAGTTGAAGAATTAGAGAGAACCGATGAACAGTAAATCAATTACATGCTTTGTTGTGCATCTGTGTTGGTTATAAGTCTCCCCAGGTGTAGCAAGTAAGTCAGTTGAAGAATTACAGAGAACCGATGAACAGTAAACCAGTTACATGCTATGTTGTGCATCTGTGTTGGTTATTAGTCTCCCCAGGTGTAGCAAGTAACTCAGTTGAAGAATTCGAGAGAACCGATGAATAGTAAACCAGTTTCATGCTATGTTGTGCATCTGTGTTGGTTATTAGTCTCCCTAGGTGTAGCAAGTAAGTCAGTTGAAGAATTAGAGAGAACCGATGAACAGTAAACCAATTACAAGCTATGTTGTGCATCTGTGTTGGTTATTAAACTCCCCAGGTGTAGCAAGTAAGTCAGTTGAAGAATTAGAGAGAACCGATGAACAGTAAACCAATTACATGCTATGTTGTGCATCTGTGTTGGTTATTAAACTCCCCAGGTGTAGCAAGTAAGTCAGTTGAAGAATTACAGAGAACCGATGAACAGTAAACCAGTTACATGCTATGTTGTGCATCTGTGTTGGTTATTAAACTCCCCAGGTGTAGCAAGTAAGTCAGTTGAAGAACTAGAGAGAACCGATGAACAGTAAACTAATTACATGCTATGTTGTACATCTGTGTTGGTTATTAGTCTCCCCAGGTGTAGCAAGTAAGTCAGTTGAAGAATTAGAGAGAACCGCTGAATAGTAAACCGATTACATGTTATGTTGTTCATCTGTGTTGGTTATTAGTCTCCCCAGGTGTAGCAAGTAAGACAGTTGAAGAATTAGAGAGAACCGATGAACAGTAAACCAATTACATGCTATGTTGTGCATCTGTGTTGGTTATTAGTCTCCCCAGGTGTAGCAAGTAAGTCAGTTGAAGAATTAGAGAGAACCGATGAACAGTAAACCAATTACATGCTATGTTGTGCATCTGTGTTGGTTATTAAACTCCACAGGTGTAGCAAGTAAGTCTGTTGAAGAATTAGAGAGAATCGATGAACAGTAAACCAATTACATGCTATGTTGTGCATCTGTGTTGGTTATTAGTCTCCCCAGGTGTAGCAAGTAAGTCAGTTGAAGAATTAGAGAGAACCGATGAAAAGTAAACCAATTACATGCTATGTTGTGCATCTGTGTTGGTTATTAAACTCCCCAGGTGTAGCAAGTAAGTCAGTTGAAGAATTAGAGAGAACCCATGAACAGTAAACCAATTAGATGTTATGTTGTGCATTTGTGTTGGTTATTAGTCTCCCTAGGTGTAGCAGGTAAGTCAGTTGAAGAATTAGTGAGAACCGATGAACAGTAAACCAATTACATGTTATGTTGTGCATTTGTGTTGGTTATTAGTCTCCCCAGGTGTAGCAAGTAAGTCAGTTGAGGAATTAGAGAGAACCAACGAACAGTAAGCCAATTACATGTTATGTTGTGCATTTGTGTTGGTTATTAGTCTCCCCAGGTGTAGCAAGTAAGTCAGTAGAAGAATTAGAGAGAACCGATGAACAGTAAATCCATTACATGTTATGTTGTGCATTTGTGTTGGTTATTAGTCTACCCAGGGGTGTAGCAAGTAAGTCAGTTGAAGAATTAGAGAGAACCAACGAACAGCAAACCAATTACATGGTATGTTGTGCATTTGTGTTGGTTATTAGTATCCCCAGGTGTAGCAAGTAAGTCAGTTGAAGAATTAGAGAGAACCAATGAACAGTAAACCAATTACATGCTTTGTTGTGCATCTGTGTTGGTTATAAGTCTCCCCAGGTGTAGCAAGTAAGTGAGTTGAAGAATTAGAGAGAACCGATGAACAGTAAACTAGTTACATGCTATGTTGTGCATTTGTGTTGGTTATTAGTCTCCCCAGGTGTAGCAAGTAAGTCAGTTGAAGAATTCGAGAGAACCGATGAACAGTAAACCAGTTTCATGCTATGTTGTGCAGCTGTGTTGGTTATTAGTCTCCCCAGGTGTCGCAAGTAAATCAGTTGAAGAATTAGAGAAAACCAATGAACAGTAAAGCAATTAAATGTTATGTTGTTCATCTTTGTTGGTTATTAAACTCCCCAGGTGTAGCAAGTAAGTCAGTTGAAGAATTAGAGAGAACCGATGAACAGTAAACCAATTACATGTTATGTTGAGCATTTGTTTTGGTTATTAGTCTCCCCAGGTGTAGCAAGTAAGTTAGTTGAAGAATTAGATAGAACCAATGAACAGTAAACCAACTACATGTTATGTTGTGCATTTGTGTTGGTTATTAGTCTCCCCAGGTGTAGCAAGTAAGTCAGTTGAAGAATTAGAGAGAACCAATGAACAGTAAACCAATTACATGTTATGTTGTGCATTTGTGTTGGTTATTAGTCTACCCAGGTGTAGCAAGTAAGTCAGTTGAAGAATTAGAGAGAACCAATGAACAGTAAACCAATTACATGTTATGTTGTGCATTTGTGTTGGATTTTAGTCTCCCCAGGTGTAGCAAGGAAGTCAGCTGAAGAATTAGAGAGAACCAATGAACAGTAAACCAATTACATGCTATGTTGTTCATCTGTGTTGGTTATTAGTCTCCCCAGGTGTAGCAAGGAAGTCAGTTGAAGAATTAGAGAGAACCGATGAACAGTAAACCAGTTACATGCTATGTTGTGCATCTGTGTTGGTTATTAAACTCCCCAGGTGTAGCAAGTAAGTCAGTTGAAGAACTAGAGAGAACCGATGAACAGTAAACTAATTACATGCTATGTTGTGCATCTGTGTTGGTTATTAGTCTCCCCAGGTGTAGCAAGTAAGTCAGTTGAAGAATTAGAGAGAACCGCTGAATAGTAAACCGATTACATGTTATGTTGTTCATCTGTGTTGGTTATTAGTCTCCCCAGGTGTAGCAAGTAAGACAGTTGAAGAATTAGAGAGAACCGATGAACAGTAAACCAATTACATGCTATGTTGTGCATCTGTGTTGGTTATTAGTCTCCCCAGGAGTAGCAAGTAAGTCAGTTGAAGAATTAGAGAGAACCGATGAACAGTAAACCAATTACATGCTATGTTGTGCATCTGTGTTGGTTATTAAACTCCACAGGTGTAGCAAGTAAGTCTGTTGAAGAATTAGAGAGAATCGATGAACAGTAAACCAATTACATGCTATGTTGTGCATCTGTGTTGGTTATTAGTCTCCCCAGGTGTAGCAAGTAAGTCAGTTGAAGAATTAGAGAGAACCGATGAAAAGTAAACCAATTACATGCTATGTTGTGCATCTGTGTTGGTTATTAAACTCCCCAGGTGTAGCAAGTAAGTCAGTTGAAGAATTAGAGAGAACCGATGAACAGTAAACCAATTACATGCTATGTTGTGCATCTGTGTTGGTTATTAAACTCCCCAGGTGTAGCAAGTAAGTCAGTTGAAGAATTAGAGAGAACCGATGAACAGTAAACTAATTACATGCTATGTTGTGCATCTTTGTTGGTTATTAGTCTCCCCAGGTGTAGCAACTAAGTCAGTTGAAGAATTAGAGAGAACCGCTGAATAGTAAACCAATTACATGTTATGTTGTGCATCTTTGTTGGTTATTAGTCTCCCCAGGTGTAGCAGGTAAGTCAGTTGAAGAATTAGAGAGAACCGATGAACAGTAAATCAATTACATGCTATGTTGTGCATCTTTGTTGGTTATTAAACTCCCCAGGTGTAGCAAGTAAGTCAGTTGAAGAATTAGAGAGAACCGATGAACAGTAAACCAATTACATGCTATGTTGTTCATCTGTGTTGGTTATTAGTCTCCCTAGGTGTCGCAAGTAAGTCAGTTGAAGAATTAGAGAGAACCGATGAACAGTAAACCAATTACATGCTTTGTTGTGCATCTGTGTTGGTTATAAGTCTCCCCAGGTGTAGCAAGTAAGTCAGTTGAAGAATTAGAGAGAACCGATGAACAGTAAACCAGTTACATGCTATGTTGTGCATCTGTGTTGGTTATTAGTCTCCCCAGGTGTAGCAAGTAAGTCAGTTGAAGAATTCGAGAGAACCGATAAACAGTAAACCAGTTTCATGTTATGTTGTGCATCTGTGTTGGTTATTGGTCTCCCTAGGTGTAGCAAGTAAGTCAGTTGAATAATTTGAGAGAACCGATGAACAGTAAACCAATTACAAGCTATGTTGTGCATCTGTGTTGGTTATTAAACTCCCTAGGTGTAGCAAGTAAGTCAGTTGAAGAATTAGAGAGAACCGATGAACAGTAAACCAATTACATGCTATGTTGTGCATCTGTGTTGGTTATTAAACTCCCCAGGTGTAGCAAGTAAGTCAGTTGAAGAATTAGAGAGAACCGATGAACAGTAAACCAGTTACATGCTATGTTGTGCATCTGTGTTGGTTATTAAATTCCCCAGGTGTAGCAAGTAAGTCAGTTGAAGAATTAGAGAGAACCGATGAACAGTAAACTAATTACATGCTATGTTGTGCATCTGTGTTGGTTATTAGTCTCCCCAGGTATAGCAAGTAAGTCAGTTGAAGAATTAGAGAGAACCGCTGAATAGTAAACCAATTACATGTTATGTTGTTAATCTGTGTTGGTTATTAGTCTCCCCGGGTGTAGCAAGTAAGACAATTGAAGAATTAGAGAGAACCGATGAACAGTAAACCAATTACATGGTATGTTGTGCATCTGTGTTGGTTATTAGTCTCCCCAGGTGTAGCAAGTAAGTCAGTTGAAGAATTAGAGAGAACCGATGAACAGTAAACCAATTACATGTTTTGTTGTGCATCTGTGTTGGTTATAAGTCTCCCCAGGTGTAGCAAGTAAGTCAGTTGAAGAATTAGAGAGAACCGATGAACAGTAAACCAGTTACATGCTATGTTGTGCATCTTTGTTGGTTATTAAACTCCCCAGGTGTAGCAAGTAAGTCAGTTGAAGAATTAGAGAGAACCGATGAACAGTAAACCAATTACATGCTATGTTGTGCATATGTGTTGGTGATTAGTCTCCCTAGGTGTAGCAAGTAAGTCAGTTGAAGAATTAGAGAGAACCGATGAACAGTAAACCAATTACATGCTATGTTGTGCATTTGTGTTGGTTATTAGTCTCCCCAGGTGTAGCAAGTAAGTCAGTTGAAGAATTAGAGAGAACCGATGAACAGTAAACCAATTACATGCTATGTTATGCATCTGTGTTGGTTACTAAACTCCCCAGGTGTAGCAAGTAAGTCAGTTGAAGAATTAGAGAGAACCGATGAACAGTAAACTAGTTACATGCTATGTTGTGCATCTGTGTTGGTTATTAAACTTCCCAGGTGTAGTGATGAGGACATGGGCAAGGATTTAGGAGCACTCAAAGGACTTGGAGGACCAATGACTAGGTCAAGGACTAAAAGGGCCAAGGATGCTTTGCAACAAGTTGCGGCCCTTATTCTTGAAGAAATGCCCAATGATGAAGACAAGGCCAAGATGGTGAATTGTATCAAGGATTATGAAGCCTAATTACGCCATTTTCGTAGTGGGTGTTTTTTTAGTACTTGTAATTAGTAAATAAAGGCCTAAAACTCTTGTTAAAGTGGCTGCCAACTCTTGTTTGGGCTGCACCACTTATTGGGCTAGTTATTAGGCAAGTTGTTTTTAGTTAAATAAGGTCCAAAACCTTTGGGATGAATTAGCCATGAGGCATACCAAAGGGTGCACGAATTTAGCATGTGTTTGTTTTGCATTAGTGGTCATAATTGTTAGGCTTAGTGGAGTTCATTAATTGCCCACTAATGGAGTTCATTAATTGCCCACTAATGTAAGTGAAAGGTCTTGGTTGTAAGCTATATAAGCTGCCCATTGGGATGAATAAGCACAGATCAGAATTTGAGTTTTATTAACTGAGAGTGATTCTCCAATTGTTCTTGAGTGATTCAAGAATTTGGGCATATCAAAGGATCATCCACAATTCTTTGTGTGAAGCCTTCCTTGGAAGAGTGATTCTTCCTCCATTCCTTTACCGTTTCCTTCCCTCCATTTCTTGCATCTAATTTCCTTACCCACATTCCAGAAATTAAGTCCAAGATTTTAACCCAAAAGATCCTTCCCTACATTCCAGAAATTAAGTCTAAGATTTTGAACCCAAAAGATCCTTTTTTCAACTCTGGTGCAATTAGGAATCATATCATGTAGCAAGTATGTCAGTTGAAGAATTAGAGAGAACCGATGAATAGTAAACCAGTTACATGCTATGTTGTGCATCTGTGTTGGTTATTAGTCTCCCCAGGTGTAGCAAGTAAGTCAGTTGAAGAATTAGAGAGAACCGATGAACAGTAAACCAATTACATGCTATGTTGTGCATCTGTGTTGGTTATTAAACTCCCCTGGTGTAGCAAGTAAGTAAGTTGAGGAATTAAAGAGAACCGCTGAACAGTAAACCAATTACATGCTATGTTGTGCATCTGTGTTGGTTATTAGTCTCCCCAGGTGTAGCAAGTAAGTCAATTGAAGAATTAGAGAGAACCGATGAACAGTAAACCAATTACATGCTATATTGTGCATCTGTGTTGGTTATTAAACTCCACAGGTGTAGCAAGTAAGTCAGTTGAAGAATTAGAGAGAATCGATGAACAGTAAACCAATTACATGCTATGTTGTTCATCTGTGTTGGTTATTAGTCTCCCCAGGTGTCGCAAGTAAGTCAGTTGAAGAATTAGAGAGAACCGATGAACAGTAAACCAATTACATGCTTTGTTGTGCATCTGTGTTGGTTATAAGTCTCCCCAGGTGTAGCAAGTAAGTCAGTTGAAGAATTAGAGAGAACCGATGAACAGTAAACCAGTTACATGCTATGTTGTGCATCTCTGTTGGTTATTAGTCTCCCCAGGTGTAGCAAGTAACTCAGTTGAAGAATTCGAGAGAACCGATGAATAGTAAACCAGTTTCATGCTATGTTGTGCATCTGTGTTGGTTATTAGTCTCCCTAGGTGTAGCAAGTAAGTCAGTTGAAGAATTAGAGAGAACCGATGAACAGTAAACCAATTACAAGCTATGTTGTGCATCTGTGTTGGTTATTAAACTCCCCGGGTGTAGCAAGTAAGTCAGTTGAAGAATTAGAGAGAACCGATGAACAGTAAACCAATTACATGCTATGTTGTGCATCTGTGTTGGTTATTAAACTCCCCAGGTGTAGCAAGTAAGTCAGTTGAAGAATTACAGAGAACCGATGAACAGTAAACCAGTTACATGCTATGTTGTGCATCTGTGTTGGTTATTAAACTCCCCAGGTGTAGCAAGTAAGTCAGTTGAAGAACTAGAGAGAACCGATGAACAGTAAACTAATTACATGCTATGTTGTGCATCTGTGTTGGTTATTAGTCTCCCCAGGTGTAGCAAGTAAGTCAGTTGAAGAATTAGAGAGAACCGCTGAATAGTAAACCGATTACATGTTATGTTGTTCATCTGTGTTGGTTATTAGTCTCCCCAGGTGTAGCAAGTAAGATAGTTGAAGAATTAGAGAGAACCGATGAACAGTAAACCAATTACATGCTATGTTGTGCATCTGTGTTGGTTATTAGTCTCCCCAGGTGTAGCAAGTAAGTCAGTTGAAGAATTAGAGAGAACCGATGAACAGTAAACCAATTACATGCTATGTTGTGCATCTGTGTTGGTTATTAAACTCCACAGGTGTAGCAAGTAAGTCTGTTGAAGAATTAGAGAGAATCGATGAACAGTAAACCAATTACATGCTATGTTGTGCATCTGTGTTGGTTATTAGTCTCCCCAGGTGTAGCAAGTAAGTCAGTTGAAGAATTAGAGAGAACCGATGAAAAGTAAACCAATTACATGCTATGTTGTGCATCTGTGTTGGTTATTAAACTCCCCAGGTGTAGCAAGTAAGTCAGTTGAAGAATTAGAGAGAACCCATGAACAGTAAACCAATTAGATGTTATGTTGTGCATTTGTGTTGGTTATTAGTCTCCCTAGGTGTAGCAGGTAAGTCAGTTGAAGAATTAGTGAGAACCGATGAACAGTAAACCAATTACATGTTATGTTGTGCATTTGTGTTGGTTATTAGTCTCCCCAGGTGTAGCAAGTAAGTCAGTTGAGGAATTAGAGAGAACCAACGAACAGTAAGCCAATTACATGTTATGTTGTGCATTTGTGTTGGTTATTAGTCTCCCCAGGTGTAGCAAGTAAGTCAGTAGAAGAATTAGAGAGAACCGATGAACAGTAAATTAATTACATGTTATGTTGTGCATTTGTGTTGGTTATTAGTCTACCCAGGGGTGTAGCAAGTAAGTCAGTTGAAGAATTAGAGAGAACCAACGAACAGCAAACCAATTACATGGTATGTTGTGCATTTGTGTTGGTTATTAGTATCCCCAGGTGTAGCAAGTAAGTCAGTTGAAGAATTAGAGAGAACCAATGAACAGTAAACCAATTACATGCTTTGTTGTGCATCTGTGTTGGTTATAAGTCTCCCCAGGTGTAGCAAGTAAGTGAGTTGAAGAATTAGAGAGAACCGATGAACAGTAAACTAGTTACATGCTATGTTGTGCATTTGTGTTGGTTATTAGTCTCCCCAGGTGTAGCAAGTAAGTCAGTTGAAGAATTCGAGAGAATCGATGAACAGTAAACCAGTTTCATGCTATGTTGTGCAGCTGTGTTGGTTATTAGTCTCCCCAGGTGTCGCAAGTAAATCAGTTGAAGAATTAGAGAAAACCAATGAACAGTAAAGCAATTAAATGTTATGTTGTTCATCTGTGTTGGTTATTAAACTCCCCAGGTGTAGCAAGTAAGTCAGTTGAAGAATTAGAGAGAACCGATGAACAGTAAACCAATTACATGTTATGTTGAGCATTTGTTTTGGTTATTAGTCTCCCCAGGTGTAGCAAGTAAGTTAGTTGAAGAATTAGATAGAACCAATGAACAGTAAACCAACTACATGTTATGTTGTGCATTTGTGTTGGTTATTAGTCTCCCCAGGTGTATACATGTTATGTTGTGCATTTGTGTTGGTTATTAGTCTACCCAGGTGTAGGAAGTAAGTCAGTTGAAGAATTAGAGAGAACCAATGAACAGTAAACCAATTACATGTTATGTTGTGCATTTGTGTTGGATTTTAGTCTCCCCAGGTGTAGCAAGGAAGTCAGCTGAATAATTAGAGAGAACCAATGAACAGTAAACCAATTACATGCTATGTTGTTCATCTGTGTTGGTTATTAGTCTCCCCAGGTGTAGCAAGGAAGTCAGTTGAAGAATTAGAGAGAACCGATGAACAGTAAACCAGTTACATGCTATGTTGTGCATCTGTGTTGGTTATTAAACTCCCCAGGTGTAGCAAGTAAGTCAGTTGAAGAACTAGAGAGAACCGATGAACAGTAAACTAATTACATGCTATGTTGTGCATCTGTGTTGGTTATTAGTCTCCCCAGGTGTAGCAAGTAAGTCAGTTGAAGAATTAGAGAGAACCGCTGAATAGTAAACCGATTACATGTTATGTTGTTCATCTGTGTTGGTTATTAGTCTCCCCAGGTGTAGCAAGTAAGACAGTTGAAGAATTAGAGAGAACCGATGAACAGTAAACCAATTACATGCTATGTTGTGCATCTGTGTTGGTTATTAGTCTCCCCAGGTGTAGCAAGTAAGTCAGTTGAAGAATTAGAGAGAACCGATGAACAGTAAACTAATTACATGTTATGTTGAGCATTTGTTTTGGTTATTAGTCTCCCCAGGTGTAGCAAGTAAGTCAGTTGAAGAATTAGAGAGAACCGATGAACAGTAAACCAATTACATGCTTTGTTGTGCATCTGTGTTGGTTATAAGTCTCCCCAGGTGTAGCAAGTAAGTCAGTTGAAGAATTAGAGAGAACCGATGAACAGTAAACCAGTTACATGCTATGTTGTGCATCTGTGTTGGTTATTAGTCTCCCCAGGTGTAGCAGGTAAGTCAGTTGAAGAATTCGAGAGAACCGATGAACAGTAAACCAGTTTCATGCTATGTTGTGCATCTGTGTTGGTTATTAGTCTCCCTAGGTGTAGCAAGTAAGTCAGTTGAAGAATTAGAGAGAACCGATGAACAGTAAACCAATTACAAGCTATGTTGTGCATCTGTGTTGGTTATTAAACTCCCCAGGTGTAGCAAGTAAGTCAGTTGAAGAATTAGAGAGAACCGATGAACAGTAAACCAATTACATGCTATGTTGTGCATCTGTGTTGGTTATTAGACTCCCCAGGTGTAGCAAGTAAGTCAGTTGAAGAGTTAGAGAGAACCGATGAACAGTAAACCAGTTACATGCTATGTTGTGCATCTGTGTTGGTTATTAAACTCCCCAGGTGTAGCAAGTAAGTCAGTTGAAGAATTAGAGAGAACCGATGAACAGTAAACTAATTACATGCTATGTTGTGCATCTGTGTTGGTTATTAGTCTCCCTAGGTGTAGCAAGTAAGTCAGTTGAAGAATTAGAGAGAACCGCTGAATAGTAAACCAATTACATGTTATGTTGTTCATCTGTGTTGGTTATTAGTCTCCCCAGGTGTAGCAAGTAAGACAGTTGAAGAATTAGAGAGAACCGATGAACAGTAAACCAATTACATGCTATGTTATGCATCTGTGTTGGTTATTAGTCTCCCCATGTGTAGCAAGTAAGTCAGTTGAAGAATTAGAGAGAACCGATGAACAGTAAACCAATTACATGCTATGTTGTGCATCTGTGTTGGTTATTAAACTCCACAGGTGTAGCAAGTAAGTCAGTTGAAGAATTAGAGAGAATTGATGAACAGTAAACCAATTACATTCTATGTTGTGCATCTGTGTTGGTTATTAGTCTCCCCAGGTGTAGCAAGTAAGTCAGTTGAAGAATTAGAGAGAACCGATGAACAGTAAACCAATTACAAGCTATGTTGTGCATCTGTGTTGGTTATTAAACTCCCCAGGTGTAGCAAGTAAGTCAGTTGAACAATTAGAGAGAACCGATGAACAGTAAACCAATTACATGCTATGTTGTGCATCTGTGTTGGTTATTAAACTCCCCAGGTGTAGCAAGTAAGTCAATTGAAGAATTAGAGAGAACCGATGAACAGTAAACTAATTACATGTTATGTTGAGCATTTGTTTTGGTTATTAGTCTCCCCAGGTGTAGCAAGTAAGTTAGTTGAAGAATTAGATAGAACCAATGAACAGTAAACCAACTACATGTTATGTTGTGCATTTGTGTTGATTATTAGTCTCTCCAGGTGTAGCAAGTAAGTCAGTTGAAGAATTAGAGAGAACCAATGAACAGTAAACCAATTACATGTTATGTTGTGCATTTGTGTTGATTATTAGTCTACCCAGATGTAGCAAGTAAGTCAGTTGAAGAATTAGAGAGAACCAATGAACAGTAAACCAATTACATGTTATGTTGTGCATTTGTGTTGGATTTTAGTCTCCCCAGGTGTAGCAAGGAAGTCAGCTGAAGAATTAGAGAGAACCAATGAACAGTAAACCAATTACATGTTATGTTGTGCATTTGTGTTGGTTATTAGTCTCCCCAGGTGTAGCAAGGAAGTCAGTTGAAGAATTAGAGAGAACCGATGAACAGTAAACCAGTTACATGCTATGTTGTGCATCTGTGTTGGTTATTAAACTCCCCAGGTGTAGCAAGTAAGTCAGTTGAAGAACTAGAGAGAACCGATGAACAGTAAACTAATTACATGCTATGTTGTGCATCTGTGTTGGTTATTAGTCTCCCCAGGTGTAGCAAGTAAGTCAGTTGAAGAATTAGAGAGAACCGCTGAATAGTAAATCGATTACATGTTATGTTGTTCATCTATGTTGGTTATTAGTCTCCCCATGTGTAGCAAGTAAGACAGTTGAAGAATTAGAGAGAACCGATGAACAGTAAACCAATTACATGCTATGTTGTGCATCTGTGTTGGTTATTAGTCTCCCCAGGTGTAGCAAGTAAGTCAGTTGAAGAATTAGAGAGAACCGATGAACAGTAAACCAATTACATGCTATGTTGTGCATCTGTGTTGGTTATTAAACTCCACAGGTGTAGCAAGTAAGTCTGTTGAAGAATTAGAGAGAATCGATGAACAGTAAACCAATTACATGCTATGTTGTGCATCTGTGTTGGTTATTAGTCTCCCCAGGTGTAGCAAGTAAGTCAGTTGAAGAATTAGAGAGAACCGATGAAAAGTAAACCAATTACATGCTATGTTGTGCATCTGTGTTGGTTATTAAACTCCCCAGGTGTAGCAAGTAAGTCAGTTGAAGAATTAGAGAGAACCGATGAACAGTAAACCAATTACATGCTATGTTGTGCATCTGTGTTGGTTATTAAACTCCCCAGGTGTAGCAAGTAAGTCAGTTGAAGAATTAGAGAGAACCGATGAACAGTAAACTAATTACATGCTATGTTGTGCATCTTTGTTGGTTATTAGTCTCCCCAGGTGTAGCAACTAAGTCAGTTGAAGAATTAGAGAGAACCGCTGAATAGTAAACCAATTACATGTTATGTTGTGCATCTTTGTTGGTTATTAGTCTCCCCAGGTGTAGCAGGTAAGTCAGTTGAAGAATTAGAGAGAACCGATGAACAGTAAATCAATTACATGCTATGTTGTGCATCTTTGTTGGTTATTAAACTCCCCAGGTGTAGCAAGTAAGTCAGTTGAAGAATTAAAGAGAACCGATGAACAGTAAACCAATTACATGCTATGTTGTTCATCTGTGTTGGTTATTAGTCTCCCCAGGTGTCGCAAGTAAGTCAGTTGAAGAATTAGAGAGAACCGATGAACAGTAAACCAATTACATGCTTTGTTGTGCATCTGTGTTGGTTATAAGTCTCCCCAGGTGTAGCAAGTAAATCAGTTGAAGAATTAGAGAGAATCGATGAACAGTAAACCAGTTACATGCTATGTTGTGCATCTGTGTTGGTTATTAGTCTCCTCAGGTGTAGCAACACAGTCAGTTGAAGAATTCGAGAGAACCGATGAACAGTAAACCAGTTTCATGCTATGTTGTGCATCTGTGTTGGTTATTAGTCTCCCTAGGTGTAGCAAGTAAGTCAGTTGAAGAATTAGAGAGAACCGATGAACAGTAAACCAATTACAAGCTATGTTGTGCATCTGTGTTGGTTATTAAACTCCCTAGGTGTAGCAAGTAAGTCAGTTGAAGAATTAGAGAGAACCGATGAACAGTAAACCAATTACATGCTATGTTGTGCATCTGTGTTGGTTATTAAACTCCCCAGGTGTAGCAAGTAAGTCAGTTGAAGAATTAGAGAGAACCGATGAACAGTAAACCAGTTACATGCTATGTTGTGCATCTGTGTTGGTTATTAAATTCCCCAGGTGTAGCAAGTAAGTCAGTTGAAGAATTAGAGAGAATCGATGAACAGTAAACTAATTACATGCTATGTTGTGCATCTGTGTTGGTTATTAGTCTCCCCAGGTATAGCAAGTAAGTCAGTTGAAGAATTAGAGAGAACCGCTAAATAGTAAACCAATTACATGTTATGTTATTAATCTGTGTTGGTTATTAGTCTCCCCGGGTGTCGCAAGTAAGACAATTGAAGAATTAGAGAGAACCGATGAACAGTAAACCAATTACATGGTATGTTGTGCATCTGTGTTGGTTATTAGTCTCCCCAGGTGTAGCAAGTAAGTCAGTTGAAGAATTAGAGAGAACCGATGAACAGTAAACCAATTACATGCTTTGTTGTGCATCTGTGTTGGTTATTAGTCTCCTCAGGTGTAGCAAGTAAGTCAGTTGAAGAATTAGAGAGAACCGATGAACAGTAAACCAGTTACATGCTATGTTGTGCATCTGTGTTGGTTATTAGTCTCCCCAGGTGTAGCAAGTAAGTCAGTTGAAGAATTAGAGAGAACCGATGAACAGTAAACCAATTACAAGCTATGTTGTGCATCTGTGTTGGTTATTAAACTCCCTAGGAGTAGCAAGTAAGTCAGTTGAAGAATTAGAGAGAACCGATGAACAGTAAACCAATTACATGCTATGTTGTGCATCTGTGTTGGTTATTAAACTCCCCAGGTGTAGCAAGTAAGTCAGTTGAAGAATTAGAGAGAACCGATGAACAGTAAACCAGTTACATGCTATGTTGTGCATCTGTGTTGGTTATTAAATTCCCCAGGTGTAGCAAGTAAGTCAGTTGAAGAATTAGAGAGAACCGATGAACAGTAAACTAATTACATGCTATGTTGTGCATCTGTGTTGGTTATTAGTCTCCCCAGGTATAGCAAGTAAGTCAGTTGAAGAACTTTGAGAGAACCGCTAAATAGTAAACCAATTACATGTTATGTTATTAATCTGTGTTGGTTATTAGTCTCCCCGGGTGTAGCAAGTAAGACAATTGAAGAATTAGAGAGAACCGATGAACAGTAAACCAATTACATGGTATGTTGTGCATCTGTGTTGGTTATTAGTCTCCCCAGGTGTAGCAAGTAAGTCAGTTGAAGAATTAGAGAGAACCGATGAACAGTAAACCAATTACATGCTTTGTTGTGCATCTGTGTTGGTTATAAGTCTCCCCAGGTGTAGCAAGTAAGTCAGTTGAAGAATTAGAGAGAACCGATGAACAGTAAACCAGTTACATGCTATGTTGTGCATCTTTGTTGGTTATTAAACTCCCCAGGTGTAGCAAGTAAGTCAGTTGAAGAATTAGAGAGAACCGATGAACAGTAAACCAATTACATGCTATGTTGTTCATCTGTGTTGGTTATTAGTCTCCCCAGGTGTCGCAAGTAAGTCAGTTGAAGAATTAGAGAGAACCGATGAACAGTAAACCAATTACATGCTTTGTTGTGCATCTGTGTTGGTTATAAGTCTCCCCAGGTGTAGCAAGTAAGTCAGTTGAAGAATTAGAGAGAACCGATGAACAGTAAACCAGTGACATGCTATGTTGTGCATCTGTGTTGGTTATTAGTCTCCCCAGGTGTAGCAAGTAAGTCAGTTGAAGAATTCGAGAGAACCGATGAACAGTAAACCAGTTTCATGCTATGTTGTGCATCTGTGTTGGTTATTAGTCTCCCTAGGTGTAGCAAGTAAGTCAGTTGAAGAATTAGAGAGAACCGATGAACAGTAAACCAATTACTAGCTATGTTGTGCATCTGTGTTGGTTATTAAACTCCCCAGGTGTAGCAAGTAAGTCAGTTGAAGAATTAGAGAGAACCGATGAACAGTAAACCAATTACATGCTATGTTGTGCATCTGTGTTGGTTATTAAACTCCCCAGGTGTAGCAAGTAAGTCAGTTGAAGAGTTACAGAGAACCGATGAACAGTAAACCAGTTACATGCTATGTTGTGCATCTGTGTTGGTTATTAAACTCCCCAGGTGTAGCAGGTAAGTCAGTTGAAGAATTAGAGAGAACCGATGAACAGTAAACTAATTACATGCTATGTTGTGCATCTGTGTTGGTTATTAGTCTCCCTAGGTGTAGCAAGTAAGTCAGTTGAAGAATTAGAGAGAACCGCTGAATAGTAAACCAATTACATGTTATGTTGTTCATCTGTGTTGGTTATTAGTCTCCCCAGGTGTAGCAAGTAAGACAGTTGAAGAATTAGAGAGAACCGATGAACAGTAAACCAATTACATGCTATGTTGTGCATCTGTGTTGGTTATTAGTCTCCCCAGGTGTAGCAAGTAAGTCAGTTGAAGAATTAGAGAGAACCGATGAACAGTAAACCAATTACATGCTATGTTGTGCATCTGTGTTGGTTATTAAACTCCACAGGTGTAGCAAGTAAGTCAGTTGAAGAATTAGAGAGAATCGATGAACTGTAAACCAATTACATGCTATGTTGTGCATCTGTGTTGGTTATTAGTCTCCCCAGGTGTAGCAAGTAAGTCAGTTGAAGAATTAGAGAGAACCGATGAACAGTAAACCAATTACAAGCTATGTTGTGCATCTGTGTTGGTTATTAAACTCCCCAGGTGTAGCAAGTAAGTCAGTTGAAGAATTAGAGAGAACCGATGAACAGTAAACCAATTACATGCTATGTTGTGCATCTGTGTTGGTTATTAAACTCCACAGGTGTAGCAAGTAAGTCAATTGAAGAATTAGAGAGAACCGATGAACAGTAAACTAATTACATGCTATGTTGTGCATCTTTGTTGGTTATTAGTCTCCCCAGGTGTAGCAACTAAGTCAGTTGAAGAATTAGAGAGAACCGCTGAATAGTAAACCAATTACATGTTATGTTGTGCATCTTTGTTGGTTATTAGTCTCCCCATGTGTAGCAAGTAAGACAGTTGAAGAATTAGAGAGAACCGATGAACAGTAAACCAATTACATGCTATGTTGTGCATCTGTGTTGGTTATTAGTCTCCCTAGGTGTAGCAAGTAAGTCAGTTGAAGAATTAGAGAGAACCGATGAACAGTAAACCAATTACATGCTATGTTGTGCATCTGTGTTGGTTATTAAACTCCACAGGTGTAGCAAGTAAGTCTGTTGAAGAATTAGAGAGAACCGATGAACAGTAAACTAATAACATGCTATGTTGTGCATCTGTGTTGGTTATTAGTCTCCCTTGGTGTAGCAAGTAAGTCAGTTGAAGAATTAGCGAGAACCGCTGAATAGTAAACCAATTACATGTTATGTTGTTCATCTGTGTTGGTTATTAGTCTCCCCAGGTGTAGCAAGTAAGACAGTTGAAGAATTAGAGAGAACCGATGAACAGTAAACCAATTACATGCTATGTTGTGCATCTGTGTTGGTTATTAGTCTCCCCAGGTGTAGCAAGTAAGTCAGTTGAAGAATTAGAGAGAACCGATGAATAGTAAACCAATTACATGCTATGTTGTGCATCTGTGTTGGTTATTAAACTCCACAGGTGTAGCAAGTAAGTCAGTTGAAGAATTAGAGAGAATCGATGAACAGTAAACCAATTACATGCTATGTTGTGCATCTGTGTTGGTTATTAGTCTCCCCAGGTGTAGCAAGTAAGTCAGTTGAAGAATTCGAGAGAACCGATGAACAGTAAACCAGTTTCATGCTATGTTGTGCATCTGTGTTGGTTATTAGTCTCCCTAGGTGTAGCAAGTAAGTCAGTTGAAGAATTAGAGAGAACCGATGAACAGTAAACCAATTACTAGCTATGTTGTGCATCTGTGTTGGTTATTAAACTCCCCAGGTGTAGCAAGTAAGTCAGTTGAAGAATTAGAGAGAACCGATGAACAGTAAACCAATTACATGCTATGTTGTGCATCTGTGTTGGTTATTAGTCTCCCCAGGTGTAGCAAGTAAGTCAGTTGAAGAATTAGAGAGAACCGATGAACAGTAAACTAATTACATGCTATGTTGTGCATCTGTGTTGGTTATTAGTCTCCCCAGGTATAGCAAGTAAGTCAGTTGAAGAACTTTGAGAGAACCGCTAAATAGTAAACCAATTACATGTTATGTTATTAATCTGTGTTGGTTATTAGTCTCCCCGGGTGTAGCAAGTAAGACAATTGAAGAATTAGAGAGAACCGATGAACAGTAAACCAATTACATGGTATGTTGTGCATCTGTGTTGGTTATTAGTCTCCCCAGGTGTAGCAAGTAAGTCAGTTGAAGAATTAGAGAGAACCGATGAACAGTAAACCAATTACATGCTTTGTTGTGCATCTGTGTTGGTTATAAGTCTCCCCAGGTGTAGCAAGTAAGTCAGTTGAAGAATTAGAGAGAACCGATGAACAGTAAACCAGTTACATGCTATGTTGTGCATCTTTGTTGGTTATTAAACTCCCCAGGTGTAGCAAGTAAGTCAGTTGAAGAATTAGAGAGAACCGATGAACAGTAAACCAATTACATGCTATGTTGTTCATCTGTGTTGGTTATTAGTCTCCCCAGGTGTCGCAAGTAAGTCAGTTGAAGAATTAGAGAGAACCGATGAACAGTAAACCAATTACATGCTTTGTTGTGCATCTGTGTTGGTTATAAGTCTCCCCAGGTGTAGCAAGTAAGTCAGTTGAAGAATTAGAGAGAACCGATGAACAGTAAACCAGTTACATGCTATGTTGTGCATCTGTGTTGGTTATTAGTCTCCCCAGGTGTAGCAAGTAAGTCAGTTGAAGAATTCGAGAGAACCGATGAACAGTAAACCAGTTTCATGCTATGTTGTGCATCTGTGTTGGTTATTAGTCTCCCTAGGTGTAGCAAGTAAGTCAGTTGAAGAATTAGAGAGAACCGATGAACAGTAAACCAATTACTAGCTATGTTGTGCATCTGTGTTGGTTATTAAACTCCCCAGGTGTAGCAAGTAAGTCAGTTGAAGAATTAGAGAGAACCGATGAACAGTAAACCAATTACATGCTATGTTGTGCATCTGTGTTGGTTATTAAACTCCCCAGGTGTAGCAAGTAAGTCAGTTGAAGAGTTAGAGAGAACCGATGAACAGTAAACCAGTTACATGCTATGTTGTGCATCTGTGTTGGTTATTAAACTCCCCAGGTGTAGCAGGTAAGTCAGTTGAAGAATTAGAGAGAACCGATGAACAGTAAACTAATTACATGCTATGTTGTGCATCTGTGTTGGTTATTAGTCTCCCTAGGTGTAGCAAGTAAGTCAGTTGAAGAATTAGAGAGAACCGCTGAATAGTAAACCAATTACATGTTATGTTGTTCATCTGTGTTGGTTATTAGTCTCCCCAGGTGTAGCAAGTAAGACAGTTGAAGAATTAGAGAGAACCGATGAACAGTAAACCAATTACATGCTATGTTGTGCATCTGTGTTGGTTATTAGTCTCCCCAGGTGTAGCAAGTAAGTCAGTTGAAGAATTAGAGAGAACCGATGAACAGTAAACCAATTACATGCTATGTTGTGCATCTGTGTTGGTTATTAAACTCCACAGGTGTAGCAAGTAAGTCAGTTGAAGAATTAGAGAGAATCGATGAACTGTAAACCAATTACATGCTATGTTGTGCATCTGTGTTGGTTATTAGTCTCCCCAGGTGTAGCAAGTAAGTCAGTTGAAGAATTAGAGAGAACCGATGAACAGTAAACCAATTACAAGCTATGTTGTGCATCTGTGTTGGTTATTAAACTCCCCAGGTGTAGCAAGTAAGTCAGTTGAAGAATTAGAGAGAACCGATGAACAGTAAACCAATTACATGCTATGTTGTGCATCTGTGTTGGTTATTAAACTCCACAGGTGTAGCAAGTAAGTCAATTGAAGAATTAGAGAGAACCGATGAACAGTAAACTAATTACATGCTATGTTGTGCATCTTTGTTGGTTATTAGTCTCCCCAGGTGTAGCAACTAAGTCAGTTGAAGAATTAGAGAGAACCGCTGAATAGTAAACCAATTACATGTTATGTTGTGCATCTTTGTTGGTTATTAGTCTCCCCATGTGTAGCAAGTAAGACAGTTGAAGAATTAGAGAGAACCGATGAACAGTAAACCAATTACATGCTATGTTGTGCATCTGTGTTGGTTATTAGTCTCCCCAGGTGTAGCAAGTAAGTCAGTTGAAGAATTAGAGAGAACCGATGAACAGTAAACCAATTACATGCTATGTTGTGCATCTGTGTTGGTTATTAAACTCCACAGGTGTAGCAAGTAAGTCTGTTGAAGAATTAGAGAGAACCGATGAACAGTAAACTAATAACATGCTATGTTGTGCATCTGTGTTGGTTATTAGTCTCCCTTGGTGTAGCAAGTAAGTCAGTTGAAGAATTAGCGAGAACCGCTGAATAGTAAACCAATTACATGTTATGTTGTTCATCTGTGTTGGTTATTAGTCTCCCCAGGTGTAGCAAGTAAGACAGTTGAAGAATTAGAGAGAACCGATGAACAGTAAACCAATTACATGCTATGTTGTGCATCTGTGTTGGTTATTAGTCTCCCCAGGTGTAGCAAGTAAGTCAGTTGAAGAATTAGAGAGAACCGATGAATAGTAAACCAATTACATGCTATGTTGTGCATCTGTGTTGGTTATTAAACTCCACAGGTGTAGCAAGTAAGTCAGTTGAAGAATTAGAGAGAATCGATGAACAGTAAACCAATTACATGCTATGTTGTGCATCTGTGTTGGTTATTAGTCTCCCCAGGTGTAGCAAGTAAGTCAGTTGAAGAATTCGAGAGAACCGATGAACAGTAAACCAGTTTCATGCTATGTTGTGCATCTGTGTTGGTTATTAGTCTCCCTAGGTGTAGCAAGTAAGTCAGTTGAAGAATTAGAGAGAACCGATGAACAGTAAACCAATTACTAGCTATGTTGTGCATCTGTGTTGGTTATTAAACTCCCCAGGTGTAGCAAGTAAGTCAGTTGAAGAATTAGAGAGAACCGATGAACAGTAAACCAATTACATGCTATGTTGTGCATCTGTGTTGGTTATTAAACTCCCCAGGTGTAGCAAGTAAGTCAGTTGAAGAGTTAGAGAGAACCGATGAACAGTAAACCAGTTACATGCTATGTTGTGCATCTGTGTTGGTTATTAAACTCCCCAGGTGTAGCAGGTAAGTCAGTTGAAGAATTAGAGAGAACCGATGAACAGTAAACTAATTACATGCTATGTTGTGCATCTGTGTTGGTTATTAGTCTCCCTAGGTGTAGCAAGTAAGTCAGTTGAAGAATTAGAGAGAACCGCTGAATAGTAAACCAATTACATGTTATGTTGTTCATCTGTGTTGGTTATTAGTCTCCCCAGGTGTAGCAAGTAAGACAGTTGAAGAATTAGAGAGAACCGATGAACAGTAAACCAATTACATGCTATGTTGTGCATCTGTGTTGGTTATTAGTCTCCCCAGGTGTAGCAAGTAAGTCAGTTGAAGAATTAGAGAGAACCGATGAACAGTAAACCAATTACATGCTATGTTGTGCATCTGTGTTGGTTATTAAACTCCACAGGTGTAGCAAGTAAGTCAGTTGAAGAATTAGAGAGAATCGATGAACTGTAAACCAATTACATGCTATGTTGTGCATCTGTGTTGGTTATTAGTCTCCCCTGGTGTAGCAAGTAAGTCAGTTGAAGAATTAGAGAGAACCGATGAACAGTAAACCAATTACAAGCTATGTTGTGCATCTGTGTTGGTTATTAAACTCCCCAGGTGTAGCAAGTAAGTCAGTTGAAGAATTAGAGAGAACCGATGAACAGTAAACCAATTACATGCTATGTTGTGCATCTGTGTTGGTTATTAAACTCCACAGGTGTAGCAAGTAAGTCAATTGAAGAATTAGAGAGAACCGATGAACAGTAAACTAATTACATGCTATGTTGTGCATCTTTGTTGGTTATTAGTCTCCCCAGGTGTAGCAACTAAGTCAGTTGAAGAATTAGAGAGAACCGCTGAATAGTAAACCAATTACATGTTATGTTGTGCATCTTTGTTGGTTATTAGTCTCCCCATGTGTAGCAAGTAAGACAGTTGAAGAATTAGAGAGAACCGATGAACAGTAAACCAATTACATGCTATGTTGTGCATCTGTGTTGGTTATTAGTCTCCCCAGGTGTAGCAAGTAAGTCAGTTGAAGAATTAGAGAGAACCGATGAACAGTAAACCAATTACATGCTATGTTGTGCATCTGTGTTGGTTATTAAACTCCACAGGTGTAGCAAGTAAGTCTGTTGAAGAATTAGAGAGAACCGATGAACAGTAAACTAATAACATGCTATGTTGTGCATCTGTGTTGGTTATTAGTCTCCCTTGGTGTAGCAAGTAAGTCAGTTGAAGAATTAGCGAGAACCGCTGAATAGTAAACCAATTACATGTTATGTTGTTCATCTGTGTTGGTTATTAGTCTCCCCAGGTGTAGCAAGTAAGACAGTTGAAGAATTAGAGAGAACCGATGAACAGTAAACCAATTACATGCTATGTTGTGCATCTGTGTTGGTTATTAGTCTCCCCAGGTGTAGCAAGTAAGTCAGTTGAAGAATTAGAGAGAACCGATGAATAGTAAACCAATTACATGCTATGTTGTGCATCTGTGTTGGTTATTAAACTCCACAGGTGTAGCAAGTAAGTCAGTTGAAGAATTAGAGAGAATCGATGAACAGTAAACCAATTACATGCTATGTTGTGCATCTGTGTTGGTTATTAGTCTCCCCAGGTGTAGCAAGTAAGTCAGTTGAAGAATTCGAGAGAACCGATGAACAGTAAACCAGTTACATGCTATGTTGTGCATCTGTGTTGGTTATTAGTCTCCCCAGGTGTAGCAAGTAAGTCAGTTGAAGAATTAGAGAGAACCGATGAACAGTAAACCAATTACATGCTATGTTGTGCATCTGTGTTGGTTATTAAACTCCCCAGGTGTAGCAAGTAAGTCAGTTGAAGAATTAGAGAGAACCGATGAACAGTAAATCAATTACATGCTATGTTGTGCATCTTTGTTGGTTATTAAACTCCCCAGGTGTCGCCACCGGCCCGAAACGGGCTTTCGGCATTCGCGAAGGATGGTTGGACTCTTTTATTGTTTTGAAAAGTATGGATTGCTAGAATGACTTATTCTCAAACTGAGACCTCGTCAAACGAGCAATTTTATTAAAAGGCTCACCAATCCAAGTTAATCCCAAGCGGGACCCTCCATGGATTAGCGGTTTTCATAAAAAGGAAGGGTTCGTGGAGTCGTCACCAATGTTTTACTCAAAACATTGGAAAAAGGGATAAGGCAATTGATTTTATAAATCAACTTCGGCCATTACAACCAGAGTTGGGTAAGAGAGTCGGTTACGCGTGGGGAAGGTGTTAGCACCCCACAGCGCCCCTTTCGGGTTCCCTATGACAGATTATTTCTAAAAATAACAGTGCAAAATTACTAAATTACCCCTATTTATTCTAAGCAATTATAAATTAACTATCTACATGATGACAGTTTAATATGCACACAGAAAGCAGTAAAAGAAGGGATTTTTAGAAAAGAAACCTCTTGAAGCGTGCTTTTTATATATCAAGTAAAACTGGGAAGCTTTTTGGCGTTCCCTCGCTCTACAAGCCCGCTCACTCCTTCCTAAAAATAATTTTTGACTATGGAAATCCGGAGGATTTCCCTTCGACTAAGTTCGAATCTCCAAGCTAAATGCTCGGAATTCCAGAACTTCGTCGGATCGACTCCCAGAGAGATTTCTAGGGCAGAACACTGCTCAAAAACCCCAGAATACTCAAGGAGGGAGTCAAAACTCAGTGGAAAAGTGTCAAATGACGTCAAATTGACGTCATATTTATAGGAATGAGGCGCAGTACGGCCCCTGGGGTCAATACGGGCGTATTGAAGTTTTTGAACTTCAATACGGCCGTATTGAATTCAGTACGGCCGTATTGAAGTTCAAAGACTTCAATACGGGCGTACTGAGTTCGCCGCGGCCGTATTGCAGTTCAAAATACTCAATACGGCCGTAGTGAACCTCTGGGAGGCCGTATTGAGCTTCATTCCTCCCACTTTTCTTATTTTTGCTATCCTAAGACCTCTAGACCTACAGAGAACCCTCCTAGGGCCTTCCAGGAGTCCTTCTGGCTGATCTTCCTTCAGTCTTTGAGAGCCTTCTAGCTTTATTTCCGACCCGGACAATTTTAGGGGTCTACAGCTGCCCCCCCTTTACTTAGTCGGACGACCTTTTGGTGTACCGGCTGACAAGTAAAGGAGTTGACCCAATTGTCCGGGTGATGTGCCGACCTTCTGACTTGTAATGTCTTCCGGTGGAAAATTGTTGAGTAGCCTCTCTAGGTGAGTGCATACCTCGGCGCTTCTGACATCCTCGGTAGCTGAGTTTACCCTCTCCAGGGTCAACTTCACTCGACGCCCGAGCCGGAAGTTGAACACCGACGTGCCTCTGGCGACGCTGGTGATTGAGTACCGTCTCTCCAGACCTAGCCTCACTCGACGCCCGAGCCGGAAGCTAGACACCAATGTGTTAACATCACACTGATGATTAAGTATTGCCTCTCCAGGCCCAACCTCACTCGCCGCCCGAGCCGGAAGTTGGACACCAACGTACCTCTGATGACGCTGATGGTTGAGTACCGTCTCTCCAGACCTAGCCTCACTCGACGCCCGAGCCGGAAGCTAGACACCAGTGTGTTAACATCACCCTGATGATTGAGTACCGCCTCTCCAGGCTCTGCCGCTTAACATTTGGCAGCTGAGTTTGCCCTCTCCAGGGTCTGCGTCTTAACATCGGCAGGTGAGTTTACCCTCTCCAGGGACTGCGTCTTAACATCGGCAGCTGAGTTTGCCCTCTCCAGGGACTGCGTTCGTGTCTTCTGATCACTTCGGCAATGCGAGTTTACCCTCTCCAGGGATTGCGTCCGTGTCTTCTGATCACTTCGGCAATGCGAGTTTACCCTCTCCAGGGATTTGAGATGATTTTTGTCTCCAGAGTCCACTATGTTGCTTCGACAGTTTTTTCTGATTTTGTGCCGCTGAGGGCTGGATAACGCAGGGATCCGTCTAGGGGATGTGCAGTCATTCATAGGTTCCTGTGCCCCAACTTGCATTGCATTGTTGGTACCCATGGGGAATTTCTGAATCCTTGGGGTGTGGACACAGATGCTCTCTCTTTGAGTTGAGCGATGCCTTATGTTTGGCTGACGTCCTTTGACGTTGGTGGAGTATCCCGGTTGTCCTTATTCGGGTGACTCTTTTCAATTTTCTGATTTTGTAGCCTCTGTGTAGGCTGTTATCCACTAGGGAATTCTGTCATTCATTTCTTGACTGGCCTCTTCTGTTAGGCAGATAATCTTGATGTTCGGTGCTTGGCTGGATGCCGCATTCCGCTTGGGGAATATTTATTGAGATTTTTTATTTTTTCTCCTTTTGTAGGGATGCCTCTTGAGTAGGCGATTGGGGATTTGGGGACCTTGTGTATCCCAGAGTATTATTTAGGAAGCCTCTGCAGGCTTAGTCTCACTCAACGCTTGAGTCGGAGAGTTATCTTCCACTGAAGAAGTTTTAAAGTCCTTTGACTTGAATATACTGCTTGGATGATCATACTTCCATTGGAGATTTTGACGATCTTGCTTGATAGCTCTTGCTGGGGATTTTGAATCCAAGAGCATGAGTTGAGGTTCCCTCTGGGGAGTATTATTTCTGCGAGCCTCTCCAGGCTCAATTATTCTTTTTACTGAGGAGTATTGTTTCGGCAAGCCTCTCCAGGCTCAGTTATTCTGTACAAACTGATGAGTATTGTTTCGGCAAGCCTCTCCAGGCTCGGTTATTCTGCGGGAGTATTATTTCGGCAAGCCTCTCCAGGCTCAGTTATTCTGTGCAATCTTTTTGTTGGATTTTCTATATCCTTGCCTTTTTTCATTTTCGGCTTTTTCTGTATTTTGCCTTTTCTTCTGATTTGGCTTTTTCTGTACAGAATTTAAATTGCTAGAGAATTTAAAATCAAACAGTGGAAATTTTCATTAAATAGAAAATAAGTTTGTACGAGAGAAATCAAAAGAAATCAAAAGATGGGACACAGCCCAAACAAACTAAATACATAAAAATTAAAGGAAGCAATCCGGTCTTCACTCATCGGCCGGCGGATCCTGAGGAGGAGTGGGGTAGTGGCTATGGAGCCAGACTGAGAGGTTGTCGAACCCCTGCACCAAGCTGTCTAGTCGAGTATCGGTACTCTGCTGCCATGTACCGACACTATGCTGAAAAGCATCGAATCGCGTGTCGATGCTCTGCTGAAAAGCATCGAATCGCGTGTCAATGCTTTGCTGCAGTGTGTCGAAGCGGGCGTCAAAGTATCCCCTGTCCGACCGTGATGTGCTAGCCTTTGGCTGCGGGGCGTCGCCTCCCTCAAAGTCGAGGTTGTTGAGGAGGTCGTCGAAGGTCTCGAGGCCATCTACTCGCACAAACCCCCCTCCTGGCGATCTAGCAATGATCTTCATGTTAATCAGGGTGGAGGCACCAATCAGCTTCGGCGCCAATGCCCCTGGCTCTGCACCATCGGGACATCCCCATGTCTCCGCCAGCTGTGAGAGGAGTGGGGCAACCAAGATGTACCCCTGTCTGGACTCTCCTCCCTCTCGTACCCCAAGCTTCTTCACGTGCTCGAGGAAGAAATATCCAGGATTGGCCTTCCGGCCGGTGGCCATGCAATATAAGGCCAGCAGATCCGGCCGTGTAATCGACTCCGGACTCTTGGACCTGCCATGAATAGTACTGGTGAGGATCTTGTGACAGATCCTAAGAGCAGTCGGGAGCCGGGAGCCCTTCACCCCTGAATGATAATCCCGTCGGCCAGTGAGCAAACTCCACATCTCAACCGGAGTCCACTGATCAGGCCACTCGCATATGGCATCTCGGAATGCCAGCTGATCAGTGCGGCTGAAAAACCTTGCCTGGACGTTGAACTCGTCCAACGTCAGCGAGCGGTATCCTTCATTCATCCAGAAATCCACCGCGCAAACATCCTCCCCATAGCTGTTAGTCGACTCCGTGACGCCGACTGTAGCCAAGAACTCTTTCGTGGCCGTTAAATATAGCTGGGATGGTGGATTAAGGAGAAATCCCCATCCTATGGCGTCGAAGTAGCTCCTGACATCATTCTCCAAGCCCACTGCTCGGAGAAGCTCAAAGTCGAGCACCCTTGACGGCTCGATGGTGAACGTCGCTATAAGCTGTAGCCGGTCCCGGTGTCGATCTGTCATTACACGTCTGGCCGGGGCTCTCTGCCTTTTGCGAGAAGATTCTGCCATTTCTGATAATCTTTGTAGGAATGCACTCACAAGCAAGGAATGTGGAGAATGAAGAAAGGTATGCAAAATGAGGGAGGGGAGGTCTTATTTATAGGCAAAATTCCGCCAATACGGCCGTATTGGCCTTTCCATTGATGTACAAAGTTTACAATCAATATGGACCGTATTGGATTCAATACGACCGTATTGGGGTTCAGTACGGGCGTACTGGATTTTAATACGCCCGTATTGGAGTTGAAACGTTGTGCTTAACGTTAACTCCAATACGACCGTATTAATACCAATACGGGCGTATTGGATTTTTCTGATTTTTGATTTTTGATTTTTGATTTTTTTTTTTTTTTTTTTTTTTTTTAAATATAAACAGAGAATAAGTGATCTTCTAGTACACCTATCATCTGTATGCATGTATGCAAATGAGATGCACCTAATTCTATTTGATTCAGTTTTTCAAAAGAATTAATCAATGCGTTCTTTGTTTGGATCTTGCCATTCCTCCAGACAGACTGTGCTTTGCCGATTTCTGTAACCGAGGAATGATGCGTATTTGATTTTTGGTGTCATCAACCAAATGATTCTCCCTTCCTTTAGAAGATGTGTCAACCCTCCTATTGACCACTATATCTCCATGTTTCCACTTAGATTTTTCAAAAATCTTTGGGACAAGGGAGAAGAGAAGGAAAGGATATATGTTTTCAAAAGTTTGTGTTTTAGAGGGGATTATTTTATTTTCGAAAAATGGATTTTGAAAGAATGGCTGGCCCATGGTAGGCTCAAGTGTTTAGGTTAGTTTGATTAAACACTTATGAAGTTAAGCACATCTTTGTTATTAATGATTGTGCTTTGACAACTTGGATAGCTTTTCTTGAGCCCCCCTTGTTGAATTCGATTAATGGTACCATCATGGATTTATTATTATTCTTTTTCTTTTTGATGGCCCTTACTTTTGCCTAAAACACCCATTTGTGGTGTCTTAGCGGGCTTTTTCTTTTTGTTTATTATTTTGTAACCCTAATTTTTGCCTAGGTCACCCTTTTGTGGGATTCCTAGCGGGTCTTTTGCTCTTATTTTGCGCAGCCCCCTTTTTGGGTTTCCTGCCGAGTTTTTTTTTATATTTTTTTAGGATTTCTTTTTATCCATGATGACACTTAATGAAGCCAAGAAAAGGTGCTCCAAGTTGTCGTGCACACTTCCACGCAAAATGATGTGGGTTTATTTTTTTAAGACGATTTTAACCTCATTCATGTTTATTCAAACAGGGTTAAATAACGCGGTCTAGAATTTTATTGCAAGCGAGAAAAGAAGCAATAAGAAATAATAATGAATGATTTTATTATAATCATAGTGGAAACATGTGCCCTATCGAGGCTCGGGGGTCGGGCTGTCCCCGAGGAGTGATCTCTAATAGTCATCAGGTTTACACATCCCTATTAGAAAGAAAAGAACACTTGATGACGACAGCTGGCCTTGACGTTTGTGAACCAGCCTTCTTAAAGATCTGGCTTAAAGAACGTCGAGAAGGATCTTGATTCCTCTTCGTCCTTTGATCTTTGCTAGGGTTGTATCCTAACCCTTGTTTCCCCGGATTTTCCTTGATAATAGGTAGCTCCGGGATCCCTTGGGAGTCCTTGCCTAATCCTTGTCCTGGCAAGTATCCGTTCTTTGTGAGCATATGAGCTACCTTCTTCATTTCTCGGGGAAATATCTCAACATTGGCGATTTCCAATGCTTGGAAGGCGGTTTCCAAAGCTTCCTCTGCTGCATCCACATAAGGTATGTTGGATGGCTTACTGATGAGTATGTTATCTTCAGCTTGCACGGTCACCAGTTTGTCACCCACGATGAACTTGACTTTCTGGTGGAGCGTAGAGGGTACAGCTTTCGCATCATGAATCCAAGGTCGGCCGAGGAGACAGCTGTATGCAGGAGTAATGTCCATTATTTGAAATTCGACGTTAAAGATAGTGGGTCCGATTTGGATTGGAAGACTGACTTCTCCCACCACTTCTCTTTTAGAGCCGTCGAAAGCTCGAACGATCATGTTGCTTGGGCGCATTTGGACTCCCTTGATTGCCATCTGATCGAACGTTCTTTTTGGCATCACGTTCAAGGAAGATCCATTATCCACCAAGACCTTCGCGATGTGATACTCCTTGCACTTTACAGAGATGTGCAAGGGCTTGTTATGGTGCGGTCCCTCGGTGGGGATCTCTTCATCTGTGAAGGTGAGGTGATCATTAGCCGTGATGTGACTAACAATCCCCTCAAATTTGTCTTGGGATATGGTGTGTGATACATACGCCCCGTTCAAGACTTTCAACAGAGCTTGCCGATGCGGTTCGGAGCTTAGGATCAACGACAACAAAGTGATCTTCGCTGGTGTCTTGTGAAGTTGATCCACAATGGAGTACTCGCTCTGTCTGATGAATTTTAACAGCTCATCAGTCTCCTCCTCGGATTCTTTTTCCTCGATTTTATCTTTTCCTTTTTCTTTATTCTTGGGAGCTTTATCATGAAGATCTTCGGGAGTGTAGATCCTGCCACTCCTAGTCATGCCCCCAAGTCCAACGATGTTGGAGATATCGCTGTCGGCAGAAGAGTGGATGTCGTATATCCACGGCACAGCCTTATTTGATTCGTAGGGGAAAGGTCTTGGAGCAGTGATCCTTAATGGTGTCGGACCTTCCCCTTTATTCGTCTTGATTACCAACAACGGAGTTGATGTGCGCTCGCTTGGCGCGGTTGTTGGCTTACACTTAATAACAAATGGCGTGCGATCCATCTTGAACATACGCATCGATTAAATCCTTTCTTTTTATTTATGTTTATTAATGAATTACTAGGAGGGATGTATGAAATGCATGACTCCTAGATCCCTCCATGATCTATATGCATGATATGAGATGATGATGTTGAATATGCATGCATTGTGTTTATTGAACTAAGCATTATCATGTTTTCGGGATGTCCCTAAGATGATGCATGATATTGCTTGGTTTTGGGTAAATATCATTTTTCTTTTTTTGGGTATTTTGTTTTTTGTATTTTTTTGGGTGAAAAGGGAAACTACCTATATGAATGCAATGGAGGCAGATGTTAACACCATGTACTAGAAAATCTTTATTTCTATTTATTCTTATTTTTTATTGTAAACAAGAATGTTGTATGTTTAAAAGGTGCAAATATATGCTCATACAATGTCACATAAAAAATGCACACACAATTCACTCATCCACGAACAGTCACGAGCGAATCACGAGGTAGGGGTATCCTGCAGAAATGGTGCATATTCAAGGTGGTTCTAACTGTTCTCACCAGTCCAAGGCCCCCAAGGTGCCCCCATTATAGGGACCCAATTCCTCTCATCGTAGGTCGATGGAAAGCTCCAACGCACCGTCGGACTCAAGTTCATGGTTATCACCTTGAGTGATGTTTTCCGACAACGGTCTACGGGCACCTATAGACCCATTCGACAACCGGCCGTACTAACATCCACTCCCTATGGTTAATCACTCATGCCCCCGGGTATAGAGGGAACTGTTGTGTGCAAAGGTTTGTGTGCAGTTTGTATTTCAAACAATTGCGGAATTTAAACATACAACAATTATTTAAAGCCATATAATAAATCATGTTATCATACAAGCAAGGGGTAACGAAGTAATTTTTAACTATTATTTGTTAAAAACAATCTGTCACTAAATGGGACTGACTCTCGAAGCTTCCCCAGTGGAGTCGCCATCTGTCGCCACCGGCCCGAAACGGGCTTTCGGCATTCGCGAAGGATGGTTGGACTCTTTTATTGTTTTGAAAAGTATGGATTGCTAGAATGACTTATTCTCAAACTGAGACCTCGTCAAACGAGCAATTTTATTAAAAGGCTCACCAATCCATGTTAATCCCAAGCGGGACCCTCCATGGATTAGCGATTTTCATAAAAAGGAAGGGTTCGTGGAGTCGCCACCAATGTTTTACTCAAAACATTGGAAAAAGGGATAAGGCAATTGATTTTATAAATCAACTTCGGCCATTACAACCAGAGTTGGGTAAGGGAGTCGGTTACGCGTGGGGAAGGTGTTAGCACCCCACAGCGCCCCTTTCGGGTTCCCTATGACAGATTATTTCTAAAAATAATAGTGCAAAATTACTAAATTACCCCTATTTATTCTAAGCAATTATAAATTAACTATCTACATGATGACAGTTTAATATGCACACAGAAAGCAGTAAAAGAAGGGATTTTTAGAAAAGAAACCTCTTGAAGCGTGCTTTTTATATATCAAGTAAAACTGGGAAGCTTTTTGGCGTTCCCTCGCTCTACAAGCCCGCTCACTCCTTCCTAAAAATAATTTTTAACTATGGAAATCCGGAGGATTTCCCTTCGACTAAGTTCGAATCTCCAAGCTAAATGCTCGGAATTCCAGAACTTCGTCGGATCGACTCCCAAAGAGATTTCTAGGGCAGAACACTGCTCAAAAACCCCAGAATACTCAAGGAGGGAGTCAAAACTCAGTGGAAAAGTGTCAAATGACGTCAAATTGACGTCATATTTATAGGAATGAGGCGCAGTACGGCCCCTGGGGTCAATACGGGCGTATTGAAGTTTTTGAACTTCAATACGGCCGTATTGAAGTTCAAAGACTTCAATACGGGCGTACTGAGTTCGCCGCGGCCGTATTGCAGTTCAAAATACTCAATACGGCCGTAGTGAACCTCTGGGAGGCCGTATTGAGCTTCATTCCTCCCACTTTTCTTATTTTTGCTATCCTAAGACCTCTAGACCTACAGAGAACCCTCCTAGGGCCTTCCAGGAGTCCTTCTGGCTGATCTTCCTTCAGTCTTTGAGAGCCTTCTAGCTTTATTTCCGACCCGGACAATTTTAGGGGTCTACACCAGGTGTAGCAAGTAAGTCAGTTGAAGAATTAGAGAGAACCGATGAACAGTAAACCAATTACATGCTATGTTGTGCATCTGTGTTGGTTATCAAACTCCCCAGGTGTAGCAAGTAAGTCAGTTGAAGAATTAGAGAGAACCGATGAACAGTCAACTAATTACATGCTATATTGTGCATCTTTGTTGGTTATTAGTCTCCCCAGGTGTAGCAACTAAGTCAGTTGAAGAATTAGAGAGAACCGCTGAATAGTAAACCAATTACATGTTATGTTGTGCATCTTTGTTGGTTATTAGTCTCCCCAGGTGTAGCAGGTAAGTCAGTTGAAGAATTAGAGAGAATCGATGAACAGTAAATCAATTACATGCTATGTTGTGCATCTTTGTTGGTTATTAAACTCCCCAGGTGTAGCAAGTAAGTCAGTTGAAGAATTAGAGAGAACCGATGAACAGTAAACCAGTTACATGCTATGTTGTGCATCTGTGTTGGTTATTAGTCTCCCCAGGTGTAGCAAGTAAGTCAATTGAAGAATTCGAGAGAACCGATGAACAGTAAACCAGTTTCATGCTATGTTGTGCATCTGTGTTGGTTATTAGTCTCCCTAGGTGTAGCAAGTAAGTCAGTTGAAGAATTAGAGAGAACTGATGAACAGTAAACCAATTACAAGCTATGTTGTGCATCTGTGTTGGTTATTAAACTGCCCAGGTGTAGCAAGTAAGTCAGTTGAAGAATTAGAGAGAACCGATGAACAGTAAACCAATTAAATGCTATGTTGTGCATCTGTGTTGGTTATTAAACTCCCCAGGTGTAGCAAGTAAGTCAGTTGAAGAATTAGAGAGAACCGATGAACAGTAAACCAGTTACATGCTATGTTGTGCATCTGTGTTGGTTATCAAATTCCCCAGGTGTAGCAAGTAAGTCAGTTGAAGAATTAGAGAGAACCGATGAACAGTAAATCAATTACATGCTATGTTGTGCATCTTTGTTGGTTATTAAACTCCCCTGGTGTAGCAAGTAAGTCAGTTGAAGAATTAGAGAGAACCGATGAACAGTAAACCAATTACATGCTATGTTGTGCATCTGTGTTGGTTATTAAACTCCCCAGGTGTAGCAAGTAAATCAGTTGAAGAATTAGAGAGAACCGATGAACAGTAAACTAATTACATGCTATGTTGTGCATCTTTGTTGGTTATTAGTCTCCCCAGGTGTAGCAACTAAGTCAGTTGAAGAATTAGAGAGAACCGCTGAATTGTAAACCAATTACATGTTATGTTGTGCATCTTTGTTGGTTATTAGTCTCCCCAGGTGTAGCAGGTAAGTCAGTTGAAGAATTAGAGAGAACCGATGAACAGTAAATCAATTACATGCTATGTTGTGCATCTTTGTTGGTTATTAAACTCCCCAGGTGTAGCAAGTAAGTCAGTTGAAGAATTAGAGAGAACCGATGAACAGTAAACCAGTTACATGCTATGTTGTGCATCTGTGTTGGTTATTAGTCTCCCCAGGTGTAGCAAGTAAGTCAGTTGAAGAATTCGAGAGAACCGATGAACAGTAAACCAGTTTCATGCTATGTTGTGCATCTGTGTTTGTTATTAGTCTCCCTAGGTGTAGCAAGTAAGTCAGTTGAAGAATTAGAGAGAACCGATGAACAGTAAACCAATTACAGGCTATGTTGTGCATCTGTGTTGGTTATTAAACTCCCCAGGTGTAGCAAGTAAGTCAGTTGAAGAATTAGAGAGAACCGATGAACAGTAAACCAATTACATGCTATGTTGTGCATCTGTGTTGGTTATTAAACTCCCCAGGTGTAGCAAGTAAGTCCGTTGAAGAATTAGAGAGAATCGATGAACAGTAAACCAGTTACATGCTATGTTGTGCATCTGTGTTGGTTATCAAATTCCCCAGGTGTAGCAAGTAAGTCAGTTGAAGAATTAGAGAGAACCGATGAACAGTAAACTAATTACATCCTATGTTGTGCATCTATGTTGGTTATTAGTCTCCCTAGGTGTAGCAAGTAAGTCAGTTGAAGAATTAGAGAGAACCGCTGAATAGTAAACCAATTACATGCTATGTTGTGCATCTGTGTTGGTTATCAAACTCCCCAGGTGTAGCAAGTAAGTCAGTTGAAGAATTAGAGAGAACCGATGAACAGTAAACTAATTACATGCTATGTTGTGCATCTTTGTTGGTTATTAGTCTCCCCAGGTGTAGCAACTAAGTCAGTTGAAGAATTAGAGAGAACCGCTGAATAGTAAACCAATTACATGTTATGTTGTGCATCTTTGTTGGTTATTAGTCTCCCCAGGTGTAGCAAGTAAGTCAGTTGAAGAATTAGAGAGAACCGATGAACAGTAAACCAATTAAATGCTATGTTGTGCATCTGTGTTGGTTATTAAACTCCCCAGGTGTAGCAAGTAAGTCAGTTGAAGAATTAGAGAGAACCGATGAACAGTAAACCAATTACATGCTATGTTGTGCATCTGTGTTGGTTATTAAACTCCCCAGGTGTAGCAAGTAAGTCCGTTGAAGAATTAGAGAGAATCGATGAACAGTAAACCAGTTACATGCTATGTTGTGCATCTGTGTTGGTTATCAAATTCCCCAGGTGTAGCAAGTAAGTCAGTTGAAGAATTAGAGAGAACCGATGAACAGTAAACTAATTACATCCTATGTTGTGCATCTATGTTGGTTATTAGTCTCCCTAGGTGTAGCAAGTAAGTCAGTTGAAGAATTAGAGAGAACCGCTGAATAGTAAACCAATTACATGCTATGTTGTGCATCTGTGTTGGTTATCAAACTCCCCAGGTGTAGCAAGTAAGTCAGTTGAAGAATTAGAGAGAACCGATGAACAGTAAACTAATTACATGCTATGTTGTGCATCTTTGTTGGTTATTAGTCTCCCCAGGTGTAGCAACTAAGTCAGTTGAAGAATTAGAGAGAACCGCTGAATAGTAAACCAATTACATGTTATGTTGTGCATCTTTGTTGGTTATTAGTCTCCCCAGGTGTAGCAAGTAAGTCAGTTGAAGAATTAGAGAGAACCGATGAACAGTAAACCAATTAAATGCTATGTTGTGCATCTGTGTTGGTTATTAAACTCCCCAGGTGTAGCAGGTAAGTCAGTTGAAGAATTAGAGAGAACCGATGAACAGTAAATCAATTACATGCTATGTTGTGCATCTTTGTTGGTTATTAAACTCCCCAGGTGTAGCAAGTAAGTCAGTTGAAGAATTAGAGAGAACCGATGAACAGTAAACCAGTTACATGCTATGTTGTGCATCTATGTTGGTTATTAGTCTCCCCAGGTGTAGCAAGTAAGTCAGTTGAAGAATTCGAGAGAACCGATGAACAGTAAACCAGTTTCATGCTATGTTGTGCATCTGTGTTTGTTATTAGTCTCCCTAGGTGTAGCAAGTAAGTCAGTTGAAGAATTAGAGAGAACCGATGAACAGTAAACCAATTACAGGCTATGTTGTGCATCTGTGTTGGTTATTAAACTCCCCAGGTGTAGCAAGTAAGTCAGTTGAAGAATTAGAGAGAACCGATGAACAGTAAACCAATTACATGCTATGTTGTGCATCTGTGTTGGTTATTAAACTCCCCAGGTGTAGCAAGTAAGTCCGTTGAAGAATTAGAGAGAATCGATGAACAGTAAACCAGTTACATGCTATGTTGTGCATCTGTGTTGGTTATCAAATTCCCCAGGTGTAGCAACTAAGTCAGTTGAAGAATTAGAGAGAACCGATGAACAGTAAACTAATTACATCCTATGTTGTGCATCTATGTTGGTTATTAGTCTCCCTAGGTGTAGCAAGTAAGTCAGTTGAAGAATTAGAGAGAACCGCTGAATAGTAAACCAATTACATGCTATGTTGTGCATCTGTGTTGGTTATCAAACTCCCCAGGTGTAGCAAGTAAGTCAGTTGAAGAATTAGAGAGAACCGATGAACAGTAAACTAATTACATGCTATGTTGTGCATCTTTGTTGGTTATTAGTCTCCCCAGGTGTAGCAACTAAGTCAGTTGAAGAATTAGAGAGAACCGCTGAATAGTAAACCAATTACATGTTATGTTGTGCATCTTTGTTGGTTATTAGTCTCCCCAGGTGTAGCAAGTAAGTCAGTTGAAGAATTAGAGAGAACCGATGAACAGTAAACCAATTAAATGCTATGTTGTGCATCTGTGTTGGTTATTAAACTCCCCAGGTGTAGCAAGTAAGTCAGTTGAAGAATTAGAGAGAACCGATGAACAGTAAACCAGTTACATGCTATGTTGTGCATCTGTGTTGGTTATCAAATTCCCCAGGTGTAGCAAGTAAGTCAGTTGAAGAATTAGAGAGAACCGATGAACAGTAAATCAATTACATGCTATGTTGTGCATCTTTGTTGGTTATTAAACTCCCCTGGTGTAGCAAGTAAGTCAGTTGAAGAATTAGAGAGAACCGATGAACAGTAAACCAATTACATGCTATGTTGTGCATCTGTGTTGGTTATTAAACTCCCCAGGTGTAGCAAGTAAATCAGTTGAAGAATTAGAGAGAACCGATGAACAGTAAACTAATTACATGCTATGTTGTGCATCTTTGTTGGTTATTAGTCTCCCCAGGTGTAGCAACTAAGTCAGTTGAAGAATTAGAGAGAACCGCTGAATTGTAAACCAATTACATGTTATGTTGTGCATCTTTGTTGGTTATTAGTCTCCCCAGGTGTAGCAGGTAAGTCAGTTGAAGAATTAGAGAGAACCGATGAACAGTAAATCAATTACATGCTATGTTGTGCATCTTTGTTGGTTATTAAACTCCCCAGGTGTAGCAAGTAAGTCAGTTGAAGAATTAGAGAGAACCGATGAACAGTAAACCAGTTACATGCTATGTTGTGCATCTGTGTTGGTTATTAGTCTCCCCAGGTGTAGCAAGTAAGTCAGTTGAAGAATTCGAGAGAACCGATGAACAGTAAACCAGTTTCATGCTATGTTGTGCATCTGTGTTTGTTATTAGTCTCCCTAGGTGTAGCAAGTAAGTCAGTTGAAGAATTAGAGAGAACCGATGAACAGTAAACCAATTACAGGCTATGTTGTGCATCTGTGTTGGTTATTAAACTCCCCAGGTGTAGCAAGTAAGTCAGTTGAAGAATTAGAGAGAACCGATGAACAGTAAATCAATTACATGCTATGTTGTGCATCTGTGTTGGTTATTAAACTCCCCAGGTGTAGCAAGTAAGTCCGTTGAAGAATTAGAGAGAATCGATGAACAGTAAACCAGTTACATGCTATGTTGTGCATCTGTGTTGGTTATCAAATTCCCCAGGTGTAGCAAGTAAGTCAGTTGAAGAATTAGAGAGAACCGATGAACAGTAAACTAATTACATGCTATGTTGTTCATCTGTGTTGGTTATTAGTCTCCCCAGGTATAGCAAGTAAGTCAGTTGAAGAATTAGAGAGAACCGCTGAATAGTAAACCAATTACATGTTATGTTGTTAATCTGTGTTGGTTATTAGTCTCCCCAGGTGTAGCAAGTAAGATAGTTGAAGAATTAGAGAGAACCGATGAACAGTAAACCAATTACATGCTATGTTGTGCATCTGTGTTGGTGATTAGTCTCCCCAGGTGTAGCAAGTAAGTCAGTTGAAGAATTAGAGAGAACCGATGAACAGTAAACCAATTACATGCTATGTTGTGCATCTGTGTTGGTTATTAAACTCCCCAGGTGTAGCAAGTAAGTCAGTTGAAGAATTAGAGAGAACCGATGAACAGTAAACCAATTACATGCTATGTTGTGCATCTGTGTTGGTTATTAAACTCCCCAGGTGTAGCAAGTAAGTCAGTTGAAGAATTAGACAGAACCGATGAACAGTAAACTAATTACATGCTATGTTGTGCATCTTTGTTGGTTATTAGTCTCCCCAGGTATAGCAAGTAAGTCAGTTGAAGAATTAGAGAGAACCGCTGAATAGTAAACCAATTACATGTTATGTTGTGCATCTTTGTTGGTTATTAGTCTCCCCAGGTGTAGCAGGTAAGTCAGTTGAAGAATTAGAGAGAACCGATGAACAGTAAATCAATTACATGCTATGTTGTGCATCTTTGTTGGTTATTAAACTCCCCAGGTGTAGCAAGTAAGTCAGTTGAAGAATTAGAGAGAACCGATGAACAGTAAACCAATTACATGCTATGTTGTTCATCTGTGTTGGTTATTAGTCTCCCCAGGTGTAGCAAGTAAGTCAGTTGACGAATTAGAGAGAACCGATGAACAGTAAACCAATTACATGCTTTGTTGTGCGTCTGTGTTGGTTATAAGTCTCCCCAGGTGTAGCAAGTAAGTCAGTTGAAGAATTAGAGAGAACCGATGAACAGTAAACCAGTTACATGCTATGTTGTGCATCTGTGTTGGTTATTAGTCTCCCCAGGTGTAGCAAGTAAGTCAGTTGAAGAATTCGAGAGAACCGATGAACAGTAAACCAGTTACATGCTATGTTGTGCATCTGTGTTGGTTATTAAACTCCCCAGGTTTAGCAAGTAAGTCAGTTGAAGAATTAGAGAGAACCGATGAACAGTAAACCAGTTACATGCTATGTTGTGCATCTGTGTTGGTTATTAAACTCCCCAGGTGTAGCAAGTAAGTCAGCTGAAGAATTAGAGAGAACCGATGAACAGTAAACTAATTACATGCTATGTTGTGCATCTGTGTTGGTTATTAGTCTCCCTAGGTGTAGCAAGTAAGTCAGTTGAAGAATTACAGAGAACCGCTGAATAGTAAACCAATTACATGTTATGTTGTTCATCTGTGTTGGTTATTAGTCTCCCCAGGTGTAGCAAGTAAGACAGTTGAAGAATTAGAGAGAACCGATGAACAGTAAACCAATTACATGCTATATTGTGCATCTGTGTTGGTTATTAGTCTCCCCACGTGTAGCCAGTATGTCAGTTGAAGAATTAGAGAGAACCGACGAACAGTAAACCAATTACATGCTATGTTGTGCATCTGTGTTGGTTATTAAACTCCACAGGTGTAGCAAGTAAGTCAGTTGAAGAATTAGAGAGAATCGATGAATAGTAAACCAATTACATGCTATGTTGTGCATCTGTGTTAGTTATTAGTCTCCCCAGGTGTAGCAAGTAAGTCAGTTGAAGAATTAGAGAGAACCGATGAACAGTAAACCAATTACATGCTATGTTGTGCATCTGTGTTGGTTATTAAATTCCTCAGGTGTAGCAAGTAAGTCAGTTGAAGAATTAGAGAGAACCGATGAACAGTAAACCAATTACATGCTATGTTGTGCATCTGTGTTGGTTATTAAACTCCCCAGGTGTAGCAAGTAAGTCAGTTGAAGAATTAGAGAGAACCGATGAACAGTAAACTAATTACATGCTATGTTGTGCATCATTGTTGGTTATTAGTCTCCCCAGGTGTAGCAACTAAGTCAGTTGAAGAATTAGAGAGAACCGCTGAATAGTAAACCAATTACATGTTATGTTGTGCATCTTTGTTGGTTATTAGTCTCCCCAGGTGTAGCAGGTAAGTCAGTTGAAGAATTAGAGAGAACCGATGAACAGTAAATCAATTACATGCTATGTTGTGCATCTTTGTTGGTTATTAAACTCCCCAGGTGTAGCAAGTAAGTCAGTTGAAGAATTAGAGAGAACCGATGAACAGTAAACCAATTACATGCTATGTTGTGCATCTGTGTGGGTTATTAAACTCCCCAGGTGTAGCAAGTAAGTCAGTTGAAGAATTAGAGAGAACCGATGAACAGTAAACTAATTACATCCTATGTTGTGCATCTATGTTGGTTATTAGTCTCCCTAGGTGTAGCAAGTAAGTCAGTTGAAGAATTAGAGAGAACCGCTGAATAGTAAACCAATTACATGCTATGTTGTGCATCTGTGTTGGTTATCAAACTCCCCAGGTGTAGCAAGTAAGTCAGTTGAAGAATTAGAGAGAACCGATGAACAGTAAACTATTTACATGCTATGTTGTGCATCTTTGTTGGTTATTAGTCTCCCCAGGTGTAGCAACTAAGTCAGTTGAAGAATTAGAGAGAACCGCTGAATAGTAAACCAATTACATGTTATGTTGTGCATCTTTGTTGGTTATTAGTCTCCCCAGGTGTAGCAGGTAAGTTAGTTGAAGAATTAGAGAGAACCGATGAACAGTAAATCAATTACATGCTATGTTGTGCATCATTGTTGGTTATTAAACTCCCCAGGTGTAGCAAGTAAGTCAGTTGAAGAATTAGAGAGAACCGATGAACAGTAAACCAGTTACATGCTATGTTGTGCATCTGTGTTGGTTATTAGTCTCCCCAGGTGTAGCAAGTAAGTCAATTGAAGAATTCGAGAGAACCGATGAACAGTAAACCAGTTTCATGCTATGTTGTGCATCTGTGTTGGTTATTAGTCTCCCTAGGTGTAGCAAGTAAGTCAGTTGAAGAATTAGAGAGAACCGATGAACAGTAAACCAATTACAAGCTATGTTGTGCATCTGTGTTGGTTATTAAACTGCCCAGGTGTAGCAAGTAAGTAAGTTGAAGAATTAGAGAGAACCGATGAACAGTAAACCAATTACATGCTATGTTGTGCATCTGTGTTGGTTATTAAACTCCCCAGGTGTAGCAAGTAAGTCAGTTGAAGAATTAGAGAGAACCGATGAACAGTAAACCAGTTACATGCTATGTTGTGCATCTGTGTTGGTTATCAAATTCCCCAGGTGTAGCAAGTAAGTCAGTTGAAGAATTAGAGAGAACCGATGAACAGTAAATCAATTACATGCTATGTTGTGCATCTTTGTTGGTTATTAAACTCCCCTGGTGTAGCAAGTAAGTCAGTTGAAGAATTAGAGAGAACCGATGAACAGTAAACCAATTACATGCTATGTTGTGCATCTGTGTTGGTTATTAAACTCCCCAGGTGTAGCAAGTAAATCAATTGAAGAATTAGAGAGAACCGATGAACAGTAAACTAATTACATGCTATGTTGTGCATCTTTGTTGGTTATTAGTCTCCCCAGGTGTAGCAACTAAGTCAGTTGAAGAATTAGAGAGAACCGCTGAATTGTAAACCAATTACATGTTATGTTGTGCATCTTTGTTTGTTATTAGTCTCCCCAGGTGTAGCAGGTAAGTCAGTTGAAGAATTAGAGAGAACCGATGAACAGTAAACCAATTACATGCTATGTTGTGCATCTGTGTTGGTTATTAAACTCCCCAGGTGTAGCAAGTAAGTCAGTTGAAGAATTAGAGAGAACCGATGAACAGTAAACTAATTACATGCTATGTTGTGCATCTTTGTTGGTTATTAGTCTCCCCAGGTGTAGCAACTAAGTCAGTTGAAGAATTAGAGAGAACCGCTGAATAGTAAACCAATTACATGTTATGTTGTGCATCTTTGTTGGTTATTAGTCTCCCCAGGTGTAGCAGGTAAGTCAGTTGAAGAATTAGAGAGAACCGATGAACAGTAAATCAATTACATGCTATGTTGTGCATCTTTGTTGGTTATTAAACTCCCCAGGTGTAGCAAGTAAGTCAGTTGAAGAATTAGAGAGAACCGATGAACAGTAAACCAATTACATGCTATGTTGTGCATCTGTGTTGGTTATTAAACTCCCCAAGTGTAGCAAGTAAGTCAGTTGAAGAATTAGAGAGAACCGATGAACAGTAAACTAATTACATGCTATGTTGTGCATCATTGTTGGTTATTAGTCTCCCCAGGTGTAGCAACTAAGTCAGTTGAAGAATTAGAGAGAACCGCTGAATAGTAAACCAATTACATGTTATGTTGTGCATCTTTGTTGGTTATTAGTCTCCCCAGGTGTAGCAGGTAAGTCAGTTGAAGAATTAGAGAGAACCGATGAACAGTAAATCAATTACATGCTATGTTGTGCATCTTTGTTGGTTATTAAACTCCCCAGGTGTAGCAAGTAAGTCAGTTGAAGAATTAGAGAGAACCGATGAACAGTAAACCAATTACATGCTATGTTGTGCATCTGTGTTGGTTATTAAACTCCCCAGGTGTAGCAAGTAAGTCAGTTGAAGAATTAGAGAGAACCGATGAACAGTAAACTAATTACATCCTATGTTGTGCATCTATGTTGGTTATTAGTCTCCCTAGGTGTAGCAAGTAAGTCAATTGAAGAATTAGAGAGAACCGCTGAATAGTAAACCAATTACATGCTATGTTGTGCATCTGTGTTGGTTATTAAACTCCCTAGGTGTAGCAAGTAAGTCAGTTGAAGAATTAGAGAGAACCGATGAACAGTAAACTAATTACATGCTATGTTGTGCATCATTGTTGGTTATTAGTCTCCCCAGGTGTAGCAACTAAGTCAGTTGAAGAATTAGAGAGAACCGCTGAATAGTAAACCAATTACATGTTATGTTGTGCATCTTTGTTGGTTATTAGTCTCCCCAGGTGTAGCAGGTAAGTCAGTTGAAGAATTAGAGAGAACCGATGAACAGTAAATCAATTACATGCTATGTTGTGCATCTTTGTTGGTTATTAAACTCCCCAGGTGTAGCAAGTAAGTCAGTTGAAGAATTAGAGAGAACCGATGAACAGTAAACCAATTACATGCTATGTTGTGCATCTGTGTTGGTTATTAAACTCCCCAGGTGTAGCAAGTAAGTCAGTTGAAGAATTAGAGAGAACCGATGAACAGTAAACCAATTACATGCTATGTTGTGCATCTGTGTTGGTTATTAAACTCCCTAGGTGTAGCAAGTAAGTCATGTTGAAGAATTAGAGAGAACCGATGAACAGTAAACCAATTACATGCTATGTTGTGCATCTGTGTTGGTTATTAAATTCCCCAGGTGTAGCAAGTAAGTCAGTTGAAGAATTAGAGAGAACCGATGAACAGTAAACCAATTACATGCTATGTTGTGCATCTGTGTTGGTTATTAAATTCCCCAGGTGTAGCAAGTAAGTCAGTTGAAGAATTAGAGAGAACCGATGAACAGTAAACCAATTACATGCTATGTTGTGCATCTGTGTTGGTTATTAAACTCCCCAGGTGTAGCAAGTAAGTCAGTTGAAGAATTAGAGAGAACCGATGAACAGTAAACTAATTACATGCTATGTTGTGCATCATTGTTGGTTATTAGTCTCCCCAGGTGTAGCAACTAAGTCAGCTGAAGAATTAGAGAGAACCGCTGAATAGTAAACCAATTACATGTTATGTTGTGCATCTTTGTTGGTTATTAGTCTCCCCAGGTGTAGCAGGTAAGTCAGTTGAAGAATTAGAGAGAACCGATGAACAGTAAATCAATTACATGCTATGTTGTGCATCTTTATTGGTTATTAAACTCCCCAGGTGTAGCAAGTAAGTCAGTTGAAGAATTAGAGAGAACCGATGAACAGTAAACCAATTACATGCTATGTTGTGCATCTGTGTTGGTTATTAAACTCCCCAGGTGTAGCAAGTAAGTCAGTTGAAGAATTAGAGAGAACCGATGAACAGTAAACTAATTACATCCTATGTTGTGCATCTATGTTGGTTATTAGTCTCCCTAGGTGTAGCAAGTAAGTCAGTTGAAGAATTAGAGAGAACCGCTGAATAGTAAACCAATTACATGCTATGTTGTGCATCTGTGTTGGTTATCAAACTCCCCAGGTGTAGCAAGTAAGTCAGTTGAAGAATTAGAGAGAACCGATGAACAGTAAACTAATTACATGCTATGTTGTGCATCTTTGTTGGTTATTAGTCTCCCCAGGTGTAACAACTAAGTCAGTTGAAGAATTAGAGAGAACCGCTGAATAGTAAACCAATTACATGTTATGTTGTGCATCTTTGTTGGTTATTAGTCTCCCCAGGTGTAGCAGGTAAGTCAGTTGAAGAATTAGAGAGAATCGATGAACAGTAAATCAATTACATGCTATGTTGTGCATCTGTGTTGGTTATTAAACTCCCCAGGTGTAGCAAGTAAGTCAGTTGAAGAATTAGAGAGAACCGATGAACAGTAAACCAATTACATGCTATGTTGTGCATCTGTGTTGGTTATTAAATTCCCCAGGTGTAGCAAGTAAGTCAGTTGAAGAATTAGAGAGAACCGATGAACAGTAAACCAATTACATGCTATGTTGTGCATCTGTGTTGGTTATTAAACTCCCCAGGTGTAGCAAGTAAGTCAGTTGAAGAATTAGAGAGAACCGATGAACAGTAAACTAATTACATGCTATGTTGTGCATCATTGTTGGTTATTAGTCTCCCCAGGTGTAGCAACTAAGTCAGTTGAAGAATTAGAGAGAACCGCTGAATAGTAAACCAATTACATGTTATGTTGTGCATCTTTGTTGGTTATTAGTCTCCCCAGGTGTAGCAGGTAAGTCAGTTCAAGAATTAGAGAGAACCGATGAACAGTAAATCAATTACAAGCTATGTTGTGCATCTTTGTTGGTTATTAAACTCCCCAGGTGTAGCAAGTAAGTCAGTTGAAGAATTAGAGAGAACCGATGAATAGTAAACCAATTACATGCTATGTTGTGCATCTGTGTTGGTTATTAAACTCCCCAGGTGTAGCAAGTAAGTCAGTTGAAGAATTAGAGAGAACCGATGAATAGTAAACTAATTACATCCTATGTTGTGCATCTATGTTGGTTATTAGTCTCCCTAGGTGTAGCAAGTAAGTCAGTTGAAGAATTAGAGAGAACCGCTGAATAGTAAACCAATTACATGCTATGTTGTGCATCTGTGTTGGTTATCAAACTCCACAGGTGTAGCAACTAAGTCAGTTGAAGAATTCGAGAGAACCGCTGAATAGTAAACCAATTACATGTTATGTTGTGCATCTTTGTTGGTTATTAGTCTCCCCAGGTGTAGCAGGTAAGTCAGTTGAAGAATTAGAGAGAACCGATGAACAGTAAATCAATTACATGCTATGTTGTGCATCTTTGTTGGTTATTAAACTCCCCAGGTGTAGCAAGTAAGTCAGTTGAAGAATTAGAGAGAACCGATGAACAGTAAACCAGTTACATGCTATGTTGTGCATCTGTGTTGATTATTAGTCTCCCTAGGTGTAGCAAGTAAGTCAATTGAAGAATTCGAGAGAACCGATGAACAGTAAACCAGTTTCATGCTATGTTGTGCATCTGTGTTGGTTATTAGTCTCCCTAGGTGTAGCAAGTAAGTCAGTTGAAGAATTAGAGAGAACCGATGAACAGTAAACCAATTACAAGCTATGTTGTGCATCTGTGTTGGTTATTAAACTGCCCAGGTGTAGCAAGTAAGTAAGTTGAAGAATTAGAGAGAACCGATGAACAGTAAACCAATTACATGCTATGTTGTGCATCTGTGTTGGTTATTAAACTCCCCAGGTGTAGCAAGTAAGTCAGTTGAAGAATTAGAGAGAACCGATGAACAGTAAACCAGTTACATGCTATGTTGTGCATCTGTGTTGGTTATCAAATTCCCCAGGTGTAGCAAGTAAGTCAGTTGAAGAATTAGAGAGAACCGATGAACAGTAAATCAATTACATGCTATGTTGTGCATCTTTGTTGGTTATTAAACTCCCCTGGTGTAGCAAGTAAGTCAGTTGAAGAATTAGAGAGAACCGATGAACAGTAAACCAATTACATGCTATGTTGTGCATCTGTGTTGGTTATTAAACTCCCCAGGTGTAGCAAGTAAATCAATTGAAGAATTAGAGAGAACCGATGAACAGTAAACTAATTACATGCTATGTTGTGCATCTTTGTTGGTTATTAGTCTCCCCAGGTGTAGCAACTAAGTCAGTTGAAGAATTAGAGAGAACCGCTGAATTGTAAACCAATTACATGTTATGTTGTGCATCTTTGTTGGTTATTAGTCTCCCCAGGTGTAGCAGGTAAGTCAGTTGAAGAATTAGAGAGAACCGATGAACAGTAAACTAATTACATGCTATGTTGTGCATCTATGTTGGTTATTAGTCTCCCTAGGTGTAGCAAGTAAGTCAGTTGAAGAATTAGAGAGAACCGCTGAATAGTAAACCAATTACATGCTATGTTGTGCATCTGTGTTGGTTATTAAACTCCCCAGGTGTAGCAAGTAAGTCAGTTGAAGAATTAGAGAGAACCGATGAACAGTAAACTAATTACATGCTATGTTGTGCATAATTGTTGGTTATTAGTCTCCCCAGGTGTAGCAACTAAGTCAGTTGAAGAATTAGAGAGAACCGCTGAATAGTAAACCAATTACATGTTATGTTGTGCATCTTTGTTTGTTTTTAGTCTCCCCAGGTGTAGCAGGTAAGTCAGTTGAAGAATTAGAGAGAACCGATGAACAGTAAATCTATTACATGCTATGTTGTGCATCTTTGTTGGTTATTAAACTCCCCAGGTGTAGCAAGTAAGTCAGTTGAAGAATTAGAGAGAACCGATGAACAGTAAACCAATTACATGCTATGTTGTGCATCTGTGTTGGTTATTAAACTCCCCAGGTGTAGCAAGTAAGTCAGTTGAAGAATTAGAGAGAACCGATGAACAGTAAACTAATTACATGCTATGTTGTGCATCTATGTTGGTTATTAGTCTCCCTAGGTGTAGCAAGTAAGTCAGTTGAAGAATTAGAGAGAACCGCTGAATAGTAAACCAATTACATGCTATGTTGTGCATCTGTGTTGGTTATCAAACTCCCCAGGTGTAGCAAGTAAGTCAGTTGAAGAATTAGAGAGAACCGATGAACAGTAAACTAATTACATGCTATGTTGTGCATCTTTGTTGGTTATTAGTCTCCCCAGGTGTAGCAACTAAGTCAGTTGAAGAATTAGAGAGACCCGCTGAATAGTAAACCAATTACATGTTATGTTGTGCATCTTTGTTGGTTATTAGTCTCCCCAGGTGTAGCAGGTAAGTCAGTTGAAGAATTAGAGAGAACCGATGAACAGTAAATCAATTACATGCTATGTTGTGCATCTTTGTTGGTTATTAAACTCCCCAGGTGTAGCAAGTAAGTCAGTTGAAGAATTAGAGAGAACCGATGAACAGTAAACCAGTTACATGCTATGTTGTGCATCTGTGTTGGTTATTAGTCTCGCCAGGTGTAGCAAGTAAGTCAATTGAAGAATTCAAGAGAACCGATGAACAGTAAACCAGTTTCATGCTATGTTGTGGTTCTGTGTTGGTTATTAGTCTCCCTAGGTGTAGCAAGTAAGTCAGTTGAAGAATTAGAGAGAACCGATGAACAGTAAACCTATTACAAGCTATGTTGTGCATCTGTGTTGGTTATTAAACTGCCCAGGTGTAGCAAGTAAGTCAGTTGAAGAATTAGAGAGAACCGATGAACAGTAAACCAATTACATGCTATGTTGTGCATCTGTGTTGGTTATTAAACTCCCCAGGTGTAGCAAGTAAGTCAGTTGAAGAATTAGAGAGAAACGATGAACAGTAAACCAGTTACATGCTATGTTGTGCATCTGTGTTGGTTATCAAATTCCCCAGGTGTAGCAAGTAAGTCAGTTGAAGAATTAGAGAGAACCGATGAACAGTAAATCAATTACATGCTATGTTGTGCATCTTTGTTGGTTATTAAACTCCCCTGGTGTAGCAAGTAAGTCAGTTGAAGAATTAGAGAGAACCGATGAACAGTAAACCAATTACATGCTATGTTGTGCATCTGTGTTGGTTATTAAACTCCACAGGTGTAGCAAGTAAATCAGTTGAAAAATTAGAGAGAACCGATGAACAGTAAACTAATTACATGCTATGTTGTGCATCTTTGTTGGTTATTAGTCTCCCCAGGTGTAGCAACTAAGTCAGTTGAAGAATTAGAGAGAACCGCTGAATTGTAAACCAATTACATGTTATGTTGTGCATCTTTGTTGGTTATTAGTCTCCCCAGGTGTAGCAGGTAAGTCAGTTGAAGAATTAGAGAGAACCGATGAACAGTAAATCAATTACATGCTATGTTGTGCATCTTTGTTGGTTATTAAACTCCCCAGGTGTAGCAAGTAAGTCAGTTGAAGAATTAGAGAGAACCGATGAACAGTAAACCAGTTACATGCTATGTTGTGCATCTGTGTTGGTTATTAGTCTCCCCAGGTGTAGCAAGTAAGTCAGTTGAAGAATTCGAGAGAACCGATGAACAGTAAACCAGTTTCATGCTATGTTGTGCATCTGTGTTGGTTATTAGTCTCCCTAGGTGTAGCAAGTAAGTCAGTTGAAGAATTAGAGAGAACTGATGAACAGTAAACCAATTACAAGCTATGTTGTGCATCTGTGTTGGTTATTAAACTGCCCAGGTTTAGCAAGTAAGTCAGTTGAAGAATTAGAGAGAACCGATGAACAGTAAACCAATTACAGGCTATGTTGTGCATCTGTGTTGGTTATTAAACTCCCCAGGTGTAGCAAGTAAGTCAGTTGAAGAATTAGAGAGAACCGATGAACAGTAAACCAATTACATGCTATGTTGTGCATCTGTGTTGGTTATTAAACTCGCCAGGTGTAGCAAGTAAGTCAGTTGAAGAATTAGAGAGAATCGATGAACAGTAAACCAGTTACATGCTATGTTGTGCATCTGTGTTGGTTATCAAATTCCCCAGGTGTAGCAAGTAAGTCAGTTGAAGAATTAGAGAGAACCGATGAACAGTAAACTAATTACATGCTATGTTGTGCATCATTGTTGGTTATTAGTCTCCCCAGGTGTAGCAACTAAGTCAGTTGAAGAATTAGAGAGAACCGCTGAATAGTAAACCAATTACATGTTATGTTGTGCATCTTTGTTGGTTATTAGTCTCCCCAGGTGTAGCAGGTAAGTCAGTTGAAGAATTAGAGAGAACCGATGAACAGTAAATCAATTACATGCTATGTTGTGCATCTGTGTTGGTTATTAAACTGCCCAGGTGTAGCAAGTAAGTAAGTTGAAGAATTAGAGAGAACCGATGAACAGTAAACCAATTACATGCTATGTTGTGCATCTGTGTTGGTTATTAAACTCCCCAGGTGTAGCAAGTAAGTCAGTTGAAGAATTAGAGAGAACCGATGAACAGTAAACCAGTTACATGCTATGTTGTGCATCTGTGTTGATTATTAGTCTCCCTAGGTGTAGCAAGTAAGTCAATTGAAGAATTCGAGAGAACCGATGAACAGTAAACCAGTTTCATGCTATGTTGTGCATCTGTGTTGGTTATTAGTCTCCCTAGGTGTAGCAAGTAAGTCAGTTGAAGAATTAGAGAGAACCGATGAACAGTAAACCAATTACAAGCTATGTTGTGCATCTGTGTTGGTTATTAAACTGCCCAGGTGTAGCAAGTAAGTAAGTTGAAGAATTAGAGAGAACCGATGAACAGTAAACCAATTACATGCTATGTTGTGCATCTGTGTTGGTTATTAAACTCCCCAGGTGTAGCAAGTAAGTCAGTTGAAGAATTAGAGAGAACCGATGAACAGTAAACCAGTTACATGCTATGTTGTGCATCTGTGTTGGTTATCAAATTCCCCAGGTGTAGCAAGTAAGTCAGTTGAAGAATTAGAGAGAACCGATGAACAGTAAATCAATTACATGCTATGTTGTGCATCTTTGTTGGTTATTAAACTCCCCTGGTGTAGCAAGTAAGTCAGTTGAAGAATTAGAGAGAACCGATGAACAGTAAACCAATTACATGCTATGTTGTGCATCTGTGTTGGTTATTAAACTCCCCAGGTGTAGCAAGTAAATCAATTGAAGAATTAGAGAGAACCGATGAACAGTAAACTAATTACATGCTATGTTGTGCATCTTTGTTGGTTATTAGTCTCCCCAGGTGTAGCAACTAAGTCAGTTGAAGAATTAGAGAGAACCGCTAAATTGTAAACCAATTACATGTTATGTTGTGCATCTTTGTTGGTTATTAGTCTCCCCAGGTGTAGCAGGTAAGTCAGTTGAAGAATTAGAGAGAACCGATGAACAGTAAACTAATTACATGCTATGTTGTGCATCTATGTTGGTTATTAGTCTCCCTAGGTGTAGCAAGTAAGTCAGTTGAAGAATTAGAGAGAACCGCTGAATAGTAAACCAATTACATGCTATGTTGTGCATCTGTGTTGGTTATTAAACTCCCCAGGTGTAGCAAGTAAGTCAGTTGAAGAATTAGAGAGAACCGATGAACAGTAAACTAATTACATGCTATGTTGTGCATCATTGTTGGTTATTAGTCTCCCCAGGTGTAGCAACTAAGTCAGTTGAAGAATTAGAGAGAACCGCTGAATAGTAAACCAATTACATGTTATGTTGTGCATCTTTGTTTGTTTTTAGTCTCCCCAGGTGTAGCAGGTAAGTCAGTTGAAGAATTAGAGAGAACCGATGAACAGTAAATCTATTACATGCTATGTTGTGCATCTTTGTTGGTTATTAAACTCCCCAGGTGTAGCAAGTAAGTCAGTTGAAGAATTAGAGAGAACCGATGAACAGTAAACCAATTACATGCTATGTTGTGCATCTGTGTTGGTTATTAAACTCCCCAGGTGTAGCAAGTAAGTCAGTTGAAGAATTAGAGAGAACCGATGAACAGTAAACTAATTACATGCTATGTTGTGCATCTATGTTGGTTATTAGTCTCCCTAGGTGTAGCAAGTAAGTCAGTTGAAGAATTAGAGAGAACCGCTGAATAGTAAACCAATTACATGCTATGTTGTGCATCTGTGTTGGTTATCAAACTCCCCAGGTGTAGCAAGTAAGTCAGTTGAAGAATTAGAGAGAACCGATGAACAGTAAACTAATTACATGCTATGTTGTGCATCTTTGTTGGTTATTAGTCTCCCCAGGTGTAGCAACTAAGTCAGTTGAAGAATTAGAGAGACCCGCTGAATAGTAAACCAATTACATGTTATGTTGTGCATCTTTGTTGGTTATTAGTCTCCCCAGGTGTAGCAGGTAAGTCAGTTGAAGAATTAGAGAGAACCGATGAACAGTAAATCAATTACATGCTATGTTGTGCATCTTTGTTGGTTATTAAACTCCCCAGGTGTAGCAAGTAAGTCAGTTGAAGAATTAGAGAGAACCGATGAACAGTAAACCAGTTACATGCTATGTTGTGCATCTGTGTTGGTTATTAGTCTCGCCAGGTGTAGCAAGTAAGTCAATTGAAGAATTCAAGAGAACCGATGAACAGTAAACCAGTTTCATGCTATGTTGTGGTTCTGTGTTGGTTATTAGTCTCCCTAGGTGTAGCAAGTAAGTCAGTTGAAGAATTAGAGAGAACCGATGAACAGTAAACCTATTACAAGCTATGTTGTGCATCTGTGTTGGTTATTAAACTGCCCAGGTGTAGCAAGTAAGTCAGTTGAAGAATTAGAGAGAACCGATGAACAGTAAACCAATTACATGCTATGTTGTGCATCTGTGTTGGTTATTAAACTCCCCAGGTGTAGCAAGTAAGTCAGTTGAAGAATTAGAGAGAAACGATGAACAGTAAACCAGTTACATGCTATGTTGTGCATCTGTGTTGGTTATCAAATTCCCCAGGTGTAGCAAGTAAGTCAGTTGAAGAATTAGAGAGAACCGATGAACAGTAAATCAATTACATGCTATGTTGTGCATCTTTGTTGGTTATTAAACTCCCCTGGTGTAGCAAGTAAGTCAGTTGAAGAATTAGAGAGAACCGATGAACTGTAAACCAATTACATGCTATGTTGTGCATCTGTGTTGGTTATTAAACTCCACAGGTGTAGCAAGTAAATCAGTTGAAAAATTAGAGAGAACCGATGAACAGTAAACTAATTACATGCTATGTTGTGCATCTTTGTTGGTTATTAGTCTCCCCAGGTGTAGCAACTAAGTCAGTTGAAGAATTAGAGAGAACCGCTGAATTGTAAACCAATTACATGTTATGTTGTGCATCTTTGTTGGTTATTAGTCTCCCCAGGTGTAGCAGGTAAGTCAGTTGAAGAATTAGAGAGAACCGATGAACAGTAAATCAATTACATGCTATGTTGTGCATCTTTGTTGGTTATTAAACTCCCCAGGTGTAGCAAGTAAGTCAGTTGAAGAATTAGAGAGAACCGATGAACAGTAAACCAGTTACATGCTATGTTGTGCATCTGTGTTGGTTATTAGTCTCCCCAGGTGTAGCAAGTAAGTCAGTTGAAGAATTCGAGAGAACCGATGAACAGTAAACCAGTTTCATGCTATGTTGTGCATCTGTGTTGGTTATTAGTCTCCCTAGGTGTAGCAAGTAAGTCAGTTGAAGAATTAGAGAGAACCGATGAACAGTAAACCAATTACAAGCTATGTTGTGCATCTGTGTCGGTTATTAAACTGCCCAGGTTTAGCAAGTAAGTCAGTTGAAGAATTAGAGAGAACCGATGAACAGTAAACCAATTACAGGCTATGTTGTGCATCTGTGTTGGTTATTAAACTCCCCAGGTGTAGCAAGTAAGTCAGTTGAAAAATTAGAGAGAACCGATGAACAGTAAACCAATTACATGCTATGTTGTGCATCTGTGTTGGTTATTAAACTCGCCAGGTGTAGCAAGTAAGTCAGTTGAAGAATTAGAGAGAATCGATGAACAGTAAACCAGTTACCTGCTATGTTGTGCATCTGTGTTGGTTATCAAATTCCCCAGGTGTAGCAAGTAAGTCAGTTGAAGAATTAGAGAGAACCGATGAACAGTAAACTAATTACATGCTATGTTGTGCATCATTGTTGGTTATTAGTCTCCCCAGGTGTAGCAACTAAGTCAGTTGAAGAATTAGAGAGAACCGCTGAATAGTAAACCAATTACATGTTATGTTGTGCATCTTTGTTGGTTATTAGTCTCCCCAGGTGTAGCAGGTAAGTCAGTTGAAGAATTAGAGAGAACCGATGAACAGTAAATCAATTACATGCTATGTTGTGCATCTTTGTTGGTTATTAAACTCCCCAGGTGTAGCAAGTAAGTCAGTTGAAGAATTAGAGAGAACCGATGAACAGTAAACCAATTACATGCTATGTTGTTCATCTGTGTTGGTTATTAGTCTCCCCAGGTGTAGCAAGTAAGTCAGTTGAAGAATTAGAGAGAACCGATGAACAGTAAACCAATTACATGCTTTGTTGTGCGTCTGTGTTGGTTATTAAACTCCCCAGGTGTAGCAAGTAAGTCAGTTGAAGAATTAGAGAGAACCGATGAACAGTAAACTAATTACATGCTATGTTGTGCATCTGTGTTGGTTATTAGTCTCCCCAGGTGTAGCAAGTAAGTCAGTTGAAGAATTAGAGAGAACCGATGAACAGTAAACCAATTACATGCTATGTTGTGCATCTGTGTTGGTTATTAAACTCCCCAGGTGTAGCAAGTAAGTCAGTTGAAGAATTAGAGAGAACCGATGAACAGTAAACCAATTACATGCTATGTTGTGCATCTGTGTTGGTTATTAAACTCCCCAGGTGTAGCAAGTAAGTCAGTTGAAGAATTAGACAGAACCGATGAACAGTAAACTAATTACATGCTATGTTGTGCATCTTTGTTGGTTATTAGTCTCCCCAGGTGTAGCAAGTAAGTCAGTTGAAGAATTAGAGAGAACCGCTGAATAGTAAACCAATTACATGTTATGTTGTGCATCTTTGTTGGTTATTAGTCTCCCCAGGTGTAGCAGGTAAGTCAGTTGAAGAATTAGAGAGAACCGATGAACAGTAAATCAATTACATGCTATGTTGTGCATCTTTGTTGGTTATTAAACTCCCCAGGTGTAGCAAGTAAGTCAGTTGAAGAATTAGAGAGAACCGATGAACAGTAAACCAATTACATGCTATGTTGTTCATCTGTGTTGGTTATTAGTCTCCCCAGGTGTAGCAAGTAAGTCAGTTGAAGAATTAGAGAGAACCGATGAACAGTAAACCAATTACATGCTTTGTTGTGCGTCTGTGTTGGTTATAAGTCTCCCCAGGTGTAGGAAGTAAGTCAGTTGAAGAATTAGAGAGAACCGATGAACAGTAAACCAGTTACATGCTATGTTGTGCATCTGTGTTGGTTATTAGTCTCCCCAGGTGTAGCAAGTAAGTCAGTTGAAGAATGCGAGAGATCCGATGAACAGTAAACCAGTTACATGCTATGTTGTGCATCTGTGTTGGTTATTAGTCTCCCTAGGTGTAGCAAGTAAGTCAGTTGAAGAATTAGAGAGAACCGCTGAATAGTAAACCAATTACATGCTATGTTGTGCATCTGTGTTGGTTATTAAACTCCCCAGGTGTAGCAAGTAAGTCAGTTGAAGAATTAGAGAGAACCGATGAACAGTAAACTAATTACATGCTATGTTGTGCATCTTTGTTGGTTATTAGTCTCCCCAGGTGTAGCAACTAAGTCAGTTGAAGAATTAGAGAGACCCGCTGAATAGTAAACCAATTACATGTTATGTTGTGCATCTTTGTTGGTTATTAGTCTCCCCAGGTGTAGCAGGTAAGTCAGTTGAAGAATTAGAGAGAACCGATGAACAGTAAATCAATTACATGCTATGTTGTGCATCTTTGTTGGTTATTAAACTCCCCAGGTGTAGCAAGTAAGTCAGTTGAAGAATTAGAGAGAACCGATGAACAGTAAACCAGTTACATGCTATGTTGTGCATCTGTGTTGGTTATTAGTCTCGCCAGGTGTAGCAAGTAAGTCAATTGAAGAATTCAAGAGAACCGATGAACAGTAAACCAGTTTCATGCTATGTTGTGGTTCTGTGTTGGTTATTAGTCTCCCTAGGTGTAGCAAGTAAGTCAGTTGAAGAATTAGAGAGAACCGATGAACAGTAAACCTATTACAAGCTATGTTGTGCATCTGTGTTGGTTATTAAACTGCCCAGGTGTAGCAAGTAAGTCAGTTGAAGAATTAGAGAGAACCGATGAACAGTAAACCAATTACATGCTATGTTGTGCATCTGTGTTGGTTATTAAACTCCCCAGGTGTAGCAAGTAAGTCAGTTGAAGAATTAGAGAGAAACGATGAACAGTAAACCAGTTACATGCTATGTTGTGCATCTGTGTTGGTTATTAAACTTCCCAGGTGTAGCAAGTAAGTCAGTTGAAGAATTAGAGAGAATCGATGAACAGTAAACCAGTTACATGCTATGTTGTGCATCTGTGTTGGTTATCAAATTCCCCAGGTGTAGCAAGTAAGTCAGTTGAAGAATTAGAGAGAAACGATGAACAGTAAACCAGTTACATGCTATGTTGTGCATCTGTGTTGGTTATCAAATTCCCCAGGTGTAGCAAGTAAGTCAGTTGAAGAATTAGAGAGAACCGATGAACAGTAAATCAATTACATGCTATGTTGTGCATCTTTGTTGGTTATTAAACTCCCCTGGTGTAGCAAGTAAGTCAGTTGAAGAATTAGAGAGAACCGATGAACAGTAAACCAATTACATGCTATGTTGTGCATCTGTGTTGGTTATTAAACTCCACAGGTGTAGCAAGTAAATCAGTTGAAAAATTAGAGAGAACCGATGAACAGTAAACTAATTACATGCTATGTTGTGCATCTTTGTTGGTTATTAGTCTCCCCAGGTGTAGCAACTAAGTCAGTTGAAGAATTAGAGAGAACCGCTGAATTGTAAACCAATTACATGTTATGTTGTGCATCTTTGTTGGTTATTAGTCTCCCCAGGTGTAGCAGGTAAGTCAGTTGAAGAATTAGAGAGAACCGATGAACAGTAAATCAATTACATGCTATGTTGTGCATCTTTGTTGGTTATTAAACTCCCCAGGTGTAGCAAGTAAGTCAGTTGAAGAATTAGAGAGAACCGATGAACAGTAAACCAGTTACATGCTATGTTGTGCATCTGTGTTGGTTATTAGTCTCCCCAGGTGTAGCAAGTAAGTCAGTTGAAGAATTCGAGAGAACCGATGAACAGTAAACCAGTTTCATGCTATGTTGTGCATCTGTGTTGGTTATTAGTCTCCCTAGGTGTAGCAAGTAAGTCAGTTGAAGAATTAGAGAGAACCGATGAACAGTAAACCAATTACAAGCTATGTTGTGCATCTGTGTCGGTTATTAAACTGCCCAGGTTTAGCAAGTAAGTCAGTTGAAGAATTAGAGAGAACCGATGAACAGTAAACCAATTACAGGCTATGTTGTGCATCTGTGTTGGTTATTAAACTCCCCAGGTGTAGCAAGTAAGTCAGTTGAAAAATTAGAGAGAACCGATGAACAATAAACCAATTACATGCTATGTTGTGCATCTGTGTTGGTTATTAAACTCGCCAGGTGTAGCAAGTAAGTCAGTTGAAGAATTAGAGAGAATCGATGAACAGTAAACCAGTTACATGCTATGTTGTGCATCTGTGTTGGTTATCAAATTCCCCAGGTGTAGCAAGTAAGTCAGTTGAAGAATTAGAGAGAACCGATGAACAGTAAACTAATTACATGCTATGTTGTGCATCATTGTTGGTTATTAGTCTCCCCAGGTGTAGCAACTAAGTCAGTTGAAGAATTAGAGAGAACCGCTGAATAGTAAACCAATTACATGTTATGTTGTGCATCTTTGTTGGTTATTAGTCTCCCCAGGTGTAGCAGGTAAGTCAGTTGAAGAATTAGAGAGAACCGATGAACAGTAAATCAATTACATGCTATGTTGTGCATCTTTGTTGGTTATTAAACTCCCCAGGTGTAGCAAGTAAGTCAGTTGAAGAATTAGAGAGAACCGATGAACAGTAAACCAATTACATGCTATGTTGTTCATCTGTGTTGGTTATTAGTCTCCCCAGGTGTAGCAAGTAAGTCAGTTGAAGAATTAGAGAGAACCGATGAACAGTAAACCAATTACATGCTTTGTTGTGCGTCTGTGTTGGTTATTAAACTCCCCAGGTGTAGCAAGTAAGTCAGTTGAAGAATTAGAGAGAACCGATGAACAGTAAACTAATTACATGCTATGTTGTGCATCTGTGTTGGTTATTAGTCTCCCCAGGTGTAGCAAGTAAGTCAGTTGAAGAATTAGAGAGAACCGATGAACAGTAAACCAATTACATGCTATGTTGTGCATCTGTGTTGGTTATTAAACTCCCCAGGTGTAGCAAGTAAGTCAGTTGAAGAATTAGAGAGAACCGATGAACAGTAAACCAATTACATGCTATGTTGTGCATCTGTGTTGGTTATTAAACTCCCCAGGTGTAGCAAGTAAGTCAGTTGAAGAATTAGACAGAACCGATGAACAGTAAACTAATTACATGCTATGTTGTGCATCTTTGTTGGTTATTAGTCTCCCCAGGTGTAGCAAGTAAGTCAGTTGAAGAATTAGAGAGAACCGCTGAATAGTAAACCAATTACATGTTATGTTGTGCATCTTTGTTGGTTATTAGTCTCCCCAGGTGTAGCAGGTAAGTCAGTTGAAGAATTAGAGAGAACCGATGAACAGTAAATCAATTACATGCTATGTTGTGCATCTTTGTTGGTTATTAAACTCCCCAGGTGTAGCAAGTAAGTCAGTTGAAGAATTAGAGAGAACCGATGAACAGTAAACCAATTACATGCTATGTTGTTCATCTGTGTTGGTTATTAGTCTCCCCAGGTGTAGCAAGTAAGTCAGTTGAAGAATTAGAGAGAACCGATGAACAGTAAACCAATTACATGCTTTGTTGTGCGTCTGTGTTGGTTATAAGTCTCCCCAGGTGTAGGAAGTAAGTCAGTTGAAGAATTAGAGAGAACCGATGAACAGTAAACCAGTTACATGCTATGTTGTGCATCTGTGTTGGTTATTAGTCTCCCCAGGTGTAGCAAGTAAGTCAGTTGAAGAATGCGAGAGATCCGATGAACAGTAAACCAATTACATGCTATGTTGTGCATCTGTGTTGGTTATTAGTCTCCCTAGGTGTAGCAAGTAAGTCAGTTGAAGAATTAGGAGAACCGATGAACAGTAAACCAATTACAAGCTATGTTGTGCATCTGTGTTGGTTATTAAACTCCCCAGGTGTAGCAAGTAAGTCAGTTGAAGAATTAGAGAGAACCGATGAACAGTAAACCAATTACATGCTATGTTGTGCATCTGTGTTGGTTATTAAACTCCCCAGGTGTAGCAAGTAAGTCAGTTGAAGAATTAGAGAGAACCGATGAACAGTAAACTAATTACATGCTATGTTGTGCATCTGTGTTGGTTATTAGTCTCCCTAGGTGTAGCAAGTAAGTCAGTTGAAGAATTAGCGAGAACCGCTGAATAGTAAACCAATTACATGTTATGTTGTTCATCTGTGTTGGTAATTAGTCTCCCCAGGTGTAGCAAGTAAGACAGTTGAAGAATTGGAGAGAACCGATGAACAGTAAACCAATTACATGCTATGTTGTGCATCTGTGTTGGTTATTAGTCTCCCCAGGTGTAGCCAGTAAGTCAGTTGAAGAATTAGAGAGAACCGATGAACAGTAAACCAATTACATGCTATGTTGTGCATCTGTGTTGGTTATTAAACTCCCCAGGTGTAGCAAGTAAGTCAGTTGAAGAATTAGAGAGAACCGATGAACAGTAAACCAATTACATGCTATGTTGTGCATCTGTGTTGGTTATCAAATTCCCCAGGTGTAGCAAGTAAGTCAGTTGAAGAATTAGAGAGAACCGATGAACAGTAAATCAATTACATGCTATGTTGTGCATCTTTGTTGGTTAATAAACTCCCCTGGTGTAGCAAGTAAGTCAGTTGAAGAATTAGAGAGAACCGATGAACAGTAAACCAATTACATGCTATGTTGTGCATCTGTGTTGGTTATTAAACTCCCCAGGTGTAGCAAGTAAATCAATTGAAGAATTAGAGAGAACCGATGAACAGTAAACTAATTACATGCTATGTTGTGCATCTTTGTTGGTTATTAGTCTCCCTAGGTGTAGCAACTAAGTCAGTTGAAGAATTAGAGAGAACCGCTGAATTGTAAACCAATTACATGTTATGTTGTGCATCTTTGTTGGTTATTAGTCTCCCCAGGTGTAGCAGGTAAGTCAGTTGAAGAATTAGAGAGAACCGATGAACAGTAAATCAATTACATGCTATGTTGTGCATCTTTGTTGGTTATTAAACTCCCCAGGTGTAGCAAGTAAGTCAGTTGAAGAATTAGAGAGAACCGATGAACAGTAAACCAATTACATGCTATGTTGTGCATCTGTGTTGGTTATTAAACTCCCCAGGTGTAGCAAGTAAGTCAGTTGAAGAATTAGAGAGAACCGATGAACAGTAAACCTGTTACATGCTATGTTGAGCATCTGTGTTGGTTATTAGTCTCCCTAGGTGTAGCAAGTAAGTCAGTTGAAGAATTAGAGAGAACCGCTGAATAGTAAACCAATTACATGCTATGTTGTGCATCTGTGTTGGTTATTAAACTCCCCAGGTGTAGCAAGTAAGTCAGTTGAAGAATTAGAGAGAACCGATGAACAGTAAACTAATTACATGCTATGTTGTGCATCTTTGTTGGTTATTAGTCTCCCCAGGTGTAGCAACTAAGTCAGTTGAAGAATTAGAGAGACCCGCTGAATAGTAAACCAATTACATGTTATGTTGTGCATCTTTGTTGGTTATTAGTCTCCCCAGGTGTAGCAGGTAAGTCAGTTGAAGAATTAGAGAGAACCGATGAACAGTAAATCAATTACATGCTATGTTGTGCATCTTTGTTGGTTATTAAACTCCCCAGGTGTAGCAAGTAAGTCAGTTGAAGAATTAGAGAGAACCGATGAACAGTAAACCAGTTACATGCTATGTTGTGCATCTGTGTTGGTTATTAGTCTCGCCAGGTGTAGCAAGTAAGTCAATTGAAGAATTCAAGAGAACCGATGAACAGTAAACCTGTTTCATGCTATGTTGTGGTTCTGTGTTGGTTATTAGTCTCCCTAGGTGTAGCAAGTAAGTCAGTTGAAGAATTAGAGAGAACCGATGAACAGTAAACCTATTACAAGCTATGTTGTGCATCTGTGTTGGTTATTAAACTGCCCAGGTGTAGCAAGTAAGTCAGTTGAAGAATTAGAGAGAACCGATGAACAGTAAACCAATTACATGCTATGTTGTGCATCTGTGTTGGTTATTAAACTCCCCAGGTGTAGCAAGTAAGTCAGTTGAAGAATTAGAGAGAAACGATGAACAGTAAACCAGTTACATGCTATGTTGTGCATCTGTGTTGGTTATTAAACTTCCCAGGTGTAGCAAGTAAGTCAGTTGAAGAATTAGAGAGAATCGATGAACAGTAAACCAGTTACATGCTATGTTGTGCATCTGTGTTGGTTATCAAATTCCCCAGGTGTAGCAAGTAAGTCAGTTGAAGAATTAGAGAGAAACGATGAACAGTAAACCAGTTACATGCTATGTTGTGCATCTGTGTTGGTTATCAAATTCCCCAGGTGTAGCAAGTAAGTCAGTTGAAGAATTAGAGAGAACCGATGAACAGTAAATCAATTACATGCTATGTTGTGCATCTTTGTTGGTTATTAAACTCCCCTGGTGTAGCAAGTAAGTCAGTTGAAGAATTAGAGAGAACCGATGAACAGTAAACCAATTACATGCTATGTTGTGCATCTGTGTTGGTTATTAAACTCCACAGGTGTAGCAAGTAAATCAGTTGAAAAATTAGAGAGAACCGATGAACAGTAAACTAATTACATGCTATGTTGTGCATCTGTGTTGGTTATTAGTCTCCCCAGGTGTAGCAAGTAAGTCAGTTGAAGAATTCGAGAGAACCGATGAACAGTAAACCAGTTTCATGCTATGTTGTGCATCTGTGTTGGTTATTAGTCTCCCTAGGTGTAGCAAGTAAGTCAGTTGAAGAATTAGAGAGAACCGATGAACAGTAAACCAATTACAAGCTATGTTGTGCATCTGTGTCGGTTATTAAACTGCCCAGGTTTAGCAAGTAAGTCAGTTGAAGAATTAGAGAGAACCGATGAACAGTAAACCAATTACAGGCTATGTTGTGCATCTGTGTTGGTTATTAAACTCCCCAGGTGTAGCAAGTAAGTCAGTTGAAAAATTAGAGAGAACCGATGAACAATAAACCAATTACATGCTATGTTGTGCATCTGTGTTGGTTATTAAACTCGCCAGGTGTAGCAAGTAAGTCAGTTGAAGAATTAGAGAGAATCGATGAACAGTAAACCAGTTACATGCTATGTTGTGCATCTGTGTTGGTTATCAAATTCCCCAGGTGTAGCAAGTAAGTCAGTTGAAGAATTAGAGAGAACCGATGAACAGTAAACTAATTACATGCTATGTTGTGCATCATTGTTGGTTATTAGTCTCCCCAGGTGTAGCAACTAAGTCAGTTGAAGAATTAGAGAGAACCGCTGAATAGTAAACCAATTACATGTTATGTTGTGCATCTTTGTTGGTTATTAGTCTCCCCAGGTGTAGCAGGTAAGTCAGTTGAAGAATTAGAGAGAACCGATGAACAGTAAATCAATTACATGCTATGTTGTGCATCTTTGTTGGTTATTAAACTCCCCAGGTGTAGCAAGTAAGTCAGTTGAAGAATTAGAGAGAACCGATGAACAGTAAACCAATTACATGCTATGTTGTTCATCTGTGTTGGTTATTAGTCTCCCCAGGTGTAGCAAGTAAGTCAGTTGAAGAATTAGAGAGAACCGATGAACAGTAAACCAATTACATGCTTTGTTGTGCGTCTGTGTTGGTTATTAAACTCCCCAGGTGTAGCAAGTAAGTCAGTTGAAGAATTAGAGAGAACCGATGAACAGTAAACTAATTACATGCTATGTTGTGCATCTGTGTTGGTTATTAGTCTCCCCAGGTGTAGCAAGTAAGTCAGTTGAAGAATTAGAGAGAACCGATGAACAGTAAACCAATTACATGCTATGTTGTGCATCTGTGTTGGTTATTAAACTCCCCAGGTGTAGCAAGTAAGTCAGTTGAAGAATTAGAGAGAACCGATGAACAGTAAACCAATTACATGCTATGTTGTGCATCTGTGTTGGTTATTAAACTCCCCAGGTGTAGCAAGTAAGTCAGTTGAAGAATTAGACAGAACCGATGAACAGTAAACTAATTACATGCTATGTTGTGCATCTTTGTTGGTTATTAGTCTCCCCAGGTGTAGCAAGTAAGTCAGTTGAAGAATTAGAGAGAACCGCTGAATAGTAAACCAATTACATGTTATGTTGTGCATCTTTGTTGGTTATTAGTCTCCCCAGGTGTAGCAGGTAAGTCAGTTGAAGAATTAGAGAGAACCGATGAACAGTAAATCAATTACATGCTATGTTGTGCATCTTTGTTGGTTATTAAACTCCCCAGGTGTAGCAAGTAAGTCAGTTGAAGAATTAGAGAGAACCGATGAACAGTAAACCAATTACATGCTATGTTGTTCATCTGTGTTGGTTATTAGTCTCCCCAGGTGTAGCAAGTAAGTCAGTTGAAGAATTAGAGAGAACCGATGAACAGTAAACCAATTACATGCTTTGTTGTGCGTCTGTGTTGGTTATAAGTCTCCCCAGGTGTAGGAAGTAAGTCAGTTGAAGAATTAGAGAGAACCGATGAACAGTAAACCAGTTACATGCTATGTTGTGCATCTGTGTTGGTTATTAGTCTCCCCAGGTGTAGCAAGTAAGTCAGTTGAAGAATGCGAGAGATCCGATGAACAGTAAACCAATTACATGCTATGTTGTGCATCTGTGTTGGTTATTAGTCTCCCTAGGTGTAGCAAGTAAGTCAGTTGAAGAATTAGGAGAACCGATGAACAGTAAACCAATTACAAGCTATGTTGTGCATCTGTGTTGGTTATTAAACTCCCCAGGTGTAGCAAGTAAGTCAGTTGAAGAATTAGAGAGAACCGATGAACAGTAAACCAATTACATGCTATGTTGTGCATCTGTGTTGGTTATTAAACTCCCCAGGTGTAGCAAGTAAGTCAGTTGAAGAATTAGAGAGAACCGATGAACAGTAAACTAATTACATGCTATGTTGTGCATCTGTGTTGGTTATTAGTCTCCCTAGGTGTAGCAAGTAAGTCAGTTGAAGAATTAGCGAGAACCGCTGAATAGTAAACCAATTACATGTTATGTTGTTCATCTGTGTTGGTAATTAGTCTCCCCAGGTGTAGCAAGTAAGACAGTTGAAGAATTGGAGAGAACCGATGAACAGTAAACCAATTACATGCTATGTTGTGCATCTGTGTTGGTTATTAGTCTCCCCAGGTGTAGCCAGTAAGTCAGTTGAAGAATTAGAGAGAACCGATGAACAGTAAACCAATTACATGCTATGTTGTGCATCTGTGTTGGTTATTAAACTCCCCAGGTGTAGCAAGTAAGTCAGTTGAAGAATTAGAGAGAACCGATGAACAGTAAACCAATTACATGCTATGTTGTGCATCTGTGTTGGTTATCAAATTCCCCAGGTGTAGCAAGTAAGTCAGTTGAAGAATTAGAGAGAACCGATGAACAGTAAATCAATTACATGCTATGTTGTGCATCTTTGTTGGTTAATAAACTCCCCTGGTGTAGCAAGTAAGTCAGTTGAAGAATTAGAGAGAACCGATGAACAGTAAACCAATTACATGCTATGTTGTGCATCTGTGTTGGTTATTAAACTCCCCAGGTGTAGCAAGTAAATCAATTGAAGAATTAGAGAGAACCGATGAACAGTAAACTAATTACATGCTATGTTGTGCATCTTTGTTGGTTATTAGTCTCCCTAGGTGTAGCAACTAAGTCAGTTGAAGAATTAGAGAGAACCGCTGAATTGTAAACCAATTACATGTTATGTTGTGCATCTTTGTTGGTTATTAGTCTCCCCAGGTGTAGCAGGTAAGTCAGTTGAAGAATTAGAGAGAACCGATGAACAGTAAATCAATTACATGCTATGTTGTGCATCTTTGTTGGTTATTAAACTCCCCAGGTGTAGCAAGTAAGTCAGTTGAAGAATTAGAGAGAACCGATGAACAGTAAACCAATTACATGCTATGTTGTGCATCTGTGTTGGTTATTAAACTCCCCAGGTGTAGCAAGTAAGTCAGTTGAAGAATTAGAGAGAACCGATGAACAGTAAACCTGTTACATGCTATGTTGAGCATCTGTGTTGGTTATTAGTCTCCCTAGGTGTAGCAAGTAAGTCAGTTGAAGAATTAGAGAGAACCGCTGAATAGTAAACCAATTACATGCTATGTTGTGCATCTGTGTTGGTTATTAAACTCCCCAGGTGTAGCAAGTAAGTCAGTTGAAGAATTAGAGAGAACCGATGAACAGTAAACTAATTACATGCTATGTTGTGCATCTTTGTTGGTTATTAGTCTCCCCAGGTGTAGCAACTAAGTCAGTTGAAGAATTAGAGAGACCCGCTGAATAGTAAACCAATTACATGTTATGTTGTGCATCTTTGTTGGTTATTAGTCTCCCCAGGTGTAGCAGGTAAGTCAGTTGAAGAATTAGAGAGAACCGATGAACAGTAAATCAATTACATGCTATGTTGTGCATCTTTGTTGGTTATTAAACTCCCCAGGTGTAGCAAGTAAGTCAGTTGAAGAATTAGAGAGAACCGATGAACAGTAAACCAGTTACATGCTATGTTGTGCATCTGTGTTGGTTATTAGTCTCGCCAGGTGTAGCAAGTAAGTCAATTGAAGAATTCAAGAGAACCGATGAACAGTAAACCTGTTTCATGCTATGTTGTGGTTCTGTGTTGGTTATTAGTCTCCCTAGGTGTAGCAAGTAAGTCAGTTGAAGAATTAGAGAGAACCGATGAACAGTAAACCTATTACAAGCTATGTTGTGCATCTGTGTTGGTTATTAAACTGCCCAGGTGTAGCAAGTAAGTCAGTTGAAGAATTAGAGAGAACCGATGAACAGTAAACCAATTACATGCTATGTTGTGCATCTGTGTTGGTTATTAAACTCCCCAGGTGTAGCAAGTAAGTCAGTTGAAGAATTAGAGAGAAACGATGAACAGTAAACCAGTTACATGCTATGTTGTGCATCTGTGTTGGTTATTAAACTTCCCAGGTGTAGCAAGTAAGTCAGTTGAAGAATTAGAGAGAATCGATGAACAGTAAACCAGTTACATGCTATGTTGTGCATCTGTGTTGGTTATCAAATTCCCCAGGTGTAGCAAGTAAGTCAGTTGAAGAATTAGAGAGAAACGATGAACAGTAAACCAGTTACATGCTATGTTGTGCATCTGTGTTGGTTATCAAATTCCCCAGGTGTAGCAAGTAAGTCAGTTGAAGAATTAGAGAGAACCGATGAACAGTAAATCAATTACATGCTATGTTGTGCATCTTTGTTGGTTATTAAACTCCCCTGGTGTAGCAAGTAAGTCAGTTGAAGAATTAGAGAGAACCGATGAACAGTAAACCAATTACATGCTATGTTGTGCATCTGTGTTGGTTATTAAACTCCACAGGTGTAGCAAGTAAATCAGTTGAAAAATTAGAGAGAACCGATGAACAGTAAACTAATTACATGCTATGTTGTGCATCTTTGTTGGTTATTAGTCTCCCCAGGTGTAGCAACTAAGTCAGTTGAAGAATTAGAGAGAACCGCTGAATTGTAAACCAATTACATGTTATGTTGTGCATCTTTGTTGGTTATTAGTCTCCCCAGGTGTAGCAGGTAAGTCAGTTGAAGAATTAGAGAGAACCGATGAACAGTAAATCAATTACATGCTATGTTGTGCATCTTTGTTGGTTATTAAACTCCCCAGGTGTAGCAAGTAAGTCAGTTGAAGAATTAGAGAGAACCGATGAACAGTAAACCAGTTACATGCTATGTTGTGCATCTGTGTTGGTTATTAGTCTCCCCAGGTGTAGCAAGTAAGTCAGTTGAAGAATTCGAGAGAACCGATGAACAGTAAACCAGTTTCATGCTATGTTGTGCATCTGTGTTGGTTATTAGTCTCCCTAGGTGTAGCAAGTAAGTCAGTTGAAGAATTAGAGAGAACCGATGAACAGTAAACCAATTACAAGCTATGTTGTGCATCTGTGTCGGTTATTAAACTGCCCAGGTTTAGCAAGTAAGTCAGTTGAAGAATTAGAGAGAACCGATGAACAGTAAACCAATTACAGGCTATGTTGTGCATCTGTGTTGGTTATTAAACTCCCCAGGTGTAGCAAGTAAGTCAGTTGAAAAATTAGAGAGAACCGATGAACAATAAACCAATTACATGCTATGTTGTGCATCTGTGTTGGTTATTAAACTCGCCAGGTGTAGCAAGTAAGTCAGTTGAAGAATTAGAGAGAATCGATGAACAGTAAACCAGTTACATGCTATGTTGTGCATCTGTGTTGGTTATCAAATTCCCCAGGTGTAGCAAGTAAGTCAGTTGAAGAATTAGAGAGAACCGATGAACAGTAAACTAATTACATGCTATGTTGTGCATCATTGTTGGTTATTAGTCTCCCCAGGTGTAGCAACTAAGTCAGTTGAAGAATTAGAGAGAACCGCTGAATAGTAAACCAATTACATGTTATGTTGTGCATCTTTGTTGGTTATTAGTCTCCCCAGGTGTAGCAGGTAAGTCAGTTGAAGAATTAGAGAGAACCGATGAACAGTAAATCAATTACATGCTATGTTGTGCATCTTTGTTGGTTATTAAACTCCCCAGGTGTAGCAAGTAAGTCAGTTGAAGAATTAGAGAGAACCGATGAACAGTAAACCAATTACATGCTATGTTGTTCATCTGTGTTGGTTATTAGTCTCCCCAGGTGTAGCAAGTAAGTCAGTTGAAGAATTAGAGAGAACCGATGAACAGTAAACCAATTACATGCTTTGTTGTGCGTCTGTGTTGGTTATTAAACTCCCCAGGTGTAGCAAGTAAGTCAGTTGAAGAATTAGAGAGAACCGATGAACAGTAAACTAATTACATGCTATGTTGTGCATCTGTGTTGGTTATTAGTCTCCCCAGGTGTAGCAAGTAAGTCAGTTGAAGAATTAGAGAGAACCGATGAACAGTAAACCAATTACATGCTATGTTGTGCATCTGTGTTGGTTATTAAACTCCCCAGGTGTAGCAAGTAAGTCAGTTGAAGAATTAGAGAGAACCGATGAACAGTAAACCAATTACATGCTATGTTGTGCATCTGTGTTGGTTATTAAACTCCCCAGGTGTAGCAAGTAAGTCAGTTGAAGAATTAGACAGAACCGATGAACAGTAAACTAATTACATGCTATGTTGTGCATCTTTGTTGGTTATTAGTCTCCCCAGGTGTAGCAAGTAAGTCAGTTGAAGAATTAGAGAGAACCGCTGAATAGTAAACCAATTACATGTTATGTTGTGCATCTTTGTTGGTTATTAGTCTCCCCAGGTGTAGCAGGTAAGTCAGTTGAAGAATTAGAGAGAACCGATGAACAGTAAATCAATTACATGCTATGTTGTGCATCTTTGTTGGTTATTAAACTCCCCAGGTGTAGCAAGTAAGTCAGTTGAAGAATTAGAGAGAACCGATGAACAGTAAACCAATTACATGCTATGTTGTTCATCTGTGTTGGTTATTAGTCTCCCCAGGTGTAGCAAGTAAGTCAGTTGAAGAATTAGAGAGAACCGATGAACAGTAAACCAATTACATGCTTTGTTGTGCGTCTGTGTTGGTTATAAGTCTCCCCAGGTGTAGGAAGTAAGTCAGTTGAAGAATTAGAGAGAACCGATGAACAGTAAACCAGTTACATGCTATGTTGTGCATCTGTGTTGGTTATTAGTCTCCCCAGGTGTAGCAAGTAAGTCAGTTGAAGAATGCGAGAGATCCGATGAACAGTAAACCAATTACATGCTATGTTGTGCATCTGTGTTGGTTATTAGTCTCCCTAGGTGTAGCAAGTAAGTCAGTTGAAGAATTAGGAGAACCGATGAACAGTAAACCAATTACAAGCTATGTTGTGCATCTGTGTTGGTTATTAAACTCCCCAGGTGTAGCAAGTAAGTCAGTTGAAGAATTAGAGAGAACCGATGAACAGTAAACCAATTACATGCTATGTTGTGCATCTGTGTTGGTTATTAAACTCCCCAGGTGTAGCAAGTAAGTCAGTTGAAGAATTAGAGAGAACCGATGAACAGTAAACTAATTACATGCTATGTTGTGCATCTGTGTTGGTTATTAGTCTCCCTAGGTGTAGCAAGTAAGTCAGTTGAAGAATTAGCGAGAACCGCTGAATAGTAAACCAATTACATGTTATGTTGTTCATCTGTGTTGGTAATTAGTCTCCCCAGGTGTAGCAAGTAAGACAGTTGAAGAATTGGAGAGAACCGATGAACAGTAAACCAATTACATGCTATGTTGTGCATCTGTGTTGGTTATTAGTCTCCCCAGGTGTAGCCAGTAAGTCAGTTGAAGAATTAGAGAGAACCGATGAACAGTAAACCAATTACATGCTATGTTGTGCATCTGTGTTGGTTATTAAACTCCCCAGGTGTAGCAAGTAAGTCAGTTGAAGAATTAGAGAGAACCGATGAACAGTAAACCAGTTACATGCTATGTTGTGCATCTGTGTTGGTTATCAAATTCCCCAGGTGTAGCAAGTAAGTCAGTTGAAGAATTAGAGAGAACCGATGAACAGTAAATCAATTACATGCTATGTTGTGCATCTTTGTTGGTTAATAAACTCCCCTGGTGTAGCAAGTAAGTCAGTTGAAGAATTAGAGAGAACCGATGAACAGTAAACCAATTACATGCTATGTTGTGCATCTGTGTTGGTTATTAAACTCCCCAGGTGTAGCAAGTAAATCAATTGAAGAATTAGAGAGAACCGATGAACAGTAAACTAATTACATGCTATGTTGTGCATCTTTGTTGGTTATTAGTCTCCCTAGGTGTAGCAACTAAGTCAGTTGAAGAATTAGAGAGAACCGCTGAATTGTAAACCAATTACATGTTATGTTGTGCATCTTTGTTGGTTATTAGTCTCCCCAGGTGTAGCAGGTAAGTCAGTTGAAGAATTAGAGAGAACCGATGAACAGTAAATCAATTACATGCTATGTTGTGCATCTTTGTTGGTTATTAAACTCCCCAGGTGTAGCAAGTAAGTCAGTTGAAGAATTAGAGAGAACCGATGAACAGTAAACCAATTACATGCTATGTTGTGCATCTGTGTTGGTTATTAAACTCCCCAGGTGTAGCAAGTAAGTCAGTTGAAGAATTAGAGAGAACCGATGAACAGTAAACCTGTTACATGCTATGTTGAGCATCTGTGTTGGTTATTAGTCTCCCTAGGTGTAGCAAGTAAGTCAGTTGAAGAATTAGAGAGAACCGCTGAATAGTAAACCAATTACATGCTATGTTGTGCATCTGTGTTGGTTATTAAACTCCCCAGGTGTAGCAAGTAAGTCAGTTGAAGAATTAGAGAGAACCGATGAACAGTAAACCAATTACAAGCTATGTTGTGCATCTGTGTTGGTTATTAAACTCCCCAGGTGTAGCAAGTAAGTCAGTTGAAGAATTAGAGAGAACCGATGAACAGTAAACCAATTACATGCTATGTTGTGCATCTGTGTTGGTTATTAAACTCCCCAGGTGTAGCAAGTAAGTCAGTTGAAGAATTAGAGAGAACCGATGAACAGTAAACTAATTACATGCTATGTTGTGCATCTGTGTTGGTTATTAGTCTCCCTAGGTGTAGCAAGTAAGTCAGTTGAAGAATTAGAGAGAACCGCTGAATAGTAAACCAATTACATGTTATGTTGTTCATCTGTGTTGGTTATTAGTCTCCCCAGGTGTAGCAAGTAAGACAGTTGAAGAATTAGAGAGAACCGATGAACAGTAAACCAATTACATGCTATGTTGTGCATCTGTGTTGGTTATTAGTCTCCCCAGGTGTAGCCAGTAAGTCAGTTGAAGAATTAGAGAGAACCGATGAACAGTAAACCAATTACATGCTATGTTGTGCATCTGTGTTGGTTATTAAACTCCCCAGGTGTAGCAAGTAAGTCAGTTGAAGAATTAGAGAGAACCGATGAACAGTAAACCAGTTACATGCTATGTTGTGCATCTGTGTTGGTTATCAAATTCCCCAGGTGTAGCAAGTAAGTCAGTTGAAGAATTAGAGAGAACCGATGAACAGTAAATCAATTACATGCTATGTTGTGCATCTTTGTTGGTTATTAAACTCCCCTGGTGTAGCAAGTAAGTCAGTTGAAGAATTAGAGAGAACCGATGAACAGTAAACCAATTACATGCTATGTTGTGCATCTGTGTTGGTTATTAAACTCCCCAGGTGTAGCAAGTAAATCAATTGAAGAATTAGAGAGAACCGATGAACAGTAAACTAATTACATGCTATGTTGTGCATCTTTGTTGGTTATTAGTCTCCCTAGGTGTAGCAACTAAGTCAGTTGAAGAATTAGAGAGAACCGCTGAATTGTAAACCAATTACATGTTATGTTGTGCATCTTTGTTGGTTATTAGTCTCCCCAGGTGTAGCAGGTAAGTCAGTTGAAGAATTAGAGAGAACCGATGAACAGTAAATCAATTACATGCTATGTTGTGCATCTTTGTTGGTTATTAAACTCCCCAGGTGTAGCAAGTAAGTCAGTTGAAGAATTAGAGAGAACCGATGAACAGTAAACCAATTACATGCTATGTTGTGCATCTGTGTTGGTTATTAAACTCCCCAGGTGTAGCAAGTAAGTCAGTTGAAGAATTAGAGAGAACCGATGAACAGTAAACCAGTTACATGCTATGTTGTGCATCTGTGTTGGTTATCAAATTCCCCAGGTGTAGCAAGTAAGTCAGTTGAAGAATTAGAGAGAACCGATGAACAGTAAATCAATTACATGCTATGTTGTGCATCTTTGTTGGTTATTAAACTCCCCTGGTGTAGCAAGTAAGTCAGTTGAAGAATTAGAGAGAACCGATGAACAGTAAACCAATTACATGCTATGTTGTTCATCTGTGTTGGTTATTAGTCTCCCCAGGTGTAGCAAGTAAGTCAGTTGAAGAATTAGAGAGAACCGATGAACAGTAAACCAATTACATGCTATGTTGTGCATCTGTGTTGGTTATTAAACTCCCCAGGTGTAGCAAGTAAGTCAGTTGAAGAATTAGACAGAACCGATGAACAGTAAACTAATTACATGCTATGTTGTGCATCTTTGTTGGTTATTAGTCTCCCCAGGTGTAGCAAGTAAGTCAGTTGAAGAATTAGAGAGAACCGCTGAATAGTAAACCAATTACATGTTATGTTGTGCATCTTTGTTGGTTATTAGTCTCCCCAGGTGTAGCAGGTAAGTCAGTTGAAGAATTAGAGAGAACCGATGAACAGTAAATCAATTACATGCTATGTTGTGCATCTTTGTTGGTTATTAAACTCCCCAGGTGTAGCAAGTAAGTCAGTTGAAGAATTAGAGAGAACCGATGAACAGTAAACCAATTACATGCTATGTTGTTCATCTGTGTTGGTTATTAGTCTCCCCAGGTGTAGCAAGTAAGTCAGTTGAAGAATTAGGGAGAACCGATGAACAGTAAACTAATTACATGCTATGTTGTGCATCTGTGTTGGTTATTAGTCTCCCTAGGTGTAGCAAGTAAGTCAGTTGAAGAATTAGCGAGAACCGCTGAACAGTAAACCAGTTACATGCTATGTTGTGCATCTGTGTTGGTTATTAGTCTCCCCAGGTGTAGCAAGTAAGTCAGTTGAAGAATGCGAGAGATCCGATGAACAGTAAACCAGTTACATGCTATGTTGTGCATCTGTGTTGGTTATTAGTCTCCCTAGGTGTAGCAAGTAAGTCAGTTGAAGAATTAGGAGAACCGATGAACAGTAAACCAATTACAAGCTATGTTGTGCATCTGTGTTGGTTATTAAACTCCCCAGGTGTAGCAAGTAAGTCAGTTGAAGAATTAGAGAGAACCGATGAACAGTAAACCAATTACATGCTATGTTGTGCATCTGTGTTGGTTATTAAACTCCCCAGGTGTAGCAAGTAAGTCAGTTGAAGAATTAGAGAGAACCGATGAACAGTAAACTAATTACATGCTATGTTGTGCATCTGTGTTGGTTATTAGTCTCCCTAGGTGTAGCAAGTAAGTCAGTTGAAGAATTAGCGAGAACCGCTGAATAGTAAACCAATTACATGTTATGTTGTTCATCTGTGTTGGTAATTAGTCTCCCCAGGTGTAGCAAGTAAGACAGTTGAAGAATTGGAGAGAACCGATGAACAGTAAACCAATTACATGCTATGTTGTGCATCTGTGTTGGTTATTAGTCTCCCCAGGTGTAGCCAGTAAGTCAGTTGAAGAATTAGAGAGAACCGATGAACAGTAAACCAATTACATGCTATGTTGTGCATCTGTGTTGGTTATTAAACTCCCCAGGTGTAGCAAGTAAGTCAGTTGAAGAATTAGAGAGAACCGATGAACAGTAAACCAGTTACATGCTATGTTGTGCATCTGTGTTGGTTATCAAATTCCCCAGGTGTAGCAAGTAAGTCAGTTGAAGAATTAGAGAGAACCGATGAACAGTAAATCAATTACATGCTATGTTGTGCATCTTTGTTGGTTAATAAACTCCCCTGGTGTAGCAAGTAAGTCAGTTGAAGAATTAGAGAGAACCGATGAACAGTAAACCAATTACATGCTATGTTGTGCATCTGTGTTGGTTATTAAACTCCCCAGGTGTAGCAAGTAAATCAATTGAAGAATTAGAGAGAACCGATGAACAGTAAACTAATTACATGCTATGTTGTGCATCTTTGTTGGTTATTAGTCTCCCTAGGTGTAGCAACTAAGTCAGTTGAAGAATTAGAGAGAACCGCTGAATTGTAAACCAATTACATGTTATGTTGTGCATCTTTGTTGGTTATTAGTCTCCCCAGGTGTAGCAGGTAAGTCAGTTGAAGAATTAGAGAGAACCGATGAACAGTAAATCAATTACATGCTATGTTGTGCATCTTTGTTGGTTATTAAACTCCCCAGGTGTAGCAAGTAAGTCAGTTGAAGAATTAGAGAGAACCGATGAACAGTAAACCAATTACATGCTATGTTGTGCATCTGTGTTGGTTATTAAACTCCCCAGGTGTAGCAAGTAAGTCAGTTGAAGAATTAGAGAGAACCGATGAACAGTAAACCTGTTACATGCTATGTTGAGCATCTGTGTTGGTTATTAGTCTCCCTAGGTGTAGCAAGTAAGTCAGTTGAAGAATTAGAGAGAACCGCTGAATAGTAAACCAATTACATGCTATGTTGTGCATCTGTGTTGGTTATTAAACTCCCCAGGTGTAGCAAGTAAGTCAGTTGAAGAATTAGAGAGAACCGATGAACAGTAAACCAATTACAAGCTATGTTGTGCATCTGTGTTGGTTATTAAACTCCCCAGGTGTAGCAAGTAAGTCAGTTGAAGAATTAGAGAGAACCGATGAACAGTAAACCAATTACATGCTATGTTGTGCATCTGTGTTGGTTATTAAACTCCCCAGGTGTAGCAAGTAAGTCAGTTGAAGAATTAGAGAGAACCGATGAACAGTAAACTAATTACATGCTATGTTGTGCATCTGTGTTGGTTATTAGTCTCCCTAGGTGTAGCAAGTAAGTCAGTTGAAGAATTAGAGAGAACCGCTGAATAGTAAACCAATTACATGTTATGTTGTTCATCTGTGTTGGTTATTAGTCTCCCCAGGTGTAGCAAGTAAGACAATTGAAGAATTAGAGAGAACCGATGAACAGTAAACCAATTACATGCTATGTTGTGCATCTGTGTTGGTTATTAGTCTCCCCAGGTGTAGCCAGTAAGTCAGTTGAAGAATTAGAGAGAACCGATGAACAGTAAACCAATTACATGCTATGTTGTGCATCTGTGTTGGTTATTAAACTCCCCAGGTGTAGCAACTAAGTCAGTTGAAGAATTAGAGAGAACCGCTGAATTGTAAACCAATTACATGTTATGTTGTGCATCTTTGTTGGTTATTAGTCTCCCCAGGTGTAGCAGGTAAGTCAGTTGAAGAATTAGAGAGAACCGATGAACAGTAAATCAATTACATGCTATGTTGTGCATCTTTGTTGGTTATTAAACTCCCCAGGTGTAGCAAGTAAGTCAGTTGAAGAATTAGAGAGAACCGATGAACAGTAAACCAATTACATGCTATGTTGTGCATCTGTGTTGGTTATTAAACTCCCCAGGTGTAGCAAGTAAGTCAGTTGAAGAATTAGAGAGAACCGATGAACAGTAAACCAGTTACATGCTATGTTGTGCATCTGTGTTGGTTATCAAATTCCCCAGGTGTAGCAAGTAAGTCAGTTGAAGAATTAGAGAGAACCGATGAACAGTAAATCAATTACATGCTATGTTGTGCATCTTTGTTGGTTATTAAACTCCCCTGGTGTAGCAAGTAAGTCAGTTGAAGAATTAGAGAGAACCGATGAACAGTAAACCAATTACATGCTATGTTGTGCATCTGTGTTGGTTATTAAACTCCCCAGGTGTAGCAAGTAAATCAATTGAAGAATTAGAGAGAACCGATGAACAGTAAACTAATTACATGCTATGTTGTGCATCTTTGTTGGTTATTAGTCTCCCCAGGTGTAGCAACTAAGTCAGTTGAAGAATTAGAGAGAACCGCTGAATTGTAAACCAATTACATGTTATGTTGTGCATCTTTGTTGGTTATTAGTCTCCCCAGGTGTAGCAGGTAAGTCAGTTGAAGAATTAGAGAGAACCGATGAACAGTAAATCAATTACATGCTATGTTGTGCATCTTTGTTGGTTATTAAACTCCCCAGGTGTAGCAAGTAAGTCAGTTGAAGAATTAGAGAGAACCGATGAACAGTAAACCAATTACATGCTATGTTGTGCATCTGTGTTGGTTATTAAACTCCCCAGGTGTAGCAAGTAAGTCAGTTGAAGAATTAGAGAGAACCGATGAACAGTAAACCAATTACATGCTATGTTGTGCATCTGTGTTGGTTATTAAATTCCCCAGGTGTAGCAAGTAAGTCAGTTGAAGAATTAGAGAGAACCGATGAACAGTAAACCAATTACATGCTATGTTGTGCATCTTTGTTGGTTATTAAACTCCCCTGGTGTAGCAAGTAAGTCAGTTGAAGAATTAGAGAGAACCGATGAACAGTAAACCAATTACATGCTATGTTGTGCATCTGTGTTGGTTATTAAACTCCCCAGGTGTAGCAAGTAAATCAATTGAAGAATTAGAGAGAACCGATGAACAGTAAACTAATTACATGCTATGTTGTGCATCTTTGTTGGTTATTAGTCTCCCCAGGTGTAGCAACTAAGTCAGTTGAATAATTAGAGAGAACCGCTGAATTGTAAACCAATTACATGTTATGTTGTGCATCTTTGTTGGTTATTAGTCTCCCCAGGTGTAGCAGGTAAGTCAGTTGAAGAATTAGAGAGAACCGATGAACAGTAAATCAATTACATGCTATGTTGTGCATCTTTGTTGGTTATTAAACTCCCCAGGTGTAGCAAGTAAGTCAGTTGAAGAATTAGAGAGAACCGATGAACAGTAAACCAATTACATGCTATGTTGTGCATCTGTGTTGGTTATTAAACTCCCCAGGTGTAGCAACTAAGTCAGTTGAAGAATTAGAGAGAACCGATGAACAGTAAACCAATTACATGCTATGTTGTGCATCTGTGTTGGTTATTAAATTCCCCAGGTGTAGCAAGTAAGTCAGTTGAAGAATTAGAGAGAACCGATGAACAGTAAACCAATTACATGCTATGTTGTGCATCTGTGTTGGTTATTAAACTCCCCAGGTGTAGCAAGTAAGTCAGTTGAAGAATTAGAGAGAACCGATGAACAGTAAACTAATTACATGCTATGTTGTGCATCATTGTTGGTTATTAGTCTCCCCAGGTGTAGCAACTAAGTCAGTTGAAGAATTAGAGAGAACCGCTGAATAGTAAACCAATTACATGTTATGTTGTGCATCTTTGTTGGTTATTAGTCTCCCCAGGTGTAGCAGGTAAGTCAGTTGAAGAATTAGAGAGAACCGATGAACAGTAAATCAATTACATGCTATGTTGTGCATCTTTGTTGGTTATTAAACTCCCCAGGTGTAGCAAGTAAGTCAGTTGAAGAATTAGAGAGAACCGATGAACAGTAAACCAATTACATGCTATGTTGTGCATCTGTGTTGGTTATTAAACTCCCCAGGTGTAGCAAGTAAGTCAGTTGAAGAATTAGAGAGAACCGATGAATAGTAAACTAATTACATCCTATGTTGTGCATCTATGTTGGTTATTAGTCTCCCTAGGTGTAGCAAGTAAGTCAGTTGAAGAATTAGAGAGAACCGCTGAATAGTAAACCAATTACATGCTATGTTGTGCATCTGTGTTGGTTATCAAACTCCACAGGTGTAGCAACTAAGTCAGTTGAAGAATTAGAGAGAACCGCTGAATAGTAAACCAATTACATGTTATGTTGTGCATCTTTGTTGGTTATTAGTCTCCCCAGGTGTAGCAGGTAAGTCAGTTGAAGAATTAGAGAGAACCGATGAACAGTAAATCAATTACATGCTATGCTGTGCATCTTTGTTGGTTATTAAACTCCCCAGGTGTAGCAAGTAAGTCAGTTGAAGAATTAGAGAGAACCGATGAACAGTAAACCAGTTACATGCTATGTTGTGCATCTGTGTTGATTATTAGTCTCCCCAGGTGTAGCAAGTAAGTCAATTGAAGAATTCGAGAGAACCGATGAACAGTAAACCAGTTTCATGCTATGTTGTGCATCTGTGTTGGTTATTAGTCTCCCTAGGTGTAGCAAGTAAGTCAGTTGAAGAATTAGAGAGAACCGATGAACAGTAAACCAATTAGAAGCTATGTTGTGCATCTGTGTTGGTTATTAAACTGCCCAGGTGTAGCAAGTAAGTAAGTTGAAGAATTAGAGAGAACCGATGAACAGTAAACCAATTACATGCTATGTTGTGCATCTGTGTTGGTTATTAAACTCCCCAGGTGTAGCAAGTAAGTCAGTTGAAGAATTAGAGAGAACCGATGAACAGTAAACCAGTTACATGCTATGTTGTGCATCTGTGTTGGTTATCAAATTCCCCAGGTGTAGCAAGTAAGTCAGTTGAAGAATTAGAGAGAACCGATGAACAGTAAATCAATTACATGCTATGTTGTGCATCTTTGTTGGTTATTAAACTCCCCTGGTGTAGCAAGTAAGTCAGTTGAAGAATTAGAGAGAACCGATGAACAGTAAACCAATTACATGCTATGTTGTGCATCTGTGTTGGTTATTAAACTCCCCAGGTGTAGCAAGTAAATCAATTGAAGAATTAGAGAGAACCGATGAACAGTAAACTAATTACATGCTATGTTGTGCATCTTTGTTGGTTATTAGTCTCCCCAGGTGTAGCAACTAAGTCAGTTGAAGAATTAGAGAGAACCGCTGAATTGTAAACCAATTACATGTTATGTTGTGCATCTTTGTTGGTTATTAGTCTCCCCAGGTGTAGCAGGTAAGTCAGTTGAAGAATTAGAGAGAACCGATGAACAGTAAACCAATTACATGCTATGTTGTGCATCTGTGTTGGTTATTAAACTCCCCAGGTGTAGCAAGTAAGTCAGTTGAAGAATTAGAGAGAACCGATGAACAGTAAACTAATTACATGCTATGTTGTGCATCTTTGTGGTTATTAGTCTCCCCAGGTGTAGCAACTAAGTCAGTTGAAGAATTAGAGAGAACCGCTGAAGAGTAAATCAATTACATGCTATGTTGTGCATCTTTGTTGGTTATTAGTCTCCCCAGGTGTAGCAGGTAAGTCAGTTGAAGAATTAGAGAGAACCGATGAACAGTAAACCAATTACATGCTATGTTGTGCATCTGTGTTGGTTATTAAACTCCCCAGGTGTAGCAAGTAAGTCAGTTGAAGAATTAGAGAGAACCGATGAACAGTAAACTAATTACATGCTATGTTGTGCATCATTGTTGGTTATTAGTCTCCCCAGGTGTAGCAACTAAGTCAGTTGAAGAATTAGAGAGAACCGCTGAATAGTAAACCAATTACATGTTATGTTGTGCATCTTTGTTGGTTTTTAGTCTCCCCAGGTGTAGCAGGTAAGTCAGTTGAAGAATTAGAGAGAACCGATGAACAGTAAATCTATTACATGCTATGTTGTGCATCTTTGTTGGTTATTAAACTCCCCAGGTGTAGCAAGTAAGTCAGTTGAAGAATTAGAGAGAACCGATGAACAGTAAACCAATTACATGCTATGTTGTGCATCTGTGTTGGTTATTAAACTCCCCAGGTGTAGCAAGTAAGTCAGTTGAAGAATTAGAGAGAACCGATGAACAGTAAACTAATTACATGCTATGTTGTGCATCTATGTTGGTTATTAGTCTCCCTAGGTGTAGCAAGTAAGTCAGTTGAAGAATTAGAGAGAACCGCTGAATAGTAAACCAATTACATGCTATGTTGTGCATCTGTGTTGGTTATCAAACTCCCCAGGTGTAGCAAGTAAGTCAGTTGAAGAATTAGAGAGAACCGATGAACAGTAAACTAATTACATGCTATGTTGTGCATCTTTGTTGGTTATTAGTCTCCCCAGGTGTAGCAACTAAGTCAGTTGAAGAATTAGAGAGACCCGCTGAATAGTAAACCAATTACATGTTATGTTGTGCATCTTTGTTGGTTATTAGTCTCCCCAGGAGTAGCAGGTAAGTCAGTTGAAGAATTAGAGAGAACCGATGAACAGTAAATCAATTACATGCTATGTTGTGCATCTTTGTTGGTTATTAAACTCCCCAGGTGTAGCAAGTAAGTCAGTTGAAGAATTAGAGAGAACCGATGAACAGTAAACCAGTTACATGCTATGTTGTGCATCTGTGTTGGTTATTAGTCTCGCCAGGTGTAGCAAGTAAGTCAATTGAAGAATTCAAGAGAACCGATGAACAGTAAACCAGTTTCATGCTATGTTGTGCTTCTGTGTTGGTTATTAGTCTCCCTAGGTGTAGCAAGTAAGTCAGTTGAAGAATTAGAGATAACCGATGAACAGTAAACCTATTACAAGCTATGTTGTGCATCTGTGTTTATTATTAAACTGCCCAGGTGTAGCAAGTAAGTCAGTTGAAGAATTAGAGAGAACCGATGAACAGTAAACCAATTACATGCTATGTTGTGCATCTGTGTTAGTTATTAAACTCCCCAGGTGTAGCAAGTAAGTCAGTTGAAGAATTAGAGAGAAACGATGAACAGTAAACCAGTTACATGCTATGTTGTGCATCTGTGTTGGTTATCAAATTCCCCAGGTGTAGCAAGTAAGTCAGTTGAAGAATTAGAGAGAACCGATGAACAGTAAATCAATTACATGCTATGTTGTGCATCTTTGTTGGTTATTAAACTCCCCTGGTGTAGCAAGTAAGTCAGTTGAAGAATTAGAGAGAACCGATGAACAGTAAACCAATTACATGCTATGTTGTGCATCTGTGTTGGTTATTAAACTCCCCAGGTGTAGCAAGTAAATCAGTTGAAAAATTAGAGAGAACCGATGAACAGTAAACTAATTACATGCTATGTTGTGCATCTTTGTTGGTTATTAGTCTCCCCAGGTGTTGCAACTAAGTCAGTTGAAGAATTAGAGAGAACCGCTGAATTGTAAACCAATTACATGTTATGTTGTGCATCTTTGTTGGTTATTAGTCTCCCCAGGTGTAGCAGGTAAGTCAGTTGAAGAATTAGAGAGAACCGATGAACAGTAAATCAATTACATGCTATGTTGTGCATCTATGTTGGTTATTAGTCTCCCTAGGTGTAGCAAGTAAGTCAGTTGAAGAATTAGAGAGAACCGCTGAATAGTAAACCAATTACATGCTATGTTGTGCATCTGTGTTGGTTATCAAACTCCCCAGGTGTAGCAAGTAAGTCAGTTGAAGAATTAGAGAGAACCGATGAACAGTAAACTAATTACATGCTATGTTGTGCATCTTTGTTGGTTATTAGTCTCCCCAGGTGTAGCAACTAAGTCAGTTGAAGAATTAGAGAGACCCGCTGAATAGTAAACCAATTACATGTTATGTTGTGCATCTTTGTTGGTTATTAGTCTCCCCAGGTGTAGCAGGTAAGTCAGTTGAAGAATTAGAGAGAACCGATGAACAGTAAATCAATTACATGCTATGTTGTGCATCTTTGTTGGTTATTAAACTCCCCAGGTGTAGCAAGTAAGTCAGTTGAAGAATTAGAGAGAACCGATGAACAGTAAACCAGTTACATGCTATGTTGTGCATCTGTGTTGGTTATTAGTCTCGCCAGGTGTAGCAAGTAAGTCAATTGAAGAATTCAAGAGAACCGATGAACAGTAAACCAGTTTCATGCTATGTTGTGGTTCTGTGTTGGTTATTAGTCTCCCTAGGTGTAGCAAGTAAGTCAGTTGAAGAATTAGAGAGAACCGATGAACAGTAAACCTATTACAAGCTATGTTGTGCATCTGTGTTGGTTATTAAACTGCCCAGGTGTAGCAAGTAAGTCAGTTGAAGAATTAGAGAGAACCGATGAACAGTAAACCAATTACATGCTATGTTGTGCATCTGTGTTGGTTATTAAACTCCCCAGGTGTAGCAAGTAAGTCAGTTGAAGAATTAGAGAGAAACGATGAACAGTAAACCAGTTACATGCTATGTTGTGCATCTGTGTTGGTTATCAAATTCCCCAGGTGTAGCAAGTAAGTCAGTTGAAGAATTAGAGAGAACCGATGAACAGTAAATCAATTACATGCTATGTTGTGCATCTTTGTTGGTTATTAAACTCCCCTGGTGTAGCAAGTAAGTCAGTTGAAGAATTAGAGAGAACCGATGAACAGTAAACCAATTACATGCTATGTTGTGCATCTGTGTTGGTTATTAAACTCCACAGGTGTAGCAAGTAAATCAGTTGAAAAATTAGAGAGAACCGATGAACAGTAAACTAATTACATGCTATGTTGTGCATCTTTGTTGGTTATTAGTCTCCCCAGGTGTAGCAACTAAGTCAGTTGAAGAATTAGAGAGAACCGCTGAATTGTAAACCAATTACATGTTATGTTGTGCATCTTTGTTGGTTATAGTCTCCCCAGGTGTAGCAGGTAAGTCAGTTGAAGAATTAGAGAGAACCGATGAACAGTAAATCAATTACATGCTATGTTGTGCATCTTTGTTGGTTATTAAACTCCCCAGGTGTAGCAAGTAAGTCAGTTGAAGAATTAGAGAGAACCGATGAACAGTAAACCAGTTACATGCTATGTTGTGCATCTGTGTTGGTTATTAGTCTCCCCAGGTGTAGCAAGTAAGTCAGTTGAAGAATTCGAGAGAACCGATGAACAGTAAACCAGTTTCATGCTATGTTGTGCATCTGTGTTGGTTATTAGTCTCCCTAGGTGTAGCAAGTAAGTCAGTTGAAGAATTAGAGAGAACGGATGAACAGTAAACCAATTACAAGCTATGTTGTGCATCTGTGTCGGTTATTAAACTGCCCAGGTTTAGCAAGTAAGTCAGTTGAAGAATTACAGAGAACCGATGAACAGTAAACCAATTACAGGCTATGTTGTGCATCTGTGTTGGTTATTAAACTCCCCAGGTGTAGCAAGTAAGTCAGTTGAAGAATTAGAGAGAACCGATGAACAGTAAACCAATTACATGCTATGTTGTGCATCTGTGTTGGTTATTAAACTCGCCAGGTGTAGCAAGTAAGTCAGTTGAAGAATTAGAGAGAATCGATGAACAGTAAACCAGTTACATGCTATGTTGTGCATCTGTGTTGGTTATCAAATTCCCCAGGTGTAGCAAGTAAGTCAGTTGAAGAATTAGAGAGAACCGATGAACAGTAAACTAATTACATGCTATGTTGTGCATCATTGTTGGTTATTAGTCTCCCCAGGTGTAGCAACTAAGTCAGTTGAAGAATTAGAGAGAACCGCTGAATAGTAAACCAATTACATGTTATGTTGTGCATCTTTGTTGGTTATTAGTCTCCCCAGGTGTAGCAGGTAAGTCAGTTGAAGAATTAGAGAGAACCGATGAACAGTAAATCAATTACATGCTATGTTGTGCATCTGTGTTGGTTATTAAACTCCCCAGGTGTAGCAAGTAAGTCAGTTGAAGAATTAGACAGAACCGATGAACAGTAAACTAATTACATGCTATGTTGTGCATCTTTGATGGTTATTAGTCTCCCCAGGTGTAGCAAGTAAGTCAGTTGAAGAATTAGAGAGAACCGCTGAATAGTAAACCAATTACATGTTATGTTGTGCATCTTTGTTGGTTATTAGTCTCCCCAGGTGTAGCAGGTAAGTCAGTTGAAGAATTAGAGAGAACCGATGAACAGTAAATCAATTACATGCTATGTTGTGCATCTTTGTTGGTTATTAAACTCCCCAGGTGTAGCAAGTAAGTCAGTTGAAGAATTAGAGAGAACCGATGAACAGTAAACCAATTACATGCTATGTTGTTCATCTGTGTTGGTTATTAGTCTCCCCAGGTGTAGCAAGTAAGTCAGTTGAAGAATTAGAGAGAACCGATGAACAGTAAACCAATTACATGCTTTGTTGTGCGTCTGTGTTGGTTATTAAACTCCCCAGGTGTAGCAAGTAAGTCAGTTGAAGAATTAGAGAGAACCGATGAACAGTAAACTAATTACATGCTATGTTGTGCATCTGTGTTGGTTATTAGTCTCCCCAGGTGTAGCAAGTAAGTCAGTTAAAGAATTAGAGAGAACCGATGAACAGTAAACCAATTACATGCTATGTTGTGCATCTGTGTTGGTTATTAAACTCCCCAGGTGTAGCAAGTAAGTCAGTTGAAGAATTAGAGAGAACCGATGAACAGTAAACCAATTACATGCTATGTTGTGCATCTGTGTTGGTTATTAAACTCCCCAGGTGTAGCAAGTAAGTCAGTTGAAGAATTAGACAGAACCGATGAACAGTAAACTAATTACATGCTATGTTGTGCATCTTTGTTGGTTATTAGTCTCCCCAGGTGTAGCAAGTAAGTCAGTTGAAGAATTAGAGAGAACCGCTGAATAGTAAACCAATTACATGTTATGTTGTGCATCTTTGTTGGTTATTAGTCTCCCCAGGTGTAGCAGGTAAGTCAGTTGAAGAATTAGAGAGAACCGATGAACAGTAAATCAATTACATGCTATGTTGTGCATCTTTGTTGGTTATTAAATTCCCCAGGTGTAGCAAGTAAGTCAGTTGAAGAATTAGAGAGAACCGATGAACAGTAAACCAGTTACATGCTATGTTGTGCATCTGTGTTGGTTATTAGTCTCCCCAGGTGTAGCAAGTAAGTCAGTTGAAGAATTCGAGAGAACCGATAAACAGTAAACCAGTTTCATGCTATGTTGTGCATCTGTGTTGGTTATTAGTCTCCCTAGGTGTAGCAAGTAAGTCAGTTGAAGAATTAGAGAGAACCGATGAACAGTAAACCAATTACAAGCTATGTTGTGCATCTGTGTCGGTTATTAAACTGCCCAGGTTTAGCAAGTAAGTCAGTTGAAGAATTAGAGAGAACCGATGAACAGTAAACCAATTACAGGCTATGTTGTGCATCTGTGTTGGTTATTAAACTCCCCAGGTGTAGCAAGTAAGTCAGTTGAAGAATTAGAGAGAACCGATGAACAGTAAACCAATTACATGCTATGTTGTGCATCTGTGTTGGTTATTAAACTCGCCAGGTGTAGCAAGTAAGTCAGTTGAAGAATTAGAGAGAATCGATGAACAGTAAACCAGTTACATGCTATGTTGTGCATCTGTGTTGGTTATCAAATTCCCCAGGTGTAGCAAGTAAGTCAGTTGAAGAATTAGAGAGAACCGATGAACAGTAAACTAATTACATGCTATGTTGTGCATCATTGTTGGTTATTAGTCTCCCCAGGTGTAGCAACTAAGTCAGTTGAAGAATTAGAGAGAACCGCTGAATAGTAAACCAATTACATGTTATGTTGTGCATCTTTGTTGGTTATTAGTCTCCCCAGGTGTAGCAGGTAAGTCAGTTGAAGAATTAGAGAGAACCGATGAACAGTAAATCAATTACATGCTATGTTGTGCATCTGTGTTGGTTATTAAACTCCCCAGGTGTAGCAAGTAAGTCAGTTGAAGAATTAGACAGAACCGATGAACAGTAAACTAATTACATGCTATGTTGTGCATCTTTGATGGTTATTAGTCTCCCCAGGTGTAGCAAGTAAGTCAGTTGAAGAATTAGAGAGAACCGCTGAATAGTAAACCAATTACATGTTATGTTGTGCATCTTTGTTGGTTATTAGTCTCCCCAGGTGTAGCAGGTAAGTCAGTTGAAGAATTAGAGAGAACCGATGAACAGTAAATCAATTACATGCTATGTTGTGCATCTTTGTTGGTTATTAAACTCCCCAGGTGTAGCAAGTAAGTCAGTTGAAGAATTAGAGAGAACCGATGAACAGTAAACCAATTACATGCTATGTTGTTCATCTGTGTTGGTTATTAGTCTCCCCAGGTGTAGCAAGTAAGTCAGTTGAAGAATTAGAGAGAACCGATGAACAGTAAACCAATTACATGCTTTGTTGTGCGTCTGTGTTGGTTATTAAACTCCCCAGGTGTAGCAAGTAAGTCAGTTGAAGAATTAGAGAGAACCGATGAACAGTAAACTAATTACATGCTATGTTGTGCATCTGTGTTGGTTATTAGTCTCCCCAGGTGTAGCAAGTAAGTCAGTTGAAGAATTAGAGAGAACCGATGAACAGTAAACCAATTACATGCTATGTTGTGCATCTGTGTTGGTTATTAAACTCCCCAGGTGTAGCAAGTAAGTCAGTTGAAGAATTAGAGAGAACCGATGAACAGTAAACCAATTACATGCTATGTTGTGCATCTGTGTTGGTTATTAAACTCCCCAGGTATAGCAAGTAAGTCAGTTGAAGAATTAGACAGAACCGATGAACAGTAAACTAATTACATGCTATGTTGTGCATCTTTGTTGGTTATTAGTCTCCCCAGGTGTAGCAAGTAAGTCAGTTGAAGAATTAGAGAGAACCGCTGAATAGTAAACCAATTACATGTTATGTTGTGCATCTTTGTTGGTTATTAGTCTCCCCAGGTGTAGCAGGTAAGTCAGTTGAAGAATTAGAGAGAACCGATGAACAGTAAATCAATTACATGCTATGTTGTGCATCTTTGTTGGTTATTAAACTCCCCAGGTGTAGCAAGTAAGTCAGTTGAAGAATTAGAGAGAACCGATGAACAGTAAACCAATTACATGCTATGTTGTTCATCTGTGTTGGTTATTAGTCTCCCCAGGTGTAGCAAGTAAGTCAGTTGAAGAATTAGAGAGAACCGATGAACAGTAAACCAATTACATGCTTTGTTGTGCGTCTGTGTTGGTTATTAAACTCCCCAGGTGTAGCAAGTAAGTCAGTTGAAGAATTAGAGAGAACCGATGAACAGTAAACTAATTACATGCTATGTTGTGCATCTGTGTTGGTTATTAGTCTCCCCAGGTGTAGCAAGTAAGTCAGTTGAAGAATTAGAGAGAACCGATGAACAGTAAACCAATTACATGCTATGTTGTGCATCTGTGTTGGTTATTAAACTCCCCAGGTGTAGCAAGTAAGTCAGTTGAAGAATTAGAGAGAACCGATGAACAGTAAACCAATTACATGCTATGTTGTGCATCTGTGTTGGTTATTAAACTCCCCAGGTGTAGCAAGTAAGTCAGTTGAAGAATTAGACAGAACCGATGAACAGTAAACTAATTACATGCTATGTTGTGCATCTTTGTTGGTTATTAGTCTCCCCAGGTGTAGCAAGTAAGTCAGTTGAAGAATTAGAGAGAACCGCTGAATAGTAAACCAA